>NC_143252.1:50071250-51430000 GCF_984573655.1 Nuphar pumila | reverse complement strand
ATTGAGTTCATCTCTTGTGCACCACGGGAATAATCTACATTTTTAGTTCCCATTCATGTTTGGGATGAATGATTAGGAAGAAAATGAGTCCGATATTGGTTGGGTGAGGCTTGAGCTGATGCTCTATCTGTTCTACAAGATCTGGTCTGACTGGAATCCCAAGGTGAACTTTTGAGTCCGATTAGGGTCAATCTGAACTTTTATGGTGCATGATCTGATAGATGTTGCCTGCTGTTTATTTCATTTGAACAAGGCAAAATAAGTTAAGGTAAGATCCGGTTTGGCTTGGTTGTTATTATGTTTGTTTACATGATTCTGTTTCAGATCTGGATAAATGAGTCATGTGACCATACTTGTTGCAGACTTGACTTAGATTTGGATACATGTTGCCCGGATAAAAAAATGTGGGTCTTGATGGGTGAGTCTCAAACCCTTTTGCATCCCTAAATTGAATGATACTAGGTGACGGTTAAGAGTAGGGGTGTCAACGGGCCTGGTTTGCCCAGACCCGACCTGAACCAAACCCTATAGGGTCCGGGTATGGTGATAAATAAGAAGACCCGATTAAGACATGGGTCTGGTCCCGAAGGTCCGATTAATGCATGGACCCAACCCGAGTTTTGATTAAGACCTACAATTTTTCAATGTAAAAATGATAAAAAAAATTATTGTTTTATTGGATATGATCCGGGTATGATTTTTCTTATAGTAGACCCAATTAGACCTGGGTTTGGACTGAATACCATACCCAAAAAGCTGATCCAATTCTCGTTTCACCTGGGTCCAAAGTAAACCCGACCCGACCCCTTGACACCCCTAGTTAAGAGACTCCTAGCTCCATCCACCGCTACATGAACACGTTAACTACCATCACTTATTTTCTTAGTTGTCAAAAGCAGTATTTAGGCAGGCACTGCTTAGGCTTATGGGTCTAGATGCTAATACCCTGTTTTCTGGCTTAGGTCAATACCCTGTTTTCTGGCTTAGGTCACCTAAGCTGGCTGTAGAAACATGATTGTTATTATTATTATTTTTTTCTTCTTCTTCGCCCTCTCTCAAATACACACGTACACACCTTGATTTTTATCTTTAATATTTCCATACTTTCATTAGTACCAAATATTTACCCTCATTAATATGCCACTGTTTTCTATATTTACTCTGTACAAATTTAAAATTCAATGTCTTACTGTGCCTAAATGCTCATGGCCCGGGTGGGATCATTTTTTTTAAAGGCAACCCCCAACAGTTATACAACTATACCATTGGGTTTTGAACCTGCAACGTCCACGCCAAAAATAACTAGTCACAAGAGAAATTATATGGTGACTGTTAAGGCCGTAACCGATTGTCAAAAAAAACAAAGGGCTTCCCTCTCTTTTTCATTCACTTGTTCCCTCTTTTATTCACCCTCTCCCTTACGGTTCGACTGCCTCTGAGCATTTGTTACCCTATAAAAACCCATGCCCATTTCTCTCCCTCCTCCACTCCATCCGTCTCCCACTCCTCCCTCCTCTACTCCATCGGCCTCATACTCGTCCATATCTTCCGGACTCCATCAGAGCAGAATCACCTCGGCTGAAAGCAGGAACAACTTTCCTCGACTTTGCCTCATTGACAATGGGACACTGTGTTTCCTCCCTCATCATCGGGTAATCTCTCTCTCATCCTCAGCCATTCATATTCACATATCAGAGGGTTGTGTTAAGCCTCATTCATAGATATGGCCACCATTCTCTTCAATGTTGCATTGAACTAATTTCTGTTTTTGTGAATAGGTTTAGTTTTCTCCCTCCTTTTTTTTATTTTATGTTTTTAGTTTTATGAGTATTAATCTGAATGTGTTTTTTAGGATTTCCTTTTGTCTTATAGCTTTTTTTTTCTCCTTTTTACTTTAGTTAAGAAAAAAGTGAGTATAAAAGACACTATACTGACAAGTCGTTTGATGGTTTTCCTAATTCACTTGTTCCACTAAATCAAAACCATAGCTTGCAGGAAATTGAAATTTCTTCATTGATGCATAGCCAGCAGGTATGCTTATGGACATTTCTTTTATACAGTTTTGCATTTCTAACCTGGTGAGACTTCTATTGTCATTCATGTTGAATGCTTTTCACTGTTTTCACCAAACAACATTTCTAGAAATTAAGAATTTTTTCTGGTTGTGGCAAGAAAAATTCTGATGGTCAGAAGAGGTCCATTTGTACTGTGTTAACCTGAACTGACTTATATGAGGTCCATGAACTCACTAAGGTCGACTTGAACCAAAAGAGGGTGTGTGGTATCTAAGCCTTGTCAAACATCCCATGACTACAAACAAAATCTTATTTTCAAATTCAGAAAGTGAGTCTTCTGCGACATGGTTCTGTCTTCTGCAGCTTCCTGGTGCAACCAGAGAAGATCATGCCATGGTTCTACTCTTCACAATATTTGTCATGAATCAAGAACTAGTTACCTCAACATCCAACAGATTCATTCCTTCAATTGAAACCATGGAAAGTTTTGCTAGCTTAAAAAAGGCATCGAGTACCCAAGAAGAGGAATGTGAAAGAAAAAATTATTTAGCTTATACAACAAAGAGAAATATGCTACATCTCTTGCATTTTCTCTTCCATCTTGAGTTCCCATGGTTGTTGGAACTTTGTTGCTACTGCTGCCACACAACTCGTGCCATCAATGAATGGTCCATTTATAAGTGATGCCTCTAGACAGAAACTTGCTTATGCTGGTGGGTGGTGTCAAGTTTTGCAAATCGATGTTATTCAGTGCTTCCTATAGGCATGGTGCTACTGTAGACACTGGCAATATGTGCATTCTGTTCTTATGCAACATGTTGAGAGTCTTACTTTTATCTGTGCAGGGAAACAATGTTTTACACATTGTGAGGTGTTCCCTGTTTTAATCCTTTATCTGGTTGGTTCCCAGAAAATCAACAGTTCAAAACAACCCAAAGCTGCAGTGAGTTACTTTTTCACTCTAAGAAAGAGAAAATGTCTAGACATTAATGTATTGTCCGAAATGCTAAAAATCAGGGACAGATAGTTTTGTAGATTTGACGGCAATTAACTGCTCTTTAATAAGTCTCATGGGGAATTGAGAGCAGCCACCCACAATAGGTCAGAGTCTATGTCACATGGGTGAGGGTGAGGGTGCAGGTGCGGGGGTGCTGCAAAAAAAAAATGTACATATATATATATATATATATATATATATATATATATATATATATATATATATATATATATATATATATATATATATATATATATATATAAAATTTGTGCAGGGGAGGGGTCGAGCTGATGAGTTGTGGAGCCTGATTCAGAGTTTTTACCCTTGGAGAAAGGGAGTCCGGGGCTTCCCCCGGCGTGGGTCCGGCTGTGCGCAGTCAGCGGGCAGCGCCCCCCGAAAGAAATTTTTTTGGGGGTTTATGTTTGAGACCCGATTTTTTATGGATTAGACCCGATTCGTTTATGACCCTGGGTGCGGAGAAATTTTTTTTATGTATATATATATATATATATATATATATATATATAAATTAGACATAAATGACCCTGGGTACGGTCAACGCACCCAGGGTCGGGTTGACTGCATCGGGTGCCGCACCCGCGTCGCGTCGACGCGGGTGCGGCACCCAGTTTGCCGAGTCCCTGTGACATAGGTCAGAGCAGTGTTGTTAAAAGCGTTGAGGCGTAGCGAGGCGCTCCACCAAAATCTGAGGCGAGGCGTAAGCCTCAAATTTTTTTTTTTTAAACTTAAAAAAAATTATAAAAATTATCTAAAATTATAAATAAATAAGAAATGCTTTATTGATGAAGCGCCAACCAACACGAAATAAAAAATCTCAAATAAATACGAAAAAATATGAGATTAACATGTAAAAGTAACATTAATGCAACAACTTGATCTATATAAGTATCTAATTGCATAAATATGAGCATTCATTCAATAAAAAACTAACATTAACAACAAAATGCATATTAGCACTAACAACATCATGTCATAATTAAAAAATGCATGTTAACATTAACAACCAAATGTTAATGTATTTGTCCATAATTCTTCAAAATGAGAGTGTTAACATTCACAATTACAATTGAAAGTCCAAAAAAGCATATAAATGGCCAATAGCTCTATGATATGAATTAGGGCCTAGGCTCTTGTTGTGTCTCGTCATCATCAATATTTAAGTCTTCAATATCATCATCTGAAGAATCCATATAAATAGGTTCTTCTTCATCTTCATTCTCTGACTCTTCATCATCTACACTTTCTTCATCCACGTCCTCAGTTACTTATTTTGCTTTTCTTTTTCCTTCAATAAAAAATCATGTATTAAATATTTATGTTATGTAATTAAAAAAATACATTTATATTCATAGCTAGGTAAAAGGAATATAACTTTACCTCGATCTCTTGAAGACATGTCTTGCCTAGAACCACTTTGTGAAACATGAGGTGAAGTGACTTTTTTAATAGGCACATGCTCAATGGCATTTATGTCGAAGTTCGGATCCAACCATGAATCCTTCAACCAATTTGGATCACTTGGCAACACTGGATCTTCCTTCTCCACAATCCACTCATCGTCTGAGTCTATATGATCTAGACATATAGGGTCTTTGGTAGCCCTCATCTTCATATTTCTCTCTCTTAATTTCATATTGTACATCAAAAATCAATGCATTCATCTTCTCTTGTTCAAGTCTATTCCTTCGTTTTGTATGCACCTATAATTTTAAATCATTGATAATCAAATATAAGATAATTAAACATATAAAAATGCATTTCAAAAATAAAATACAAAGTCACAAACCAATGAGAAAGTACTCCAATTCCTCTCACAGCCCGATGCAATGCATGTCAAACTTAAAATTCGAATTGCAAAATTCATCAACTAAGGATTTTCGTGCCCAAATGAACTCCACCAATCAGCTGCATTCAAATAAAATAATAAAAATTTGATAAAAACATTAAGAATGTCATAATTAACAAAAACATAAAAAAATATTGACAAATAACAACATAATTGCAAACTTACAAGGACTTTTTAATTTTCTTGTTGTAACAGTTGCCTCTCTGCTAAACAAGCCCTTTGCCTTTTTAAATGCATCGATTTGTGTTGTAATTTTCAACCGAATATTTGCATTAGAAACTAATTTTTCAACACAATCATAAAAGTCACCCATAACTTCTCCATCAGGGTTGAAGTTGTCAGCATAATAAAAATGTGGATTTAAATAATAGGCAGCTGCATGCAAAGGCTTATGAAGTTGCAAGTTCCACCGTCTATCAATGATATCTCAAATAGGTTTATATTTTCTTTGGACATTGTCAATGTTTGAAGCAATTTCCTCCTTCGCTCTATCCATTGCTTCATACAAAAATCCCATAGCAGGTTCGTTTGCATCAACGAGTCGCAACACTTTGACGAGAGGTAGTGTAGCTTTAATTGCATATGATATGGCAACCCAAAACTTATGATCATTAAGAACAATACAAGAAATGTTCTTAGCATCAGATTTCTTATAGTAATTAGATGTTCTAAAATTTGAAGATAAGAACATCGACTTTAACTCTTTCTTATAACATCCAATACTATGAAGTGTAAGATATGTTGTGGCAAAACGAGTGACGGCTGGACGCAGAAGTTCTTTCTTCTTTGTGAATTTTCTCATTAAATTTAATACCCATGCATGACTATAAATGTATCTTGTAATTTTTTTTGCCTTTTCTACTGTATCTTTAAAAATTGATATCTTTCCAATATCTTCTAACATAAGATCCAAGCAGTGGGCTGCACATGGTGTCCAAAAACATGTTTTTCCTGCTGTTAACATATTTCCAACTGCCACATAATTTGGTGCATTATCTGTAATGAATAGCACCACATTACTTTCACCAACTTCTTTAACAACTTCTTCAAACAACTGACACAAATTTGCCACCAGTTTTTTTCATGTCGCTGATGTCAACGGACTTCAAAAATACTGTCCCAGATGAGCTGATCACAAGAAAATTAATTAAGTTTCTTCCTTTCTCATCTGTCCAACCATCTGCCATAATACTGCAATCAACCTTTGGCCACTCTTTTTTGAACTCTTTCAAAATTTCATGAGTACAATCTACCTCGTCCTTCAAAATCCACGTTCTGATCTCATGATAAGAAGGTGGTTTGAACCCTCGCCCATAATTTGCAATAGCTTCTACCATTGCACCAAAATATGGACTGTTGCAAAGATTAAATGATAAAGCATTTGCATAAAAAAATCTACCAATGGCACGATATACATTTTTTCTTTCATCCCTTTTGAAAGCAGTGTTTATTGTGGTTTGTCGTGCTTCTTTGTTCACAAAAAGGTCCATAGGATCAGTTGCACTTGTTTTTGCATCACTACCTGATCCACTAGCTTCTTTATTCACATTATCGCCAGTTGATGATCCAAAATAAACACTTCTCCCGATATCCAACTTGGTTTGTTCTAACTCTTCTTTCTTTAGCCTCTGATCCTTTAGATGATTCTGAAAAAAATCTTTTCACGTCAGGTGAAACCACATGCTTACACCATGCTTTGTGCCAGCTAAGTGATGTTTTAGCCTATAGATGCCTCCTGTAGTCTGTTTATGACAGTAATTGCAAATTACATGTCCTACGAGTTTGGGATCTCTAGTAAGATTTGAAACTTTAACTCCATGATCCCATCCTACATCTTTTGCCATTGTTCAACTGCAAAAATACATAACACAAAATATATATTAACATCATGCATTCTGCTGATCACATTACATGAAAACAAATGCAAAATAGACAACCTTGGTGTATAAGCTATATACGAATCCTAGAAAAAAAACATAATTGAGCAATAGGAGCTACGTTGCTCATGTGTGCCAAAGTAATAGAAACAAAACAATGACGGCATACATAACTCTTCTGTAATGTAACAGACTAATATACAACATGCTAACTGAAGGCATAGTAGTCCGGAAGTTGCAAATCTATCAAAATATAATGTGAGTTGAAAGGTTCTTTAAGTATTTTGTCCATCTTAACCAGGTTTGGTCCGTTGCAGGTTTTGTAAACCAAACCCATGATTGTGATCTCTTTAGTTCTTTTAGTTGAAAGAAAGCGAAAAGATGGCTACTTGTGCATGTCCAGAGACTAGAGTATTTTTATATTTGAAGAGGCAAGGAATAACATCCAAAATATTTTGAATCCGTAGTTACTAAACTAATACATAAATACAAACAAGGCTAAAAGGTGACAAGAAAAACACGAGTGACAACATGGCAAAAAAGTCATTAATAAGACAACAGGAACAGAAGCCAACAGTAAAATATTCATATAATGAACCTACTTTTTAATTTAAATTAGGCCGAGTGCGTCTAGTGGTCTAAATAGTTGACATGATAACCTTTCATAGTAGAGAACCAAAGAGTGATCAGAAGAGTAAAATAATCTCTCAAGAAAAAAAGAAAGAAGAAGAAGATGGGAACAGTAAAACAAAGCAAAAAGCTAAGCAAATGAAAAATCGACTTAACTTCAAATCCCCTAAGGCCCTAATATTATTTGTCACCTGGAAGTTCAGAGACATCCAATTCATAACAAGAAGTATGGCAGAAGTATATTGCTTGTCATACAATAATCAAAGAAACAAACTTCTAAATTTTTTAGCTACAAACTGAAAATTCATATCATGAAGAGAGAATTCAGACTTATACTAATTCCCGGACAAAAACATACACATATTTGTTTTTTCTTTAACATCCAAAAAGGCGATGGCATCGGCCTGCTCGTGGTTTCATCATTCTGAGGGCCTTCATGGCATCAGCAACCTGCTCGTGGCCAGGCTATAACAACACACTTTCAATCCCTCTTTTCCTCCATTTAGTGAAGCAAGCATAGTGTTTTGCATGACACCCATAACCACATTTAGGTTCCAGTCATCCATATCGCCATTCCTATCATTAGGACCTCACTGATGCAAGTTGTTTTCATCAAATTGGACCCTGTGTATGTGATCTACATCATCCATTTAGTGAAGATCAACATTTGAATAGACAAAATCCGACTTATATGCAAGACTTTTTGCTGATTCAAAAATCAATAACCATTAATAAAAACATGGTTTTTTTGTTAAAGAACACTGTCAAAATAAATTGAAAATCATGTTTTTTTTTTGTTAAAGAACACTATCAAAAGATTGATTTCTATTAAATCAAACGTGCTGAACCCATCGATAGGGCCAGATTGATCAAAATAACATAGTACCAATGAGATCCCAGAGGGAGTTATGACCACAAAGGATGATATAGGGATGAGTGGAGCCGGGTTCCCCATAAACGTAGGTTACACGGTTTCACAAAGAACAAATGACAAAAGAAGAAGCTGGGGAAAAACACACAGATCTTCGTCGACCCATCACGGAGAAGAAGAAGCAAAGAAGTTTACCTGTCATCGGAAAACGCAGAGGTCACCGGAATGGACGGCGGTGGCGGTGAGTCGCTGGCCGATGGCGAGTGGTGGCCGGCGGGTCGCCGATGCCTTCTCAGTAGAGGAAAGAAGAAGGTGGAAGAGGCGATGACCGACGACGGGTGGTGGCCGGCGGCGAGTGGTGGCCAGCGGCGAGCAGTGGCGGGGGACGAGAGGGGACGGAGTGGAGAGAGAAGGGGCGAGGGCTTTCCCTCGCCCCGAAGCGCCTGTCTTTTTTAAAGACAGGTTCTCGATCTTTCGAGAATACGGGCCTGGATCCGGGTCAAACTCGGGTCCGGGCTATCCGATTTCTTAATGCGCGCCTCACTTTGAGGCGCGCCTCCCCTCAAGGCGCATGAGGCGTACGCCTTGAGGCTGTTGCGCTTTTTAAGTGCGCCTCAAGGCGAAAAGGGCCTCGCCTCGAGGCGAGGCGTGCTTTTTGCGCCTTGAGGCGCGTTTTTAACAACACTGGGTCAAAGTTTATTCTTTTTTTTTTCTATCCAAACTTTCATGCATTTATCAATTTATTCATGCTGTATGTGGCCATTTTTTGGAATGACTAAAGCATAGAAGTTTAACACATTTAAGCATCGTGGAAACTCAAGGCATTTTAAAATACATAATTAACATTTATTTTCATATGAAATGGGAAATTGTGGAGATTTTGCTTTTCACACTAGGATTCTTTATCTGGCTTGCTTGATCTTAATGAAAGAATAGTTAAGCATGGATGGCAGGAGAAAAATGAGTATTTTGATCTATGTCACAGGGATTCGGCTAGCAGGGTGCCGCACCCGCGTCGATGCGACTCGACGCGGGTGCGGTCAACCCGACCCTGGGTGCGTTGACCGCACCCAGGGTCATTTTTGTCCAATTTTTTTTGGATTTTTTTTTTTAAATTTTTTTTGCCCTATGAAATGGGCTGCGGAATTTAAAAAAAATTCTTTGGGGGGGGGGGGGCGCTGCTATAACAGCTACCCGGTGGGGAGCCCCCCAGACCCGCGCCGGGGGGAGCCCCCGGACCCCCCTTCCTGCAAGGGCAAAAACAATGAATCAGGCTCCACAACTCATCACTTTCATCTTTGGGGACAACCATATAAGATAAAAAAATGGTAAAAAGTAAGTTAGGCATAAATGTCATGGACCTTAACAACTACCATACATTCATATATATATATATATATATATATATATATATATATATATATATATATATATATATATATATATATATATATATATATATATATATATATATATATATTACATTTTTGCCCCTGCTGCACCCCCGCACCCGGTTTTTTTGGAAGTGCCGAATCCCCGCACCCGCACCCATATGACATAGATTTTGATCTATAGGGAGATATTCCAGCTTGAAAGGGAGACTTGGAGGGACATGACTATGGTGGAAAGAATATTTTATATTGGCATTTTTTTTCTCTTCATCTCTAATTGTTATCCATTAAACTGCGTGTAACTGTATTTTTTTTCTGGAGTGGAGTATGCAGCTTCCTTATTAATGCTCTGATTTATTCTTTTTGGCTATTATTTACTTACAATAAATTGCAAATCTCAATCTGCAGAGATTGATTGGGAAATTGAGTCCTTAACTGCTTTCTTCCTATGGAACAAAAATTTTCACTCCGAGGATCATTCATCATTCTTCTATGAGTGATACCAGAGAAACATTACTTTTATTGAAGAAAAGAAAAGTGCAGAACCTAATGATTCTTTAAAACCTAGTTATTACATTAAAATGCAAAAAAGATTTAAAAATGGGAGAAAATATCATCATATTGGATGCAGAAAAAGTGTTAACTGAAATTGTAATTTACACCCACAGAGCATGTCTATTCCTAAACAATAGAAATGGCCTAGAAACATAAATGATGATTAATCACCTGGCGGTAACCAAGCAAGAAAATGTAAATTCAAAGGCTGGAATGCACAAACAGAATTCGTTTTCATCAGCACAAATAATGAAAAGCATGACTGAAACATCAGGTGAGAATCTAATGTGAAGCGTAATGGCTATATCATGCTTGCCTAGTCAAATTTTGTTACTTTGAATGAACCATCCAACTTCTGTGTAGATTATGTTTGGTAGCTCCTTGGGTCCTTCAATGTATATGTGCTGATGGAAGGAAATGAAGGAATTAAGATGGTGGAGAAGGAGAAGAGAAGTGGATAACTGATTTCTATATGTGCAGGGGCTATTATAAGTGTAGCGGCATGAGAGGCTGCCCTGCAAGAAAGCATGTAGAGAGGTGCTTGGATGACCCATCAATGCTTATTGTCAGTTATGAGGGTGAACACAACCACTCCAGGTTACTGGCTCAGCCTGCCCATGCATAGGTATTAAATCACATTCAGCCCTGAAAAAAAACATTCCTTCTAACAGGAAGCACTGGAAACCTTCCTCGAGCTCCCACCCTGGCAATATGCTACTGGGTGGGTTCTTTCTCAGGTTAGTTCTACTCATCTCTGACTTCATGGTGATCTCTTCATTGATGTGTACCTTATTAATCTTATGTGCTTATCGGAGTTACATCAATGACCATACTGGTTGTTTTGATGTCAGATATATAACTATATTGTGGAAAATTTAAGTAACAGATGATAGTTTTGTATATACACTTTAACCAGCTAATTTAAATAACTATATTGGGATTAGCCTTAGGCCTATTTATTATGAAAGTGGAATCTAGTTTTCTACCTTTCCCTCATTATGGGATACTAAACAGAAGCTTCTTCGACATTTATCATTGAGCTGCCTAGGATCATTATCAATAAAAAGTTGCAATGCATTTCCTTTAATTTGTTCTAGAAAAAAGAAAAGTAATAGCACGTTAAATGAAAATTCAAGTACACGTGTCATTGAGTGTCTGTGCATCATTTTCATTTCTCCATGCAGTTTTACTTCATTAATTATAATAGTGGCCCTTCTGTTTAGTGCTTTTAGTATTTTCCTTCTGACATGCTTTATAAGCTAATGCCCAGGTAGTTTCTACTCTAGATCTGGTAGTTGCTTACATCGATTTTTCTTTGGTGGTGATGAGAAGCGTCTGGATATAAACTCAGGAAACCTGCATAAATTTCCCTTGTGTATTATACTTGGTGATAATATCTCCTTACTACCTTCACACTGATATGCTGTTTACAAGGCTTGTTAACCAGGTAAGGATTATGTTGTGGTAGAGCTTGAGTTATGATTTATGTCTTTATGATCTTGACCTTAATGAATATAATTGTTGCAGTATATCCCATAAAAAATTTGGGATTGATTTTGTTGCTGAAATCAATACACAATTAAGAACTACGAGGCAAGCATGCATCCGCTAAACATTGATGCCCGTTATTGACTGTATCAATAATCTTGGGTATCCACAGTTGGAACTGTGTACTGTTAGAGTTAAACTAGGATGATGTTATTATCGCAAAATTTTACTTTTGCAAGTCAAACTGACCTTTGAAAAAAATTGAAAATAACTCGCCTTCATTTTAAAATGCAGGATAATTTCGAAGAATGAGACTCGCCTGTCGGTACGAGGTTCAACCGTTCATGGCATCATAACCAGGGGTAATCAAACCAAGGATCAATCTGGTGCTTTGCTTTGATCAACTTGTATAAATCGATTTTCCATTTCCTAAATGCACAAAGAATCATGCATGTGCTATGAACTTTGGAAGAATGCAAATTGAAAACATGATGTATGCTTAGAATATTTTGAATTTTTTATAAAAGAGAACACCTTGAAAATCGTGAGCCACATCTGAGAAGAAAGGGAAATCGATTTCTGAAGAAAATGAGATCTTTTTGAGAAAATTGAATTCTAAAGAAACTTTAGAGATTTTGAGGAAATCTATTTTTGAACTCTTGAATTGATAAAAAGGATGGGCGTGTAACCCTGTGAAAAACTATTCATGATGTAATCTAACCTAGATGATGCATGAATGCAGTTTGAGAAAATATTTTCTGAAGAATTTTTGAGAAATCATTGATAAAAAGAAATTTTGTGCTTTATAGAATTTAGATGAAATAAATTCTTTACATATCCCTAACTATGACCACAAATATATATTGAATATAGTTTATTTGACTCTAAAAGGGGAAAATACTTAGAAAAGTTTTGAAATTATGCAATGGTTTTTGAAGATAGCCTAAGAGTGTAGGTTGTTTGTGGCTTAGAAGAAGATGATAAATCTGGATATTGTTCGTATTCTGACTATGACCACAAATACGAACTCAATCGAGTTTATTAACTCTTTAGAAGCGAGTGCACGTATCATTCGTGTAGACCATTATGAATTTGAAATATGCATGAATCATCATCCATCACACATTAACATTATTAAAAAATAAACTATATGCAATGCAACCCTATTCTAAACAGAAAATTAAATTCTTATTCCAATTTTTTTATAATTACATCAATAATAAATTGAAATAAAGAAACATAAAAATAAATAAAATACAGTTTTGAGTGTCCATGCAAAACTAGCAAACTTGTTAGTGAAGATATATCGACTTTTCTAGATTTATCCAACAATGACTGAAATTGATGGATTTATCCAGATATAAGTCTTTTTTCCATGTTTTCCTGAAATAAACATAATAAAGGATAATGCAGAGTTGAAGAAATAATAAAAATAAACAACTTCGAAATTCAGAATTTTGAAAAAAATGGCCAAATACCCTTAAAAATTGATATTTATTGCAAAACAGGGTAAAAAATAGTTTTTTTTCTTCAGAAAATATTTTGGTAAAAAACTTAATTTGGGGATCAAACGAATTCAAAATAATGCAAAATTGGGTGGAGGGAACCCTAATATGATTATGAACATGTTCAAACCCTAAAAATATGAAACTTTTCATAAAAAATTTGAAATATTATAAAAATATTAAATTTTGCCCATATTTTAGTTGAATCGGGACTCCGCTGGCATCTTGTTTTCATGATTTAACCAAATAATGCATCAAACAAATTCCAAAATCTGTAAAAATTTACATGGATATTTCTAATAACCCTAAAATTAAAATGAAATCTAAAAATATAATTTTTGGCATTATTTTGATATGAAGATTAAATAAAAAAAGAAAAATATGCAATTTTGCCTGCAAGCACGTACCTATCACAGTGTCAGACCCGAATTCGACATCAAACAATAATGAAAAACTATAAAATTTCACATAGAGAAACTAGACAACTGAACAAAAATAATCGTTTTTACAGATCGGAAAAAGATCTCTGGTTAGGGAGATATCATTCTAGCAATATACGCTTGATTCCGGCAAACGTATAACGGCTCCAGAAAAGGCAGTTCTGATTTTGGTTCAAATAAAAATAGCAGATAAAGTTCAAAAATGATCAAAACCACACTGATAAAACTAGACATGCTGCTAAATTCGTGACATCTTACAGATCGGAAAAAGGATCTTCGGTTAGGAAGATATAATCTGCGTAAATTGACCCAGGGCTTAAACGATGCATAACAGTCACTGTGAAACAACAATAAACAACACCAACAACACCAACTACACCTTCATCCCAAAACAATTGGGGTCGGTGATATGAATCAAAAAAGAAAATCAATCTGGGTCTTCCACATGAATCCTTCACCTCCAATCATTTCTATCGAATGCCATGTCCTCGATGAGGTTCAAAGCATTCATATCCTTTCCTATCATCTCCATCCAAGTCTTCTTGGGCCTGCCCCGACCTCTTTTAACTAATATATTTTCCCATTTCTCCATCCTTTTAACTGGAGCATCATTAGGCCTTCGTCGAATATGTTCAAACCACCGTAAATGATTCTCTCTCATCTTATTTTCAATGGATGGAACGCCTACCTTCTTACGTATCTCCTCGTTTCGAATCTTATCTTTTATTATATTTTCACACATCCATCTAAGCATACGCATCTCAGCTACACTCATTTTTTGAATATGATGTCTCTTGGCAGCCCAACATTCCGTACCATATAGTAAAGCAAGCCTAATTGTCGTCCTATAAAACTTTTCTTTCAATCGCAATGGCATTCTACGATCGCACAACACTCCAATTGCACTTTTCCATTTCATCCACCTAACCTTTATCCTATGATTTACATCTCCATCAATTTCTCCATACTTTTGAATGATATATCCCAAATATTTGAAACAGTCATCCACCAGTATTTCTTTTTCACCAAGCTTCACTACACTCCCATCACTACTTCGTTGCTTACTAAACCGACATTCCATATATTTTGTCTTACTCTTACTTAACTTAAAACCTCTTGCTTCCAATGTCTGTCTCCATAATTCTAACTTAGCATTGAAACAAATTCTGATTTTTGACAGAGTAAAAATAGCAAACGACCATAGAAAATATGAAAAATTCATAGAATATACTAGACATCCTGACCAACCCACTGCTTTTTACGGATTGTCGATCGGATCTCCGATGAGGGAGATATCGCCTTGACAAACTATACCTGATTCTGTATAATGTTTTCACGGTACAGAAACAAGGTTTCAGTTTCTGATTTTTTTAGCAGGGTTACAAAACTCAAAATAACCCAAATTTTTTATGGAAAGTCACTGATAAACATATAATTCAACCCTAAAAAAACTGGATTTTATTGACAGAAAAATGCGCATAAAATAACATTGTTCTCGCGTGCCCGGAATTGAGATTCACATATTATCGATAAAGCACATGACTAACCCTAATCTAGGCATGCAAAATCATAAAAATATGCAAATGACATAGTGAATCATGATTTGATGCTTGAACAAATAAAATAAATATTAATATGATGAAATAAATAAAAATATTCAGGGAAAACACAATTAGAATTTGATTTAGCCATTAAAAGAGGGATTCAACCCATTGAACGGTCGAATCTCGATCTTTTTTTAGCGTTTAACATAATGAATGGACTATCAATGATTCCAACATATCAAAAACTTGTAAAACCCCACAGATGATTAGTAAATCATCTTCTTGGGTCGTGAAACATGGATCTTGAATGAAAGAAAGTGAAAAGGGATCATGCATAGGGGCGACAATGGCAAAAACACATAAAAAAAGAAAAAATAAAGAAAAATAAAGAAGAGAGAGAGGAAGCTCACCTTGGGCTGCAACAATGGAGGAAGGAGGAAGGCTTGAGGGAGAGAGAGCCACGAATTTGAGAGAGAGGAGAGAAAAACATGTGGGGGTCGACCACCTATGGCCTCTATTTATAAAAAATTTCAACTCTTAATTAGAGAGTTTGATTTTAATAAAACACCTTAATTAATTAAGATAGAGTAAATGAGGGGGGGGGGGGAATTTTTCCATCTTGGTTTGACTTTTTAACCTTCCTAATTAGAACTTAATTAACCTAATTGAGTTCTAGTTAGCATAAAACAAATCCAAATGTGGCGCCACCTACTCTGGGCCTACATTTGTTTTTAAAAGTCCTAATTTCAAGATTTTAAAAACAATGTTTTAAAAAGTAAAAATAAAGGTTTTGTTTTAAAATCAATTTTGATCTTTTTAAAATTTTAATTCAATTAGGACATTAACCAAACTTGACTATGACCATGAATATATATTGAATATAGTTCATTTGATTCTAAAAAGGAAAAATTCTTAGAAAAGTTTTGAAATTATTCAATGTTTTTTGAAGATAGCCTAAGAGTGTAGACTGTTTGTGGCTTAGAAGAAGATGATAACTCTGAATATTATTCGTATTCTGACTATGACCACAAATACGAACTCAATCAAGTTTATTAACTTCTTAGAAGCGAGTGCACGTGCCATTCATGTAGACCATTGCACATTTGAAATATGCATGAATCATCATCCATCACACATTAACATTATTAAAAAATAAACTATATGCAATGCAACCCTATTCTAAGCAGGAAATTAAATTCTTATTTCATTTTTTTTACAATTTACATCAATAATAAATTGAAATAAACAAAAAGAGAAATAAAAAAAATACCATTTTGAGTGTCTTTGTAAAACTAGCAAACTTGTTAGTGAAGATATGTCGAATTTTCTGGATTTATCCAATAATATCTAAAATTGATGGATTTATCTGGATATAAGTCTTTTCCATGTTTCCTTGAAATAAACATAATAAAGGATAATATAAAATTGAAGAAATAATAAAAATAAACAACTTTGAAATTTATAATTTTAAGAAATATGGCCAAAATACCCTTAAAAATTGACATTTATTGTAAAAGAGGGTAAAAATCAAGATTTTTTAGAAAATATTTTGGTAAAAAACTTAATTTAGGGATCAAACGAATTCAAAATAATGCAAAATCGGGTGGAGGGTACCCTAATATGATTATGAACATGATCAAACCTTAAAAATATAAAACTTTTCATAAATAATTTGAAATATTATGAAAATATCAAATTTTGCCCGTATTTTAGTTGAATCGGGACTTTGCGGGCATCCTGTTTTCACGATTTAACCAAATAATGCATCAAAAAAATTCAAAAATCTGTAAAAATTGATATGAATATTTCTAATAACCCTAAAATTAAAATAAAATCTAAAAATATAATTTTTAGCATTATTTTGATATGAAGATTAAATAAAGAAAAGAAAAATGTGCAATTTTGCCTGCGGGCAAGTACCTGTCACAGTGTCAGACCTAAATCAGGCAACAAACAGTAATGAAAAACTGTAAAATTTCACATGGAGAAATTAGACAACTGAATAAAAATAATCTTTTTTACAGATTGGAAAAATCATCTCCGGTTAGGGAGATATCCTTCTGTCAATATACGCTTGATTCCGGTGAACGTATAACAGCTCCAGAAAAGGCAGTTCTGATTCTGGCGAATGTATTAAAATAATGTCAAAAATAGTTTTTTTTGATTTCAGTCTAATTTTAGGGTTATCATAAGTATATGTGTCATTTTTTATTAATTTTGGAATTCGTTTGAGGCTTGGTTTGATAAAATTGCAAAACAGGGTGCCTGCGGAGTCCCGATTCGAGCAACACACTGGCAAAATCAGGATTTTTATGATATTTTTGTTTTTTTTCATAAAAGTTTATGTTTTTAGGTTTTGTTTATGTTTATAATCATGCTAGGACACTTCATATTCAATTTGGTTTCGATTTGAATCTTTTTAAGCCCTAAATCCAAAATTTTACCAAAATATTTTCTAAAAACCCTGATTTCAAGGCCATAGTCTTGTTTTCAAGAGTATTTTTGTTAATTTTCCCCAAATTCCAAATTTCAAAGTTATTTATCTTTATTATTTCTTTAATTTTACATCATATTTTATTATGTTTATCTCAGGAAATCATAGAAAAAGGCTTATATCCGGATAAATCCAATAATTTTTAGATATTACTAGATAAATCCAGAAAAGCCAACATATCTTTACTAACAAGTTTTCTAGTTTTGCAGGGATATTCAAGGCTGTATTTCTTTTATTTTCCTTTATTTAAATTCAATTAGTGATGTAAATTGTAAATAAATTTGGAATAAGAATTTACTCTTCCTGCTTAGATTGGGGTTTGTATGTGCATATAGTTTAATTTTATAATAATGTCAATATGTGATGAATGATGATTCATGCATATTCAAATTCACCATGGTCTACACGAATGACACGTGCACTAGCTTTTAGGGAGTTGATAAACTCGATTGAGTTCGTATTTATGGCTATAGTCAAAATACGAACAAAATCTAGATTTACCATCTTCTTTTAAGCTACAATCAACCAACACTCTTAGGCTATCTTCAAAAATTATTGCATATTTCAATCTTTTATAAATATTCTTCACTTTTTAGAATCAAATGAGATGTATTCAATCCATATCTGTATCCATAGTCAGGGATATGAGGCGAATTTACTTCATTAAAGTTCTATAAGGCACATAAACTTCATTTTTCAAATAATTTTCTCAAAAGTTCTTCAGAAAATATTTTTGCAAATTGTATTCATTCATTCATCTAGGTTTAGATTGCATCATGAAAGTATTTCACAGGGCCACACGCCCCTTTTTCTGATTTATTTTTCCAATCCCATTTCAGAAAAATTGATTTTCTCAAAATTTTCTAAGTCTTTCTCAGAAATTGATTTTCTCAAAACCCCTTGTTTTTTTAAAGGATTTTTCAAGTACTTTCTCAAATTCAATCCACGATTTTCTAAGTTATAACATCTTCAATTTCAAAGTTCAAATTCAAAGAAATCAGTTTTCTCTAAGTCATTTTGAGTTTTTCTCAGAAATTGATTTTCTTAAAACACTTGGATTTCTAAAAAATTGGCATTTCTTTTCTTCAGAAATATTCTCTCAACCATGATTCACGATTTTCAAAGGGTCATCTTTTCCAAAAATTTTCCAAGTATTTCAAATGTCTGAAGCATACATCATGTTTTTCAATAAAAAATTTCTCTAAGTCATAGCACATGCCTGATTCTTTGTGCATTTAGGAATAAAACATCGATTTAGACCAGTTGAGCAAAGCAAACCACTGGATTGATCCTTGGTTCAATTACCCCTGATAAAGGTATCAGGAACGATTGAACCTCGTACTTACAGGCGAGTCCCATTCTTCAGAATTATCCTGCATTTTAAAACGGAGACGAGTTATTTTCAAAATCTTTTTCAAAGGTCAGTTTGACTTGCAAAAGTAAAATTTTGCAATGATAACAATGCACTCCTTGACCACACACACAAGGCTTCAAAAAAAGATGCATGTATAGGCATTCAACTGTCCCCTTTTATTCTTCTTTTTTTGGTGTTTGCTGGCCCTGACTAGGGTCTGAACATTCGGTTCAGACCTGGTCCGTTAGCCCAGTTCATACTCGGTATTTTTGTCTAGAACGAGCTTCCCGATTATAGAGTTGTCAGAGACACCTCTAAAGAATCGACTATATCTCACTAGATACTGGTCGATTTTTAGTGTTCTTGGACATTATGGAAAGCTAAGACACAGTCCTCCAACTTTGTAGTTGAGGACTTTTCCTGATTCGGTCCGCAGGGTCCTTCAAATCCCCTGTCAATATATCAAACATTTGGATTTTTTTGTCAGTCCCTGTTCAGTCCAGAACGCCCTGGACAATGTCCCGTATTTTTGAGATTTCTCCTGACTCCCTCAATGAAAATCTGATTGGTTTGATTCTGTAGAAAGCTAAGAGATAACTCTACAACTTTTGTGTTTAGGGTCAAGGCTGAATCTGTAAGACCCAGGAATTTTCTGAGAAAAATTCAATTCATGATAAGAATTTTATATGTATTTTTGAGGGCATACATATATATTTGTATATATATATATATATGCATGTATATATATATACATATATACGTACATCGTAATGATATTATACCGAATCCTTAAGTTTTTATTTAAAATGCATAGAAACGTTTCAATTGATCTACCAAAAAACTTAAATGCCTAAGTTCAATGTATTTTAAGAAATTCTGACAAGAATCAAGGTTTTTAAGAGAATGCTTGATTTTTTTGGAAGTTTAGAAAGACACTTTCAAAACCTAAATGCAATTTCACAAAAAAAAGATGGAATAAATAAAATAATGAAGGTTAGTGGGGCCCTTCATGAATAATGCATGAATAGTGCATGAATAGTGCCTTGGAGAGGCACTATTGAAAGATTTTCAAATTAATTCAAATGAAATAAGCCTATTGGGGCGTTTTTGGCCTGGAGGGTTTATTTACAAAAGTGCTACCGCGTAGAAGGGTGTGACACTTAAGTGAATGAACCACAACCCTTCATTTTTCAGATTAAGTCTCAACCGTTGGATCAAAACCCTAACTTATAAAATCTTGAGAAAGAGAGATAAACCTCATTCTCTCTCTCTCTTTCTTCCCCTTTCCTTTCCTCTCTTCTCTCTCCCATCGAATTCGTGAACCTCCATTAGACCTACCTTGAGCTTGCGTGTAGGGCTGGGTACCGAAAAGGGACTCCTCTCTACACTCTAAGCCAAGTGTAGAGTTCGATTTCCTCCATTCCACGCATCAAGGGTGAATTTTTTTCCATTCTCCATTTGTATTTTCATTCTTTTCCTTGAAGTAATGTATTCTCATTTCTTGTGTACACATGAAACCAAATCCTCTAGTGCATGACTGTAAACACCCCAAATTTTCCACATCCATTCTCAAACAATCCTCCTCATGCAGTGCCAACCTTGTTAGGTCAGTGTAGGAGTCAAACCCTGAGTCAGTTTCAGAAAATCACCATTTTACCCATTTTCACTAGGAAAATTACCATTTTACCCCTAGGTCATCCCAGACCCCAGTCAGTCGGAGTCAACCAATCTCATTGGTGAGTTCAAAACATTTAGAATATCAGTCATTTCAAGCTCATTTGAAATCATAGTGAGAAAGCCATTTTCATTTCTGACCATTCCTGCCAAAATGGGATCATTTCTTCAGAAATGAGCTCATTTCTCACTCAAATCCAAACAAATTGTCTTTGAGTCAGTCATTCCCAGTCAGTCATGTTCCCCAGAGTCTAACTTGAGCTCACCAGGAGTTCAAGTGCTCCAGTTTCAGTTCAAAACCATTTCCAAGTGTCTAGGAGCCCATTTTAGTCCATTTTAGCTCTTTCAGCTGAAATTGAGCTGAGTTCAGTCAATTGAGCTAGTGTTCAAGCTTTGATTTTAGTTCATATCAGTATTACTGACCTTTGTTCTAGCTCAAACCCAGTTCAGGTTCGTAATTCACTTCACTCTAGTGATCATTCCGTACCATTTCTCTAAAAATGGCAACTTTTCTTGAAAATTCAGTCGGAAAGGTCAGTTGAGTCAGTGCCTGGTCAGTTCATTTGAGTTCTGAAACTCTAAAACCCAGCTCAATCTAGCTCATCTCAGTTCAATCCAGCTCGAACCCCAATTTTTAGTGTCACTCTGACCCAGTAGAGTCCCGAAAACCATTTCTTGAGCTATTTTGCAAATTTTATCAATTTTAATGCTTTTTAAACTGGTACAAGTGTCAATCGGGGTGTGACATCCAAAATTCTTTATTCAAGGTTAGCATTTCGCATAACATTTCATGTCATTTCTCATCATTTCATATCATTTCTCAGCATTTCATAACATTTCATCACATTTCATTTCATTTTCGAAGTCCAGAAATCCAGCTTTATAAATTTCAATCCAGATTGAGTTTTAAAAGTTTTCAGAAATCAATTTCAAACCTCAGGTTTCCAAAATTGACATTTTCACCCCGGGAGTCTAAATTTGGAAATATTTTCTCAAGAAAAATAATCTGGATTTCTTTCAAAATCAAATTTTCAAGTTCTACACTGAATTTGCTTCGCAACGAGCTATTAAACTTCAAAATTCGCGATCGTTTCAAAAACTGCCAAAAATAGCTCGTTTCGTTTGGAAATATTTTCTCAAGAAAAACAATCTGGATTTCTTTCAAAATCAAATTTTCAAATTCTACACTGGATTTGCTTCGCAATGAGGTATTGAACTTCAAAATCCGAGCTCATTTCAAAAACTACCAAAAATAGCTCGTTTTGTCTAAAAATAGATTTGGAAGCATTTTCTCAAGAAAAACAATATGGATTTCTTTCAAAATTATATTTTTAAATTCTACATTGGATTTGCTTCGCAACGGGGTATTGAACTTCAAAATCCGAGCTTGTTTCAAAAACTGCCAAAAATAGCTCGTTTCGTCTGGAAATTTTTCTGAAAAGACTATTTGACCCCTCTAATCTTCAAAATGAATTTCAAAATTGAAATTTGGACCCGCTCTGAGATGGCCCATTCATTTGCATTTTTATTTTATTAAAAAAAAAAAAAAAAGATGCTTCTTTTTATTTGTTTATTTTTTTGTTTTTATTGATTTTTATTTATTTTTTATTTTTATTTTTTTTAGAGAGGAGGTGGGACCCACAAGGTGGTCACCCAAGCCTCCAGCCCCACTTTCCATTTTTTTTCCCCATGTTTTTCTTTCCCTTTTCCTTTTTCCCTCCTTTTCTTTCTTTCCTTTTCTTTTTCTTTTTCTTCCTTTTCTTTTTCTTCTTTCTTCCCTTTCTTTCCTTCTTCCCTTTCTCCCTTCCTTCCTCCCTCTTGCCCAGCCATTCACGTAAAGGCTGTTTTCCTTTCCTTCCCTAATTAAAGCTAAGAACTTAGGGAAAGATATAATCTTCCCTAAGTTAAGAAAACCAAAAAAAAAAAAAAACAAAAAACAAAAGAGGAAGCTACGGTTGATCTCAAGAGACGTCTCTCTCTCTCTCTCTCTCTCTCTCTCTCTCTCTCTCTCTCTCTCTCTCTCTCTCTTTTGGGTTGCAGTCTCCATTGCTGCACTTTGAGCATTCCTTCAAGCAGTCCAGCAACTTCTTCCAGCCAAGGCAGCAGCCATCGGAGGGGAGCACCAACCAGCAGCCACTCCTCTCACTTAGCACCACCGCAGGCCATTATTCCAGCCACATCTCCATCATTGCCCAACCAAAGCAGCCTCCCTTCCTTGACAGCCTCCATTGCAGCCCATCTCCAGCATCAAGGCAGCCACCAAAGGGGAGCACCAAGCTGCAGCCACCTTCAACACAGCTTCAGCCACTTCCTTCACGTCAGCCACCCTTCTTGGCAACAAGGCAGCACCACTTCTCCTCTCTCCCAAACGTTTGAGTATTTGGTAGCAGCAACATCCTCCAAGCCACACCTCCATTCACGATGGCAAAACCTCCATCTTTTTCAAGTTAACAGTAACACCATTGCCATAGCTTACCTTCAGCCAGCCCAAGGTAAGATCTTCACTTTTTTTTTTTTACTCTTTTATTTCCTTTATTTTCATGCTTAAGGCTACGTGGAGTAGGGAATCCGCCCAATGAATGGACTGGATCTTCCTTTTTCACAGCAACATCAAACATAAGAGTTCATGTATCCCCTCGTAATGGTTTTGATTTTCATATTTTATATAATTTCATATTAAAAAATTGCATTTTCATTATGCATTTTATTCATTTTATATAGATTCATTAGTAGTTGATGTAGAATCCATAGAATTTCAGTTTTGTGCAAAGTCTATACGTTATGTCATATGAGTTATTGCACCAGTAAATTCTGTAAATTTTAGAATAATTGGTTTTACATGTCTTTGTTTTTCTGCCAAAAACCCAGGTTCGTTTGGGTTTTGGAACCCTATCAAACAAATCAAACCCTAAATCGTGTTTTCTGTCATCCAGAAATTTCAATTCCTGCTTTAGCAGACAAGAACCTCCTACACCACCCTTGTGGAAGATCCGAATCGTCCTTCAAAAATCACAGTGGATTCATAATTGAATCTACTTGTGATCTGGAAATTTTTATGTTTTTCCAAGCAGTTTTGCCCTCTTACAAAAATCGGATTTCCCAGACCCCTGGGAAAATCTCGATTTTCCTTTGTTAGGGTATAGACAGGCCCTAATGCACAGACTCCTCCAAATCTGTAGTCTGTCTGCAAAAACTTTCAACATGAAAGTTGTTCCTAACATGATTTCCTGTCATTTCCCAAAATTTGGGAATTTTTAGATCTGTTCCAGTATTTTTCCCGGATTTTCTATTTCTGTCTAACAGATTCCAATGTCCAGAAATCTCAGAGATTTAGGTCTCTGATAACAGTATGGCCTTTTCCAAACCGTAACCCGAATCCCAATAGTGTAAAAATATCAAATCTTCCTCTGTTTGTCAGGGACATTTTCCCACAATTTCAGCCATTTTCCCATCTGTCTACCATTTTTACCACATTTTCTACCGAAACCTGTCTGTTTCCTTCATTTACTAGAGTCGCCGGATTCCGATCCGACTTGCCGGAGTGGTACAGCTCCGACCATAGGTCAAAAACAGAAAGTGTAAAAGGCAAAAATCCTTGCCTTACTGTCCTCTGTCACCCCATAAAATTTAGGAAATTTTTATGGAAGTTTGATATCCTAAATCCCCTTTAGAATCAATATTTTAGGCAAAAATCATAAAATTTAGGGTTTTTACTTAAATTTCTATGTCTAAAAATACAAAAAAATTAGATTTTCGAGCTTCATTCTGTTTTTAGGGTTAGTTTAGGTGTCCATGCCAAATTTGGTTTAATTCCAAGTTCATTTGCTCCATGTGTTAGTTTATCTTTAAATTTAGAAGCGAAAATCAAGCGAAAATCAGGTTAAATTCAATATTTTGTGATATTTTCGCCATTTTAGGGTTTTTACCATGTACATAAGCATGTAGAATCATATTAGGGTTAATTTTAATCTCATTTGCATTTCATATTTTTCCATTTTGCAAAATTTATTTCAGAAAACCCTGGTTTCAAGGCCATAGTCTTGTTATCGGGGGTATTTTGGTCATTTTGACCATAATTTCGAAATTTCAATTTCTAATTTCATAAATTTTCATGCATATCATCATGTTTTATCATATTATGTTTGATTTATTTCATTTGATTTTCAAAATTCCAAAATTTATAAAAATTCTTTCATAAAACCCTGATTTCAAGGTCATCAGGGGTATTTTGGTCATTTTGAACCCCAATTTCGAATTTTCAAGTTTATTTTCCAAATTTATTCATTATTTATTATGTTTATATTAAAGGGGGTATGAATTTGGGTTTATATCTGAATAATATCCGATAATTTCTCATATTTTCGGATAAATTCAGAAAAACCTACATTTTTGTGCTAACCTTGTTTTCTAGTTTTGCAGGAACATTCAAGAAAGAAGACTTAGATTTTATTTTCTTTATTTCAATTCAATGTAATCTCAAATGTAATAATTTGGAATAAGAGTTACATTTCTGCTTAGAATAGGGTTGCATTGCATATAGTTTAATTTCTGCAAAATTTTAATATGTGATGTATGATTCATGCACATTATTTCAAATTCACTATGGTTTACACGAATGGCACGTGCACAAGCTCATATGGAGTTTATAAACTCGGTGGGATTTGTATTTATGGCCATAGTCAGAATACGAAGAAAACCAAGATTTATGATCTTCATATTAGCCACATTCAGCCTACACACTTAGGCTAACTTCAAAATGCACCACATTTTTCAAAGTCTTAAAAGGATTTCCCAATTTCTCAATTGAAATTCCCTTTTCAAATTCATATTCATTCATTCATATCATTCAAATTGCATTATTCTCAAATTCATTTTCCAATTTAAATTCCAGAAAAATCAACTTTCTCAAGGATTTACCAAGTCTTTCTCAGGATTTGATTTTCCCAAAATCCTAAGTTTTCAAATGACATTTCAAAGCATTTCCCAAGTTCAAATCAAGATTTTCCTATGTTTTCAAATTCTCAAATTTCAAAATCCCAAGTTTTCAGAAATCGATTTTCTCATATTTTCCAGTTTTCCTGAGAATTTATTTTCCATTTCAAAAGTCATTTTCCAATGAATTTCTTAGATTTTCTTAGAATTCTCAAATCCATTTTCTCAGCAAAGCAATTCCAAATTTCAAAATCGATTTTCCAAAGTTCAAGTTTTCCTGAGAAATCACTTTCCAATGCAAATTTCTAATTTTCAATGAACTTCAATGATTTTCCCAGGAATCCCAATTTCAAGTACTTTTTCAATCAATTTTCAAGCACATTTCAATTTTCCAAAGCAAACATCATATTTTCTCAAACTTGCATTTTTCAAAATTCCATAGCACAAGCTTGATTCTTTGTGCATTCTAGGAAAAATAGAGCATAATTTAGATATTTGAGTCAAGTTAAAGCACGTAATTGATCCTTGGTTCAATTACCCCTGGTAAAGGCGCCAGGAACGGTTGAACCTCGTACCGACAGGCGGATCCCATTCCATGGAATTTTCCCGCAAATTTTCAAAACGGAGGCGAGTAAATTTTCAAAACAATTTTCAAAACTTTGGTCGAGTTTGACTCGCGAAATTCTTTTCTCTCTCGCAAGGGAGGGGAAAAATTTTGCGATGATAACAGGTTTGGCGACCGTGATGGGACCTGTCTTCGCCTGATCAAGTATGTGCTTTAACTTAGCTCAATTATCAAAATTAGGCTCTATGGAATGTCAGCTTTTAATTTCTGATATCATGTGAACCTAGGAGCCTAGACTTGAACCCAGCTGACATGGATTGCATGTAGACTAGGCATGGTTTGGTAGGACCATATTGAGGAGAATTATGCATGCTCACTTAGACTTAGGTCTGAAATACAACACTCCTCAATCTAGGACTTGTATGAAAACAATGTTTGCTTCTTCAAAAAATTTCAAAATTCTATCTCTTTAGGACTTAGAGCCCTCTGTTTGCCTGCATGTGATCATATTTCAAAAACCACCCCACCTATGTCTACCCGGTCTTCACGTTGCTGGGCTCTCTTCCAGAACCATAGTTCGGGACAGAGCCTCACAACTGGGCCACTTATTTGGGCTAACGCCCCCCTGCCACGTACCAAGGGCCATAGTCCAACGTATATCGGCAGGCGCTCAAGGATGTTGGGAAAACACAAGCCTAGACCCGGAGATGAGTTTTATGCCACGTACATCGAGCCTCGGCTCGAGTATATCGGCATAGCATGATTGGACACAGTTGATCTAAGCCTAGAGTCAGGATTAGGGTCCTAAAGCTCTTTCAAAATCAATGCATTTAGAGTTGGCTTACTAGGGATTGCTGTATGTGCATAATTGTTTGTAATTGTATATATGATATTCATTTTCGCCTTATTTTCTCATATTTTTCCCAAGTTTTCCAAAATACCAAACAATTTTCCAAAATACCTCATTTTTCATCTTTTATGAAATATCTCCTTTTTCTCAAAAACCCTGGACGATTTTTCTAAATTATCCACCTTTTCCTTCAAAACTCCAGGAAATTTTTCATTCTTTCGTTCCTCTGGACTTCGAATTTCCAGCTTTCATTTTATCCTGCCTGCAATTTTCAAATTTCTTATATTTTTCCAAAGTCTAATTCCAGTCTTCTTGTCTTTCAGTCCAATGGCATCCAGTCAGCTCGATTCTGTTTTTCCTGAGGGTCACATCTCCTATGAGGTGCGACAAAGTCTTCCTGAGCATCGATCTCTTAGCACCGGACCCTTCTTCCCCCGGTGGTATTATGTCTGGTTCAAAAATTTCTCTCGTATGTTTCCGGACCACTTGAGCGATTGTGGGTTGGAATTGGCATCTGCAGTGGGAAAGTTGACAGTCAACGGCAATCTGATTCATGCACTGGCGGAGCGGTGGAATCCGCGCACTTGCACGTTCTGGTTCCCGTGGGGCGAGATGACAATACTGATGGATGAATTTTCAGAGATTATGGGACTGCCCGAGCCAGTCGATCAGCCTGGAGATCCATTAGAGCAGCAATTTCTGATCAATGTCAAGGGTCTGGACCCCAAAGATGTCGTAGCTCGCATGACAGGGGGCAAGTCTTTGCCACTGATTGAAGAAAACGAGAATGAGTACGTGAGCCTGATCGAGATCTACCGACAGCATGGAAAATTTGCCGAAGTCAACTCGCTGTCCAGAACAGCTCAAGAGAGAATTCAACATGCGATGGTTCTATGTACTGTGGGACTTGCTTTCTTTCCAGATGGACAGAATTAAGTGGATGTCAGAATAGTTCAGCTTTTGAGAAGATGAAGAAGTCGACAGACCAGCCGTCTCTCGATAGCCATGGCTGCGCTTGCTTTTCTATACAGAGGACTGACCCGCTTCACACTTGGAGAGTCCATCTTAGTCGAGGGATGTACTTATGCTCTTCAATCTTGGTTCCTTCAGCATGTACCAACCAGAGCTAGTTCATTCAGATACAACGGTAAGGAGCTCCTTCCAGTTGCGCGGTACCGATTCCTGATCGACTATCTGCAGGAAGAAGAAGTGGTGTGGGACTATTTTGATCGAGAATTATCGCCTCCCAGATACACCTATGCATATGGCAAGAGATTCAAGTTGCTTGGTCCATTCTTCTGTGCTTACTATCATCCGGAGCGGTGTGTTCGACAGTTTTCTCAGAGACAGAAGCACATAGAGATGCGGCTGCTATCTGGAGTCGTGCCAGAGTTCGACTTTACATCAGCACAGTGGTTCGGAGCATACCATTCTGCCATATATGGCTGGGATTCTTTCATCATTCTCACTCTTTTCCTTGGTCCTCGTGTCTCTGTTGATCGTTAAGAGTGGTGACAGACTGTCTATATACTCCCTCTTTCTCAAGTCCACTATTGATGCAATCATATTTTTCCTTCAATAAAGAAAAAAAAAAAATCCTTCAATTTTCATTCTATCATGGTTTGATAACCTCGCCTAGGTGACAAGGCATATTTGTAGTTGTTCGTTCTCCTTGTAAAGAATGACAACATAATTGTCGTGACTCCAGCGGCTACCCAATCCCTAGTAATGGGATGTTCTTTCAATTATCTATCAAATTCTCATCAAATATTTTTATTATATTTATTTCTATCTTGAATCTTCATCATCGAAATTTAATCATCCATTCTACAAAGAGCATCAGTATTCCCAAGTGGTTCAGATCAGATCAAGCAAGAAGACACCACTGTATCAGGGCTTCAGTGATTTTAGAAGCAGGCAAGAAGAAATGGATTCTCCAAGATTTGCCAGAAGACAGAGTTTGAATGATAGGGATGGCATTGATCCTACTACATATCAGATGTTCAAGAAAATGATGATTAGGATGATGTCTGAGCAAGCTAAGGACTGTTTCAGAAAGGCTCCCATAAAAAAGAAGACATATGTCTCCTTCTCTTAGAATATCACTGGTAAGAGTAACGAGCGATTTGGCATGTGTCTGCCCGATATTTTATTATTGCCGATGTCCTCTATCATCGTGGATTCAGTTCTAAATATGCCAGATGCCTAGATGAAGATGAAGCCAAAGAAGTCATGCGGGAGGTACACGAAGGCATTTGCGATGGTCACGTCGGCTACCAAACTCTTGTCAAACAAATCATCCGAGCAGGATATTACTGGAGAACTATGCAACAAGATTGTTATCGTTTTGTGAAGAAGTGCGTTCAATGCCAGATGCATGCACCTTCCATTCATGCGCCAGCGACATATTTGCAATCTGTCGTCTCACCATGGCCATTTTCTATGTGGGCTTTTGATGTTGTTGGCCCCATTACTCCTTCTGCTTCAAATGGCCATAAATATTTTCTTGCTGCAACAGAATATTTTACTAAATGGGTAGAAGCAGTCACTCTACGCACAGTAGAAGGTCGACATGTGGTCTCATTCATCCATAGGAATATCCTATGTCGTTTCGGCATACCGCACAATATCGTGTCAGACAATGACAGTTATTTTAAGAATGAGAGAATGAGGACATTCTGCTCAAAAATCAGAATCCATCATAATTTCTTCGCTCTTTATTATCCTCAAGGGAATGGTCAGGCAGAGGCCACCAATAAGATTTTGATTCGAATCCTGGAGCGAACCTTGGAAACAGGCCATAATTGGCATGAGAAGATTCATGATGCATTATGGGCATACAGAACCACCATTTGTACTCCAACTAATGCTACTCCGTCAGAACTTGTCTACGGAACTGAAGTAGTACTGCCTCTACATGTTCAGAAACTTGCCTTGAAGTTCGCATCACTGCTGGAGTTATCGCTTGATCAATATCAACAACAACGGCTGGTACAACTTGATTTGCTCAATGAAAGAAGACTCAGAGCAGTAGAGCATGCTCAATCATATCGTCAGAGGATAGCCAGGCAATATGCAAAATTTGTCATTCAAAGGAAATTCTGAGTCAATGATCTAGTGATCAGATCAACGACCTATCTCAAGCACCGCCCGGGTGGCAAATGGTCATCGAATTGGGAAGGGCCCTATATTGTCGAGGAAGCATTACCTCACAATTCCTATCTGCTCATTAATGCCGATGGTGTGGAATTATCAGACCCCATCAATGCTCAACATTTGAAAATTTTCTATACTTAAATCCTCTATTCCATCATTTGTAATTCCTCAATATATTTTCTTCAATATTGGTCAAATTCTTCTTTCCGAGTTACACTGGGGCATTATTTTGAAAATTTGTCTTCAAAACATTCTGTATGCAAGCAGGATCAAACAAATCTCTCATTTTGCATACATGTGCATTCATTTACATCATTTTGCATACATTTGCATTCATTTACATTTACATGCATTCATTTGCATCCATTTACATTCATTTGCATCAAATTCATTTCCCCTTCAGGTTAAGGGATAAACCTGAACTTCCCCTTCAGGTTAAGGGATAAACCTGAGTTTCCCCTTCAGGTTAAGGGATAAACCTGAACTTCCCCTTCAGGTTAAGGGATAAATCTGAACTTCCCCTTCAGGTTAAGGGATAAACCTGAATCATTTTCCATAATTCTTTAATTTTGACCTCCGGGTCATCCAATTTCCAATTTTCAAATTACCAAAATTCTCAGTTTCGACCGCCAAGTCATCCAATTTCTATCCCCGTTCAGGATAAGGGGATAATCCTGAAACCGTTCATAGAAGCAATCCAAGTCTATATAATAGTCCTCGTTCTTCATTGAACTGATAGTGTTCCTAGTGAACCAATGTCGTTCTTAATTGAACCAATGTTGTTCGTAGGCTGAATACCTATCGAACCCATGTCGTTCCTAGTGAACCAATGCCGTTCTCAATAGAACCAATGTCATTCTTAGGAGGAATCCCTATAGAACCCATGTCATTCTCAGTAAACCAATTCACAATTTTGACCTTTTTAGCCAATCAATTTCCAATTTCCAATTTCCAATTTCCAATTTCCAATTTCCAATTTCCAATTTCCAATTTCCAATTTCCAATTATCAATTTCTAATTTCCCATTTCCAATTTCCAATTTTCAATTTCAAATATCAAATTTCAAAATTCCAATTTCCAAAATTTGACCCTTTTGGTCATCCAATACCAATTCCAATAAATTTCTCTTGCGAGAGACCCTTTTTATAGGGAGAGTTCGAGGGAGTTCGTTCTTTTCGCATGCTATCCAATTCGTTCACTTAGCCCCTTTTCAGGGAGAGTTTGAAGGGACTCGTGTCTTTGTGAACCGTTTGCAAAACAAAATTCCAATTTCATACAAGGAACCCTTAGTTCAGGGAGAGCTTCGACGGAAGTTCGCTTTCCTTGTGACCATAATTTCATACTAGGCCATTTCATCATGAAGGACCCTCTTTTTGGGGAGAGTGTGATGGACTCGTTCCTTCATGACCAATTCACCGACCTCACCATTACCGGCCCCCTTTCTATAAGAGAAGCCTAATGTTAGGAAGTTTTGACGAAAGCTTAATTTCTCTTTGAAAGTTCGTTTTGCAAACACCTCCTCTTCAGGGAAGAGAGGAGTAATTCCTATTTCCAATTTCTGAATCTTCTCCTTTGGGGAAAGGAGAAGAAAATTTTTGTCATGGGTGCGTTGCGTTGTGCTTCAGATGCTCGCTCTCACCAAGGATTTCAAGAACATTTTGCCAATTTGTCATTAAATATTTGTTGATTTCAAAATTTTTATTGTATAAAAACATTACTTCAGAATACCTTCAGTATTACTTTCGAAAGGACAAAGCTTTCGCGAAGAAGGATTCAAAATTCAAATTCTTTCTATTGGCCAACCAAAAGGATGAAGAATAAATCCCCGATATGGCCAACAAAGGAAATTCAATATTATTGCAAAGCCATAAGTGATCGGTATTGATCGCAGTCAATGGCACATTTTTAAAGATCATTCTTGGAAAATAAAGCAGTCGAAATATCTTGGGTGATACAGAAAAATCCATTCAATCTCTATATCTCCTCAATCACCTAAAGCTGCAATTAAATATATGCAAAAGGGATCTCTCAACTGTCGTCAAGATGAAGGCGAATTAGGCGAGTAGACCCCCGAGGCCAATGAAGATTTGGATCATCTCCAAGATGAAGGAGTTTGTGACGGATCCTTCCAGGGAAAGTTCAGAGCACCGTCAAGATGAAGGCGACTGCGATGAGCCTCCCGACAAACCCTAAAGGATATTTAATTTCTGCTATCATCAAGAGATTTCCAACCAAAGAGCCAATAACCGTCAATATAATCCCTGAGAGAAAAAGAAGGATCGGAGCATCTCTGAGATGAAGGAGTTTGTGACGTACCCTTCCCCAAAAAAAAAAGAGAGAGAGAAAAGTCAGAACATCTGCAAAATGAAGGATGATGTAATCCCCAAAAAGCCCAAGAGATCTCTAATTCTGCCAATAAAGAAAAAAAGTGGGCAGAAAGATCATCATGAGAAAAGAATCCCAGGATATCAGACTGCCAAATTTGCCAAAGAATCTTCTTTAATTTTGTGAAATTCTATTATCAATATTCTTTCACCAATTGCTCTCACAATATCAAGAATACTCTCTTTTCTGCTCATATCAAGGAAATTGATAGCTTCCTTGAAAGAAAGCCAATTGCAAGCAATTTGAATTCGAATCTTGATTCTACGGAGTTAAGCCCAGTCGGAGGTAATACTTCAGGTAGAAAAGAGGAAAGATTTTCATACCAATATACCTCAATTTCAAGCATTTTGAATCAACAAACAATTTTTAACATTTTGGCAATATTTTCTTACTATCTTGACATGAAGTGAAGAGCTCGATGTTCATCTTGACACATCCTGATATCACCTTTTACCTCCTTGAGAGAGTAACCTTTATCATCTTTCGCGTTGTTGAAAGAATTGCCTTGTTCCATTGGATCGCCTTTTCACATCTTTCGCGTTGTCGAAAGAATTCATCTTTTGCGTTGTCAAAAGAATCGCCTTACTCCTTTGGATCGCCTTATCGTCTTTCGCGTTGTTGAAAGAATCGCCTTGCTCCTTTGGATCGCCTTTTTCCCATCTTTCGCGTTGTTGAAAGAATTCATCTTTTGCGTTGTCAAAAGAATCGCCTTACTCCTTTGGATCGCCTTATCGTCTTTCGCGTTGTTGAAAGAATCGCCTTGTTCCATTGGATTGCCTTTTCCCATCTTTCGCGTTGTCGAAAGAATTCATCTTTTGCGTTGTCAAAAGAATCGCCTTACTCCCTTGGATCGCCTTGTCGTCTTTCGCGTTGTTGAAAGAATCGCCTTGTTCCTTTGGATCGCCTTTGTCATCTTTCGCGTTGTCGAAAGAATTCATCTTTTGCGTTGTCAAAAGAATCGCCTTGCTCCTCTGGATCGCCTTGTCATCTTTCGCGTTGTTGAAAGAATCGCCTTGTTCCTTTGGATCGCCTTGTTATCTTTCGCGTTGTCGAAAGAATTCATCTTTCGTGTTGTTGAAAGAGTCACCTTATTCCTCTTCAAGAAAATTGTCTTATTCACCATCCAACTTACCATTTTCATTTCCCAATCAGGTTAAGGGTATAAACCTGAGCCTCCTTTGATGAGGTATTTCATTTTCCGCCCAATCAGGATAAGGGTATAAACCTGAGCCTCCTTTGATGAGGTATTTCATTTTTCCGCCCAATCAGGATAAGGGTACAAACCTGAGCCTCCTTTGATGAGGTATTTCATTTTCCGCCCAATCAGGATAAGAGTATAAACCTGAGCCTCCTTTGATGAGGTATTTCATTTTCCGCCCAATCAGGATAAGGGTACAAACCTGAGCCTCCCATGATGAGGTATTTCATTTTTCGCCCAATCAGGATAAGGGTACAAACCTGAGCCTCCTTTGATGAGGTATTTCATTTTCCGCCCAATCAGGATAAGGGTACAAACCTGAGCCTCCTTTGATGAGGTATTTCATTTTCTTCCCAATCAGGATAAGGGTACAAACCTGAGCCTCATTTTGATGAGGTATTTCATTTCTCGGTCAGGTTAAGGGTTAAACCTGAGCTTCGTTTTTACACGAGGTATTTCCCGTCCCATCCAGGTTAAGGGCAAAAACCTGAATCTCACTTCTTTTGAAGTAAATTTTTCCTCTCTATTCTCCATTTCATATCTACCATTTTCATCAGGGCTAATATCTTCATATCCAGTCGGATCCTTCTAACTGGGGCATTTTTATAGCCAAAATTTGGTGTGTTTTTCTTTGCCACTAAGCTCGTCTTCAAGCCGGCTTAGTAGCAAAGAGGGGCATCTGTAAACACCCCAAATTTTCCACATCCATTCTCAAACAATCCTCCTCATGCAGTGCCAACCTTGTTAGGTCAGTGTAGGAGTCAAACCCTGAGTCAGTTTCAGAAAATCACCATTTTACCCATTTTCACTAGGAAAATTACCATTTTACCCCTAGGTCATCCCAGACCCCAGTCAGTCGGAGTCAACCAATCTCATTGGTGAGTTCAAAACATTTAGAATATCAGTCATTTCAAGCTCATTTGAAATCATAGTGAGAAAGCCATTTTCATTTCTGACCATTCCTGCCAAAATGGGATCATTTCTTCAGAAATGAGCTCATTTCTCACTCAAATCCAAACAAATTGTCTTTGAGTCAGTCATTCCCAGTCAGTCATGTTCCCCAGAGTCTAACTTGAGCTCACCAGGAGTTCAAGTGCTCCAGTTTCAGTTCAAAACCATTTCCAAGTGTCTAGGAGCCCATTTTAGTCCATTTTAGCTCTTTCAGCTGAAATTGAGCTGAGTTCAGTCAATTGAGCTAGTGTTCAAGCTTTGATTTTAGTTCATATCAGTATTACTGACCTTTGTTCTAGCTCAAACCCAGTTCAGGTTCGTAATTCACTTCACTCTAGTGATCATTCCGTACCATTTCTCTAAAAATGGCAACTTTTCTTGAAAATTCAGTCGGAAAGGTCAGTTGAGTCAGTGCCTGGTCAGTTCATTTGAGTTCTGAAACTCTAAAACCCAGCTCAATCTAGCTCATCTCAGTTCAATCCAGCTCGAACCCCAATTTTTAGTGTCACTCTGACCCAGTAGAGTCCCGAAAACCATTTCTTGAGCTATTTTGCAAATTTTATCAATTTTAATGCTTTTTAAACTGGTACAAGTGTCAATCGGGGTGTGACATCCAAAATTCTTTATTCAAGGTTAGCATTTCGCATAACATTTCATGTCATTTCTCATCATTTCATATCATTTCTCAGCATTTCATAACATTTCATCACATTTCATTTCATTTTCGAAGTCCAGAACTCCAGCTTTATAAATTTCAATCCAGATTGAGTTTTAAAAGTTTTCAGAAATCAATTTCAAACCTCAGGTTTCCAAAATTGACATTTTCACCCCGGGAGTCTAAATTTGGAAATATTTTCTCAAGAAAAATAATCTGGATTTCTTTCAAAATCAAATTTTCAAGTTCTACACTGAATTTGCTTCGCAACGAGCTATTAAACTTCAAAATTCGCGATCGTTTCAAAAACTGCCAAAAATAGCTCGTTTCGTTTGGAAATATTTTCTCAAGAAAAACAATCTGGATTTCTTTCAAAATCAAATTTTCAAATTCTACACTGGATTTGCTTCGCAATGAGGTATTGAACTTCAAAATCCGAGCTCATTTCAAAAACTACCAAAAATAGCTCGTTTTGTCTAAAAATAGATTTGGAAGCATTTTCTCAAGAAAAACAATATGGATTTCTTTCAAAATTATATTTTTAAATTCTACATTGGATTTGCTTCGCAACGGGGTATTGAACTTCAAAATCCGAGCTTGTTTCAAAAACTGCCAAAAATAGCTCGTTTCGTCTGGAAATTTTTCTGAAAAGACTATTTTACCCCTCTAATCTTCAAAATGAATTTCAAAATTGAAATTTGGACCCGCTCTGAGATGGCCCATTCATTTGCATTTTTATTTTATTAAAAAAAAAAAAAAAGATGCTTCTTTTTATTTGTTTATTTTTTTGTTTTTATTGATTTTTATTTATTTTTTATTTTTATTTTTTTTAGAGAGGAGGTGGGACCCACAAGGTGGTCACCCAAGCCTCCAGCCCCACTTTCCATTTTTTTTCCCCATGTTTTTCTTTCCCTTTTCCTTTTTCCCTCCTTTTCTTTCTTTCCTTTTCTTTTTCTTTTTCTTCCTTTTCTTTTTCTTCTTTCTTCCCTTTCTTTCCTTCTTCCCTTTCTCCCTTCCTTCCTCCCTCTTGCCCAGCCATTCACGTAAAGGCTGTTTTCCTTTCCTTCCCTAATTAAAGCTAAGAACTTAGGGAAAGATATAATCTTCCCTAAGTTAAGAAAACCAAAAAAAAAAAAAAAACAAAAAACAAAAGAGGAAGCTACGGTTGATCTCAAGAGACGTCTCTCTCTCTCTCTCTCTCTCTCTCTCTCTCTTGGGTTGCAGTCTCCATTGCTGCACTTTGAGCATTCCTTCAAGCAGTCCAGCAACTTCTTCCAGCCAAGGCAGCAGCCATCGGAGGGGAGCACCAACCAGCAGCCACTCCTCTCACTTAGCACCACCGCAGGCCATTATTCCAGCCACATCTCCATCATTGCCCAACCAAAGCAGCCTCCCTTCCTTGACAGCCTCCATTGCAGCCCATCTCCAGCATCAAGGCAGCCACCAAAGGGGAGCACCAAGCTGCAGCCACCTTCAACACAGCTTCAGCCACTTCCTTCACGTCAGCCACCCTTCTTGGCAACAAGGCAGCACCACTTCTCCTCTCTCCCAAACGTTTGAGTATTTGGTAGCAGCAACATCCTCCAAGCCACACCTCCATTCACGACGGCAAAACCTCCATCTTTTTCAAGTTAACAGTAACACCATTGCCATAGCTTACCTTCAGCCAGCCCAAGGTAAGATCTTCACTTTTTTTTTTTACTCTTTTATTTCCTTTATTTTCATGCTTAAGGCTACGTGGAGTAGGGAATCCGCCCAATGAATGGACTGGATCTTCCTTTTTCACAGCAACATCAAACATAAGAGTTCATGTATCCCCTCGTAATGGTTTTGATTTTCATATTTTATATAATTTCATATTAAAAAATTGTATTTTCATTATGCATTTTATTCATTTTATATAGATTCATTAGTAGTTGATGTAGAATCCATAGAATTTCAGTTTTGTGCAAAGTCTATACGTTATGTCATATGAGTTATTGCACCAGTAAATTCTGTAAATTTTAGAATAATTGGTTTTACATGTCTTTGTTTTTCTGCCAAAAACCCAGGTTCGTTTGGGTTTTGGAACCCTATCAAACAAATCAAACCCTAAATCGTGTTTTCTGTCATCCAGAAATTTTAATTCCTGCTTTAGCAGACAAGAACCTCCTACACCACCCTTGTGGAAGATCCGAATCGTCCTTCAAAAATCACAGTGGATTCATAATTGAATCTACTTGTGATCTGGAAATTTTTATGTTTTTCCAAGCAGTTTTGCCCTCTTACAAAAATCGGATTTCCCAGACCCCTGGGAAAATCTCGATTTTCCTTTGTTAGGGTATAGACAGGCCCTAATGCACAGACTCCTCCAAATCTGTAGTCTGTCTGCAAAAACTTTCAACATGAAAGTTGTTCCTAACATGATTTCCTGTCATTTCCCAAAATTTGGGAATTTTTAGATCTGTTCCAGTATTTTTCCCGGATTTTCTATTTCTGTCTAACAGATTCCAATGTCCAGAAATCTCAGAGATTTAGGTCTCTGATAACAGTATGGCCTTTTCCAAACCGTAACCCGAATCCCAATAGTGTAAAAATATCAAATCTTCCTCTGTTTGTCAGGGACATTTTCCCACAATTTCAGCCATTTTCCCATCTGTCTACCATTTTTACCACATTTTCTACCGAAACCTGTCTGTTTCCTTCATTTACTAGAGTCGCCGGATTCCGATCCGACTTGCCGGAGTGGTACAGCTCCGACCATAGGTCAAAAACAGAAAGTGTAAAAGGAAAAAATCCTTGCCTTACTGTCCTCTGTCACCCCATAAAATTTAGGAAATTTTTATGGAAGTTTGATATCCTAAATCCCCTTTAGAATCAATATTTTAGGCAAAAATCATAAAATTTAGGGTTTTTACTTAAATTTCTATGTCTAAAAATACAAAAAAATTAGATTTTCGAGCTTCATTCTGTTTTTAGGGTTAGTTTAGGTGTCCATGCCAAATTTGGTTTAATTCCAAGTTCATTTGCTCCATGTGTTAGTTTATCTTTAAATTTAGAAGCGAAAATCAAGCGAAAATCAGGTTAAATTCAATATTTTGTGATATTTTCGCCATTTTAGGGTTTTTACCATGTACATAAGCATGTAGAATCATATTAGGGTTAATTTTAATCTCATTTGCATTTCATATTTTTCCATTTTGCAAAATTTATTTCAGAAAACCCTGGTTTCAAGGCCATAGTCTTGTTATCGGGGGTATTTTGGTCATTTTGACCATAATTTCGAAATTTCAATTTCTAATTTCATAAATTTTCATGCATATCATCATGTTTTATCATATTATGTTTGATTTATTTCATTTGATTTTCAAAATTCCAAAATTTATAAAAATTCTTTCATAAAACCCTGATTTCAAGGTCATCAGGGGTATTTTGGTCATTTTGAACCCCAATTTCGAATTTTCAAGTTTATTTTCCAAATTTATTCATTATTTATTATGTTTATATTAAAGGGGGTATGAATTTGGGTTTATATCTGAATAATATCCGATAATTTCTCATATTTTCGGATAAATTCAGAAAAACCTACATTTTTGTGCTAACCTTGTTTTCTAGTTTTGCAGGAACATTCAAGAAAGAAGACTTAGATTTTATTTTCTTTATTTCAATTCAATGTAATCTCAAATGTAATAATTTGGAATAAGAGTTACATTTCTGCTTAGAATAGGGTTGCATTGCATATAGTTTAATTTCTGCAAAATTTTAATATGTGATGTATGATTCATGCACATTATTTCAAATTCACTATGGTTTACACGAATGGCACGTGCACAAGCTCATATGGAGTTTATAAACTCGGTGGGATTTGTATTTATGGCCATAGTCAGAATACGAAGAAAACCAAGATTTATGATCTTCATATTAGCCACATTCAGCCTACACACTTAGGCTAACTTCAAAATGCACCACATTTTTCAAAGTCTTAAAAGGATTTCCCAATTTCTCAATTGAAATTCCCTTTTCAAATTCATATTCATTCATTCATATCATTCAAATTGCATTATTCTCAAATTCATTTTCCAATTTAAATTCCAGAAAAATCAACTTTCTCAAGGATTTACCAAGTCTTTCTCAGGATTTGATTTTCCCAAAATCCTAAGTTTTCAAATGACATTTCAAAGCATTTCCCAAGTTCAAATCAAGATTTTCCTATGTTTTCAAATTCTCAAATTTCAAAATCCCAAGTTTTCAGAAATCGATTTTCTCATATTTTCCAGTTTTCCTGAGAATTTATTTTCCATTTCAAAAGTCATTTTCCAATGAATTTCTTAGATTTTCTTAGAATTCTCAAATCCATTTTCTCAGCAAAGCAATTCCAAATTTCAAAATCGATTTTCCAAAGTTCAAGTTTTCCTGAGAAATCACTTTCCAATGCAAATTTCTAATTTTCAATGAACTTCAATGATTTTCCCAGGAATCCCAATTTCAAGTACTTTTTCAATCAATTTTCAAGCACATTTCAATTTTCCAAAGCAAACATCATATTTTCTCAAACTTGCATTTTTCAAAATTCCATAGCACAAGCTTGATTCTTTGTGCATTCTAGGAAAAATAGAGCATAATTTAGATATTTGAGTCAAGTTAAAGCACGTAATTGATCCTTGGTTCAATTACCCCTGGTAAAGGCGCCAGGAACGGTTGAACCTCGTACCGACAGGCGGATCCCATTCCATGGAATTTTCCCGCAAATTTTCAAAACGGAGGCGAGTAAATTTTCAAAACTTTGGTCGAGTTTGACTCGCGAAATTCTTTTCTCTCTCGCAAGGGAGGGGAAAAATTTTGCGATGATAACAATGACATGCAATGCATGGTTGTTTAGGTGGATTAGAATGGTAATAGTAGCTTTACTTTGTTTTTGGTGTTCTTGGACATTCTGAAAAGCTCAGACTCAGGCCTCTAACTTTATAGTTAAAGGCTTGGCCTGATTCGGTCCACATGGTCCTCTAAAATCCCTGTCGAAAATATAGTTTTTGCATGCACTGGTTCTTCCCCATTTTCTGAGTTGTCAGAGACAACTCTGCTAAATCGACTGTATTGGCCTAGATACTGGTCGGATTTCGGTGTTCTTGGATATTCTAGAAATCCAAGATACAGGCCTCTAACTTTGTAGTTAAAGGCTTGGCCTGATTCGGTCCACATGGTCCTCTAAAATCCCTGTCAAAAATATAATTTCTGCATGCAGTGGTTCTTCCCGATTTTTTGAGTTGTCAGAGACAACTCTACTAAATCGACTGTATCTCCCTGGATATAGGTCGGTTTTCAGCGTTCTTGGACATTATAGAAATCCAAGATGCATATACAACTTTGTAGTTGAGAACTTTTCTTGATTTGGTCCGTAGGGTCTTTCAAATCCCCTGTCAAAATGTCAAACATTCAGATTTTTGTCAGTCTCTTTTCAGTCCAGAATGCCCTGGACAGCGTTCCGTATTTTTAGGATTTCTCCTGACTCCCTCAATGAAAATTCGATTGGTTTGATTCTGTGGAAAGCTAAGAGATAGATCTACAACTTTTGTGTTTAGGGTCAGGGCTTAATCTTCGCCTAAATATCTCAAAAATATTCAGCTTTCTGCTGTTGTAAGAAGTTATATTTTTTTTATCTTGTTTGGATCTTTCTCATTTTTGGCTGAGTTGGGTGCAGCCCAACCGAGGTCCCTAGTTACCCAGCTCACTAGGGTCTGCCCCAATGTGTTGATATCTGCATATATATATATATATATATATATATATATATATATATATATATATATATATATATATAATGTTAAAGTACGATAGACTCAAGTCAAACCATTTCTTCAAATAACCATAGAAACACATGCGCTTTCGGTAGTAACTTTTTCGTTGCTCCCAAACCTTAGGGTTCAGTTGGGAGGCATGGACTGAGGTCTGAACCATGTGGTTCAGACCTGGTCAGTCCATTGGACAGGCCCTACAGGGCGCTTAGGCAACCAGTTTGGGCGGTTGCCGCACAACGGGTGCACCATTCTGCTGGACCGAGTTGGGTGCACCAGCTTGCTGCCCCGAAGGCAGCCAAACACCTTGGAGATGTGCTCACTCCGGAGGTCCGTCAGTGGGAGTTGGCTGCAATCGAAGTTACAAAAATATATTTATAGAGATATGTTATTGCGAAATGCGATGACAAGGGAAAATCGGGTAGGCTTTGGCAAATCGGTTTGCATGCAAACCGATTTGTAGCCTCCGAGTGTTGATATTTTGATTGTGTAGGCTGAGTGGGTGAGCTCAGTCCAGTGGGTTAGACCAAGTGGAGGTCTGCTCCTCCTTGTTGCAGTCATTGGGTTACGTGGTGCCATATTGTTTTTGTGCTCTACATAGACGAAGTATCGATTGACCCTTTTTTCGTCGCCGTGATAGCACCTTGATGGCTGCCATACATTGGCATCTCACCTTAGCATGTGAGATATACATTTTATTCATGCCTAGGGTCATATTTAAAGCAATTCTACGCTTATTTATAAACTTAGATGGATGCTAAGTTACACTCCATATTTTGGCACAACCTTGATGCAAAACACGTATGGCATACTTAGTTGGCACGATTCATTGAATACGTAAGAAATATGTCAATGGCATGTCGATGAAATTTAGACACTCACCCAAACTCTTGATTCATGAAATGTGTAAATGGAATTAACGCTCTTTTTACATCACACACGATTATGCCACATCACTTGGGCACATCTTGACACGGTTGCAAATTTCTATCGTATGCATGACTATTCAAACATTGTAATGTTTGAATTATGCTTAATGATGCACCTTACATGGCATAGCTACTTTATAAGCATGATGGTTCAAGTTCGTAAGTTATTTAACATGTTTTATAAATGATAGTGAATGATAACATGCTTATTGATAGTTCACGTGCAATTGTCACACATTCCGACATGTTTGCAAGTACACAAAAGAACATGATGTAACATGAAAATATTAATGTTATGGCATGAATGAATATGTTCCACTTGCACATCTTGTCACCGAACTTAGACGTATTGAATGAATTATGTTGATAATTCAAGTGTCTTATATGCAATAACATTTCTTAACATATAATGAAAGATAGAATGTTTTTGCGTCTGTTTACTTTGGAGACACGATTCAATTTGACACTTGGTTCGTCCCATAAATATAAAGGAAACTTGAGGCACCTTGTAAGGGCATACCTATCTGTGAGACCTTGTGGAATGTTAGCAACTCCGTGATGAGTTAGTGTGGGCGATGGACCCACCTCGTGAGTCGAGCTCACTTATGTTAGAAATATGGGGTTATACGTACTTTCACATCTTGTATGATACATTTCATAAATTCTCATATTAGGGTTCTGACACTGGTTCAAAAGCTGTGGAATGTTTGAACTCCGTGGCGAGTAAGCATGGGCGATTGGACCCATGTTGTGAACTAAGTACACTTATCTAAGAGTATCACACCCTGAATGTTAAATGATTGTTATTGCCTTCACCGGTGAAATACTCCTTTTGGTTTGTAGAGCTAAAGCTCTTAAATGTTCGAGTGTGACCTCGACATTTTGATTGTGTTACTCTGCGGGGAACACAAGGCCGGATGAGCCTAAGTACCTCGGAAGGAGGGAGTGTTGCTAGATATGCCTAATTAAGATTAACAGTTGATTTATGATATAATAATTTCCATCATCATAATTGCTTAAATTGTTCAGTTGCTTATTTACATAATTGCTTAAGGGCTAACATGCTCAAGTACACTTGGTTATGCACCTAGATGCATATTTGCTATCTAATGATGTTATTCATTATTTAATATCAACCCTGTGTTTTAGGGTTGTATGTTTTTGCTCTTAGTTATAATTAATGCGATGTTCATTATTGCCATCAATTGCTAATGTTAATTACATAGTCATGCTAGCCATTTGATAATAATTCGTACTGCTTCTTCACTTATCGCAATTACACTTGTTTAATCACTTTAAATATCCTACCTATCTCACCATGATGCACATATATACCCACTTGTACATATGCATTATTTGCGATATTTTATCTGTTCTGTCATGATATATTCTCTTGTGCTGTTACCTTAGTTATTTATGTTATTGGATGCATATCATGATATAAATGCTATATTTTTCGCAAATGGATAGTCGTGGATGATATCTCATCACCTCGCAACAGTACTGACCCCGTTTTATGGGAATGCAGGTGCTTGACTTCTCATGGTGCGATGAAGCTCGATGTGCGGTGGCAGACTGAACCCACACTCTAGAACTCGAGATCTTGGCGGTTGTCTTTTGAAAAGAAAAATTATATAGATTTCTCCTGTATCATTTTGTAAACTGTGATAATAAAAATGTTTCATGTTCTTGTTGTTCACCCTGTAACTCGCCCATAATTTCCATCCAATTTCTCTTATGTTTTTTCGCTTTGCGCAATGTTTTTTTAAAAAAAAATTACTCAAAATCTAAAGGATTTTCCAAGTTGGAATTTTGGGGCGTTACAGAATCTTCGCCTAAACATCTCAAAAATATTAATCTTTCTGTTGTCGTAGGAAGTCATGTTTTTTTTATCCTGTTTGGATTTTTCTCATTTTTTGCTGAGTTGGGTGCATCCCAACCGAGGTCCCTAGCAGCCCAGCACTCTGGGGTCTGCTCCATTATGAAGTTACCTGCAAGAGAAAACAAAAAAAAATGTATAGGTTAAAGTACGACAGCCCCGAGTCAAACCATTTCTTCAAATAACCATAGAAATGCATGCGCTTTTGGTAGTCGTTTTTTCGTTGCTCTCAGACCTTAGGGTTCAGTTGGGAGGCATAGACTGAGGTCTGAACCATGTGGTTCAGACCTGGTCAGTCCATTGGATAGACCTTATACTGGTATGAACTCATTCAATTCAGACCAGAGTGCTTAGGCAACCAGTTTGGGCGGTTGCCGCACAACGGGTGTACCATTCAGCTGGACCAAGTTGGGCGCACCAGCTTGCTGCCCCGAAGGTAGCCAAACACCTTGGAGATGTGCTCAGTCTGGAGGTCCGTCAGTGAAAGTTGGCCGCAATCGAAGTTACAAAAATATATTTATAGAGATATGTTATTGCGAAATGTGAGGACAAGGGGAAAATCGGGTAGGCTTTGGCAAATCGGTTTGCATGCAAACCGATTTGTAGCCTCCGAATTTTGATATTTTGATTGCGTTGGCTGAGTGAGTAAGCTCAGTCCAGTGGGTTAGACCAAGGGGAGATCTGCCCCTCCTTGTGGCGGTCACTAGGTTACGTGGTAGCCAATTGACCTTGATGTGAAACACGTATGGCACATTTAGTTGGCATGATCCATTGAATACGTTTAAGAAAATGGTCAATGGCATATCGATGAGTTTGCGACACTTACCCAAGCTCTTGGTTCATGAAATGTGTAAATGCAATTAACGCTCTTTTTACATCACGCACGTTTATGTCATATCACTTGGGCACATCTTGACATGGTTGCAAATTTCTATCGTATGCACGATTATTCAAACATTTTAGTATTTTGAATTATGCTTAATGATGCACCTTACATGGCATAGTTACTTTATAAGCATGATGGTTCAAGTTTTGTAAGTTATTTAACATGTCTTATGAATGATAGTGATTGACAACATGCTTATTGATAGTTCACGTGCACTTGTCGCACATTCTGACACGTTTGCAAGTATACAAAAGAATTTAGATGTATTGAATGAATTACATTAATAATTTAAGTGTATTATATGCAATAACGTTTCTCAGCATATAATGAAAGATAGAATATTTTCATGTCTATTCACTTTGGACCCACGATTCACTTTGACACCTGGTTCATCCCGTAATGTATAAAGGGGACTTGAGGCGCCTTGTAGGGGCATACCTGTCTGTGAGACTTTGTGGAATGCTAGAAACTCTGTGGTGAGTTAAGCATGGGCGATGGACCCGTCTCATGAGTCGAGCTCACTTATGTCAGAAATGTGTGGTTACATGTATCGTCCTTCTTAGTATATCTCGTGTGATATGTTTCTAGAGATGTCTTACTCTAGATATATATTCAATGAAATATTCATTGTTGCCAGTGAATGATAATGATGATTCCATAATCATGCTAGTCGCTTGATCACGATCTCACTCCTTATTTTTGAATGATGCAAGAGTTGTATCTTCTTGCTCATTTGCTTAAATGATTGATGTACCTGCTTATGTATGTTAGTACTTGACATTATTGCTTATTGCTTAGCATTACTCTTTACTCGATGCAGTTACACTTGTTTAATCATTTCAAATATGCTAACTGTCTCACCACGATGCATACATATGTTCACTTGTATATATGCATTGCTTGCGATATTTTACCTGTTCCGTCATGATAAATTCACTTGTGCTGTTGCTCTGGTTAATTATGTTATCGGATGCATATCATGTTATAAATGCTATGATTTTCGCAAATGGATTGTCGTGGATGATTTTCCACCAACTCGCAAAAGTACTGACCCCTTTTTATGGGGATACAAGTGGTGACTTCTCATGGTGCAATGGAGCTCAAATGTGCGGCGGAGGGCTGAACCTACACTCTAGAACCTTGAGATCTTGGTAGTTGACTTTTGAAAAAGGGAAATGATGTATATTCCTCTTGTATCATTTTGTAAAACTGTAATAATAAAATGTTTCTTCTTGTTATTCACTCTGTAACCCGCTCAGAACTTCCAACCAATTTTCCCTTATGTTTTTCCGCTTTGCACAATGTTTCAAAAAAAAAGTTTACTCTAAAAATCAATGAATTTTTCAAGTTGGAATTTTGGGGCGTTACACCAATCATAACTCCAAAGAGTGGTTATCCTTGATAACCAATCCCGAATGCAAAGCCACATCACTCTGAATAAAACTATGAGTAGCTCCCGTGTCAAAAAGCATACAGACTTCCTGCCATTGTGTTTGACCCCTAAGGGCATATAATGGGGCTCTGTCACCCTTGATATAGCATGGTACTCTCCACTCGAAACATCACTGTAGAACTGTAACGACCCCAAACTCAACCTTTAAAATTTGTAGATTTTTTTTTTTAAAATGAAGACATGTTTTTAAATCAGCATGGAAAAACAACCCATGCATCTGGAGCATATTACAGGTTTTATATCCACTAAACAAACATTCATTCTAAAATATTTAATAACCCAATTTAAAATTCAATAAGTTTAAAAAATAGTCAACTCCTTTAGTAGTTAAAATTTTGACCACCAAATCATAAATTGTCGTCTTCTTCAACAAGCCGGTTTCGACATCACATTGCTCAACTAAGACTGAGTCTCAACACCTGAAAAGGATTTTTAAAAATGGGTAAGAATTAAAGTTCTCGTACGAGACCCTCTCAAAATTATACCACCAAGTTTTGGAGTCTCGAGCGTTACTGCCCAACCTATTTACTGATGACAAAGCAAAGCATTGAAGTACATGCAAGGGCTCAAGGATGGGTTGCAGGTTCGTGTGATGACCAATTAACCTATTACTTTCAACGATATGATCGAGTCGGCTTTCATCCTGAATGAGGAATGAAAGAGGTTCAAAGGAGGTCAGTCCAAGAAGCCAGATAGCAATGGCAATAACAATGGCAATGGTGGAGCTCTAAAGTATCTAACTATTGGTGGTAAAGCATGGGGAGTGCTTCTCAAAAAATAGAAGACCCAGTAGGGGAATCATCAAAACTGTCAGCAGTAGATGTAACCACAACATACGAACACTCAACAGACGTGTCGTAGATGCAACAAGAATCATTCTTTCGATGTGTGCCAACTTTTTACTGGCATCTACTATCAGTGTGAGCAGCAAGGGCACATTGCGCAATATTGCCCGAACAAACTGGGAGCTCAGAGCAGCTAGCCACAACCGCAACAACAACAAAGTTCTCCACCGCAACAGGAATAGAGGAGGACCAATGAACGTGTATATGCCGCTAAAACTGCAGAGCGAAATGATCAGAATGATCTGATCGAAGTTATTATCGTTGTTGTCGATCACCTGACATGAGTTATGTTTTATTTCTTCTTTTGCTGGATTGCTTGATATTTTACCATCTAGTTTAGAGACTGCGTTAGAAGTTATGGTTCCTTTAAGGGTATCAACTCAGTATGCTAAGTATCTTTCTGCAGTTAAAGTGGTTATTAAGGGACATAAGTTTGTCTGCCGATCTGATTTTACTTAAGATGACTTTTTACGATGTCATTTTGAGCATAGATTGACTATCTCGGCATAACGTGACTCTTCAATGCCGAGGTAAGGTGAGCTTAGAGCGACCCGACCTATCAGCATTGGTATTTCAAGTGAGAAGGCTTGTTGGTGAGGTAAAGATCGTATTAGCATTGAAGATTTTGAAGCAAGCAGGGATGTATTATGTCCTTGGCTAGTGTGACGATCACTGATAGTTAGAAGTCATTATTGGAATGCCCTCTATCTCAAAATACAATTTCTGTTTTGAGAGAGGGGTCAAGTCTTGTATATAAAAGAGGAAAAACCCTTTCTTCTTAGAAAGGAGACATACCACCTAGGTGACGTCCCTCTTTGGTAAGCTATGATATTTAAAGATAAGCTTTCAATATCTTGAAATATCATGCTAATATTATTATTATTATTATTTTAAACTGAAAATAAAGCCAATTAGAAACCTTGAACCATGAACCTTGTCCACAGGATCCACAATCCAGTTACAGTCCAAAGCCTGCGCCAACCCCTATAATCATATTATTTATTATTTTACACCAGAATTGCTTAAAACATGATTAATTGAATAAAAATGGCCTTTATTATGGTTCAAAAATCCAAAAAATTATGAGATATTACAAGGGCGCATCTCCTCAACATCATTCTCCTCCTCGTCTGTGTCAATGATTTAGAGAATCCTCACTCTTGGCACTTATGGTCAGGATCCCACTTTTCTCCACATTTGAAGCACTCTTCTTTCTAGCGCTTCTCATCTATCTTCTTTTGAAAGATAGTCTCAACCTTGGGCTTGGGGCTAGTCCTCTCAATTTTGTGTGGCAGCTTGCATCATTTGGCAACCTCCTTGCTTTTGAAGCTCATGGTAGCTCTACAAAGCTTTTGATTCTCTTCATAGAGTTTGGTGACTCTATAGGCGTCCTTAGGAATATAAACATTTGAGGAGAAAACCTCAATCTGCAAGTCATCCTTCAATCCACCCAAGTACGAGCCAAAGAGAGTTTGCACTTCCACATGTGAATAAAGGGCATAAAGTTCCTTGAACTCGGCCTCATAGTCCTCAAGGCTGTCCTTTTGTCTCAATTGTTTCAAGGCCACATTATGATTGGCCAAAATAGTGGGACCAAAGCGCTCTAACAATCCGCTCACAAACTGCTCCCATGAAGGCTTCCCCTTCATGAGCTCCAACCATGTATACTATTGTAGTGCATTCCCCTCAAAATGATATATTGCCTCATCTAGGCGCATGTCCTGAGGTACATGATGACACAAAAAAATGTTGGGCCTTGTACAACCAATCTCTAGGCCCATCACCTCCAAAAGTGGGCAACTCTATATGGCTCTTGTGATACGCAACGTTGAGGATCATCCACCGCCATAGGCCTCAAGGTTCGATGATTACAAGCTTTTTCAGTTGTCAGCACTCACAGGTGCTCCAATTAAATGCAACGCACACAGGCGTCGTTCAATTACAAGTGCAGGCGTTAAAAGAGCTCTTGCTCCCAGGTGCAGGTCTGTCAACATATACAGGTGTTGCAGCTATAAGCACTCAGGTGCAACTGATTAAGTTTACAATTGCTGACGGCAATGCTCATTCAGGTAAGTCTGCTACTGTGCGTTCAACCTAGAAATGTAGGAAGGCTTCACTCGCCATCCACCGAATGCCTGAACCTGTCATATACACGATCCTATAATAGATTCTGTAAATCGATTCAGATTCAGAAAAATGTTAATGCACTTAATTGAGTGCTGGAATTCGATGCAGTGAGCTAGTTGCTCAACAGTCGTCGAAAACAATGTTCTGCAACTAACAGGATCACCTCAGATCCTCACAACGGCATGAGATGGCTGAGCTTCAAAAATCAAGCAGAATATCTGGTGATACCTGAGCAGGCATTTTCCAAGCAATTTAAAGACATGCGAAATATGATAAGGATCGGATGTCTGTTAATGCACTCATCTAGTAATGATTATAGACGTTCATGAGCGGAGAGCTCAATGATCCGTCTGAATGCAAGGCACGGATTAAGCCCTATGCGACGATCAGATGAATTGATTCGAGAGTGTCCTTACTTGCGCTAGCTTGCGGTTAATAGAAGCAATTTCCGATTGGTAGATCTGATAAGCAAGATCAATCTTCCAAAGTTGCTCCTCTTAGTGTTGTGCTCAATTGAAACTTAGATGGAAGTAGAATGATGAAGAATTAAGGGAAATGATGATCCTTAGCTAGCCGGTGGAGTGGACTAGCAAGGCCTATCCTCAATTGAGGCCATCTCCAGACTGGAGCCAAGAACAAAAACTTTATTGATCTGAATTCTCAAAATTATAAAATGTTTGAATGCATACAATTGAAATGGAACCAGTATTTATAGACTGTCCCAGCTATTGGCGCCAAATGCATTGGGCGGCCCATGATTCAAACTTCAATGTTGTAATCCCTTTAACCTTTGCTGAAACCACTTGTCCTCTGTTTACTGCACATGCTAATTTATTTTAACTGATCCAAATGCCAACTCTGCTACACTTGCTGACCCAACTAATTGTCACTGCTCTGACTTCAAACCCGTGCACTGCCTAACCGAATGCCCCTTAACATTGTTGTCCTTATACGGTCATGTGTAGCTTGATCCACCCGGTTCCATATTAGCTGTCTCACTTAGGTTCGTATCAATCCCTCCCTCTTGAAATTGTCCTAGTCTTTTAGGATTAAAATCTGGATATCTACTCTTCATGTTATAATCCCATTTCCATGTGATTGTTGCTTCGCCTTCATTGTCCCATTCAACCAAATACTTTCTAATTCTTCTTATAACTCTTCACACCAATTTGGACTTCAAAATTTGTGTGGGTTGTCGGGTGATTGTTTCTTATATTTCTTCACTTGGATTTGGATCATGATAAGGCTTAAGTCGAGATACATGAAAAACCGGATGAATGAGTACACTTTGGGGTAACTTCAACTTGTAGGCTACCTCCTCAATTCTAGCCACAATTTGATAAGGGCCAAAATACTTAGGTGAGAGTGTGGTTATAGGATTCTTGCTTAAGGAGAATTGACCATGACGAATGCGCTTAAGCCATACCCAATCACCAACTTGAAACTCTCTATCCTTTCTTTGCCTATTATAGACTTGTTTCATTCTATTTTAGGCATGCTCAATATTCTTCTTTAAAATTCTTAGAATCTCATCTCTTGCTCTTAATTGCTTATCCACTATAGGAACGTTTGTCGTTCCCTCTTCATATAGAAGGGTTTGAGGAGGAGGTCATTCATACACTGCTTCATAAGATGTCATACCCGTGGTAGAGTGAAAAGAAGTGTTGTAACATGTAAACACCCCAAATTTTTCAAAGTTTCAAAATTTCCCTTTTTGTCCCTAGGACCCACCTTCTGAGTCATTCAGAAGGGCAATTGGGTTAATTTCTAATTATTTCTCAGATTCACTTGTTGAAGATCTGAAATCCAATTTCATTTTCTGTACTTGATCCAACCTCGGATCCAGATTAGATATCCAAATCCAATTTTGAGCATGGATATTCTATTTTCAATTCAAATCTAAAAATCCAAAATTAATTTTCTGTATTGGCTCAAGTATTTCATCCAAATCCAATCTCCATTTGGATCCATTCCTCTCATGCTTCCTCAGTTCGAGAACCAAACTCAATATTTACTCAAAAGCTTGGATCCAGATCCGTTTTGAAACTCAATTTTTAAAATTAATTCTGCTATTTCATAAAACTCCCCTTTTGTAAAATCCTCAAAATTTCAAATTCAATATTTTCTTAAAATTTTCAAAAACTTCATCTAGATCCCATCTCTCGAATCCCTCACATTTTTCTTATATTTTAGGTTTTCTTTCAAAAAAATATATAAAAGGGGCAAAATTTCAAAAAAACAACTTTAGGGTTTTAAAGTTTTTACAAACTAAAACCTCTTTTTTGAAAATTTCTAAAAACTTGAAGGACTGTTTTTGAAAGTTTTGTAATGGTTCTCCCCTTTATAACCACCATCGAAGGGGAGGGGAGAGGCATCAAATTTTTGCAAGAAGCTTTCCCGATCGAGCATTGAAAGGAGCATCGAGCCTTGCAAGAGCCCTCCTCATTTCTCCTCTTCTCCCTCTTTCCTTTTCCCTTCTTTCTCCCCTCTTCCCTTTTGATTTTCCTCTCTTCTTCTCCTTCCCCTTCTCTTTCTCCATTTCTCTTGTTTTATTTTCTCAATTGGTGAAGGAGCTTGATCCTGCAACAGTGTACAGAGGAAACACCTCTCTCCTCTCAACTTGAGCCAACCCACGGTAAGAATCAACCCTTCTCCCTTTTTGTTTTTCTGCAATTTGCATCTTAAGCATTTCTTTGTTTTGGTTTTTGCATAGCATCGACTGTTGTTTATTTTCTTTCATCCTCCACTGTCCATCAAAAGCACAAGATGCAACATCGATCTGCCCATAGTAGCATCGATCTGCATACTGCAACAGAGTACTGATCCCATTCTTATTTTTCATGTTGCTTATGCTTTAGTTTTCTTTTTTGCAATTCATTGTTGTATTTCCATTGTTTATGCATTTTTCGCATCATCGTAGTTGCATCTATGTTGGGGCTCATTTGCAGCTCATCCATAGCATTCACCATCATTCACTGCATAGCTTATATTCCACAGTATAGCATCTGCATCGTAGCCTGTTTGCAATTCATCCATCACATTTCATCTACACTAAGCACAACAATTCATCCATTGCATTTAGCATCACAACATTCATCATAGATCCTTACTGCATCTCATCTTCAACATCAGATTTGATTTGCATCAGTGCATCATCTGCATAATCATTAACATTCCATCATCTTATCTGCAATTGCATTGATTCATCTTCGTTAGCCTTTCATTTGCATCATATGTATATTGTGCATTCCTGTTCTGCATCATAGTTTCAATCAGCGTCTGCATCACTGTGCCTCTCATGCATTCTCTAATCGAGCTGCATTTTTGTTTCCTGCATCGTTAGCATCATTTGCATCGTGGAATCATTTGAGCACCCTTTTCATCATCGTTGGCTGCATCCATTGCAACTGTGCATGATCGAATCAGCACTGCATTCCCTTTCCTCTACATATTCCACTTCACCGTGTTTTCACTTCATCTATATAAGTCGATTTGGGCGTACTTTGCTCAAGATCATCCATTCATTCTTGCTATTCCTCTTATCTTCTGTGCATCAATAACATCATCCGTATATTGCATATGAATCATCCATGATTTTCCGTTCCAGCAACATGTATTATTCGTTCTCTGTCTCAGTTTTGTTTTTCTGCATCGTGTAGTTGCTGTTTTGCATCATTGAATTTTCATTTTTCCTGTAGTCATTTTTTATTCACTCTGTATCTCTATTTGCACAACATCGTTGCATCATCATTTTATCCTCTGTTTTAGCTGCATCCATTTCATTACAGCCCTATCTCCCCTGTATTTTCCAACTTTTATTTCCATCACATCTCACGACATAGCTGGTTCAAGAAGCAACTTACCTGGTTGACCCACACGATGATAAGTTTCAGAGTCATCATGCATAGCAATATGACGGGTTATTTAAGCAAAACTCTCAGGATTCTTCTGTGGCTGAATTGTCTGTGAAATTTGAGAATTATGATAATGCTAACAGAATGAGGCTAGAGGAAACAAGTATTTTATTTTCTGGAAGTAAACTACCAGTACTTTCCAATACAGTGGTCAAATCCATTATATCCATTCCTAGTGATACCTAAATGGTTTCCAAGGGAAATCATTGGTTGGCCAACTTGAATCATATGAAAAGTCAAGGAGTAACAATGGTTTGAAGTTATCAGGCAGAGTTGTTCCTGTTGATACAATGCCTGACAAGCCAAAACAATAAAAGGCTGAAAAAATCGCTCAACACTCTCTTCATCCAGCATTGCATCATCAAAGTTTGTTGCACATCATATCCTGCATATCACTCCATCAGTTGCTGTTATCAATCACCTGCATAGCACTCACTCAGATTAGCACTGTTGTGTGTTGCTACACATGCACATATGTCTCCTGCATTTTACATTAGTTAATTCACAACATATCATTACTCTGCAAGCATATCATCCGATGAATCTGTTATACAATTGCTGTGAATTTCATTATAGCATTTAGGTTCAAGTGCATGGTTAGTCATTTTAGAGCATTTTAATCTCCTACACATATAACACTCAACATTCATAGTAGCACCCGCACAACAGAATGATGTCTATTGTGTATCAGAATCACTATTGTGTGAATGTGTGTTTTGTTGTGGTATGTTGAGCTGCATAGCAGTTAGTTACAACATTTCACATCATTTAACAACACATTAGCCATCTTCACACCAGTTTGTTTTGTCCATAGCATATCATTTGTCTACATATCACATTAGCATTAGTCACTGCACTTCATTTCCTATGTCCACAACATATCATTTACCTGTATATCACATTAGCATTAGTCATTGCACTTTATTTCCTGTGTCCACAACATATCATTTACCTGTACATCATATTAGCATTAGTCACTGCACTTCATTGCACTGAATTGTATATCAACATTTGGATTTTCATATGCATTTCTCATATTGCATATACATTTTAGGTCTCATATGCATTTTCAATTATGCAAATACATATGCATATACACTTTCATATGCATATTTTTGTATACATCTTCATATGCATTTTCATATGCATATACACTTTCATACGCATTTCAGCATTTGCATTTTCATATGCATTCTCATATGCACTTTGGCATATGCATTACATTTGCATTCTCATATGTATTTTAGCATATGCATTCTCATATGCATTTCAGCATATGCATTGCCTTTGCATAAGCATATGCATTTTATCATATGCCTTTCAGCTGTAGTATATACATTGCATTTGCATAAGCATATGCCTTTCATCATGTGCATTTTCCATTTCATTTCAACATACCATATGCATTTTCATCTTACCATAGGCATATGCATTCTCATTTAACATAAGCACATGTATTTTCATCTTGGTATAGGCATATGCATTTCCAGTTTAGCTTATCATATACATTTCCATTCAAGCATAAGCTTAAACATTTCATCTCAGTATAATCATAGGTATTTTAGTTTTAGCATATTATTTGTAATTTCTTTTTGTATTTTTGCTGCTTTGTGTTATTTGATGTTTTGCAGGGAAGCATGAAAGGCCTTGGTTTCACTTTTGGATTAGAGAATTCCTGTATTCAGTTTAAATTCAAGATTGTAATACTTTCATATTAATGAGAACTTTTTTTTTGTCTAGATTAGAATGGATGAGCATGTAGTTGTATTTCAATTTCTCATAATCGACTGTGGCATGTTATTTTTATTTTCTTTCAAAAATGATACAATGCGAAAACATGAATGACACACACACCCTTTAATAGAGGATAAATAAAACTAAATAAAGTTTAGATTTACGGCAATAATCGAAATACGAATAATATTTAGAATTATTATTCTTTATTAAAATATAATTCATTTTAAAAATCATCATATTTTCAAATACATTTTCTTTTTTTATTAGAATCTAAAATAAAGATTAAATCAAAGTATATTCGTGGCCATAGTCATAAATATATGAAAATTTAGGATATTTAATATACTGTTTAAGACCAACTTAACACATTTTAAAAGTTGTTATAGTTTTAAAAATGGGTTCAATTTTAAAATAAACTTTGTTGAGAAACAAGAAAGCAATTCTCTTTTGTGTTGGCAATTAGCATGGTTTTGCACAAAAAATTGTTTTATTCTTTCTTGAAATTTAAATAAAGATTAAATTAAAATATATTTGTGGCCATAGTCATGAATATATTAAAATTTAATATTGTTTCAATTCTATTAAAGAATGAAATTTGATTTTTATTCCAATTTCAAATAAATTCTTTTAAATACATTCATCATTTAAGATAGAATTGCATCATTATTTTTCATATTTTCTAAATTATTCAAAACATTTTCAATTTCAAAGCATTTTCCAAGTGATTTTCGAAATTTATTTTCCTGAATCCAATTTCATTTTCAAATCTCAATTTCCACATCAATTTTCAATTCAAAATCAAACTCAAATTCGATTTTCAATCAATCCAGATTTTAAAGTTCTTAACTTTGAATTCACATTCAAAATCTTCAATTTCAAGCTTTTCAATTCAAGTTCATTTTCAAGTTTCAACCTTTTAATTCAAAATCAATTTTTGAACTTCAAAGTTTACTTCTTAAAATGATGTTTTCAAATCTATTTCAGAATCACTTGGAAAATTCCAAATTTCTGAAACATTTCCAAAGAGCATACACATTTTCCAACTTCAAAATCATAGCACAAGCCTGATTCAATATGCATTTAGGACTTAGAATAATTACTTAGACAAATTTAGGCAAAGCAAAAGGCATGAATTCGATCCTTAATTCAATTACCTTTAGTAAAGGCGCTAGGAACGGTTGAACCTCGTACCGATGAGCAAATCCCATCTCTCCATTTTCCCACAAAATTTTAAAACAGAGGCGAGTTATTTCAAAATAAATCTATCTTTCTTTCAAAAGGTCAAGTGAGACCTTGCAAAGAGTTTTCTCTTTCGCTTCTTCTCCTCAAAAGGAAAAAGGAAGAAAGGAAAATTTTTTGCAACGATCACAGGATTTGGCGACCGTGATGAGACTCATCTTCGTCCGGTCGAATTTATGCCTTTGCCTTGTTTAAAATTTGTCTAAGTTATTATTCACAAATGTCAGCTTCATTCCCATGCAAAACTTAGGAGCCTAGACTCTGACCCAGCTGACATGATGCATATAGGCTTAAGTATGTTTTGGTAGGACCAAATTGAGGAGATTTATTCATGCTCACTTAGACTTAGGTCTGAAATACCACTCTCCTCAATCTTGGGATTGAATGCAAACAATGTACGCAAGTGTATGCTTATGAACATCTGGTTTTATTGCATGTTGATCATATTTTGAAAACATCCTTCACCTATATTGTCCTGATCTTCACATTGCTAGGCTTTCTCACTGAACCATAGTTCAGGAAAAAGCCTCACAACTGGGCCACCTATTTGGGCAATACCCCCCTGCTACGTATTAAGGGCCATAGTCCAAAGTATATCGGCAGGTGCTCAAGGATGTTGGAAAAACCATTACCTTAGAACCGAAGATATTTCTATTCCACGTATTTCGAGCTTCGGCTTGAGTATATCAGTATATCTTGATTGGATTCAGATGATCTAAGTCTTAGAGTTAGGATCAGGGTCCTACAACCATTTCAAAACTTATGCATTTAGAGTCAGCTTTTATGAAGTGTTGTTTGCGCATCTTTGTTTATACAACTTTGATTCTATGATGTTTGCGTATTTCTTATATCTCCTTATCTTTTCCAGAATGATTTTTTTTCTCAAACCCTGGATATTTCTTTCAAAATTTCCTCTCTATTTTCAAAATCTAGGTGTATATTTTCTTCTTTCTTTGTTTCTTCAGATCAATTTTCTAAAAACTCTAGAAGTCCTTTTTCTAAAATTCTCCTATTTTTCCAAAACTCAAGGTGATTTTCTCTCTTTTCTTCCCTTCTTCTGGATCTCGAATTTCCAACCTTATTTTGATCCTGCATGCTATTTTTCTCAAAATCATGTATTTTTTTTCTCTTTTCTTTTTTTTCTCTGAATTTTGATCCCTATATTTCAATCCTACTATTTATTTTCAAAATCTCTTCACCTTATTTTCTTCATAAAACCCCTAATCATTTTAGCAAGAACTTGTCAGCCTGAATCTTTTATTTTTTACTCATTCTTTCGTCATGGTTAACGACCCCGCCTGGGTAACAAGGCATATTTTAGTTGTTTACTTCCTTTATGTGAGTGATAACGCAATTGTCATGACTTTCATGATGACCCAATCCTTAGTAATGGGATATCTTTTCCGAAGTTGTCAACCTACTTCTCAAATATCTCCTTCATCATCTCTCTAATTTTTGTCATTTTGCTTTCATTGGGACGATGTAGTCCCCCCGTTGATTTCCTTTTTCTCAATTTGTCATCCTTTTCTCAATGCATCAATGAAATTGTCAAATTTCTCCATATTCTGTTATCACATTCTTCATGATTTATTGTTCAAGTCTCTTGCAATGTGTCTTTGGTGATGAGCAATTGTTTTCTCAAAAATCTTTTTGGCTTTAAAAGCTCATTACCAATCATAATTTTCTCCTATTATCCTTATATTTCTTCAAAAATCCTTATTCAATAACAATGATCTTGTATTATTCTTTCTTCCCCGCTATACTAGGGCATTTTTTTTATTTTATAAAAATTCATTTTTCAGAAACCTTGTATGCAGGCAGGATCAATAAAAATCTTTTCACCATCTTTCAAACAAAATCTTTCATCAACAAATTCTTCATCAATTTCCAACAATTTTCTTTCATCAATCTCCCATTCCCATTTAGGATAAGGGGCAATCCTAAAACATTATTTTTGCCCATAACATCTTGTGGGCATACAGGATTGAGAGGCTTTTTCACCATCAATTTTTTCATCTCTTGATCAATTCCTTTTCTTTCTCATTCAGGATAAGGGATAATCCTGAGACCATCATGAAAAATTCAAATCATAAACTATCTTGGATCAAGAATTTTTCAAAAAAAATTCACCTTAATCTTAAGCTTCAATTCATAATCTTTGCCGATTCTTCTCAAATTCAAGCTAGAATCGAATCACTTTTTAAAAATCGGTCCCTGCACTCTCGATCTTCACAATTTTCAATCTTCGGATTAAAAGCTTTCCTCTCAAATCCAACCTTTGAGTTGGGCTAGTTTTTCCTTTTGAAGATCTGAGTTCCGACTCAGACTTCCTTTTAAAAATCCAGCTTTCGAATTGGGCTAGTTTTTCCTTTGAAGATCTGGGTCCTAACTTAGACTTCCTTTTAAAAGTCCAACCTTCAAGTTAGGCTAGTTTTTCCTTTGAAGATCCGAGTTCCGACTCAGACTTCATTTTAAAAATTCAGCTTTCGAGTTGGGCTAGTTTTTCCTTTGAAGATCTGCGTTCCGACTCAGACAATATTTCAAAAACAAGTTCCGACTCAGACAATCTTTCAAAAATGAGTTCTGACTCAAACAATCTTTTGAAAATGAGTTTTGACTTAGACAATCTTTCAAAAACGAGTTCCGACTCTGACAATCTTTCAAAAACGAGTTTCGACTCAAACAATCTTTCAAAAATAGGTTCTGACTTGAATGATCTTTCAAAAACGAGTTCCGACTCAGACCATCTTTCAAAAATGAGTTTCAACTCAAACAATCTTTCAAAAATGAGTTCCAACTCGGATAATCTTTCAAAAATGAGTTCCGACTCGGACAATCTTTCAAAATTGAGTTCCAACTCGGACGATCTTTCAAAAACAAGTTTCGACTCGGATAATCTTTCAAAAATGAGTTCCGACTCAGACAATTTTTCAAAAATAAGTTCCGACTTGGACGATCTTTCAAAAATGAGTTCTGACTCGGACCATCTTTCAAAAATGAGTTTCGACTCAGACAATCTTTCAAAAATGAGTTTTGACTCAGATCGTCTTTCAAAAACCAATTTTGACTCAGACAATCTTTCGAAAATGAGTTTTGACTCGGACAATCTTTCAAAAATGAGTTCTGACTCGGACGATCTTTCAAAAACGAGTTTCGACTCAGACTATCTCTCAAAAATGAGTTCTGACTCAGACTTTCTTTCAAAAATCAAAAACTTTCAAGTTTGATTTTCTTCAAAACCCAACTTTTGAGCGGGTCAAACTCCCAAATTCAGTTTCATGTTTAATGCCAAATTTTTACAAACAGACCTTCGGGTTAACCGATCTTGTCAAACCTTTGGGTTATAATCTTACCAATGTCAATCATTTTTCAACCTTCGAGTTATAATTTTATCAATTTCAATCATTTTACAACCTTCGGGTTGCAATTTTATCAAATCTCAATCATTTTCAAACCGTCGAATTTAATCTTTCAATTAAAATCCTGCTTTCGAGCTGGTCGATCAATCAAATCTTACTTTTGAGCTAGTCGGTCAATCAAAATTCTGCTTTCGAGCTGGTCGGTCAATCAAATCCTGCTTTCGAGCTGGTCAGTCAATTAAATCCTGCTTTCGAGCTGGTCGGTCAATCAAATCCTGCTTTCGAGCCGCTCGGTCAATCAAAATCCTGCTTTTAAGCTGGTCGGGCAATTAAATCCTGCTTTTGAGCTGGTCGGGGAATCAAAATCCTGCTTTCGAGCTGGTCGGTCAATCAAATCTTGCTTTCAAGCTGGCCAGTCAATCAAATTTTGCTTTCGAGTTGGTCGGTCAATCAAAATTCTGCTTTCGAGTTGGTCGATCAATCAAATCTTGCTTTTGAGCTGGTCGGTCAATCAAAATCCTGCTTTTGAGCTGGTCGGTCAATCAAATCCTACTTTCGAGCTGGTCGGTTAAATCAAAATCTTGCTTTCGAGCTGATCGATCAATCAAATCATGCTTTCGAGCTGGTCGATCAAATCAAAATCTTGCTTTCGAGCTGGTCGGTCAAATCAAAATCCTGCTTTCGAGCTGGTCAGTTAAAACAAAATCCTGCTTTTGAGCTGGTGAGTCAATCAAAATCTAGTCTTTGCATTGGTCAAACTTTTAAGGTCCAAACTTTAGTCATGGATGTGTCAATCTAATATCAAGCAATTATTTCATAAAGGGTTTCAGGACATTTTGCCAATTTGCTATAAAAAAATATATTCATTGATTTCAAAAATTTTATTCAATGCACAAGGATTCACCTCAAACTACCTCTAGTATTCTTTCCAAAAGGGTGAAGCTCCTGCGAAAGAAAGAAGAAAATTCAAGTTTTTTCTATTGGTTAACCAAAAGGATAAAGAAAAATCCTCGATATGACCAGTAAAGGAAAATCCAATGATGTTGAAAAGCCATAAGTGAACCAATATTGATAATAGCTATAGCATATTCTTAAAGACCATTTTTCTGAGGCAGTGGAAATATCCAGAGCGATAAAAAGAATTCACTCAATCTTAATATCTCTCTAATCATTCAAGCTGCAATTAATTATCCGCAAAAGGGACCTCTCAACTATCATCAAGTTGAAGACTGATGGATGAGTTAGACCTCCAGGGCCAAAGAAGACTCAGATCATCTCCAAGTTGAAAGAGCATGTGACATGTCCTTTCAGGGAAAGTTCAGATTACTGCCAAGTTGAAGACAGATGCGATGAACTTCTTGACGAACCCTAAAAGACATTTGATTTCTGCTATCATCAAGAGATTTTCAACCAAAGAAACAATATTATCAATCTAATTCCTAGGAGCAAAAAAACAAAGACTCGGATTATCTCCATGTTGAAGGAGCTTGTGATGTGTCCTTCCACGGAAAATCAAAACATCACCGAGTTGAAGGTTGATGTGATGAAATTCTCGCCAAACCCCAAGAAAGCTCAATTTATATGTCTCAAAAAAGTGCAAAAAGATCATCATGGGAAAACCCCAGATATCAAACTGCCAAGAATCTTCTTTATTTATGTGAAATTCTTCTATCAATATCGTTTCATCCAAATGCTTTTATGAAACTAAGGATGTTTCCTCTCTTTTCATATCAAGGAAATTGATAACTTACTTGAAGAAACTCAACAACAACACATTTGAATTTAATTCTTGATTCTACGGAGTTAGCCCAATTGGAGGAAATACTCTAGGTAGAAGAGGTAATATCTTTTGCACATACGTGCACATTTTCAAGCATTTGAATCAACTACAATTTCATTTTATTGGCAAATTTTTTTGGCTATCCAAACATGAAATAAATACTCAATGTCTATTTTGATGCAACTTGGCGTTGTTTACCTCTTCAAAAAGATTCGCCTCATTCATTTTCCAAGTTGCTCTGGTAACATCATATTTCATTTCCTCTCAGGTTAAGGGTTAAACCTGGACCTCATTGTTGAGGTATTTTCTTTCACGTTCAGGGTAAGGGTTAAACCTGAATTGTTTTTGTAAAAGGTTATTGTTTTAAAAGCCATTTAGTATAAAAAATAAGACGTCCAAGATCAATCTCTTTTCAAGCTTTAGGGAAACCCATTTTCCTCCTTTTGCAAATCCCTCTCGGATTTATTGTGCAAGATCTGAAGGTTCCATCATGGTTTCTTCTTTCGAGGATCTCATTTTTTTACCCCTTCAGGATAAGGGCTAAAACTGAATCATTTTCGAAAGGCCATCTTTCAAAAAGCTATTCAGTCTCAGTCAAGGGATGCCCCAATCAAATCCTTTTCCAAAGCTTTAGGAAATCCCATTTCTTATGCCTTTCTGCAGCCTCATTCCATGAGGTATTTGTCGTCCCATCCAGGTTAAGGGTTAAACCTGAGTCTTTTCAAAAAGCTTATTTTGTCTCAGCCATGAGACCTCTTCAAAATCTCCTTTTTCACAATTTTGGGACCTTCATTCAAAAGTCTCATCACGATTTTCTCATTTTCTTTTATCCAATTATTTCATTCTCGAGGATTTCGTTCAGGACAAGGTGCTAAACCTGAGAATCATTTTCACAATCAATTCTTCCATACTGGGGCATTTTTATTTTTGAAATTTGGTGTGTTTTTCTTTGCTACTCAGCTCGGCTTTCAACTGACTTAGCAGCAAAGATAGGCATCTGTAAACACCCCAAAATTTTCAAAATTTTAAAATTTTCCTTTTTGCCCCTAGTACCCACCTTCTGAGTTATTCAGAAGGGCAATTAAGTCAATTCCTAATCATTTCTCGGATTCATTTCCTTGTTGAAGATCCAAAATCCAATTTAATTTTCTATACTTGATCAAACTTCGAATCCATATCAGATATCCAAATCCAATTCTGAGCTCAGATATTTTATTTTCAATTCAAAATCTAAAAATCCAAAATCAATTTTCTGTATGGGCTCAGGTATTTCATCTAGATCCAATCTTCATTTGGATCCATTCCTCTCATATTTACTCAGTTTGAGATCCAAAGTCGATATTTGCTCAAAATCTCGGATCCAAATCCGTTTTGAAACTCAAATTTTAAAATTAATTCTGCTATTTCACAAAACTCTCCTTTTATAAAATTCTCAAAATTTCAAATTCAATATTTTCATAATTTTTTCAAAAACCTCATCTGGATCTCATCTCTTAAACCCCTCGTATTTTCCTTATGTTTTAGGATTTCTTTCAAAGGGGCACAATTTTAGAAAAACAACTTTAGGGTTTTGAAGTTTTTACAAACTAAAACCTCTTTTTTAAAAATTTCTAAAAAACTTGAGGGGCTGCTTTTGAAAATTTTGTAACGGCCTTCTCCGTTATAAACCAGTGCAGAGGAAGGCAGAAGGGGGGGTCAGAGCATCAGTAGGGATCTCTCTGGATCGAGTTCTGAAGAGGAGGAAGAAAAACTGCCTTCCTCTCCTCTCTCTCTTTCCCTCTTTCCTTCTTCTCCCTCCTTCATTCTTCCAGATCCCTTCTCTTTACTTCTTCTTCATCGAAGGTTTTAAATCTATTCAGTGGAGAACATTGAGAAATCAGCCTGCATTCTTCTGCAATGTGCTCCCACTGATCAGGTAAGATGTCATCCTCCCATTTGATCCATTTTCTGAGTTGTAATAGATGAATCTAAGTCGTTTACTCTGTTTTAATAGCTTTGTTTGATCTAATTATTGGCTAGCATCCTCTTCATCAACATTCATTTTACTGTGCATCTTATTTTCCATTTGCATTAATAGTATTTCTTATTTCGTCTTTCTTTTCTCTTCATACATCTCATTCTCATGGCACTTCTGCATCGTAATTCATTTATGCATCTGTGTTAGATAGCATATTTGGACTTCATTTCCATCTATGTGACATCCAACCATTCATGATTCAATTGAATTACACATTAAGATTTATTCGTATTGGATAGCATATTTGGACTCCATTTTCATCTATGTGACATCCGACCATACGCACATTTTTTGTTGATTCTCATTTTTTTTCTTCTTCATTTTTCATTTTGCATCATTTTATTCCATTTTACAGCATTTGTTTCATTCTTGCATCTGTTCATATGTGCGTGAAGCTTGGCATTACACTCATCACCCCATTCCTAGTCTGCCGTGAAGACAGATTTGAGCATTTGCTCTGGTCTGTTGTGGCTTCCTCTGCTCTAATTTACCATGAGAGATCATCTGATCTGAGTTGCTGTGAAATTGCTATTTGGTTCATTGTGAAATCCTTATCAGCAGTGCAGATGATTTTCACAATAGACCTGATTTCACTCAATGTTTGATCGGATGTTGCTAGTGGTTTGTTCATTTGTTGCATTTTAATCCCTTCTTTTTGGCATCTCATTTTCTTTCTTCTTTTGTTTTGCTATTTAATGGAAGTCATGCTCAGGATCTTGAAGACTTCTCCATTCTTTTTCATGAGATGAATCGTGACTTCATGCGCAAGATTCAAAAGAAAGAAATCGCAGAGGCTTTGAAGAAAATGAATTCAAGAAGGTCTGTTGGCCCAGATGGTATACCTATCGAGGCTTGGAAATGCTTGGGAGAGAAAGGTTTAGAATGGTTGACAAATCTTTTTAACAAGATTTGACGAACAAATAAGATGCCTAATGAGTGGAGGAAGAGTACTTTGGTGCCTCTATATAAGAATAAGGGCGATATACAAGATTGCACAAACTATCGTGGTATAAAACTCATGAGTCATACTATGAAACTTTGGGAGAGGGTGATTGAGTTTAGGTTGAGGAAGGTTGTCATGATATCGGAGAATCAATTTGGTTTTATGTCTGAAAGATCAACTATGAAAGCTATACATCTTCTTAGACAACTTATTGAGAGAAATAGAGAGAGGAACAAAGATTTGCATATGGTTTTTATTGATTTGGAGAAGGCATACGATAGAGTACCTAGGGACATTCTCTGGTGGACAATGATGAAGAAAGTGTTTCTCTCAAGTACATTAGTATAATTAAAGATATGTATGAAGCAGTAGTAAACAATGTCCGCACTTGTGGAGGGGTGACAACCAATTTTCCTATAACGGTTGGGTTACATCAAGGATCTGCTTTAAGCCCTTTCCTATTTGCTATAGTGATGGATGAGCTTACGTGATCAATTCAAGAAAATATGCCGTGGTATATGTTGTTTGCTGATGATATTGTTTTGATTGATGAGTCTAGAGCTGGGGTTAATGCTAAGTTAGAATTATGGAGACAGACATTGGAAGCAAGAGGTTTTAAGTTGAGTAAGAGTAAGACAAAATATATGGAATGTCGGTTTAGTAAGCAACGAAGTAGTGATGTGAGTGTAGTGAAGCTTGGTGAGCAAGAAATACCGGTGGATGATTGTTTTAAATATTTGGGATCTATCATTCAAAAGTATGGAGAAATTGATGGAGATGTAAATCATAGGATATAGGTTGGGTGGATGAAATGGAAAAGTGCAACTGGAGTGTTGTACGATCGTAGAATGCCATTACGGTTGAAGGGAAAGTTTTATAGGATGACTATTAGACCCGCTTTACTATATGGTATGAAATGTTGGGCTGCCAAGAGACATTATATTCAAAAAATGAGTGTAGCTGAGATGCGTATGCTTAGATGGATGTGTGAAAATACAATAAAAGATAAGATTCAGAACGAGGAGATACGTAAGAAGGTAGGCATTGCACCCATTGAAAATAAGATAAGAGAGAATCGTTTACGGTGGTTTGGACATATTCGGCGAATGCCTAATGATGCTCTAGTTAGAAGGATGGAGAAATGAGAAAATATATTAGTTAAAAGAGGTCGGGGTAGGCCTAGGAAGACATGGATGGAGATGATAGGAAAGAATATGAATGCTTTGAACCTCACCGAGGACATGGCATTGGATAGAAATGATTGGAGGAGAAGGATTCATGTGGAAGACCCAAAATGATTTTTTTGGGGTTCATATCGCCGACCCCAATTGTTTTGGGATGAAGGCGTAGTTGTTGTTGTTGCTGTTGTTGTTGTTGTATTGCTTACCTGCATCCTTATATATCGACCTCCACCATTAGCATCTTGCCTCATACTTCATTTGCATTTCATTATATGCATACGCATTCCAGCATGTGCTCATTTGTATTCCATCATATGCACACGCACCCCAACATATGCATACTCCCTTACATTTCATCATTTGTTCATCTTCTGCAATCACTGCATCGTGTTGCATTCCATTGCGTCTTCTGTTGCATTTCGCTACTTCACTGCATTACATTCACTTTCCCACGTCTTCATCATTTCATTTCCTTCATGCTACATCCAATCCAACATCCAGATAAAAACTTTGGAAGACATTTGAGCAATCAGACTTCATCATTTCATTTCCCATGTCTTCATTGCATATGCACATCATTGGACAGATCCATTAGACCATCGCACATGGCATGAGCTGTGTTTTGTGTCTAGATGGATCAATGAGCTCTTGCTCATGAATGCTTGCTATATGAAACTATTAATTTGAAGAGCCTGCTGTATGAGTTTAATATGAGCTCTCGCTGTTGCATTTATGTCTTTTGAAAGGCGAAAGTCCATGTTGCATTGCTTTCACAAATCTGAGCTCTCACTGGCTTCAAAACGCTGTGTGATATGCATATGTGACTCTTGTATTGGCATAGAACTTGCATGCCTTAATATTGTTCCGGAAGTGGGATAGTTTAAAGAGTGATTGAGAAATCATAGTATGATGCCAGGATCTAAAGTTTGGAGGCAGTACTTCTTAATGTTGGTAATAGATTTTCTTTATCTCATTCTTCCAACTGCTATACTAGCAGAATGGACATACAAATATGCAGCCTGTGTGATGCTTCTATTGGTTGTCATTGTTGCAATCGAAAGATCTCATTATGCCAAGGTAGTGACTGAATCATCATCAATTCTTAGGAAGATGATCTCATCATACCGAGTTTCCATTATGATCATGACTTGCTTGTGCATCTTGGTTGTTGATTTCAAAACTTTTCCTAGAAGATATGCTAAAACCGAGACTTATGACACCAGTTTGATGGATCTTGGGGTTGGTTCTTTCGTTTTGACAAATTCATTGGTTTCAAGGCAAGCACAACATGTGACATGCATGAAATACAAATCTTCACTTCAGGCTGTAAGCCCACTTATACTCTTAGGATTTGCTCGACTTGTATTTACAAAAGGTGTTGATTATCAGGTCCATATAGGAGAGTACGGTGTCCATTGGAACTTCTTTCTCACACTTGCTGTTGTGTCTTGTTAACATCATTGTTTAACATCCATCCTCACATTTCTATGGGATGCATTGTGTACAACATTTTAGCTGACATATTGTGCATGACATTTTAGTTATGCACATCTTAGTTACACAGTTTCATATTTAGCTTTTAGGCACATCATTTTGGTTTGGCATATTATGCACAATACCTCGGTTAAGCATAATTTGCACAATTTTCATTTACTGTGAATTATGCACAACACCACATTAGCACATCATTCACTGCATCATGTCTTGCATCAGTTCAACATCATCCACTCTATTCCTTGCTTCCTGTTTTTCATATTCTAGGGCTGCAATTTTTTTCTTTTAGTCTGTTTGAATGCTTCATGCAGCAATTTGTTTGATTCAATTCCATCGGTCTTGCATTGTATTCTGCATCTTCATCATCTTATTCACCGCAGTTCTGATTAGTTTTCATCTGATAATATCTGGTTTGTAATTGTCAATATCAATCGATCATTTCATTTGTTTTCTCAGTATCTGACTTTCATTTAATATTATCTCAACATTTTTTTTATTTCTTTTTTTATTTTATTTGCTATTCATTTCTGTTTTACTGTGTTTCATCCTTTTCCTTGGTATTCGCCATACATCGCACCTTGATATGCTCAACCGATCGAGGCTGTGCTGACATCGATTAGTTAATGCTGCTGGAACCCACTGTTTAATGCTGTGTAAGAACCATCCTGATTTGTTGTGTATGAGTTGCGGTAAAATCATTATGATTTACTACGAAAACACCTTGATGTGCTGTGTGAAGCCGATTTGTTGTGCAATGTGTAATCATTTTAAGAAGTTGATTTGCAGAAATCGATTGGAAATCGATTTGCTGTGTTGTTTTGTTGATTTATTGATCTATTGTTGCTGAAATAAATGTGTTGGTTGAAATCAAGTTGCTGCTGCTGAAGGTAATTCATAAATTTGCTGATGCTGAACTCGATTTGCTTAAAATTGATCTATTGTGTGCAATCGATCTGCCACAAATCGATTTGCTGTTGCTAAAATGATCCATTGATCTGTTGTGCTATGATAAATCGTCTGGAGAACTCGACTTGCTGTGTAAGGACAACCTGTTGAGGTTGATTTGTTATATGAAATCAAGTTGAGAAATCTTGTATTTTAGTTGCTGTTAGTGTCCACTTGTTGTTTGGTATTCATACTAACACCTGTACATCACTCTAGCACTTAGCCACCTGCACATTAGAAGAGGTTAATATTCTTATCAATTGTACATTATGTTAGTCACATGCCCGTTAATTAGTATCAGTTGTACATATGTCTTATATATGCACATCCTTCCTGCATTTTTGCATATATATATACCTATGTATGCATCCTCTGTATGTCATTTCATCATAGTGCACACGTTTGCATCATATTTTCTGCATTTCATTCCAGCCTTAGTATAGGCATTTTCCATCTCACTTCAACAGATGATGTGCATTTCCAGTTTAGCATATTATGTGCATTTTCAGTTTAGCCTTAGCATAGGCATATTTTTCCATTTCATTTTAGCATATCATGTGCATGTTCAGTTTAGCATAGTATATGCATGTTCCAATTCATTATGGCATATAATGTACATTTCCAATTTTAGCATATCATATACATTTTCAATTTTTGCATATGCATTGCATTTGCATATCCATATGCATTTCAGCATATATATTGCATTTGTACTTTCATGTGCACTTCAGCATATGCATTTTCATATGCATATACACTCTCATATGCATCATATGTATATGCATTTGCATTTTCATATATGTTTCAATAAATGCACTTTTATATGCATCTTAGCGAATGCATTCTCATATGCATTTCAGCTTATGTAGTGCATTTTGCACTTTCATCTTCATCTTAACCAATGTACTCTCATATGCATCTCAACAAATGCATTGAATTTGCATTTTGTATATGCATTTCCATTTTCATGACAACATAGTACTTAGCATACCATATGCAATTTCATATTAGTATAGGCATATGCATTCTCATTTAGCATAGGCATATGCATTTTCCATTCAATCATGCATTTCCATTCTAGCATAAGCATAAGCATTTCATTTCAGCATAATCATATGTATTTTAGTTTTAACATAGTATTTGTAATTTCTCTTTGTATTTTATATTTTTGCTGTTTTGTGCTACTTTGTATTTTGCAGGAAAACATGGAAGACCTTGGCTTCACTTTTACATTAGAAAATGTCCATGTTTATTGTAAATTTAAGATTATAATACTTTCATTTAATGAGAATTTTTATTTTTCTGTCTAGATTAGAATGGATGAGCATGTAGTTGCATTTCAATTTCTCATAATTGACTGTGGCATTTTATTTTTATTTTCTTTTACAAGAAGCACTATGGTGAAACACGAATGACACGTGCACCCTTTAATAGAGGATAAATAAAATTAAGTAAAGTTTGTATTTACGGCCATAGTCGGAATACAAATAGTACTTAGGATTATTATTCTTTATTAAAATATAATTCATTTTCAAAATCATCATATTTTCAAAAACTTATTTTCTTCCTTTATTAGAATTTAAAATAAAGATTAAATCAGAGTATATTCGTGGCCATAGTCATAAATATATGAAAATTTAATATTGTTTTAATTCTATAAAGGCACAAAAATTTATTTTATTCTTTCTTGGAATTTAAATAAAGATTAAATTAAAATATGTTTGTGACCATAGTCATGAATATATTAAAATTTAATCTTGTTTCAATTCTATTAAAGAATAAAATTTGCTTTTAATTCTAAATTCAAATAAAATTTTTAAATACATGCATCATTTAAGATAGAATTGCATCATTATTTTATATATTTTCAAAATTATTCAAAACATTTTCAATTTCAAAGTATTTTCCAAGTGATTTTCAAAATAATTTTCATTTCTAAATTCAAAGTTATCTCTCAAATTCCAATTTTCAATTCTTATTCTAACTTTCCATTTTTGAAATTCCAAATCTAACTTTGAATTCAATGACAAAATCACTTGGAAAATTCTAAATTTCTGAAATATTTCTAAAGAGCATACACATTCTTCAAACTCATAGCACAAGCCTAATTCAATGTGTATTTAGGATTAGTTTTTTCTTTGAAGATCTGAGTTCCGACTCAGACTTCCTTTTAAAAATCCAACTTTCGAGTTGGGCTAGTTTTTTTTTCCTTTGAAGATCCGAGTTCTGACTCAGACTTCCTTTTAAAAATCCAACTTTCGAGTTGGGCTAGTTTTTCCTTTGAAGATTCGAGTTCCGACTCTGACTTCCTTTTAAAAATCCAACTTTCGAGTTGAGCCAACTTTTCCTTTAAAAGAACTCATTTCTGACTCGGACGATCCTTTTAAAAAATGAGTTCCAACTCGGACGATTTCTTTCAAAAAAATGAGTTTCGACTCGGATCATTGTTTAAAAAACGAGTTCCAACTTAAACAATTTCTTTCAAAAAAATGAGTCTGACTCGAACGATTGTTTCAAAAATGAGTTTCGACTCAGACATTGTTTCAAAAATGAGTTTCGACTCGGACTTTCTTTCAAAAATCCAAAACTTTTAAGTTACACTTTTGCTTCAAAATCCAACTTTCTGGTTGGACGAATACTTCAACAATCTAATCCTTAAAACTGATTTCATCCTCAAGATGGTGGTCCTTAGGTTGAACCCCTATGAAACCAATAGTTCGTAGGTTGAACCCCTACTGAACTGATGTAGTTCTTAGGTTGAATCCCTATGGAACCAATTTCTTTGCAATCAAACCTACGAGTTACAGTCCTTGTCAATACCAATTTTCATAACCAAACCCTCGGGTTATAATTTCTCAATTTCAATCATTTTTCAACCTTCAGGTTATAATTTCTCAATTTTAATCATTTTCCAACGTTCGGGTTGCAATTTTTAGTTTCAAACCTTCGGATTAAAACCTCTCCCAAATCCAGGTTACGCTAGACGAACTACCTAAATCGGGTTTTTACATTGGTCGATCTTTCCAAATTCAGGTTACGTTGGTCGAACTACCTAAATCGGGTTTTTACAACTGGTCGAACTTCCCAAATCCAGGTTACACTAGTCGAACTACCTAAATCCGTTTTTTACAACTAGTCAAACTTTCCAAATTCAGGTTACGCTGGTCAAACTACCTAAATTCGTTTTTTACACTGGTCGAACTTCCTGAATCCAATTTTATACTGGTCGAACTTCCCGAATCCAGTTTTTACACTGGTCGAACTTCCCGAATCTAGTTTTTACAACTGGTCGAACTTCTCGAATCCAGTTTTTACAACTGGTCAAACTTTCCAAATCCAGTTTTATACTGGTCGAACTTCTCGAATCCAGTTTTTACACTGGTCGAACTTCCCAAATCTAGTTTTTACAACTGGTCGAACTTCCTGAATCCAATTTTTACAACTGGTCAAACTTTCCGAATCCAGTTTTATACTGGTCGAATTTTTTGAATCCAGTTTTTACATTAGTCAAACTTCCTAAATCCAGGTTGCACTGGTCAAACTTCCCGAATCCAGTTTTATACTGGTCAAACTTCTCGAATCCAATTTTATACTGGTCGAACTTCTCGAATCCAGTTTTATACTGGTCGAACTTTCTGAATCCAGTTTTTACACTGGTCGAACTTCCTAAATCTAGGTTGCACTGGTCGAACTTCCCGAATCCAGTTTTACGCTGGTCGAACTTCCTAAATCTAAGTTGCACTGCTCGAACTTCCTGAATCTAGTTTTTACACTGGTCAAACTTCTCGAATCCAGTTTTATACTGGTCAAACTTTCCGAATCCAGTTTTATGTTGGTCGAACTTTCTAAATCCAGGTTGCACTGGTCGAACATCCCGAATCCAGTTTTTACACTAGTCGAACTTCCCGAATCCAGGTTATGCTGGTCGAACTACCTAAATCCGATTTTTACACTGGTCGAACTTCCCGAATCCAGTTTTTACACTAGTCGAACTTCCCGAATTCAGTTTTATACTGGTCGAACTTCTTGAATCCAGTTTTCACACTGGTTGAACTTCCTAAAGCTAGTTTTCACATTGATTGAACTTCCCAAACCCAGTTTACACTGGTCAAACTTCTAAAACCCAGTCTTCGCACTTGTCGAACTCTCAAGGTCCAAACTTTAGCCACAAATTTATCAATCTGACATTAAGTGACTCTCTTACAGAGGATTCCAAGACATATTGCTAGTTTGCTACCAAGAATATTTGTTGATTCCAAGATTTCATTACACAAAATTTTATATCAAGCTACCTTCAATATTCTCTCTAAAAGGGCGAGGCTTTTGCGAGGAAAGAACAAAATTCAACACTTTTTTTGTTGGTCGACCAAAAGGACAAGAAAAATCTTCGATATGACCGGCAAAGAAAATTTTAATGATGTTGAAAAGCCATAAGTGAATTGATATTGATCATGGCTATGGCACATTTTTAAAAATTATTCTTTTGGCAATAAGGCAGTGAAAATATCCTGAGCAATAAAAGAATCCACTCAATCTCCTTAATCATTTAAGCTGCAATTAACTATCTGCAAAAGGGATCTCTCAATCATCTTCAAGTTGAAGACTGATGGATGAGTTAGACCCCCGGGGCCAAAGAAGACTCAGATCATCTCCAAGTTAAAGGAGCATGTGACATGTCCTTCCAGAAAAAGTTTAGATCACTGCCAAGTTGAAGACGGATGCGATGAACCTACTGACAAACCCTAAAAGATATTTGATTTCTGCTATCATCAAGAGATTTCCAATCAAAGAAGCAATATCATCAGAGGCAAAGAAGACTCAAATCATCTCCAAGTTGAAGGAGAATGTGATGTGTCCTTCCAGGAAAAATCAAAACATCACTAAGTTGAAGGTTGATGTGATGAAATTCTTGCCAAACCCCAAGAAAGCTCAATCTCTATGTCTAAAAAGAGTGCAAAAACATCATCATGGGAAAACCCCAGATATCAAACTGCCAAAAATCTTCTTTATCCATGTGAAATTCTTTTATCAATATATTTTCATCAAATTGCTTTTATGAAACTGAGAACATTTCCTCTCATTTCATATCAAGGAAATGGATAGCTTCCTTGAAGAAACTCAACAACAACAAATTTGAATTTGATTCTCGATTCTACGGAGTTAGCCCAATTAGAGGAAATACTCTAGGTAGAAAAGGGGAATATTTTTGCACAGATGTGCATATTTTCAATCATTTTGAATCAACTACAATTTTTATCTCATTGGCAATATTTTCTGGTTATCCCAACATGAAGCAAGAACTTGATGTCCATTTTGATATATCTTGGCCTTGTTTTATCCCTCATTAGGACTTGATAACAGGAGTTTTCAAAGTCCTTCCCTTTTGTTTGATCTGAGAACCTGGGTTCTCGGATCTGCACATTTCCCAATTTGTCCTCATTGTCCCATCATAGACAGTTCATTTTTAGGTCAATGATTGAACATGTTTTTCTCGCCAAAGGCCATTTTCAAAAGCTATTCAGTCTCAGTCATGAGACGCCCCAATCAACTCCTTTTCAAAACTTTAGGAACCCCCATTTCTATTACCTTTTGCAACCCCTTTCGAATTCTTTGTGTGAATTCTGGATATTCCATCATGTTTTCTTCAGTCGAAGTTTTCATATTTTCATATCCATTTAGGTTAAGGATTGTACATGTGCCTCATTTCGATGAGATATTTCATTCCCGTTCAGGTAAGGGTCAAACCTGAGCCTCGTTTCATGAGGTATTTTATTTCTTCTTTCAGGGTAAGGGTTAAACTTGAATCATTTTTGAAAGGCCATCTTTCAAAAAGCTATTCAGTCTCAGTCAAGGGACGCCTCAATCAATTCCTTTTCCAAAGCTTTAGGGAATCCCATTTTCATTTTCATACCTTTTGTAGTCTCATTTTGATGAGGTATTTCATTCTCCTTTCAGGTAAGGGTTAAACCCGAATCTCAGCTTTTTGAGGTATTTTTGTCCCATCTAGGTCAAGGGCTAAACCTGAGTCTTTTCAAAAAGCTTATTTTGTCTCAGCCATGAGACCTTCCTCTAATCAAAATCTCCTTTTTTCACAATTTTGGGATCTTCATCCAAAAGTCCCATCACGATTTCCTCATTTTCTTTTTATCCAAATATTTCATTCTCGAGGATTTCGTCATTCTCAAAGCCATTCAGAATAAGGTTCTAAACTTGAAAATCATTTTCACAATCAATTCTTCCATACCCAGTTCCGATTTTCTGAATTGGGGCATTTTTATTTTTGAAATTTGGTGTATTTTTCTTTGCTACTAAGCTCAGCTTTCAACCGGCTTAGCAGCAAAGAGGGGCATCTGTAAACACCCCAAATTTTTCAAAGTTTCAAAATTTTCCTTTTTGCTTCTAAGACTCACCTTCTGAGTGATTCAAAAGGGCAATTGGGTCAATTTCTAATAATTTCTCAGATTCACTTCCTTGTTGAAGATCTGAAATCCAATTTCATTTTCTGTACTTGATCCAACCTCTAATCCAGATCAAATATCCAAATCCAATTATGAGCCCGGATCTTCTATTTTCAATTCAAATCTAAAAATCCAAAATTAATTTTCTGTATTGGCTCAAGTATTTTATCCAGATCCAATCTCCATTTAGATCCATTCCTCTCATGCTTCCTCAGTTCGAGATCCAAACTTGATATTTACTCAAAAGCTCAGATCCAGATCTGTTTTGAAACTCATTTTCTAAAATTAATTCTGCTATTTCACAAAACTCTCCTTTTATAAAATCCTCAAAATTTCAAATTCAATATTTTTCTTAAATTTTTAAAAAACCTCATCTGGATTCCATCTCTCAAATCCCTCACATTTTTCTTATATTTTAGGTTTTCTTTCAAAAAAATATATAAAAGGGGCAAAATTTCAGAAAAAACAACTTTAGGGTTTTGAAGTTTTTACAAACTAAAACCTCTTTTTTAAAAATTTCTAAAAACTTGAGGGACTGTTTTTGAAAGTTTTGTAATGGTTCTTGTGGCGCCCCAAGCCCCGACCTTGGAAATATCCTTTGAATTTCTATGATTTTTTTTTGAAAATGGTTTTATGAGAAAAACAACGGAAAGCAAGTGAAAGGGGTAACTAAGTAATAAGGCCGCAAGCTTGAGCGGGCCACAGGTAAGTAAAGCATACATGTGTCATACAAGTACAAATCTCTAGTTTTAAAGAGGTATACAACCCATCAGTTTAAAAGTTACAAAAGGGAGACAAAGTACTACAAGTCTGTCAAAAGTATAGGGAAAACACTCCCTCAAAACCCAAAACCAATAGGAGCAGAATCTGCAGCTAAGTGTGGGTCCCCAAGCCCCCACCGTGTGCCATCGACATCGCCGTTGTACCTATTTATCACCTGCATCCTCATAAAACGGGGTCAATACTCTTGCGAGTTGGTGAAGAAACAACGACATATAATCATTTCTCAAGAAACAGGCATCATTGCTATGATGGAACAATTAGAAACATTTACACTAAAGTACATGTGTGTGTGTCTAGTAAGTGCACGTGTGACAAGTACTAACAGGGTAAAGCAAATAACAGAACTGAGCAACTACCAAATATAAGCAGCTAGGGAAAAAGTAAAGGAACAGAACAAGTACTGAAACAGTGAACAAGTAAAACAACATCTAGAGTACGTCAGCTGTGATTGATTAGTCTTTAAGTTCTTTTTATTACTCCTTCGGGTACGCGAAGGAACCTCACATTCTGTGAGTCATGCACCCGGTGTCTGTTATTCAATTTTCCAATGTGATAACCGGGGATACTACAGACCGAGTAAACCTCATGCGAGCAGCCGCAACCGAGAGAAACTCTCGCATAGGTAAGGATTGCAATCCATTCTACTGCAGTAGTGATGTATCTTGAAAGATCACCTCAACCTCCCTAACTCTAAGTGACTGGACGTCAAAGGAGGCTGCAACTCCTGTCAAAATAAGTGTTGTAGTAACGACAAATCACTCAGGGTTGTACCATCCACCCTCTCTAAGGTGAACCGTCTGTGAATGGGGCGAAGCAGGGTTTATCTTTCTTAGGCTCATAATTCAGTCATACCTCTTGTCGAGGAATTTGTGCCTCATGGTCCCCATGGGGTACGCAAACGAGGACTTAGCCTGCCCATCCACGTGCTCAGCCTCACACGGCTAACAAGAGCACATCGCTCGTGAAAGCAATCATAACACCATTTTTATTCTGTTCATTACTAGGGTACATTCATCCATGAGCATACTTATGAAACGAAGGGCCATCGCCCAAAGACTCTAACTGAGTCAACGATACACAACAATTTGTTTCACATAACCTTTGGTGTTCAAGTTTTTGTGCCATTCTTTCCATTACATGAATAAGGTGCTTTTCATGCATTCATCGTTGCCTCAAGCATGAGCCTCACAATGTACCACATGAGGTACGCACAAAGCGGTAAGAGTGTCAAGATATGCTACGTGCAAAGTGCGAACTAAGAACCACAAGATCTATGGTTAATCACATACTATAAGGAACAGAGGTATGTTACAATTGCAGAACTGAGAAACATAATGCAATCACATGATAATGTGCGTGTGAGTGTACATTTCCACAACTTCAGTAGATATGAGGTTCAAAAATATTTTGTAAGCATTATCATTAGTACAATCATGCTGAAACAATTATTATAAGTTTTCCAGTAACAATACTTCACCTTTCTAGGTTACGTAGTTTGACACACTTACGTGTCAAGAGTGGAAGCTAGGATATTCCCAACTTATGAGAATAACATTAGCATTTCCACGGTTGGGTGTCGCATCTACAGACCCAACGACACCAACTATAGCCAAACCTTACGTTAGTGAAAAAGTCAACGTAGCCGAGTGACATATCACTTGCCACAGATCCATCGCGAATTTACCAAAAGAGCAATCAGGGCACCACGTGAACTACTGTGGGCTCACCCCACAATTGGTCATCCAAAAGTTTAGAGCATCAAGGCACAAAGTGCCATTGTGCTCAAAACACCCGATTGTGGCCTCTAGGCCACTCCAAACACATACCTACAGTGCTTGCCACAAGGCAAAAATGGACTGTCGGTCAACGATCCCGAACTTACCAAACTGACCGGCACTGAGCTCGATGCCCTACCAAATCGGGAAATTTCCTTTCTGTTACCAAACATAAACATGGAGATTTCTTTATAACATTAAACAATTATCGTAGTGGCTGAGACCTTGGGTCTCCTTAAGACCACTCAGTTCAGCCTAGTGCGCCACTTAGTGCGAGGAGCACACTAACTTAGCGAAGCTGCCTGGGGTGTACCATCTCTCGGTACCCCGAACCAACCAAGACAACCCAATGGGTTGTAGTCTGGTCTTTTAGACCAGACCCCCAAAACTGATCCACAACGAGACACTCGAAAGCGAATGCGCTCGGGTGGGTGCAACACCCTGCAACACTCTACCAAGGGCCAACGACTAAGGAAAACCGCACAGGTCTGGTCCCTCAGACCAGACCCCATAGGGCTGAAAACAAAACTGGTCTGAATCCGCAGTTCAGACCAATTTTGTTTTCAACCCTATGGGGTCTGGTCTGAGGGACCAGACCTGTGCAGTTTGCCAGTCACATTGTTATAGAACAGTGTGCCCAAAGAGTTGTCTGGGTGCGGCTAGCACCCGGCGACCACCATGGCGCCAAGGCCATACGAGAAGGGGAAATGCATGGGTCTGGTCCTTTGGGCCAGACCATGTAGCTCTGCCCGAAACACTGGTTTGAACCCATGGTTCAGACCAGGCATGCAAAAATAGTGGCTCGAAACGGGGCTACCCGGGTATGGATAAAGCCCAACAACCACTATGGCACCAAGGCCAACAGAAACGAAATAGGCCATGGGTTTGGTCCACTAGACCAGGCCATAGGCGTCTGAGTAGGCTCTGGACTGAACCCATGGTTCAGTCTAGAGGTACAGAATAAGGGGACATTGGTCCCGGAATGAAGTGACTCGGGTGCGCCTAGCACCCGTTGGTATGCTAAGCACTAAGGCCAGGACAGACAGGGTTGGGCCTCGGCTCTGGTTTCATGAACCAGGCCATACGTCCCAACAAGACAACCTGGTCCGAACCCTTGGTTCAGACCAGGCACTGTCGCGTGACAGTGACCAGGGCTGGGTGCTTAGCCTGACTGGGCTATCCGAGTGTATCCAACACTCTACGACTGGCGCGCCACAAGAGAAGAGAGAGAAGGTGACTGGGTGCACCTGGTCGAGCTCTGCTCGGACCAGGGTGCACCTGGTCGGGTCTGTCCGACAGGTAGACAGGCCAATCGAACCCTTCAACCTCCAAGAAACCTGAGAAAAAGAATGTAAAACAAGCTTAGACTATTACATACTATCCCAACGGTGCCAACACAAGAAATGCAAACAGAATGGCTAAATAGGTTGTAAGAATCCATACCGAAAACAAGGGTGTATGGGCTGAATGCAAGTTCATGTGACAACCATTTAAAGCAATGAGCATTTTAATGAAATCGAAAAGAGAGAAAGACAATGTAAAAGCATAGGGTCGATTTTATTTGAAGCATCATCACACACATTTTTTTTTTTGAAACCAAATAAAGATTTCGATTGGTTCTTTCTCCTTTCCTTTCATGGAACGAACGGGGAGGGAAACTCCAATATCAGTAACATATAAGAAAGGAAGAACTCTGGAAATCCACCTTGAGCCCTACATGCAAGCATTGCATTCGGCTCCTCTTGGCTTTATGTTCCACACATGCAAATTTTTTTTTCCAAGGAAAATGAATATATGTAAATGTGGCTTCACCTTAGATTTTTCGGAAGAGGAGGGTTTTGGTAGCAAGAGCTCCATGTCAACGGTGGCTAAGCCACACCCTACCACACAGCTAGGAGGGAAAAGAGAATGAGAAAGAGAGAGATGAGAGGGAAGAGAGGGAGCTCCAACTCGTCAACTCCAAAGGGATGCTGTCTCTCTCTCTCTTCTCGCTAAGTTTTTATATTCTAAAGCATAAAAACCAAAGGCTAGGATTAAACTGCAGAAGATGGGTGGCTGGGGTCAAACATGCCCCACCATTCTCTAAAGAAGCAATGAATGGCCACCCCATTCAGCCAATGCATGTCCTCTTTTCAAAAAATTCTAAAGCTCTTTCAAAAACGCCCCTAAAGGGCCTACACACATGCCATCAAAGTTCTAAGAAAATTACGTGGGGAGCCCTTAGGCTGCCGCCCACTTAAGCCAAACGTTGAGCACCTTTCAAGCTACAAAAAGGAAGTTTACAAAAGTGCCATGGGCTGCCGCCCACTTGGCCAACCCATGGCCGACACCTCAAACCGAAATGGAGTATTACCTCCATGCCACCGCCCAGACTGGTCATCCCTTGATCAGCTGGTCCTCATGGCCACAACCATCCCTATGAGAAACTCTCCCCATGGGTCTGGATCGCCCATGCTCGAATCCAAGCCCAAACACAATTTAACAATAAAATGATTGCATAATATATATATATATATATATATATATATATATATATATATATATATATATATATATATATATATATATATATATATATATATATATATATATATATATTACCACAACATGACATATTGCTTCAAAATCTCGCGAATGCCATAAAATATTCAAAGCTCCTTTGAAACATTTTCCCTCGTTTGCGAGAAATACTGTCGTTACGATACATGCACTATCGACAGACTTTTCTGGTAATTCACATGCATTGACGAGGTTTTTTCCTCGTTTGACCCTCAAATTCGGAGACAACCCAAATATATATATCATAAACTTTTCCTAGAAATTTCGGAAGTTAATTCGTCATAGATTTCCCTCAATTGCTTTTTATTTTAAACTTACGCAATTTTCGACTCGTATCTCCATAAAGGTACAAAAATGAAAAACTCGCGAATCTAACAAGAAATGTCTATTTACAGCAATATTTTGCATAATATTACCTCAAAGTTATCGTGGACCTTACATCCTCCCCTCCTTGAAAATGATTTCGTTCGCGAAATCACCGAAATTAGGTTATCTGGATACTTCTCTCTCATGCTTGCTTCAGGTTCTCATGTGCATTCTTCGATGCCATGGTGCTGCCAACGTACTTTAACTTGCGGAATAGTCTTAGTATGCAGAACTTGATCTCGTTGATCAACAATCTCTATAGGCCGTTCCGTCAAAGTCAGATCTTCCTGCACTTCCACGTCTTCGTAACGAATGATGTGAGATGGGTCGGGAATGTACTTCCTTAGCATCGACACATGGAAAACATTGTGAATGTGTGCATACTGTTGAGGTAGCTCAACATGATATGCCACTTTACTGATCCTTGCCAAAATCTCGAACGATCTAACATATCTAGGACTCAACTTCCCTTTCTTACCGAAACGGACCACACTCTTGGTCGGTGAAACTCTGACAAAAACCATGTCACCAACTTCGAATGATAATTCACGTCGTCTCTTATTGGCATAACTTTTTTGTTTATCTTGCGCTGCCTTCAAACGTTCTCGGATCTTCTGCACTTGCTAAGTGTAGTGTTGAAGAACAATCGACGATTCTCTAGATCTGTCGCTGATGTCGTCTCAATAAGACGGTGATCAACAGAGCCTCCCATACAATGCTTCGTGCGGAGCCATTCCGATACCAGCGTGATAACTGTTATTGTATGCAAATTCAACCAAACATAGGTGTGCATCCCATTTACCCTTCCAATCGAGCATACAGGCTCACAACATATCTTCTAGCATCTGAATAGTCCACTCGGATTGTCCATCTGTCTGAGGGTGAAAGGCTGTACTAAACTCCAACCTTGTACCCAAAGCTGATTGCAACTGACCCCAAAGTCGAGATGTGAACCTGGGATCACGATCTGAAATAATCGACAAAGGCACACCATGCAATCACACGATCTTTCTGACATGCAGGTCAGCTAAGCTCTCAAGAGACTGACTGATCATGATAGGTAAGAAATGAGTAGACTTGGTGAGTCTGTCCACGATTACCCAAATCGCATCATGCTTACGTCTTGTCTGCGACAAACCTACCACGAAATCCATCGTAACATCTTCCCATTTTCACTAAGGAATCTCGATCCTCTGCATGAAACCACCAGGACGCTGGTGTTCCATCTTGACTTGTTGATAAGTCAAGCATCTCGAAACGTATGCTGCTATCTCACGCTTTATACCGTTCCACCAATACTTTCGTTGCAAATCCTTAAACATTTTCGTTCCACCTGGATGAATTGTATATCTCGACATGTGAGCTTCATCAAGAATCTCTTTCTTCAGCTCAGGGTCGCTCGAAACCCAAAGTCGATCTCTAATGCGAATACCGCCATCATCTGACATACTAAAGAACATATCTTCTTGTCTTGCCAGGGCTAGAAACTTACCATACTGGTCGTCAAACTTCTGAGCTTCCACGATTCTAGGCAAAAACTCTGATCGAATGGTCAGACCAGACAGTCTAATCGATCCGCCACCAACTGAAAAAGGCTTCCAAACTACAAAATCTTCAATCAGTTTCTAGCTCCACACGAGACTAGCCAAAACACTACTCGACTTGCGACTAAGCGTATTTGCCACTACGTTCGCCTTACCAGTGTGGTAAGACAACATAAAGTCGTAATCCTTGATAAACTCGAGCCAACGTCATTGTCTCATGTTCAACTCCTTCTGAGAGAATAGATACTTGAGACTCTTGTGGTCCAAAAAGACCTCAAACGATTCCCCATACAAGTAATGTCGCCAAGATTTCAAAGCAAACACAACTGCTGCTAATTCCAAATCGTGTGTCGGGTAATTCCTCTCATGAGTCTTCAACTGCCTTAAAGCATAAGCAATCACCCTGCCATGCTGCATTAGCACGCAACCCAATCCTGTACCAGAGGCATCTGTGTACACCACAAACCCACCTCTGCCTGAAGGTAAAGCTAACACCGGCGAGGTTGTCAGCTTTGACTTCAAGATTTGGAAACTGTCTCCACAAGCACTATTCCACTCGAACTTGATGCATTTACGCAAAAGCTTTGTCAACGGTAAGGCAATCCTCGAAAAGTCTTGGATGAATCGTCGATAATATCCTGCCAACCCTAGAAAGTTGTGAATCCCTGAAACATTCTGAGGCTGCTTCCAGCCTAACACTGCTTCAACCTTCGCTAGATCAACTGGCACTCCATCTTTGGATATCACGTGACCCAGAAACATAACTTGCTCAAGCCAAAACTTGCACTTGGAGAACTTGGCAAACAACCGATGCTCACGAAGTACACTCAAAACAATGCGCAAATTTTCTTGATGCTGCTCAAATCTCTTTGAGTAGATCAAGATGTCATCTATAAACATGATCACGAACGTATCCATAAATGGATGAAAAATTCGGTTCATCAAGTCCATGAATGCAGTTAGTGCATTCGTGAGGCCAAAAGGCATCACCACGAACTTGTACAAGCCATACCTTGTTCGAAAAGTTATCTTCGCAATATCTTCCTCTCTAATACGAAGCTGATGATATCCCGATCTGAGGTCAATCTTTAAAAAAATCCTCGCTCTCTGCAACTGATCGAAAAGGTCTTCGATCCTGGGTAACGGGTATTTGTTCTTAATCTTCGCTTGGTTGAGCATCCGGTAGTCAATGCACAACCTTAGAGATCCGTCTTTCTTCTTTACGAACAACATTGGTGCTCCCCACGGGGAAGCACTGGGTCGAATGAAACCTTGTTCTAAAAGCTCTTTCAACTGCCGCTTCAATTCTTCAAGCTCTGTCGGAGCCATACGATAAGGTGCTTTGTAAATAGGAGTAGTTTCAGGCAACAACTCGATGCAAAATTCGATTTCTCGCTTCAGAGGTAAACCAGGCAATTCCTCTGGAAACACATCGGGAAACTCCTGAACCACGTCTAAGTCTTCGATCAGAACGATCTAAGGTTCAACTAGGGTAATACTGAGTAGAAACGCAGTACCCCCATTCCGTAAATACTTCTGGGCTTTGAAAGCAGAAATCAAACGACTATCTCGCAAGGGTCGAGAAAGCTTGATCTTCAAAATAGGACGATCAGGCTGAAAAAGAACAACTTTGCCTTCTCGACAGAAAACTTGAGCATGATACTCAAATAACCAATCCATGCTTAGAATGGCATCGAACTCTGTCATGTCTAGCAGGATCACATCAACTGACAAGTTCTGCCTTGCCACTGACACCTCGATGCTCGGAATATAGGAATCACAAAAAGATTGATCCCCTGTCGGAGTACGAACCTCCAACAGGTAATTCAAGGACTCTACGGTCAAAGGCAATGTTCTAGCAAATCTGATAGATATAAAGGAATGTGAAGCACCATAATCAAATAACGTAAAAGTTGCATGTTCTGCAATTGGAATAGTACCTTGGACCAACTCGCCTTTGGTCACTTGCTCCACTGTCGCTGCGTAGGCACGTCCTGCAATGGCTTTCTGGTTGCCTTGCTTCTGTTGATGTTGTTGCTGCGGCTGATATGACTGAGGCTATTTCTGCTACGCTGGCTGAGATGTTTCTGGTGTATTTCTCCTCTTATCGTCTGACTGCTTCTTTCGACAATCCTTTATATAGTGGTCCATCTTGCCATAATAGAGACATCCTCCTGTATCACGGGGCAAGGTCAACCTGGATGATCGCCGGAACACTTCGGACAACCAGCTGCTGTGATCTGCCTCTGAGGCTGCTGATACTGGCGCTGCTATTGCTGGTACTGGGGGTCATCGATTCTGATATTGCTGTTGTTGGTTGTTGTTTCTGTTCTTCTCCGAAGGTGGATGAAATTGCTTTCCACCTTGATGTTTCTGGAATCGACGCTTTTTATGCCAACTCTTTTGGCCTTGCTGCTGTTGTCCTCTGAATGCTGGTGTCCTCTAAGACTTTGGCCAATCCTGTTCTAGAAGTGAAGTTGTCTCAAGAGCCTCGTCAACAGTCCTAGGGGCACGCGTATACACCTTGGTACACAAAACTGGTTTCAAACCTCGAGCAAACTTCAGTGCTCGATCCTTCTCGATCGCATACAGGTTGGGGCAGTATCTCTCAAGGCTGCGGAAACGGGTGACATACTCTGCCAATATAGAACTTCCTTGCTGCAAGTCAAGGAATTCCTGCATCTTTCTGCTCCTCTTATGAGCCGGAAAATATGCTGCGAAGAAGGTTTCAACAAACTGCTCCCATGAGACTAGCTGATTATCAAACTTGATCTCCCAGGTGGTAGCCCACCACCTCTCAGCATCCTTTCGGAGACGGTACATCCCGAAATCAACCTTCCGATCATCGTTCATTTGCAAGACATGAAAGATCCACTCTATCTCTCGCACCCAGTCTTCTATTGCTTCCGGTGTCGATTTCCCATCAAACGAAGGATGATTCATACTCATAAATTGCTTGTATGGAACTACGGTAGCAGGAACTTGGGCAGGTGTTCACTGTCCTTGGGCGGTGTGCTAGATGTGATCACTAATGTTCCTCATGGCTTCAGCCTGATGGCCAACCACCTCCGTGAGGTTGTTGAGGGACTCCATCAGGTCGTCGCAACGAACACGCCACACCATCTCTAAATAAACAAAAATCATATATAAGCAACGAGATAAGTTCTTAAATGTAGAAAAATTCATTGCATTAATAAAAAAGTTTCATGCATTACATAACAGAAACACCCTTCATCCAAACAGGGTTATCCAAAACACTACTAATAACTTAAGCAAGAACTCAAAAACGAAACAGTGACTCAGTGTCTCTAACAACATAACATGACATCATCAAGGTTTGCTAGTATAAAAGTCTATGTAGTCTTTCCGACTTCCACAATGTCGCGGCCTGATACGAGGAGGAGAAACAGGAGTTCTCAACAGCGTATCAGATATCTCTTGGACTTCCATCAGTACTGGTGGCACAGGAGGATCCAACACATACTCTGATGAAACCGCGTAAGGATAAGATTCCAGAGAATACTGAAGAGAGTCTGGCGATCCATGCCTATCTCCTTCCTGACTGCCCACATCAACAATTATTAGTTCGGTGACCGAAGACACATCATCAATATCGTCAGCATTGCTCTTCCAGAGCTCATCTCACAGCTTCGTCTGACATTCTTCTTCGATATGCTCCCGAAGACTACAGTAGGGGCAATCGTATAATTCACGAGGAAAAATCTGTCCCGCGTGATCCACAAGACACCTGGCACACAGAGGTGCTTGTTGTGCTAACACATAGACATCTCGAGCTAAGTGTTGCACAACTCTGCCAAAGGACTCCTCGCCTTGAACCAAGTCCTGGAGAGCTTCCAAAATCTTCTCGTAACTTGGGTTCCTCGACATCTAACCCATACACATAGAACCAAGCATACAATTCTAAATAGAAGTAAGGAACATACTAATAAACAAAATTTAAACATACATATAGTGCGATGGACGATGCACGATGAAGTCTTGGACCACACTTAACCTCTGCTCTTATACCACTATTTGTGGCGCCCCAAGCCCCGACCTTGGAAAAATCCTTTGAATTTCTATGATTTTTTTTTTTGAAAATGGTTTTATGAGAAAAACAACGAAAAGCAAGTGAAAAGGGGTAACTAAGTAACAAGGCCGCAAGCCTGAACGGGCCACAGGTAAGTAAAGCATATATATATCATACAAGTATAAATCTCCAGTTTTAAAGAAGTATACAACCCATAAGTTTAAAAGTTACAGAAGGGAGATGAAGTACTATAAGTCTGTCAAAAGTATAGGGAAAACACTCCCTCAAAACTCAAAACCAATAGGAGCAGAATCTGCAACTAAGTGTGGGTCCCCAAGCCTCCACCGTGTGCCGTCGACATCACCAATGTACCTATTCATCACCTGCATCCCCATAAAACGGGGTCAGTACTCTTGCGAGTTGGTGAAGAAACAACGACATATAATCATTTCTCAAGAAACAGGTATCATTGCTATGATGGAACAATTAGAAACATTTACACTAAAGTACATGTGCGTGTGTCAAGTAAGTGCACGTGTGACAAGTACTAACAGGGTAAAGCAAATAACAGAACTGAGCAACTACCAAATATAAGCAGCTAGGGAAAAACTAAAGGAACAAAACAAGTACTGAAACAGTGAACAAGTAAAACAACATCTAGAGTATGTCAGCTGTGATTGATTAGTCTTTAAGTTCTTTTTATTACTCCTTCGGGTACGCGAAGGAACCTCACATTCTGTGAGTCATGCACCCGACGTCTGTTATTCAATTTTCCAATGTGATAACCGGGGATACTACAGACTGAGTAAACCTCATGTGAGCAGCCGCAACCGAGAGAAACTCTCGCATAGGTAAGAATTGCAATCCATTCTACTGCAGTAGTGAGGTATCTTGAAAGATCACCTCGACCTCCCTAACTTCGAGTGACTGGAGGTCAAAGGACAATACAACTCCTGTCAAAAAAAGTGTCGTAGTAACGACAAGTCACTCATGGTTGTACCATCCACCCTCTCCAAGGTGAACCGTCTGTGAATGGGGCGAAGCAGGGTTTATCTTTCTTAGGCTCATAATTCAGTCATACCTCCTATCGAGGAATTTGTGCCTCATGGTCTCCGTGGGGTACGCAAACGAGGACTTAGCCTGCCCATCCACGTGCTCAGCCTCACATGGCTAACAAGAGCACATCGCTCGTGAAAGCGATCATAACACCATTTTTATTCTGTTCATTACTAGGGTACATTCATCCATGAGCATACTTATAAAATGAAGGGCCATCGCTCAAAGACTCTAACTGAGTCAACGCTACACAACAATCTGTTTCACATAACCTGTGGTGTTCAAGTTTTTGTGCCATTCTTTCCATTACATGAATAAGGTGTAAAACCAAGAGTTTTAAAAAAAAATTAATTAAATTGTAACGGACCCGGGCCAGGTCGGGTCGGGTCCGGACCCGACCCAGGCCCGTCATCGATAGGGTTTTAAAATAACCCGACTCGAGAAGGGGATTTTGAGAAAAACCCCTTCCTGAGCGCCGCTCCTTGCCTGCAAAATTGGGCGGATTAGGGAAACCCAATGAGGGTTTCCCCATTCATCGCCTCCCTGTGCCCTTTAAGAACAACGTAGGAGGGCGAGGGGAGGCACGCCTCCCTCTCGAAGCCCTTTGCTCCCATCGCGCCGACCTCCTCCTTCGCTGTGCATGCCGTCGACGTCGTCGCCGCCGCAACAACCACTATCGACCGACGATGCCGGCGATCCTATTCCCAGGTACGCCGTCTCCCCTCTCTTCGCCTCTCTCTCTCTGTCATCTCGCCGGAAGGCACGACAGGAGGCCAATGGCCCCTGCCGTGCCCACCCTCTTCGCCTCCCTCTTCACCCCCCCCCCCTCTCTATCACCTCATCGGGAGGCTTGCAGGGGCTTGCAGGCGGCGCACGACCTCTGTCGCGGCCTCCCACCTCCTCTGTGCCCATTGGAGGCCCGACAGGTGGCCTATGGTGCCCCTGTCGTTCCCTTTTACCTTTGGGGGTTCGCCAGAGTGCTGACAGGGGACCAATGGCCCCTGCGACACACTCTCTTCCCTGTGGGTGATAGGGAGACCGATAGGAGGTCGGTTGCCCCCTGTCACCTCCGTCCTGATCTCTCTCCCTCTCTCTGTCGGTAGGGGTTGGCCCCGTGTCGCCTCTCGGCAGGGGCTGGCCCCTGCCACCTTGTTGCTGTCGGCAGGGGGGCTGGCCCCCTGCCGTGTCATGGCTGTTGACAGGGGCTCAACCCTTGCCGCTTCGAGGCTGTCGGCAAGGGCTCAGCCCCTGCCGCTTTAATGCTGTCGGCAGGGGCTCAGCCCCTGCCGCTTTAATGCTGTCGGCAGGGGCTCAGCCTCTACCGCTTTGTTGCTGTCGGCAGGGGCTGGGCCCTTGCCGTCTCGTTGTTGTCGGCAGGGGCTCAGCCCCGGTCGTCTCGTTGTTGTCGGCAGGGGCTCAGCCCTGGCTGCCTCGCTGCTGTCGGCAAGGGCTGGCTCCCCTACCGTCTCGCTGCTGTCGGTAGGGGCTGGCCCCCTGTCGCCTCGCTGTTTTCGACAAGGGCTCATCCCCTGTCACCCCGCTGTTGTCGACAGGCAGGGGCTTGCCCCATGTCACTTTTCTGATTTCGGCCAACAGGGGCACACCCCTGCTGCCTCTCTCTTTTTCAATTGTCAGGCCTGACTTTCTATTCTTCACATGATAAGTAATGTAGCGCTGAATACTCACACTTGTGCAGACTTCGCATCGAACCCCGCTCTGGCTCTGCAACCTGTGCCTCGTATCATCTACACCCGTAGACGCACGCAGCTGCACGACATCCCGAGGTAGGGGAAAGTCGCACGAGGATTTTGGATGAAAGAAATAAAACAAGACTTCTGAGATAGAATAGTTACTTTACATACCTGCTTATGTGAAGAAGTATTTAACTTATGATTGTCTGGTCAGTGTTTTCCTCTTTCTGATTCTTTTGAAATTGCATGCTTAATGTAAACTCTATGGGTGGACTCATTCTAGAGAGAATCGAGTAGTTCAATTGGCATACATGCTTACCTGTAGGATTACTTAACTTGTGATTGTTTGTTCTGCATGCTTATTCTTTTGAAATTACATACTTAATGGAAACTTTGTAAATAGACTCATTTCTAGAGAGAAACCCACCGCAATTCCTATTGTAACCGAACCTTAAGACATGTCCGGTATAAATTTTATGAGAGGTCATGGAGTACCTTGAAGTGGGCAATCAACACTTTATTGATATAGATGAGATAATGTCGGCCTCCACAGGCCAATTGCTAAAAGAGCAATACATGTCATGTATGAACCAAAAGAATCATAAAACATTAATTGTTACCCTCTTATCATAGTCGTACCTCTAGGAAGGTACGATCGTACTTGTTGGACAAGTACATCCCATGTGTGTTACGATGTTTGGATGATGAGGTTGTATAAACCTCGAGACGTGCATTTAGCACAATGCTGAGATCACATAAATGGTGACAACTCGCCCTCATAGGCAAGATGCTTGAGTGGGTCTAACAGACCAGAACATGTAGAACGGGGCGGCGGTTAAGAAACCCCCATCGTACCCATTCGACCTTCACGGTTCATCAAGGGAGATGATGGATGGTACAAAAACTCTGATGGACAGGTTGTTAACAACCACCCCACAGGCAAAAGACCCAGCTTCCCTAGTCATCAGAGTTAGGGGAATTGGGATTACCATAAATTATCCTAGGTGGTAACTCCCAGGTACTTCTGTAGAAGTTGGATACATCTATAGGCCATGAAGGCCTTTGGGGATTTACTCTCTTGGTCACTGACCATCCCCTTAGAAGCGGAATCAATCAGCCATCCGGGTTAATGAAAACACCTGACATAATATACCCCCGGATCGGTCTCGGCTGTTTCTACGTTTTGCGTCTGTGCGTACCCACATGCCAGTTAATATCAGAACTTAAAGAATATCTTTTTGAATAGTTGTAGATGATTGAGACTTACACTGCTTGAAATGCTTCAAACAATAGCTCTTTGCACATATTACACTTGTTAGAATAGATTACAATGATATTGGTTGTTTTAATATAATAATTGCTTATCTCATGAATGTCCTATTTTATTTTATTCTAGTTATCTATTCGTGTACATACTGGTTTGTTATGAAACTGACCCATTTCATGGGCAGGTGAGGAGTAGGACTTCACAGGCGGCCGATGGCGTGGTGCAATATGGCTCAAGATTTCCCTTTTTTCTGCTGGCGTCTTGGCTCTAAGTTTTAGAGTTTTCTTTAGATTATGGAACTTTGGGAAATTGCTTATTTTGTAATAAACTGCAGATTTTATTAATAATCTATTGCATTATTTTCTCAATTCCTTTTTAGTAGTTGTTCATGTGAATGATGGTCTTTCAGCTAACGTACCCAGGATTGTTGACTTGTGCTCCTTTCTAAATGTCTTCCGCTGTCGTTTTTAAAAGTGAAAACTTTAAATCTTTGAAAGGTTTTTCGATAATGTTTTCGAAATCACAAGTTAAAATTTTAGGGCGTTACAACTGGGTATCAGAGCCAGATCAGAAAGAGGTGAATCTTGACTATTGAGCATCCCATCGTGCTGTAAGTCTTTGATATTTTATAGAATGTTTAGACTAAATTATATTCTTTTCTTTATTCATAGTACAATCCGAAAGATGGATTTGTTTGCTGGTTCTAGTGGTAGTCATGGCAGGGGCACGCGTAGGGTGCGTGGCCATTCCGTAAGGGAGAGGGGCAGACATGGAATGTTCGGGGCTGGTGTAAACACCCCAAATTTTCATTCACCTCCCCGACATTTCCACCAAGCATCATCATTCAGCCTTTTGAAATCGCCGGAGGGAAAAATGGTCATTTTCTGAGCCCGGACCTTACAGAAGTCTAAATTGCATCTGCAACTCTCAAAATTTCTCTATTTTTAGCTTAGATGTTCAAAATTTTATTCCTGACAGGAGACAGGCATCTCCAAGTCTTGGTTCAAGATTCTATTGCATAAGACATGACATTGCATATCATTGCATGAGCATTTCATATCACTGCACTGCACAGCATGTCATTTCGAGGTCCAAAACTCTCGATTTCAAAATTTTCAATTTTAACTCTTTTCAAAATTGATTTCAAAACCCTGGGTCTTCAAAATTATCAATTCTTTTCATTTTACCCCCAGGGCTCTGAATTTCAAGATATTTCCTCAGGAAAACATTCTGGATAATTTTCAATAAAGTTCAACTCAGATTTTGCCTTTTGTCAGCTATTTCAACTGTCTTCTTTTTACAAAATCGCCCTACAGGGGCCAACTCTTTCCAAAAAATTCTGTTTTACCAATTAGTCCGGATTTTATGAAAATTCCAAAAAGAGGTTGTTGTCTTGTCCTTATTTCAAAAAAGAAGCAATGTGAGACCCACATTGAGGTGGTGTCACACAGGCTTTTCTTTTGAAAAACCCAAAAATATAGGAGCCTTGTCCCCTGGATTGGTGCCACTTGTCTTCTCTCTCTCCTCCCATTTACCTACCAAGTGTCAGTGTGGGGCTACCTTAAGAAGCCGCCACATGTCATCCCATTTATCTGCCATGTGTCAGTATCCAACATATTCATCCTGCGCTATGTGTCATTCCAAAGATCATCCATGAGATGCCACGTGTCATGTGTTGTCCTGTCCAGAAAAAGCAAAACTTGTCTCCTCCGCGGTGGCGCCATTTGAAGAGTGTCTCCTGCAGAGGACACGTGTCAACCTCTCCCTCTTTCAGAAAAAGTAGACTGACACATGTCTCTTCCTACTTTTCTCAGAAAAGTAGGAGACACATGTCACTCCTAGCTTCCTCCAGAAAAGGTAGGCTTGTCTCCTCTGAGGTGGCGCCATTTGAAATTTGTCTCCTGCAAAAGGACACATGTCATCCTCTACTCTTTTCAGAAAAAGCAAATGCCATGTGTCATCCTCTACTCTTTTCAGAAAAAGCAAATGCCATGTGTCACTCTCTGCTCTTCTCAGAAAAAGTAGATGCCATGTGTCATTCCTGCTCTCTTCAAAAAAACTGAAATTCAAATATTCAAATCTCTCCAGAGGTGGCGCAAATCCTGAACTTCACCTTTTCCATTTTGTCTGAGATGGCGCCACATGGCTTGGACCTCCTTCTCTTCCCTCTGCCACGTGTCATTCTCTGCTTCTTTCAGAAAAGGCAGGAGACACATGTCATCTCCAGCCTCCTTCAAAAAAAGTAGAGGACACATGTCATGTCTAGCTTCCTTCAGAAAAAGTAGAAGACACATGTCACTCTCGGCTTCCTTCAGAAAATCAACCATTCAAAAATTTTCAGACAAGAGCTAGGTGGCGAAAATCCTGGAGTTCTACCTTTTTCTACTTTGAATATGAGGGCGCCACATGTCCCTTGCTTTTCCCTTCTGCCACATGGCATTGTAGGAGCCACTTTGAGGAACCACCACATGTCCACTCTCCATTCCTCCAGGGCCAACCTCCATTTGAAATTCAAATTCTCCTCTGAGGTGGCGCCATTTGAGAGAACTCCTCCAGACAGCTGACACTTGTCTGCCACATGTCCAGACCTCCCTGCATCAGAAAAAGTAGAAAAACCCCCCTTTGAGGTGGCGCATTCTGCTTCCTCGATTCCTGTTCTCTTGCCACATGGCAGTGTGGAGCAACTTGGAGGGGGCGCCACATGTCCGCCTCTCATTTCCTACAGAAAAGTAGAATTTGAATTCCTCTGAGGTGGCACAGTCTGCTTCCTCCACTCCTGTCCTTCTGACACATGTCAAGAGCCTCTAGAGGTGGCGCCACATGGCATGCTCCTACTGTTTCCAGCTTTACACCTCAAACCTCCTTTTGAGGTGGCGCCAATCCAGATCCCCACTTGGCTTCATTTTTTATTTTTATTTTATTTAAAATAAAAGTAGCCCACCATGAGGTGGCGCCACATGAGGGCTCCCTGCAAAAAGCCAAATTTTGAATTTCAAACCCCAGGTAGCACCCCCTGAGGTGGCGCCATCTGGGAGCTTCCTGCAGAGAAAATCAAGCAGACCCAAATTTTGAAAAATTTCAAATCCTGCTGAGGTGTCTCAACCACAAATTTCCTATTTTATTTTCTCAAAAAATCAAAATAGCACCCCCTGAGATGGCGCCACATGGAGGGCTCAGATTGAGCCTGTTTGAAATTCAAATTTTTCAGAAAAATTCTATAAAAACAAGGCTCCACGCCCAGCCTAAGGAGCTTCTTTTGGACTTTGAAATTCAATCTAGCTTTTCTTCAGAACACGATTTTGAACTTTGGAGTTCACGCCCCCCTTGGGCTCAGTGGAGAAGGTGCAGTGAAGTACCTACATTGCTCGTGCTGTGGCCAATTCGATTCAAGCGTGGGTCGATCTTGGTGAATCATCCGAAGCCTGGATCGAAGGACGAACGAAGCCCTTGGAAGCAGTCCCTATCAAGAGTTTCAAAGCTGCGTAACAAAGCAAGGTGCACCTCTTTTCCTCTTGATTTTATATCATGATTTGATTCGGGTGTCGTTTGAAGAAAGAGCTCATCCGAGGGATGGATTGAGCTATTCTCATAAAACGACATATATAAAAATACATAATTATGCTTTCTTGATGATTTTTAGCATTCATGCATTTAGCTAGATTTGATTTGTATTTTATTTCATTAAATTAGCATGTTTTATAGGTTAATTAGGTTTAACTAAGCATTTATTTCAATTCTGCTCAATTTCAGTAGTTCTCTGTTTTTGTCAGTCAGTCCACACGTCATTTCATGCATTTTTTTTTCTTTAAAAATTCCAAAAAAATCATGGAATGCGCTTTTAGGTGTCCTTAGAAATGTTCCAAAAATTCAGAGAGATTTGAATTCGTTTACTGTGGTAAACGTTCAAAAAGGTGAGTCTGGTTTTATTACCCGAGATGCATTTTAAAATGTTATTTTTGACTTATAAAATCGAGATCTCCCTCATGAGAGATCCGATTTTCGACCGGAAATATGTTTTGAACTCGGGAGAATGTCTAGTTTTTAACATGATTTTCGAAGATTTTTCGGATTTTTTTTATGTCTGACAAAAATCCGAGAGTTTGGGACACGTGTCAGAGCCTAATTTGGGCCTCTGAGACTTTGGATCGACTTAAGGCTGTGGGTTCTCTTTGGGTATTGCTCCAAATCCGAATCTGTAAAACGTGAATGTCATGTTCGGGATGTCCTCTGTTTGCATCTGAAAGCCTGTGATTTTTAGAACAGTTGTGATATCTGTTTTGGATTTTTCTTGCCAGTCACCTGTTTGGTCACATTTGTCTGTTCTGTCGATTTAGGAATGAAAAGTTATATTTTTATCCATATTTATGTTAATTAAATGCCGAAGTCATGAACATAAAAGTTGTTTCAGTAGATGTCGTGAGTAGCTCTGTTAAATATCAGAAATTTCCATGGCTGTTTTCTATTTTTTTAGCATTTTCTATCAGATTAGGTTGATTTTACCTTCATCAGAACCAAATCCCTGTTACCGAACTCACCATGGTTCAAATCCTGAGGATGTAAAAACAAAAAGTGTTCCATTTTTAGTCCTTTAGAAGTCTGCAAAATATCAGAAGTTGTCATGGTGTAAATCTTGCATTATCATATTAAGCATTGCATTTGGTTCGGGTCCGTAGGTGAAATCCACCCTTTTTAGGACTTTCTTTAAAGTTTAGCATTCAAATAATATCATTTCGTGATTTTTAGCATTCTAGGCTGTTTGTCAGAGTATGTAGATGCTTCATACCGAATTTGGTGTAATTTGGAATTCATTTGAGGCTTGATTTAGCCATATCATCAAAACAGGGCCCCGCGGGACTCGGATCCAAGCGAAAAACAAGCGAAATTCGTTATTTTGGATAAATTGCAAAATATCAAATTCTGATTTTACAGTCCTAATGTGTTTAGCAGCATGTCATCATGCCTCATACTGCATTTCATCATCATTTGATTCAATTTGAATTTCAAAATATCAATTTTACCAAATTTTCCTTCAGAAAACCCTGATTTTAAAGGTATAACTTTATAATTAGGGGTATTTTGGTCATTTTGACCACCATTTCGAATTTCAAACTATTTTCTACTGAATTTCTTGCATTTTCATCATTTTAAATATCAAGGAAGTATGAGAATAGAGTTTATATCCAATTAAGTCCAATAATTTCATAATATTATTGGAAAATCTTGGAAAAACCCACATATTTGAACTAACCCCATTTCAAGTTTGGCAGGGACATTCAAAAGAAGGAGCTGAAGTCTGCAAATTTCTTTTATTTCATTTATTTAGTGATGTAATAATGTAAAATTTGGAATAAGAGATTTAATTTCCCGCTTAGACTAGGATGCATATCATATAGTTTGAATTTATGCAATATCCTGTTTCTATGATTCATGCATTTTATTTCAAAAGCACTATGGATGTACACGAATGGCACGTGCACCAACTCTTAGGGAGTTGATGAACTTGGTGAAATCCATATTTACGGCCCTAGTCGGAATATGGACGAGACCCAGATCCATCATCTTTCTACTAGTCACATTGAGCCTACACTCTTAGGCTATCTTAAAATGCACATCATATTTCTAATATTTTCAAAGTATTGTGCATTAAATCAATTAAACTCTGAACATATTCATGGCCACAATCAGGATATGCGAAGGATTTATTTTGACTTAATACACATTTTTCCAACAAATTTCTTAGAAAATCTTTCAAAGTGCATTCATTCACTCATATCATTTGCATCATGAAATCATTGGTTTTCTCAAGATTTTCTCAAGAAAATTTCATTCTCAAGAAATCGATTTCTCAAGAAACTCTGAGAATTTTTCAAAAATCGGTTTTCTCAAGTCAAGTTTTTCCACAGTTTTCTATGGAAAAGGTTATTTTCTCAAGATTTTCAAAAGAAGTCTCTCACTTTCCTCAAAGATCAAACTCAATTTCCAAGTGTTTCAAGGCCAAGATTCTCAGGATTTCAGTTTCCCGAGTTTCAATTCTCCCTCTCCAAAGAATTTTCCAATGAATTTCAATCATTTTCCAAAGAAAACTTTCAAAACTTGAAGCTTTTCCTGACAAGCATTTTTCCTTCAAACGTTTACCTTCTTCTCAAGAATTCTTTCCATTTTCTCAGGATTTCCATCATTTTCCTAAGAAAATTCTCAAAGTTCAAGTTTTCCTGAGAAGTGTTTCCCTTTTCAAATGTTCACCTTTTTCTCAAGAATCACTTTTATTTTCTTAGGATTTTCATCCATTCATGATTTTCTCACATCTTTATGAACTTTCTCGTGATTTCAAAACCTCTTTCACATGAGTTTTCCTGAGAAATTGATTTCCATCATTTGCCTTAGAACTATTTCCAACTCCAAAACCTTTTCTGAGCATACATCATGTCTTTCCAAGTTACATTTTACAAAACTTCATAGCACATGCCTGAGTTCTCTATGCATTTAGGATAGAACATGATTTTGGTAATTTAGCTAAGTCAAGCACAATTTTGGTCCTTGGTTCGATTACCCTTGTTAAAGGCGGCAGGAACGGTCGAACCTCGTACCGACAGGTCGAGCCCCATCCCATGGATTTTCCTGCAATTTTCAAAACGGAGGTGAGTATTTCAAAACAATTTCCAAAATCCGGTCAAGTTTGAAGCGCGAAAGATTTTCCCTCTCACTTCCGCAAGGAAGAGAAGACAGGGAAAATTTCGCGACGATAACAGGTTTGGCGACCGTGATGGGACCTGTCCTTGTCTGATTAAAATTATGCTTGACTTAGTTCAATTATTGAAATTATGTTCACAAAATGTCAGCTCTTTACTTTTTATATCATGTGAGCCTAGGAGCCTAGATTCTGACCTAGCTGACATTGATTGCATATAGCCTAGGCATGGTTTGGTAGGACCAGATTGAGGAGAAATTTTCATGCTCACATAGACTTAGGTCTAAATACAACTCTCCTCAATTTAGGATCTGAATGCAAACAATGTATGCTTCTTCAAAGTTTTCAAAATCTATCTCTCTAGGATTTACAGCCCTCTATTTCTTGCATGTGATCATTTTTCAAACCTCTTTTACCTATCATTACCCGGTCTTCACGTTGCTGGACTCTCTTCCAGAACCCTAGTTCGGGACAGAGCCTCACAACTGGGCCAACTATTTGGGTTAACACCCCCCTACCACGTACCGCGGGCCACAGTCTGAAGTATATTGGTAGGCGCTCAAGGATGTTGGAAAACCTTTCCTTAGAACCAGAGTTGAAATTATATGCCACGTACCTCAGATTTCGATTCAGGTATATCGGCATAACTGGATTGGACAAAGATGATCTGAACCTAGAGTTAGGATTAAGGTCCTACAACTATTTTTCAAAATGATGCATCTAGAGTCAGCCTCTTAGGGAGTGTTGTATGTGCATAAATGTTTGTGCAGGATGTGATTGTATGTGTTATTTCCTTAATTCTTTTCCCAATGTTTTCCAACTTATTAGGCCTTTTTCAAGATATCCTTATTTTCCATGAGATCTTTTTCTCAAACCCTGGATGATTTTCGCAAATATCAAATTTCTTTCAAAACTCCAGGCGATTTTCCATTCTACCTTTCTACTGGATCTCGAATTTCCAGATGCATTTTTATCCTGCCTGCAATTTTCCAAAATCATATGTTTTCTCTCATTGGATTTTCAATCCTTTTGTCTATTTGCAAAATTCTTCACCTTGCATACCTTGATTATTGTGGCGGAAATTGTTTACCCACTTGCCTTCTCCTTATTCTAAATCCGTTTGCGGATTGTTTTTCCAAAAGATATCTCTTTCCTTCAAAAATGGTGTTTTCCTCGTGGTTGACGACCTCGCCTAGGTAACAAGGCACATTTTCTGTTGTTTATTTCTCTTATAAAGAATGACAACACAATTGTCATAATCCTTATGACGACTCAATCCCTAGTAATGGGATACTCTTCCAATGGTCTACCATATTTTCCTCAATATTTTCCTCCAAACATCTAAAAATTTTCCTCAAAATTTGATCCTGTCTTTGCCCTGCAGAGTCCTGCAGCGAGCCTTCTTTAAATTTTATTCCCTCTTCCCAGTTACACTGGGGCATCTTTTGAAAATTTGTTTTCAAACATTCTGTATGCAGGCAGGATAAACCAATCTCTTATTTTGCATGTGTAAACACCCCAAATTTTCACCCTCATCCAGTGTCATTACAGATCATTGCATGTCATTGCATGTATTCTGCATAGCATTGCATGTCATTGCATAGCATTGCATGTCATTGCATCTCATTTTCGAGATCCAGCACTCCTATTTCAAAACATTCAATCCAGATTTGAATTTTAAAAGCTTTTATTTCAAAATCAATTTCAAAACCTGGGTTTTTATTCAATACTCTGTCATTTTCTAACCCCAGGACTTTATATTTCGAAATATTTTCTCAGAAAACAATCTGGATTCATTTCAAATTCAAATTTTAATCGATTTCAATTCACAGATGAGACCCATTGAGGTGGTGTCGCTTCTGAATTCCTCTATTCATCAAATTTCTCAAATCTTTGAAAGTTTCAGTCCGATCAGGACTTTGTCTCAGAGTCCTAATCCGGTCAGGAGTCTGGTTTTTAAGTCTGTTTTACTTCCATTTTCAGTCTTTTTCGATTATTTTCAAAATTTAGGTCATTTTACATAGTCCAGTTAGTTCAGGATTCTATTTTAGAGTTCGGTTGAGTTAGGAGTCTAACCCTGACTGTGTTTTCTGACTTATTTCATCATTTCTTGATAAAATCTTTTGAAAATTCTTTCATTTGGCTTTTAAAATCTAAAATCTCAGAGTCCTAAGAGTTCAGGACTCTAACCCGGAGTTCCAGTTCGCTTGAGACCCTATTTTCAAAGATCTTGAATTTCAAATATCGATTTTAACCCCTTTTCAAAGTCATTTTCAGTGTTTATTTCAAAATTTCTAAAACTCGATGTGGGCCCACTCAGTTGGCACCATATCCAGAGGAATTCTAATTCAGTTAGAACCCTATGCCATTTCAAAAATCCTAATTTTAAGATTACTTTTGAAAATCCTTTTGAAAACTCCTTCAATTTCAAGTTTTAAAATCATCTTTTTGTAAAAACTCAAGTAGGGCCCACTCGGGGTGGTGCCATATTCGAGTCAGTCAGGGCTAGACTAGGGTTAGTTGATGTCTTGGTTAGTGTTAGAGGTTTAGAAGAGTCAAAACCATTTTGAAAAACTCATTTTTAAAAGTTAGTTTTTAAAACTAGTGTTTTTAAAGGTTTTTAAAGGTGTTTTAAAAACCCAATGTGAGAAAATGCCAAGTGGCACCACATTTGGGGATTTTCTAGGTTTAGCTAGGGGCTAATTAGGACTTAATTAGGATAATCTAGGCTAGGGTTAGTTAGGTAAACTCACACCAAAATCGCCCCCCTTAGAGAGTCCAAGATTTTCAAAAGTGTTAAAATTTAAACCTAATTTTTTTATTATAAATAGATGCATAAGGGGGGTCGATTTTTCTAACTTGCTTTCCTTTGGATTCTTGGAGCTTCTCTCTCTTCTCCAGCCCTTCCTCCATTGCTGCAACTCCAAGGTATGAATTCCTTTGCCTTTTTCATATTTTATTTAATGATTTTAATGTTTTAAACCTAGATCTAGGCGTAGATACCCCTCCTTATGGAAGATCAACCATGGTTTCACCTCAAGAACCATCAAGAATCAGCAAGAACAATCCAAGAAGGTGATCTAACCCTGTTTTGGGTGATTTACAGGGATTTTAATCCATTAGAATTGATTTTAATATGATTCTTTACATTATTAACCAATAAAATATATGATTTACCCTTTTTAATGGGTTAAATCTATGTTTTAAAGGTGATATCAAATTCCAGCCATTGATTCCCTGTTTTTATTTTATTTTCATGGTTTATTCATTTTTGTTTTACGTTCTATAGCATAGAAATAAGTTTTATTTACTGTTTTATGGTTTATTTTATTTATTTACATTAGTTAATGCATGGTTTTTCAAGTTTCTTAAATTTCTGTGTGTTTTAGGTTTAGAACAGTAAAGATAATGTTATTTCGGATTGAAGTTCTCATTTTTTATTTCTGATTTTTTTATATGTGATGCATGAATGATTTATTGAGTTAATGTAGAAAAATCAGAGGTTTTGGACCTCGGGAACTCTGTAAAAAAAAATTAGACATCAAATCGGGTTTTTAAAGCTTTAAAATCATGGTTAAAATCAAGAAGGTAACTTGCTGTGATGATATTTCTCTCATCTTATATCCGATTTTAGATCTGTAAAGTGCTATGGATTCACATTGAGTAGATCTGTCTGTTGTGAAATTTTCGGATTTTTTTATCACTGTTTAGTATTTTTCCCCTTTTAGAGAATCTGTTTTTAAAGTTAAAACTCGTTAGGGTTTACCAAAACCCTAATCAGACTTGTGTTAGTCATAAATCCCAAACCACAGATCCGATTCATGATCTGTAAAATGTGAGTATTGTTATTTTTCTGTCTACTGTTCACCACTAAAATTTCAGAGATTTTTGTTTAGAATTGCTATTTATGTCTGTATTTTCAATCTGGAATAGCTGTTTTAATCCCTGTTAAGAGTGATATATTTTAGCTCAGATTGCCGGAAGGGTTTCTCCTTAACCGGAGATGATGTTTCCGATCTTTAAATTGGGAAATCTCTGTTTTTCTTCTTAGTTAGTCTCTGTAAAATTGCATAAATTTCCATGGAGATTTAACCCCTGGTTCAGGTCTTGGATTGAGACTGGTTGGTGAATTAGGTCAAAAATAGCATATTTTAGGGTTTAATGCAATTTTCGGAATAATTTAATGTCAAAAAATTATTTTTATAATTCCAATTCGACATTAAGGTTATAAAAAGTGCAGGTACCAATTTTTATGGATTTTGGAATCCATTTGATGGCTGAATTAAGCAAATTGCAAAACCGGGTTCCTGAAAGATCCAAAAACACTGCTAAAATCACAGTTTTTGTGATATTGTTGGATTTTCGTGCATAAGCATATATTTTTAGGGTTTAATCATGTTCATAATCATATTAGGATGCTTTAGGTTTAACTTTGTGCTCATTTGATTTCATTTAGTGCATAAAACCTAAGTTTTTACAAAAAAATCTATTTCTAAAAACCCTGATTTCAAGGCCATAGTCTTGCTATCAGGGGCAATTTGGTCATTTGACCTAAATTTCGAAATCCCTAACCTTAATTTTCATGTGTTTAAGTATGTCATATCATATTTTAGCCTAGTTTATTTGCATTTGAATTTCAAAACTTGCATTTTACCAAATATCTTTCTAAAAACCCTAATTTCAAGGCCATAGTCTTGTTATTAGGGGTATTTTGGTCATTTTGACTCCAATTTCGAAATTTCAAATTCCATTTCCATATTTTTTTCATTTTATTTCATATTTTATCAATTTTGATTTAAGGGAATCATAGAAAAGGCTTATATCTAGCAAAATCCAACAATTTCCTGATATTGTTGGATAAATCTAGAAAAGCCAACATATTTTCATTAACAAAGTTTTCTAGTTTTGCAGGTACATTGAAGACTTTATTTTCTCATGTATTTAAATTTCAATAGTGATGTAACTTGTAATTAAACTTTGGAATAAGAATTTACAATTCCTGCTTAGCTTAGGCAGCATTGCATATAGTTTATTTTTTTATAATGTTAATGTGTGATGGATGATGATTCATGCATATTTTTACAAATTCACCATGGTCTACACGAATGGCACATACACTAGCTTTTATGAAGTTTATAAACTTGGTGGAATTCGTATTTATGGCCATAGTCAGAATATGAATGATACCCAGATTTATGATCTTCACATTAGCCACATTCAGCCTACACTCTTAGGCTAACTTCAAAATGCACTGCATTTCTCAAAATACAAAAAAGTATTTCTCAATTCCTCAAATCCATATTCATTCATTTCATGCATTTGCCAATTCCAATTCAAATTCTAAGTCAAGGAAATTGAATTCCTCAAAATCTCCTAAGTCTTATAGCAAAATCGATTTTCCCAAAAGCATTGAATTTCAAAGAATATTTCAAGTATTTCCCAAGTTCCAAATTCAAATTTTCTAAGTTAGAATTTCAATTTCAAAGTTTGAATTTAGAGAAAACAAGTCTCTCAGAATCGAGTTTCACCAAATGTCAAGGATTCCTCAAAATCGATTTTTACTTCTCTCAGAAGTACATTTCAAATCCCATTTCACGATTTCTCATGTGATATCATTTCCAAGATTTACATTTTCTAAATATTTCAATCATTCAAAGCAAACATCATGTTTTCAAATGTGCATTTTCTGAAAATTCATAGCACATGCCTGATTCTATGTGCATTTAGAAATTAGAATATGATTTATACAAGTTGAATAAAGTAGAGCATAAGATTGATCCTTGGTTCAATTACCCCTGTTAAAGGTGGCAGGAACGATTGAACCTCGTACCGACAGGCGAGTCCCATTCTACGGAATTTTCCCGCATTTTAAAACGGAGGCGAGTTATTTTCAAAAACTTTTTCAAAGGTCAGTTTGATTTGCAAAAGTTAAAAAAATTTTGCGATGATAACAGGTTTGGCGACCGTGATGGGACCTGTCTTTGCCTGATCAATCTAATGCTCTACTTAGTTCAAATTGTCAAAATCGATTTCCCTGGAATGTCAGCTTTGCTTTATGATATCATGTGAACCTAGGAGCCTAGACCTGAACCCAGCTGACATGGAATGCATATAGACTAGGTATGGTTTGGTAGGACCATATTGAGGAGAATTATTCATGCTCACATAGACTTAGGTCTAATACAACACTCCTCAATTTAGGAATTGTATGAAAACAATGTTTGCTTCTTCAAATATTTCAAAATTCTATCTCTTTAGGACTTAGAGCCTTCTGTTTGATTGCATGTGCTCATGTTTTTCAAAAATCACCCCACCTATATTGTCCCGGTCTTCACGTTGCTGGGCTCTCTTCCAGAACCATAGTTCGGGAAAGAGCCTCACAACTGGGCCACTTATTTGGGTGAAAACCCCCCTGCCACGTACCAAGGGCCATAGTCCAACGTATATCGACAGGTGCTCAAGGATGTTGGGAAACTTGAACCTAGAACCGGAGGAATTGATTTTATGCCACGTACATCAAGCCTTGGCTTGAGTATATAGGCATAACTGGATTGGATACAGTTGATCTGAACCTTAGAGTTAGGATTAAGGTCCTACAGCTATTTCAAAATTTGTGCATCTAGAGTTAGCTTTTAGGAAATGCTGTATGTGCATACTTGTTTGTGCAGAATGTGATTGAATATGTTATAGTCATTTCCTTTTTATTTTCCATATTTTCCCAATTTTCTAAAATACTGGACGATTTTCTCAAAATTCCCCAATCTATGTACTGTCCATGTTTTAAACCTTGAATGCTTTTCCAAATACTTCATTTACTTCTTCATATTTCATCAAACCCTGGACGATTTTTCAAATTTCCCTTAATTTCCTTCAAAACTCTAGGTGATTTTCCATCCTCACTTTCTTCTGGATCTCGAATTTCTGCTTCATTTTTATCCTGCCTGCATTTTCCTCAAATTTCCTGTATTTTCCCAAGTCTTATTTCAATCTTCCATGTTTTCCAGTCTGATGGCATCCAGTCAGCTTGATTCAGTCTTCCCTGAGGGTCACATCTCCTACGAGGTGCGACAAAGTCTTCCTGAACATCGAGTCCTCAGCACCGGATCCTTCTTTCCCCGGTGGTACTATTTATGGTTCAAGAATTTCTCTCGTATGTTTCCGGACCACTTGGACGATTGTGGGTTAGAACTGGCGTCCGCAGTGGGAAAGCAGTCAGTCAACGGTAACTTGATCCATGCATTAGCAGAACGATGAAATCCGATCACTTCTACCTTCTGGTTCCCGTGGGGCGAGATGACAGTACTGATGGATGAATTTTCAGAGATTATGGGATTGCCCGAGCCAGCCGGTCAGCCTGGAGATCCATTGGAGAAACCGTTTCTGATTAATGTTAAGGGTCTGGACCCTAAGGATGCCTTAGCTCGCATGACAGGACGCAAGTCTTGGCCATTGATAGAAGAAGATGGGAATGAATATGTGGACCTGCTCGAAATCTACAGACAGTATGGGACATTTGTGGAAGTCAGCTCGTTGTCCAGGACAGCTCGAGAGAGAATTCAACACGCGATGGTTCTGTGCACGGTAGGATTAGCTTTCTTTCCAGATGGACGAAATTACATGGATATCAGAATAGTTCAGCTTCTAAGGAGATGGGGAAGTCGACAGACCAGCCGCCTCTCCATAGCCATGGCCGCACTCGCCTTTCTATACCGAGGGTTGTCTCGTTTCGCACTCGGAGAGTCGATCCTAGTCGAAGGGTGCACCTATGCCTTGCAGTCTTGGTTCCTCCGACATGTGCCAGTCCGAGCCAGTTCCTTCAGATACAATGGTGAAAAGCTTCTTCCAGTTGCGAGATACCGGTTCTTGATCGACAACCTTCAGGAGGAAGAGGTCGTATGGGACTACTTTGATCGCCAGGAATCATCTCCCAGATACACTTATGCTTACGACAAGCGATTCAGACTACTTGGCCCGTTTTTCTGCGCATACTATCATCCAGAGCGGTGTGTCAGGCAGTTCTCTCAGAGGCAGAAGCACGTAGAGATTCATCCACTAGCTGGGGTTCTGCCAGAATTCGATCTCGCATCAGATCAGTGGTCCGGAGCATACCATTCTGCCAGACATGGCTGAGATTCCTTTGTCAGTCTTACTATTTTTCCTGGTCCTCGTGTGTCTTCTGATTTTGTAGAGTGGTGGAAAATTGTCTGTCCCCCTCCCCTCTGTCAAGAGTATTATTGATAAAATCATGTTTTTCCCCTCAATAAAATTCCTTTATTTTACATCTCATCTTGGTTTGACGACCTCGCCTAGGTAACAAGGCATATTTCCAGTTGTTTATTTTGCAAAGAATAGCAGCGCAATTGTCGTAATTCCAGCGACGACTCAATCCCTAGTAATGGGATACTCTTTCAATTGTCTACCAAAATTCTCAACAAATATTTTCCTCCAACCAAATTTCCTTCAGAAGCCTAACCATCAGTTCTGCCTTGCAGAGAGAGCATTAATAACATTCAAAAGAGCATTCGTGATACTCAGTGGTTCAGACAAGGTCCGGAAAGAAAACTGCATCAGTAGAAGGTGTGGCATACTCGATCGCTTCAGTAGAGGAAATGGACTCACTCCGATCAGTCAAAAGTCAGAGTCAGCAAGCGGATGATGGCATCGATCCCCGAATGTATGTTGTGTTCAAAGAAATGATGACCAAGATGCTGGCAGAACAAACTGAAACTAGTATAGAAGAGACTCGGGTTAAGCAGAAGGCAAAAGACCAGGCAGTCAAGAAAGTTCTGAAGCTATCCAAGAAACATATCCAACAGGAAGATACATCGGATGAATCAGGATCGGTAGGTAACACCGATGAAGAGTATGAAGTTCAGCAAGCATTTCAAAGATCCCCTCATAGACAAGGGACAACCTATAAAGTGAAAAATCAAGCAATGGATGATCCAATCCAAATACAACTGAAGGAAATGGCAAAGAAGATTAAAGATTTGGAAGCCCGCGACAAGGGCAAGAAGGTCTTCACGGGCAAAGATTTCTACAAGAGCATCACTCCCGTCAGGAATAATCAAGATTCAAAAAAGACAAATTCTGTCAAGGCCCACCGCGAGGGGTGCAAGGATAACAAAGGCAATCACACAAGTCAGAAAGAGAAATCTTTAAAGCAGAGTGGAAAATTGAGTCAGCAGAAAGAAAAGATAAAGCGAAACAGTTGGGATTGCAATCGTCAGTTTACTCCTCTCGAGCAGCCTCTCGACGAAATCCTTGAATATATGTTGGCCAAGGAATTGGTCAAACTCCCAAGAGTCGCAAATCCTCCCACAGTCATGGGAAAATTCAGGGATCAATTCTGTAAATTTCATAGGGCAGTAGGACATGATACCGACCATTGTTTCGTCTTCAAGAACATTGTCCAAGATCATATCGACAAGAATTTCTTCGTTGAGAATAAGAAAGAATACCAATCGACTGTCTTATCCAAGTCTCAGCAGAAATCAAACACTCGACAAGAGGTGCAGTGTGATGATCCGAACCAGGATCGCAAGATAGCCCCATTGGATCAAATATTTGATACTTTTCTGAAATACATGCTTACAAAAGATACAGTCGGATCTCTGAAGTCTCATTTCACTCTCTCTGCCAATGATAGCAAAAGCAACAAGAAAGATTATGATCATCCTTCAGAGGGATCCAAGGGCCAAAAAGGAAAGTTCTCCAACAATGATAAGCCTCTCCAATCTAGTCCTCAGCATAAAGGGAAAGATCAAGAAGAGCCAAAGCACAAGGATTGGAATACGGATCGAAAGTTCACCCCTCTAGATCAGACACTAGAGAATGTTCTGAAATACATGCTCGCAAAAGATATGATCCGTTTACCTAAAGTAGCTGATCCCGCAACAGCCATGGGAAGGTTTAAAGATCAGTTCTGCGAATTTCATCGGGCAATGGGTCACGATACCGAGCATTGTTTTGTCCTTAAAAATATTGTCCAAGACAACATTGACAAGGATCTCCTCGCTGAAGATAAAAAGGAGGACCATTCATCTTGATCATGTTTCTCCCCAATCATTCAAAAAAAAAATTGATAACACTAACGCTTTCCCAATTTCTCATCTTGCTTTTATTATTTCAAAGGGATGATGTAATCCCGTCTGTCTTTCCCTTATTTGTTATCTTTCCTTCAATACATCAATAAAGTTGTCAATTTTTCTCGCAAGCTCGGTGCCATTTTTTTTATTCTCCTTGGCAAAATGTTCTTTTATGAGGAATAACCACTTCCGAGTCTTTTCTGAATCAATCAAAAGCCAGTTGTCGTGTCACCTTCGGAGAGCGCTCTTCGAACATCAATCATTTATCCTTTTGTTCAAATTCTTCTTTCCCAGTTACACTGGGGCATTTTTAAATTTTCATTTTATCTTCAAAACTTTCTGTATGCAGGCAGGATCAAACAAATCTCCCATTTTGCACACATGTGCACCCATTTACATTCATTTGCATTTGCATGCATTCATTCGCATTCATCTGCATCAATTTGCATTGAATTCCCCATTCAGGATAAGGGATAAATCCTGAGGCCCCGACAGTTGTCCAAGTTGTCGTAAGGGTGAAGACTGAAAATCTTCCATCAAAATCATTTAGTAATTCTTCAAAATCCAGTGTTCGTGCTGGTAATTATTTTAAAAAATCCAGTGTTCATGCTGGTAAACTTTCAAAACCCAGTGCTCGTACTGGTAACCATTTAAAATCCAGTGCTCGTACTGGTAATCTTTCAACATCCAGTGCTCGTACTGGTAATCTTTGAAAATCCAGTGCTCGTACTGGTAATTTTCCAAAATCCAGCGCTTGTACTGGTAATCTTCCAAAACCCGGTTTTAGTACTGGTGAATTTTCAAAACATAATGCTTGTATTGGCACATTTTCAAAATCCGGTGTTTGCACTGGTACACTTTAAAATTCAGTGTCCACTAATTTAGTTTTCCTTTGGGATTTGAGTTCCGACTCGAATTTCCTTTCCTTCTAATTGATCTAGTTTTCCTCAGGAATTCGAGTTCCGACTCGAATTTCTTTTCCTTCTAACCGGTTTAGTTTTCCTTTGAGATTTGAGTTCCGACTTGAATTTCTTTTCCTTCTAATTGATCTAGTTTTTCTCAGGAATTCGAGTTCCGACTCGAATTTCTAACCGGTTTAGTTTTCCTTTGAGATTTGAGTTCCGACTCGAATTTCCTTTCCTTCTAATTGATCTAGTTTTCCTCAGGAATTCGAATTCTGACTCGAATTTCTTTTCCTTCTAACCGGTTTAGTTTTCCTTTGAGATTTGAGTTCCGACTCGAATTTCTTTTCCTTCTAATTGATCTAGTTTTCCTCCGAAATTCGAGTTCCGACTCGAATTTCTTTTCCTTCTAACCGGTTTAGTTTTCCTTTGAGATTCGAGTTCCGACTCAAATTTCCTTTCCTTCTAATCGATCTAGTTTCCCTTCAGGAATTCGAGTTCCGACTAAAATTTCTTTTCCTTCCAACCGGTCTAGTTTTTCTTCAGGATCCGAGTTCCGACTTGAATCTTCTTACCTTCTAGTTAATCTAGTTTCCTTTGGGATTCGGGTTCCGACTCGAATTTCTTCTTCTTCCAAATTGATCTACCTTTCCTTCAGGATTCGAGTTCCGACTCGGATTTCTTTTCCTTCCATAATAGACCTGGTTTTCCTTCGAAGATTCGGGTTCCGACTCGAGTTTTCTTTTCCTTCAGAGTTGGTCTAGAAAATCCAAGTTCCGACTTGAATTTTCTTTCAAATCCAATTCGCTTAGCTTTCCTTTACAAGTTTGAACTTCTACTCAAACTATCCTGCGAGTTGGTCTAGAAGATCCGAGTTCCGACTCGAATTATCTTTCAAAATCCAATTCATCTAGTTTTCCTTGAAGAGTTGAATTCCGATTCGAATCTTCCCTCAAAAACCCAGTTTAGCACCTGGTCCATTCAAAGCTCACAAGTTGGAATCATTCCTTCTTGAGTTATGATCCTTAGGTTGAATTCCTATGGAATTGATAGTTCGTAGGTCGAACCCCTGCGAAACCAATGTTGTTCTTAATTGAACCAATGTCGTTCTCAATTGAACCAATGTCGTTCTTAGGCTGAATCCCTATAGAACCCATGTCATTCTCAGTAAACCAATTCACAATTTCGACCTTCGGGTCAATCAATTTCCAATTTCCAATTATCAATTTCCAATTTCCAATCTCCAATTTCCAATTTCCAATTTCCAATTTCCAATTTCCAATTTCAAATATCAAATTTCAAAATTCCAATTTCCAAAATTTCGACCTTTTGGTCACTCAATACCAATTCCAAAAATTCCTCTTGCGAGAGACCCTTTGTATAGGGAGAGTTCGAGGGAGCTCGCTCTTTTCGCATGCTATCCAATTCGTTCACTTAGCCCCTTTTTAGGGAGAGTTTGAAGGGACTTGTGTCTTTGTGAACCGTTTGCAAAACAAAATTCCAAATTTCACACAAGGAACCCTTTTTATAGGGAGAGACTCGACGGAGACTTGCTTTCCTTGTGGCCCCCATAATTTCAGACTAGGCCATTTCATCATAAAGGACCCTCTTTTCAGGGAGAGTGTGATGAACTCGTTCCTTCATGACCAATTTACCAACCTCACCAATTCCGGCCCCCTTTCCATAAGAGAAGCCTAATGTTAGGAAGTTTTGACGAAAGCTTAATTTCTCTTCGAAAGTTCATTTTGCAAACGCCTCCTCTTCAGGGAAGAGAGGAGTAATTCCCAATTCTAATTTCTGAATCTTCTCCTTTGGGGAAAGGAGAAGAGAATTTTTGTCATGGATGTGTTGCGTTGTGCTTCAAATGCTCGCTTTCACAAAAGGATTTCAAGAAAATTTTGCCAATTTGTCATTAAATATTTGTTGATTTCAAAAATCTTTATTGCACAAAATTATTACCTCAGAATACCCTCAGTATTACTTCCGAAAGGACAAAGCTTTCGCGAAAAAGGATTCAAAGTTCAAAATCTTTCTATTGGCCAACCAAAAGGATGAAGAATAAATCCGCGATATGGCCAGTAAAGAAAACTCAACGTTGTTGCAAAGCCATAAGTGATTGATATTGATCGCAGTCAATGGCACATTTTTAAAGACCATTCTTGAAAAAATAAAGCAGTCGAAATATCCTGAGTGATACAGAAAAATCCACTCAATTTTCATATCTCCTCAATCACCTAAGCTGCAGTTAAATATCTGCAAAAGGGATCTCTCAATTGTCGTCAAGATGAAGGCGAATTAAGCGAGTCGACCCCCGGGGCCAAAGAAGATTTGGATCATCTCCAAGATGACGGAGTTTGTGACGGATCCTTCCAGGGAAAGTTCAGATCACCGTCGAGATGAAGGCGAGTGTGATGAGCCTACCGACAAACCCTAAAAGATATTTAATTCCAGCTATCATCAACAGATTTCCTACCAAAGAGCCAATAATCATCATGATAATCCCTGAGAGAAAAGAAGGATCGGAACATCTCTGAGATGAAGGAGTTTGTGACGTACAATTCCAAAAAAAAAAAGAGAGAGACAAGTCAGGACATCTCCAAAATGAAGGAGGATGTAATTCCCGAAAAATCCAAGAGAGCTCCAATCTGCTAAAAAGAGAGTGCAGAAAGATCATCATGAGAAAAGAATCCCAGGATATCAGACTTCCAAATCTATCAAGAATCTTCTTTAATTTTGTGAAATTCTTTTATCAATATTCTTTCACCAATAGCCCTCGCAATATCAAGAATACTTTCTTTTCCGTCCATATCAAGGAAATTGATAGCTTCCTTGAAAGAAAGTCAATCGCAAGCAATTTGAATTCGAATCCTGATTCTACGGAGTTAAGCCCAGTCGGAGGTAATACTTCAGGTAGAAAAGAGGGAATACTTTCAAAACAATGTGCATCATTTTCAATTATTTTGAACCAACAACAATTTTCAACATTTTGACAATATTTTCTAGCTATCCTGGCATGAAACGAGAGCTTGAAGTTCATCTTTGGTGCATCCTGACATCAGTTGTTATCCCTTTTAAGGACTTGATAACGGGAGTTTTCAAGATTCCTTCCCTTCTATTGGTATAATCTGAGCGCACGGGCTCTCAGATTCGCACACTTCCCTGTGTCCCCACTGTCCCACCATAGACAGTCCAATTTCGGCTTGAGGTTAAGCCACCAATTTCAGCAAAAGGCAATTTCAAAAGTTAATTAGACTCAGCAATGAGGCGCCCAAAATCAATCCCTTTTCAAACTTTAAGGACCCCAATTTCCTTCATTTTGTAAAACCCCTATCGGACTCATTGTGCGGAAATCCGAAGGTTCCATCACGGTCTCTTCTTTCGAGGATTCCGTTCATTTTCTGCCTGATCAGGATAAGGGTATAAACCTGAGCCTCATTTGATGAGGTATTCCATTTTCTGCCCGATCAGGATAAGGGTATAAACCTGAGCCTCATTTGATGAGGTATTCCATTTTCTGCCCAATCAGGTTAAGGGTATAAACCTGAGCCTCCTTTGATGATGTATTTTATTTTCTGCTCAATCAGGTTAAGGGTATAAACCTGAGCCTCCTTTGATGAGGTATTCCATTTTCTGCCCAATCAGGTTAAGGGTATAAACCTGAGCCTCATTTGATGAGGTATTCTATTTTCTGCCCAATCAGGTTAAGGGTATAAACCTGAGCCTCATTTGATGAGGTATTCCATTTTCTGCCCGATCAGGATAAGGGTATAAACCTGAGCCTCATTTGATGAGGTATTCCATTTTCTGCCCAATCAGGTTAAGGGTATAAACCTGAGCCTCCTTTGATGAGGTATTTCATTTTCTGCCCAATCAGGTTAAGGGTATAAACCTGAGCCTCCTTTGATGAGGTATTCCATTTTATGCCCTATCAGGTTAAGGGTATAAACCTGAGCCTCATTTGATGAGGTATTCCATTTTTTGCCCAATCAGGTTAAGGGTATAAACCTGAGCCTCATTTGATGAGGTATTCCATTTTCTGCCCAATCAGGTTAAGGGTATAAACCTGGGCCTCCTTTGATGAGGTATTCCATTTTCTGCCCAATCAGGTTAAGGGTATAAACCTGGGCCTCCTTTGATGAGGTATTTCATTTTCCGCCCGATCAGGTTAAGGGTATAAACCTGGGCCTCCTTTGATGAGGTATTTCATTTTCCGCCCGGTCAGGTTAAGGGTCAAACCTGAGCTTCGTTTCTACAGGAGGTATTTTCTGTCCCATCCAGGTTAAGGGCAAAACCTGAATCTCACTTTTTTTCGAAGTAAAATTTTCTCCTTATTCTTCATTTCATATCTATCATCATCACTTGAACTAATTCTTTCATACCCAGTCAGATTCATCTAACTGGGGCATTTTTATAATCCAAATTTGGTGTATTTTCTTTGCCACTAAGCTCGGCTTTCAACCGGCTTAGCAGCAAAGAGGGGCATCTGTAAACACCCCAAATTTTCACCCTCATCCAGTGTCATTACAGATCATTGCATGTCATTGCATGTATTCTGCATAGCATTTCATGTCATTGCATCTCATTTTCGAGATCCAGCACTCCTATTTCAAAACATTCAATCCAGATTTGAATTTTAAAAGCTTTTATTTCAAAATCAATTTCAAAACCTGGGTTTTTATTCAATACTCTGTCATTTTCCAACCCCAGGACTTTATATTTCGAAATATTTTCTCAGAAAACAATCTGGATTCATTTCAAATTCAAATTTTAATCGATTTCAATTCACAAATGAGACCCATTGAGGTGGTGTCGCTTCTGAATTCCTCTATTCATCAAATTTCTCAAATCTTTGAAAGTTTCAGTCCGATCAGGACTCTGTCTCAGAGTCCTAATCTGGTCAGGAGTCTGGTTTTTAAGTCTGTTTTACTTCCATTTTCAGTCTTTTTCGATTATTTTCAAAATTTAGGTCATTTTACATAGTCCAGTTAGTTCAGGATTCTATTTTAGAGTTCGGTTGAGTTAGGAGTCTAACCCTGACTGTGTTTTCTGACTTATTTCATCATTTCTTGATAAAATCTTTTGAAAATTCTTTCATTTGGCTTTTAAAATCTAAAATCTCAGAGTCCTAAGAGTTCAGGACTCTAACCCAGAGTTCCAGTTCGCTTGAGACCCTATTTTCAAAGATCTTGAATTTCAAATATCGATTTTAACCCCTTTTCAAAGCCATTTTCAGTGTTTATTTCAAAATTTCTAAAACTTGATGTGGGCCCACTCAGTTGGCACCATATCCAGAGGAATTCTAATTCAGTTAGAACCCTATGCCATTTCAAAAATCCTAATTTTAAGATTACTTTTGAAAATCCTTTTGAAAACTCCTTCAATTTCAAGTTTTAAAATCATCTTTTTGTAAAAACTCAAGTAGGGCCCACTCGGGGTGGTGCCATATTCGAGTCAGTCAGGGCTAGACTAGGGTTAGTTGATGTCTTGGTTAGTGTTAGAGGTTTAGAAGAGTCAAAACCATTTTGAAAAACTCATTTTTAAAAGTTAGTTTTTAAAACTAGTGTTTTTAAAGGTTTTTAAAGGTGTTTTAAAAACCCAATGTGAGAAAATGCCAAGTGGCACCACATTTGGGGATTTTCTAGGTTTAGATAGGGGCTAATTAGGACTTAATTAGGATAATCTAGGCTAGGGTTAGTTAGGTAAACTCACACCAAAATCGCCCCCCTTAGAGAGTCCAAGATTTTCAAAAGTGTTAAAATTTAAACCTAATTTTTTTATTATAAATAGATGCATAAGGGGGGTCGATTTTTCCAACTTGCTTTCCTTTGGATTCTTGGAGCTTCTCTCTCTTCTCCAGCCCTTACTCCATTGCTTCAACTCCAAGGTATGAATTCCGTTGCCTTTTTCATATTTTATTTAATGATTTTAATGTTTTAAACCTAGATCTAGGCTTAGATACCCCTCCTTATGGAAGATCAACCATGGTTTCACCTCAAGAACCATCAAGAATCAGCAAGAACAATCCAAGAAGGTGATCTAACCCTGTTTTGGGTGATTTATAGGGATTTTAATCCATTAGAATTGATTTTAATATGATTCTTTACATTATTAACCAATAAAATATATGATTTACCCTTTTTAATAGGTTAAATCTATGTTTTAAAGGTGATATCAAATTCCAGCCATTGATTCCCTGTTTTTATTTTATTTTCATGGTTTATTCATGTTTGTTTTACGTTCTATAGCATAGAAATAAGTTTTATTTACTGTTTTATGGTTTATTTTATTTATTTACGTTAGTTAATGCATGGTTTTTCAAGTTTCTTAAATTTCTGTGTGTTTTAGGTTTAGAACAGTAAAGATAATGTTATTTCGGATTGAAGTTCTCATTTTTTATTTCTGATTTTTTTATATGTGATGCATGAATGATTTATTGAGTTAATATAGAAAAATCAGAGGTTTTGGACCTCGGGAACCCTGTCAAACAATATCAGACATCAAATCGGGTTTTTAAAGCTTTAAAATCGTGGTTAAAATCAAGAAGGTAACTTGCTGTGATGATATTTCTCTCATCTTATATCCGATTTTAGATCTGTAAAGTGCTATGGATTCACATTGAGTAGATCTGTCGGCTGTAAAATTTTCGGATTTTTTGATCACTGTTTAGTATTTTTCCCCTTTTAGAGAATCTGTTTTTAAATTTAAAACTCGTTAGGGTTTACCAAAACCCTAATCAGACTTGTGTTAGTCCCAAACCACAGATCCGATTCATGATCTGTAAAAAGTGAGTATTGTTATTTTTCTGTCTACTGTTCACCACTAAAATTTCAGAGATTTTTGTTTAGGATTGCTATTTATGTCTGTATTTTCAATCTGGAATAGCTGTTTTAATCCCTGTTAAGAGTGATATATTTTAGCTCAGATTGCCGGAAGGGTTTCTCCTTAACCGAAGATGATTTTTCCGATCTGTAAATTGGGAAATCTTTGTTTTTCTTCTTAGTTAGTCTCTGTAAAATTTCATAAATTTCCATGGAGATTTGACCCCTGGTTCAGGTCTTGGATTGAGACTGGTTGGTGAATTAGGTCAAAAATAGCATATTTTAGGGTTTAATGCAATTTTCGGATTAATTTAATGTCAAAAAATTATTTTTATAATTCCAATTCGACATTATGGTTATAACAAGTGCAGGTACCAATTTTTATGGATTTTGGAATCCATTTGATGGCTGAATTAAGCAAATTGCAAAACCGGGTTCCTGAAAGATCCAAAAACACTGCTAAAATCACAATTTTTGTGATATTGTTGGATTTTCGTGCATAAGCATATATTTTTAGGGTTTAATCATGTTCATAATCATATTAGGATGCTTTAGGTTTAATTTTGTGCTCATTTGATTTCATTTAGTGCATAAAACCTAAGTTTTTACAAAAAAATCTATTTCTAAAAACTCTGATTTCAAGGCCATAGTCTTGCTATCAGGGGCAATTTGGTCATTTGACCTAAATTTCGAAATCCCTAACCTTAATTTTCATGTGTTTAAGTATGTCATATCATATTTTAGCCTAGTTTATTTGCATTTGAATTTCAAAACTTGCATTTTACCAAATATCTTTCTAAAAACCCTAATTTCAAGGCCATAGTCTTGTTATTAGGGGTATTTTTGTCATTTTGACTCCAATTTCGAAATTTCAAATTCCATTTCCATATTTTTTTCATTTTATTTCATATTTTATCAATTTTGATTTAAGAGAATCATGGAAAAGGCTTATATCTAGCAAAATCCAACAATTTCCTGATATTGTTGGATAAATCTAGAAAAGCCAACATATTTTCATTAACAAAGTTTTCTAGTTTTGCAGGTACGTTGAAGACTTTATTTTCTCATGTATTTAAATTTCAATAGTGATGTAACTTGTAATTAAACTTTGGAATAAGAATTTACAATTCCTGCCTAGCTTAGGCAGCATTGCATATAGTTTATTTTTTTATAATGTTAATGTGTGATGGATGATGATTCATGCATATTTTTACAAATTCACCATGGTCTACACGAATGGCACATACACTAGCTTTTATGAAGTTTATAAACTTGGTGAAATTCTTATTTATGGCCATAGTCAGAATATGAATGATACCCAGATTTATGATCTTCACATTAGCCACATTCAGCCTACACTCTTAGGCTAACTTCAAAATGCACTGCATTTCTCAAAATACAAAAAAGTATTTCTCAATTCCTCAAATCCATATTCATTCATTTCATGCATTTGCCAATTCCAATTCAAATTCTAAGTCAAGGAAATTGAATTCCTCAAAATCTCCTAAGTCTTATAGCAAAATCGATTTTCCCAAAAGCATTGAATTTCAAAGAATATTTCAAGTATTTCCCAAGTTCTAAATTCAAATTTTCTAAGTTAGAATTTCAATTTCAAAGTTTGAATTCAGAGAAACCAAGTCTTTCAGAATCGATTTTCACCAAATGTCAAGGATTCCTCAAAATCGATTTTTACTTCTCTCAGAAGTACATTTCAAATCTCATTTCACGATTTATCATGTGATATCATTTCCAAGATTTACATTTTCTAAATATTTCAATCATTCAAAGCAAACATCATGTTTTCAAATGTGCATTTTCTGAAAATTCATAGCACATGCCTGATTCTATGTGCATTTAGAAATTAGAATATGATTTATACAAGTTGAATAGAGTAGAGCATAAGATTGATCCTTGGTTCAATTACCCCTGTTAAAGGTGGCAGGAATGGTTGAACCTCGTACCGACAGGCGAGTCCCATTCTACGGAATTTTCCCGCATTTTAAAATGGAGGCGAGTTATTTTCAAAAACTTTTTCAAAGGTCAGTTTGATTTGCAAAGTTAAAAAATTTTTGCGATGATAACAGCATGTATATGCACCCACTTGCATTAATTTTGCATTCACCTTTTCATATGCATTTGCATTTCATTTTGCATCAATTCCCCTTCAGGTTAAGGGATAAACTTGAATCATTTTCCATGATTTTCCAATTCCAATTCATATCCCCGTTCAGGATAAGGGGTTAATCCTGAAAATCAGACCACATACATCTAAATATGATGGTCTTTTTCATTGCAAGTCAAATAATCCAGTCCTCGAACTGGCCATTCTCAAAACTTTCAATCCAGTTCCTGCACTGACAATTTGCAAAATTTTGATCCCCTAACCGGGTTCTCCTCTGAAGATCTGAATTCCGATTCAGCTTTCCTTCAAACTCCAACTTTCAAGTTGGTCCATATTTTTCTTTTGTTGATCCGAGTTCCGACTCGAGATATCTTTATCTTACTCGAGCTCTTTATTTTCCTTTGTTGATCCGGGTTCCGACTCGTGATCTCTTTACCTTATTCGAGCTCTAACTCGAGCTCTTTATTTTTCTCTGTTGATCCGAGTTCCGACTCGTGATCTCTCAACTTTATTTGAGCTCTATCTCGAGCTCTTCATTTTTCTTTTGTTGATCCGGGTTTTGACTCGAGATCTCTTTATTTACTCGAGCCCTGACTCGAGCTCTTTATTTTCTTCTGTTGATCCGGGTCCCGACTCGAGATCTCTTTATTTGTTCAAGCTCTGACCCGAGCTCTTCATTTTCCTTTGTTGATCCGGGTTCCGACTCGAGATCTCTTTATTCATTCGAGCTTAGATTCGAGCTCTTCATTTTCTTTTGTTGATCCGAGTTCCGACTCGTGATCTCTCTACATCATTCGAGCTCTGATTCGAGCTCTTCATTTCCTTTTGTTGATCCGGGTTCTGACTCGTGATCTCTATATTTTATTCGAGCTCTGATTCGAGCTCTTCATTTCCTTTTGTTGATCCGGGTTCTGACTCGTGATCTCTATATTTTATTCGAGCTCTGACTCGAACTCATCATTTTCCTTTGTTGATCCAAGTCATTTCGATCCTCAGGGTCTGTCAATTGCTCAAATTTGATATTTCGCCCACCAATTCCAATTCAAATCCTCGGGTCATTCAATTCTCAGTTTCGACCACTAGGTCATCCAATTTCTATTCCCCTTCAGGTTAAGGGATAAACCTGAATCCTTTTCCATAATTCTTTAATTTCGACCCTCTGGTCATTCAATTCTTCAATTTCGACCCTCTGGTAATTCAATTCTCCAATTTCGACCTCCGGGTCACCCAATTTCCAATTTTCAAATTACCAAAATTCTCAATTTCGACCACCAGGTCATCCAATTTCCATTCCCCGTTCAGGATAAGGGGATAATCCTGACACCGTTCATAGAAGCAATCCAACTCTCTATAATGGTCCTCATTCTTCATTGAACTGATAGTGTTCCAAGTGAACTGCTAGTCGTTCTTCATTGAACTGATAGTGTTTCAAGTGAACTGATAGTCGTTCTTCATCGAACTAATATTGTTCCCAAGCGAACTGATAGGCGTTCTTCATCGAACTGATAGGCGTTCTTCATCGAACTGATAGTATTCTAAGTGAACTGATAATCGTTCTTCATTTAACTGATAGTCGTTCTTCATTGAACTGATAGTGTTCCAAGTGAATTGATAGTCGTTCTTCATTGAACTGATAGTGTTCCAAGTGAACTGATAGTCGTTCTTCATTGAACTGATAGTGTTCCCAAGCGAACTGATGGTCGTTCTTTATTGAACTGATAGTGTTCCCATGTGAACTGATAGTCGTTCTTTATTGAACTGATAGTGTTCCAAGTGAACTGATAGTCGTTCTTCATTGAACTGATAGTGTTCCAAGTGAACTGATAGTCGTTCTTCATCGAACTAATATTGTTCCCAAGCGAACTGTTAGGCGTTTTTCATCGAACTGATAGTGTTCTAAGTGAACTGATAATCGTTCTTCATTGAACTGATAGTCGTTCTTCATTGAACTGATAGTCGTTCTTCATTGAACTGATAGTGTTTCAAGTGAACTGATAGTTGTTCTTCATCGAACTGATAGTGTTCCAAGTGAACTGATAGTCATTCTTTATCGAACTGATACTGTTCCAAGTGAACTGATAGTTGTTCCTCAGCGAACTGATAGTGTTCCCAAGTGAACTGATAGTCGTTCTTCATTGAACTGATAGTGTTCCAAGTGAACTGATAGTCGTTCTTCATTGAACTGATAGTGTTCCAAGTGAACTGATAGTCGTTCTTCATTGAACTGATAGTGTTCCAAGTGAACTGATAGTCGTTCTTCATTGAACTGATAGTGTTCCAAGCGAACTGATAGTCATTCTTCATTGAACTGATAGTGTTCCAAGTGAACTGATAGTCGTTCTTCATCGAACTGATAGTGTTCCAAGCGAATTGATAGTCGTTCTTCATAGAACTGATAGTGTTCCAAGTGAACTGATAGTCGTTCTTCATTGAACTAATAGTGTTCCAAATAAACCGATGGTCATTCTTCATTGAACTGATATTATTCCCAGCGATGGTTGTTCTTCATTGAACTGATATAGTTCCCAGCGAACCGATGATCGTTCTTCATTGAACTGATAATGTTCCAAGTGAATTGATAGTCGTTCTTCATTAAACTGATAGTGTTCCAAGTGAACTGATAGTCGTTCTCCCTTGAACTGATAGTCGTCCTTAATCAAACTGATATTGTTCCCAGTGAACTGATAGTTGTCCACTTTAGAAAGGAGGAGAATTTTCGTCACGGATGTATTGAGCCGGACCTCAAATGCTCACTTTCACCAAGGATTTCAAGAAAATTTTATCAATTTGTCAATCAATTAATTGTTAATTTCAGAATCTTTATTGCACAAATCTTTATTTCAGTTTACCTACAGCATTACTTCCGAAAGAGTGAAGCTTTTGCGAAAAGAGATTCAAACTTCAAATTCTTTCTATTGGCCAACCAAAAGGATGAAGGATAAATCTTCGATATGACCAGAAAAGAAGATTCAATGTTATTGAAAAGCTGTAGATAATCGATATTGATCGCAGTCAATGGCGCATCTTTAAAGGCTATTCTTGTAAAGACGAGGCAGTGGAAATATCTTGAGTGCTAGAAAAGAGAGAATTCACCCAAACCTTGTCTCCTCAAAATCACCTAAGCTGTAATTAAATACCTGCAAAAGTGATCTCTTACTTGTCGTCAAGATGAAGGCGAACTAAGCGAGTAGACCTCCAGGGCCAAAGAAGATTTGAAACATCTCCAAGATGACGAAGTTTGTGACGGATCCTTCCAGGAAAAGTCCAAAGCACTGTCAAGATGAAGGCAGATGCGATGAACCTCTCGACAATCCCTAAAAGGTATTTAATTTCAGCTATCATCCAAAGATCTTTCAGCCAATGAGCCAATATCATCAACATAACCCATAAGCCAATATCATCAAAGAAGGATCAAAACATCTCCAAGTTGAAGGAGTTTGTGACGTACCCTTCCCAAAAAGAGAGCAAGAGAGGAAAAAGAAAGAGAGAAAGAGTCAGAATATCTCCCAAATGAAGGAGAATGTAGCAAAACACCAGAGAGCCAAAAGAGTGCAGAAAGATTATCATGAGAGAAGCTTCAGGATATCAAACTGCCAGATCTATCCAGAATTCTCTTTAAATTTGTGAAATTCTATTATCAATACTCTTTCATCAATGACTTTCATAATATCAAATTCTCTTTCCTGCTCATATCAAGAAAATTGATAGCTTCCTTGAAGAAGGTCAATTGCAAGTAATTTGGATTTCAAGTCTCAATTCTATGAAGTGAACCTTGTTTGGAAGTAATGCTTTGGGTAGAAAAGAAAAAATGTCTCTGCAACAATGTGCATCATTTTCAAAAACTTTGAATCAACAACAAAATTCTCAATATTTTGACAATATTTTCTAGCTATTCTGACGTGAAGTGAGAGCTTGATGTCCGTTTTTGATACATCCTGACACCAATTTTAAATCCCTCTTAAGGACTTGATTCCTTCCCTTATTTGAGAGCGTAAGCTCTCAGATTAGCACACTTCCCTGTGTCCCCACTGTCCCACCATAGACAGTCCCATTTCGGTTCGAGGTCGAACCACCAATCATTTCTCGCAAAAGGCAATTTCAAAAGCTATTTAGTCTCAGCAATGAGACGCCCAAAATCAATCCCTTTTCAAGCTTTAGGGACCCCATTTTCCTTCCTTTTGCAAAAACCCCTGTCAGATTTATTGTGCAAAATCCGAAGGTTCCATCATGGTCTCTTCCTTCAAGGATTCCATTCATCTTCCGCCCGATCAGGATAAGGGTACAAACCTGAGCCTCAATCAAAGGGGTATTTCATTTTCCGCCCGATCAGGATAAGGGTACAAACCTGAGCCTCAATCAAAGAGGTATTTCATCTTCCGCCCGATCAGGTTAAGGGTATAAACCTGAGCCTCATTCAAAGGGGTATTTCATTTTCCGCCCAATCAGATTAAGGGTACAAACCTGAGCCTCAATCAAAGAGGTATTTCATCTTCTGCCCGATCAGGTTAAGGGTACAAACCTGAGTCTTATTTCTATGAGATATTCCATTCCCCAATCAGGTTAAGGGTCAAACCTGAGCTTCGTTCCATACGAGGTATTTCTGTCCCATCCAGGTTAAGGGCATAAAAACCTGAACTTCACTCTCATAGAGTGAATCTTTCATCTTCATTCTCCATTTCATATCTACCATCTTCCTCGGGCTAATTTCTTCACACCCAGTCAGATCCTTCTAACTGAGACATTTTTTTATATATAGCCCAAATTTTGTGTGTTTTTCTTTGCCACTAAGCTCGGCAATGAGCCGACTTAGTAGCAAAGAGGGGCATCTGTAAACACCCCAAATTTTCATTCACCTCCCCGACATTTCCACCAAACATCATCATTCAGCCTTTTGAAATCATCGGAGGGCAAAATGGTCATTTTTTGAGCCCGGACCTTACAGAAGTCTAAATTGCATCTGCAACTCTCAAAATTTCTCTATTTTTAGCTTAGATGTTCAAAATTTTATTCCTGACAGGAGACAGGCATCTCCAAGTCTTGGTTCAAGATTCTATTGCATAAGACATGACATTGCATGAGCATTTCATATCACTGCACTGCACAACATGTCATTTCGAGGTCCAGAACTCTCGATTTCAAAATTTTCAATTTCAACTCTTTTCAAAATTGATTTCAAAACCCTGGGTCTTCAAAATTATCAATTCTTCCCATTTTACCCCCAGGGCTCTGAATTTCAAGATATTTCCTCAGGAAAACAATCTGGATAATTTTCAATAAAGTTCAACTCAGATTTTGCCTTTTGTCAGCTATTTTAACTGTCTTCCTTTTACAAAATCGCCCTACAGGGGCCAACTCTTTCCAAAAATTTTTGTTTTACCAATTAGTCCGGATTTTATGAAAATTCCAAAAAGTGGTTGTTGTCTTGTCCTTATTTCAATAAAGAAGCAATGTGGGACCCACATTGAGGTGGTGTCACACAGGCTTTTCTTTTGAAAAACCCAAAAATATAGGAGCCTTGTCCCCTGGATTGGTGCCACTTGTCTTCTCTCTCTCCTCCCATTTACCTGCCAAGTGTCAGTGTGGGGCTACCTTAAGAAGCCGCCACATGTCATCCCATTTATCTGCCATGTGTCAGTATCCAACATATCCATCCTGCGCCATGTGTCATTCCAAAGATCATCCATGAGATGCCATGTGTCATGTGTTGTCCTATCCAGAAAAAGCAAAACTTGTCTCCTCTGAGGTGGCGCCATTTGAAGAGTGTCTCCTGCAGAGGACACGTGTCAACCTCTCCCTCTTTCAGAAAAAGTAGACTGACACATGTCTCTTCCTACTTTTCTCAGAAAAGTAGGAGACACATGTCACTCCTAGCTTCCTCCAGAAAAGGTAGGCTTGTCTCCTCTGAGGTGGTGCCATTTGAAATTTGTCTCCTGCAAAAGGACACATGTCATCCTCTACTCTTTTAAGAAAAAGCAAATGCCATGTGTCATCCTCTACTCTTTTCAGAAAAAGCAAATGCCATGTGTCACTCTCTGCTCTTCTCAGAAAAAGTAGATGCCATGTGTCATTTCCTGCTCTCTTCAGAAAAACTGGAATTCAAATATTCAAATCTCTCCAGAGGTGGCGCAAATCCGGAACTTCACCTTTTCCATTTTGTCTGAGATGGCGCCACATGGCTTGGACCTCCTTCTCTTCCCTCTGCCACGTGTCATTCTCTGCTTCTTTCAGAAAAGGCAGGAGACACATGTCATCTCCAGCCTCCTTCAAAAAAAGTAGAGGACACATGTCATGTCTAGCTTCCTTCAGAAAAAGTAGAAGACACATGTCACTCTTGGCTTCCTTCAGAAAAGCAACCATTCAAAAATTTTCAGACAAGAGCTAGGTGGCGAAAATCCTAGAGTTCTACCTTTTTCTACTTTGAATATGAGGGCGCCACATGTCCCTTGCTTTTCCCTTCTGCCATATGGCATTGTAGGAGCCACTCTGAGGAACCGCGACATGTCCACTCTCCATTCCTCCAGGGCCAACCTCCATTTGAAATTCAAATTCTCCTCTGAGGTGGCGCCATTTGAGAGAACTCCTCCAGACAGCTGACACTTGTCTGCCACATGTCCAGACCTCCCTACATCAGAAAAAGTAGAAAAACCCCCCTTTGAGGTGGCGCATTCTGCTTCCTCCATTCCTGTTCTCCTGCCACATGGCAGTGTGGAGCAACTTGGAGGGGGCGCCACATGTCAGCCTCTCATTTTCTGCAGAAAAGTAGAATTTGAATTCCTCTGAGGTGGCACAGTCTGCTTCCTCCACTCCTGTCCTTCTGACACATGTCAAGAGCCTCCAGAGGTGGCACCACATGGCATGCTCCTACTGTTTCCAGCTTTACACCTCAAACCTCCTTTTGAAGTGGCGCCAATCCAGAGCCCCACTTGGCTTCATTTTTTATTTTTATTTTATTTAAAATAAAAGTAGCCCACCATGAGGTGGCGCCACATGAGGGCTCCCTGCAAAAAGCCAAATTTTGAATTTCAAACCCCAGGTAGCACCCCCTGAGGTGGCGCCATCTGGGAGCTTCCTGCAGAGAAAATCAAGGAGACCCAAATTTTGAAAAATTTCAAATCCTGCTGAGGTGTCTCACCCACAAATTTCCTATTTTATTTTCTCAAAAAATCAAAATAGCACCCTCTGAGATGGCGCCACATGGAGGGCTCAGATTGAGCCTGTTTGAAATTCAAATTTTTCAGAAAAATTCTATAAAAACAAGGCTCCACGCCCAGCCTAAGGAGCTTCTTTTGGACTTTGAAATTCAACCTAGCTTTTCTTCAGAACACGATTTTGAACTTTGGAGTTCACGCCCCCCTTGGGCTCAGTGGAGAAGGTGCAGTGAAGTACCTACATTCCTCGTGCTGTGGCCAATTCAATTCAAGAGTGGGTCGATCTTGGTGAATCATCCGAAGCCCGGATCGAAGGACAAACGAAACCCTTGGAAGCAGTCCCTTTCAAGAGTTTCAAAGCTGCGTAACGAAGCAAGGTGCACCTCTTTTCCTCTTGATTTTATATCATGATTTGATTCGGGTGTCGTTTGAAGAAAGAGCTTATCCGAGGGATGGATTGAGCTATTCTCATAAAACGACATATATAAAAATACATAATTATGCTTTCTTGATGATTTTTAGCATTCATGCATTTAACTAGATTTGATTTGTATTTTATTTCATTAATTTAGCATGTTTTATAGGTTAATTAGGTTTAATTAAGCATTTATTTCAATTCTGCTCAATTTCAGTAGTTCTCTGTTTTTGTCAGTCAGTCCACACGTCATTTGATGCATTTATTTTTCTTTAAAAATTCCCAAAAAATCATGGAATGCGCCCTTTGGCGTCCCTAGAAATGTGCTAAAAATTCGGAGAGATTTGAATTCGTTTACTGCGGTAAACGTTCAAAAAGATGAGTCGGGTTTTATTACCCGGGATGCATTTTAAAATGTCATTTCCGACTTATAAAATCAAGATCTCCCTCATGAGAGATCTGATTTTCGACCCAAAATATGTTATGAACTTGGAAGAATGTCTAGTGTTTAACATGATTTTCGCAGATTTTTCTGATTTTTTTTATGTCTGACAAAAATCCGAGAGTTTGAGACATGTGTCAGAGACTGATTTGGGCCTCTGAGACTTTGGATCGACTTAAGGCTGTGGGTTCTCTTTGGGTATTGCTCCAAATCCAAATCTGTAAAATGTGAATGTCATGTTAGAGATGTCCTCTATTTGCATCTGAAAGCCTGTGAGTTTTAGAACAGTTGTGATATTTGTTTCGGATTTTTCTTGCCAGTCACCTGTTTGGTCACATTTGTCTGTTCTATCGATTTAGGAATGAAAAGTTATATTTTTATGCATATTTATGTTAATTAAATGCCGAAGTCATGAACATAAAAGTTGTTTCAGTAGATGTCGTGAGTAGCTCTGTTAAATATCAGAAATTTCCATGGCTGTTTTCTATTTTTTTAGCATTTTCTATCAGATTAGGTCGATTTTACCTTCATCAGAACCAAATCCCTGTTACCGAACTCACCATGGTTCAAATCCCAAGGATGTAAAAACAAAAAGTGTTCCATTTTTAGTCCTTTAGAAGTCTGCAAAATATCAGAAGTTGTCATGGTGTAAATCTTGCATTATCATATTAAGCATTGCATTTGGTTCGGGTCCGTAGGTGAAATCCACCCTTTTTAGGACTTTCTTTAAAGTTTAGCATTCAAATAATATCATTTCGTGATTTTTAGCATTCTATGCTGTTTATCAGAGTATGTAGATGCTTCATACCGAATTTGGTGTAATTTGGAATTCATTTGAGGCTTGATTTAGCCATATCATCAAAACAGGGCCCCGCGGGACTCGGATCCAAGCGAAAAACAAGCGAAATTCGTTATTTTGGATAAATTGCAAAATATCAAATTCTGATTTTACAGTCCTAATGTGTTTAGCATCATGTCATCATGCCTCATACTGCATTTCATCATCATTTGATTCAATTTGAATTTCAAAATATCAATTTTACCAAATTTTCCTTCAAAAAACCCTGATTTTAAAGGTATAACTTTATAATTAGGGGTATTTTGGTCATTTTGACCACCATTTCGAATTTCAAACTATTTTCTACTGAATTTCTTGCATTTTCATCATTTTAAATATCAAGGAAGTATGAGAATAGAGTTTATATCCAATTAAGTCCAATAATTTCATAATATTATTGGAAAATCTTGGAAAAACCCACATATTTGAACTAACCCCATTTCAAGTTTGGCAGGGACATTCAAAAGAAGGAGCTGAAGTCTGCAAATTTCTTTTATTTCATTTATTTAGTGATGTAATAATGTAAAATTTGGAATAAGAGATTTAATTTCCCGCTTAGACTAGGATGCATATCATATAGTTTGAATTTATGCAATATCCTGTTCCTATGATTCATGCATTTTATTTCAAAAGCACTATGGATGTACACGAATGGCACGTGCACCAACTCTTAGGGAGTTGATGAACTTGGTGGAATCCATATTTACGGCCCTAGTCGGAATATGGACGAGACCCAGATCCATCATCTTTCTACTAGTCACATTGAGCCTACACTCTTAGGCTATCTTAAAATGCACATCATATTTCTAATATTTTCAAAGTATTGTGCATTAAATCAATTAAACTCTGAACATATTCATGGCCACAATCAGGATATGTGAAGGATTTATTTTGACTTAATACACATTTTTCCAACAAATTTCTTAGAAAATCTTTCAAAGTGCATTCATTCACTCATATCATTTGCATCATGAAATCATTGGTTTTCTCAGGATTTTCTCAAGAAAATTTCATTCTTAAGAAATTGATTTCTCAAGAAACTCTGAGAAATTTTCAAAAATCGGTTTTCTCAAGTCAAGTTTTTCCACAGTTTTCTATGGAAAAGGTTATTTTATCAAGATTTTCAAAAGAAGTCTCTCACTTTCCTCAAAGATCAAACTCAATTTCCAAGTGTTTCAAGGCCAAGATTGTCAGGATTTCAGTTTCCCGAGTTTCAATTCTCCCTCTCCAAAGAATTTTTCAATGAATTTCAATCATTTTCCAAAGAAAGCTTTCAAAACTTGAAGCTTTTCCTGACAAGCATTTTTCCTTCAAACGTTTACCTTCTTCTCAAGAATTCTTTCCATTTTCTTAGGATTTCCATCATTTTCCTAAGAAAATTCTCAAAGTCCAAGTTTTCCTGAGAAGTGTTTCCCTTTTCAAATGTTCACCTTTTTCTCAAGAATCACTTTTATTTTCTTAGGATTTTCATCCATTCATGATTTTCTCACATCTTTATGAACTTTCTCGTGATTTCAAAACCTCTTTCACATGAGTTTTCCTGAGAAATTGATTTCCATCATTTGCCTTAGAACTATTTCCAACTCCAAAACCTTTTCTGAGCATACATCATGTCTTTCCAAGTTACATTTTACAAAACTTCATAGCACATGCCTGAATTCTCTGTGCATTTAGGATAGAACATGATTTTGGTAATTTAGCTAAGTCAAGCACAATTTTGGTCCTTGGTTCGATTACCCCTGTTAAAGGCGGCAGGAACGGTCGAACCTCGTACGGACAGGTCGAGCCCCATCCCATGGATTTTCCCGCAATTTTCAAAACGGAGGTGAGTATTTCAAAACAATTTCCAAAATCCGGTCAAGTTTGAAGCACGAAAGCATTTCCCTCTCTCTCCCGCAAGGAAGGGAAGATGGGGAAGATTTTGTGACGATAACAGCTGGTTACTGGGCTAACCGCCCTCTACCCATTTTTGTGGATGATCAAGGCTTCACACTACCGTTTGCCTAGCAAATACCCTTGGCTGCAACGTGGGCTGAAGTGTATGCTCGAGAAGGTGGATTTGCGCCTTCGCATGTTCAGGTGCACCATCAGACACCACAAGAGTCATCGGGAGATTTTGTTCCCCCTGGGTTAGCAGAGGAGTGCGTATTCTGTGGAGAATCAGGGCACACCATGGATGCCTGTCCTCGCAAGGCCGAGCATGATGGCAGGATCGCCATTTTGACTGCAGGCGAGCAACCACCACCTCCAGCAGACCCAGTGGGTGGTGTATCACCCACATATACGCCTGCAACTGATTCATCAAGTTATAGTCTTGGCTCACCGGAATATACTCCGGCGACGCCCTTCTACGGACAGGAGACCTCCTACGGGGAGCCACCTCCCTTCACCCCTAAGCGCAGATTCAGGCGCACTTGCAATAGAAGGGAATGTCTTAGGAAGTACTCTAGCCGTCCCTAAGGGGAGGTAGCACCTACCAAGTTTTGTTGGAGTCTGTGAACTCATTTATAGTTACAGAGTAGAACTTTTGTTTATGTACCAACATGACTGGATTCAAAATAAACGACTTTCGTAATAAAGACCTATATTTTGCCTTTGCTCCTATACTTATGTCTTATTGTGTTTTTCGGTATTTTAACTCTTAACCTTTGTTGCTTTTTAAGGATGACAGAGAACTCAAGCAACAACATGGTTGATGAGTTGCGTGAGCAGAGGGGATTCATGATGGATACCCTTAGTTCCTTGGCAGAGGCAATTCGTAACCAGGGTCGCCCCCAGCAGGATCCAGGTTCTCTTGTTGGGAATACACCAACCGCCACATATGAAAAGTTTCTGAAGCTTGACCCTCCTACCTTCTCTGGCAAGGTTGACCCTGACTTGGCAGAGAGTTGGGTCAAAGAGGTGGAACCGGTATTCCAAATGTTGTCCGTTCCTGACGATAAGAAGACGATGTTCGAGTCCTTTCGATTGAAGGACGACGCTCGCGAGTGGTGGGACACTACCCGAGAGGTGCAGTTCCCAGGTGCTGAGGTGATCCCTTGGGAGGCCTTCCAGAGAGCTTTTCTCGAAAACTATTTCCCTCCTCATGCGAGGGAAATAAAGAAGGTGGAATTTCTGGAGCTGTGCCAAGGCAACTTAAGTTTGAACGAGTATATCGCCAAATTTCAACGATTGCAGCGCTACTGTCCTCACCTGTTTGAGGATGATCATGAGCGGGCTGAGAAGTTCATTCGTAGATTGAAGGAAGGACTCAGGCATAGGGTTCTCACCCGCATGCCCGCGACTTTTTCTGCGGCTGTAGCAGCAGCCACCCTACTGAACGAAGATTGGGAGCGTTCAAAAAGTGTACAGGCGAAAAAGTCACCCGCGACAGGTGGTGATAAAAAAAGGACCTATTCTGGCGGCCCAGGGCAGCGGCCACCACTACCTGTGAAGATCGAGGGAGGGAAGAAACAGTTCCCTCCGACAAAGCGCCAATGACAACAGGGCCATCCATCGCCCAGACAACCGTCTGGAGATGACTGCCCCAAGTGCAAGAGGCCTCACGTAGGACAATCTTGTCCGCGAGACACTGGCGGATGCCTGTACTGTGGCAAGATGGGCCATTTCATACGCGACTGCCGAAAGAAAGCAACAGACAACCTCAAGCGAATCGGCAACGTATCTCATCCTCCTCGACCACCTCATCAACAACAACAACGAGCACAACCGAGCAGTGTCAGGGAGCCGAGTCGAGTTTATGCAGCCACGGTCGAACAATTGACAAAAGGGGATCTCGTTTAAGGTACCATTCTTGTTGTTGGTCAAGTAGCTTTTGCACTCTTTGATTATGGTGCTACACACTCGTTTGTTTCAGAAAAATTCGTAAAACAATTGCATATAACTGTAAAACTACTTGACAACGCTTTAGACGTGTATAACCCCATTGGGAAGAACACAGTTTGCACCACTTACCTACCTGAATTGGACGTAGTTGTGGCAGAGCGGCACTTGCCTGCTTGTGCTATCTTGCTTGAGATGATAGAATTTGACGTCATCCTAGGCATGAATTGGTTGCACAAGTATCATGCCAAGATATTTTGCCGTGATGGCAAGATCATTTTATCACCTCTAGGCTCTCCGAGAGTAGAATTCAGAATTCTCAGACTTGTACAAGCAAGCCGGATAATCTCGGCACTAAAGGCACATAACTTCTTGCATAAGAGATGCACTACCTTTTTGGTTAGTGTTATCCAATCAGATCCAATGCCTATTCCCATCGGTGAGCTGGATGTTGTTCACGATTATTCCGACATTTTTCCTAAAGAGCTGTCGAGACTTTCACCATCTCGTGAGGTAAAATTCAATATTGAATTGCTACCAGGTACGACGCCAATCTCTAAAGCACCCTACAGGATGACGCCAACGGAGCTTGAGGAGCTTAAGAAGCAGTTGCAGGAGTTGTTGGATCAGGGATTCATTTGCCCCAGCGTATCTCCTTGGGGAGCTCCTGTGCTCTTCGTGAAGAAGGACAGGACCTTGCGTCTGTGCATCGACTATCGAATGCTTAACCAGGCCACGATAAAAAACAAGTATCCATTGTCGCGTATAGAAGACTTGTTCGATTAGTTATAGAAGGCTAAAGTTTTCTCGAAAATCGATCTTAGGTCTGGATACCATCAACTCAGAATTAGGAATTATGATATTCCTAAGACGGCCTTTCAGACAAGATACAGATATTACGAGTTCACGGTCATGCCGTTTGGACTGACCAATGCCCCAACAACTTTCTTGGACTTAATAAATAGGGTGTTCAAGCCATTTTTGGACACCTTCGTGATCGTGTTCATTGAGGACATCTTGGTGTACTCAGAAAGTCGAGAGCAACATCGAGAACACCTAACCATCGTGTTGGAGACCCTGCGAAAGGAACGCTTGTATGCAAAGTTTTCTAAATGTGAATTCTGGCTCGACGAAGTTATGTTTTTGGGACACGTTATTTCTAAGGAAGGAGTGTCCGTGGACCCTGCAAAGGTTGAGGTTGTACTCAGTTGGCAACAACCGAAGAACACACGTGATATCAGGAGTTTTCTTGGACTAGCGGGTTACTACAGACGATTCATTCAGGATTTTTCAAAAATTGCGTTACCCCTGACAAAGTTGCTGAAGAAAGAGGCTAGATTCTTATGGGACGAGAAGTGCGAGGCAAGTTTTTAGTTATTAAAGGAGTGACTTACCAGTGCTCCTATTTTGACATTACCTTTTGGTAAAGGCAGATTCGTGATTTATACTAATGCCTCTGGGTCAGGCCTAGGGGCCGTGCTGATGCAGAATGGGAAAGTGATCGCTTACGCCTCTAGACAACTTAAAATTCACGAGAAGAACGACCCAATTCATGATTTAAAGTTAGCGGCAGTTGTGTTTGCACTGAAGATATGGCGACACTACTTGTATGGGGAGCAATTTGAGGCATTCACCGATCATAAGAGCCTTAAGTATCTATTCTCGCAAAAAGAATTAAACATGAGGCAATGGCGTTGGCTAAAATTCCTCAAGGATTACGACTTCACCCTCTCCTACCACCCAGGAAAGGTGAACGTCGTGGTTGATGCCCTCAGCTGCAAAGCACCAAAAGTTTCGATTAATGCCTTATTTGCTAGATAGAGGTTGGTCGAAGACCTAGCCTCTTGGGAACCTTTCACAATCACTCAAAGTTCAATCGGTTTATCCCACCTTGTTGCTCAACCTGAGCTACTAGCGAGGATCATCAATGGGAAGAAGACGGATGCACGCTACGAGAAGTTGAAGGCTCAAGCAATACTGACAGATACACATTTTCGTCTGAAGGAGGATGGAAGTATATGGTTGAAGGAGCGCCTATGGGTTCCTGATGACCCGCTCTTACGAGATGAAATTCTTGCGTAAGCCCATAAGTCTAGATACACCATTCACCCTGGTGGCACGAAGATGTTCAAGGACCTACAACGGAGTTATTGGTGGAACGGTATGAAGCGAGACATGGCTGAGTATGTTTCGAAGTGTTTGACGTGTCAGCAGATCAAGATCGAGCACCAGAGACCCGGTGAGGTCATGCAGCAGATAGAAATCCCTTTATAGAAGTGGGAAGATGTCACCATGGGCTTCATAGTCGGCCTACCGAGGACGCGGAGGAAGCATGACGCGATTTGGGTGATCGTCGATAGACTCAACAAGTCTGCTCACTTCCTACCTATCCGTCTTAACCAATCGTTGGATAGTCTCGCTGATCTCTATGTTAGAGAGATTGTGAGACTGCACGATGTTCCAGTCTCGATTATCTCCGATCGTGATCCTAGATTCACTTCAAGGTTTTGAGGGCAACTTCAGCTGGCTTTGGGGACAAAGTTGAAGTTCAGTACTACGTTTCACCCTTAGACTGACGGGCAGTCGGAACGTACGATTCAGACCTTGAAAGACATGCTTCGAGCTTGTATGATGGACTGGAAGGGAGAGTGGGATTCCTACATCAGTCTGGCGGAATTCGCATATAACAACAACTATCATGCGAGCATCGAGATGGCCCCATACGAAGCTTTGTATGGGAGGCCATGCCGATCACCTGTTAATTGAGACAAGGTTGGCGAACGAAGATTGGAGGCACCTATAGTTTTGCAACACTATACTCAACAAGTGCAAATGATTCGGGAATGACTCCGTACCTCTCAGAGTCGGCAGAAAAGCTATGCAGATAGACACCGACGAGAGCTTACCTTCGAAATTGGCGAGATGGTTTTTGTTAAGGTATCTTCGACGAAGAGTGTATTTCGGTTCTGGAAGAAGGGAAAGCTAAGTCCTAGATACGTCGGACCATTCGAAATCCTGAAGCGAATTGGAGAAGCAGCTTATCGCGTGGCGTTACCTCATCAGTACGCTCAGATCCATAATGATTTTCACGTATCTATATTGAGGAAGTATGTTCACGATCCATCGCACATCATTCATTATGATGATGTGGACATTAGAGGGGACTTGACATTCAAAGAAAGGCCAGTGGAAATCGTCGATCGTCGTGACCAAGTGCTAAGATCAAAGACCATTTCCTTTATAAAGGTTCGGTGGCAACATCATGGAATTGAAGAATGTACTTGGGAACCCGAGAGCGATATCAGGAAAAAATATCCTGACCTGTATTTTGATTCTTGAAGGCAATAAATATTTTGTGGACGAAATTCTTTTAAGAGGGGTAGGATGTAAAACCCACAGTTTAAAAAAAAAATAATTAATTAAATTGTAACAGACCCGAGCCGGGTCGGGTCCGGACCCGACCCGGGCCCGTCATCGATAGGGTTTTAAAATAACCTGACTCGAGAAGGGGATTTTAAGAAAACCCCCTTCCCAAGCACCGCTCCCCGCCTGCGAAATCGGGCGGATTAGGGAAACCCACCGACGGTTTCCCCATTCATCGCCCCCCTATGCCCTTTAAGAACAGCGTAGGAGGGTGAGGGGAGGCACACCTCCCTCTCGAAGCCCTTCGCTCCCATCGCGCTGACCTCCTCCTTCGCTGCGCATGCCGCCGACGTTGCCGCCGCCGCGACAACCACTGCCGACCGATGACGCCGACGATCCTATTCCCATGTACGCCGTCTCCCCCCTCTTCTCCTCTCTCTCTGTCATCTCGCCGGAAGGCACGACAGGAGGCCGATGGCCCCTGCCGTGCCCACCCTCTTCTCCTCCCTCTTCACCCCCCCCTCTCTGTCACCTCGTCGGGAGGCCTACAGGCGGCGCACGACTGTAAACACCCCATTTTTTTCAAAATCTTTTAAATATTCCCTTTTTGCCCCTAATATCATTTTCTAGGCAATTGAGTCACTTTTAAATCTAAATTCCAGTTCATTTCTCAAGTTTTACTGAAATTAAATTCATTTTATATGGCTAACTCGATTTCGGATCCGGATCCATTATCAAGATCCAAATCTGAGCCTCGTTGTCCAACTTTTAAATTAAAATGACAGAAAATACCAAAAATAGTTTTAAATAGCTCGGACAGTCCATCCGACATCCGTTTGGGTCCATCGCGTTATATTTCTCGATTCGAGTTTTAAAACTCAAACATTTTTTCAAAACCCGAATCCAAACTCATTCTTCTGAAGAAATTTCCCCAAAATAACCCTGATTTTTCAGAAAAACCTTTCTTTTATAAATATTTTGAAATTTTGTAAAATTAGTTTAAATTCCTTAGTTTTTAAAGTTTTGTCTTCAAAAATACAAAAAAAATATATAGAAAATGTCACGAAAAAAAAAACAAGAAAAATAGAAAAAAGAAAACACAAATGGCCTTTTAAAGCACCCTTTTTGAAAAATCAAGTTTGTGAAAAACACCTTTTAGCAAAATTCGTTAAAACCTCCACTCTTGGAAAATTTTGTAAAGAAGGAGGGACCTCCTTTGAAAAAAATCTAACGGCCTCCTGTTATAAAACATGAGGCGCATCTCCTCGATTTCCCATCCACCATTCGCCTCCCCTCCACGATCCATTCCTTGCCTATCCATCCCTTGCCTATCCGTTCTTTACCTCCTCACTGTATTTTTTTCATCCAGTAACGCCCGCATCCAGCATCCCTCGACATTTTCCTCTGTTTTTCCCCTCTTCCTCTCTATTCCCTTTTCTTCTTCTCTGGTTTCTTCAATCTCTTATTCTTCCCCGGGTACCTTCCTTCCGGACAACTAAAAGAAGCTTGACTCCAGCTACAGGTAAGTATTCGTTCACTCTCTCTTTTGATTCTGATTTTACTGTATTTTTTTTTTTTTTTATAATTCTGCTTCATCTCTCGATCCAAGTCCTTCAAAATGCAGTAGAGGTAGGGTCGATCTGCCTATAGCAGGATCGACCCACCCATGGCAAGATTAATGGAGTCATTATGCTCCAACATCTCGATTTCTCCCCTTTTCTTTTCATTATTTCCTGTCTTATTTTGATTTCAATATTAATGAGTTTTGAGTTTGGTTCTGATTTTCTTTGCTTTTTCCTTCTTTTTTTATTTCTTCTCTCTTTTATCTTATTTGATTTCAATTTCTATTTTGTGATCTGTTTTAACTTTTGTCTTGATTCCTATTTCCTATTTATTTGCTTTGATTTGTATTTGGTTTACATTTTAAATCTGTTTTGATTCTTGTTTCTTGTTCTTAATTTGTTTCTAATTTTGATTTACGCTTGATTCCTTAATTGATATTCTGCTCGTCATTTCATTTTTTTTGTTTTTATTTATGTCTTCAAAATCCCTTCGGTTTAAACCTATTGCATTCGTTATTTCCCCTATAATAACATCTATCTTGTTCTCAGTATTCAGGCACTCTATATATGTTTTATATTTAGGTATACATCGAATGTCATTGTTCATTCTTGTTCAACTACTGCATATTGTATTGTTTAGCTGCATCATTTACGCTTTATGTAATATTGCTGCCTCATATAGCATTGCATCAGTTAAGAATTGTTCTTTAGTTTATAATCCTCAGCTTGAACATCCGTTTTTCATCGAGATCCCAATTTATTCTATATGATTTGATCTTAACCCCTGCATGTGACTTGCATTTCATAGAAACTTCATATACCCTGGCATTGCATAATATTGTCATTGGGCAATTTCCTTCTTTTGTTTATTTATTTATACATTCTCAAGTTTCCTCTACATCTCATTTAGGTGTTTAGTTTGCCTGTATTTCATCTTTACACTGTCTATTACGTATGCCTAGTTACCTTATGCCCACCCAAAATCACTTGCTGTGCTAATGGCCCCGCTACGTTGCCACACCTACAACATTCACCCCCCACTGTTCTCATGCTACATTGCACATTGGTAGCACCCTCACGCTACTATATATCAGCATGCTTCACCAAGTATCCTCTGTAAAATACATCTCTGTCAGTAGTATCACATTCCCTGGATTCACTTGTTGTAGCAGTGATACATCCCAGATCGTGTTAGTTTACTCACACATTTCTAAAAAAAAGAAAAAAAAAGAAAAATAACCAGTTGATCAAAAGGATGGAGTTGAAAGTGAGGATTCCTTGGCTTTCATTCTGTAGCATGTTTATTTTATTTTTATTATTTATATCATAGTAACCCCTGACCATCTCTATACATTCACATCAGCTCATTTTCCAGTAATTTTATTTCTAACTATTTGGTATTGTTTATATTTTTTTTTTGGAGTTTTCACCGGAGGACATCCATCTTGGTGACATCCAAAGCCTACAGTATCAGTATTGAGGGAAAGGGCATCTTCTACCTCCACTCAATTAACAACATCACGTTCATTACACACTGATTGCTGTGGTTGGAAGCAATACATTAACTTGTTGCTTTGTAGTAGAATCAAAATTTTGAATGGTTGTTGTTGTATGCTGTCAGCAACCCACAAATAACCTTTGATTTGCAATATAAGGAGGGTACCAGAAGAACACAAGAAACAATTGTTCATGTTGTTGCTGAAGCACCTAACATCCTTTAATCACCTCACAGCACATTTGCTGCATACCCATTTTTCTGTCTCACAATACAACCATTATTACATTTCTCACTTTAACACTTTACCAAACTATCATTCATTTCTATCATATGCATTGGTTTCTTTACTACAGCACTTCATATTCACATCTTAGTACATCTTAGTACATCTATATTTGTTGAGTCAATTCCCCTTTCATCTCAGTAAATCCATAATTTTCATTTTAACAGTCCCTATTTTGGTCACCCATGCATCTGTTAATGTACTGCATCAATACAACATCCACCTGTCTTCAGCCTTTTCCCCTGTACCTACAACCTTATCCCCTCTTCAATACCTCCCAGCACCCTCCATATGTTGCGTTAACAGCTGCACTTTATTAAGCAACATTCGTTGTATTTTCTATTTGCTATTTATTTGTTATAAATCCATTGTAAAACCCACCTGCTATAGCAGGTATCACTCACTCACAGTCTGTGATCATCGCAAAAATTTTCCTCTTTCGTGGTTTCTCTCTCTTCCTTCTCCTTTCCTTTTTCTAACCTCTATTTTCCTTCTTTTTAAAAGGAGGAAAATAAAAGAAAGAGAGAAGAGAAGAGAAAAAGAAAGAGAGAGATGAGAAACTCTTTTGCGGGTTTTCACTTGACCTTGATTTGAAAATATTTAGAAACATACTCGCCTCCGTTTTAAAATATATTGCGGGAAAATGGAGAGACGGGATTCGCTCGTCGATACGAGGTTCGACCGTTCCTGACGCCTTTACCAGGGGTAATCGAACCAAGGATCGAATCTAATGCCTTTTGCTTTGCCTAAATATAATCTAAGAATTTATTCTAACTATGCACAAAGAATCATGCTTGTGCAATGCAAGGATGTATGCTCTTTTCGAAATTGATTTAGAAATTTCCAAGTATTCTGAGATGAACTTGGTAATGGAATGAAGATATGTTTTGAATCTTAACTTTAGAACTTGAGATAGATCAGGGAAGTTCTAAGTTTTTGAAGTAAATCAGAGTTGGGAGAATAAATCTTGATTTTGGGTAAAGAATGATTTAAAGCTTCGAAATGAAAGGAAATGAAGTTTCAAAGTCAGAAATGGACTTCGAATTTAATCATGGATTTAGGAGAAGAAGATGAAATTTGGAAGTGATATTGATTTTGAATTTTAGAATAGATCTGAGAAAAATCAAAAGGAAAAAAATAGAAATGGATTTAGGGAGTTCAAATGAGATCTGGAAATGGACTTGGATTTAAAATCTAGATTTTGAAATGAAATTGGATCTTTAAAATGGATTTAAGATCTGGGATATGAGATCTGATGTAAAATTGGATTCTGGATCCTAAGATGGATTTGGATCTGAAGTCTGAGATCCAATGTAGAGTTGGACTCTGGACCCTAAGATGAAATTGGATCTGAAGACTAAGATTCAAAGTAGAATTGGATTCTAGATCCTAAAGTGGAATTGGATCTGAAGTCTGAGATCCAAGGTGAAATTGGATTCTGGATCCTAAAGGAAATTTTGGATCTGAAGTCTAAGATCCAAGGTGAAATTGGGTTCTGGATCCTACAAGGAAATTGGATCTGAAATCTGAGATCCACAAGTGGAATTGGATTTTGGATCATAAATGGATTTGGAGTTGTTAAATTCAGAAGATGAATCAAGAACTTCCAAGTTTGAATTGAACTTAAAAAAATGAAATTTGGAATTTGAATCTTGAATATACAAATGAATTTCAAAGTCAAATTAGACCTTGAATTTTGAAGTTTGAATTTGGAATTTTAGAAGATGAATCAAGAATCTCAAAGTTAAATTGAACTTTGAGTTTGATTGGAGTTTTGAATATAAAATGAATTTGGATTTTCAAAGTCAACTTGAACTTTGAAATCTGATTTGAATTTGAATATATAAAAAAATGACTTTGAAATCTCAAAGTTAAATTGAACTTTGAGATTGAAAATGAGATTGAATTTGAAAGATGAAAGGATGAATTGGATTTTGAAGATAGATTGAGGAAGATATTTACATCACTTGGAGTTTTTGAAAAAAAGGAATTTTGAAAATATGATGTAGTTCTATCCTAAATGATGAATGAATTTAAAGAATTTAAAATTTGGGTTTTGAAAAGCTATTCCATTCTTTAAATGAATTAAAATAAGATTGAATATATAATACATCCTTGACTATGGTCATTGAATGTATTATATAATAATCTATATTTAAATTCAGGAGAAGAATAAAATACATTTGGTGCTTTTATAGAATTTAAAATGAAATTAACTCTCAATATACCCTGACTATGGCCATTGGTATATATTTTGAATTAATTTTAAGTTAAATTCTGATAAAAGAAGAAAATATTTAAGGAAAATATGATGAATTTTGAAAACGGATCCAGTGTGGATCCAATGTTATTTTGTAAAAGATAAAAATACTAAGTTTTGTCCACACCCTGACTATGGCCATTGATGTGGATCGTCAACTTAGGATTAATTTACCTCTTACGAAATGGTGCACGTGCCATTCGTGTTTCACCAATATGAGATTTTGAGAAATAAAAGCAAAAAGCATGAAAACAAGTAATTCATGGTATTTACAATGCTCATTCGTTCTATGTAAAGTTTCTCATGATCATCTAACTATTTCATTACTGACTTAAATAAGGGATTTCTAAGCTAAGAAGAGAATTGCATTTTCCATGCATTTCCTGCAAAAGAAAATGGAGTTAGCACAAGATAATAGGCAACATATATATATATATATATATATATATATAATAAAAAGTAGATCTAAAAATTGTCACACTAAAACTAAAGACATACCTGAAAAGTGTTTATTCTGATAAAGAATGGAGGTATTTAGATGCGAAGCTACAATTAAGATACACATATATATGTACATGGTATACCCTATGCCTTGTATGGTATGGAATGGAAGATATATACATGAAGCTGATCTTGGAGAGTGTTATGGGATATGTAGATGTGCTGGGAATGAAGTGAATAAAATGTGAAGAAGATGCTGGGCATAGGGCCTAGTAGAAGCTTGCCACAAATAGAAGCCGTGGGATGAGCTGGAGGACAATGAGAGACCCAAAGGATGCTGCTGGATGTAGTAAACATACTGGTTGTGAAGTGGAAGTGTTATTGTAAATGTAGTGAAATGTGTTGTCATTAGCTAAACTGATGATAGGAAGTGAAGATGTGTGTATGTTGTGTGGTGAAGGTGTGGCAGCAGATGGTGCTGTGAGCTCACGTAGGTACCATAAGTATGGATGCTGACAGATGAAGAAGGTGATGATGGTGATGCATAACCATCCACTGACCTGCTGCAGGGGATATGAAGTTACGGCAATCTAGGGGATTGCTGTAAAGGACTGCTATAGACACCAATGTTTGTTACAGCAGCGCCCAGTCCTGCTATAAAGGTGACAAAACTATGATGATATTCAACATTTTTGTGGCTGCCAAGGGGACTGGGATTGAAGGTGTACAGGATGTAGCTGGAAGTATGACAACGAAAGTGGAGTACAACTGTAGGTCGAAGAAGGTAATGCTGATGCTGGGAGTGTAAATGCCACATCACATTATCATGCAAAACTTGAAGTACTGTGCTGAGGAAGGAAGATAAAGTGGATAGCTGCAGCAAACACAAGTGGAGCTAATGTGGGAGCAGTTGCGACTGACTGCAAATGAAGATGCTAATGGTGAATGGAGTGTGTGATGGATGTGTATAGGGATAAATGCAGGTGAAACAAAGTATGTTGTGATAGTGATACGAGTGGCTGTACAGTAAGTGAAGGGACCGGATGAATCAGGGGCATAAATGACACTGCAGGAAGTAATAAATAACTAGTGTATGATGTTTTGATATATGCCTGATGAGCTCAAAACACATGATACAAACGTAGGGAATCGGGGGAAATTATATCAGAGAATTCCATTCAATGATGTAGACACAGCCGCAGGTTACATTATATCATAAAAGAGGTAAAATAACATACCATGATCAGAGGTTTGACGCGATGATTAATATGCAGATAGGACAGAGGCCCCAAAAAAAAAATCATTTTATAGCAGAGATTTCTGATGAAGCTGATGCAGAAATTCAACTCTTTTTTTTTTATGCTGATCTAGCTTTAAATTAACCCCTGCAATGATGGCGATGTGCTGTTACAATACAAGAAATAGTGAAAATATGGTACTAAATCAAATTACTACTGCTGAATGAAATCAACATCGTTAGATGTTTATGCTGCTATCATGCCCGGACCCAAAAGAAATCTGATGGAAGAGATTTAAATGTTACCTTTCTGATATAAGAAATCTGATGCTAGCTTAATAAGTGCTAGATAATGAATCAGATGGGACATAAACTCAAATATATGTTAGAATTCGAAGTAAAACAGATGATGTACAATACATATAAGAGAGGAAAATAAAAAATGAATGGTATTAAGAGAAAATGAGATGCAAACGATATGTTATATTTCCCCCCCTTTTTTTTTTCTTTATGGATGTTATGGATGGACAGAGGAACAAATATGATTCTAGATGAGTATATGGTATTGTAGAGAACATCCATATGAGGTATGTATGAACCGATGCAGGTACCAAAATAAAGGATGCTTCGTATGCTAATAAAAAAAAAAAATGGGAATGATGTTACAGAATGTAAAAGGCAATTATAGACTAAAATGTAACAATGAAGTAAAATTCCTACAGGCATTGCAGAAGAAGTAAATACAAAAAAAAAGGGGGTTCACGATGAATATTGTGATGCAGCAGAGCGCCCTTACGAGAATGTATGGCAGAGATCTAGTGGTGGATTGAAAACTTCCACCAAGAAGAGAGTTCAGTGAAGCCAACTTGCTAGAGCTACTGACGTATGATACAGGATGGCCCTGGTGCGATGATATAATCGTGAAGGTGATGGCAGTATGCGCTGGATGTTATTGAAGTTCTGAAGAGTCTTCTCTTTGTTCTACCTGGGAGATCCTCTAATGCTGCGAAGTGGGCTGCAGAGGGAAGGTATGAGACAATGGCTGTGAGAGGCGATGTTGGATGATGAATGGTTTTTCCCCCCTCTTCAGAAAACCTTCTGCCCCCTTCCTAAAGAGAGGAGGGAAGCTTCCTGAAGGGGAATCAGTTAAGGATCCGTGGAGGAAAACGAAGGTGGTTGTTTGAAGATGGACGGTAGGCAAGCGAGAGGGGAAGTGCGCGGGAGGTGGCCGTTGCCTCTTTTCCAAATTTCCAAAAGAAGGCCCCCTTGTAAAAAAGGAGGTTTTTGGAAAAAATTCAATTTTTCAAGTTTTTAAAACCATTTGCCTTCCTCAATTTTTTGATTTTTATATTGCTTTTTCCATTTTTTTGTATTTTTGTAGTAGAAAACTAAGATTTTAAAAAGAAATAAAGTTTTAAACACTAAATTTTTGTATTTTTCTGAGGAATATTTACAAAGGTATTTTTCTGAGAATTTTAGACCATTTCGGGAAATTTCTTCAGAAGACTGGGTTTTTACCCGAGTTTTGAGAAAATGTTCAAGTTTTGACACTTGAATCGAGAAATACAATGTGATGGATCCAAACGGATGTTGAATGGACTGTCCGAGCTATTTAAAGGCTATTTTTGATATTTTCTATAATTTTAATTTAAAATTTGAACAAGGAGACTCAGATTTGGATTTGGACAATAGATCCAGATCCAAAATCAATTTAAACATATGAAATAAATTTAATTTCAATAAAACTTTAGAAATGAACTGGAATTTAGATTTGAAATGACCCATTTGCTAAAAAAATGAATTTAGGGGCAAAAAGGAAATATTTAAAAGATTTTGAAAAATTTGGGGTGTTCACAGTTGCCCCTCTTTGCTACTAAGCCGGTTGAAAGCCGAGCTTAGTGGCAAAGATAACACTTCAAATTTTGAAAGAAATGCCCCAGCCAGCAGATCTGAACTGGGTGTGGAAGAATTATGGCTTTTCAGGCTTAATACTTTATCCTGAATGGCTTTGGAAAAACGAAATCCTCGAAAATGATATGATTGAGTAAAAAATGAGGAAATCGTGATGGGACTTTGGGTGAAGATCCCGAAATGATGAAAGGATTTCGATCAAGTCTCATGAATGAGGCGAGATCAGCGTTTGGAATGACTCAGGTTTAACCCTTAACCTGGATGGGACAAATATATCTCAAAATAACCTGAATGAGGAAAGGAATATATGAGGATCTTGATGGGACATTTGTGGGAAATGCCTCGTGAGATGAAGCTCAAGTAGGACTCTGTCCTGGATGGATATACAAAGCATGGATTCCTCGATGGGAAGAATCATGAGGGGACTGGAGGAGAATATCTCATCAAAACGAGGAACCTTGTCAAAACGAGACTCAGGTTTAACCAAAACCTGAAAAAGGAAGATACCTTGATGCACGAGGTTCAGGCTTAACCCTTAACCTGAAGGGGACGACCATATGGAATCCTCGAGTGAAGAGACCATGATGGGACCTTCGGAGTTTGGACGAACAAATCCGAAAGGGGTTTGCGAAAGGAGGAAGGAAATGGGGTTTCCTAAAGATTGAAAAAGGGATGAACTTGGGCGTCTCATTGCTGAGACTGAAACCAACTTTTGAATTTAATGACCTCTCACAGGAAGTACAGGTTTTGACCCTTAACCTGAGTGTGAAACAACCATACGGATTTCTCGAAACCGTGATGGGACAGGAGAGATACTTCAACTGAATGGGGTAACTCTTCTGGAAAATATAAACAACGCTAGGTTGCACCAAAATGGATATTGAATATTTATTTCATTCTTAGAATATTTAGGAAATTTTGCAATAAGATAAATTTATAGTTGACTTCAATGTTTGAAAATGTGTACATGTGTGCAAAGATATTGCCTCTTTTACCTAGAGTATTTCCTCCAACGAGGTTAACTCCTTGGTTTTTAAGAGTCAAATTCAGAACTTTAGCGCTGATGATTTTCTTCAAGGAAGTTATCCATTTCCCTGATATGAGAAGAGAAGAAATATTCTCAATTTCATAAAAGCGAGTAGTGAAAAGATATTGATAAAAGGATTTTTGCATAAGAAAAGATGACTTCTGGCACTTTAGGCAGTTTGATATCTGGGTGTTTTCCCATGATGATCTTTTTGCACTCTTTTTGAGTCATTGGGCTTTTTCGGGTTTTTTTATATCATCCTTCATTTTGGAGATGTCCTGACTTTTCTCTCTTTTTCAGGGAAGGGTACGTCACAAACTCCTTCATCTTGGAGATGTTTCGATCCTTCTTTTATCTCAGGGATTCTATTGATGATATTGGCTCAAAGGTCTTTAGATGATAGCTGAAGTCAAATATCATTTAGGGTTTGTCGGTAGGTCCATCACACTCGCCTTCATCTCAACGGTGATCTGAACTTTCCCTGGAAGGATCCTTCACAAACTCCTTCATCTTGGTAGATGATCCAAATCTTCTTTGGCCCCGGGGGTCTACTCGCTTAATTCGCCTTCATCTTGACGACATTTGAGAGATCCCTTTTGCAGATATTTGATTGCAACTTTAGAATGAGAAGATATGGATTAAGTGGGTTTTTTTTTTGTAGTTCAGGATACTTCCACTGTCTAATTGCCAGAAAATCATCTTTAAACACGCGCCATAGCCATGATCAATATCAATTCGTTTCTGGCTTTTCAACATCATTGAATATTTATTTCACTAATCATATCGAGGATATTTCTTTCATCCTTTTGGTTGATCAACAGGAAAAAGATTTGAATTTTACCTCTTTCTCGGAAAAGTTTCACCCTTTTGGAAAGAATACTAGAGGTAATCTGAGGAAATTCTTTTGTGCAGTAAGATTTATTTGGAATAAACAAATATTTTTAGCAAATTGGCAAAGTTTTCATGACTTCTATGTGAAATAATCACTCAATATAGATTTTGATGTGACCTCTGGTTGCAATTTATGACTTTGGACATTCTGACCAGTAAAACTGGAACCTTTCATTTAATGACCAGCGAAAGAGTTGGAACTTTTCATTTAACGACCAGTAAAAACTGGGACCTTTTTATTTAGCGACCAGCGAAGTAGCTGGGACATTTCATTTAATCATTTATCGACCAACGAAGTAGCTGGGACATTTCATTTAATCATTTAACGACCAACGAAGTAGCTGGGACATTTCATTTAATCATTGAACGACCAACGAAGTAGCTGGGACATTTCATTTAATCATTTAACGACCAGCGAAGTAGCTGAGATATTTCATTTAATCATTTAACGACTAGCGAAGTAGCTAGGACATTTCATTTAATCATTTAACGACCAGCGAAGTAGCTGGGACATTTCATTTAATCATTTAACGACCAACGAAGTAGCTGGGACTTTTCATTTAATCATTTAACGACCAGCGAAGTAGCTGGGACATTTCATTTAATCATTTAATGACCAGCGAAGTAGCTGGGACATTTCATTTAATCATTTAATGACCAGCGAAGTAGCTAGGACATTTCATTTAATCATTTAACGACCAACGAAGTAGCTGGGACATTTTATTTAACGACCTGATTTAAGATTGAGACTTTTGAAAGACAACCAGTATGAGGACTGAACTTGATCTTTAGATTTAAAAACTTTAGCAAAATAACCAGTGCGAGCACTAGGTTTTCCAACCGAGAGTCGGGAAGGAGATCAGCCTATTTAAGATATTTAGAGATCGAAGCAAGAAGAATGGCCGAGATTTCATGATTATCCCTTATCTTGAAAGGAAAACAAAATAGATATTTTGAAGAGAATTTAGAAAAAGAATTATTCATGTTTATCCCTTAACCTGATGGGGAAAATAGAATAGACATTTGATGAGAATTTAGGAAAAGAATGATTCAGGTTTATCCCTTAACCTGAAGGGGAAATAGAAGATTTTATGAAGAGATAACCTGAGACTTGAATTTAGAAGGGAAATGACAAGATTTAGAATTCATGATCTATGATTTAGATGGACCAGGTATGTGACGGGGAATATAAAAAGAATAAACTTTGAGGAGACAAAAGGATATAGAACTTTGAAAAAAATGTAGAACTTTTGAGGAAATTGATTTATTTTTGTAAAAAGAATTCTCACAGGTAGCATGGTTGCCCCTATGAGTGATCTCAGGATTATCCCTTATCCTGAATGAAAAAAAATTTAAAGAATTTTAATAAAGAGAGATTGATATAAATTTAGAAAATCAATGAAGGTTGACGAAAACTTGTATTTACAAAAGAATCCTCATAGGTAGCGTTATTGCTCCTACGAGGGGTTTCAGGATTTTCCCTTATCCTGAATGGGAAAAAGAATAGAATTTAAAGAGATTTAATGTAGGGGAATTGATATAAATCTAGAAAATCAATAAAGATTGGCAAAACTTGTATTTACAAAAGAATCCTCATAGGTAGCGTTATTGCTCCTACGAGGGGTCTCAGGATTTTCCCTTATCCTGAATGGGAACACCTCGGACAACGAGGGTCAGGTTTATCCCTTAACCTGAGCGGGAACACCTTGGACAACGAGGGTCAGGTTTATCCCTTAACCTAAAAGGGGTACACCTCGGACAATGAGGGTCAGATTTTTCCCTTAACCTGAGCGGGAACAACCTTGGACAACGAGGGTCAGGTTTATCCCTTAACCTGAAAGGGCAAAAGAATAGAATTTTTAATAGAATTGAGGAAATATTGCTAAACTTGATAAAACTTGATGTAAAATATGAATAAAATGAATGAAACTGATAAAGATATCAAAATTAACTGAAGATTTACAAGATTTGAGAAAAAGGAGTTTTTCTGATCCTGCCTGCATATGGGATTTTGAAAGGAAAATGTTTATTTAGAAGATAAATGAGAAATCATTCTGGGGGAAGAAGATCCACCACAAGAAGAATAATCAGCGTGAGATCTGATCCTTTAAATCAAACATGAGAGATCATCATGAGGGTCAAATTTTGAAGGCAATGGTTTGGAAAACCTATTTTTGAAGAAGAAGATCAACATTGGATCTGATTTCTAAAAATGACAGTTCGAAATTGATAATAAGATCAATACAAGGGTTGATCTTTGAATATAATGTTTTAGAAACCAATCTTGGAAGATGAGACCAACACAGGGATTGATCTTTGAATATGATGATTTATAACCCATTTTGGAAGATAAGATCAACGCAAGGGTTGATCTTTAAATGTGACGGTTTTGAAAAACCACTTTTGGAAAATATGATCAACACAAGATTTGAGACCTATTTTTGGAGGATAAGACCAACACAAGGGTTGATCCTTAAATACAATGGTTCAAAAAAAAAATCTATTTTGGAAAACATGATCAACACGTGGGTTGATTTGCCAATGCAATGGTTCGAAAACCTATTTTTGAAGATATGATCAACACGAGGGTTGATTTGCCAATGCAATGGTTCAAAAACCTATTTTTGAAGATATGATCCACACGAGGGTTGATTTTTGACAAAGGTTGGACCAAAGAATATTTGAACTCTTTGGTCATAACGAAGATTTTCAAAATTTCATGATTTTTGAAAAGCCCTCATAGGTAATATCATTTCTCTCATGAATGATGTCAGGATTGTCTTGCATTCTGAAAAGAATAGGAATTTAAATGCTCCAGTATGGCAAAGAGGAAAAGAAGCATTGGATATAAAAGATATAAAGGAAATTGACATTTCATTTGATAAGCAAAAAGTTTGATAACAAGACTGAATATTTACAAGAACTTTTAAAAGGAAAAGATTCATAACAGACTGGGCTGACTAGCCCCTACAAGACAACTGACAAAAAGAGACGAAAGCAAACAAAAAATTTGGCTTTATCAATTCTTCGAGTGGTCCGGGAATGGTTCTGTCAGGACTGCTGGCTGCTTTTCTTCCTCGTCTTCTATCAGCTTGCTTCTGTCAATGCAATCTTGTATCATGTGCTTGAGGACGAAACAGTGTTCCGTATCATGCCCCGTTGCCCTGTGATACTTGCAAAATTGATCCTTGAATTTCCCCAAGATTACGGGAGGATCTGCTACTTTAGGGAGTTTGATCATCCCGTGCTTCAAAAGGTAATTCATAATCACTTCTAAACTCTCAGATAACGGAGTGAAGACTCGATCTTTCTCCCACTTGATGTACTTGGGCTTCTCTTGAAGATCACCTTTTTGTTGAAGGCCGATTGGAAGCGGCTTATTATTGTTTTTAAAGGATCCCTCCTTCTGCCCCTTGTTTTGATCTACTCTCGGACCACTGCCACTGTTGCTCTTGTTTCCTTTGCTGCTACTGCCAAGATTATTGCAGGAGGTATCAACTGAATGAGCAAACTGCGCCTTCTTCTTCTGGTCTTGGACATTCTTGACCAGAGGCGTGCCCTCGTAAAGTCCGCTTTCTATTACTGCTTCGAGCCATTCAGCTCGCTCAATCAACTTGATGAAAGATTTCGCCGGGGAAGTGGCGATGAAGCTCTTTATGGGCTGAGAGAAATTGTTGAGGATCACCTGCAATGCGTGCTCCTCCGGAATGAGTACCTTCATCTTATTACAGGTGCTTCTCCACCTGTGAATGAAATCATCTGCTCTTTCATTCTCTCCTTGCTTCAGGTTGTAAAGATGATTTAATGTAGGTGAGGCTTCAGTGTTGAATAAGAAGCGCTCGATGAACAAATTTACTACCTTATCGAACTCTCGTAGTTCGATAGGATTCACGTGATCAGCATACCATCTGGCTGCTACACCCTCCAGACTGCGAGGAAAACAGATGAACAAAGCCCTGTTATCTTTCCTGAAACGGCTGCACTCTGCATAAAATGTGGCCAAGTGGGCTTTAGGGTTGCCAGTCCCGTCAAATTTGAGAAACTTGCGAGGAAGATTCTCCAGGTTATCGTCTCCATCTAGACCATCATAAAAATCTTCGCCGGTGTAGGTCTGCTTGCCCTTACCCTTGGCTTGAATATCCTTAATAGCTCGATTCATCTCCTTCATCTGCTTGCTCATCAGGTCCTCTGCTGGAGCCCCAGACTTGGGCTTGTTTATGGATTCAGGCTCTTCTTCAGCTATTTTTACGGACTGCCTTGGAGGATTCTGCTTGTAGACAATCTGCTCTTCTTCTTCTGATTCTTCCTCGACTGACTCAGATTCCTCAAAAGTAGTGTCGGGCTGTACCTTCTTTCTGATTATTCTGACTTGCTTCTTTACAGGCTTCTTCCTCAGCTTACTTTTAGGAACTGCCTCTTTCAGCTTGGCCTCGGCCTGTTCCGACATCATCCTCGCCATCATCTTTTGGAACATATCATACATAGCGGGGTCGATGTCGTCTTTCCTATTCTGACTCTGTCCCCTGACTGATTTAGGAGACCTTATCTCCTCCGCCTCACTGTCGCTAAGTTGAGGAACTGTTTCTTTTCCCGCTCTTGTCGTAACCATTTTCGGATATCAGTGATTTCTCTGAAGAGAAAAGAGGAGGTTTTTAGACCAGAGAAACTTTTTTGGAGAAGTTTTGACAAGAGGAAGGATTTAGGTTGAAATCTAAACAATTGTATCCCATTACTAGGGATTGAGTCACCACAAAATTTGTGACAATTGTGTTGTTTACTCCACGAGGGAGAGTAACCAACTAAAAATATGAAAGAAAATACCATTTTGAAAATGATATCTCTTGACGGAAAGAGATTTTTATGAAAATATAAACAAGAATATAAAATCAGAAAAAAATAAGAGAAAAATGGAATTTGAGAATAAACGGTAAGGATTTAAAATTTGAAGAACTTGCAGGCAGGATCAGAAGAACTTTGAAGGAAATTAGAGGAAGAGAAAGGAAAATACACCTGGGTTTTTAGAAACAAAAAGGAAAATTTTGAAATATATACCCAGGGTTTTGGAAAATATAAGGAAGATATAAAATATTATACAATCACAGATATACAAGCAAGGATATACAAACACCACTCCCTAAAGCTGACTCTATATGCAATATTTGAAATGGCAAATAGGATCTTAATCCTAACTCTAAGATTTAGATCATCTGATTTCCATCAAGGTAAGCCGATATACTCAAGCCGAAGCTCGAAATACGTGGCATATAAGATATCTCTTCGGTTCTAAGGTAAAGGCTTCCCAACATCCTTGAGCACCTATCGATATACCTCGGACTGTGGCCCTTAGGTACGTGATAGGGGGGCGCGAACCCAAATAAGTGGTCCAGTTGTGAGGCTCTCTCCCGAACTATGGTTCAGTGAGACAGCCCAGCAACGTGAAGACCGGGACAATATAGGTAGGGATGTTTTCAAAATATGATCAACATGCAATAAAATCAGAAGGCTCTAATGCAAGTCCTAAAGAGATAGATTTAAATAAAGAGAAGCATACACTTGCATACATTGTTTGCATTCAATCCCTAAAATTGAGGAGAGTTGTATTTAAGACCTAAGTCTAATGTGAACATGGATAATCTCCTCAATATGGTCCTACAAAACCATACTTAAATCCTATATGCAAAAGATGTCAGCTTTAGGACAGAGTCTAGGCTCCTAAGGTTTGCATGGAAAATATAGCTAACATATGTTAGAATAAAGACTTAGATTATATAAAGGCAAAGCAAAGGCATAAATTCGACTGGACTGAGACGAGTCCCATCACGGTCGCCAAAACTGTGATCATCGCAAAAATTTTCCTCTTTCGTGGTTTCTCTCTCTTCCTTCTCCTTTCCTTTTTCTAACCTCTATTTTCCTCCTTTTTGAAAGGAGGAAAATAAAAGAAAGAGAGAAGAGAAGAGAAAAAGAAAGAGAGAGATGAGGAACTCTTTTGCGGGTTTTCACTTGACCTTGATTTGAAAATATTTAGAAAATTACTCGCCTCCGTTTTAAAATATATTGCGGGAAAATGGAGAGACGGGATTCGCTCGTCGATACGAGGTTCGACCGTTCCTGGCGCCTTTACCAGGGGTAATCGAACCAAGGATCGAATCTAATGCCTTTTGCTTTGCCTAAATATAATCTAAGAATTTATTCTAACTCTAAATGCACAAAGAATCATGCTTGTGCAATGCAAGGATGTATGCTCTTTTTGAAATTGATTTGGAAATTTCCAAGTATTCTGAGATGAACTTGGTAATGGAATGAAGAAATGTTTTGAATCTTAACTTTAGAACTTTAGATTGATCAGGGAAGTTCTAAATTTTTGAAGTAAATCAGAGTTGGGAGAATAAATCTTGATTTTGGGTAAAGAATGATTTAAAGCTTCGAAATGAAAGGAAATGAAGTTTCAAAGTCAGAAATGGACTTCAAATTTAATCATGGATTTAGGAGAAGAAGATGAAATTTGGAAGTGATATTGATTTTGAATTTTAGAATAGATCTGAGAAAAATCAAAAGAAAAAAAATAGAAATGGATTTAGGGAGTTCAAATGAGATCTGGAAATGGACTTGGATTTAAAATCTAGATTTTGAAATGAAATTGGATCTTTAAAATGGATTTAAGATCTGGGATATGAGATCTGATGTAAAATTGGATTCTGGATCCTAAGATGGATTTGGATCTGAAGTCTGAGATCCAATGTAGAGTTGGACTCTGGACCCTAAGATGAAATTGGATCTGAAGACTAAGATTCAAAGTAGAATTGGATTCTAGATCCTAAAGTGGAATTGGATCTGAAGTCTGAGATCCAAGGTGAAATTGGATTCTGGATCCTAAAGGAAATTTTGGATCTGAAGTCTAAGATCCAAGGTGAAATTGGGTTCTGGATCCTACAAGGAAATTGGATCTGAAATCTGAGAACCACAAGTGGAATTGGATTCTGGATCCTAAAGTGGATTTGGAGTTGTTAAATTCAGAAGATGAATCAAGAACTTCCAAGTTTGAATTGAACTTAAAAAAATGAAATTTGGAATTTGAATCTTGAATATACAAATGAATTTCAAAGTCAAATTAGACCTTGAATTTTGAAGTTTGAATTTGGAATTTTAGAAGATGAATCAAGAATCTCAAAGTTAAATTGAACTTTGAGTTTGATTGGAGTTTTGAATATAAAATGAATTTGGAATTTCAAAGTCAACTTGAACTTTGAAATCTGATTTGAATTTGAATATATAAAAAAATGACTTTGAAATCTCAAAGTTAAATTGAACTTTGAGATTGAAAATGAGATTGAATTTGAAAGATGAAAGGATGAATTGGATTTTGAAGATAGATTGAGGAAGATATTTACATCACTTGGAGTTTTTGAAAAAAAGGAATTTTGAAAATATGATGTAGTTCTATCCTAAATGATGAATGAATTTAAAGAATTTAAAATTTGGGTTTTGAAAAGCTATTCCATTCTTTAAATGAATTAAAATAAGATTGAATATATAATACATCCTTGACTATGGTCATTGAATGTATTATATAATAATCTATATTTAAATTCAGGAGAAGAATAAAATACATTTGGTGCTTTTATAGAATTTAAAATGAAATTAACTCTCAATATACCCTGACTATGGCCATTGGTATATATTTTGAATTAATTTTAAGTTAAATTCTGATAAAAGAAGAAAATATTTAAGGAAAATATGATGAATTTTGAAAACGGATCCAGTGTGGATCCAATGTTATTTTGTAAAAGATAAAAATACTAAGTTTTGTCCACACCCTGACTATGGCCATTGATGTGGATCGTCAACTTAGGACTAATTTACCTCTTACGAAATGGTGCACGTGCCATTCGTGTTTCACCAATGTGAGATTTTGAGAAATAAAAGCAAAAAGCATGAAAACAAGTAATTCATGGTATTTACAATGCTCATTCGTTCTATGTAAAGTTTCTCATGATCATCTAACTTTTTCATTACTGACTTAAATAAGGGATTTCTAAGCTAAGAAGAGAATTGCATTTTCCATGCATTTCCTGCAAAAGAAAATGGAGTTAGCACAAGATAATAGGCAACATATATATATATATATATATATATATATATATATATATATATATATATATATATATATATATATATAAAATAAAAAGTAGATCTAAAAATTGTCACACTAAAACTAAAGACATACCTGAAAAGTGTTTATTCTGATGAAGAATGGAGGTATTTAGATGCGAAGCTACAATTAAGATACACATATATATGTACATGGTATACCCTATGCCTTGTATGGTATGGAATGGAAGATATATACATGAAGCTGATCTTGGAGAGTGTTATGGGATATGTAGATGTGCTGGGAATGAAGTGAATAAAATGTGAAGAAGATGCTGGGCATAGGGCCTAGTAGAAGCTTGCCACAAATAGAAGCCGTGGGATGAGCTGGAGGACAATGAGAGACCCAAAGGATGCTGCTGGATGTAGTAAACATACTGGTTGTGAAGTGGAAGTGTTATTGTAAATGTAGTGAAATGTGCTGTCATTAGCTAAACTGATGATAGGAAGTGAAGATGTGTGTATGTGGTGTGGTGAAGGTGTGGCAGCAGATGGTGCTGTGAGCTCACGTAGGTACCATAAGTATGGATGCTGACAGATGAAGAAGGTGATGATGGTGATGCATAACCATCCACTGACCTGCTGCAGGGGATATGAAGTTACGACAATCTAGGGGATTGCTGTAAAGGACTGCTATAGACACCAATGTTTGTTACAGCAGTGCCCAGTCCTGCTATAAAGGTGACAAAACTATGATGATATTCAGCATTTCTGTGGCTGCCAAGGGGACTGGGATTGAAGGTGTACAAGATGTAGCTGGAAGTATGACAGCGAAAGTGGAGTACAACTGTAGGTCGAAGAAGGTAATGCTGATGCTGGGAGTGTAAATGCCACATCACATTATCATGCAAAACTTGAAGTATTGTGCTGAGGAAGGAAGATAAAGTGGATAGCTGCAGCAAACACAAGTGGAGCTAATGTGGGAGCAGTTGCGACTGACTGCAAATGAAGATGCTAATGGTGAATGGAGTGTGTGATGGATGTGTATAGGGATAAATGCAGGTGAAACAAAGTATGTTGTGATAGTGATACGAGTGGCTATACAGTAAGTGAAGGGACCGGATGAATCAGGGGCATAAATGACACTGCAGGAAGTAATAAATAACAAGTGTATGATGTTTTGATATGTGCCTGATGAGCTCAAAACACATGATACAAACGTAGGGAATCGGGGGAAATTATATCAGAGAATTCCATTCAATGATGTAGACACAGCCGCAGGTTACATTATATCATAAAAGAGGTAAAATAACATACCATGATCAGAGGTTTGACGCGATGATTAATATGCAGATAGGACAGAGGCCCCAAAAAAAAAAATCATTTTATAGCAGAGATTTCTGATGAAGCTAATGCAGAAATTCAACTCTTTTTTTTTTTATGCTGATCTAGCTTTAAATTAACCCCTGCAATGATGGCGATGTGCTGTTACAATACAAGAAATAGTGAAAATATGGTACTAAATCAAATTACTACTGCTGAATGAAATCAACATCGTTAGATGTTTATGCTGCTATCATGCCCGGACCCAAAAGAAATCTGATGGAAGTGATTTAAATGTTACCTTTCTGATATAAGAAATTTGATGCTAGCTTAATAAGTGCTAGATAATGAATCAGATGGGACATAAACTCAAATATATGTTAGAATTCGAAGTAAAACAGATGATGTACAGTACATATAAGAGAGGAAAATAAAAAATGAATGGTATTAAGAGAAAATGAGATGCAAACGATATGTTATATTTCCCCCTTTTTTTTTTTTACTTTATGGATGTCATGGATGGACAGAGGAACAAATATGATGCTAGATGAGTATATGGTATTGTAGAGAACATCCATATGAGGTATGTATGAACTGATGCAGGTACCAAAATAAAGGATGCTTCGTATGCTAATAAAAAAAAAAATGGGAATGATGTTACAAAATGTAAAAGGCAATTATAGACTAAAATGTAACAATGAAGTAAAATTCCTACAGGCATTGCAGAAGAAGTAAATACAAAAAAAAAGGGGGTTCACGATGAATATTGTGATGCAGCAGAGCGCCCTTACGAGAATGTATGGCAGAGATCTAGTGGTGGATTGAAAACTTCCACCAAGAAGAGAGTTCAGTGAAGCCAACTTGCTAGAGCTACTGACGTATGATACAGGATGGCCCTGGTGCGATGATATAATCGTGAAGGTGATGGCAGTATGCGCTGGATGTTATTGAAGTTCTGAAGAGTCTTCTCTTTGTTCTACCTGGGAGATCCTCTAATGCTCCGAAGTGGGCTGCAGAGGGAAGGTATGAGACAATGGCTGTGAGAGGCGATGTTGGATGATGAATGGTTTTCCCCCCTCTTCAGAAAACCTTCCGCCCCCTTCTTAAAGAGAGGAGGGAAGCTTCCTGAAGGGGAATCGGTTAAGGATCCGTGGAGGAAAACGAAGGTGGTTGTTTGAAGATGGACGGTAGGCAAGCGAGAGGGGAAGTGCGCGGGAGGTGGCCGTTGCCTCTTTTCCAAATTTCCAAAAGAAGGCCCCCTTGTAAAAAAGGAGGTTTTTGGAAAAAATTCAATTTTTCAAGTTTTTAAAACCATTTGCCTTCCTCAATTTTTTGATTTTTATATTGCTTTTTCCATTTTTTTGTATTTTTGTAGTAGAAAACTAAGATTTTAAAAAGAAATAAAGTTTTAAACACTAAATTTTTGTATTTTTCTGAGGAATATTTACAAAGGTATTTTTCTGAGAATTTTAGACCATTTCGGGAAATTTCTTCAGAAGACTGGGTTTTTACCCGAGTTTTGAGAAAATGTTCGAGTTTTGACACTTGAATCGAGAAATACAATGTGATGGATCCAAACGGATGTTGAATGGACTGTCCGAGCTATTTAAAGGCTATTTTTGATATTTTCTATAATTTTAATTTAAAATTTGAACAAGGAGACTCAGATTTGGATTTGGACAATGGATCCAGATCCAAAATCAATTTAAACATATGAAATAAATTTAATTTCAATAAAACTTTAGAAATGAACTGGAATTTAGATTTGAAATGACCCATTTGCTAAAAAAATGAATTTAGGGGCAAAAAGGAAATATTTAAAAGATTTTGAAAAATTTGGGGTGTTCACAGTTGCCCCTCTTTGCTACTAAGCCGGTTGAAAGCCGAGCTTAGTGGCAAAGATAACACTTCAAATTTTGAAAGAAATGCCCCAGCCAGCAGATCTGAACTGGGTGTGGAAGAATTATGGCTTTTCAGGCTTAATACTTTATCCTGAATGGCTTTGGGAAAACGAAATCCTCGAAAATGATATGATTGAGTAAAAAATGAGGAAATCGTGATGGGACTTTGGGTGAAGATCCCGAAATGATGAAAGGATTTCGATCAAGTCTCATGAATGAGGCGAGATCAGCGTTTGGAATGACTCAGGTTTAACCCTTAACCTGGATGGGACAAATATATCTCAAAATAACCTGAATGAGGAAAGGAATATATGAGGATCTTGATGGGACATTTGTGGGAAATGCCTCGTGAGATGAAGCTCAAGTAGGACTCTGTCCTGGATGGATATACAAAGCATGGATTCCTCGATGGGAAGAATCATGAGGGGACTGGAGGAGAATATCTCATCAAAACGAGGAACCTTGTCAAAACGAGACTCAGGTTTAACCAAAACCTGAAAAAGGAAGATACCTTGATGCACGAGGTTCAGGCTTAACCCTTAACCTGAAGGGGACGACCATATGGAATCCTCGAGTGAAGAGACCATGATGGGACCTTCGGAGTTTGGACGAACAAATCCGAAAGGGGTTTGCGAAAGGAGGAAGGAAATGGGGTTTCCTAAAGATTGAAAAAGGGATGAACTTGGGCGTCTCATTGCTGAGACTGAAACCAACTTTTGAATTTAATGACCTCTCACAGGAAGTACAGGTTTTGACCCTTAACCTGAGTGTGAAACAACCATACGGATTTCTCGAAACCGTGATGGGACAGGAGAGATACTTCAACTGAATGGGGTAACTCTTCTGGAAAATATAAACAACGCTAGGTTGCACCAAAATGGATATTGAATATTTATTTCATTCTTAGAATATTTAGGAAATTTTGCAATAAGATAAATTTATAGTTGACTTCAATGTTTGAAAATGTGTACATGTGTGCAAAGATATTGCCTCTTTTACCTAGAGTATTTCCTCCAACGAGGTTAACTCCTTGGTTTTTAAGAGTCAAATTCAGAACTTTAGCGCTGATGATTTTCTTCAAGGAAGTTATCCATTTCCCTGATATGAGAAGAGAAGAAATATTCTCAATTTCATAAAAGCGAGTAGTGAAAAGATATTGATAAAAGGATTTTTGCATAAGAAAAGATGACTTCTGGCACTTTAGGCAGTTTGATATCTGGGTGTTTTCCCATGATGATCTTTTTGCACTTTTTTTGAGTCATTGGGCTTTTTCGGGTTTTTTTATATCATCCTTCATTTTGGAGATGTCCTGACTTTTCTCTCTTTTTCAGGGAAGGGTACGTCACAAACTCCTTCATCTTGGAGATGTTTCGATCCTTCTTTTATCTCAGGGATTCTATTGATGATATTGGCTCAAAGGTCTTTAGATGATAGCTGAAGTCAAATATCATTTAGGGTTTGTCGGTAGGTCCATCACACTCGCCTTCATCTCAACGGTGATCTGAACTTTCCCTGGAAGGATCCTTCACAAACTCCTTCATCTTGGTAGATGATCCAAATCTTCTTTGGCCCCGGGGGTCTACTCGCTTAATTCGCCTTCATCTTGACGACATTTGAGAGATCCCTTTTGCAGATATTTGATTGCAACTTTAGAATGAGAAGATATGGATTAAGTGGGTTTTTTTTTTGTAGTTCAGGATACTTCCACTGTCTAATTGCCAGAAAATCATCTTTAAACACGCGCCATAGCCATGATCAATATCAATTCGTTTCTGGCTTTTCAACATCATTGAATATTTATTTCACTAATCATATCGAGGATATTTCTTTCATCCTTTTGGTTGATCAACAGGAAAAAGATTTGAATTTTACCTCTTTCTCGGAAAAGTTTCACCCTTTTGGAAAGAATACTAGAGGTAATCTGAGGAAATTCTTTTGTGCAGTAAGATTTATTTGGAATAAACAAATATTTTTAGCAAATTGGCAAAGTTTTCATGACTTCTATGTGAAATAATCACTCAATATAGATTTTGATGTGACCTCTGGTTGCAATTTATGACTTTGGACATTCTGACCAGTAAAACTGGAACCTTTCATTTAATGACCAGCGAAAGAGTTGGAACTTTTCATTTAACGACCAGTAAAAACTGGGACCTTTTTATTTAGCGACCAGCGAAGTAGCTGGGACATTTCATTTAATCATTTATCGACCAACGAAGTAGCTGGGACATTTCATTTAATCATTTAACGACCAACGAAGTAGCTGGGACATTTCATTTAATCATTGAACGACCAACGAAGTAGCTGGGACATTTCATTTAATCATTTAACGACCAGCGAAGTAGCTGAGATATTTCATTTAATCATTTAACGACTAGCGAAGTAGCTGGGACATTTCATTTAATCATTTAACGACCAGCGAAGTAGCTGGGACATTTCATTTAATCATTTAACGACCAACGAAGTAGCTGGGACTTTTCATTTAATCATTTAACGACCAGCGAAGTAGCTGGGACATTTCATTTAATCATTTAATGACCAGCGAAGTAGCTGGGACATTTCATTTAATCATTTAATGACCAGCGAAGTAGCTAGGACATTTCATTTAATCATTTAACGACCAACGAAGTAGCTGGGACATTTTATTTAACGACCTGATTTAAGATTGAGACTTTTGAAAGACAACCAGTATGAGGACTGAACTTGATCTTTAGATTTAAAAACTTTAGCAAAATAACCAGTGCGAGCACTAGGTTTTCCAACCGAGAGTCGGGAAGGAGATCAGCCTATTTAAGATATTTAGAGATCGAAGCAAGAAGAATGGCCGAGATTTCATGATTATCCCTTATCTTGAAAGGAAAACAAAATAGATATTTTGAAGAGAATTTAGAAAAAGAATTATTCATGTTTATCCCTTAACCTGATGGGGAAAATAGAATAGACATTTGATGAGAATTTAGGAAAAGAATGATTCAGGTTTATCCCTTAACCTGAAGGGGAAATAGAAGATTTTATGAAGAGATAACCTGAGACTTGAATTTAGAAGGGAAATGACAAGATTTAGAATTCATGATCTATGATTTAGATGGACCAGGTATGTGACGGGGAATATAAAAAGAATAAACTTTGAGGAGACAAAAGGATATAGAACTTTGAAAAAAATGTAGAACTTTTGAGGAAATTGATTTATTTTTGTAAAAAGAATTCTCACAGGTAGCATGGTTGCCCCTATGAGTGATCTCAGGATTATCCCTTATCCTGAATGAAAAAAAATTTAAAGAATTTTAATAAAGAGAGATTGATATAAATTTAGAAAATCAATGAAGGTTGACGAAAACTTGTATTTACAAAAGAATCCTCATAGGTAGCGTTATTGCTCCTACGAGGGGTTTCAGGATTTTCCCTTATCCTGAATGGGAAAAAGAATAGAATTTAAAGAGATTTAATGTAGGGGAATTGATATAAATCTAGAAAATCAATAAAGATTGGCAAAACTTGTATTTACAAAAGAATCCTCATAGGTAGCGTTATTGCTCCTACGAGGGGTCTCAGGATTTTCCCTTATCCTGAATGGGAACACCTCGGACAACGAGGGTCAGGTTTATCCCTTAACCTGAGCGGGAACACCTTGGACAACGAGGGTCAGGTTTATCCCTTAACCTAAAAGGGGTACACCTCGGACAATGAGGGTCAGATTTTTCCCTTAACCTGAGCGGGAACAACCTTGGACAACGAGGGTCAGGTTTATCCCTTAACCTGAAAGGGCAAAAGAATAGAATTTTTAATAGAATTGAGGAAATATTGCTAAACTTGATAAAACTTGATGTAAAATATGAATAAAATGAATGAAACTGATAAAGATATCAAAATTAACTGAAGATTTACAAGATTTGAGAAAAAGGAGTTGTTCTGATCCTGCCTGCATATGGGATTTTGAAAGGAAAATGTTTATTTAGAAGATAAATGAGAAATCATTCTGGGGGAAGAAGATCCACCACAAGAAGAATAATCAGCGTGAGATCTGATCCTTTAAATCAAACATGAGAGATCATCATGAGGGTCAAATTTTGAAGGCAATGGTTTGGAAAACCTATTTTTGAAGAAGAAGATCAACATTGGATCTGATTTCTAAAAATGACAGTTCGAAATTGATAATAAGATCAATACAAGGGTTGATCTTTGAATATAATGTTTTAGAAACCAATCTTGGAAGATGAGACCAACACAGGGATTGATCTTTGAATATGATGATTTATAACCCATTTTGGAAGATAAGATCAACGCAAGGGTTGATCTTTAAATGTGACGGTTTTGAAAAACCACTTTTGGAAAATATGATCAACACAAGATTTGAGACCTATTTTTGGAGGATAAGACCAACACAAGGGTTGATCCTTAAATACAATGGTTCAAAAAAAAAATCTATTTTGGAAAACATGATCAACACGTGGGTTGATTTGCCAATGCAATGGTTCGAAAACCTATTTTTGAAGATATGATCAACACGAGGGTTGATTTGCCAATGCAATGGTTCAAAAACCTATTTTTGAAGATATGATCCACACGAGGGTTGATTTTTGACAAAGGTTGGACCAAAGAATATTTGAACTCTTTGGTCATAACGAAGATTTTCAAAATTTCATGATTTTTGAAAAGCCCTCATAGGTAATATCATTTCTCTCATGAATGATGTCAGGATTGTCTTGCATTCTGAAAAGAATAGGAATTTAAATGCTCCAGTATGGCAAAGAGGAAAAGAAGCATTGGATATAAAAGATATAAAGGAAATTGACATTTCATTTGATAAGCAAAAAGTTTGATAACAAGACTGAATATTTACAAGAACTTTTAAAAGGAAAAGATTCATAACAGACTGGGCTGACTAGCCCCTACAAGACAACTGACAAAAAGAGACGAAAGCAAACAAAAAATTTGGCTTTATCAATTCTTCGAGTGGTCCGGGAATGGTTCTGTCAGGACTGCTGGCTGCTTTTCTTCCTCGTCTTCTATCAGCTTGCTTCTGTCAATGCAATCTTGTATCATGTGCTTGAGGACGAAACAGTGTTCCGTATCATGCCCCGTTGCCCTGTGATACTTGCAAAATTGATCCTTGAATTTCCCCAAGATTACGGGAGGATCTGCTACTTTAGGGAGTTTGATCATCCCGTGCTTCAAAAGGTAATTCATAATCACTTCTAAACTCTCAGATAACGGAGTGAAGACTCGATCTTTCTCCCACTTGATGTACTTGGGCTTCTCTTGAAGATCACCTTTTTGTTGAAGGCCGATTGGAAGCGGCTTATTATTGTTTTTAAAGGATCCCTCCTTCTGCCCCTTGTTTTGATCTACTCTCGGACCACTGCCACTGTTGCTCTTGTTTCCTTTGCTGCTACTGCCAAGATTATTGCAGGAGGTATCAACTGAATGAGCAAACTGCGCCTTCTTCTTCTGGTCTTGGACATTCTTGACCAGAGGCGTGCCCTCGTAAAGTCCGCTTTCTATTACTGCTTCGAGCCATTCAGCTCGCTCAATCAACTTGATGAAAGATTTCGCCGGGGAAGTGGCGATGAAGCTCTTTATGGGCTGAGAGAAATTGTTGAGGATCACCTGCAATGCGTGCTCCTCCGGAATGAGTACCTTCATCTTATTACAGGTGCTTCTCCACCTGTGAATGAAATCATCTGCTCTTTCATTCTCTCCTTGCTTCAGGTTGTAAAGATGATTTAATGTAGGTGAGGCTTCAGTGTTGAATAAGAAGCGCTCGATGAACAAATTTACTACCTTATCGAACTCTCGTAGTTCGATAGGATTCACGTGATCAGCATACCATCTGGCTGCTACACCCTCCAGACTGCGAGGAAAACAGATGAACAAAGCCCTGTTATCTTTCCTGAAACGGCTGCACTCTGCATAAAATGTGGCCAAGTGGGCTTTAGGGTTGCCAGTCCCGTCAAATTTGAGAAACTTGCGAGGAAGATTCTCCAGGTTATCGTCTCCATCTAGACCATCATAAAAATCTTCGCCGGTGTAGGTCTGCTTGCCCTTACCCTTGGCTTGAATATCCTTAATAGCTCGATTCATCTCCTTCATCTGCTTGCTCATCAGGTCCTCTGCTGGAGCCCCAGACTTGGGCTTGTTTATGGATTCAGGCTCTTCTGCAGCTATTTTTACGGACTGCCTTGGAGGATTCTGCTTGTAGACAATCTGCTCTTCTTCTTCTGATTCTTCCTCGACTGACTCAGATTCCTCAAAAGTAGTGTCGGGCTGTACCTTCTTTCTGATTATTCTGACTTGCTTCTTTACAGGCTTCTTCCTCAGCTTACTTTTAGGAACTGCCTCTTTCAGCTTGGCCTCGGCCTGTTCCGACATCATCCTCGCCATCATCTTTTGGAACATATCATACATAGCGGGGTCGATGTCGTCTTTCCTATTCTGACTCTGTCCCCTGACTGATTTAGGAGACCTTATCTCCTCCGCCTCACTGTCGCTAAGTTGAGGAACTGTTTCTTTTCCTGCTCTTGTCGTAACCATTTTCGGATATCAGTGATTTCTCTGAAGAGAAAAGAGGAGGTTTTTAGACCAGAGAAACTTTTTTGGAGAAGTTTTGACAAGAGGAAGGATTTAGGTTGAAATCTAAACAATTGTATCCCATTACTAGGGATTGAGTCACCACAAAATTTGTGACAATTGTGTTGTTTACTCCACGAGGGAGAGTAACCAACTAAAAATATGAAAGAAAATACCATTTTGAAAATGATATCTCTTGACGGAAAGAGATTTTTATGAAAATATAAACAAGAATATAAAATCAGAAAAAAATAAGAGAAAAATGGAATTTGAGAATAAACGGTAAGGATTTAAAATTTGAAGAACTTGCAGGCAGGATCAGAAGAACTTTGAAGGAAATTAGAGGAAGAGAAAGGAAAATACACCTGGGTTTTTAGAAACAAAAAGGAAAATTTTGAAATATATACCCAGGGTTTTGGAAAATATAAGGAAGATATAAAATATTATACAATCACAGATATACAAGCAAGGATATACAAACACCACTCCCTAAAGCTGACTCTATATGCAATATTTGAAATGGCAAATAGGATCTTAATCCTAACTCTAAGATTTAGATCATCTGATTTCCATCAAGGTAAGCCGATATACTCAAGCCGAAGCTCGAAATACGTGGCATATAAGATATCTCTTCGGTTCTAAGGTAAAGGCTTCCCAACATCCTTGAGCACCTATCGATATACCTCGGACTGTGGCCCTTAGGTACGTGATAGGGGGGCGCGAACCCAAATAAGTGGTCCAGTTGTGAGGCTCTCTCCCGAACTATGGTTCAGTGAGACAGCCCAGCAACGTGAAGACCGGGACAATATAGGTAGGGATGTTTTCAAAATATGATCAACATGCAATAAAATCAGAAGGCTCTAATGCAAGTCCTAAAGAGATAGATTTAAATAAAGAGAAGCATACACTTGCATACATTGTTTGCATTCAATCCCTAAAATTGAGGAGAGTTGTATTTAAGACCTAAGTCTAATGTGAACATGGATAATCTCCTCAATATGGTCCTACAAAACCATACTTAAATCCTATATGCAAAAGATGTCAGCTTTAGGACAGAGTCTAGGCTCCTAAGGTTTGCATGGAAAATATAGCTAACATATGTTAGAATAAAGACTTAGATTATATAAAGGCAAAGCAAAGGCATAAATTCGACTGGACTGAGACGAGTCCCATCACGGTCGCCAAAACTGTGATCATCGCAAAAATTTTCCTCTTTCGTGGTTTCTCTCTCTTCCTTCTCCTTTCCTTTTTCTAACCTCTATTTTCCTCCTTTTTGAAAGGAGGAAAATAAAAGAAAGAGAGAAGAGAAGAGAAAAAGAAAGAGAGAGATGAGGAACTCTTTTGCGGGTTTTCACTTGACCTTGATTTGAAAATATTTAGAAAATTACTCGCCTCCGTTTTAAAATATATTGCGGGAAAATGGAGAGACGGGATTCGCTCGTCGATACGAGGTTCGACCGTTCCTGGCGCCTTTACCAGGGGTAATCGAACCAAGGATCGAATCTAATGCCTTTTGCTTTGCCTAAATATAATCTAAGAATTTATTCTAACTCTAAATGCACAAAGAATCATGCTTGTGCAATGCAAGGATGTATGCTCTTTTTGAAATTGATTTGGAAATTTCCAAGTATTCTGAGATGAACTTGGTAATGGAATGAAGAAATGTTTTGAATTTTAACTTTAGAACTTTAGATTGATCAGGGAAGTTCTAAATTTTTGAAGTAAATCAGAGTTGGGAGAATAAATCTTGATTTTGGGTAAAGAATGATTTAAAGCTTCGAAATGAAAGGAAATGAAGTTTCAAAGTCAGAAATGGACTTCAAATTTAATCATGGATTTAGGAGAAGAAGATGAAATTTGGAAGTGATATTGATTTTGAATTTTAGAATAGATCTGAGAAAAATCAAAAGAAAAAAATAGAAATGGATTTAGGGAGTTCAAATGAGATCTGGAAATGGACTTGGATTTAAAATCTAGATTTTGAAATGAAATTGGATCTTTAAAATGGATTTAAGATCTGGGATATGAGATCTGATGTAAAATTGGATTCTGGATCCTAAGATGGATTTGGATCTGAAGTCTGAGATCCAATGTAGAGTTGGACTCTGGACCCTAAGATGAAATTGGATCTGAAGACTAAGATTCAAAGTAGAATTGGATTCTAGATCCTAAAGTGGAATTGGATCTGAAGTCTGAGATCCAAGGTGAAATTGGATTCTGGATCCTAAAGGAAATTTTGGATCTGAAGTCTAAGATCCAAGGTGAAATTGGGTTCTGGATCCTACAAGGAAATTGGATCTGAAATCTGAGAACCACAAGTGGAATTGGATTCTGGATCCTAAAGTGGATTTGGAGTTGTTAAATTCAGAAGATGAATCAAGAACTTCCAAGTTTGAATTGAACTTAAAAAAATGAAATTTGGAATTTGAATCTTGAATATACAAATGAATTTCAAAGTCAAATTAGACCTTGAATTTTGAAGTTTGAATTTGGAATTTTAGAAGATGAATCAAGAATCTCAAAGTTAAATTGAACTTTGAGTTTGATTGGAGTTTTGAATATAAAATGAATTTGGAATTTCAAAGTCAACTTGAACTTTGAAATCTGATTTGAATTTGAATATATAAAAAAATGACTTTGAAATCTCAAAGTTAAATTGAACTTTGAGATTGAAAATGAGATTGAATTTGAAAGATGAAAGGATGAATTGGATTTTGAAGATAGATTGAGGAAGATATTTACATCACTTGGAGTTTTTGAAAAAAAGGAATTTTGAAAATATGATGTAGTTCTATCCTAAATGATGAATGAATTTAAAGAATTTAAAATTTGGGTTTTGAAAAGCTATTCCATTCTTTAAATGAATTAAAATAAGATTGAATATATAATACATCCTTGACTATGGTCATTGAATGTATTATATAATAATCTATATTTAAATTCAGGAGAAGAATAAAATACATTTGGTGCTTTTATAGAATTTAAAATGAAATTAACTCTCAATATACCCTGACTATGGCCATTGGTATATATTTTGAATTAATTTTAAGTTAAATTCTGATAAAAGAAGAAAATATTTAAGGAAAATATGATGAATTTTGAAAACGGATCCAGTGTGGATCCAATGTTATTTTGTAAAAGATAAAAATACTAAGTTTTGTCCACACCCTGACTATGGCCATTGATGTGGATCGTCAACTTAGGACTAATTTACCTCTTACGAAATGGTGCACGTGCCATTCGTGTTTCACCAATGTGAGATTTTGAGAAATAAAAGCAAAAAGCATGAAAACAAGTAATTCATGGTATTTACAATGCTCATTCGTTCTATGTAAAGTTTCTCATGATCATCTAACTTTTTCATTACTGACTTAAATAAGGGATTTCTAAGCTAAGAAGAGAATTGCATTTTCCATGCATTTCCTGCAAAAGAAAATGGAGTTAGCACAAGATAATAGGCAACATATATATATATATATATATATATATATATATATATATATATATATATATATATATATATATATATATATATATATATAAAATAAAAAGTAGATCTAAAAATTGTCACACTAAAACTAAAGACATACCTGAAAAGTGTTTATTCTGATGAAGAATGGAGGTATTTAGATGCGAAGCTACAATTAAGATACACATATATATGTACATGGTATACCCTATGCCTTGTATGGTATGGAATGGAAGATATATACATGAAGCTGATCTTGGAGAGTGTTATGGGATATGTAGATGTGCTGGGAATGAAGTGAATAAAATGTGAAGAAGATGCTGGGCATAGGGCCTAGTAGAAGCTTGCCACAAATAGAAGCCGTGGGATGAGCTGGAGGACAATGAGAGACCCAAAGGATGCTGCTGGATGTAGTAAACATACTGGTTGTGAAGTGGAAGTGTTATTGTAAATGTAGTGAAATGTGCTGTCATTAGCTAAACTGATGATAGGAAGTGAAGATGTGTGTATGTTGTGTGGTGAAGGTGTGGCAGCAGATGGTGCTGTGAGCTCACGTAGGTACCATAAGTATGGATGCTGACAGATGAAGAAGGTGATGATGGTGATGCATAACCATCCACTGACCTGCTGCAGGGGATATGAAGTTACGACAATCTAGGGGATTGCTGTAAAGGACTGCTATAGACACCAATGTTTGTTACAGCAGTGCCCAGTCCTGCTATAAAGGTGACAAAACTATGATGATATTCAGCATTTCTGTGGCTGCCAAGGGGACTGGGATTGAAGGTGTACAAGATGTAGCTGGAAGTATGACAGCGAAAGTGGAGTACAACTGTAGGTCGAAGAAGGTAATGCTGATGCTGGGAGTGTAAATGCCACATCACATTATCATGCAAAACTTGAAGTATTGTGCTGAGGAAGGAAGATAAAGTGGATAGCTGCAGCAAACACAAGTGGAGCTAATGTGGGAGCAGTTGCGACTGACTGCAAATGAAGATGCTAATGGTGAATGGAGTGTGTGATGGATGTGTATAGGGATAAATGCAGGTGAAACAAAGTATGTTGTGATAGTGATACGAGTGGCTATACAGTAAGTGAAGGGACCGGATGAATCAGGGGCATAAATGACACTGCAGGAAGTAATAAATAACAAGTGTATGATGTTTTGATATGTGCCTGATGAGCTCAAAACACATGATACAAACGTAGGGAATCGGGGGAAATTATATCAGAGAATTCCATTCAATGATGTAGACACAGCCGCAGGTTACATTATATCATAAAAGAGGTAAAATAACATACCATGATCAGAGGTTTGACGCGATGATTAATATGCAGATAGGACAGAGGCCCCAAAAAAAAAATCATTTTATAGCAGAGATTTCTGATGAAGCTAATGCAGAAATTCAACTCTTTTTTTTTTTATGCTGATCTAGCTTTAAATTAACCCCTGCAATGATGGCGATGTGCTGTTACAATACAAGAAATAGTGAAAATATGGTACTAAATCAAATTACTACTGCTGAATGAAATCAACATCATTAGATGTTTATGCTGCTATCATGCCCGGACCCAAAAGAAATCTGATGGAAGTGATTTAAATGTTACCTTTCTGATATAAGAAATTTGATGCTAGCTTAATAAGTGCTAGATAATGAATCAGATGGGACATAAACTCAAATATATGTTAGAATTCGAAGTAAAACAGATGATGTACAGTACATATAAGAGAGGAAAATAAAAAATGAATGGTATTAAGAGAAAATGAGATGCAAACGATATGTTATATTTCCCCCTTTTTTTTTTTTACTTTATGGATGTCATGGATGGACAGAGGAACAAATATGATGCTAGATGAGTATATGGTATTGTAGAGAACATCCATATGAGGTATGTATGAACTGATGCAGGTACCAAAATAAAGGATGCTTCGTATGCTAATAAAAAAAAAAATGGGAATGATGTTACAAAATGTAAAAGGCAATTATAGACTAAAATGTAACAATGAAGTAAAATTCCTACAGGCATTGCAGAAGAAGTAAATACAAAAAAAAAGGGGGTTCACGATGAATATTGTGATGCAGCAGAGCGCCCTTACGAGAATGTATGGCAGAGATCTAGTGGTGGATTGAAAACTTCCACCAAGAAGAGAGTTCAGTGAAGCCAACTTGCTAGAGCTACTGACGTATGATACAGGATGGCCCTGGTGCGATGATATAATCGTGAAGGTGATGGCAGTATGTGCTGGATGTTATTGAAGTTCTGAAGAGTCTTCTCTTTGTTCTACCTGGGAGATCCTCTAATGCTCCGAAGTGGGCTGCAGAGGGAAGGTATGAGACAATGGCTGTGAGAGGCGATGTTGGATGATGAATGGTTTTCCCCCCTCTTCAGAAAACCTTCCGCCCCCTTCTTAAAGAGAGGAGGGAAGCTTCCTGAAGGGGAATCGGTTAAGGATCCATGGAGGAAAACGAAGGTGGTTGTTTGAAGATGGACGGTAGGCAAGCGAGAGGGGAAGTGCGCGGGAGGTGGCCGTTGCCTCTTTTCCAAATTTCCAAAAGAAGGCCCCCTTGTAAAAAAGGAGGTTTTTGGATAAAATTCAATTTTTCAAGTTTTTAAAGCCATTTGCCTTCCTCAATTTTTTTGATTTTTATATTGCTTTTAACATTTTTTTGTATTTTTGTAGTAGAAAACTAAGATTTTAAAAAGAAATAAAGTTTTAAACACTAAATTTTTGTATTTTTCTAAGGAATATTTACAAAGGTATTTTTCTGAGAATTTTAGACCATTTCGGGAAATTTCTTCAGAAGACTGGGTTTTTACCCGAGTTTTGAGAAAATGTTCGAGTTTTGACACTTGAATCAAGAAATACAATGTGATGGATCCAAACGGATGTTGAATGGACTGTCCGAGCTATTTAAAGGCTATTTTTGGTATTTTCTATAATTTTAATTTAAAATTTGAACAAGGAGACTCAGATTTGGATCTGGACAATGGATCCAGATCCAAAATCAATTTAAACATATGAAATGAATTTAATTTCAATAAAACTTTAGAAATGAACTAGAATTTAGATTTGAAATGACCCATTTGCTAAAAAAATGAATTTAGGGGCAAAAAGGGAATATTTAAAAGATTTTAAAAAATTTGGGATGTTCACACAGTCCCTTGTCGCTTCTCATAAAACTGACAGCAATGCTTTAGCATTGAGGTGATGCTTCACCACAGCTGTGCTAAGGTACTAGCATGATTTCCAAACATTTACAATAAATGCAGAGCGTCGCTACAGTCCTTCCAACCCACTTGTGTATTACTTATATATGCTGTAATATCCCAATGCATTTTTCTGCATGTTTCACGGTATCATTGGTTGCCATTTACAACTCTTTCAACAACCTTTCATACTTAACCACCAACATGTGCATTCTCAAGTTTTATTTCATAATTCAAATTTGCATTATTGTACAGTATGCAACAATCACAACATTACATGTTCCTCTTTACCCATGTCTTCACTACTTGCCAATAGTCATTTTCCTGTAGTTTTCATTAAAATACCACCATACACACCTTGCTTCACTTACTGTGCACAACATACATTTTTTTTTTATCAACCACTATATTGTATGCAACTTTTCTTTTTTATTTACACTTCCCAATTGCTGTCCACAGCTACACAACACTTATATCTACTTATTGCCCTTCACAGCATAGTATAGCTTCTGCATCTTCCTAGCTTGCCTCACTTCCAGCTACTTTCACTCACATAAACCTGCTATATGTTCCAACAACACCTATAGTGATAACATTCACTATAATTTTCCCCACTCTTATCTTCTGCAACTGCTGTATGTCCACACCATAACCAACCCCACACAGCCGCATAACCACCTCTCATATCCTCCTGCTCCCACTTCAATTCACCTTGCTGCAATCACATATTGCATATCTTCTACATTATTACCTTCCACAACTACCTTCTTTCACTTACCACTGTCTACAACCTCCGCTGTTACACTTCCAACATCCTTCACTGAAATACTTATCAGTTGTGGCACCTGTTGCACTATTCATATATGCTTCACTGCACCCGCTGCATCTTCCACATTTTGACCTCCAGCCCATCTACTGCACACCATTCTACCTACACACACACACACACACACACACACACATATATATATATATATATATATATATATATATATATATATATATATATATATATATATATATATATACACACACACACATTCATGTCCATATATATATATGTATATAAGTATACATATGTATATATGCATGTATATATGTACATAAATCATTTTTTTTTTCTTTTCTTTCTTTTTCTTCTCTTTTTCATACTAATCAAGTGTTTTGCAGGGGAATATATGGAAAATGGTTAGTATTTGGAGTTGTAAATTCAATTTCATGTATTGTAATAGTTAGATCTTAATGAGAACTTACATTTCCTGTTTTAGATAGAATGAATGAGCATTATAAATATCATAAATTGCTTATTTTCATGCTTTTTGCCTTTACTTTCTAAAATATCACAAATGGGAACACGAATGACACGTGCACCATTTCGTAAGAGGTAATTAATCCCAAGTCGATGATTTACATCAATGACCATAGTCAGGATGTAAACAAAACTTAGGATTTTTATCTTTTATAAAATAACACTGGATCCACACTGGCCCCTTTTCAAAATTCATCATGTTTTCTTTAAATACTTTTCTCTTTTATTAGAGTTTAGTTTAAAATTAATTCAATATGTATACCAATGGCCATAGTCAGGGTATATTGAGAGTTAATTTTATTTTAAACTCTATAAAACACACCAAAATATATTCTATTCTTCATTTGAATTTGAATGTAGTTGTTATATAATGCATTCAATGACCATAGTCAGGGATGTATTATATCTTCAATCTCGTTTTAATTCATTTAAAGAATGAAATATGATTTTCAAAATCCAATTTCAAAATTATTTAGATTCATTCATCATTTAGGATAGAATTGCATCATATTCTAAAAAATCTCTTTCAAAAACCCAAGTGATTGTTGAACCTCTTTTTCAAATTCCAATTCTATCTCAAATTTCATAGTCCAAATTTGACTTTGAAATTCCCAGGATCATTTTATATTCAAACTTCAAATTTCCAACTCCATTCAAAATTCAAATTCAAAATTCAATTTAAAAGTTTCCGATTCATCTTCAAATACAAAACCGAGTTTACCTTCCTATCTTTAAAATAAAAAATCAAAGTTTGAGAATAATCCTGAACCTCAAAGCTTGACCTTTTCTAGATTTTAAATTCAATCTGGGCTTTCAAAACCCAGATCCATATTCAAAAGTCCCATTTGGACTTTCAGAATCCAAATCCAAAGTTAGATCTCAACTTGGATCCAGATTTCCAAGTACAAATCTCCACTTTTGTATCTCAGACTTCATATCCAAATCCATTTTAGGATCCAGAACCCAGTTCCACTTTGGATCTCAGACTTCGGATCCAAAATCCATCTTAGGGTCCAGAATCCAACTGTATTTTGAATCTCAAATTTCAGATCCTAAATCCATTTTAAGATCCAGAATCCATTTTAGGATTCAGAATCCAATTCCATCTTGGATTCCAGATCTTGGACCCAATTTTATTCAGGATTCACTATCCGATTCCATTCCCAATTCTAGATTTCAAAACCAATTCCATCTTCAGATCTCATGTGAACTTCCTAAATCCATTTCTATTTTTAAATACCATTTGATTTTCTTAAATCCATCCCGAATTCAAATTTTAAATCTAGAATTCAATATCACTTCAAATTTCATCTCCTTCTCTTAAAACCAGGTTCAAAATTCAAATTCAAAGTCAATTTCTGATTTTGAAAATTCATTCATTTTCCTTTTATCTCAGCTTCAAAAATCATTCTTCTCAAAATCAAGATTTATTCTTCTAACTCTGACTACTTCAAAGGCTTAGAACTTCTCTGATCTATCTCAAGTTCTAAGTTAGATTCTACCATTTTTCATTCTATCATCAAATTCATCTCAGAAAAACTTGAAAAATTTCAAAACATCTTCAAAAGAGCATACATTTTTGCATTGCACAAGCATGATTCTTTGTGCATTTAGACTTAGGATAAATTCTTAGATAATATTTAGGCAAAGCAAAAAGGCATAAATTCGATCCTTGGTTCGATTACCTCTGGTAAAGGCGCCAGGAACGGTCAAACCTCATACCGATGAGCGAATCTTGTCTCTCCATTTTCCCACAATATTTTCAAAACGGAGGTGAGTGATTTTCTAAATATTTTCAAATCAAGGTCAAGTGAGACCCCGCAAAAGAGTTCCTCTCTCTTCTTTTCTCTTCTCTCTTCTTTTTCTGTCATTTATTTTTCTCCCTTCAAAAAGGAGGAAAATAGAGGTTAGAAAAGGGAAAAGAGAAGGAAGAGAGAGAAACCATAAGAGAGATTTTTTTTTGCGATGATCACAGTTTTGGCAACCGTGATGGGACCCGTCTTTGTCTGATCAAATTTAATGCCTTTTTCTTTTGCTTTGGTATTATCTAAGTCTTTATTTTACATATGTTAGCTACATCTTTCATGCGAACCTTAGGGGCCTAGATTTTGTCCTAAGCTGACATCAATTGCATATAGGCTTTAAGTGTGGTTTGGTAGGACCATATTGAGGAGATTATTCCATGCTCACATTAGACTTAGGTCTGAAATACCACTCTCCTCAATGTTAGGGATTGAATGTAAAACAATGTATACAAGTGTATGCTTCTCTTCATTTTAAATCTATCTCTTTAAGACTTGCATTAGAGACATCTGATTTCTTGCATGTTGAACATATTTTTGAAAACATCCCTACTTATATTGTCCCGGTCTTCACGTTGCTGGGCTGTCTCACTGAACCACAGTTCGGGAGAGAGCCTCACAACTGGACCACTTATTTGGGTTCGCGCCCCCCTACCACGTACCTAAGGGCCATAGTCCGAGGTATATCGGTATGTGCTCAAGGATATTGGGAAACCCTTACCTTAGAACCAGAGGAATATTTCTACACCACGTACTTCGAGCTTCAGCTTGAGTATATCGGCGTATCTTGATTGGAATCAGATGATCTGAACCCTAGAGTTAGGATTAAGGTCCTACAAGCTATTTCAAAATATTGCATTTAGAGTCAGCTTTAGGGAGTGTTGTTTGTGCATCTTTGTTTGTACATTTGTGATTGTATGATATTTTATATTCCTTATATTTCCTAAAAACCCTGGGTATATATTTTTCAAAATTCTCTCTTTGCTTTTAAAACCCAGGTGTATTTTTTCTTTTCTTCTAATTCTTTTGATCCTGCCTGCAAATTCTTCAAATCTTAAATCTTTGCCATCTACTTTCGAAATTCTTTATCTTTTTGTGAGGATATGTCCTTTTTAAAATTAATCTTTGTTCTCATTTTTTACTTATTTATCCTTTTTCAGAAAAACAGTGCGGTTGTCGCAAATTTTGGTGACAACCCAATCCCTCGTAATGGGATATTTTCATTTTCAAATTATGATTTATTCTTTTATTAAAATTTCTTCCTAGATCTTTTCTAAAAACCCCATTTTTGCTCTACAGAGAGCATTGGCGTTATCAGTTGAGTCAAGCAAAGGCCAAAGATTGCACTGCTCTAACATCCCAGTTACATGCAAAAAGTAAGGAAATGATTCTCAAAAGACTGTCAGAGAGGGAGTTCAGGACAACAAGAGTGAGATCTATATCAGTTATTCAAGAAGATGATGCTTGAGATATTATCTGAAAAAGCTAAAGCCAGTTGTGGAAAAGCTCCCACTGAAGGAAAGGCGCCTGTCACCTTCCCCATGAATGAACGCAGCAATATCGGTGCAGGAAACTCTAAAGCCAGCAGGGGCAGCAACCAGGGCAGCAACTTGGGAGAATATGAAGGACAGATTGGGAAATGTTGTGAAAACCATGATAGACTTCTTCAATATAGTCCTCAGCAAAAAGGCAAGAAGCAAGAAGAACCAAAGCGCAAGGATTGGAGCAAGGATCGAGATTTCACTCCTTTGGATGAACCGCTCGACAAAATCCTCGAATACATGTTGTCTAGCGGATTACTCAGGCTCCCAAAAGTCGCCAACCCTTCCACAGTCATGGGAAAATATATAGACCAATTCTGCGGATACCATCAAGAAACAGGGCATGACACTGAACATTGCTTCGTCTTCAAGAATATAGTTCAAGACTGTCTTGATAAGAATCTCTTTGTCAAAAACGAAGAAGAAAAGCATCCAGATCTTCTAACCATGCAAGCTCAGTCCAGCTACCAGACATGGGTCAGCACTCAGTGGAAGTCAAGCAAGTCGAAGAAAGCAAAGCATGAGGGTTGGGGTTATGATCACAAGCTTAACCCTCTAGGACAGCCAATCAAAGAAGTTCTACAATACCTGCTTGTGAAAGGCATGATCAAACTCCCAAAGCAGGATGATCCCTCTGTCACCAAGGGGAAATGGAAAGATCGCTTTTGCAAGTTTCATCAAGCAAGGGGGCATGACACAGAGCGCTGCTTCATTCTTAAAAATATTGTACAAGACTACATTGACAAAGAGCTTTTGGTGCCAGAGGAAGGAGAAGAGCAGCCTGCAGTTCCAACTGAACCTTTTCCAGCCCACTCGAAGAATTGAGAATGCCAAAAGTGTTTCACTTTCATCCCTTTTCTTTTTGTCAGTCGCTTTATAGGGGCAAGTTGGCCCAGTCTTTGTGACTTCTTTTGGTTAAAATACTTGTAAATATTCAACTTTGTTATCTACTTTTGCTTATCAATGAAATGTCAATTTTCTTTACATCTTTAATATTCCCTTCTTTTTGCCATACTGAGGCATTAAATTCCTTTTCTTTTTCAAAATGCTGGACAATCCTGACATCATTCATGAGAGAAATGATATTACCTATGAGGGCCTTTCAAAAATCATGAATTTTTTTCATATTTTAGTCCAACCTTTTTCAAAGATCAACCCTCGTGTGGATCATCTTTTCCAAAAAATAGGTTTTCAACCATTATGTTCAAAGATCAACCCTTGTGTTGATCATATTTTCTAAAAATTGATTTCGAATCATTGCATTTCAAAGATCAACCCTTGTGTTGATCATATTTTTCTAAAAATTGATTTCGAATCATTACATTCAAAGATCAACCCTCGTGTTGATCATATTTTCTAAAAAATGATTTCGAATCATTGTGTTTCAAAGATCAACCCTTGTGTTGATCATATTTTTCTAAAAATTGATTTCGAATCATTGCATTCAAAGAGCAACCCTTGTGTTGATCATATTTTCTAAAAAAATTTATTTCGAATCATGGCATTCAAAGATCAACCCTCGTGTTGATCATATTTTTCTAAAAATTGATTTTGAACCATGGCATTCAAAAATCAACCCTCGTGTTGATCATATTTTTCTAAAAATTGATTTTGAACCATGGCATTCAAAAATCAAGCCTCGTGTTGATCATATTTTTCTAAAAATTGATTTCAAACCATGGCATCCAAAGATCAACCCTCATGTCGATCATATTTTCCAAAAATTAGGTTTTCAAATCATTGCTTCAAAAATTAAACCTCATGATGATCTCTCGTGAATGATCCCCTTTCAAAGATCAGTTCTCACGGTTAATCTTTCTTTCCAAAAATGATTTTCTCATATTCTTCTCTCATTTTAAAGATCCCACATTAAGGCAGGATCAAATAAACTCCTTTTTCTCAACTTTTATCAATTTTTTTTCATTTATCAAATCTTCTTTCAGTCTTATCAGTTTTATTCATCTTTATCAAATTTAATTAAACTTTATTCATCCATTTTTATTAATTTTTCTTGTCAAATTCTTATTTCAAAATTTTCCCTTTCAGGTTAAGGGATAAACCTGATGCCTCCTTCCCATGAGGTATTTCTTTTTCCTTCTTTGCCCCCCTTCAGGTTAAGGGATAAACCCGAAACCTCATCCTACGAGGTCTTTCTTACTTCAGGATAAGGGATAGTCTTGAATATCTTTCTTCCTCTTTTAAAGCTTCATTAATCTCCGCAAAGTCTTTTTCTTTATCCAATTTTATCAGTTTTATTTTCTTTCTCAAATTTTGTCGATTCTTTCGATTCTTTATCAAGCCTTTCATTAATTTCCCTTCCCATTTAGGATAAGGGATAATCCTAAAAACCTCTCATGAGAGCAACAATGCTACTTGTAAGAATTCTGTCACAAAGATGAATTTCATAAAATTTCCTTGATTCTTTTCCTTTGTCAAATCTTTCATCAATTTCTATCTCTTCTCGTCAGTTCTTTTTCAAATTTTATTTCCTCCCCAGTCAAGATAAGGGGGCAATCAGATCACATGCAAATAAATTCAGTCCTCGAGCTGGTCATTCTCAATCCTAGATCCGGTCCTCGCACTGGAAAATTTTCAAAACTCAATCCTGATTAAAACTTTCTGTCAAAAACCCGAGTTTCGACTCAGGCTTCTCCTTTTGGATCCAATGCTCGCTTTGGAACCAATCATTTCTTTAGAAATTCAAGTTTTCAAAACTCGGGTTTCTCTTTTATCTTTTATTTTCTGAAGATCCGAGTTCCAGCTTGAGTTTTTCCTCTATTTATTCGTTTGAAGTTCCGAGTTCCGACTAGGGCTTCCTTTTGAATCCAATGCTAACATTGGAACCAATCGTTGTGTCGAAGTTTCGAATTTTTCAAAATCCTCTTTTATCTTCTGATTTGAAGATCCGAGTTCCCACTCGGGTTTTTCCCTCTATTATTTCGTTTGAAGTTCCGAGTTCCGACTAGGACTTCCTTTTGAATCCAATGCTTGTGTTGGAACCAATCGTTGCATCAAAATTTCGAACTTTTCAAAATAAAAAATCTCTTTTATCTTTTGTTTTGAAGATCCGAGTTCTCACTCGGGTTTTTCCCCTTTCTTTCGTTTGAAGTTTCAAGTTCCCACTCAAGTTTTTCCCTCTATTATTTTGTTTGAAGTTCCGAGTTCCGACTAGGACTTTCTTTTGAATCCAATGCTCACGTTGGAACCAATCGTTGCGTCGAGAATTTGAGTTTTCCAAAAAATTTCTCTCTTATCTTTTATCTTGAACATCCGGGTTCTGACTCGGGTTCTCCCCTTTTATTTCATCTTCCTTTTAAAAATACACGAGTCCCAACTTGGACTCTCTTCTTTTTCAAAAAACCCCAATTGCCAGGCGGGACCTTCTTCCAAAATCCAGCTTTCCAGCTAGTTCATTTTAAAATTTCAAGATTCAGGTTTATTTTTTCCCTCCTTCCCCTTCAAGTTAAGGGATAAACCTGATGCCTCATGCTAACGAGGTATTTCTTTCATTCCTTCCCCATTCAGGATAAGGGGGCAAATACTGAAAGCAGACCACATACAGTTAAGATGTGATGGTCCGTTGAATTCAGAATTTTCATCAAGAAACTTTACTTTCCAATCTATTACAACCCAATCCTCGCACTGGTTACCTTTCAATCCTATGTTGAGCTCATTTTTAAAATCTGGTCCTCGCACCGGTAGCTTCCTAAATTCAACCTTCTGATCAAATTCTTCCCTTCTACAAATCAAGTTCTAACTTGAACTTCCAAATTTGATGTATTTCAAAACGTTCCAGCTTTTTGCTGGTTAGGTATTTCAAACGTTCTAGCTTTCGCTGGTCAGACATTTCAAAAGATCCAACACTCGTTGGTCATGTATTTCCAAACGTTCCAGCTTTTTGCTGGTCATGTATTTCAAACGTCCCAGCTTTTGCTGGTCAGGTATTTCGAACGTTCCAGCTTTTTGCTGGTCATGTATTTCAAACGTTTTAGCTTTTTGTTGGTCAGGTATTTCAAAATGTTCCAGCTTTCGCTGGTCATGTATTTCAAACGTTCCAGCTTCTGCTGGTCATGTATTTCAAAGGTTCCACCTTTTGCTGGTCATGTATTTCCAAAATCAAAGATTCAGCTCAAGGTCTCATCAAAATCTATATTGAGTGATTATTTCACAAGGAATTCGTGAAAACTTTGCCAATTTGCTAAAAGCATTTGTTGATTCTAAAAGTCTGACTACACAAAAGAATTACCTCATATTACCTCTAGTATTTTTTCCAAAAGGTGAAACTTTTGCGAAAAAGAGGTAAAATTCAAATCTTTTCCTGTTGATCAACCAAAAGAATGTAAGAAATGTCTTCGATATGATTTGTGAAAGAAATATCAGAAGTGATTTGATATTGATCATGGCTATGGTGCGTGTTTTAAGACAACTTTCTGGCAATCAGGCAGTGGACATATCTTGAGCTATAAAAAGAATCCACTCAACCCATGTCTTCTCGTTCATTTAATGTTGCAATCAAATATCCGCAAAAGGGATCTCTTAATTGTCGTCAAAATGAAGACGAATATGCGAGTTAGACCCCCGGGGCCAAAGAAGATTTGGATCATCTCCGAGATGAATGAGTTTGTGAAGGATCCTTCCAGGGAAAGTTCAGACCACCGTCGAGATGAAGGCGAGTGCGATGAACCTACCAACAAACCCTAAAAGATATTTGATTTCTACTATCATCTAAAGACCTTTTTGAGCCAAAGTCATCAATAGAATTCCTGAGATAAAAAGAAGGATCAGAACATCTCAAAGATGAAGGAGTTTGTGACGTACCCTTCTCTGAAAAAAAGAGAAAAGGCAGGACATCCAAATGAAGGATGATGTAAAAACCCGAGAAAGTTCAATGACTTAAAAAGAGTGCAAAAAGATCATCATGGGAAAATACCCAGATATCAAACTGCCAAAGTTGCCAGAAGTCATCTTTTCTTGTGCAAAATTCTTTTATCAATATCTTTTCACTACCTGATTTTATGAAATTAAGAATATTTCTTCTCTTCTCATATCAGAAAAATTGATAGCTTCCTTGAAGAAAATCATCAACGCTAAAATTTTGAATTTGACTCTTAAAAACCGAGGAGTTAACCCCGATGGAGGGAATACTCTAGGTAAAAGAGGGAATATCTTTTTGCACATACGTGCACATTTTTCAAGCGTTTGAGTCAACTATAATTTTATCTTATTGGCAAGATTCTCTAGCTATTCCAAGAAATGAAATGAATATTCAATATCCATTTTGATGCAACCTAGCGTTGTTTGTATCTTCCAGAAGAGTTGCCTCATCCAGTTGAAGTATCTCTTCCTGTCCCATTATGATTTCTCCACTTGAGAAATCCGTATGGTAGATTTCCCACTCAGGTTAAGGGTCAAACCTGAATTTTCTGCGAGAGGTCATTGATTTCAAAAGCTATTTTAATCTCAGCAATGAGACGCCCCATTTCGTCCCCTTTTTCAAAGCTTTCGGGAACCCTATTTTCCTCCTTTCGCAAAACCTCTTTCGGATTTGTTCGTCCAAACTCCGAAGGTCCCATTATGGTTTCTCTATTTGAGAAATCCGTATGGTAGATTTTTCCACTCAAGTTAAGGGTCAAACCTGAATTTTCTGCGAGAGGTCATTGATTTCAAAAGCTATTTCAGTCTCAGCAATGAGACGCCCCATTTCGTCCCCTTTTCAAAGCTTTAGGGAACCCTATTTTTCTCCTTTCGCAAAACCCCTTTCGGATTTGTTCATCAAAACTCTGAAGGTCCCATTATGGTTCCTCCATTTAAGAAATCCGTATGGTAGATTTTCCCACTCAGGTTAAGGGTTAAACCTGAATTTTCTGCGAGAGGTCATTGATTTCAAAAGTTATTTCAGTCTCAACAATGAGATGCCCCATTTTGTCCCCTTTTCAAAGTTTTAGGGAACCCTATTTTCCTCCTTTCGCAAAACCCCTTTCGAATTTGTTCATCCAAACTCCGAAGGTCCCATTATGGTTTCTCCATTTAAGAAATCCATATGTTAGATTTTCCCACTCAGGTTAAGGGTCAAACCTGATTTTTTTGCGAGAGGTCATTGATTTCAAAAGCTATTTCAGTCTCAGCAATGAGACGCCCCATTTTGTCCCATTTTCAAAGGTTCAGGGAACCCTATTTTTCCCTTTTCGCAAAACCCCTCTCGGATTTGTTTGTCCAAATTCCGAAGGTCCCATTATGGTTTCTCCATTTGAGAAATCTGTATGGTAGATTTTCCCTACTCAGGTTAAGGGTCAAACTTGAACCTTCTGCAAGAGGTCATTGATTTCAAAAGCTATTTCAGTCTCAGTAATGAGACACCCCATTTCTTCCCCTTTTCAAAGGTTTAGGAAACCCTATTTCTTCCTTTCGCAAAGCCCCTCTCGGATTTGTTTGTCCAAATTCCGAAGGTCCCATTATGGTTTCTCCATTAAGAAATCCGTATGGTAGATTTTTCCCACTCAGGTTAAGGGTCAAACTTGAACCCTCTGCGAGAGGTCATTCATTTCAAAAGCTATTTTAGTCTCAGCAATAAGATGCCCAATTTCTTCTCATTTTCAAAGCTTTAGGGAACCTTATTTTTCTCCTTTCGCAAAAACCCCTTTCGGATTTGTTCGTCCAAATTCCGAAGGTCCCATTATGGTTTCTCCATTTGAGAAGTCCGTATGGTAGATTTCCCCACTCAGGTTAAGGGTCAAACCTGAGCCCTCTGCAAGAGGTCATTCATTTCAAAAGCTATTTCAGACTCAACAATGAGACACCCAATTTCTTACCCTTTTCAAAGCTTTAGGGAACCCTATTTTTCTCCTTTCGCAAAACCCCTTTCAGATTTATTCATCCAAATTTTGAAGGTCCCATTATGGTTTCTCCATTTGAGAAATCTGTATGATAGATTTTCCATTCAGATTGGGGGTTAACTCTGAAACTCGCTTCGCGAGATATCTTCCTTTCTTAGGTTTGGCTTAAACCTGAGTTTCATTCCAACAAAATTCCTCGTTTTGACAAAATGTTTTCTCCCAGTCCCATCATGGCTCTTCCCATCGAGGAATCCATGCTTTGTATATCCATCTAGAAAGGATTTTACTTGAGCTTCATCTCACGAGGCATTTTTCCAAAAATGTCCCATCAAGGTTCTCATATATTCCTTTCCTCATGCAATTTATTTTGATATATCTTCGTCCCATCCAGGTTAAGGGTTAAACCTGAATCATTCCAAAAAGCGTATCTTGTCTCACCCATGAGACTTGATCAAAATTCTTACTCCCCCATTTCGGGATGTTCACCCGAAGTCCCCATCACGATTTCTTTATCCTCTGTTATTCAGATATGTCATTTTTGAGGATTTCGTCTCCCCAAAAACCATTCAAGATAGGGTTTTAAGCCTAAGAAGCCATGTCTTTCAAATAAATTCTCCCACACCCAGTTCAAATCTGCTGACTGGGGCATTTTAAAAAAAAAAAATTGGAGTGTTATCTTTGTCACTAAGCTCGGCTTTTTACCGGCTTAGTAGCAAAGAGGGGCATCTGTAAACACCCCAAATTTTTTAAAATCTTTTAAATATTCCCCTTTTGCCTTTGATATCATTTTCTGAGCAATTGAGTCACTTTTAAATCTAAATTCCAGTTCATTTCTCAAGTTTTACTGAAATTAAATTCATTTTATATGTCTAACTCGATTTCAGATCCGGATCCATTATCAAGATCCAAATTTGAGCCTCATTGTCCAACTTTTAAATTTAAATTACAGAAAATACCAAAAATAGTTTTAAATAGCTCGGACAGTCCATCCGGCATCCGTTTGGGTCCATCGCGTTATATTTCTTGATTCAAGTTTTAAAACTCGAACATTTTTTCAAAACCTGGATCCAAACTCATTCTTCTGAAGAAATTTCCCCAAAATAACCCTGATTTTTCATAAAAACCTTTCTTTTATAAATATTTTGAAAATTTGTAAAATTAGTTTAAATTCCTTAGTTTTTAAAGTTTTGTCTTCAAAAATACGAAAAAATATATATAGAAAATGTCACAGAAAAAGAAAACACAAATGGCTTTTTAAAGCACCCTTTTTGAAAAATCAAGTTTGTGAAAAACACCTTTTAGCAAAATTCGTTAAAACCTCCACTCCTGGAAAATTTTGTAAAGAAGGAGGGACCTCCTTTGAAAAAAATCTAACGGTCTCCTGTTATAAAATAGGAGGCGCATCTCCCCGATTTCCCATCCACCATTCGCCTCCCCTCCACGATCCATTCCTTGCCTATCCATCCCTTGCCTATCCGTTCTTCACCTCTTCACTGCATTTTTCTCATCCATTAACGCTCGCATCCAGCATCCCTTGGCATTTCCCTCTGTTTTCCCCCTCTTCCTCTCTATTCCCTTTTCTTCTTCTCTGGTTTCTTCAATCTCTTATCCTTCCCCGGGTACCTTCCTTTCGGACAACTAAAAGAAGCTTGACTCCAGCTACAGGTAAGGATTCGTTCACTCTCTCTTTTGATTCTAATTTTACTGTATTTTTTTTTTTTTTTATAATTCTGCTTCATCTCTCGATCCAAGTCCTTCTTCAAAATGTAGTAGAGGTAGGGTCGATCTGCCTATAGCAGGATCGACCCACCCATGGCAAGATTAATGGAGTCATTATGCTCCAACATCTCGATTTCTCCCCTTTTCTTTTCATTATTTCCTGTCTTATTTTGATTTCAATATTAATGAGTTTTGAGTTTGGTTCTGATTTTCTTTGCTTTTTCCTTCTTTTTTTTTCTTTCTTCTCTCTTTTATCTTATTTGATTTCAATTTCTATTTTGTGATCTGTTTTAACTTCTGTCTTGATTCCTATTTCCTATTTCCTATTTATTTGCTTTGATTCGTATTTGGTTTACATTTTAAATCTGTTTTGATTCTTGTTTCTTGTTCTTAATTTGTTTCTAATTTTGATTTACGCTTGATTCCTTAATTGATATTCTGCTTGTCATTTCATTTTTTTCATTTTTATTTGTGTCTTCAAAATCCCTTCGGTTTAAACCTATTGCATTCGTTATTTCCCCTATAATAACATCTATCCTGTTCTCGGTATTCAGGCACTCTATATATGTTTTAGATTTAGGTATACATCGCATGTCATTGTTCATTCTTGTTCAACTACTGCATATTGTATTGTTTAGCTACATCATTTACGCTTTATGTAATATTGTTGCCTCATATAGCATTGCATCAGTTAAGAATTGTTCTTTAGTTTATAATCCTCAGCTTGAACATCCGTTTTTCATCAAGATCCCAATTTATTCTATATGCTTTGATCTTAACCCCTGCATGTGACTTGCATTTCATAGAAACTTCATATACCCTGGCATTGCATAATATTGTTAGACCCTGAATGGAGAATTTTAGATGTTAGACCCCGATTGGCAGCTGTACCAGTTTAAAAAGCATTAAAATTGATCAAATTTGCAAAATAGCTCAAGAAATGGTTTTCGGGACTCTACTGGGTCAGAGTGACATTGAAAATTGGGATTCGAGCTGGATTGAACTGATATAAGCTAGATTGAGCTGGGTTTTAGAGTTTCAGAACTCAACTGAACTCACCAGACACTGACTCAACTCACCTTTCCAACTGAATTTTCAAGAAAAGCTGTCATTTTTAGAGAAATGGTATGGAATGAAGCGAATTACGAACCTGAACTGGGTTTGGGCTGAAACAAAGGTCAGTAATACTGAGGTGAACTAAAATCGAGGCTCAAACACTAGCTCAACTGACTAAACTCGGCTCAATTAGGTGTTTAGTTTGCCTGTATTTCATCTTCACACTGTCTATTACGTATGCCTAGTTACCTTATGCCCACCCAAAATCACTTGCTGTGCTAGTGGCCCCGCTGCGTTGTCTCACCTACAACATTCACCCCCCACTGTTCTCATGCTACATTGCACATTGGTAGCACCCTGACGCTACTATATATCAGCATGCTTCACCAAGTATCCTCTGTAAAATACATCTCTGTCAGTAGTATTGCATTCCCTGGATTCACTTGTTGTAGCAGTGATACATCCCAGATCGTGTTAGTTTACTCACACATTTCTAAAAAAAAAGAAAAATAAAAGAAAAATAACCAGTTGATCAAAAGGATGGAGTTGAAAGTGAGGATTCCTTGGCTTTCATTCTATAGCATGTTTATTTTATTTTTATTATTTATATCATAGTAACCCCTGACCATCTCTATACATTCACATCAGCTCATTTTTCTAACTATTTGGTATTGTTTACATTTTTTTTTTTTGAGTTTTCACCGGAGGACATCCATCTTGGTGACATCCAAAGCCTACAATATCAGTATTGAGGGAAAGGGCATCTTCTACCTCCACTCAATTAACAACATCACGTTCTTTACACACTGATTGTTGTGGTTGGAAGCAATACATTAACTTGTAGCTTTGTAGTAAAATCAAAATTTTGAATGGTTGTTGTTGTATGCTGTCAGCAACCCATAAATAACCTTTGATTTGCAATATGAGGAGGGTACCAGAAGAACACAAGAAACAATTGTTCATGTTGTTGATGAAGCACCTAACATCCTTTAATCACCTCACAGCACATTTGCTGCATACCCATTTTTCTGTCTCACAATACAACCATTATTACATTTCTCACTTTAACACTTTACCAAAATTTCATTCATTTCTATCATATGCATTGGTTTCTTTACTACAACAGTTCATATTCACATCTTAGTACATCTATATTTGTTGAGTCAATTCCCCTTTCATCTCAGTAAATCCATATTTTTCATTTTAACAGTCCCTATTTTGGTCACCCATGCATCTGTTAATGTACTGCACCAATACAACATCCACCTGTCTTCAGCCTTTTCCCCTGTACCTACATCCTTATCCCCTCTTCAATACCTCCCAGCACCCTGCATATGTTGTGTTAACAGCTGCACTTTATTAAGCAACATTCATTGTATTTTCCATTTGCTATTTATTTGTTATAAATCCATTGTAAAACCCACCTGCTATAGCAGGTATCACTCACTCACAGTCCCCTGTCGCTTCTCATAAAACTGAGAGCAATGCTTTAGCATTGAGGTGATGCTTCACCACAGCTGTGCTAAGGTACTAGCATGATTTCCAAACATTCACAATAAATGCAGAGCGTCGCTACAGTCCTTCCAACCCACTTGTGTATTACTTATATATGCTGTAATATCCCAATGCATTTTCTGCATGTTTCACGGTATCATTGGTTGCCATTTGCAACACTTTCAACAACCTTTCATACTTAACCACCAACATGTGCATTCTCAAATTTTATGTCATAATTCAAATTTGCATTATTGTACAGTATGCAACAATCACAACATTACCACTATATTGTACGCAACTTTTTTTATTTATTTACACTTCCCAATTGTTGTCCACAGCTACACAACACTTATATCTACTTATTGCCCTTCACAGCATAGTATAGCTTCTGCATCTTCCTAGCTTGCCTCACTTCTAGCTACTTTCACTCACATAAACCTGCTATATGTTCCAACAACACCTACAGTGATAACATTCACTATAATTTTCCCCACTCTTATCTTCTGCAACTGCTGTATGTCCACACCACAACCAACCCCACACAGTCGCATAACCACATCTCATATCCTCCTGCTTTCACTTCAATTCACCTTGCTGCAATCACATATTGCATATCTCCTACATTATTACCTTCCACAACTACCTTCTTTCACTTACCACTGTCTACAACCTCCATTGTTACACTTCCAGCATCCTTCACTGAACATATCTGCTTCATCCACATTTTCACCTCCAGCCCATCTACTGCACACCATTCTACCTATATACACACACACACAGATATATATATATATACACACACATTCATGTCCATATACATATATGTATATAAGTATACATATGTATATATGCATGTATATATGTACATAAATCATTTTTTTTTTGCTTTTCTTTCTTCTTCTCTTTTTCATACTAATCAAGTGTTTTGTAGGGGAATATATGGAAAAGGGTTATTATTTGGAGTTATAAATTCAATTTCATGTATTGTAATAGTTAGATCTTAATGAGAACTTACATTTCCTGTTTTAGATAGAATGAATGAGCATTGTAAATATCATAAATTGCTTATTTTCATGCTTTTTGCCTTTACTTTCCAAAATCTCACAAATGGGAACACGAATGGCACGTGCACCATTTCGTAAGAGGTAATTAATCCTAAGTCGATGATTTACATCAATGACCATAGTCAGGATATAAACAAAACTTAGGATTTTTATCTTTTATAAAATAACACTGGATCCACACTGGCCCCTTTTCAAAATTCATCATGTTTTCTTTAAATACTTTTCTCTTTTATCAGAGTTTAGTTTAAAATTAATTCAATACGTATACCAATGACCATAGTCAGGGTATATTGAGAGTTAATTTTATTTTAAACTCTATAAAAAGCACCAAAATGTATTCTATTCTTCATTTGAATTTGAATGTGGTTGTTATATAATACATTCAATGACCATAGTCAGGGATGTATTATATATTCAATCTCGTTTTAATTCATTTAAAGAATGAAATATGATTTTCAAAATCCAATTTCAAAATTATTTAGATTCATTCATCATTTAGGATAGAATTGCATCAAATTCTCAAAAATCTCTTTCAAAAACCCAAGTGATTGTTGAACCTCTTTTTCAAATTCCAATTCTATCTCAAATTTCATAGTCCAAATTTGACTTTGAAATTCCCAGGATCATTTTATATTCAAACTTCAAATTTCCAACTCCATTCAAAATTCAAATTCAAAATTCAATTTAAAAGTTTTCGATTCATCTTCAAATACAAAACCGAGTTTACCTTCCTATCTTCAAAATAAAAAATCAAAGTTTGAGATTAATACTGAACCTCAAAGCTTGACCTTTTCTAGATTTTGAATTCAATCTGGGCTTTCAAAACCCAAATCCATATTCAAAAGTCCCATTTGGACTTTCAGAATCCAAATCCAAAGTTAGATCTCAACTTGGATCCAGATTTCCAAGTACAAATCTCCACTTTTGGATCTCAGACTTCAGATCCAATCCCCATTTAGGATCCTAGATCCAGAATTCAACTTCAATCTTGGATCTCAGACTTCAGATCCAAATCCATTTTAGGATCCAGAACCTAGTTCCACTATGGATCTCAGACTTCGGATCCAAAATCCATCTTAGGGTCCAGAGTCCAACTCTATTTTGGATCTCAGATTTCATATCCTAAATCCATTTTAAGATCCAGAATCCATTTTAGGATTCAGAATCCAATTCCATCTTGGATTCCAGATCTTGGATCCAATTTTATTCAGGATCCAGAATCCAATTCCATTCCCAATTCTAGATTTCAAAACCAATTCCATCTTCAGATCTTATTTGAACTTCCTAAATCCATTTCTATTTTTAAATACCATTTGATTTTCTCAAATCCATCCCGACTTCAAATTTTAAATCTAAAATTCAATATCACTTCAAATTTCATCTCCTTCTCTTAAAACCAGGTTCAAAATTCAAATTCAAAGTCAATTTTTGATTTTGAAAATTCATTCCTTTTCCTTTTATCTCAGCTTCAAAAATCATTCTTCTCAAAATCAAGATTTATTCTTCCAACTCTGACTACTTCAAAGCCTTAGAACTTCTTTGATCTATCTCAAGTTCTAAGTTAGATTCTACCATTTCTTCATTCTATCATCAAATTCATCTCAGAAAAACTTGGACATTTTTAAAATATCTTCAAAAGAGCATACATCCTTGCATTGCACAAGCATGATTCTTTGTGCATTTAGACTTAGGATAAATTCTTAGATAATATTTAGGCAAAGCAAAAAGACATAAATTCCATCCTTGGTTCGATTACCTCTGGTAAAGGCGCCAGAAACGGTCGAACCTCGTACCGACGAGCGACTCCCATCTCTCCATTTTCTCACAATATTTTCAAAACGGAGGCAAGTAATTTTCTAAATATTTTCAAATCAACGTCAAGTGAGACCCCGCAAAAGAGTTCCTCTATCTCTTCTTTTCTATTATTTTCTCTTCTCTCTTCTTTTTCTGTCATTTATTTTTTTCCCTTCAAAAAGGAGGAAAATAGAGGTTAGAAAAGGGAAAAGAGAAGGAAGAGAGAGAAATCATAAGAAAGGAAAAAATTTGCGATGATTACAACGACCCCTACCACAGCCTCCCACGTCCCTGTGCCCATCGGAGGCCCGACAGGTGGCCTACGGGACCCTTGTCATCCCTTTTTTCTCTGGGGGTTTGCCGGAGTGCCGACAGAGGACCAATGGCCTCTGCGACACCCTCTCTCCTTTGTGGGTGATAGGGAGACCGACAGGAGGTCGGTTGCCCCCTGTCACCCCCGTCCCGATCTCTCTCCCTCTCTCTGTTGGTAGGGGTTGGCCCCCTGCCGCCTCTCGGTTGTTGGCAGGGGCTGGCCTCTGCCACCTTGTTGCTGTCGGTAGGGGGGCTGGCCCCCTGCCGTCTCATGGCTGTCGGCAGGGGATCATCCCCTGCCGCTTTAATGCTGTCGGCAGGGGCTAGCCCCCTGCCGTCTCGTGGCTGTCGGCAGGGGCTCAACCCCTGCCGCTTCATGGCTGTCGGCAGGGGCTCAGCCCATGCCGCTTCGTTGCTGTCGGTAGGGGTTGGCCCCTGCCGTCTCGTTGCTGTCAGCAGAGGCTGCCCCCCCTGCCGTCTCGCTGCTGTCGGTAGGGGCTGGCCTTTGCCATCTCGTTGCTGTTTGCAGGGGCTGGGCCCCCTGCCATCTCGCTGTTGTCTGCAGGGGCTCGACCTCTGCCGCTTCGCTGCTGTCGATAGGGGCTGGCCCCCAACCGCCTCGCTGTTTTTGACAGGGGCTCATCCCCTGTCGCTTTTCTGATTTCGGCCAACAAGGGCACACCTCTGCTGCCTCTCTCTTTTTCAATCGTCAGGCCTGACTTTCTATTCTTCACATGATAAGTAATGTAGCGTTGAATACTCACACTTGTTAAGGGACTAACAAACATTCAAGCATGGGGGTATTTGATAATGCATGAAATGCACATCAAGTTAGTGGATTATTCATGCATTTTGTAGAAAGATTAAGGTTTTAAACCCATGTTTAGATGCATTTTGATAGTAAGGGGTTGTGGTTCGAATTTCAGAGAAATCAGAGTTAAAATGAGAGAGTTATGGCTATTTTAGTGTTCGGGCACAGATTTTGAGGTGGATCAGATCCATATCCGACCCAATTAGGCTATTTGGACCTTGGATCAATTTTTAGAAAGCCCAAAATCCAACCCACACGTATATCCATATCCATTTCAAAAATTTTTGCAGAAAACCCCTCAGAAAGTGGCGCCTAGTGAAATATTTTTTTATAACCTTGTTTTTGAAAATTCTAAAAAGTAGAAATATACTTTTTAGAAGAGCCCTAGACGTCTTTGGCATTGGGATTGATGCCTCTTGCAGTGATTCTAACTCCATCCCCTCTCCAACCCCTCATCCCACCTCATTTCCACCGAAAATTGGGTTTTTGCTTGGAAATCAAGCATTAATCTATCTCTCTTTCCATTCCTTTTCGTTTCTTTAGTATCCTTGCTGCGTTTTCTCACCATTTGCTGTGTTTTTGCAGGTGTAGCAGAAGTGGAGACCATTAATCTTGCTTGGAAGTGCGAAACACCCCAACAAGATGAGCCGACCCTACCTCCATCAAGTTTTCTAAGTCCTCCGATCGCGAATCGGCACCCGTTCCATATTCGGTGGATCTCCAACGTGTTGCAGCTGTAGATACCCTGCTTGTGGTGACATTCCAGCATTCTCGAACCATTCGGGACGTCAAGCCAAGGCCATTGTCCGCTCTCTTCTCCCCCACGATCGCCGGATCGCCCTTGAGGTAGGTCTTTTCCTCTCTTTTCTTCTAGTTAAAGCCTAAATTGTGTGTGCTTGTGTTTCTTTTATTATTTTCTGTGTGTTTTCTTTATTTTTATTGTTTCAACCTTAGAGTAGAATTCGTGCATAGGCCAGCATAGTAGATTTAGGTTTTGTTTCATTGTTTTGTGTTCGAGTATTAATTTTCATTGTTTTTTCATTCAAAACGTGTAAATCGGCTAGAGGTTCTTCTAGCCGATTTGTTTTTCATATCCAACGTGTTTGGTAGTGTTATTTCCACATAAAATCATTTAAAAAAAAAGTTTCATTTTGATTTAATTTGGTCGTTGGATTGATTGAGTATTATTTCGATTAAAAAGAAAAAATCGGCTAGATTGATTCTAGCCGATCTTTGCATTTTGGTAATTTTTAATTTCTGTAATTTTTTTTCTGTGGTTGTTAAGTATAATCTGAGTTTGTTCACCTGTTCCCAGTGTGTTCCATTTTCGTTTTAGGTGAGGATTGAGTCCATATATTTCATGTGAGTTATTTTGCAAAAGTCGTTGGATTGGGATTGAAATTAGTTAAGTGTGTGGGATTCCATTGTGGATGTCGTGTAGTTTGTTGTTTGTGTGGTAGTTCAACAGTCTTGTAAGGTTGTATGATTCGAGTTTATCGTATTTGAGTCTTTCTAAATATCGTATTTGTGTTTTAGTGTTTTAGGTGTTTTGTTGCTATTGAGAAAAATACAAAAATTGAGTTTTCTTGTGTTATTGATTATAGTGTTCAGCCGGTTGTAGGAAATGTTCATTTAGTTCTAGTTTATTATATTAGCATAATTAGTTGATTAATATTCAGTTAAGATAGATTTTTATTTTGTAGTAATCGTGGTGTTGATTAGATTAAATTCCTAGTGTTCTAGGTTTTGCGTGTAGTTAGGTTATTATTCTTTTGTTTGTGCAATTTTTAGTTCCAGCATTTTATTTAGTTAATGTGGTTTGCGGTAGTATAATTAGTTAATTAAGAGCATTAGCATGGTGTTATTTGTTTAGTTTTGAAATTTATGTTATTTAAGTGATAAGTCAATTTTTACTTAGGTAGTCTTCTTCCCCAAGGTGGGGCGGCAGCCATTAGAGCTCCACTTGAGCTCTGGACTGCTTTTGGTAGGTTCTTAGGATTTAGGTAAGTTAAGTTAGTTGTCTAGATTCATTGTATCAAGGGATTTAGTCAAAAACGTTTTTTGATTCTTTTGGTAAGTGAGATTGCTCCAAATTCGTGTAAGGTAATTATTGACCTTTTTGCTCCAATCAAATGAAGTTTTAGAAGTTTTCTTCTCCAGGCAAGTGAGCAAGGGTCTCAATTTTTAAAAGTAGAAATAAGTGGGGGTTTCAGAATTAATTTGCCATAATTTTTCCACACGATTTTTGGAAGGGACTTAATTGGTAGAAAGGTTTTCTTTTTGGAAATCAAGGAAATCGTGTGGACCATTTAGGGCTGGACGGTTTCTTCTTTTATAGTTTCCTAAAGTGTTTTTCAAGACCATTAAGGATAGAGCCTTCTATCCTCTATACGTTTTTGGAAACTATTCTGAATTTCAAATTCCTTTCTTAAAAGGTTTTCAAAGATTTGGGAAAGATATTTAAGATTGTTTGTTTGTTTTTAAAGCAAGGTCAATTAGTGTAGACCCCATTTTGGGCTGGACGTTTTTGGAGGCTCTCCACTTGCCAATTTCGGATTGGATTGATTAGTAACTCCCTTGTTAATTTGTGTTATTGATTTAGATAAACAATAACATTAAGTCTTTTTAGTTAAGTCTACATTTACATTAGATTTAATTAAGTTAGTTAAGTATGTTAACCTTAGTTAGGAATTAGGTTCTTAGTTAACTAAGTTTTAATTAGGTTTTATAAATTAGACGTGTAATTAGTGGAGTCATTAGTGTTAGTTTTAATTAATTAGGTATTAATTTCTAAGTGTCTAAATTAGTCAATGTCTAAGGTAGTTAACCTAATCTAGTCAAACTAGTTGACCCTATTAGGTGAGTCGTGTCCCTTGTCTAAGCCAAGTCGAGTCCACCTAGTGAACCTAGTAAACCTAGTCCTAGTCCTGGTCCTATCTTACAATCACCCTCATTGGTCGTTAGTGGTTTGTTTGTCTTTAATTTTTTCATATTAGCTTTAGTAGAAGTAGTTTAGTTAATCCCTTAATCAATCTAGTTAGATTGTAGAAGTGTTTGTTCAAGGTGTAATTGCTTATTGTGTTTGATTTTTGTAGTTCAATTATTTCATTTGTAGTTTGTTGGTAATAACTGCAGCTTTTAATTTATGTAACTAGGTTTGCATCTCTTTGATTATCTTAGTTGCATTTGCATCGGAAGTTAGCTTAGCTTTAGTCATAATTTGCATATCGTATTTCATTTTTAATGCATTTATCATAAGTGTAATCATCATCTTCATATACACTGTCATTCAATACCATTTAGGATTGTATTAGGGTTAGATTGCATTTTTAGTGTTTAAAATAGATTTATAAAGTGAATAATGCATTGAAAGCAAAACCCGATTTTTGCCCTGTCGCACTGTCGTCATTTCATGTGCAAAAATTTCAAGTTTTCCAAATATTTTTTTTTCTATTCTCTTTATTGGTGTGTTAACTATCTGTAGACCAAATTTTAGCTCGATCCGAGTTGGTTTGGTCTGATTTTTAAGCATTTTGTGAAAACCGCTTTTTCGGATTTGAAAATTTCGGGACCTGCGATGTCCTGATTTTTTCTAGTTTTGAAACGCTTATATCTGGAGTTCCAGATATCATTTTTTAATTCTGTAAAAACTGTCAGATTCTTCAATCTGTTAGTTACAGAATAAAACAAATTTCAGGAAAATTGGACTTCATTTTCTTTGTCAAACAGTCAGTTTCCGACAAGCTGTCAGAAGTCTATTTTACACTATTTAGTGGTAGAATTGTAATTTCATTCATTTAGGTATTTTCGGTCTGTTCTCATCAAATTCTGCATTTTAAGTGTTGCATATGCATTATCTTGCATTGATAGACTTAGAATCAGTAATTTTAGAATTAGTTTACCATTTTAGTCAATTATTTTAGTGTAATTAGGAATTATTTTGTTAATTTCTAGAAAATTAGGTTTAGTTGCATTTCTAGCTTGAGTTATTAGAATTAGTTACTAACTCTTTATTTTCCTGTGTTTTTAGGTTGAAAGGCATAACTGATCATACATATAATTTAGGGTTTATTAACATTTAAATATGCATGATTTTATAAAATAATGTTTCAAAAACCCAATTTTATGTTAGTTTTTGAGTAAATGTGCTAAAATGATTTAAAATTAGAAAATGCATGAAAAATAGTTTTATTTTACATTCTTATGCCTATTTTAGTTTTTGTAGTTGGTTTTAGTTTTTATTAAAAGAAAAAAATAAAAAAATTGGAGAAAAATAGTTTTATATTCATTTTAAGTGTTTGTGTTTTTTTTAGAAAAGAAAAAAATATATAGTAGATTAGTTTTTGAAGTTTCTTTTATAAATAGTTTTGTTTCTAAAAATTTTCACAATTAACCGATTCAGACGGTTTTCTTTACTTTTGAAAAAAATAAAAAAAAATAATAATAAAAACAAACCATTTTGTGGTTTGTAATAAAAAAATTATATATAAATAATAATAATACAAACCGGTTGGAACCGGTTTGTATTTCTAAAAAGAAGGAAAATTGAAAACCAAACCGGCTGGAACCGGTTTGGAAGTTTTGAAACCGAATAACTTTTGTTACAAACCGGTTCCAACCGGTTTGAGCCTTTTAAAAACCCAAAAACAGAATCGAGAGGGGCTTTTTCATTTTGTTTCTTTACCCAAAATTTCCTCTTCTCCTTCTGATTTTCTTTCTTTACCCCCTTTCTCTTAGTTGCCGGATTTCTTCATCTCACGCTACTTCTTCTTCTTCTTCTTCTTCTTCTTCTAATTCTTCTTCTTCTTCTTCTTCCAGCAGCCGATCTTCATCATCCGGTGGCAAGGAGTTCTTCGATCGATGGCAGCGCATGAGATGGAAGCCACTTCTTCCTTCCTTTCCCGGTAAGTCATTATTTTCTTCTTCTTCTTCTTCTTCTTCTTCTTCTTCTTCTTCTTCTTCTTCTTCTTCTTCTTCTTCTTCTTCTTCTGCAGGTTCCTTAATGAATTCCGTTTGTAATGCTGTGTATTAAAAACTAAAAAAAAAAAAAAAAGAGTTGAAATCAAAACAGAAAGAATTTATGTTTCCAAATTGTTTTGTTCTGATTTTGATTTTTGTAATTGATGCTGTAGTTAAATGAACTTTGATTCGAAATTGATACTCTGAAATCCATATTGTCATCAATTAAAAAAAAAAAAACATGTCATCGGATTACAATACTATGCTCTAAAATTTTTCCGGCGATAATTTTTCCGGCAATCAAGATTGAATCCAATTTTTGTTCGGTTACCTAATTTCAATCAGCTAGAAGTTCAGATTAATATCTGATTTCTAGTTTGTAATACATCTGATCTGTTTTCAGCCGGACTCTCTTTACATTTACAATGAAAAACAGAAATCCATTATTCTTATGCCTGAGCATTCTTGAATTGCCGGAACTATCTCTGAATCCATAAACTGATTGAGTATTGCTTAATTGATTGGATTTAGTTTGATTGAAGTATCATCGTAGTTGATTAATTGCCTGATAACTGGAATCAACATTTTTTGATTTCCTGTAATTGACAATATGATTTCTAGATTGATAACTGAACTTTTCAATTGATTAAATATTTTGAAAATTTTCAGTCTATCAGAATTATCACTTTGCTATTTGTTTTTCCGGCAAGAATGATATGATGCTGAACCGATTTAATTGGATATCTGGATTCAGTTTGAGATACCGAATTAGGATGATAATACTTTGCTGATATTGTTTTAGATAGATACTACTTAGTACTTAGATTACTTAGTGTGTTGATAGTATATTACTTAGTTAATTGATTCATTCAGTGTTAGATTACTTAGTTGTTAATCATTTTGCTATTAAAAAAATAGTTTAGTTAAGAAAGATAATTAGCATTGTCAATTACTTTCCAATTAGTTCGTTAGAATTAATAAAAATAAAAAAATATATCATTTGCATTTAAAATTGTCGTTTAGATTTCTTTAATGATTCCTTTTGTACTCTTAGCATTTAGTTAGTATATTTTGTTTAGTACATTCTATTTCTTCTTTCTTTGGTACTGCTCGTGTTCATTTGCATTGTGCAGGATAGCACAGGAGTGGAGCGGAAGTGATTACACGACACGCGAATTACGAAGAATAAAGTTTCTTTTTACGTTTTAGTTTAGAATTAGGAATTTAATTGGGTTTGTAAATATTGCACTTTACGCCCTCTGCGAAGGGTATTCATTTGTTGTAATAGTTAGTTGTTTTACTCTTTTGAAACATTTTACATTTCAATAATTCGGCAATAAAGATTAGTTTAGATTTGTGTGCTTGAATACGATATATTCCCGTTCCCTGAGTTCGACCCGGTCTCATCCACTAGTGAGAACCGGTTTTTATTATTTGATGTCTGGTTTTCACATGTTTTTCATTTAAAAATCTTTTCAAAATTACAACGATTTAAAAGAAGACATCAATAACCATTTTCCAGGGTTTCTTGTCCAAGTGCAAATAATTGGATAATTGGCGAAAAGACAGAAATACTCTTGGCGTACAACAGAAGACTGATTTGCTTGTCTATTTTATTTTAGTGTTAAATTGTATTTGTTTTAGCATTGTAATTGTAACTAGTGTTTCTTGATTAATAAATTAAATTTCTTAGAAATAGTTGAGTAACTCTTGTTCCCTGTGGATTCGACCCGTACTTACCACTTCGTGGAAAGTCGGTTATTTACTTTTGGTTGACGATTTTTCAAAGCTTTTATTGAAACATATTGTTTTAAAAATATCATTTCCAAAATATCAACCAAATTTTGGCGCCGTTGCCGGGGAACGACGAATTACTTATTTTATTTCTTAGAGTTTGATTTATTAAACTGTTTTAGTTAGTTAATTAGTTGTTTTATTTTCTAGTTAGTAGGATTAGTAAGTGAATATAGGATTAACATAGTTAGTAAATATAGGATTCACGTACTGTTTTCTAGGATTCACTTTATATTCATTCTGCAAGGAGCGATTAGACAGGTGGGTTTTAGAAAAACTTAGTTTGTGATTTCCTGTATTTCTCTTTTCAGTATTTTAGAGTAGTTTACTTTGTTATTTCATTTACTTAGTTAATTAGTCTGATATAGATAGTTTAGCATATTTGCTTATTAGTTGTTGTATTTGTGTTATTTACATTTTAGTTTCTTTGTTAGTTTTAGTTTTAGTTTTAGTGTTAGGTCGTGTGCTTACATCTGGTCTTAGTACCTGTGTATGCAGGGGCGACGAGGTCTAGGAGCACCATTACATCCATTCGTTGACAACCCAGAGAAGATTTTACATTCCCCTCGAAGTTCGACAACAATGGCTGATATGGATCCTCCACCTCCACCCCCAGTTCATCCACGTCCTCTGCGGAAATACTTCATTCCCACATATTATGTTCAGGCATCTTGCATTCGGAGACCCGATGTAGGAGCGCCTCACTATGAGATTAAGGCCAACATTATTCAGATGCTCCCATCTTTCTATGGCCTTAGTCACGAGGATCCCTACCGGCATTTAGATGAATTCCTCGAGATCTGTTCTACTGTTAAGATACAGAATTTCGACGATGATGCTTTGAGGTTGACCCTATTCCCGTTTTCATTGAAGGATAAGGCCAAGTATTGGCTAAAGTCCTTAGATTCTGTAGAAATAGGGTCCTGGGATCAATTACAACAGGAGTTTCTTAGGAAGTACTTTTCCAATGGTCGTACGAACCAATACCGGCGAGCCATCACTAGCTTCTCAGAACTAGATGGTGAGCACTTTCATGAGACCTGGGAGAGAATGAAGGATCTCCTTAGGAAATGTCCCCATCATCAGGTGCCGAGATGGCAGCTGGTGCAGAGCTTCTACGATGGATTGTCTGACAGGAATCGTCAGATGATCGACTCTTCATGCAGAGGGACATTCATGTTGAAGAGCGAGGATGAAGCATGGAGGTTATTTGATACATTGGTCGAGAATTCCCTCCACCATGCTTCGAGCTCTCATTCGGAGAGAGCCACACCCAGCATTCAGAAGAAAGCTGGTGTTCTTGAGATTGGTCCATCTACTGCACTACAGTGCAAGGTAGACATGATTTCTCAAAAGCTGCACCAGCTTCTCTCAGGACCACCCACGACTCAGCAGATGTGTACTCTGTGTGCCAGTCTGGCACATGATATTACTGAGTGCCCTTCGGCAACTCAGTACCCTGAATTTGTTCAAGAACAAGTTCAGGCAGCTCAGGGTTACGTCAGACCGCAGAACAACCCATTCTCATCTACATATAATCCGGGTTGGCGTAACCATCCCAATTTTTCATGGAAGAATCCACAGTCTTCCATGTAGATGCCTACATCCTCTCAGACAGCCCGACCACCATCTTTTTCTCAGACATTTCCGAGGCCGAACTATTCTCAGTCTTCTTCTTCATTTCCTCTCCCGATTCTGCAGGAGTCTGCCCAACAGACATCTTTTGAGGAGAGACTTCTCCAGGCATTCCAAGAGGTGAAAACCTCTAATCAGAATGCCTTCGAGAAGTGTAGCCAGATCTTGAGCTCACATACGCAGTCCATTGCGAAGTTAGAGTCGCAAATGGGACAGTTAGCTGAGGCTATCAGTAGGAGACCCAAGGGTACATTGCCGAGACAGGCTATCATGAACCCGAAGGGCAAGGACCAGATGACTGAAGGCCTGTTTCATGCTGAGTCACAGCAGCAAGCCAAATCTGTTATGGCCCTGAGGAGTGGACGTGAGTATCACGTCGAGAGTAGAGAGAGAGAGAGAGTAGAGAGAGGATCGATGAGCCAGAGACCAGTATTCCATCTTCCTCGGCTCAACCATCAGTATCATCCCCATCATCACCATCACCATCATCATCTTCACCCTCAGTGCAGAAGAAGGATAGGAGTGAGCCTTCTCACATATAGGAGGAACCACCCGCGTATATTCCCCCACCACCCTATCCCAAAGCATTAGAGTCTCCCGGATTCAGAGGGAAGCAGGGTGCGAAGATCCAGGACATGCTTGACATCTTCAAGCATGTGCAGATCAACTTGCCTTTGCTCGATGCGATTCAGCAAGTGTCGGCTTATGCCAAATTCCTGAAGGAACTCTGTACGCAGAAGAGGAAATCCAAAGAGGGAGTTCCTAACAGGGTTCATCTTACTGAGCAGGCGAGTTCAGTACTTCAGCATCAGACACCACCAAAGCTCAAGGACCCTAGAGCCCCTATCATTGCTTGTACTATAGGAAACATCCGGATAGAACACGCTTTGCTCGATCTTGGAGCAAGCGTGAACATTCTGCCCGGGTATTTCTTTGATTCTTTCGGGCTAGGAGAGGAGATCGACTTCTATTACACTTCAGCTGGCAGATCATTCTGTCAAGGTACCGAGAGGTGCGTTGGAGGACGTGCTAGTTAAAGTGGATGATTTTTATTTCTCCGTCGATTTCATTATTCTCGATATGGAAGGAGTAGACAGTCAGCACCAGACTCCGATCATTTTGGGCAGACCATTCTTGGCGACTGCAAATGCGTGCATCAACTGTAGTACCAGAGCCATGGATCTCTCATTCAGCAACAGGAAGGTCAAGCTGAATATTTTCAATGCCGCTATGGGACCAACATGAGACATTGACTGCTTCCATGTAGATATTGCACAGGAGTTAGTGGAGGAGCAGCCCGAGTTGTACATTATTGAGGATCCGTTAGATCTGTACCATATAGAGAAAGGTAGTTGTACAGTTAGCGTAGATGTGTCTAGAATGTCGTCAGAGAGACCACCGTGGAGAGCTATCATTGAGCCTCTCCCACCACTTGCGGAGTTCCCCGCCAAATCTTCGATCGAGTCACCTCCGAAACTCGAGTTGAAACCCTTACCGGATTCACTCAAGTATGCATATCTCGGATTCCTCCAAAATTTCAAAATGTCTTCTCGAGCAATCAAGAAGCTCGTTCTCAATCCAAAGGCTTTTCAGAAGTTGGCAGCAATTCACCGAGTCAAAGCAAGCACAGAACATGGCAAGGTTGCAGAGCAGTCAGATGATTATGCAGAATTTGATCAGTCTCTTCAGGAATTGCCAGAGTTCGCCTCAGCTCAGAAGCAAGACGAACCATCTGCTCTAGTACAAGATCCAATTGAAGATGTCAATATTGGCTCAGAGGACAATCCCAAGATTCTAAAGATCTGAGCCAGTCTGAGCCTGAAAGAGAAGGAAAGGCTCACTAATTTTCTCAAGCAACATGAAGAAGTGTTCGCATGGACATATGAAGATATGCCGGGCTTAGACCCCAAATTAGTCGAACACCGCCTCGTTTTGAAGCCAGATGCTAAACCGGTTAAGCAAAAGCTGAGAAAAATGGATCCCAGAATAGAACAACAAGTCAAGGAAGGACTTGAAGATCTACTCAAGGCAGGATTCATTCGGGCTATTGACTACCCAGATTGGTTAGCCAATATTGTCGTTGTTCCAAAGAAAAGTGGCAAAGTAAGGATTTGCATAGACTTCCGAGACCTCAATAAAGCAACTCCGAAAGATGATTATCCACTTCCAAGCATTGATCTTCTAGTCGACAGCACAACAAGAAATGCCATGTTCTCTTTTATGGATGGATATTCCGGCTACAATCAGATTAAGTTGGCCGCCCGCGACCAATCAAAGACTTCCTTCACCACGCCTTGGGGCACTTTCTGCTATACTGTTATGCCTTTTGGGCTCAAGAATGCCGGAGCAATGTATCAACGCGCAATGGCCGTTATCTTTCATGATCAGAAGCGCAAAATCATGGATGCGTATGTTGACGATATCCTCATGAAATCAAAAGAGGAAGAAGATCACCTCGAAGCTCTTGACCAAGTGTTTAAGCGACTCATTCTTTACAAGTTAAGACTTAACCCACAAAAGTGTGTCTTTGGAGTTGAATCAGGCAAATTGTTGGGTTTTCTAGTCAGTAAAAAGGGAATTGAAGTTTACCCAGCCAAAGCAAAGGCTATCATTGATATGTTGCCCCCGAAAAATCTCAAAGAATTGCGTAGCCTTCAATAACACATGCAATCAATCCGGCGATTTATTTCCAACTTGGCAATGAGATGAGAACCTTTCAACCACTTGCTCAGAAAAGGAGTAAAATTCGAATGGAGACCAGAGTGTCAGCAATCTTTCGATCGTATCAAGAAATATCTTCTCGATCCTCCAATCCTGAAGCCGCCAGAATTAGGGAAGCCTCTTTTGTTATACATCTCAGTCAATCAAGTCGCATGCGGCGGATTCTTGGCTCAGTATAAAGAAGGCAGCCTGATAGAGCACGTCATTTATTATGTGAGTAAGACTTTCATAGAATATGAAAAGAAATACTCCCAAATAGAGAAGACCTGCCTAGCTCTGGTATGGATGTGTCAGAAGCTAAGACACTACCTGCTGGCGTCTAAAGTCAAAATCTTGTCTAAACTCAATCCTCTCAAATATATCCTAGAGCAATCTTTCCTCAGCGGACTAGTCGCCAAATGTCAAGTCTTACTGATGCAGTATGACTTAGAATATGTCTCACAACAATCAATCAAAGGCCAAGCAATTGCGGATCAATTGATGGATTTTCCTCTGGCAGAAGAGGTGAAAGCCGAAGATGATTTTCCGGATGAGCAAATTTGCAATAGTCAGCAATCTCTAGTCTGAAATTTATTTTTTGACGATTCCAAGAATATGGCCGGAATAGGCATTGGAATCTTATTAATCACTCCTGAGAAGGAGATGATTCCATTCTCTCTCAAGTTAGATTTTCAATGCACCCACAATATGGTTGAGTATGAAGCCCTGATTCAAGGACTAAAGATTCTACTAGACTTCAATGTCAAGAGAGTGCATGCCTACGGTGACTCATTACTCATTGTCAATCAAGTGCGAGCCGAATGGCAAGTGAAAGATCAGAAGCTATTTCTTTACCAGAAAATCATTTCAGCTCTTGTCAGCAAGTTTGAAGAATTTCAGCTATTTCATATCAAGAGAGACTTTAATCAAGTGGCCGATAGCCTAGCCAGTTTAGGCTCCATTATGGCATTCAAGAATGGAGAATCTTGTCGCTCTTTTGAAATTGGCAAACTTGACCAACCTGCTTTCCTTCCAACATAACAAGTACATCAAGCTGAGCAAAAGAAGAAGCCTTGGTATTACAACATCAAGAACTTCATAGAAACCAGTGAATTTCCTCCAGAACTCTCAAAGAAAGAGCAGCGAGCAATCCAACGTATGTTTACTCGATATTTCATTTTGGCCAATGTCCTCTATCGTCGTGGATTTAGTTCAAAGTATTCTAGATGTTTAGACGAAGACGAAGCCAAAAAAGTCGTGCGAGAAGCACACGAAGGCATTTGTGGTGGCCACGTCGGCTACCAAACCCTTGTCAAGCAGATCGTCAGAGCAGGTTATTATTGGAAAACTATGCAGCAAGACTGTTATCATTTCATAAAGAAGTGTGTCCAATGTCAGATACATGCACCTTCTATTCATGCTCCCGCAACATATCTGCAATCTGTTGTCTCTCTATGGCCGTTCTCTATGTGGGCCTTCAATGTCGTAGGACCCATCACTCCCTCTGCTTCAAATGGCCACAAATACTTCCTTGTTGCAACAGAATATTTCACAAAGTGGGTAGAAGCTATCACCCTACGCACAGTGGAAGGCCGACACGTGGTCTCTTTTATCCACAAGAGCATCCTTTGCCGTTTTGGCATCCCACATGACATCCTGTCAGATAATGGCAGTCATTTCAAGAATAAAAAAATGAAGATATTCTGCTCAAAGTTCAAAATCTATCATCATTTTTCTGCTCCATATTATTCTCAAGGGAATGATCAGGCAGAGTCCACCAACAAGATCTTAATTCGTATCTTGGAGCGAACTGTAGAAACAGGCCGTGACTGACATGAGAAGATCCACGATGCACTATGGGCCTACCGGACCACCATTCGTACACCAACGAATGCTACTCCATCAGAACTAGACTATGGAGCATAAGTAGTATTACCGCTACATGTTCAGAAGCCCGCTTTGGAATTCGCATCGCTTTTAGAATTACCTCTTGATCAATAACAGCAGCAGCGACTGGTACAACTAGACTTGCTCGATGAGAGAAGACTAAAAGCAGCAGAACATGCTCAATCCTATCGCCAGAGAGTAGCCAGGCAGTATGCGAAGTCTGTCATCGAAAGAAGATTCAAAGTCAATGATTTAGTACTTCGATCCACAGCTTATCTCAAACATCATCCTGGCGGTAAATGGTCGCCAAATTGGGAAGGTCCATATGTCGTCAAAGAAGCATTACCCCGCAACTCATATCAGCTCATCAATGCCGATGGGATAGAATTACCAGATCCCATTAATGCTTGACACTTGAAAAAATTCTATACTTGAAGCATCTACTCTTTCCTTGTAATCCTCCTATTTTCTTCAAATAATGATCAAACTTTCTTTTCCCAGTTACACTGGGGCATTTTAAAAATTTTGTTCTGTATGCAGGCAGGATAAACAAATCTCTCATTTTACAAACTTGTGCATTCATGTGCATCAATTCACATTCATTTGCATTCAACTGCATTAACATCAATTTGGTCAATATTGGGACTTCAACAAATGGTCCCATCACAATTCCTAATTCTTATTCAAAATTGAAAGACAATCATTAGCACTGAACCAAAATCCAGTGCTTGAACTGGTATTATTTCAAAATCCAGTGCTCGAACTGGTATTATTTCAAAATCCAGTGCTCGAACTGGTATATTTCAAAATCCAATTTTCAAGTTGGTCTATATTTTTTTCCTTTTGAAGATTCAAGTTCCGACTCGGGTTTTCCTTCAAATTATTTTTCCCTTTGAAAAACCGAGTTCCGACTTGGGTTTTCCCTTCAAATTATTTTCCTTTGTTGATCCGAGTTCCGACTCATGATCTCTTTACCATATTCGAGCTCTTCATTTTCTTTGTTGAAGCGAGTTCCGACTCGTGATCTCTTTTCCTTATTCGAGCTCTGACCCAAGCTCTTCATTCTCTTTGTTGATCCAGGTTCCGACTCGTGATCTCTCTACCTCATTTGAGCTCTGATTCGAGCTCTTCATTTTCTTTTGTTGATCCGGGTTCCGACTCGGGATCTCTTTACTTTATCCGAGCTCCGACTCAAACTCATCATTCTCCTTTATTGAGCCAAGTCATTTCAATCCTTAGGGTCTGTCAATATTCAATTCAAATGTTCGGATTATTCAATTTCCAATTTTGACCTTCGAGTCACCCAATTCTCCAATTTCGACCTTCGGGTCACTCAATTCTCAATTTTGATCTTCAGGTCACCCAATTTTGACCTTTTGGTCAACCAATTCTCAATTTCGACCATCAAGTCATCCAATTTTGACCTCCGGGTCACACAATTTCGACCTCCGGATCAACCAATTTTCAATTTCGACCGTCAGGTCATTCAATTATTCAATTTTGACCTCTGGGTCATCCAATCTCCGATAATCAATTTCTTAATTTTCAATTTCGACCTTTGGGTCAATCAATCCAATTTCAATCATTTTCTCTTGCGAGAGACCCTTTTAGGGAGAGTTCGAGGGAGCTCGTTCTTTTCGCATGCTATCCAATTCATTCACTTAGCCCATTTTCAGGGAGAGTTTGAAGGGACTCGTGTCTTTGTAAACTATTTGCAAAACAATTTCTAATTTCACACAAGGAACCCTTATCATAGGGAGAGGCTCGACGGAGACTCACTTTTCTTGTGGCCCTTTAATTTCCTACTAGACCATTTTCGTCATGAAGGACCCTCTTTCTAGGGAGAGTGTGATAAACTCGTTCCTTTCATAACCCAATTTTCCGACCTCATTATTATCGGCCCCCTTTCCATAAGAGAAGCCTAATATTAGGGAGCGTTGACGAAAGCTTAATTTCTCTTCGAAAGTTTGTTTTGCAAACGCCTCCTCTTTAGGGAAGAGAGGAGTAATTTCCATTTCCTATTCAGGTAAGGGCTAAGCCTGAGTCTCTCTTTTTGGGAAAAAAGAGAGGAGAATTTTCATCACGGATGTATTGAGTCGGACCTCAAATGCTCTCTTTCACCAAGGATTCTAAGAACATGTTGTCAATTTGTCAATCAAATTACTTGTTGATTTCAAAAACTTTATTATACAAATCTTTACCTCAGTTTACCTTCAGCATTACTTCCAAAAGAGTGAAGCTTTTGTGAAAAGAGATTCAAAATTCCAATTCCATTTATTGGCCAACCAAAAGGATGAAGGATAAATCCTCGATATGGCCAACAAAGAAGATTCAAGGTTATTGCAAAGCCACGAATGATTGATATTGATCACAGTCAATGGCACATCTTTAAAGACCATTCTTGTGAAGACGAGGCAGTAGAAATATCCTGAGTGCTAGAAAAGAGAGAATTTATCCAAGCCATGCCTCCTCAAAATCACCTAAGCTGCAATTAAATATCTGCAAAAAAGGGATCTCTCAATTGTCGTCAAGATGAAGGCAAATTAAGTGAGTAGACCCCCGGAGCCAAAGAAGATTTGGATCATCTTCAAGATGACGAAGTTTGTGACGGATTCTTCCAGGAAAAGTCCAAAGCACTGTCGAGATGAAGGCAGATGCGCTGAACCTCCTGACAATCCCTAAAAGATATTTAATTTCAGCTATCATCCAAAGATCTCTAACCCATGAGCCAATATCGTCAAAGAATGATCGAAATATCTCCAAGTTGAAGGAGTTTGTGACGTACCCTTCCCAAAAGAGAACAAGAGAGGAAAAAGAAAGAGAGAAAAAGTCAGAACATCTCCAAAATGAAGGAGAATGTAGCCAAAACCCAAGAGAGCCAAAAGAGTGCAGAAAGATTATCATGAGAGAAGCTCCCAGGATATCAAACTGCCAAATCTATCAAGAATTTTCTTTAAACTTGTGAAATTCTATTATCAATACTCTTTCATCAATTGCTTTCATAATATCAAATTCTCTTTTTTGTTCATATCAAGGAAATTGATAGCTTCCTCGAAGGAGGGTAATTGCAAGTAATTTGGATTCCAATCTCGATTCTACGAAGTGAATCTAGTTTGGAGGTAATGCTTCATGTAGAAAAGAAGGATTAATTTTGCAACAACGAGCATCATTTTCAAGTACTTTGAATCAACAACAAAATTCTCAGCATTTTGACAATATTTTCTAGCTATCCTGACGCGAAGTGAGAGCGTGATGTCCGTCTTTGATACATCCAGACACCAATTTTTAAATCCCTTTAAGGACTTGATTCCTTCCCTTCCTTAAGAGTGTGAGCTCTCAGATTCGCACACTTCCCTGTGTCCCCACTGTCCCACCATAGACAGTCCCATTTCGGTTCAAAGTCGAGCCGCCAATCATTTTCTCACAAAAGGCAACTTCAAAAGCTATTTAGTCTCAGCAATGAGACGTCCAAAATCAACCCTTTTCAAGCTTTAGGGACCCCATTTTCCTTCCTTTTTCAAAACCTATGTCGGATTTATTGTGCAAAATCCAAAGGTTCCATCATAGTCTCTTCTTTTGAGGATTCCATTCCATTTTCCACCCGATCAGGTTAAGGGCATAAACTTGAGCCTCAGTCGAAGAGGTATTTCATTTTCCATCCGATCAGGTTAACGGTATAAACCTGAGCCTCCTTTGATGAGGTATTCCATTTTTTGCCCAATCAGGATAAGGGTACAAACCTGAGCCTCCTTTGATGAGGTATTCCATTTTTCGCCCAATCACGATAAGGGTACAAACCTGAGCCTCCTTTGACGAGGTACTTCATTTTCTGCCCAATCAGGATAAGGGTACAAACCTGAGCCTCCTTTGATGAGGTATTTCATTTTCCACCCAATCAGGATAAGGGTACAAATCTGGGCCTTATTCAAAGAGGTATTCCATTTTCCACCCAATCAGGTTAAGGGTATAAACCTGAGCCTCAGTCGAAGAGGTATTCCATTTTCTACCCAATCAGGATAAGGGTACAAACCTAAGCCTCCTTTGATGAGGTATTTCATTTTCTGCCCAATCAGGATAAGGGTACAAACCTGAGCCTCCTTTGACGAGGTACTTCATTTTCCGCCCGATCAGGATAAGGGTATAAACCTGAGCCTCCTTTGACGAGGTACTTCATTTTCCGCCCGATCAGGATAAGGGTATAAACCTGGGTCTCGTTTCTATAAGATATTTCATTCCCCAATCAGGTTAAGGGTCAAACTTGAGCTTCGTTCCATACGAGGTATTTTTGTCCCATCCAGGATAAGGGCAAAAACCTGAAATTCACCGCCACCGAGCGAATCTATTCCTCTTCATTCTCCATTTCATATCTACCATCTTCACTGGGCCAATATCTCTATACCCAGTTGGATCCTTCTAACTGGGGCATTTTATACAGCCCAAATTTGGTGTGTTTTCTTTGCCACTAAGCTCGGCGACAAGCTGACTTTGTAGCAAAGAGGGGCATCTGTAAACACCCCAAATTTTCACTCACCTTTCTGATATCTTCATTAATCAGCATATTTCAGCTCTTCGGAATCAATGAAGGGCAAAATTGTCATTTTTTTTTTAAATTGGACCTTGCGGAAAGTCCAAAATTTCATCCTCGAGTCTCAAAATTTCTCTATTTGGACTCAGAAATAGCTTCAAACTGCAAAATTTCAAAATCCTACTCTTGAAAAGAAGCTAGAATTTCCAACTCCTAATTCAGAGGGGCATTTCAGGAAACATGTCTTTGCATAGCATTGCATGAACATTTCACACCATTTAAATGCACAACATGTCATTTTGAGATCCAAAACTCTTGATTTTCAAAATTGTTAATCCATATTTGAGTTTTAAACTTTTCAAAATTTGATTTCAAAACCCTGGGTCTTCAAAATTACCAATTCTTCCCATTTTACCCCCAGGACTCCGAATTATAAAAGTTTTCTCAAGAAAACGATCTGGATAGTTTTTTACAGTGATTTTCAAGATTTCGTCAGTTGAAAAGAGGGGGACACAATTTCAAATTCATAAGACCTTATTTCAAACTTTTACAAAAAGGGCTCCGAATTTCTCCGCATCTTTCTAAATTTGACCCTGAAGAAGCATTTTCTTCTAAGTTTTGAAACCAAACCAAAGTTCACTTCGTGTTTTCTAAACTTAGCTTACTATTATAAAAATTCCAAAAATCTCACTTGGCTCTTATTTCAAATAAGTGACGTGGGACCCACCTTGAGGTGGTGTCATACTCAAATTCCCAAAAATTTCTCTTATTTTCAAAACAGTGCCCAATCGGGAGTGGCACCGACTTATAAAACTCTTTCAATTGATTTAATAAAATAATTAGTGGGCCCATGTAGGTGGCACCCCACTAGAGTCCTCTGCAAATAAAAACAAACTTTTTCAAAAAAAAAGTTTTCAAATCCAGTGAAGTGGCACCACCTTAAAAAAAAAAGCAAAATTTGTTTTTATCACTTTTTTTATTTTGTTTTATTTATTACTTTTCAGCCCCCAAAAGGGAAGCCACTGTAAAAGCACTACTCAGCCTTTCACTTTACCTAAGTTTTAGGTAAAGTGAACGCAGAAGCCTTCGTCAAAAGAATCCAGCCGTTCCCCCTTTTTTCTCCAAGGATCGACGAGTTTCAAAAGCTTTCAAAATTCTGTTTAAAAATTTTCAAATGTTTTCCAAAAGCTTAGGTGAAAAAAAATCAAAATTGCCGATTTTTTTGGATGAAAGCCTTCTGGATCTTTAAAAAGAGGCCTTCGATCACCAAAAAGGGGATATGTGAATGCCGATTTCCTCTCTCCCTAGCAAGCCTCTTGGAATCCTTCTGCATCTCCCCCTTTTCACTCTCTTTTTCTGAAAGGGTTAAAAGAGCCCTTCATTCTCCTGCGTTGAGGATAGTTGGCTACTTCAGCAGCACGCTCCAAAGGAAGACAAGTCTCCAACGACTGGTATTCAAGATTTTTCTCATCTACCCTTGGAGGCTCAGCTCACCCTGTAGGAAGCGCTTCTTCAGCCTCTGCTAAATCAAGGTAAGGAAACCCCTGTACATCTGCAACTCTGCAAATTAGTTATCTCATTCATATTACATATACGGTAAATACATTACTGTCGTTAATGTGGTTTACCTTCAGATTTGTTCATATATCCAGGATCATGGACGCCTCTCAATGGTACCATCGATCCTATAAAAAAATAAGTTTTAGTTATATTTGGGGCCCAATCTGTTTTTAAGATCATAAACTCTGCAAAACAATAGTCGTTTTTCCTTCTTTTCATCCAACGAAGGTCTTTGGGTTCGTATCCAAGCCATTTTTCTACCGCCGGTCAAGGGTTTTATCAAGGTAGTCGAAAATTATTTTGCAGAAAATCTAGTATTTATTAACCTTTGCATTCTCATTTTACTCAGATTGTGCGTTTTCTAATTTAGAATAATAAGTTGATAAGGATTTTCCAAGTGGAGTATTGAGTTCATCTAACTTCCATGTCTCTTACAGTTTCCTATATGCCCATATGATGTTAAAAAAAAAAAAATCTGCATATCATGACATCAAACGAGACCCTTTAGGGTCCATCATACATCAAAGGGGGCCCTTGACATAGGCCCTACATCTCATGTTAACAGAAGTTCTCACTCTTTTTTTTTCTGACATTCCATTACCTTCTAAGTTAACTGCAAGATGATTAGCTTCTACCATTTTTCACAATCGTAAGCATACAGTTCCCTTTGCATTTTGGCTGTTGATATTTCATGTGGGAAAGCCATTGTTACATGTTATCGTTCTGTTGACAAGAACCTCAGGAACGATTATAAGGTCATCCTGGTTGATGGCACAACGTGCCTAAAAGATGTTATATGAAATCCAGATGCAATGAATGGCCATAATTCTCTTTTTGTAGAGGTCAAAGCTATTAATTCATTTACTATTCTACATATGATCAACTAACAACATCAATCTGTCAAGATCAACCTGTTAGGATCAAGGAATCGGTTGTATAGCCCTGAAAATATTTTTTTCTTTTTTTTATACTTCTTTTTAATGTGATGTGGCGCTTCAGCTGGGTCATAACACCCGTATGACTCAAGCCAAAACACTTTGGTTATGACACTATGACTAACTACCCAGTTAGATCATAAAACACCATACTGTCACCACACCAAAAATTTCCCTTTTTGCAGAAGTCAATTTCCATTGCTTTGGATGTGGCCTTTTATTTTGTAACTTTCACTATGGAGTTGATCTCTCCAGTAGTTGGAGGGCTGAAACTCGTGACTGAGGCATTTAATATAGCTTGCTGTCCCTTTATAAGATAGTCTTCCATCTTCGTTTCACTCTGAAGTTGAAATCTTGTAGAATATATTAGCTGGTAATATCCAAGCTCTGCAAATTTTTCCTGCATTATTATTCTGCATAAGTTCTGCATCAATTTATTGCAAAATTTCTGATTCACATTCCTGCTCTTTTATTGCTAAGTTTGATGTGTTCTTTTTCTGCTATAGGTCTCATTGCAAAAGTTTCATTAATAGTTGTTGAAAGTGCCTTACAAACATGTTTTGTTAAATCTTTGTTAAACCCCTTTCACAAAATGCATTTCTTTGTATACCTGCTATGAATATTCTCATTCCCCAGCATGATGTACGACTCCCATTGGCCTGTTATGGATATGCTGCTGGACACTCCAACAGTATGTTATGTAACACATTTCAATTATTCACTGGATACCTGCCAGCATGTTACCATGCCCCCAACACCCCTTTGGCCACCTTATAGCCATTGCCATGGTGTCATTCAACCTCAGCTTAATGACATTACTGTCCATGCACATATTCTATATACATAATATTAGCAATATACATACTTCTGAAAATCCTGTTGTCACCTTATATTCAATCACTATAGAGTGATCATCTTCTTGTATGTTACGCCCATTATTTATTAGAAATATACATACTTCTGAAAATCCTGTTGTCACCTTATATTCAATCACTGTAGAGTGATCATCTTCTTGTATGTTACACCCATTATTTGTAGATATTGTCATCTGTCACATATGTATCCATTTCATTGATTCAAACATGTTATATTATGGCATCTGTCTTCATCTCATATCATGAGCATTTAGACTCTTATATGCATATGTTCCTTATTTAGCCCAAGTATGGCCTATAGGTATTTTCATGTATATTCTGTTCATTACATCTTCATCAAATAGTGTATTTCCATTATAGTTCATATATAATCCCTTGTATATTGTCATCAACATGAGATTATCAATCTCTTGGTTGTATGGCATATTTCCTGTGCCAACTCTCATTTGCAGGAAGGATCGAAAGATGTGGCTTCTATTAGCTTTCATTTTTTTTCTCTTTTTTTTTATTTATTTTATTTTGCTTTATGTCAGAAATGTAACAATCAAATATAAATTTGGAATAATATTTATTTTTCTGCTTAGATTAGGATGCATCTCATGTAGTTTGATTCCTGCAATATCCTGATTCTATGATTCATATATCTCATTTTGCAAAATCACCATGGATGTACACGAATGGTACGTGCACCAGCTCTTAGAGAGTTAATGAACTTGGTGGAATCTATATTTACGGCCCTAGTCAAAATATGGATGAGACTCAGATTCATCATCTTTCTACCAGTCACATTGAGCCTACACTCTTAGGCTATCTTAAAAATGCGCATCATATTTCCAATTTTTCAAAATATTGTGAATTAGCTGAATTAAACTCTGAGCATGTTCATGGCCACAGTTAGAATATGTGAAGGATTTATTTTGACTTAATACACATTTCTCCAACAAATTTCTCAGAAAATCTTTTCAAAGTGCATTCATTCATTCAAATCATCTGCATCATGGCATTATCTGCTTTTCTCAAGAAAATTTCATTCTCTGGAAATCGATTTCTCAAGGAACTCTGAAAATTTTCAAAGTTGGATTTTCCAAGTCAAGTTTTCCCGTGATTTTCTCTGGAAATGTTATTTCCTTAAGATTCATTTTCAAAAGGAATTTCTCATCTTTCTCAAGAATCAAAATCAATCTTCAAATATTTCAAGGACAATATTCTCAGGATTTCAATTTCTTAAGTTTTGATTTTCCATCTCCAAAGAATTTTCCAATGAATTCCAATCATTTTCCAAAGAAAATTTTCAAAGTCAGAGTTTTCTTGACAAATATTTTTTTCTTTTCAAATGTTCCTCTTTTCTCGAGAATTCTCTCCATTTTCTCAGGATTTTCTCACATCTTCATAAACTTTCTGGTGATTTCAAAATACTTTCATCCGAGTTTCCTGAGAGATTGATTTCCATCCATTTCCTGAGAAATGCTTTTCCAACTCCAAATGTTTCTAAGCATACACCATACTTTTCCAAATTGCATTTTTACAAAATCTCATAGCACATGCCTCAATTCTCTGTGCATTTAGGATAGAACAGGATTTCGATAATTTATCTAAGTCAAGCACAATTTTGGTCCTTGGTTTGATTACCCCTATTAAAGGTGGTGGGAACGGTTGAACCTCGTACCGACAGGTCGAGCCCCATCCCATGGATTTTCCTGCTATTTTAAAAAACGAAGGCGAGTATTTCAAAACAATTTCCAAAATCTGGTCAAGTTTGACTCGTAGAAGCATGTTTTTCTTTTTCTCTCCCGCAAGGGAAGGGAAGAGGGAAAATTTTTCGTGACGACAACAGGCAACAGCCTCAATATATGATCCGAAATGACCACAAAGACACTAGGCATCAAGGAAGAAGAATACATTCCAGATCCTATCACTATCTATGGGTTTGACAATCATGGTCAAACAACTAAAGGCAAGATATTCCTGGATGTGTTCTTCAATTATTCGGTGCACTCAGTACTCTTTCATGTGGTCAATATGCCGCCCACCTACAACCTGCTGCTCGGAAGAACATGGATCCACAATGTGAATGCAGTACCTTCCACCCTTCATCAATGTATAAAATGGTCAAAAGGTGGAATGATTACAACAGTACTGGGAGAGGACTCAGAAGAAAGGCTCCTGCAGCCCATGATCCCTCGACCATCATTCACAACAGATATCCCTAACATCAGGGAAAGTGAAGAAATCAGTCTCGGAGAAAATCGAGAAATACTCCAGACAACCTCAGAATTATCTCTACACATTGTGGCCATGACTCGATGGAGAGGTCCTGAATTCTTCAAGATTGGAGGCCGGATCAACTACAGTGCCTTCAAAGATCATCCGTTGTTCCCACAATTCATGAAAGCAAGAAAGGGATTTGATTTACTCCTAAAGCATGGTTATCAACCCTTCAAAGGACTGGGCAAAAATGAAGATGGTCGTGTCGAGCCAATGATCCAAAAGCATCATCCCCACAGAGCAGGACTAGGGTTTTCCGGCGGAAGCTCACAAAAGAACATTGTTTTTGTCAAAGGGGCACATTGAGAACCATTTGTTATTTCATTTTTATTCTTTCCAATAAATGTCTCATTTTATCAATGTCCTTGATCAATTCAAGATCAATAAAATTTCAAATTTCTTTGTCTAACTGGATGCCATATGTCTCCTTTCTCCCTATCTCCTCATTTTATAATGCCATTCTATGCATGGTTCTTTTCAAATGATTGTTTGTCTTATGATGGGCAATTTTACCTCAATCAAATTTCTTATCCAAAATTTTAGAATACATTCTCGGACGATTAAGAAGCTCGTTCTCAATCCAAAGGCTTTCCAGAAATCGACAGCAATTCATCGGGTTAAAGCAAGCACAGAAGATGGCAAGGTTGCAAAGCAGTCAGATGACTGCAGAATTTGATCAATCTCTTCAGGAATTACCAGAGTTCGCCTCAGTTCAGAAGCAGGATAAACCATCAGCTATAGTCCAAGATCCGACTGAAGATGTCAATATCGGTTTAGAGGACAATCCCAAGATTCTAAAGATCTGAGCCAGTTTGAGCCTGAAAGAGAAGGAAAGGCTCACTAATTTTCTCAAGCAACATGAAGAAGTGTTTGCATGGACATATGAAGATATGTCGGGCTTAGACACCAAATTAGTCGAACACCGCCTCGTTTTGAAGCCAGATGCTAAACCGGTTAAGCAAAAGCTGAGAAAAATGGATCCCAAAATAGAACAACAAGTCAAGGAAGGACTTGAAGATCTACTCAAGGCAGGATTCATTCGGGCTATTGACTACCCAGATTGGTTAGCCAATATTGTCATTGTTCCAAAGAAAAGTGGCAAAGTAAGGATTTGCATAGACTTCAAAGACCTCAATAAAGCGACTCCGAAAGATGATTATCCACTTCCAAGCATTGATCTTCTAGTCGACAGCACAGCAGGACATGCCATGTTCTCTTTCATGGATGGATATTCCGGCTACAATCAGATTAAGTTGGCCACCCGCGATTAATCAAAAACTTCCTTTACTACGCCTTGGGGCACTTTCTGTTATACAATTATGCCTTTTGGGCTCAAGAATGCTGGAGCAACGTATCAATGAGCAATGGCCGTCATCTTTCACGATCAGATGTGCAAAATCATGGATGCGTACGTTGATGATATCCTCGTGAAATCCAAAGAGGAAGAAGATCACCTCGAAGCCCGTGATCAAGTTTTTAAACGACTAATTCTTTACAAGTTAAGGCTTAACCCTCAAAAGTGTGTTTTTGGAGTCGAATCAGGCAAACTGTTGCATCAGCAAAAAGGGAATTGAAGTTGACCCAGCCAAAGCAAAGGCTATCATTGATATGCCACCCCCGAAAAATCTCAAAGAATTGTGTAGCCTTCAGGGACACATGCAATCAATCCGGCGATTTGTTTCCAACTTGGCAATGAGATGTGAACCTTTCAATCACTTGCTCAGAAAAGGAGTGAAGTTCGAATGGGGACCAGAATGTCAGCAATCTTTCGATCGTATCAAGAAATATCTTCTCAATCCTCCAATCCTGAAGCCGCCAGAATTGGGAAAACCTCTTTTGTTATACATCTCAGTCAATCAAGTCGCATGCGGCGGATTCTTGGCACAGTACAAAGAAGGCAACCTGATAGAGCACGCCATTTATTATGTGAGTAAGACTTTCATAGACTATGAAAAGAAATACTCTAAAACAGAGAAGACCTGCCTAGCTCTGGTGTGGATGTGTCAGAAGCTAAGACACTACCTGCTGGCATCTGAAGTCAAAATCTTATCTAAACTCAATCCTCTCAAATACATTTTGGAGCAACCTTTCCTCAGCGAACGGGTCACCAAATGGAAAGTCTTACTAATGCAGTATGACTTAGAATATGTTTCACAACAATCAATTAAAGGACAAGCAATTGCAGATCAACTGACAGATTTTCCATTGGTAGAAGAAGTGAAAACCGAAGATGATTTTCCTGATGATCAAATCTGCAATATCCAGCAATATCCTATCTGGAATTTATTTTTTGACGGTTCCAAAAATATGGTTGGAATAGGCATTGGGATCTTATTAATCACTCCTGAGAAAGAGATGATTTCATTTTCTCTCAAGTTAGATTTTCAATGCACCCACAATATGGCTGAGTACGAAGCCTTGATTCAAGGTCTAAAGATTCTGCTAGACTTCAATGTCAAGAGAGTGCATGCTTACGGTGAGTCATTACTTGTTGTCAATCAAGTCCGAGCCGAATGACAAGTGAAAGATCAAAAGCTATTTCCTTTTAAGAAAATTGTTTCAGCTCTTGTCAACAAGTTTGAAGAATTTCAGCTCTTTCATATCAAGAGAGATTTTAATCAAGTGGCTGATAGCCTAGCCAGTTTAGGCTCCATCATTGCATTCAAGAATGGGGAATCTTGTCACTCTTTCGAAATTGGCAGACTTGACCAACCTGCCTTTCTTCCAACAGAACAAGTAAACCAAGCTGAGCAAAAGAAGAAACCTTGGTATTACAATATCAAAACTTTCATAGAAACTGGTGAATTTTCTCCAGGACACTCAAAAAAATAACAACGAACAATCCAGCGTATGTCTACTCAATATTTCATTCTGGCCAATGTCCTCTATCGTCGTGGATTTAGTTCAGAGTATTCTAGATGCTTAGACGAAGACAAAGCCAAAGAAGTCGTGCGAGAAGCACACGAAGGCATCTATGGTGGCCACGTCGGCTACCAAACCCTTGTCAAGCAGATCATCAGAGCAGGTTATTATTGGAAGACTATGCAACAAGACTGTTACCATTTTGTGAAGAAGTGTGTTCAATGTCAAATACATGCACCTTCCATTCATGCTCTAGCAACATATTTGCAATCTGTTGTCTCTCCATGGCCATTTTCTATGTGGGCCTTCGATGTCGTAGGTCCCATCACTCCCTCTGCTTCAAATGGCCACAAATACTTTCTTGCCGCAACAGAATATTTCACCAAGTGGGTAGAAGCTATCACTCTCCGCACAATAGATGGCCAACATGTAGTCTCTTTTATTCACAAGAGCATCCTTTGCCGTTTCGGCATCCCACATGACATTGTGTCAGATAACGACAGTCATTTTAAGAATGAAAGAATGAAGACATTCGGTTCAAAGTTCAAAATCTATCATCATTTCTTCGCTCCCTACTATCCTCAAGGGAACGGTCAGGCAGAAGTCACCAACAAGATCTTAATCCGTATCTTGGAGCGAACTGTGGAAACCGGACGCGACTGGCATGAGAAGATCCATGATGCACTATGGGCCTACCGGACCACCATTCGCACTCCAACAAATGTTACTCCATCAGAATTGGTCTACGGAACAGAAGTAGTATTAGCTCTGCATGTTCAGATGCCCGCTTTGAAATTTGCATCACTTTTACAACTACCTCTCGATCAATACCAGCAGCAATGACTGGCACAGTTAGACTTGCTCGATGAGAGAAGACTAAAAGCAGCAGAACATGCTCAATCCTATCGCCAAAGAATAGCCAGGCAGTACGTGAAGTCTGTCATCGAAAGAAGATTCAAAGTCAATGATCTAGTACTTCGATCCACAACTTATCTCAAGCATCATCTTGGTGGCAAATGGTCGCCAAATTGGGAAGGTCCTTATGTCGTCAAAGAAACATTACCCCGCAACTCATATCGGCTCATCAATGCCGATGGGGTAGAATTACCAGATCCCATTAATGCTCGACACTTGAAAAAATTCTATACTTGAAGCATCTATTCTTCCAGTGTAATCTTCCTATTTTAAGAATCAAACTTTCTTTTCCCAGTTATACTGGGGCATTTTTTTAAAAAAATTTGTTCTGTATGCAGGCTGGATAAACAAATCTCTCATTTTACACACTTGTGCATTCATGTGCATCAATTGACATTCATTTGAATTATACTACATTAATAACAATCTGGTCAGTATTGGGATTTCAACAAACAGTCCCATCACAATTCCTAAATTGTTATTCAAAATTGAAAAACAACCACTAATACTGAACCAAAATTGAGTGCTCGAACTGGTATTATTTCAAAATCCAGTGCTCAAACCGGTATTATTTCAAAATCCAGTGCTCGAATTGGTATTATTTTCAAAATCCAACTTTTAAGTCGGTCTTTGAAAACCGAGTTTTGACTCGGGTTTTCATTCAAATTATTTTCCTTTGAAGATCCGAGTTCCGACTCGGGTTTGTTTCAAATTATTTTCTTTGAAAAATCGAGTTCCGACTCAGGTTTTTCTCAAAATTATTTTTCCTTTGAAGATCCAAGTTCCGACTTGGGTTTGTTGATCTGAGTTCCGACTCGTGATCTCTTTACTTTATTCGAGCTCTGACCCGAGCTCTTCATTCTCCTTTGTGGATCCGAGTCCCGACTCGTGATCTCTTTACCTTATTCGAGCTCTGACTTGAGCCATTTATTCTCCTATGTTGATCCAAGTCATTTTGACACTCGGGCCATGCAATTCTCTAATTTTGACCTCCAGGTCACCCAATTTACAATTTTTCAAATTCAATTTCCAATTCTCGACCTTCGGGTCACTCAATTCTCAATTTCAACCTTCGGGTCACACAATTTTGACCTTTTCGGTCAACCAATTCTCCATTTCGACTGTTAGGTCATCCAATTTCGACCTCCGGGTCACCCAATTTCTAACAATCAATTTCCCAATTTCCAATTTCGACCTTTGGGTCAGTCAATCCCAATATCCAATTTCAATCATTTTCTCTTGCGAGAGACCCTTTTTAGGGAGAGTTCGAGGGAGCTCGTTCTTTTCACATGCTATCCAATTTGTTCACTTAGCCCCGTTTCAGGGAGAGTTTGAAGGAACTCGCGTCTTTGTGAACCGTTTGCAAAACAATTTCCAATTTCACACAAGGAACCCTTTTTATAGGGAGAGACTCGACAAGGACTCGCTTTCCTTGTGCCCCTCCCCCCCCCCCCCCCAATTTTCCTACTAGGCCATTTTCGTCATGAAGGACCCTTTTTTAGGGAGAGTGTGATGGACTCGTTGCTTTTATGACCCAATTTTCTGATCTCACTACTATCGGCCCCCTTTCCATAAGAAAAGACTAATATTAGGGAGCTTTGACGAAAGCTTAATTTCTCTTCGAAAGTTAGTTTTGCAAACACCTCTTCTTCAGGGAAGAGAGGAGTAATTTCTATTTCCCATTCAGGTAAGAGCTAAGCCTGAGTCTCTCTTTTTGGGGAAAAAGAGAGGAGAACTTTCATCATAGATGTGTTGAGTCGGACCTCAAACGCTCTCTTTTACCCAAGGTAATTTGTCAATCAATTACCTGTTGATTTCATAATTTTATTGCATAAATCTTTACCTCAGTTTACCTTCAGCATTACTTCCAAAAGAGTGAAGCTTTTGCGAAAAGTGATTCAAAATCCAAATTCTTTCTATCGGTCAACCCAAAAGGATGAAGGATAAATCCTCGATATGGCCAAAAAAGAAGATTCAATGTTATTGCAAAGCCATAAATGATTGATATTGATCGCAATTATGGCATAACTTTAAAGATTATTCTTGTAAAGACAAGGCAGTGGAAATATCCTGAGCGCTAGAAAAAGAGAGAATTTACCCAAGCCCTGTCTCCTCAAAATCACCTAAGCTGCAATTAAATATCCGCAAAAGGGATCTCTCAATTGTCATCAAGATGAAGGCGAATTAAGCGAGTAGACCCCCGGGGCCAAAGAAGATTTGAAACATCTCCAAGATGACGGAGTTTGTGATGGATCCTTCCAGGGAAAGTCCAAAGCACTATCGAGATGAAGGCAGATGCGATGAACCTCCCGACAATCCCTAAAAGATATTTAATTTCAGTTATCATCCAAAGATCTCTAACCCATGAGCCAATATCATCAACATGACCCTTGAAGCAAAGAAGGATCAAAACATCTCCAAGTTGAAGGAGTTTGTGATGTACCCTTCCAAGAAGAGAGAAAGAGAGGAAAAAGAAGGAAAGAAAAGTCAAGACATCTCCAAAATGAAGGAGAAGGTAACCAAAACCCAAGAGAGCCCAAAAGAGTGCAGAAAGATTATCATGAGAGAAGCTCCCAGGATATCAAACTGTCAAATCTATCAAGAATCTTCTTTAAATTTGTGAAATTCTATTATCAATATTCTTTTGTCAATGACTCTCATAATATTAAATTCTCTCTTTCCTGTTCATATCAAGGAAATTGATAGCTTCCTTGAAGAAGGTCAATTGCAAGCAATTTGGATTTCAAATCTTGATGCTACGAAGTCAATCTCGTTCGAAGGTGATACTTCAGGTAGAATGAATATTTTTGCGACAATGTGCATCATTTTCAAATACTTTGAATCAACAATAGAATTCTCAACATTTTGACAATATTTTCTAACTATCCAGACGTGAAGTGAGAGCGTGACGTCCGTTTTCGATACATCTTCACATCAATTTTTAAATCCCTCTTAAGGACTTGATTCCTTCCCTTCTTTTCATAATTTGAGAGTGCGAGCTCTCAGATTCGCACACTTCCCTGTGTCTGCACTGTCCCACGATAGATAGTCCCATTTCAGTTCAAGGTCGAACCACCAATCATTTCCTCGCAAAAGGCAATTTCAAATACTATTTAGTCTCAGAAATGAGACGCCCAAGATCAACCCCTTTTAAAGGTTTAGGGACCCCATTTTCCTTCCTTTTGCAAAACCCCTATCAGATTCATTGTGCAAAATCCGAAGGTTCTCTTCTTTCGAGGATTCCATCCATTTTCCGCCCAATCAGAATAAGGGTATAAACTTGAGACTAATTTGATGAGATATTTCATTTTTCGCCCAATTAGGATAAGGGTATAAACCTGAGTCTCCTTTGATGAGATATTCTATTTTTCGTCCAATCAAGATAAGGGTACAAACCTGAGCCTCCTTTGATGAGGTATTTCATTTTTCGCCCAATCATGATAAGGGTATAAACCTGAGCCTCCTTTGATGAGGTATTCCATTTTTCGCCCAATCAGGATAAGGGTATAAACCTGAGCCTCCTTTGATGAGGTATTCCATTTTTCGCCCAATCAGGATAAGGGTACAAACCTGAGCCTCCTTTAATGAGGTATTTCATTTTCCGCCCGATCAGTATAAGGGTACAAACCTGAGCCTCCTTTGATGAGGTATTCCATTTTTCGCCCAATCAGGATAAGGGTATAAACCTGAGCCTCCTTTGATGAGGTATTCCATTTTTCGCACAATCAGGATAAGGGTACAAACCTGAGCCTCCTTTAATGAGGTATTTCATTTTCCGCCCGATCAGGATAAGGGTACAAACCTGAGCCTCACTCAAAGAGGTATTCCATTTTTCGCATAATCAGGATAAGGGTACAAACCTGAGCCTCCTTTGATGAGGTATTCCATTTTTTGCCCAATCAGGATAAGGGTACAAACCTCAGCCTCCTTTAATGAGGTATTCTATTTTTCGCCCAATCAGGATAAGGGTATAAACCTGAGCCTCCTTTGATGAGGTATTCCATTTTTTGCCCAATCAGGATAAGGGTACAAACCTGAGCCGCCTTTGATGAGGTATTTCAGTTTTTGCCCAATCACGATAAGGGTACAAACCTGAGCCTCATTTGATGAGGTATTCCATTTTTCGCTCAATCAGGATAAGGCTATAAACCTGAGCCTCCTTTGATGAGGTATTCCATTTTTCGCCTAATCAGGATAAGGGTACAAACCTGAGCCGCCTTTGATGAGGTATTTCATTTTTTGCCCAATCAGGATAAGGGTACAAACCTGAGCCTCCTTTGATAAGGTATTCCATTTTCAGCCCAATCAGGATAAGGGTACCAACATGAGCCTCCTTTGATGAGGTATTCCATTTTCCACCCGATCATGTTAAGGGTATAAACCTGAGCCTCACTCAAAGAGGTATTTCATTTTCCGCCCGATCAGGTTAAGGGTATAAACCTGAGCCTCTTTTGATGAGGTATTTCATTTTCCGCCCGATCAGGTTAAGGGTATAAACCTGAGCCTCCTTTGATGAGGTATTTCATTTTTCGCCCAATCAGAATAAGGGTACAAACCTGAGCCTCCTTTGATGAGGTATTCCATTTTTCACCCAATCAGGATAAGGGTACAAACGAGAGCCTCCTTTGATGAGGTATTTCATTTTCCGCCCGATAAGGTTAAGGGTATAAACTTGAGCCTCTTTGATGAGATATTTCATTTTCCACCCAATCAGGATAAGGGTACAAACCTGAGCCTCACTCAAAGAGGTATTTCATTTTCCGCCCCATCAGGTTAAGGGTATAAACCTGAGCCTTCTTTGATGAGGTATTTCATTTTTCGCCCGATCAGGTTAAGGGTATAAATCTGAGCCTCCTTTGATGAGGTATTTCATTTTTCGCCCAATCAGGATAAGGGTACAAACCTGAGCCTCCTTTGATGAGGTATTCCATTTTCTGCTCAATTAGGATAAGGGTATAAACCTGAGCCTCCTTTGATGAGGTATTCCATTTTTTGCCCAATCAGGATAAAGGTACAAACCTGAGTCTCTTTTGATGAGGTATTCCATTTTCTGCCCAATCAGGATAAAGGTACAAACCAGAGCGTCCTTTGATGAGGTATTTCATTTTCTGCCCGATCAGGTTAAGGGTACAAACCTAAGTCTCATTTTAATGAGATATTTAATTCCCCAAGCAGGTCAAGGGTCAAACCTGAGCTTCATTCCATATGAGGTATTTTCTGTCACATCCAGGTTATGGGCAAAAACCTGAACTTCACTTTCATAGAGTGAATCTTTCTTCATTCTCCATTTCATATCTACCATCTTCATCAGGGCTAATTTCCTCACACCCAGTCAGATCCTTCCAACTGGGGCATTTTATATAGCCCAAATTTGGTGTGTTTTTCTTTGCCACTAAGCTCGGCCACAAGCCGGCTTAGTAGCAAAGATGGGCATCTGTAAACACCCCAAATTTTCACTCACCTTCTTGACATCTCCATCAATTATCACATTTTAGTTCTCCGAAATCACTTAAGGGCAAAATGGTCATTTTCTGAGATTGAACCTTGCAAAAAGTCCTAAATTTCATTCCCGAGTCTCAAAATTTATCTATTTAGACTCAGAAATATCTTCAAATTGCAAATTTTCAAAATCCTATTCTTGACAAAAAGCTAGAACTTCCAAGTCCTGATTCAAAGTAGTATTTTCTGAACCATGTCTTTGCGTAACATTGCACAAACATTTCATATCATTTTACTGCACAACATATCATTTCGAAGTCCAAAACTCTCGATTTCAAAATCCTCAATCCAGATCCGAATTTCAACCCTTTTCGAAATCAATTTCAAAACCCTGGGACTTCAAAGTTACCTAGTATTCCCATTTTACCCCCAAGACTTTGAATTTCAAAAGAATTTCTCAGGAAAACGATCTGGATAGCTTTCAATATGGATTTCAGCCATTTTATCTCAGATTCTGCCCTCTTGTCAGCAATTTCAAATATCATTCTTTTGCCAAATCACCATACAAGGGCCAACTCTTTTCAAAATCTTTGTAATTAGGCCAAATATTTCGTATTTACCAATTAGTCTAGTTTTTTTTATGAAAATTCCAAAAAAAAGAGGTTTTGCTGTCTTACCTTTATTTCAATAAAGAAGCAATATGGGGTCCACCCTGAGGTGGCGCCACATAGGCTTTCCTTTGTAAAACCTGAATTTTGAAAAAACCCAAAAATATAGGAGCCTTGTCTCTCGATTGGTGCCACTAGACCATTTTCTCTCTCCTCCCATTCTTTTACCATGTGTCAGCGTGGGGTTCACCCAGGGGGTGGCGCCACATGTCACCTTCTCTCTCCTTCCATCCTCTAACACGTGTCAGTGTGGGGCCGCTTTAAGATGGCACCACATGTCATTAGCCACACTCTTTATCCTATGCCACGTGTCAATGTCCACCATCTTCACCCCTTGGCCATGTGTCATTCTGATATCACTCTGAGAACGCCGTGTCATGTGCTGCCCTGTCCAGAAAAAGTAAAGCTTGTCTCCCCTGAGGTGGCACCATTTGAAGTATGTCTCCTGCAAGTGACACATGTCACTCTCTCCCTTCTTCAGAAAAAGCAGACTGACACATGTCTTTTCCTACTTTTCTCAAAAAAGTAAATGACACATGTCACTCTTAGCTTTTCTCAGAAAAAGCAAAGGACACGTGTCACTCCTTCAGAAAAAGCAACAATTCAAAAGTTCAAACCCAAGCTTAGGTGGTGCAAATTCTGATTTTCCTCCATAAATTCATTTTTTTTTTAATTGAGGTGGCGCCACATGGCCCTACTCCTCCTTCTCTTCCCTCTCGCCATGTGTCATTGCAGGACCTCCCAGAGGTGACGCGACATGGCCACCCTCCATTCTTCCAGAGCCAACCTCATTTGAATTTCAAATTCCTCCCTGAGGTGGCACCTTTTGAAAAGACTCCTCCAGTTAGCTGACACTAGTAAGAGGCAGAACCATCCTAAACTGCCACATGTGTAAATCCCCCTGCATCAGAAAAAGTGGAAGCAACCTTCCTCAGAGGTGGCACACTTTGCTTCCTCTGCTCCTGTCCTCTTGCCATATGGCAGTGTGGAGCCACCCTGAGGTGGCGCCACATGTCAACCCCTGCTCCCTCCAAAAAAAGCAGAAATTTAAGTATTCAAATTCCTCAGAGGTGGCGCCACCTGAGCCCACTGCTCTGTCCTTCTGACACATGTCAGTGTGGAACCACTCTGAGGTGGTGCCACATGGCATTCTCCCATTTCTTCCAACTTTGAATCTCAAAACCTCTTTTGAGGTGGTGCCATTCCAGAGCTCCCATTTGTCTTCACCTTTTATTATTTTATTTTATTATGTTCAAAATAAAAGTAGCCCACCATGAGGTGGCACCATATGAGGACTCCCTGCAAAAAGCAAAGTTTGAATTTCAAACTCCCAGGGAGCACCTTCTGAGGTGGCGCCATAGGGGGAATTCCTGCAGAGAAAATCAAGCAAAGCTTTTGAAAATTTTCAAACTCTCTGCTGAGGTGTCTCACCCACAAAAATTGCATTTTATTTATTTCAAAAATCCAAAATGGCATGCCCTGAGATGGCACCACATGGAGGGTCCAGATTCATTTTGTTTAAATTTCAAAAATCTCCAGAAATTCTATAAATAACCTAGCCCACGCCCAGTGAAGGGGAGGCTTCTTTGGATTTTGAATTTCAACCAAAATTTTCTCTAGGACTCTACTTTCATTCTTCTGAATTCACGTCCCCTCTGGGCTCAGTTGAAAGAGTGCATTGAAGCACTAGCCTGGCTCACATCACTTCAAGCTCGATCTAGGAGCGTGGGTCGATTTTCGTGAACCTTCTGAAGCCCGGATCGAAGGACGAGAGAAACCATTCATAGCCGCTCACTTTGGGAGTTCCAAAACTGCATGAGAGTGCAAGGTGCACCTCTATTCCAGTCAATCTTATCGTAACAATACCTTTGGTTTGATTCGTATTGTCGTTTTGAAGAAAGAGCTCATCCGATGGATGGATCGAGCTATTCTCATAAAAGGACATATATCAAATGAAATCTTTTATGCTTTCTTGATTCAAATTTTCGCATTCCATCATGTTCATGCATTAAAATAGGGTAGATTTATATTTTGTTTCATTAAAATAGCATTGTTCTAGGAATTTATTTGATGTTTCATGCATTCAACTTTATTTCTGTAATTTCCTGTTTTTGTCAGTCAGTCCACACGTTATTTCATGCATTTATTTTTTGTTAAAAATGATAAAAACATCATAGTATGCGCACTTAGGTGTCCTTAACAACATGCTAAAAAATCGGAATGATTTGAATTCATTTACTGCGTTAAAAAGGCGAAATGCTTAGTCGGGTTTTGTTATCTGGGAAACATTGTGAAGATTTATTTTCTAATTATAAAATCGGGATATCCCTCATACGAGATCCGATTTTAGATCCAAAAAATGTCCGAACCTCAGAATGATGTCTAGTATTTAACATGATTTTTTCATATTTTTCTGAATTTTTTGATGTCTGACAAAAATCTGAGAGTTTGGGACACGTGTTAGAGCTTGATTTGATTCTCTGAGACTTTGGATCGACTTCGGTTGGTGGGTTCTCTCTGGTTATAGCTCCAAAGCCGAATCTGTAAATGGTAAAGTTTATGTTCCAGATGTCTTCTATTTGCTTTTAAAATTTCATAATTTTTAGGACAGTCTTAATATCAGTTTTGGATTTTTCTTGTCAGTCTTCTGTTTTGGCATATTTATCTGTTCTTATGATTTAGGCACATAATGTCGCATTTTTATCCCTGTTCCTGTTGACCAAATGCCAAAGACATAAAAATGAAAGTTGTTTCTAAACATGTCATTAGTTCTCCATTTAAATATCAGGAGTTTTTATGGTCTGCCGCTATTTTTCATTCAATTTTACGTTAGAATAGATTAATTTTACCTCTGTCAGAACCAAATTCCTATTACCGAACTCACCATAGTTCAAATCCCAAAGCTGTAAAAGCCAAAATTGCTCATTTTTATGTCATTTAGCAGTATGCAAAATGTCAAACGTTTCTATGGTAGAATGTTGCATTATTGCATTAAATACCACATTTGGTTCGGGCCCGTATGCGAAATTTGCCTATTTTAGGATTTTCTTTGAAATTTGGCATCTAGGCCATGTCTTTTCATGCATTTTACCATTCTAGGATGTTTCTAAGGGTAGAAAGGTTCTCCATGCCGAATTTGGAAAGATTTGGAATTTGTTTGATGCTCGGATTAACTGTATCATCAAAACAGGGCCCTGTGAGACCCTGATCTAAGCGAAAAACAAGCGAAATTCGTTATTTCGGATGAGTTGCAAAATGTCAAATTCTGATTTTACAGTCCTAATGTGTTTAGAAGCATGTCATCATGCCTCATATTGCATTTCATCATCATTTGGTCCAATTAAAATTTTAAAATCTCAAATTTTACCAAAATTCTTTCAGAAAACCCTGATTCTAAAGGTATATCTTCAATATTAGGGGTATTTTGGTCATTTTGACCCTAATTCCGAATTTCAAATTATTTATCACTGAATTTTTTTGTATTTACATCATTTCAAACAACAAGGAAGTGTAAAAATAGGGTTTATATCCAACTAAGTCCAATAATCTCAGGATATTATTGGAAAATCTTGGAAAAACACACACATCTGAGCTAACCCCATTTCCAGTTTGGCAGGGACATTCAAAAGAAGGAGCTGAAGTCTGCAATTTCCTTTTATTAGTGATGTAATAATGTAAATTTTGGAATAAGAGATTTGATTTTTTGCTTAGACTAGGACGCATATCATGTAGTTTAAATTCATGCAATATCCTGATTATGTGATTCATGTACTTTATTTCAAAAGCACTATGGATGTACACGAATGACACGTGCACCAACTCTTTGGGAGTTGATGAACTCGGTGGAGTCCATATTTACGGCCCTAGTTGGAATATGGACGAGACCCAGATTCAGCATCTTTCTATTAGTCACACCGAGCCTACACTCTTAGGCTATCTTCCAAAATTTCACTGCATATTTTCAACTTTACAAAATATTTTAGAATTAATTAAGTAAGTTGTAAACATATTTACGACCATAGTCGGAATATGTGATAATTCTACTTAGTTTAATCCTAAAATCGCATACTTTTTGAAAAGAGGCTTTTACAAAATGACATTCATTCATCTGCATCATGAAATCACTTGCATTTCCCATGATTTTCTCAAGAAGATTTCACTACAAGGAAACCAATTTCTCAAGAAACTTCTGAAAATTTTCAAAGTTGAAGTTTCCAAATCAAGTTTTCTCATGATTTTCCCTGGAAAAGGTTATTTTCTTAAGATTCATTTTCAAAAGGGAATTTCCAATCTTTCTCAGGAATCAAAATCGATTTTCAAGTGTTTCAAGGCTAAGATTCCTAGGATTTCAATTTACCGAGTTTTGATTTTCTTTCTCCAAAGGATTTTCCAATGAATTTCAATCGTTTTCTGAAGAAATTTTTAAAAGTTGGAATTTTCCTTGACAAACATTTTCCCTTCAAATGTTTACCCTTTTCTTAAGAATTACTTCTATTTTCCCAGGATTTTCAACCATCCATGATTTTCTCACATCCTCATAAACTTTTTGGTGATTTCCAAATCCTTTCATCTGAGTTTCTTGAGAGATTGATTTCCATCTTTTTCCTGAGAAATGCTTTTCAATTCCAAATGTTTTCTAAGCATACATCCTATTTTCCCAACTTACATTTTACAAAATCTCATGGCACATGCCTGAATTCTCTGTGCATTTAGGATAGAACACGATTTCAATGATTTAACTAAGTCAAGCACAATTTTGGTCCTTGGTTTGATTACCTCTGTTAAAGGTGGCAGGAACGGTCGAACCTCGTACCGACAAGTCGAGCCCCATCCCATGGATTTTCCTGCTATTTTCAAAAACAGAGGCGAGTATTTCAAAACAATTTCCAAATTCCAGTCAAGTTTGACTCGCGAAAGCATTTTCCTCTCTCTCCCGCAAGGAAGGGAAAAGAGAAAATTTCACGACGATGACAGGTTTGACATCCTTTGAGATGGCGCCACATGGAGGGTCCAGATTCATTCTGTTTGAATTTCAAAATTCTTTAAAAAATCTATAAATACCCTAGCCCACGCCCAGTCAAAAGGGAGCTCTCTTCCTAGATCTGGATTTCAACTCCATTTTGTCCCTTCCTCCTCTGAATTCACACCCCCCTTTTGGTTCCATTTAAATTTTTTTTGCATCTGGAGCTCCAGAATATCAGAAGAACACAAGGTGAGTTCCAATCGAATTGATTTTATTGCAATCATGCTTTTGTTTCGATTCGCATATCGAATCACATGAATTTTCGTTTTAAAAAAAAGGGTTTGTCCGAATGATGGATCAAACCATTCCCATAAAATGATATATATTAAGCATGATCATGCTTCCTTGATTATTTTCCAGCATTCATGCATTAATTAGATTTAATTCATATTTTATTTCGTTAATTTAGTATATTTTAGAAATTAATTAGGTAGTATTTAGTGTCCATTTCAATTCTATCGCATTTCAGTAATGCTCTGTTTTTAGCAGTCATTCCACACATTATTTTATGTTTTTATTTTTCTCTAACAATGCCAAAAAAAATATATTATGTGCGAATAGCTGTCCCTGATAATCTGCAAAAAAATTAGAATCGTTTGAGTTCATATGCTTCATTCAAAATTCGAAATGCCAAGTCGGGTTTTATGACCCGGGAAACGTTCAAAACATTGCGTTTTAATCTGCAAAAAAATTAGAATCATTTGAGTTCATATGCTTCGTTCAAAATTCGAAATGCCAAGTCGGATTTTATGACCCGGGAAACATTCAGAACATTGCATTTTAACTTGTAAAATCAAGATCTCCCTCATGGAAGATTTGATTCCCAATAAAAAAAATACCCTGAACTCAAAATTGAGTCTAGTATTTAATATGATTTTATAAGATTTTTATGATTTTGTTTCCTGTCTAAAAAAAATCCGAGAGATTGGGACATGTGTCAGAGCTTAATTTGAGCACTTGAGACTCTGGATCGACTTAAGTCGCTTGGTTCTCTCTGAATATAGCTCCAAATCCGAATCTATAAAAAGTGAACTTTATGTTCTAAATGTCCTCTATTTGATTCTAAAATTTTGCAATTTTTAGGACAGTCTTCATTCTAGTTTCGTATTTTTTATTTCGGTCTTCTGTTTTGGTATTTATATCTGCTCTTCTGGTTTATGCATGTAATGTCATATTTTTATTTATCATTCAGTTACTCAAATGACAAATCTATACAAATAAATGTTGTTCATATGCATGTCAGTAGTCTTCCTTTTAAATTTCAAAATTTTTTATGGTCGATTATTATTTTTTATCTATTTTTATAGCAGATCTTATTAATTTCAGTCCCGTCAGAACCAAATCTCTGCTATCGAACTCATCGTAGGTCAAATACCGGGGCTGTAAAAGCCAAAGATGTTTATTTTCATGTACTTTAGTAGCCTGCAAAATATCAGACATTTCTATGGTGGATTTCTGCATTATTGCATTAAATGCTACGTTTGGTTCGTACTCGTAGGCGAAATTTCTTATTTTAGAGTTTTCTTTGAAATTTTGCATTTAGGCCATGTCATTCTATGCATTTTATCATTCTATGTTGTTTATAAGAGTAGAGGGATGCTCTCTACCAAATTTGGCATAATTTGAGAACCGTTTGATGATCGGTTTAGCCATATAATCAAATCGGGGTTCCCGCGGGACCCTGATCCGAGCGAAAAACAAGCGAAATTCGTTATTTTGGCCAAGTGTCAAACATCAATTCTGATTTTTACAGTCCTAATATGTTTAGCAGCATATCATCATGTCTCATCATGTATTTCATCATCTTTGGTTCAATTCAAATTTCAAAATCTCAAATTTTACCAAAATTCCTTCAAAAATCCTGATTTTAAAGGTATAACCTTAATATTAGGGGTATTTTCATCATTTTGACCATAATTTCGAATTTCAAACTATTTATTATCGTATTTTCATGCATTTTCATCATTCAAATATCAAAGAAGTATGAAAATCGGGTTTATATCAAGCTAAGTCCAATAATCTCAGGATATTATTAGAAAATCTTGGAAAAACCCACATATTTGAGCTAACCCCATCTCAAGTTTGGCAGGGACATTCAGAGGAAGGAGTCAGAATCTGCAATTTTGTTTCTTTCAGTTTATTTAGTGATGTAATAATATAAAATTTAGAATAAGAAATTTACCTTTCTGCTTAAATTAGGATGCATATCATATAGTTTGAATTTCTGCAATATTCTGATTATGTGATTCATGCATTTTATTTCAAAATCACTATGGATGTACACGAATGGCACGTGCATCAACTCTTAGGGAGTTGATGAACTCGGTGGAGTCCATATTTACGGCCCTAGTAGGAATATGGGCGAGACCCAAATTCAGCATCTTCCTACTAGTCACACCGAGCCTACACTCTTAGGCTATCTTCCAAAATTCACTGCATATCTTTAATATTTACAAAGTATTTTGGAATTAACTAAGTAAATTACAAGCATATTTATGGCCATAGTCGAAATATGTGGTAATCTTACCTTAGTTTAATTCTAAAATTGCATATTTTCCTGAAAAGATGTTTTCATAAAAAGACATTCATTCATTCAGGATAGTTCACATCATGAAATCATGTGCATTTCTGTAAAAACTCCATTTCAAGGAGGTCGATTTCTCAAGATGCTCTGAAAATGTTTTCAAAGATTGATTTTCCCAAGCTATATTTCCCACGATTTTCTCAGAAAGCATTCATTTCTTAGAATTCATTTTCAATCTTTTCAAATGAAGCCTAAAAAAAAAGTCAAAATCATTTTTCAAGTCTTTAAAGCTACAACTCTCGAGATTTCAATTTCTTAAGATTTGATCTCCTTTCTCAAAAGAGTTTTCCTATGGATCTTCAATCATTTTCCAAAGAAAAATTCTCAAGGTTGGAGTTTTCCTGACAAGCATTTTCCCTTCAAGTGTTTGCCTTTTCTCAAGAATTCTTTCTATTTTTCCAAGATTCTCATTCCTTCATGATTTTCCCAAATCTTTATAAACTTTCTTGAGATTTTAAATCCTTTTATCAGAGTTTTTCTGAGAAATTGATTTTCATCTTTTGCCTTAGAAACATTTTCCAACTCCAAAGCATTTTCTAAGCATACATCATGTTTTTCAACATACATTTTACAAAGTTCCATAGCACATGCTTGAATTCTCTGTGCATTTAGGATAGAACACGATTTTGATAATTTAGCTAAGTCAAACACACATTTGATCTTTGGTTCGATTACCCCTGTTAAAGGTGGCAAGAGCGGTCGAACCTCATACCGACAGGTCGAGTCTCATTCCACGGAATATTTCTCGCTATTTTCAAAACGGAGGCGAGTATTTCAAAACTCTGGTCAAGTTTGACTCGCAGGATCGTTTCCCCTCTCTCCCGCAGAGAAGGAAAAAATTTTGCAACGATAAAAACTAGCAAGGCCTATCCTCAATTGAGGCCATCTCCAAACCGGAGTCAAGAACAAAAGCTTTATTGATCTAAATTCTCAAAATTACAAAATGTCTGAATGCATACAATTAAAATGGAACCAATATTTATAGACTATCCCTGCTATTGATGCCAAATGCAATGGGCGATGCATGATTCAAACTTCAATGTCATCATCCCTTTATCCTCTGCTCAAATTACTTGCCCTCTGTTTACTACACATGTTAATTTGTTTCAACTGATCCAACTGCCAACTATGCTGCACTTGCTGACCCAACTAACTGTCACTGCTCTGACTTCAAACCCGTGCACTGCCTAACCGAATACTCCTTAACATTGTTGTTCTTATGCGGTTATGTGTAGCTTGGTCCACTCGATTCCATATTAGCTATCTCACTTAGGTTTGTATCACTTGTGTGTGTGTATGCATGCCCCTCTAAACATAGTAGTCCTCCTTCCCAATCTGTCCTTGGGGCTCCCCTCTCATAGAGGTCTCAGTCTCATCAACCACACGTCTGAAGGGCTCTCTAGGCTGAGTCAGTATAGCTTGACCTTAAGTGCGCTCAACCAAAATGTCGATGGATGCAGTCAATTGGGTCATGAGTGCACTCATGTGATCGATTCAGCCAGATAAATCTTAGCCCAACTTGGCCACATGTTGTAACATATCAATGTTGGACTCCTCCAACTGAGCCTGGGTTAGTCAATCATGTAAGGTTGGAGTAAAAGGGCTCGTGGTTCTGATACCATCTAGTGGGATCCCACTTGGACCTCTAGTTAGCTTCATGAAAATGCTACTTAGCTCGTCTAGTATATGATGCACAAAAGGAAACTCAAAGTGCAAACCAAAACAATCTAATGCTTTTACACTCACATGGACCAACACGTCGTCTATGCCCCTCAAGTGCAAGTGTGTAAGGATCCAACCTTACCTAGCTAAGATCCACGACCAAACCACAACATAAGCTTTCAAGGTGGTTCGACTCGCTTGAGCAAGAGATACAAGCACAAAATACACAACCACGCAGGGTTGGAGTACAAGCCACTTGGGAAAACAAGGGTGTGTAGACCCTTTAATTACAAACCCAAAATGCGTAAGCCATGATAAGAGAAAAATGACTCACAATGGTTCCCAATTGAGACTATGTTGCCTTAAAAGGGGGTTTTGGTTAGGTTGATGCATTGTATGGTCCTGGGCCTATATTGAGCTCATGCGTAGGTGCACTCTGTTGCCGCTCACTGAACTGAACTCCCCACTGACTGTTGCACTACTCCTGTACTGCCATTGTTGCTTATGTGTGTCTATATAACCACTTGTACCACAAGTGGCCTGCGGTATCTGCTCCACTCAGTGGTTGGGTTGTCGACTATGCATTGTGATGAGGCGCATGAGAATATTCTCCAGATACAACACACTGACTGTGTGTTGTCATGCTTGGGCGTCGACCTAGTGCGATTGAGAGCACCTAGGGAATAGCAACAGGCAACGAGTTGTAGGTGGCTGCAACTAACACTGTGCACATGGGTCATCCACAACTCTTCGAGATTGAAACAGGTTATATGTTCCCCCCCGAAGACGCAGGTGTGTGTTTGGGGGTTCGAATGAGCGCCACATATATAAGCATGTGGGGCTCGTATCCCCGTGTGTGTCGGCATCACTTAGCATCGAAGTTTGGTGTAGTTGTAAAGACTTAAGTACCCTTTCCCACCATTCCTGCCATGAAATGATGGTTTGAGAAAAGGATAAAAATGTACTTCCAGAAAAGAAGGATGATCTTAACTCTTCAAAGTCAAAACATTATATTTTCGCCCTAAGCAGTAAACTCTTATGCTGCCACTGGATCACCCTTTGATGATGCACCATCTACTGTAACAGAAGCTCCCTTTGACAATACACCCTTTGCTATCGTCTGCTGCTGCTGGAGCACCATTGCCACCATCAGTTTCATCTACCTTCTGGGTGTTTTTCCTTCACTGTCGGATTACCAAAACTCTTGTCATTTCGATGAGTTTCGTGTAAGGTTTCGTTATGTAAACAAATCGCTTTATAAATCTGAATGCTAAATCTTACAACTAGTTGTACTATTCATGTTAAATAACACATATTTTCATACTGAAACAAATTAATTTGTACATATCCAACTTCTGGAAGTTGAAAAACAGTTAGCATGATTTGTTTTTATGAAGGCCAAACATTACAATGATATGTACTTATGAAGGCTAAATTTCTACAACGATTTATACATTGGAATGCAACAATGATTTATGCATTTAATATAGTGATTTGTACGTTTAATGCAGCAATGATTTATATGTTTGAAGCAGTAGCAATGTGTGTTTATGATTTATGAAGTTACCACGATTTGTACTTAAGTTTGCTAAATTGTACAACGATGTTTACTTATAAAGCCCAAACGTTACAATGATATGTACTTATGAAGGATGCAATTTCTACAATGATTTGTAAGTTTGAAGCATGAACGATTTATACATTTAAATCAATAGTGATTTATACGTTTGAAGCAACAACAATTTATATGTTTGATGCAATAGTGATGTGTATTTATGAAGTTACCTCGATTTATACTTAAGCTTGCTAAATCTTACAATGATGTTTACTTATGAAGCCAAATATTATGATGATTTTTAATGTTAGTGATTGTGTAACGAATGTGATAATTTGTAATAATATATACTTAAGGAGGTAGTTGTAAGTTATAACATATAATAATACGGTTAAATTTATGTGTTGTGCAGGTTAACAATGGCTAAAATTTGTAAGACAAGAAAGTCCCCATTGTTCGATGGGATGACTACTGGAGAAATTATCCGCCAGTCTGATATATATGAGCATTATGAAACGTACCAAAATATAATGAAGATTGAGCATGATAAAGACATGGACAAAGCATTGGAATTTTATAATGCAGAACCTGATCCATCAGATATTGAAGGTGAAGAGCAAAGGAAGAAGGATGAGGAATAATTAAAGATAAAGAAGAAGGATGACGAAGAGAAGAAAAAGTAAAGGAAGAAAAGGTAAATGAAGAAGGAAGAGGAGAGGAAAAGGCAAAGGAAGAAGGAGGAGGAGAATGAAAAGCAAAGGAAGAAAAGGCAAATAAAGAAAGAGGAGGAGGAGGAGAGGGAAAGGCAAAGGAAGAATAAGAAGAAGAAGGAAGAGAATTAAAGACAAATGATGAAGTTGGAAGAGGAAAAGCAAAGGAAGAAGCATCAGGATGAGTAAGAGAAGGAAAGGCAAAGGAAGGAGAAGGAGGCCGAGGAAGATAAGGCAGAGGAGGGAGGCGGCGGAGCGAAGGAGCAACAAGAAAGGAAGAAGAGATAATGAATGGGGAACAAGAAAGGCCGAGGAGGGAGGAGGAGAAGCGAATGATGGAGCAACAAGAATAGCAGAGGATGGATGAAGGGGATGAAGAGGAGAAAAATATGACCAAGGTACATAAATCGCTCCTGTCTGCGATAGGTATTATTATGTATAGCGATTACTATATATAGCGATTACTGTGATAACAATTACTATGTATAGTGATTACTGTGATAGTGATTACTATGCATAGTGATCACTGTGACCTATGTATAGCGATTAGTACGTATAGCAATTACGTAATGATTTACTGTGATAGGTATTATTATATATATCGATTATTGTGATAGAGATTACTCGGTATAGCAATTATTGTGATAGTGATTACTATGACCTATGTATAGTGATTATTGTAATAGCGATTAGTATGTATAACGATTAATTTGATATCGATTATTGTGTATATGATTACAATGATAGCAAGTGTACACTAATTATTATATATAGTGATTACTGTGTACAATGATGTGTAGAAGTACAAATGGGACTAAATGTGATTTGATACGAATAATATGCTATTTTGTGTTACAGGGAGGTCAGAAGAGAAGTAGAGCACCAGGTGAAAAGCTCAGAGGGCGGTGTCAGTGGCCTGTAGTTCTGTCGTGGTATGGACAAATGAGTGAATATCAGAAGGATCGATTACGAAATATGCACTTTTGAGGCCTTCTAGACTAACATTATTTTGAAATGTGTTGGAACACCATGACCCACTTGGTCAATAAGTGAAATAATAAGATGAACACATTCCAGTTTGATGGTAAGAGCATTTAAATTTGAGAGTCAGACGTATCGTATCATTACCCTTATCGGTCAGGCCTACATTAAGACCGTATCGTATAGTAAAATATTGTAAATTTTTAATAAAAAATTTCTAAAAAATCAGATTTTTTTAAAAAAAAAAATCATATCACATGAAATAATGGCAAACAATTTTGGAGGGTATTTTTGTAATTTTACTCATAATAAAGATTGTTTACCTTAACCCACTTCCTTGAGTGAAAAATTATGAAAATACACTTTTACTTTAGCAAACCTCAAAATCCCTCTCTCTTGTGCATGAATTGCCCCCCAAATCGCTCTCATGAGTCGTAGGGTGTGTGGATACCTGTCTAATGACTTCTACACAAATGAGGGAGCCAGCCTTTAGAGCTCTTTAAAACTCAAAACTTAAAAATTATGATTTGTTAATTTTTAAGAGTGTTGACCAGAGTTGTGAAAAGTGTTGAGGCGTAGCGAGAAGCTCCACCAAAAATCGAGGAAAGCGTAAGCCTCAAATTTTTTTTCGAAAAATTTAAAAAAATTATAAAAATATCTAAAAATATAAATAAATAAAGAAATGCTTTATTGATGAAATAACAACCAATGAGAAAGAGAAAAACTCAAATAAGTACTAAAAAATATGAGATTAACATATAAAAGTAACTAAAAACTGATTACATAATTGAAAAATATATGAGATTAACCAACAAAAGTTAAAATATACTAAGAAACTGATTACATAACTGAAAAATATATGAGATTAACCTACAAAAGTTAAAATATATAAGATTATTCTAAACAATATGAGATTAACATATAAACTATGTCACATGGGTGTGGGTGCGACACTTTCAAAAAAATTGGGTGCAGGGGTGCGGCAAAAATATAAAAAATTATATATATATAAAGTCCAAAAGTTGGACATAAATGTCCCTAGGTGTGTTGACTGCACCCAGGGTCAGGTTGACCGCATCGGGTGCGGGTGAGGGGTGCAATGCAAGTGCGGCACCTAGTTGGAGAGTCCCTGTGACATAGCATATAAAAGTTACTAAAAAACTGATTACATAACTGGAAAATACATGAGATTAACCAACAAAAGTTAAAATATACTAAGAAACTGATTACATAACTAAAATAACTGAAAAATATATGAGATTAACCTACAAAAATCTTGTTGATTATGTCTTAGAAATCTTGTACAAATTTTTTTTTGCGCCTCACACCTCAGGCTTGCGCCTTGAGGCATAGAGGGCTGCACCTCAAGGCACGTTTTTGATAACATTGGTGCTGACCCTGTATCGATGCACCTCGTATCATATGATATGGGTACTATACGCACTCGTATCACAATAAGAGTGCATATCGGATTCCACAATGACCTCTATTTTTTGGAAACACTTGTTTTGCCAAAACAATACATTGATGATGCACACTCCTTCCCCAACACCACTATTTAACAGCCATTGAATGAGGTGGTTTTTCACACCTCCTTAATCTGCACTCAGGGCAGGAGAAGTGAAAAAACCTCCCTACAATGTGCAAACATATTTGAGGTTTAACTTGGTTATGGATCTGATCCATAGTCACAGATATCAGCGACATTTTCAAAATATTGTGATATTATCGGGGTAAAATCAACAAACGATAACGTAGGTAAAGTAGCGCCAATTTGATAATATCGCGATATTATCAATTAGTTTTCTGATTTATTTTTTACATTTTAAATATGTTTTTCTTATTTCTTTTATGTATGTATTTTTTGTCTAAACATGATATTTTCTTACTTATTTTTGTTATTTTTGTTATTTTTTATATTTTTTAAGCCTCAAGGTTTCCCCGAGATCCATGTACTAGTATAATTGTTTCTTATACAAATTTTAGAAGTTAAAACTTGTTGAGGACCCACTTTCCAAGGGCATCTGTTAATTATCTCATAGGTTGCCATTACAAGTGTATGCTGACAGGTTATTTCATGATTAAAGATCTTTGTTTTTCTGCTTTGCTTCTGTAGGCTGTGGCTGGATTTATGACTGAGGTCATGAGAAGGCAGGTTTCATTCAACCCATCCCAAATGGTGTTGACAGCTGGTGCCACTCCGGCAATTGAGATACTGAGCTTCTGCCTTGCTGATCCAGGAAACGCATTTCTTGTTCCAGCCCCATACTACCCAGGGTAACCACCTAATTCTTCCATCAGATAATCCTTATAGGCTTATCCTTTGTTAGTCGTTTGTAGCCTATTGACAAAACTACTTGGGACCAGTTTTGACAGGGACATAAAGCTGAGAACCGGCATAGAATTGGTACCAGTTCCCTGTCGAAGCAGCGATAATTTCAACATCAACATCTCTGCTTTGGAGCGGGCATTCAACCAGTCGAAAAAGCGTGGGCTGAAGGTTCGTGTAGTTCTTATTTCAAACCCTTCAAACCCAGTTGGTCATGTGCTTAGCAGAAGCACTCTATACGCTTTGCTGGATTTTGCGAGGGAGAAAAACATACATCTGATTTCTGATGAGGTGTTTGCTGGATCTGTGCATGGAGTAGATGAGTTTGTAAGCATCACAGAGATAGTTGATTCAGGAGACTTTGATAAGAGCAGGGTTCACTTAATTTACGGGCTATCCAAAGATCTCCGTCTTCCTGGTTTCAGAGTGGGGGTGCTCTATTCTTATAACGATAACGTGTTGGCTGCTGCAACAAGGTTGGCTAGGTTTGTTGGGTTAAACCACCATGTTGGTGGTGGTTACCCACGATGTGGGTAACGCTTCCCCACATAAATTTTGTTCCTTTCGTTAAACCCATTACCGAATAAAAGGGAAACGATTGTTAAACCATTTCCATTCGGTGATTATAAAAGGGTTTCATAAGCAACCCATGCGCTGTGTGAAAATACAGAAATTAGGAGGGAAGAGGTCGACTCACCGTCTGCATAAGGAGGCCTGCGCTTGTGGTGGCTGCAGACCGGCTGAGTTGAAGAACGCCCTTCTCCGGCAACATCCTCCGCCCTCTGTCAATGGCCGCCTCAGGTACGCTCTGTTTTCTGTTTGTTATGCAGAGCCATCGCCATAGGGAGACTGGATTGGTTGCCATCGCCGGAAAACCCCCAACCATCCCTACATTGGGTTATGGGCCCACACCTCGCTTCCGCTGCGGGGTGTGCTCTGGGTCGACCAGCAAAGCAGATCACCGTGGGGTGACGCTGCTGCTGGTCACCGGCGCCTGTCGCCGTTGGGCGACAGACAAAAAAAAAAAAATTTGTTACCTCTGTTTTGGGGGTTTTCTGTCGGCAAGGACACCGTCGGCGTTTCACTCCTTCATCCACTATTAAAGCGTTGCTGGGACTGTCGTCGGCGACTATTGAGTCACCGGATTTCTGAAAAAGCTTCTGCGGCTTCAGTTTTTTCGTCGGCGGATGGATGGCTGCTTTTGCCGGAGAAGAAACGCCATCAGCAGGCGGCATAGGTCGCCGGCATTGATCGTCGGCCGGCAGGCCGACATTGATCGACGGCGGGCGGCATAGGTCGCCGACAATGAAAATGGGGAAAACCCCTCTTTTCTAAAAGATCGGGTTTTCTGCCCTTTTTCAATTTTATTTTTGGTTCGGGTCGGGTTCATTTTCTGAACCGGACCCGCCCACCCGAATCCGATCCATAAAGTTGATTCGGATCGGATCCAGGATTTGGGTGAGGACCCAGATAAAGTAAACCCGGGTCAGACCCGGATCCAATAATACCGGGTCCGACCCGGATCCAATAATACCGGGTCCGACCCGGATCCGGACAGTACCGGGTCTGACTCGGATCCAGTCATAACCGGGTCCGACCCAGATCCGAACAGTACCGGGTCCGACCCGGATCCAGGTCTTAACCGGGTCTGGCCCGGATCCAGATAACCCCGGGTCCGCCCCGGATACAGCCTGTACCGGGTCCGACCCGGATCCGGATAACCCTGGGTCTGACCCGAATCCAGTTTGCAGTCGGGTCTGACCCGGATCAAGGAGGGTCCAGGCACTATTTGGCCTGAACCGGATCAGGGACTGACTCAGCCTCTTTCCGGGACCGGTTCGGAGCCGTTTTTGGCCGGTTCCTTCCAGTTTTTCACCGGTTCCGAGATGCTAAGACCTTGTTTTCTTAAATATAAGAAAATACAGGGATTTTGGCATACAGTTATAGGGTTTTAATGAACTTTTGTTCATACTTGACCCGGTTCATAAGGTTCAGAACCGGTTCGGACCCTTGGATGACCGGTTCGGGGCTGTTTCAGACCGGTTCAGAGTGCTTTAAAACCGGTTCATGAAACATATGACAGGTTCATTCAGTTTTAGAACCATTTTGAGAGTCATATGTCTAGTCCATTCGGTTTACGGACTATTTTAAGATATTATTTTATATTGGCATTAAGGATAGTCAGATAACTTAGTGTATTCATGTCACCAAAGTGACTGAATACACGTATGTTGTCAAAATATTGTACTATCATATGGTTTTAGTCAACATTACTGTTGTACTTATATTCATGAAACGATAGACGACCCAAAGGTAGTTTTATCGTGTTTGGAATTTAAGTAGGGTAGAATAAGGTAAATGTGTCGAGATACATCACACATGTGTATCCAAAGATACCTTGTGTTGATGGTCTATCTTCATAAGAACCTTAGTTTTACCGAATATGGTCGGTAGGCGAAGTGGTTTCGCGTGTCGGAGCTCTTACCAAAGTAGGACTCCGATGACCCCCTTCACTCGCTTGGAAAGAAGCATATCAAGGGCCTTTATTAATTTGCTTTTTCCACTAAAGTTTTAGTCTCGTATGAATGTTTCCTGATACGTGTCTTTTGTCATGCAGTTTCTAGTTCTGTGATATTAGATGGCTCTAGCTCTATACCTTTTCTAGATGGATCTAATTTTAGTGATTGGAAAGAAAATGTTTTTTTTGCATTAGGGTATATGGATCTAGATCTGGCCCTAAGAATAGATGAACCCGCTGCCCTCACTGATCAGAGTACCGCTGATCAAAAGATTGCTTTTGAGAAGTGGGAGCATTCGAATAGGCTTAGCTTGTTGCTTTTGCAATCTAAAGTGGTGAAGAACATTCGAAGTGCTATCCCACAATGCAGAACAGTGAGGGAATTCATGAATGCCATTGAGGCACAGTTTGTGAGTTCAAACAAGGCCAGAGCCAGTACCCTGATGTCAAAACTGATATCTATAAAATATACTAGAGGAGGAAACATTCGCCAGCACATTTTGGAGATGAGAAACATAGCGTCTCAGCTGAATGACATGAAGCTCACCATCTCTGATTCTTTCTTAGTGCATTTAGTCCTAACATCCTTACCCTTGGAATACGGACCTTTCAAAATCTCGTACAACACACATAATGATGAATGGACATTTAATGAACTTATGTCCAAGCGTGTTGAAGAAGAAGAGAGGATGAAAGGTGAGAAGGTGCAGAGTGCACATATGACTTCTCATATGTCCAAGGTAGGACCAAGGAAGAATGCATTTAAGAGAAATGCTAGGAAGAAGCCAACTGAGGATAAGTCATCCCAAGACAAGCAATCAAACTCTGCTCCCATAAAGTGCTTCTTTTGCAAGAAGAAGGGACACATAAAGGCAGATTGCATAAAGTACAAAAAGTGGTTGGAAAAGAGAGGTAATTTGTCATTAGTTTCTCATGAATGTAATTTATTACATATTCCTGAAAATAGATGGTGGATTGATTCTGGTGCTACTGTTCATATTTCTAACTGTCTACAGTTGTTTCTAAGCAGAAGGGAACCAACAATGCATGAGAAAAGCATCTATTCGGGAAACAAGATGCGTTCACATGTGAAGGGTGTTGGAACCTGCAGGATTACTCTGAATACGGGCGTAGTTTTAGATCTTCATGATGTCTTTTATATTCCATCGTATAGTAGAAACTTAATTTCAATTTCAAAGTTGGATAAATTTAGATATTGTTTTAAGTTTGAAAATTCCAAATTGTTCATATTCAGAAATTCAATTGAAATTGGTTCTGCATCAGTTTATGATGGTTTATATATATTGAATGTGAAGATCCAAACTCAAGAGTCTTTGACTTCTGAATACGCATTGGTTGGAAATAAACGTAGCATGACAGATGATAAATCTTACATGCTTTGGCATCGAAGGTTGGGTCATATCTCTGAAAAGAGAATAAAAAGACTGGTAAATGAAGAGATCTTGCAATCTCTAGATTTTACTGACAATGACTCATGTGTTGATTGCATAAAGGCTAAGCATACAAACACATATAAAGAGGGTGTCAAATGCAGTAGTGAGATATTAGAAATAGTCCATACGGATGTATGCAGACCGTTTTCTCCCTGTTACACAAGCAAAAAATATTTCGTCACCTTTATTGATGACTATTCTCGGTATATGTATCTCTACTTGATTTTAAAAAAAATTGATGTTTTTCAGATGTTTAAGGAATTTAAGAAAGAAGTAGAGAAACAAATCGATAAGGTTATTAAAATAGTCAGGTCTGATAGAGGTGGCGAATATTATGGTAGGTTTACTGAGATGGGGAAAAGAGAAGGACCATTAGCGCGATTTCTTAAAGAGGAAGGCATTGTGCCTCAATATACCATGCCTAGTAGTGCCTATCAGAATGGTGTAGCTGAAAGGAGAAATCGTACGCTTAAAGAAATGGTAAGGGCCATGTTGAATTATTCAACACTTCCCATAAAGTTGTGGGGCGAAGCCTTAAGGACTGTTGTGCATATTTTGAATAAGGTTCCTACAAAATCTGTGGCTAAAACTCCTTACGAGCTGTGGACAGGTAGGAAACCATCATTGTCTTATATGCACATATGGGGATGTCCTGCAGAGGCTAAACTGTATAACCCCCACATTAAAGCCTTTGATCCAAGAACAACCAGTGGATATTTCATTGGTTATCCAGAAAGATAAAAAAGATACAGGTTTTATTGCCCATCTCACTCACCACAGATTGTTGAAACAGATAAGGCTAAAATCCTAGAAGATGGTTCAGTAGGATTAAGTGCACTTCAAAGCATTGGTTTTGAGGAAATACAGGATCTAGTTTCATCACCTGTTAAGGAAAACATCGAAAGATACCACATTGTTATTCCTAATGATGGTGTGGTTGATCATTCGATTGTTAATGCACAAATCCAAAGTGAACCTATTGTGGACAATGCGGAAGAGCACGAGCAGGATGATCAGGTTCCATCTGAGCCTGAGGAACGACCTGTTTGAAAATCCACAAGGATTAGGAGATCTGTCATACATCCTGATTATGTGGTGTACCTTCAGGAGCCTGGTGATTTCATAGATATGGATGATGACCCGTTGAATTTTATGAAAGCTGTTGAAAGCAAACAATCTTCGCATTGGATTGAAGCTGTGAACACCCCAAATTTTTCAAAATCTTTTAAATATTCCCCTTTTGCCCCTAAATTCATTTTTTGAGTGAATGGGTCATTTCAAATCTAAATTCCAGTTCACTTCTCAAGTTTTATTGAAATTAAATTCATTTCATATGTTTAAATTGATTTCAGATCTGGATCCATTGTCCAGATCCAAATCTGAGTCTCATTGTTCAAATTTTAAATTAAAATTACATAAAATACCAAAAATAGTTTTTAAAATAGCTCAGACAGTCCCTCCGACATCTGTTTGGATCCATCGAATTGTATTTCTTGATTCGAGTATCAAAACTCGAACATTTTCTCAAAACCTGGGTCCAAACCCCTTTTTCTGAAGAAATTTCCCCGAAATGGTCTGAATTTTTCAAGAAAATACTTTTGTAAATATTCCTTTTAGAAAAATACAAAAAAATTAGGGTTTTTGTTTTCTCAGATCTTCATTCCAAAAAAATACAAAAAAAAAATTATTCAGAAAAGAACAAAAAAATTCAAAAATAAATGAAGAAAATTGCAAAATGGTTTTTAGAAACCCGTTTTAGAGAAAACTTTTTGGAGAGGCCCTTCCGTGGAAAAACCATATTTTCATTTTAAGAGTCGAGTTAGGGTTTTGAAAAACCCTAACTCTCGCCATCTTCCTTGCTTCACCTCAGCCGCCTCTCTCTCTCCTCCATGGCCGAACCCTCCATTTCCAACCCCTCATCACCAACAACCCCCATCTTCACCCTTCATCCCTCAACCGAGACTTCTTTCTTCCCCTTTAAAATCGGCCAACGAAAACCCTTTTCCTTACCCGTTATCACCCCAGCACCCCTCTTTCATGATCAATCCTCGATCCTTCTCCCTTTTCCCTTCATCCTTGTCTTCCCCTCTATCTCTTCTTTCGGTCCTCGGATGTTCCCTCTGATCAAGGGAATGAAATGAAACCCTCAAGAAAGAAGGATAGCAAGCGACTGCCATTAACTCCTCCTTCACGGTGCCTCTTCTACAGAAGGTTATTCTTCCTCCTTCAGAATCCATACAGCTACAGGGAGTCGACCACTCTGAAGCTTCTGCAACTCGCTTCAAAGATACCATGTTCTTCCTCCCCTTCACATTTTCGTTTCGGCTTTTTCCCAATCGACAGAAAGGGATCGATCAATCTCGGAAGTTACAGGTAAGTAACCTTGCCCTATCTAATTCTTTCTGAAATTCCTCTCTTCCTCCCATAATATCGTCCTGTATTTCTTCTGGTTTTCTTTTTTTTAGGCAAAATGGTGGATCGGCTTGCCTATAGCAGGATCGACCCATCCTATGCAACATCAACGGAATGTCTATTCCAACAAAATTTTTCTTTTCCCTTTCTCTATTTTTCCTTTTCTTCCATCGTTTTCCTTTTTTTTTTTTTTTGTTGTTGTTTTGTTTCCTATTCCCTGCCTACATCGGAATCTTATTCCAACCCGATGAAGCAATATAGATCTTGATTTTTTTTTATTTTATGTTGATATTGAATTCGTTATTCTCATGCTTGATGGCTCAAAATGTCACCCCCTTTTATTTTTCTGCATCCTGTAATTAACACTATGTTGGGGATTGAGATTGATTAATGAAGGCATTTGCCTTACTGTACACGGTTGATGGAAGGATTCAGCGTATGGTAATTCTTTTTATGCCATCTGTATGATTGGATATGAAAACAAGGATGTCAATATGCGTGGCATAGTTTGAAGGTCACAAGCACATCTGAAGCATTGCGTTGGGAAAAGAGGAATTACTGCTATCAGTATATTAATATCACAACTACAGTTCATCGGTTGGTCATTGCCCTGAGAGATATGCATCTATTGTGGATAGTTTTGCTCTTCTTGAAATATCAATTGAATTGAAAATGTCAAATATAAGAGTCATATGTCCGAGAAGGGCATTAATGATGAGACATGCTCGCAAGATGACATCACATTGCCTTTAGAGCTCAAGGCTTCGAGACCAATGGCATACGAGCAATCCAAATAGAACTATCTGTTGTATCATTGAATTTTACATGTGATTATATGGTATATTCTATCTTATTTGCAGCACAACATCACTGCACCATGTTCTACATTAGTTTGGTATCATCCATATCATCTTCTGTGTCTTATTTTTCATAACCCAGGCTTACGATTTTATTTCTTACAACATTTTCGTTACAGCTCATTTGATTCTAGTCAATCGGTCATACAGTATCATTTCCATGAGTTGTTGAATCTTCATAAGCATTCACCACATGATCTCCCTTTTTCAACTGCAAAAACAACAAAAAAAAAAGGGAAAAGGGACACTTTACATTTACCGATAAGTATAATATTTGCATCTATTAAACATGGTTTTGATAGTACTGTTACTTTAGCATCATTATATTATCACATTTTGCATGTAATATTTGATCTATCGCATCATGATTTATTCTGCACATTTCTGGAATAATTGTGCATCGAGTGTCAATATTGTGCCAGTTCGGATTTGCGAGGAGTGCAGGTATGGCTCATATATGACTTACCCCACTGGTTCATTTCTTTCAGCAAACCTTAATGTTAGAAACTGTTTCCTGGCTGAAATTTTGATGTGGTATGTCATTTGCAGTTCAGGCTGCACTGATGTGGTAGTGCAGAAATTGAAATGTAAATAGACCAGAAACGCTAAGTGCAGTGATTGAACTCTGTAATCAACCGAAGATAATTTCCTTAGAGGCTAAAGATATTGCAGATTTAGGCTCATTGAAAGAGGTAGCTCAGATCTTCGTTCTTGAAGGAACAACCTCACAGCCGGCACGAACAATAAAGATCAAGGAAGAAGGTCTCAGGACCTATTACTTCTACGAGTTCAATGTGAAGCAACAACATGTGGCTTTAGTTGTATCCGTAAGCAATGGCGAGAAGGATTATGTTGCATCGTCAATTTCTGCAAATGAGCAAAAGATTTCAGTTCAAGGGCCTGGAAATGCTTCCATTTTCTGAGGGGATGATGAGCCACAAACACTTGATATGTCAGAGTTATGCTCTAATAATGGTTTCCTCATGACATATTGAGTGGCTATTCCGAGAAGGCTTGAGAAAGCTTCTTCCCAATCAGGTATGAAATAATGAAAATTTAGGTAATTTTATCCGAAATTATCTCCAGCTTCATATTTTTCTGTAACATGGATACATCAGATTGATATTTATGTCTTCCCTGCTGTTCAATACAATACATTTTTATATCATATATCTGGTATTTTTATACCCAGCAACTGTACATTGTTTGCCTTCACTGCTGACAAAACAAAAGATCATCAATATAGTCACTTTTTCTGCTGTAATTACCATCCCTTTATCAGCATACATACAGACCCTTCCCCCTGTCCCAGCATTGTTTAGCTTGCACAGCATCATCACCTATTTTCAACTACCACAACACTTCATTCCACAGTTAAACACCTTCATTCACCTCTTTAACATTCACCACAACATGTGCTGGTTTTATTTCCTGCGACAATGTCATTATATACCCTGCATTCATTACTTACACTTATCATTCCATCTTCACATGTTAGCATCACCCTCATATTGATAGGCTACCACCCTTCAGCATAATCTCCATATCAGAGCTAGATCTGCCAAAGTATACCATTGGCGGAAGGAGTTGTACAATGCTTACAGTTGACGAGTTTACCTTATCTCAATCAAGGCAGCCAGAATTTCCAGATATTTGTTTTGACATGAAGCTATCTTTTTGATAAATAGGCTCTAGAGCTCCTTTGGGTTTGGGTTATATATCATGTATCAAGTTTTACATATGGCTGGGCATGGGTTTTAAGGAAACAGGAGTGCCTACCTGGGCTAGAGATAACAGATGGGAGCCATTGTCTGTAACTAGTAGATGGATTGTTTAGGGATTGAAGAATCAACTAGCCTTAACTGATATATCATCTGGCCGTAAGCCTTAGCTTAATCTTAAGATACTATTGAAAATTTGGTAATTTTCTGAATAGTGAAAGATGTAGTTTGAAAAGGTAGCTGAATATGATTACATATCCTTAGGTATACTGTTTAATGGCTATCTTGGTGATGCTATGCCGAAATCGTTTGGGTATGCTGTTATAAAAATCGGTGGTTTAATATTGCTGGCATCCACATGATCAAAACTCAGTGAGTGATTTACATCAAATCAATTTGCTATCATAAACTGTTTTTGATTTATAGCAGAATCAGATTGATATTGTTAAGCATTGAAAGCATCATTTTCAGCATACATTCTCATGGTTCTTCATATACATTTCCAGTGCATCTCATATGTCAATCCTTATATGCATTCTTTTCTTAATTGAATATGAATACCTATTCAGGTATGTCTATCTAATTATTGAAACCCTTAGATTCAATATAAATATTTTGCCTCTCACTTTATACTAACTACGTGTTTTCCTTTTCAGGAAGTATTCAAGAATTGTTGAAATTTCTTTTTAGGATTTCATTATTTCTTTGTATTTCCAAACTTCTAATAACTAGATATAATGGAAATATTTACATTTTCAGTATTAGCTTAGAATGGATGAGCATTGTAAATATCATGAATTGCTTGTTTTCATGCATCTTTATATTCATTTCTCAAATTCTCACAAATGGTGAAACACGAATGGCACGTGCACCATTTCGTAAAAGGTAAATTAATCCTAAGTTGATGATCCACATCAATGGCCATAGTCAGGGTGTGGACAAAACTTAGTGTTTTTATCTTTTACGAAGTAACACTGGATCCGCACTGGATCTATCCTCAAAACTCATCATGTTTCCTTAAACATTTTCTCCTTTTATCAGAATTTAACTTAAAATTAATTCAAAATATATACCAATGGCCATAGTCAGGGTATATTGAGAATTAATTTCATTTTAAATCCTATAAAAGCACCAAATGTGTCTTATCCTTCACCTGAATTTAAATATAGATTATTATATAATACATTCAATGACCATAGTCAGGGATGTATTATATCTTCAATCTTATTTTAATTCAGTTCAAGAATAAGATAGCTTTTCAAAATCTAAATTCAAAGTCTTTTAATTCATTCATCATTTAGGATAGAATTGCATCATATTTCAAAATTTCTTTTTCAAAAACTCCAAGTGATGTAAATATCTTCCTCAATCTATTCTTATAAAATCCAATTCATTCTTTCAAATTTTCAAAATTCTATTTTCAATCTCAAAGTTCAAATTAACTTTGAGATTTCAAATTCATTTTATATTCAAAATTCAAATCAGATTTCAAAGTCCAATTTGACTTTGAAACTTCAGAATCATCTTGTATTTCAAATTCCAAATTCTATCTTAAAGTACAATATTAACTTTGAAATTTCACCTGTATATTCAAGATTCAATTCATTTTTTTTCAAATCCAATTCAAATTTAGAAATTCTTGATTCATCTTCTAAATTCCAGATTCAAACTCCAAATTCAAAGTCCAATTTGACTTTGAAATACATATTCCAAGTTCAAAATTCTCAAATCATATTTTAAAAATTCCAAATCCAAAGTTAGACTCTAAATCCAACTTGGATCCAGATTTCCAAGTACAAATCCTCACTTTTGGATCTCAAATTCAGATCCAAAACCCATTCTAAAGATCCAGGATTCAACACTCATATTGGATCTCAGACTTTAGACCCAATTCCTCTTTAGGATCCAGGACCCATTTCCAATGTTTGGATCTCAGACTTCAGATCCAATTCTCCTTTAGGATCCAGACTTCAATTTCACTTTGGATCTCAGAACGCAGATCCAAATCCATGATAGGATCCAGAATCCAACTCTACAGACTTCAGATCCAAATTCCTCTTTAGGATCCAGAGTCCAAATTCACTTTGGATCTTAGGCTTCAGATCCAACTCCTCCTTAGGATCCAGACTCCAAATTCACCTTGGATCTCAGACTTCAGATCCAAATCCATATTAGGATCCGGAATCCAATTCCAATTTTAGATTCCAATTCCATTTTCGGATCTAATCCGAATTTCTTAAATCAATTTCTATTTTTAAATACCATTTGATTTTCTCAAATCCATTCTAAATTTCAAAACTTCAAAATTTAAATTCAAATTTCATCTCAAGTATTCATCTCCTTTCCTAAATTCAAAGTTCAAATTCAAAGTCCATCTCTGACTCTGAAACTTCATTTTAAAGCTTTAAGTCATTCCTTCTCATTTATTCTTCCAATCCTGATTTACTTCAAAAAAACTTAGAACTCCTCTGATCTATCTCAAGTTCTAAAGTTAGATTCAATCATTTCTTTGCTCCCTCATCAAGTTCATCTCAAAATAACTTGGAGATTTTCAAAATATCTTTCAAAAAGAGCATACATTATGGCATTGCACAAGCATGATTCTTTGTGCATTTAGAGTTAGAATAAATTCTTAGATTATATTTAGGCAAAGCAAAAAGGCATAGATTCGATCCTTTGTTTGATTACCCCTGGTAAAGGCGCCAGGAACGGTCGAACCTCGTACCGACGAGCAAATCCCGTCTCTCCATTTTCCCGCATATTTTCAAAAACGGAGGCGAGTTATTTGCTAAATATTTTCAAATTAAGGTCAAGTGAGACCGCGCAAAATAGTCCCTCTTCTCTCTTTCTTTCTTTCTTTTCTCTTCTCTCTTTCTTTTCTTTCTTTTATTCTTCTCCCTTCAAAAAGGAGAAAAATAAGAGGTTAGAAAAGGAAAAAAGAAGGAAGAGAGAGAAACCACAAGAGAATAGGAAAAAATTTGCGATGATCACAGAAGCCATGAAAGAAGAGTTAGACTCTATGGCTAAAAATCAAGTATGGGATCTTGTCACGTTACCTAAAGGAGTAAAGCCCGTAGGGTGTAAATGGGTCTTTAAGACCAAGAAGGACTCCAAAGGTAACATAGAGAGACATAAAGCAAGATTGGTTGCTAAAGGATTCACCCAAATAGAGGGCATTGACTATAATGAGACATTCTCTCCTGTCTCAACTAAGGAGTCAATGAGGATTATTCTGGCCCTCATAGCTCATTATGACTTAGAGCTACATCAGATGGATGTGAAAACAATGTTTCTCAACGGGGATTTGAATGAAGAGGTATACATGGAACAACCTCTTGGTTTATCTGAAAATGATCATTTGGTTTGTAAGGTTAACAAATCAATATATGGACTTAAACAGGCCTCCCGACAGTGGTATATTAAATTTTCCCAAGTCATTGTGACTTTCGGATTTACAGAAAACATTATTGATCAATGTATATACCTTAAGGAAAGTGGGAGTAAGTTCATTATATTGATGTTGTATGTAGATGACATCTTACTTGCAACCAACGATATAAAGTTGCTTTCAGAGACAAAACAGTTTCTTGCATCACATTTTGATATGAAAGATATGGGTGAGGCTGCTTACGTTCTTCACATTGAGATTCATCGAGACCGAGCAAAAGGGTTTCTAGGCCTCTCCCAAAGATCCTATATAGAAAAGGTGTTAAAGCGATGTGGGATGGAGAATTGTTCTCCTATTTCTACACCCATATCAAAAGGTGACAAGCTGAGCCTAAAGGATTGTCCACAGAACGATATTGACAAAGCACAGATGAGTGCTTATCCATATGCATCAGTTGTCGGCAGCTTGCAGTACGCGCATACATGTTCTCGACCAGATATTTCTTTTGCAGTAGGGGTACTTGGCAGATTTCAGTCTAATCCAGGTTCACCCCATTGGAAGGCTGCCAAGAAAGTCTTGCGGTACTTGCAAGGGACAAAAGACTATATGTTAACGTATCATAAAGTTGATCACCTCGAGGTCATTGGCTACTCAGATGCGGATTTAGGAGGATGCCTTGATAGTAGAAAGTCTACTACTGGGTATGTCTTCTTACTTGCTGGGGGAGCGATCTCTTGGAGGAGTGGAAAGCAGACGACCACTGCTGCCCACACCATGGAGGCAGAATTCATTGCATTGTACGAGACTACTTCGCAGGCTATATGGTTAAAGAACTTCATATCACAGTTAAAGGTGGTCGATTCCATTGGGAAGCCACTGAAGGTCTACTGTGATAATGAAGCTGCGGTGTCCTTTTCGAACAACAACAAAAGTATTACGTCATGCAAGCATATGGAATTGAAGTATTTTGTTGTTAAAGAAAAGACAGAGAATCATTTAGTGCATATTGTCAATATTGGTACCAAAGAGATGATCGTTGATCCTCTTACTAAAGAGCTAGCATCGGGATTATATTCCGAACATGTAATGAGGATGGGATTGTTAAACTCTTTTTGACATATGCATGTAAATAAAGTGATCACTTTCAGTTTTTGATTCTCATTATGGTTGTTATTAATCTCATAAGGATTAGAGATTCAATTAAGGATCTATAGAATAGAATATAAAGGCCATTCTATTCATCAAGTTATTCCCATAAGGTTTTCTGGTTAGAGGGTTTATCGTCGGAACAAGTGGGAGAATGTTGGGTTAAACCACCACGTTGGTGGTGGTTACCCACAATGTGGGTAACGCTTCCCCACATAAATTTTGTTCCTTCCGTTAAACCCATTACCGAATAAAAGGGAAACGGTTGTTAAACCGTTTCCATTCGGTGATTATAAAAGGGTTTCATAAGCAACCCATGCGCTGTGTGAAAATACAGAAATTAGGAGGGAAGAGGTCGACTCACCGTCTGCATAAGGAGGCTTGCGCTTGTGGTGGCTGCAGACCGGCTGAGTTGAAGAACGCCCTTCTCCGGCAACATCCTCCGCCCTCCGTCAATGGCCGCCTCATGTACGCTCTGTTTTTTGTTTGTTATGCAGGGCCATCACCACAGGGAGGCCGGATTGGTTGCCATCGCCGGAAAACCCCCAGCCATCCCTACAAGGTTCTCTTCTGTTTCTGCGCCAACCCAATGGTTGCTCATAGCCATGCTTTCAGACTCTAGTTTTGTCCGTAGATTCATCAAGGAGAATCATGAGAGGCTTAGTGGAATGTACACTGATTTTGTGGATGGACTGAAGGAGTTGGGCATCGAGTGCACCAAGAGCAGTGGTGGTTTCTATTGTTGGGCCGACATGAGCCGATTGATAAGGTCTTATAGCGAAAAAGGGGAGCTCGAGCTATGGGAGAAGCTCTTAGACGTAGGGAAGATCAAAGTCACTCCTGGGTCAGCTTGTCACTGTATCGAACCCAGATGGTTTCGTTGTTGTTTCACCATGTTATCAAGAGGTGATTTGCCTGTGGTAATGAAACAGATTAAAAAGGTTTCTGAAAGCTGTAAATTTCGTAGATAATAAAAAAAAAAGTTGCTAATGATTTTTCTTCCAATTAATGCCCTTCTTTTTCCTCTCCTTTGTTGGAAATGCATGGCTTTTTGCTCTGTTTTTTGAAGAACCTTAGCTGGAACTGAAGCACATAGATCACTTTATTAAGATAATATATATAGTACACAAATCTAATTGCTGCCATGTATGTTTTCTGGTCGGTCCTTTTCCCAGTTCTCATTCTGGTACATCATCACTACAGCAACAAGCTGAGGTTTTTTTTTTTAAAACACATAATACAATGGGCTTCGAACAATGGTCTGTTTCCTTGTCTAATTTTGCCTCCAATCTAGGATGGTTTGCGTGTGTTCACTGGCCGCCTTATGGATCTGGTTCCAAAAGCGTAGCATATCATTCGGTAATGGTTAATAGAAAAAAACACAAAAGAAAGCAAAACAAAGGAGAAAGACATGCAACCATAACAGAGGGTTACATGTTCTCCCCCGAAGATGCACTGTTTGCTACAGTTCTTGTTCGAGGTCTGAATGAGCGCCACGTATATAAGCATGTGGGGCTAGTATCCCTGTGTGTGTCAGCATCACTTAGCATCGGAGTACGGTGCAGTTGCAAAGACTTAAGTACCCTTTTCTACTATTCTCTCCATGAAACGATGGTTCAAGAAAAGGACAAAAATGTCTGCCATTCAAAAAAAGGAAAATGACGGTTCAAGAAAAGGATAAAAATGTCCTCCATCCAGAAAGTCCAGGATGATGTTAACTCTTCAAACACTACAAGAAAAATGGCTATTAGCGACAGAAGTTTGCGACGGATTTTTTTCATCGCAACTTTGCGGTGGATTAACGAGAGAAACACATCTATCGCTAAAATCTGTAATATTTATGAAAATAACGACGAAAAAACTTTTGTCGCGAAATCCGTCTCTAATTAGCGATGGCTTAGTGACGTCAGGTTTTTGTCGCAATACCCGCAGCATTTAGCGACAGATTTGGCGATAAAGGTTTTTTTGTCGCTACGTAGCGATGACGTTAGTGACATAATATTTCCGTCGCTAACTGGTCATGTAAATTTGCGACGGAGTTGCGATGGAAGTAGGCCGTCGCCAAATTTTTCGCTAAGTTTTCCGTAAATCCCTAATCAGAACCCTTCTTTCTCTTTCATGTTTCGTCTCTCCCGCCCGACGCACTCCCCCGGTCGCCGCCCTCTGCCGCCCGATGCACTCACTGACTCGCCGCCCATCGCTCCACGGTCTGCCGCCCGTCCCTCCCCCAGCCCATCGCCCCCCGTTCTGCCGCTCGTCCCTTCCCCGGCCCATCGCCCCATGTTTCGCCGCCCGTCGCCCCCGCCCGCCGCGCGACGTCTCCCAGGTAAGTGGGTCATTTTTTTTTTGGCAGAGGGTTGCCCCCCTGCCTCGTTCTTTTTTTCCGGCAGGGGGGCGCCTGCCTCATTTTTTTTTCCGGTAGGGGGTCGCTCCCCTACCTCATTTTTTATTTCTAGCAGGGGGGGGCGCCCCCTTGCCTCTTTTTTTTTCGGCAGGGGGGGGGGACCCCCTGCCTCTTTTTTTTTCGGCAGGGGGTCGCCCCCCTTACCTCATTTTTTTATTCGAGCAGGGGGTCGCCCCCCTGCCTCTTTTTTCTTTCGGGCAGGGGGGCGACCCCTTGCCTCATTTTTTTTTTCCGATAGGGGGTCGCCCCTCTTGCCTCATTTTTTTTTTGGTAGGGGGGGCAATGGGCCAGGGGGCGCCCAACGATCGTCGGGTTCCTGAACCACGGCATCACCCTGTGCCTGTAGCTCCGAGGGACGATCACTGCCTCTGGAGACCTCATGCCACTATTGTATATCGCTGGCCTACTGACTGGCCAGTCGAACTCGAAAACTTGTTGGGCCGAACTGAGAGGTGGTCGACGCCTGGGAGGCGTTCCGCCTCGCCGCAATCCCGTTCGACTTCGATATTTATTCTAAATTTTTTCCTTTCGACAGAGGGTGACTTCATTTTAACACAGTGTCTTTTGCAGATTTCTCAACGGATCCTGCTTGTGCCCCACCACTTGTGGTAAGTAAGTGACAAAAATAATGCAAATCGGGTAAATACCCGTGGTGAGTAAGTGATGCAAGAACATCACATGTTATTTAATTTATTGGATGCAACACTTTACTGTTCATACACTCACTTAGTTGTTGATATCTAGGACTGCTTTGTTAGAGTTTGGAGATCATGCTGAGCATGATTTTAATGTATGAGAATAGAAGTGTTCTCATTTTTGGAGTACGGATTCCATGCTAGGCATGGTAGTAGTTAGCGGGATATTAGAGTGTGTTTGTTGCAGGTATATGTTTGATATTTTTTTTATATGAATGTTTTCGATGTATTGCAATATTTGATGTGATTGTATCCATGCTTGCATATAGTTACTTTCAATTTAATTATGACTTACACATGAAATTGTATAATGAAAGCATGCTTCAAATGATTGTATCGTGTTATGAATAGTTTGCACATGAAAATATTAAGTTATCAATGCATGCATCATAATTCTTGTGATTGTATGACATCATATATTGCATGATAAATTTGATATTTTCTTCATCATAGTATTCTGATGATTCTCTTTTAACTGGCTAGGATACTATTCGTAACATCATACGACAAAATGACTACAAACCGTAAATGGATGTACCGTAGAATAGTTGATAATGAGTTATTGCATGAATATATGTATGGTGTTGAAAGTTTTATTGAATTTGTAACGACAAGTGTCAGTACAGTGGATCCCACAGGTCGGATTAGGTGTCCCTGCAGGATTTATAAGAAAAATTGATTTATAGAACCTTATGGCGTTAGACATCACCTATATAGGAAGGGTTTTGTGAGTGATTATCAGAATTGGACATTTTATGGTGAAGAATTTAGAAACATATTTGATGCACGGGTGAATGTGGTGCACAATAATTCATATATGGATTTGATATTTGATGTCGTAGGAACAGAACTGGGTTTTGCTATGGGTCCTAGTGATGTAACAACTGCAGTAGATGAAGAATTACCAAACAATGCAGCTAGTAGATTTTATGATTTACTTAGAGATACTGATGAGCCACTTTGGAACAGTTGCGAGAGTCACACTATCTTGTCTGTAGTTCTTCAACTAATGAATTTGAAGTCTAAGTATAATTTGAGTCAATCATGTTTTGACCGTTTGTGCATGATTGTGAAGAGTATGTTGCCCAAAGATGAGAAATTGCCACAAAATTTCTATCGTGCGAAGGTTATGGTCAACGCTCTAGGTATAGGGTATAAAAAAATAGATGCTTGTCCAAATCACTGCATATTGTATTTCAAGGATTAGGAAAACAACATATCATGCCCGTCATGTGGGCATCCTCGGTTCAAGCCAAAGACAAGAGGCAATGGTAGCACGAGATCAAAAGAAGTTTCATACAAGTCACTCTGCTACTTTCCTATCACTCCTATATTGCAACGATTGTATATGTCTTCAAGGACAGCTAAACATATGAGATGGCATGCAAATAAAGTTCGACATGATGAAGACAAGATCACGCATCCTGTTGATGCGAAAGCTTGGAAGCACTTTGATTGTACTCATCAGAACATCGTAATGGAAGTGAGAAATGTTAGACTTGATCTATGTACAGATGGATTTAATCCATTTGGGGGTAGATCAACTCCATACTCATGCTGGCCAGTATTTGTAACTCTATACAACCTTCCACCAAGCTTGTGTACGAAGCGTCCAAATCTTTTCTTGTCTCTATTGATCCCTGGTCCGACCTCACCTGGCCAAAATCTTGATGTATATTTAAGGTCATTGATTGATGAACTAAAAGTATTGTGGGATGATGGTGTTACCATGTATGATGCCCACAAAAAATAAAATTTCAATATAAAGGTCGTTGTTCTATGGACAATCAGTGACTTCCCTGCATATGGTATGTTATCTGGTTAGAGCACACATGGGAGGTTGTCATGTTTGTACTGCATGAAGGACACAAAAACTTTTACATTAACGCATGGAAGAAAGCCTTGATGGTTTGAGTGTCATCATCGATTTCTACCCAACGATCATCTGTTCCGACGACAAAGGAATGTGTTTCGAGCAAGCATAACTGAAATGGAAGGTTCACCCACAAGATTGTCTGGCATAGAGATTTTAAAAAGATTGCAATACTTTCCAGATGTATTAACAAATGCCCGTAGTTTGATGCCCTTCCTTGGATTTGGGAAGGATCACAATTGGACAAAGAAATCTATTTTTTGGGAACTACCATATTGGCCGACTCTATTGATACGACATAATTTGGATGTGATGCATGTAGAGAAAAATGTGTTTGATAATGTGTTCAATACAGTAATGAATGTTAAATGGAAAATAAAGGATAATCTGAAGGCCCATATGGATTTAAAAGTAACATGTAAAAGACCAGAATTGGAACTTAAAGAGTATAATGGCAAAGTACTGAAACCAAAGGCAAGGTACGTGCTTGGACCTGATTAAATAAAGCAGATATATCAATGGTTGAGACAATTGAGATTTTCAGATGGATATGTATCTAACATTGCTCAGGCTGTGAAGATTGACGATGGGCAGTTATATAGGTTGAAGAGCCATGGTTGTCATCTTTATGCAACGATTGATACCCCTAGCATTCCATGATATGTTAGACAAACCTATATGGGCGGTATTATCTGAGTTGAGTGGATTTTTTAGAACATTGTGCGCATTAGAAGTTGTAGTATCTGATGTAAAGAATCTCGAAGACTCTGTCATCACTACTGTTTGTTTGCTAGAAAAGTTTTTTCCGACAGCATTTTTCGATGTTATGGAACATTTGATCATACATTTGCCATATGAACTAAGGGTTAGTGATTTTGTGCAATATCGGTGGATATACTCATTTAAAAGGTATATGTTTTCTTATATTTGTCTCTTCAATGATAGATATTTCAAATTTGAAATATATATTTTTGACAGATGCATGTTTGACCTCAAAAAAAAGGTTCGTAATAAAGCAAGAGTAGAAGGCTCTATTTGTGAGGTATACACTTTAGAAGAGATTTCAAATTTCTCATCTATGTACTTTGAACCTCATATTCCAACACGTTACACATGCCCGTCTTACAACGATGATGGAGAACAAGTAATTGTAGCTGACAAACTCTCGATATTTCAACCACTTGGGCATGCATTTGGTAGTTGCCGATCAAGACTCTTGGCAGATCGAGAGCAAGACGCAACACACATCTATATTCTTTTTAATTGCTCAACGATCGACCCATACATCGAGTAAGTATATGTAGACGCAACACAATTCTAAATCCTTTTATGTTCTATACATGCATACATGGTTCAGTAATATAAGTATTTGTGGTTTGCAGACGATTTGATCTAGAGTTACGAAGAAAAGTTTCACATCTCACTGATGCAAAAGTACAAAAAGAACGTGAAACTAAGTTTGTGGAGTGGTTGAAAGAGTTGGTAAGGATGCTCACATAAATTATGTACTTGTAAACATCACTAAGTTACTTAATTGGTCGTGATCACAATCATTGTTTATGTTTGTAGGTCCGCCATGGTGATGTTAAAGATCAAGGAATATGTGATTTACAAAATGGTCCGACCAAAGTTGTGCAATGTTACAATTGGTACATCGTAAATGGTTATCGATTCTATACAAAAGACTACGGTATAAACAAATCAACAATGAATAGTGGCGTGTGTGTCAAGGGTAGCAGCTACGGTGAAAATGAACATAATTACTACGGTGTTATAGAGGAAATAATGGAGTCGACTTACTTAGGCATAAATAATAGAGTAACTTTATTCAAGTTTCATTGGTTTGATCTAACTGCAACAAGAGTCAACAAAGTCTCATGCATTGTGGAAGTGAATCATAAATCAAGGTTTGGAACATATGAACCATTCATATTAGCCTTGCAAGCTCAACAAGTTTATTATACTTCATATCCGAGTACAAAAAAGTCAGATAAAAATGAATGGTGGACAGTTTGCAAGGTGAAGTCCAAACTATACCCTGAGTATGATCAGTTACAGGAAGACAAGTTAACTGAAGAAAGTGATTACTATCAATCAGATGATATCTATGACTTCTCTTAAGGTCACGATGTTGTGCATGATATGCATGTCATATCTCCATTAGTCGATGAAATATTCATAAAAGAATGTGATCCAAATGATATACCAAGTGGATGGGCAAACAATGAAGAAGAAGAAGAAGAAGAATATGAAAGTCAAACAAGTGATGAGGAAGAATTCTCAAGCTAGTGAGCAAAATCTTGTAATACAAATCTCTATTTGAATGTATTCCAATGTTTTGAATGTATTGCAATACTTGATGTGAATGATTTGAATTATTTGAATGTATAGAAATGTGTGACAATGATTTGAATGTATTGTAATACTTGATGTGAATGATTTGAATGAATTACAATACTTGATGTGAATAAAGTGAATGATTTGAATGCATTGCAATGATTTGAATGATTTGCAGGTATTCCATTGATTTGAATGATTTGAATGTATTGCAATACTTGATTTGAATTATTTGAATGTATTGAAATGTATTGCAATGATTTGATTGATTTGCAGGTATTCCAATGATGTGAATGATTTGAATGTATTGCAATACTTGATTTGAATTATTTGAATGTATTGAAATGTATTGCAATGATTTGAATGATTTGCAGGTATTCCAATGATTTGAATGTATTGCAATACTTGATTTGAATTATTTAAATGTATTGAAATGTATTGCAATGATTTGAATGATTTGAAGGTATTCCAATGATTTGAATGTATTGAAATACTTGATGTGAATGATTTGAAACAATTTGAATGTATTGCATGACATTTTTTATTTGTTAGAATATGGTTCATGGAGCTTACAGTGGTCGTTTATCCAGTAGTAGTCAGTCTCAACCTTCATCTTCACGGGCTCCTTTGATAGGTATATCATTTAACTAATTGGATGCTTGATTAGTTGAAATGCGCATTATGAGATCTTCTAACGTATTTTTTTACAGATGATGTTTTGCCTGTACATGACCCACCTACACCTGTTGATCATACAAGTCAGGAGCCAACACAAGATGCAGGGTCTTCTCAGTCTGGCACAAGAAGACTCATTCGAATAGTGTATATCGATAATCGACCATAAGTATTTTGTTTTCACTTATTGCATATCTTATAAGTATTGTATATTTATATTTACTGTGTACCAATTCATGTGCAACACAAGGTTTGAGTCACAAGAAGTAGTACGCGATATTAGAAATTCACTACTTCAACATCTACCAGGACCGATCGCTCAATGAAAAGAGTATCCAAAAGAGGTGATAGACAGATTGTGGTCCTCATTCACGTTATACAGTTGTTTGTCATAGTTAATGTGTTTCATATTTAATTATTTGTTATAGTCATGTCTACTAACTTTCTGAAAATATTTGTAAGCTTCGAATCGCTTCGTAACTACGATGGAGGAACATGATGCAAGGAAGGTGTGGCAGAAGGTGGCTGCCAATCGATTTTCAGACATGCTGCACAATATGAAGACTGTAGCAAGAAAAGCATCTGGCGGGATAGATGATCCACTGCAGTGGAAGGGCCATGGACCTCTTACTATTAGGTTAGATGTTTGGGATGCAATGTGTGACAAGTAGGCTGGGGATGCATTTCGAAACCGCTCAGCGAAGGCTGCATAAAATTGAGCAAAAATGCCTGAAGCCCATCTACACACAGGTGGATCTAGGATTTTTGGGAGCCACCTGAAGAAAATGGTAACACGTCAATATATAAACAAATCAATTTTATAAGTATTGTTGCAAACCTGTTAACTAAATCTTTTATCATTTCACTTCGCAGGAAGCAGAAAAAGGAGACATTGTGCCATAAAAGGATGTGTTTGTTCAAACACATAAACGTAAGACCACTGGAGAGTTCGTATCGGAGAAGGCGAGAACAACAACGGTATGTATTTATTGTATTAATAATCATTGTAATATACAAGTTATCATAAACATTGTAATTCTTAATTATTAATTCATACTATAAACATTATTTTGTAGGAGTCATATGAGCAACAGATGGTAGAGCGATATGGCGATGACTCTACTCAGCATCCATCATTTGATCCTGCAGCATGGGTGACTGCAGCAGGTGAACCCAAAAAGGATCGTGTATTCAGGTTTGGGAGTAATATGAACACCTCACAAGTCGTTGCTTCCTCCAGTCACGACTCAGAGACTTCTCCAGTCAACATCAGCTCCAAGCATCCGACTGATTCTTGGGATGATGTACGCCAGATCGTTAAGGACACAATGCGTGACTACTTCCATGAAACAATTGCCGATGTTCTCCGAGATGAGTTCAACAGTTTTTTGCAGAACAAGGGAGCTTCGTTTGCAGGTGCCTCTCAGGTATGAAAGTTTCATGTGATGCATTGCATGTCGTTAGATTTCATATAACTTTGATTGTCGTAACTAAGGTGCATTGCATATAATTTATTTTAGTATATTTTGTTTATCAATATTGACCTTTTATATAATATTTTTACGGCCTTAGAACACATATGAGCATGATAGAATCACATATAGAGTTTTTTTACTGCCTTTGAACACATATGAGCACGATAGAATCACATATACAATTTTTTTACTGCCTTAGAACACATATTAGCATGGTAGAATCGCATATACAGTGTTTTTGACTGCCTTAGAGCACATATGAGCATGGTAGAATCACATATACAGTTTTTTTTACTGCCTTAGAGAACATATGATGAGCATGATATAATCACATATACAGTTTTTTGCCTGCCTTAGAACACATATGAGCATGATAGAATCACATATAAAGTTTTTTGACTGCCTTAGAGCACATATGAGCATGATAGAATCACATATAAAGTTTTTTTGACTGCCTTAGAACACATATGAGCATGATATAATCACATATACAGTTTTTTGACTACCTTGGAACACATATGAGCATGATAGAATCACATATACAGTTTTTTGACTGCCTTAGAGCACATATGAGCATCGTAGAATCACATATACAATTTTTTTGACTGCCTTAGAACACATATGAGCATGATATAATCAAATATACAGTTTTTTGCCTGCACTAGAACACATATGAGCATGATAGAATCACATATAAAGTTTTTTGCCTGCCTTAGAACACATATGAGCATGATAGAATCACATATAAAGTTTTTTTACTACCTTAGAACACATATGAGCATGGTAGAATCACATATATAATTTTTTTACTGCCTTAGAGCACATATGAGCATGGTAGAATCACATATAAATTTTTTTTACTGCCTTTAGAACACATATGAGCATGATTGAATCACATATAAAGTTTTTTAACTGCCTTAGAACATATATGAGCATGATATAATCACATATACAGTTTTTTGCCTGCCTTAGAACACATATGAGCATGATAGAATCACATATACAGTTTTTTTACTGCCTTAGAGCACATATATATGAGTATGATAGAATCACAAAAACAATTTTTTTACTGTCTTTAGAACACATATGAGCATGATTGAATCACATATAAAGTTTTTTTACTGCCTTAGAACACATATGAGCATGGTAGAATCACATATATATTTTTTTGACTGGCTTAGAGCATATATGAGCATGATTGAATCACATATAAGTTTTTTTTACTACCTTAAGAACACATATGAGCATGATAGAATCACATATACATTTTTTTACTGCCTTAGAACACATATGAGCATGATAGAATCACATATACAATTTTTTTACTGCCTTAGAACATATATGAGCATGATAGAATCACATATAGAGTATAATTTACTTCAATATATTTTTTTTATCAATACTGACCTTTCTTTTCTCATGTAGGTTGTTGGCAATAATCAGCGTAGTGGAGCTGAAGGGACAAATCAAGACATTGAACAAAATCTTGGCGATGATTAGATTCATGTGTTGAATTTGTTTTACCTTATTTTTGTTTCAAAAATGTAAATATTGAATTATAAATAATTAGAACTTGCGAATTTTACAGTGGATCGATTAATTGTTTTAGTTTCCTTTTATATGTATTTTGATGTGTACTTTGTTTTTTATTCACAGGAAATATAAATTGTACAGGAAATAAAAATTGTATCAAGAGAAAAATTTTCTCGATATTTAATTTTCAAATATTTTTTTTTCCTTGTTTGTGATAGATTAGCGACGGATATATCTATCACTAATTACTATTAGCGTTGAATGTAGTGACGGATTAGCAACGACTATAAATCCGTCGCAACACCAAAATCATCATATAGTAACGACGACCTTACGATGGATGTTGGCATTCATTATTCCGTTGCAACTTAGCGACGAAATTGGCGACATATACATTTTGTCGCTACTTAGTGACGGAATGTGCGACAAATATATTTTGTCGTTAATTAGCATCAAAAAATTCGTGATGAAAGCAATCCGTCTCTAATCCGATGCCAATCCGTCGCTAAGCTGTTTAGCAATGGATTAGCATCGGATTAGCGACGGATTTAGGTCGTCGCTAATCCACATGTTTCTTGTAGTGAAAGTCCAAACGTTTTGTTTTCGCCCTAAGCAATAAACTTTTGCACCATCTGCTGTAACAAGAGCTCCCTTTGATGATGCACCCTTTATCGTCGTCTACTGCTGCCGGAGCAACCTTTATCATCGTCTCGAGTTCAGGTTTTCACCTTGATTTTTAGCTTGTGTTACAACACATTGCCACCTTCTCGTTCCTGCCTTGTATTACAAAATATTCCCGGGTTCGTTCCTACCTCATGGAGATAACTATAAATCGATTGATTGGTTCGATCATTGGTGAGCGTCATAGGGGCATTTGTTGGCCATCGCTTTTTTACAGTCTTCTCTTCTTTTTTGTTGTCGTTAGGCAATATAGAAGAAAGCAATGACACACAAACATTCCAACAAGTGTCATTAAGGCGTCATGAGTATCTTTCCATGTCATCATGCTATTGTTGAAGAACATATATCATTGTGAGTGTCATTAAGGCATTGTTTTGTTATTGCAGGTGGATCTTGTTGTTTCGACTATTAGAAAATGAAAGATATTTGTAAGACGTTGGGACCTGTTGACAAGAATGTTTTTTTACAGACGTTGGGCCTCTACCTCATCCGATATCGTCCATTCACTCAGTATATGCAATGTATCATAAATCGTGGTTGTAGTAACATACTACCGATTTGTGAGATATTGTTTTGTTTATTAATATCGATTTGTAAGCTATTATGCTGAATTTTTGTATCGATTTGAAATATATTTTGCGATATATATATCGATTTGTAAGATATTATGTGTTTTGTAGTGTCGATTTGTAAGCTATTATGCTGAATTTTTGTATCAATTTATAATATATTTTGTGATATGTATATCGATTTGTAAGATATTATATATTTTGTAGTGTCAATTTGTAAGCTATTATGCTAAATTCTTGTATCGATTTGTAATATATTATATGATAGGTATATTGAATTGTAAGATATTATGTGTTTTCTAGTATCGATTTATAAGATATTTGTAGAAAGAATTTTAAAATGTGTGCATGCGGAAATACATTATTGCGCGCTTGCGGTGGCAATTTTCGTATTCAAATCGCTTCTCATTTAGCGATTTTTATTGAAATCACTTCACAACGTCGTAGATATAATTAAATCGCTGTCACGTGAATCGCTATCGTCAACACAAATATACGACAAATCATTTCTTTTATTGGCATGGTAAGTAAAAACTCGATGCATAGTATAAGCAAATAAGAAATCGTTGTTGCTTTTATACTGTGATTCATTCAATCGTTTCTTTAACTTGCTTAACCTTATCGGTATTTGTTTAACGCAAAATGATATCTTGCTTATGACAGTGGTGAGCTTATCACCTGGTTGCAGTGAAGATGATCTATCTCAATCATTGGAAAGTTATGGAGAAGTGAACATGTGCACTAATGATGCACATGATAAGAAGGGTGCAGGCATTGGATTTACTCTTGACTTGAATGTTCCAGCAGAAGAAATGCAATTCGATAATAAGGTAGGCGATCATGACAATACACTTGATAATGGTGCAGGCACTGGAAATGTACATGATAGTACACTTGACTTTGTTCTTGTAGAAGGAATGCAGTTTAATAATGAGGAAGCTGCATATAAATTTTACAATGATTATGCCTTAAAACTTGGCTTCAGTGTTAGAAGGTATTATTGGTCAAAAACTGCATAGGGTGTCGTAGTGAGAAAGACATATGTTTGTTCTAAGGAAGGTTGGAAGAAGTCAAGTGGAAATTCAACAAGGAGCAAGCCAGATTCAATATGTGGATGTCCAACGAGAATGGTGTTAAGAAGACTTTCGAATGGGAAATATGTTGTTCATACTTTATTTAGTGATCATAACCATGATTTAGCAGCTTCATTTATGACTCCTATGTTAAGGTCACATCATAAAATATCTGAAGCGCATGTTGTAATTGCTGAAATAGCTGATAGCATCGACATTGCACCAAGGAAGACATACAATTTATGCGTGCACATAGATGGTGGTCGCGAGAATGTGTCATTCAAACCTATGGGTCTAAAAAACCACTTGAGAAGGAAAATGATAGATAACATGAAGAATGGAGAAATATATTCTTTGGTTGATCACTTACAGAAGAAATCAAACATTGACCTTGGTTTCTTTAGTGCAATGCAACTGAATGAAGATGGATATGTTGTGAATAAGTTTTGGCTAGATTCAAAGTCAAGAATTGATTATGAATGCTTCAATGATGTGCTTATTTTTTATACGACAGTGAAGATTAATATTGAACAGTGGCCATTTACGTAGTTTGTCAGAGTGAACCATCATTCACAGAGCTATTAGGCGACGCTTTTTTGTATGACCAGACCAAGGAAAGCTTTGAGTGCTTGTTCAGAGTATTTATACAAGCAATGAATGATAAGCAACCTACAGCCGTACTTACAGATGATGATCACACAATTGTGGCTGCAGTGTCTCGTGTATGACCAGATGTATATCATTGCCTATGTTTGTAGCATATTTTTCAAAATGCAGCAAAGAACATAGGACACATATTTAATCAGAAGACAGGGTTTGACAAAAAGTTTACAAGGTGTGTACTTGAGAACATAGACGAGGTCACCTTTATGTCTGATTGGAAGGAAATGATTCAGATATACGACCTTGAAGACTGTGTGTGGTTACAAAGTTTATATGCAGAAAAAGAGAAGTGAGCATTGGCATATGAAAGACAATACTTTTGTGCAGGTATGATAAGCACACAAAGAGTTGAATCTATACATGCCACAGTGAAGAAAACCCTGTATTCATGTTTAACAATGTCTCGCTTTATGGAACAATATGAATTATTTGTAGACGGTCTTAGACAGAATGAGCTTGAACAAGATATGAAATGCTTCAATACATGCCCTGTAACTTTGGGCATGAAAATATTAATGCGACATGCAGATCTGTATACACTAACTGTATTTGAATGGATTAAAAAGGAGGTTATACAGGTCATGAATTGCAACATAGAAGGATGCGTGCAAACTGAGAATATGCACAAATATCATATTGTATGGGAGGGAGAAGGGCATCCAAAAAGGCAAGAAGCACATGTTACATACAGTGTTCACAACAGAACAGTGAAATGTACGTGCAAAATGTATGAATTCAAAGGTATTTTATGTCGTCATGCATTAAAGGCACTTAATCAAGAGAAGATACAAGAAATACCTGAGTCATATTTAATGCGAAGATGGACAAGACAAGCAAATATTGAACTACTGGATACAGATAATGTCAGTCAATCTGGTGTTGATGAGAAGTGCCACATAGCCTCCCATTACCAACAACAATGTAGGTTACTTATGCATGTTGCAGATTTGGTATCAAAAAGTGAAGAAGCCTATGTATGCATGAGAAAAGTGTCAAGAGAGTTACTTGAAAACGTGCAGTTAATTCATCATCAGTCTGTTACAGCTCATGAAGACCAGTCCAAGAAAATGGGAGTGAACATCAAAGGTAAAAATCATGCTTTCCTTGACACTTATGAGAAGTTATGCCAAAGCGTAAACATCATCTTCAACAAGTTAGGAGTGAACGTTATAGATTATGATTAAAAAATTTACTTAGCGAAGGGTATCAAAAGAAAACTTGACTCTGATCATAGTCGTTGGAGGACAAAGGGTATACTAGAATTTGTTGGCTAGAAAAGGTCTAAGAAATAACCAACTTCTAAGCAAAATCAACCAAGCCCTTCACATGAACAAGTATGTAATACATTATATTGCTTCCCATGTAAATTGAATTATGTGCAGCTTATCAGTATCCAACTTGTGTATTTTTCAACATGCAACAATGCCCTACAGATGTGCACTACAATGTTGTAACCTTCAATCCTCCTGACCAGTTTTTTCGTAATGATAGCTTCAATTTTATAGGTCTTTTGGTATGTAATCAATGTTGGGAAGATGTTTGCATTTCTTGTGAAACTTAATGTAGTGTCTTATATTATTATGTTTCATGACAGGCTCAGATCAATTCGAAAGTGAGTTATGGAACACAAGAATCGTGTGTAAATTCGGTTTAAGTTTTACCATAAAGTTAGTTGTTATGCCTCTTTGCATGACCTAATTTCTACATTGTCGGATTTGTTAAGAGTTTAACAAAACAGGAGGTGAATATGCTTATACACTAGATGGTCTTATTAAGAAAGAGTTTTTGGATAAAGCCATTTTCATGAATCGTGAGCTGCAAAAATAGAATTGTTAATATTTTTGTGAATCACCGTTCATGAAAATGGCTTCATCCAAAAAGCTATGGAACACAGGAATGACATGTGAATTCTGTTTAATAATATATCTTTCACATGTATACATCATTATAATATGTATCATTCACATGTATAAATCGTTGTCGCATCTAGCCTACAGAGCTACAATTTTGATATCGTAGGTAAATCACCTTTGCTCAGTGCTTATACAATTAGTAAAAATTATTGTCTCATCTAGCCTTCACATATACAAATTGTTATACATATACTGTAGTTGAATCGTTGCGCAAAAACCATACTTCGTAGTTGGAAAATTATATGTCTAATCTTTGATATACTTCATGACAAATATGCTACAGTCGTGTGACCTATTTGCAAAAATGCTTGTTTACAGATGTAAGAAAGGGCCTCTACCCCATCCGGTATCGTCCATTCACTCAGTATATGCAATGTATCATAAATCGCGGTTGTAGTTACATACTATCGATTTGTGAGATATTGTTTTGTTTGTTAATATCGATTTGTAAGTTATTTTGTTGAATTTTTGTATCGATTTATAATCTATTTTGCCATATGTATATCAATTTGTAAGATATTATGTGTTTTGTAGTGTCAATTTGTAAGTTATTATGCTGAATTTATGTATCGATTTGTAATATATTATGCAGTATGTATATCGATTTATAAGATATTATGTGTTTTCTAGTATTGATTTGTAAGATGTTATACCATGTAGTGTCTTATCGCGATCTACACAATAACATCTATGTCAGTCATAACTGGATGAAAATCGTAATATGCATGAGTACAAATCGTAAGTGCACCGATTTATGTTTTATAAAAAAATAATATTTTAGTAACAATTGCAAATCGATGAGTAAATCACGATATTATATATTGATATCGTTCACAAAGACAAACAAAAATATATCGTTGTCACAGTAGCTTCTTAAATACAAATCGACATTATTTACAACCACATTTATTTACCAAAAATATTAGTATATAGTTACAATACATCATGACCAATGGCCGAAATGACTGATTAATAAATGGTAGAAAAGAAAAACAATAAACAAAGCCACACGATGTATAGACTTAGTAAAGTACAAATTAAGAATAATTCAATTATACAAATCAAGGTAACTTTATAAATACAAATCGATATCGTTCACAAAGACTAACAAAGATATATCGTTATCGTGGTAACTTCATAAATACAAATCGATTTCGTTCACAAAGACTAACAAAGACATATCATTGTCGCGGTAACTTTAAAACTACAAATCGGTGTGATTTACAATGACAATCATTTACGAAAAAACCTAGTCTTTTTTTACCTGAACACAATGGTTTGGATTAGATAAAATACATGACCATCATCATAAAAAAAATAGATATCATCACCAGTAGGTAATTATCAGGACGTCTAATTGTATTTATGAAGTAACTACGACAACGATATGTCTTTATTTGTCTATGTGAATGATATCGATATGTAATATCGCGATTTACTCATAACGGTTTGCAATTGTTACTTAAATCGATTTGTACTTTACTAAGTTTAAACATCATGTCGATTTGTGTACACGTGCGTAAAACCCTGCAAAATGTAAAACCCTGCAAAATGTAAAACCCTAATATAGATTTATATATAAAACCCTACCCGACCCGACTTGAACCGTTATTCAGGTCTAAAACCCTAATCTATTTAACCTCTCTTCCTCTTTTCTGCGACAGCACAACTTCTTCTTTTTTATCCTCCGCCTTCATCTTCTTCTTCTTCTTTTTCTTTTTCTCCTCCTTCTTCTTCTTCTTCCTTGTATTTTTCTTTCTTCTTTGTTCTTCTGTGTTCCTTCTACCTGTGCTTGATAGATGGGGTTTGATGCTAATAACGTAATTGTTTCACACCATGAAGAAAGATTTGTATAATCTTTGATGATGAGTATGGTGGTTATCTTCTGTGTATACATCAATATATTCATGACACATACGACTGTGACGTATTTATCGTAAAGTATATTGAAGCTTACGCAGAATATAACGACCATAATCATCTTCAATCATTGTCGTCATACCGAAGCAAGCATAGATATTCTGCATGATAGACATGGGGTGATGCTGATGTCCATCTATTTGATCTATTCCTACTGCTGGACCCTCCATTGTTCGCAAACCATACTTCATAGTTGGAAAAATATCTGCCTAATCTTCGATATACTTCATAACAAATACGTAAAAGCGATTTATCATGTAGCACATCGGCTCCTTCAAGGGGAGAGTGCCTGAGCTGAAGTTTGTGAAGCATATTCTCAAGAGTGCAATTGCTAGAGTCTAAGAATCAACCTCAGTCTGAGGTAAATAGTGTAGTGGGCTGCCATTACTAATGAGCTTGTTTTCTTGGAGAGGATGTATCCTCAACTGCACATAGAATCGCTTTGTAGCACGAAATGAACTTGATGATGAACGATATGGATGTTTTGGTTATCTCTTCTGTGAAAATGAGTCTCTAAAAGATAGATATATGGTTGACGGAAATGTTCTCCCATAAATAGCTTTCTACATTCTCGCACTTGGATTGCATTAGAAGCACATCACAATTTTAGACATGGGTTTCATACTGGTGATGATATTTGTTTTCTTTGATGATGATGGTCATGTAGTGTATCTAAGTCAAACCATTAGTCATGATGTATTGTAACTAAATACTGATATTTTTTGTATATGAATGTGGTTGTAAATCATGTGGATTTATAGTTACAAAGTTACTGCGAGAACGATATGTCTTTGTTTGTCTTTGTGAACGAAATCGATTTGTATTTAAGAAGTTAACTCGATTTGTATCATTGAAGTAAAACCCAAAATCCTTAAACCTAAAACCCAAACCCCAAAACCTAAACCCTAAACCCCAATCGCCTGTAAAAGCAATTAGGAAATATCGTTAACATAGACATAGACCGTAAAAGCAAATCACGATAGCACGTAGCCTTCATACGTCATTGTGTAAATCGCGATAGTATGTGTCATTCACTTAGACAAAGCTCACTGTCTAAAAGACAGACGTCATTGTGTAAATCGCGATGGTATAATGATTTACATAATGACGTCTATGTCGGCCACAACTGGATGAAAATCGCACTGTGCTTGAGTACAAATCGCGGTAAAAGTGCACAGTCAATGTTTATGTAAATTATTTCAGCCGTTTATTAATGTTTGTGAAAATCATTTCAGCCTTATATAAACGCTTATTCGATTTTAATTTACAAAGGCCAATCATTACAACGATTTGTTCAGTGGCATTTGTGTGCTACACACAATGTCACATTATAGAAAAGAGCTTGTTTCCACTGTACACAACGCTAATCGCTTTTACGATTTTCATTTACGAAGGACAAACATAACAACGATTTGCCTTTGCAACAAATAACAGTCCAACTTATTGGTGTGTTTAGTAAAATTTAAATTTTATTTATTTCAACCTAGAGAGATTTACATAATTTCTATATACTATCTTATAAAATTTGGTTGTACAGTCTATAAAATTTGTTAGAAGTCGATGTACATCATATTACTCCTGGGGGGTATAAGGCTTGCAAATTTTATGAGAAAATTCAATACATAATGAGAATGTTTAGAAATATTTACTAATACCTAAGTGAATCTTTGCACACCCATATATATATGTATATATATACTGAAACAAATGCATATGTATGCATATTGCAATGTATTTTTCATCAAAACCCTAAGTTTTATTCAAATTGCATAAGATCAATCAAATTGCACATCGAAGAATTTCATTGATTTAAAACCCTTTCATTTCATGAAATTTGAATGTGGTTCTAAAAGAATTATGGGTTTTATCAAAAATGGAAATTGAGCAATTTAATATATATATATATATAATTTATTTTAATTTCCTTCATAGGCGGGCTTGGGCTCGACTGGGAGGTCGAACCCAGCCTTGGCTCGACCTTACTGGGCTTCACCCATGTGACGGAGCCCAACTGGTCATGTTGACCAAGCTCGGTGGTGGTGTTATGGTAATAAAAAGGTAAGAATTTAAGAGAAGGCGTGTGGATTGGCCAAGTGGGCGGCAGCCCATAGCATCCATGTAATTTCAAGAAATGCAATCATTAAGGAGGTGTGCTCCTATTGGGTGCATGGGGCGGTAGCCCCATGGCACTTTTGAAAACTTTAAAAGTAAATTTGAAAAGAAGAAGGTAAGTGGAGCTCTTGGGCGGCCATGCAAGAGTCTTTCACTCTTGCCATTGCATGGATGGGTGTGCAACTCACCCTAGCCGTCAGATCTTCCAAGGCAATCATAGCCCTTCATTTTAGCATGCAAGGTATAAAACCTTTTAAGAAAGAGAGAGAGAGAGCCATAAGTGTATCTTTCTCTTCTCTCTTCTCTCTTCTCCTCTTCCACTGAAAAATCATGGGTGTGGTGTGTGCTCTATTTTGTTCTTCAAGCTAAGAGAAGAACTTGTCTTCTCCAACTTCATCCGAAAAAAAGGTGTGGTTTTCCTTCCTATTTACCGTTTTTGGTGGGATGAAATGATGAATGCATGTTTCGGTTAAAGCATGAAGCTAAAACCTTCTTTACATCCCGTGCATGCAAGGGTTTTTGGCAGATTAGAGTATGGATGTGTTAGAATAGTTATTACTTCACATTTTTTAGCACCCACACAGACTCATTTGGTTGTGTAAATGCATTTCTCATCCACGGTTTCTCGTTTCTTGTTGAAAATGGGTTCATTTTGATTTTTGAAATGATTAGGACCCATAACTCCTATCTTTCATTTTGTGAATGCAAGGGGTTCTAGGTGAATCCATGATGGAGGGTCGTTTTGTTCTTGCATACGGTGGAACCTCGTCTTTCTTTAGTTTATTTTCATTCTTGCAAGCATTCACATTGTCTATTTTCTTTCTTCTCTTCTGTTTTCATATCGGTTTGCTCTCTTGGAGGGTTTCAGTTGGGGTCTGCCCTATTCTCAATAACCTCCCATGGCTAAGAGGTTGGTAGCGGGGCAGCCTTGAGCCTTGGGGTGTTGGTGCGATCAGACTGGGCTCGCTCGTAACCCAACCCAGTCGCCACCCTCTTCTTCGTCAGTCCGGGCTGCCATAGCATGTTCTTTTTGTGTTTCTGGCTTGACATAGTCTGAACCAAATGTGGTTCAGACCTATCAGGGTCACTCTGGACTGAACAGGGGCTTGGACAGGGGCTCCTTGCCCTATCGCCACTAAGTGGCTGGCAATCGGGTATGAGCTGCACCCGGGTTGCTGGTCACTGGCTACAGGCATTCCAGTACAGACCCGCAGTCCTGCACCGTGTATCCCTGGTCTGAACCTCCCTGGTTCAGACCAGGGACTTCTTCTTTTGTTTTAGCAGGGTCTGGTCCCTCATGGACCAAACCAGGCTGGGGGTCGTTTGGCCATTGGAGCACCCAGACTGTCCTAGTCTCGGGCTGTTCGCGTGTACGGCACCTCACCTCACCTAGTCTGAACCTTCCTGGTTCAGACCAGGGCGTGGGTGTGTTCATCTGGGTCTGATCTCTTATGCACCAGACCTAGTTTTGGTGGTCCTAGCGCCCTGGCACCCAGACTGTCACAGTCCAGGGTAGGTTGTCGCGGCCTGCAAGGCAGCCGCAGGCTGGCCTTGTAACTCGTGGCCTGGTGCTTCAGCCAGTGTTGGCAGCAAGATGTTCCCTGTTGTTGGGAGTCTCAGCCTGTGTGCAAGGTTGCAGCCCTGTTGTGCCTACAGCACGGGTGTTATGGTGGTTCGCAGTCCCGTGGACTGCTGTGGTGCACGGCTCAAGGGAGCAAGTTGCAGGCTGCCTTGGTGCCTTTTTCCCTGCACATGAGCAGTGTGTTGCGAGCATCCAGCACAGCTGAACACTGCCCTCTATTTTTCAGATGTGTGCTTTCAATGTTGTTGCTTTCCTTTATGCGTAAGGATGGCAAGCAAGGCCTACGTTTGAGTTTGAACGCTTGGCATGGCTTGATTTTTGCCTGCATGAAGTATGGCTTTCGATAGATGGTTGCGTAATGTCGCGTGCCAATATATATATATATATATATATATATATATATATATATATATATATATATATATATATATATATATATATATTCTTGCATTTCTATTGACTAAATCTCGCACATCATGACTTGTGCATGGAAATACTTCGTTAAATTTCTTTAGTGCCATAATTGCAATAATTAATAGAATTGCATATTTGACTCATGTATCGAATATGGTTGCCAGACGATACTCATCACTTGCACATATTTATACTTATGCAATGTGGATGTATGGATATGAGTAGTCGCTACTGTTTGAATTTTGACATATGTGCGAGAATATTGAGAACATGTTGTATATCCTTGCACTCGCACTTTGGTACACCTTGAGACTAGACTTGACTATTGTTTGATTAACATCAAGTGTCGTATTTGGTTTTGTGCACTACCACGTTTGTATACTATGTTACACCTTGGCGCTACACTGATGCATGTCGCACACAACACACTTGATATATCCCGACAAAGGGTTGAGATCGAACACCACATTAGGGTATTGGCACATCTTTCCAGTTGATATTGTTGAACTCCACATGAGTGTTATCATTGCAAAATTTTACTTTTGCAAGTCAAACTGACCTTTGAATTTTTTTTTGAAAATAACTCGCCTCTGTTTTAAAATGCAGAATAATTCTGAAGAATGGGACTCGCCTGTCGGTACGAGGTTCAACCGTTCTTGGCACCATAACTAGGGGTAATCGAACCAAGGATCAACCATGTGCTTTGCTTTGCTCAACTTGTTTAAATCGGTGTTGTATTCCTAAATGCACAGAGAATCAGGCATGTGCTATGACTTTTAGAAAATGCAGTTTTCAAAACATGATGTTTGCTTGGAATAATTGGAAATATTTGGAAAAGGATACTTTGAAAATCATGAACCATGTTGAGAGAACATTTCTGAAGAAAAAAAATTGATTTTTGAAGAAATCTTGATCTGTTGTGAAAATCGATTTCTGAGAAAATTCAAATAACTTTAAGAAAATTGATTTTTCTGAGATGAATTTGGAAAATATATCAAAAGGGATGGGTGTGTGGCCCTATGAAAATCCTTTCATGATGAAATCTAACTTAGATGAATGAATGCAATTTTGAAGAAAATATTTTCTGAAGAACTTTTGAGAAAATTGTTTGAAAAAAGAAGTTTATGTGCCTTACAGAATTTCAATAAAATAGATTTTTCTCATATCCCTGACTATGGCCGCAGATATGGATTGAATCTAATCCATTTAATTCTAAAAGGGAAAAATATTTAGAAAACTTTGAAATATGCAATGGTTTTTTAAAATAGCCTAAGAGTGTAGGCTGATTGGGGCTTAAAAGAAGATGATAAATCTGGATTTTGTTTGTATTCTGACTATGGTCATAAATACGAACTCAATCGAGTTTATTAACTCCTTAAAAGCTAGTGCATGTGCTATTCGTGCAGACCATGGTGAATTTGAATATGCATGAATCATCATTCATCACTCATTAACATTATTGAAAAATAAAATTATATGCAATGCAATCCTATTCTAAGCAGGCAAAGTAAATTCTTATTCCAAATTTACAATTAATTTACATCACTAATTGAATTTAAATAAAATAAAATAAAATAAAATATAAACCTGAGTATTTCTGCAAAACTAAAAAACTTGTTAGCGAAAATATGTTGGCTTTTCTGGATTTATCTATTAATATCTGGAAATTACTAGATTTATCCGGATATAAGCTTTTTTCCATGTTTTCCTGAGATAAACATAATAAAATATGATGTAAAATTGAAGAAATAATAAAAATAAACAACTTTGAAATTTGGATTTTATAGAAAAATGACAAAAATACCCCTAAAAACAAGACTATGGCCTTGAAATCAGGGTTTTCAGAAAATATTTTGGTAAAACTTTAGATTTAGGACTCAAATGGGTTCAAATCAAAGCCAAATCGGATATGAAGTACCTTAATATGATTATAAACATGATCAAACCCTAAAAATGTGAAAAACGTGCATAAAAAATTGAAATATTATAACAAGAGCAATTTTTAACAGTGTTTTATTCAAATTGAGACTCCGCGGGCATCCCGTTTTTGCAATTTAGTCAAATAATATATCAAATGAATTAAAAATTAACAAAAATCGACATGGACAGTTCTGATAATCCTAAAATTAATATAGAATAAAAAAAATATTTTTGACATTATTTTAATATGAAAATTGAATAAAACCCTAAAATATATGATTTTTGCCCATGGGCATGTACCTGTCACAGTGTCAGGACCGAATCAGGTATCAAATCAACATGAAAATTCATAAAAATTTAGAAAAAAATACTAGATAGAAAAACAAAGATTTTTTTATTTACAGATCAGAAAAATCATCTCCGGTTAGGGCGATATCGTTCCGGCAATATATGATCAATTATAACAAATATATAATGAGTTGAAATACATGCATCTAATTTCAGGTATAAGGAAATATAGCAAATACTATTTAAAAAATATGAAATTTTAGCAGGAAATATTAGACACATATAGTAAGATTTGTCTTTTTACGGATTATCAATCGGATCTCTGGTTAGGGAGATATGATCGACACAAGTCGATCTAGGATTTAAACAAGGTGTAACGAGCTCTAAGAAACTGACTCTACCTTATGATAGAGAAAAAATAGCAGTCAAATGCAGAAAAATATGAAAACAATACAATAAATACTAGACATCAATACAAAACCACGGATCATCAATTGGAGATAGATGTAACTTACGGATCATCAATTGGATCTCTAACGAGAGAGATATCACCTCTGCAAGTTGTTTCTGAATCCCAATAGCAATTTCACGGTTTAAAAATCATGGTTCGGTTTTCTATTTTTTTGGCAGAGTTTCAGAACCCAAAATAATTCATTTTTTTTACAGTACATCACTGACAAAGCCATGAATCAACCCTAAAAAAACCAGATTTTTCTGACAGAAAAACACACCTGAAATAACATTGTTCTCACATGCCCCAGATTGAAAATCACATATTAGTGATAAAGCTTGAAAAACCCTAATCTAAACGTGGAAAAAAATAAGAAAAATATGCAAATAATGTTACAAATTTGGATTTGATGCTTGAGTGAATAAAATAAATATTAATACAATGAAATAAAATAAAAAACTCAGAGAAAGCATTGTTAGAACTTTGATTTAGCCATTAAAAGAAGGATTCGACCATTGAACGACCATTGAACGGTCGAATCTCAATCTTTTTTGGGCGTTTAACATAATAAACATGATCTAAACATTTTTAGTGGATCAAAAATGTGTAAATCATCTTAGATGATCAGTGGATCATCTTATTCAATCATGGATCATGGGGTTTGTATAAAAAAAATAAGAAGATCATGCATAAAGGGGCGATAATGGTGAAGAGAAAAAAAGAAAGAAAACACAAAAAGAAAGAGGGGAAGATGACTTACCTTGAGGCTGCTGCTGAAGAAAATCTTGAAGGAGGAGTGCACCACGGTTTTTAGAGGGAGAGAAGGAGAAAAAAAACACATAGGGGTCTACCCCCTTGGTCCCCTTTTTATAGAAAAGTTTTAGGTTTAATTAGAGAGAGTTCTAGTTTAACTAGAACTCCTCTTAATTAATTAAGATTAAGCATATAGGGAGGGGGGGGGATTTTTTGGAAAATTCTAACCTAAGTGGGACTCTATCTAACCCTAATTGACTTAATTAACTTAATTAATAAAAAGAAATTCCAAACCACATTTGGTTTTTAAAACTCGAATTTAAAAGCTTTAAAAATTGTTAAAAAGCAAAGATGAAGTTTCAAAATCACTTTTGACTCTTCTAACCTAGCTAGGACACTGACTAATCCTAAACTAACCAAAACTTTCAAGTGTGACGCCACTCAGTGTGGGCCCCACTTGATTTTTTCAGAAAATGATTTTGAAATTTTTGAAAATAAAGGGTTAAAAAGGATTTTTTTCTCAGAACTTCAAAAGAACACTTAAGCTAAGTAGTTCTTTTTTTGTATTTTTGAAGTATGAATGATATGAAATGATATGAGATTGAAAATTAGGGTTTTGCATCCCTGCAGGGTGGGTCCCGCTTAAAGAAGGTTGAAAACTGATTTGGAAATCAAGTTTTTGAAATGAAGGATTTTAAAAAGGAAAGTTTTTGAAGAAAATTTTGAAAAATAAATTCAAAGTTCTAAACCAAATAGAGTCCTAAATGGATTGGGACTCTTTTAGAGGTGGCGCCAATTGTGTGGGCCCCACATCAGGGTTTTGAAAAAGTGGAAATAAAGACTGAAAAGAGTTTTGAAGCAGTGTTGATCACCATATGTGAATCAGAGGTTTAAAATAGAGTTCTGACCCGATTAGAACTTTGGGACAGAGTCCTAAAAATTTGCAACTCTTTATTTTTGGGGTTTTTAAAAGAAAACAAAGAGATTTTGAAAGATCTTTTCAGAAATTGGCAAAAATGAACAAAATACGAGACCAGAGTCAAAGTCCTAATCCAATTGGGACTCTAGCATAGAGTCCTAAATCAGCTAGAACTCTGGGATAAAATCCTAGAACTTTAAAATTTGGTTTCTGAAAAGATAAATGAAGAAAATTTTAAAAGATTTTCTCAAAATTGAAGTCAGGGTTAGAATCCTAACTCAACCAAAACTCTGAAATAGAGTCTTGAATCAACCGGGACTCTGCAAAATGGACTAATTTTTAAAAAACAAGTTAAGAGAATGAAAATGGAAGTAGAAACAAAAATTAGAATGGAGTCCTAACCGGATTAGGACTCTGGGACAGAGTCCTGATCGGACTAAAACTCTAGATTTTTGGCATTTTTAAAAGATAAATAAAGAAATTTTTGAAAAATTTTATCAGAATTTGATAAAATGAGCTGAAAAATGAAGTTAGAGTCAAAATCCTAGTTCAACTGAAACTCTTGAAATAAAGTCCTAAGTTGACTAAAACTCTATAAAATTAGATTTTTTTCGAAAAGCAGGCAAAAAGGTTTTAAAACAAGTAAAAATGGGATTTAAAACAGAAATCAGAATAGAGTCCTGATCCGTTCAGGACTTTGAGATAGAGTCCTAATTCGACTAAAACTCTAAAAAAAATGATTTTTCTGAAAATAGACAACAAGATTTTGAGAGCTTTTCGCGAAAACAGGTCAAAACAAGATGAAAACTGAAATCAGAATTAGAATCCTGATCCAACTGGAACTCTGGGACAGAATCCTAATTTGACTAAAACTCTTAAATTTTATGGTTTTCTAGAAAACAAATGAGAGGGTTTTAGAAAATGGGTGAAAATAAGATAGAAATTGAAGTCAGGTTCAGAGTCCTGATCCGACTAGAACTTTGGGGAAGAGTCTTAATTCTACTAGAACTCTAAGAATTTTTGTCTTTTTGAAAGTCATATGAGAAAGTTTTTAAAAACAAGTGAAAACAGGGGTAAAGGATGAAATCGGGATAGAGTTCTAATCCGACTGAAACTCTGTGATAGAGTCCTAGTCCAACTAAAACTCTAAAATTTTGGCCAAAACAAAAGATTTTTAAAGGTTTTTCTCGATAAGAGATAAAAATAGAAGTAAAAAGTAGAGTCCTGATCCAACTGAAACTCTGAAAAAGAGTCCTAATCCAATTGGGACTATGAGATTTTGGCCAAAATGACAGAAGTGGACAAGAGATATGACTACATCTGGTTTAAAATCAAAATGGAGTTTTGAAAAGGTTTAAAAAGATGAAAAGATAGAGTCCTGATCCAACTAGGACTGAAATTTTAAGAAATTTGATAAATGAAGGAATCCAAAAGCGACACCACCTATCTGAGTCTCATTTGAGGACTAAGATCAGCTAAAAATTGATTTTAAAATGAATCCAGATCGTTTTGTAAAGAAAATATTTTGAAATAAAAGAATATAAGATCCTGGGGGTTAATAAATAAAAAATACCGATTCAAAACCCAGGTTTGTGAAATCGATCTTGAAAAGAAGGTTTTAAAACTCAAATCTAGATTGGAATTTTTGGCAAATTAGAGTGCTGGATCTCAAAAATAACATGAAATGCAATAAAATACAATAAAATACAATAAAATGATGAGAAATGATGAGAAATAACATGCGATGATATGCAAAATACAAACCCTAAATGAGGGATTTGAAGTCCCGGTCCCCTGGCAGAGACAAAGAATTGAGAATCCCCGTTTGAAGGCAAAACTTGATGATTGAAATTGAGCCAAAAAGGAGATTGAATCTTGATTGCAAGATAAAATATTAGAATTTATTGTAAAATTTGGACTATGAACATCCCTGACTCAGATATCGACCAGATGGTTCCCTAAAGGCTGCGGAGACTGGGTCTTAGTGGAGAGAGGTAGGTGTTTGTGAATGAGAATGAAAATTTGGGGTGTTTACAATGAGTTACATTGGGTGATGGTCCCACGTTCGTGAACGAGCTCACATGTTGTAATACCCTTAAAAAAAAGAAAAATAAATGGTGTTGTATCGCCTTCATCGACGATGTGCTCTTCTTAGCCGTGTGAGGCTCGAGCACGTGAATGGGCGGGCAAAGACCTCGATAGTGTGGCCTTGCGGGGAACACGAGGCATGTGTGCCTAGATACCTCGAAAAGAGGTGTGTCTGTTAACCAACTTAAGAACGATAAACTGCCTATTTCTCTCATTCACAAAATGGTTCAACTTGGAGAGGGTGGATGGTACAACCCTGAGTGACTGGTCGATTTCATGACACGTTTTAAGGAGAAAATGCGTCCTTTGACCTTCAGTCACTTAGAGTTAGGGAGGTTGAGGTAACCTATTAAGGTGCCTCAACTACTACAGTAGTATGGATTGCAATCCTTTACCTATGCGCGATTTTCTCTCAGCCACGGGCTGCTCGCATGAGGTTTACTAGATCTGTAGCTTCGCCGATTACCACTTTAAAATTGAATAACATATGCCAGGTGCATGTCTCACAGAATGTGAGGTTCATTCGCGCACCCGATGGAGTAAGCAAGAAGAACATAATTACTAACCAATCACATGCTGACCTTGCCTTGTTAGATGTTTTTGCTTCGTACCTTAGAACTGTATAATGTGTTTCATTCCTTGTTGTACGTACTGTAGATGCCTTACCTTGGTCACATGCTTCTAACTATCTCATCATGATAAACATGGCTTGTATAGTTTTTTCTCTTAGTACTTACACTTATAGCACGTTGCACATATATGCTCACATGCACATTTACTTCGGTTATATATTATTAATTGTTCCATCATGTTAGCCATAGTTCTGCTACTTACTTTTGATTCATGTTACAATTGCTATCATGCTTCATGCTTTCCTAAAAATGGTATATTGTGAATGGTTTGTCTCACCACCTCGCAAGAGGTCTGACCCCATTTTATGGGGATGCAGATGATGATTAGCTTGAGCTACGATGCGACGACTTCACGATGGGAGGATTGGGACCCACACTTGGACTCATGGTCTTGGCTTTTGGTTTTGAGAAGATTTTCTTCGACTTTTTTGGGAGACTTTGTATTTACGATGTATTCATAGTCTCATTTTGTAAATGACTTTTATATAATGACTTTTGGTAATTGTTATTATTTGTAAATCATTTAAACTTGCAACCATTGTTTCCCTTTATTTTTCGTTGCTTATTTAAAACCTTTCAAAAATAATTTAACTTTGAAAATTCTATGGTTTTTACTTGGTTGGGGTTTAGGGCATTACAGTTGTTGGTATCAGAGCCTTGTCCTAAGTGTGGTCCAAGACTTTAACGTACACCGTCCATCTTATTGTAAGTATGCTTAACTTGGAAAATATTATTATTTGTTGTTGATTACTGCTTTATTAAGTTTTGCATGCATAATTAGATATATGGTTGTTAGATGTCGTCGGATGCGGGACATGAAAGGATTCTTGAAGCCTTGCACAACTTGGTTAGAGGTGTAGAAGCCCTGGACCGAGGAGTTCAGCAGATAGTGCGAAGTGCCCAAGTGATTGCACATCCGGCACCTCCATGTGCAATGTGCAAGCTGTATCATGTGGGAAAAATTTGCCCCCGTGAATTGAGTGATTTTCCTTACTGTGGTCTTAGAAGGCATATTGAGATTGAGTGCCAGCGTAAACTGGGAGACGAAGTCTAGAAGGGGAATGCTGAGACCATAGAAGACATAGCTTCAAAGACCGGTCTAGTACCGCTAGAAGTTGACCCTATGGGAGATTTGCGCACTTCACCAAACTCTCCCCAGTACTCGTCAGCATCCTATTCATACTCTAATTCCCCTCAGTACATGCCAACTCCTCCTCTATCTCCACTACGGAATGAAGTTCTGGATATAGGCCTTGAGATAGCTCAGCGTACTCTACTGAATTCCCCTCAGTACACACCAGCATCTCCTCCTCGTCTGAAGCTGAGACGGTGTGGGAATCAGAACAACTACTGAGACCATTATACCAGTAGGAAATGAAGATGATTGTTTGATTGTGAACATTTTATGGAAACACTGAGTCAGTGTTTCATTTTTTTTTCCAACGTAGTTGTATATGTTTTGTAACCTTGTCTTAGCGAAAGGGTATTTTTGGGCTTGAATGTAATGAAAAGCATGAATCTTTTGCTTATGAATAAAAAATATACTTTTTGGAAGTTGTACTTTTGCTTATATGATTTTTTTCTTGTTCAAGATGGTGTGGTGAGGTCGATGTGATGACCTGATAGAGTCTCTTAATAACCTTACTGAGGTTGTCAGCTGTCAGGCAGAGACTATGCGTATAATGGGTGACAATCTTCAGCAAGCCACCCAGGGATGCGAGACACCTGCTCAGACTCCAGCTACCATAGTACCATATAAGCAGCTTATGAGCATGAACCCTCCATCATTCGATGGAAAGTCGACTCCTGAAGCAACAGAAGATTGAGTTTGAGAAATCGAACGATTATTTCAAGTTCTACAAGTCAGGGACGACCAGAAAGTAGACTTTAGAATATACCGACTCCGAAAGGATGCTGAAAGGTGGTGGGCGACTACCTTGGAGATCAAATTCACAAATGAGCCAGTGATATGGGAGCAATTTGTTGAAGTTTTCTATGCCGCATACTTTCTGATGCACGAGCGGAGCTGAAAGATGCAAGAGTTCCTAGACCTTCAGCAAGGGAGCTCTACACTAGCTGAGTATGTTACGAAGTTCAAAAGTTTGGAACGCTACTGTCCTAATGTTTATGTTACTGAGAAGGATCGGCCAATGAAATTTGCTCGCGGTTTAAAGCCTGCTTTTCGTACGAAAGTTTACACTCATGCCCCTATGACACTAGATGAGGCTTTGGAGACGACCACTCTTCTGGAGCAGAATTGGTCTGAATCCCAGAAGGCGCAACGGTTCAGAGGAAACCAGCAATCAGACCAAAAGAGTTGGCCTAAGAATAGACAATTTTAGAAGAACCTTGGTGGAAGGAAGTTTACTCCACCAGCAAAGAAAAACTGACCACAAGGCAACAATAATCGTTATCAGAACCGTCAACACCAGCATCATCATCAACAGCAGAAGCAGTTAGCGTCAACACTAGGTTGCCCAAAATATCTCGTTGATTATCCTGGCCGACCGTGTCCTCGCAACACCGAAGGGTGTCTTTATTGTGGCAAGATGGGCCACTATATCAAAGACTATTGGAAGAAGCAGTCGGATGACATAAAGAAAAACACACCCAGAACATCGCAATCAGCATATCAGCGACCGCCTCAGCAGCAACAATCTCATCAGCAGAAGCCAGGCAGTCAGAAAATGGTGGCAGGACAAGCGTATGCAACCACTGTCAAGCAAGTGACAAAAGGAGAGTTGGTCCAAGGTACTATCTCAGTCGCTGGACAAGCGGCTTTTACTCTGTTTGATTATGGAGCTTCTCATTTCTTTATTTTGGTTAGATTTGCTAGAACTTTGCCTATGTCTGTTAAACCATTGAATTATCCGTTGAAAGTTTGTACTTCGACCGGTGATCAGTCCTTATGTGTGGACTATATTTCGAGCATCGAAGTGTCAGTGGCAGGTCAGAACTTGTCAGCTGACGTAATCCTACTACACATGACTAAGTTTGATATCATTCTAAGCATAGATTTGTTATTCAAGTATCACGCTCAAGTTCTTTGTAGAGAAGGCAAGGTGGTCTTATATCAGCCAGATCATCCAGTTTTGGAAATCAAACTCTCGACCTATTTGAGACAGTCTTTGATTTCATCTTTCAAAGCTCAGAAGTACATGCAAAATGGGGGTATTGCATTCTTGGTCAGTATCACCCCAGTTGAACCAGAGATAGTCCCTATCGAGAACTTAGATGTAGTTCAGGAGTTTTCTGATGTATTTCCTGAGGAACTGCTCAGATTACCCTCAAAGCGCGAGATCAACTTTTGTATCAAGTTATTGCCTGGAACAACTCCAATTTCCAAGGCACCGTATTGTATGGCTCCAACAAAACTTGAAGAACTAAAGCGTCAGTTGGAAGAGTTGATGGAGCAAGGTTTCATCAGACCCAGTGCATCTCCATGGGGTGCACTAGTTTTGTTCGTGAAGAAGAAAGATAGATATATGAGGTTGTGCATTGACTACAGAATACTCAACCAAGCGACGATCAAGAACAAATATCCGCTATCGAGAATTGAAAATCTCTTCGATCAGTTGTAGAGAGTGAAGATATTCTCGAAGATCGACCTTAGATTGTGTTATCATCAACTCCAGATCAAGGAGGAAGATATCTTGAAGATGGCATTTTGAACGAGATACAGGTTGTAGAGTTTGTAGTGATGTCTTTCAGGCTCACTAATGCACCAACAACGTTCATGGATTTGATGAATAAGATTTTTTGTCCATTCGTGGACACCTTCGTGATAGTGTTTATCAATGATATCTTGATCTACTCAGAGAGTCCTGAGTAACATCAAGAGCATTTGTGTATCATTTTGGGGGTATTTTAGAAGCACAGATTCTTCACCAAGTTCTTCAAATGCGAGTTTTAGCTTAAGCGAGTTATGTTTTTGGGTCACGTAATATCCAGTGATGGAGTTTCAGTTGAGCCAACAAAGATTTAAGCCGTGTTAGGCTGGAAGCAGCCACAGAATGTCTCAGGTATTCATAGTTTTCTTGGATTAGCAAGATACTACCGACGATTTGTCCAGGATTTTTCTAGAATTGCACTACCATTAATGAAGCTTTTGCGTAAAGGCGTCAAGTTTGAGTGGACTGACGCTTCTGAAGAGAGTTTTCGGATCCTGAAGTCTAAGGTGACAACCTCTTCGGTGTTAGCTTTACCTTCTGGCATAGGTGATTTTGTGGTGTACACAGACGCCTCAGAAATAGGTTCGGGATGTGTGCTAATGCACATGTTAGAGTTATTATATATGCATCGAGGCAATTGAAAATTCATGACAGAAACTATCCAACTCATGACCTGGAGTTAGCAGCTGTAGTGTTCGCCTTGAAGTCTTGGCGACATTATTTGTATGGAGATATGTTCGAGGTTTTTTCTGACCACAAGAGTCTCAAGTATCTATTCTCTCAGAAGGAATTGAATATAAGATAGCGACGTTGGCTCGAGTTCCTCAAGGATTATGAGTTCATGTTGTCTTACCACCCTGGTAAGACGAACGTCGTGGCAGATGTGCTTAGTCGCAAATCGAGCAGTATTTTGGCTAGCCTTGTGTGGAGCCAAAAGTTGATCGAGGATTTCATGGCTTAAAAGCCATTTTTGCTTGGAGGCAAAACGATTAAATTGTCTGGTTTAACCATCCGATCATAGATTTTTCCTAGGATTATCAAGGCACAGAAGCTTGATGCTCAGTACGTGAAGCTTTTAGCTCAAACAGAGTAGGAAGATACATCTTTTTGAATTGCAAATAATGGTAGCATCCGTATGAAGGATCAACTTTAGGTGCCAGATAACCCTGAGTTGAAGAAGGAGATTCTTGATGAAGCTCATATATCGAAGTAGACCATTCATCCTCGTGGTACAAAGATGTTCAAGGATCTGCAATGAAAGTATTGGTGGAACGAAATGAAGCGAGAAGTAGCAGTGTATGTATCAAGGTGTTTGACTTGTCAACAAATCAAGATTGAGCACCAACGCCCCGAAGGTTACATGCAGAGGATCAAAATTTCTCAGTGGAAATGGGAAGACGTCACTATAGATTTCATGGTAGGCTTACTGCAAACCAGACAAAAGCACGATGCGATTTGGGTAATTATGGACAGACTCACAAAGTTTGCTCATTTCTTACCTATCCGGATTAGTCAGTCACTTGAAAGTTTAGCCAACTTGTACATCCGAGAGATCGTACGGTTACACGATATACCGATGTTACTTATTTTGAACCGTGATCCCAGATTCACGTCGCGACTGTGGGGACAGTTGCAGTTAGCTTTGGGAACAAGGTTGAAGTTCAACACTACCTTTCACCCTCAGACTGATGGTTAGACAGAAAGGACGATCCTGACATTAGAAGATATGTTGCGAGCTTGTATGCTCGACTAGAAAGGTGAGTGGGATTCATACTTATGTTTAGTCAAATTTGCCTACAATAACAACTATCACGCTAGTATCAGGATGACTCCGTACAAAGCATTGTATGGGAGACCTTGTCGATCACCGTCATATTGGGATGATATCAGCGATAGATCCAGCGAATCGCCGATTGTTCTTCAGCACTATACTTAGCAAGTGCAGAAGATTCGAGAGCATTTAAAGGCGGTGCAAGATAGACAGAAGAGTTACGCCGATAAGAGACGACGAGAGCTTTCGTTTGAGGTTGGTGATATGGTCTTTGTGAGAGTTTCACCGACCAAGAGCATTTTTTGTTTCGGAAAGAAGGGAAAATTGAGTCCCAGATACATCAGACCATTCAAGATTCTCGAGAGAATCAAAGAAGCAGCTTATCAAGTTGAGCTAACTCAGCAATACACCCAGATTCATAATGTTTTTCATGTGTCGATGTTAAGGAAATACACTCTTGATCCATCGCATATCATTCGATATGAGGACGTAGAAGTACAAGAAAACTTGATGATAGCCGAGAAGCCTGTCGAGATCATTGATCATTGAGATCAAGTTTTGCGTACCAAGACCATTATGTTGGTTAAAGTGCGTTGGTAACACCATGGCATCAAAGAATGCACATGGGAGCCTCAAGCGAGCATGAGGGAGAAATTCCCTGGTATCTTTGTCGATTGGTGTTTGTGATTTCGTGGACGAAATCCTTTTTAAGAAGGGTAGGATGTAACGCCCACGAATTTTCTAAGAAAATTCAATACATAATGAGAATTTTTAGAAATATTTTCTAATACCTAAGTGAATCTTTGCACACCCATATATATATATATATAGAGAGAGAGAGAGAGAGACGAAACCCTAATACGAATATATATATATATATATATATATATATATTGAAACAAATGCATATGTATGCATATTGCAATGCATTTTTCATCGAAACCCTAAGTTTTATTCAAATTGCATAAGATCAATCGAATTGCACATCAAAGAATTTAATTGATTTAAACCCTTTCATTTCATGAAATTTGAATGTGGTTCTAAAATAATTATGGGTTTTATCGGAAATGGAAATTGAATAATTCAAATATATATATACATACATATATATATATATATATATAATTTATTTTAATTTCCTTTGTAGGTAGGCTTGGGCTCGACTGGGAGGTCAAACCCAGCCTTGGCTCGACCTCACTGGGCGTCACCCATGTGAGGGAGCCCAACTGGTCACGTTGACCAAGTTGGGCAGTGGTGTTATGGCAATAAAAAGGTAAGAATTTAAGAGAAGGTGTGTGGATTGGCCAAGTGGGCGGCAGCCCATGGCATCCATGTAATTTCAAGAAATGCAATCATTAAAGAGGTGTGCTCCTATTGGGTGCATGGGGCGGCAGCCCCATGGCACTTTTGAAAACTTTAAAAGTAAATTTAAAAAGAAGAAGGTAAGTGGAGCTCTTGGGCGGCCATGCAAGAGTCTTTCACTCTTGCCATTGCATGGATGGGTGTGCAACTCACCCTAGGCATCGGATCTTCCAAGGCAATCCTAGCCCTTCATTTTAGCATGCAAGGTATAAAACTTTTTAAGAAAGAGAGAGAGAGCCATAAGTGGCAATTTTTCTTGAGCTCTCTCTCTCTCTTCTCTCCTCTCCTCTTCCACCAAAACATCGTGGGAGTGGTGTGTGCTCTATTTTGTTCTTCAAGCTAAGAGAAGAAGTCATCTTCTCCTCCTCCATCTGAAAGCAAGGTGAGGTTTTCCTTCCTATTTACCATTTTTGGTGGGATGAAATGATGAATGCATATTTCGGTTAAAGCATGAAGCCAAAACCTTCTTTGCATCCAGTGCATGCAAGGGTTTTCGGCGGATTAGAGTATGCATGTGTTAAAATAGTCATTACTTCATATTTTTGAGCACCCACACACACTCATTTGGTTGTGTAAATGCATTTCTTATCTATGGTTTCTCGTTTCTTGTTGAAAATTGGTTCATTTTGATTTTTGAAATGATTAGGACCCGGAACTCCCTTCTTTCATTACATGAATGCAAGGGATTCTAGGTGAATCCATGATAGAGGGTCATTTTTTTCTTGCATACGGTGGAAACTCGTCTTTCTTTATTGTATTTTCATTCTTGCAAGTATTCACGTTGTCTATTTTCTTTCTTCTCTTCAGTTTTCATTTCGGTTTGCTCTCTTGGAGGGTTTTGGTTAGGGTCTGTTGTAAACACCCCAAATTTTCACTCACCTCCCTGACATCTCCCTCAATCATCACATTTTTGTTCTCCGAGATCACTGAAGAGCAAAATGGTCATTTTCTGAGATTAGACCTCACAGAAAGCCCAGAATTTCATTCCCGAGTCTCAAAATCTCTCTATTTAGGCTTAGAAACATCTTCAAACTGCAAATCTTCAAAATCCTATTCTTGACAAGAAGCTAGAATTTTCAATTCCTGATTCAGAGTGGCATTTCATAGGACATGTCTTTGCATATCATTGCATGAACATTTCATATCATCGCACTGCACATCATATCATTTCGGGGTCCAGAACTCTCGATTTCAAAATCCTTAATACAGATTCGAGTTTTAACCCTTTTCAAAATTGATTTCAAAACCCTGGGTCTTCAAAATTGCCAATTCTTTCCATTTTACCCCCAGGACTCTAAATTACAAAAGTTTTCTCAAGAAAACAATCTGTATAGTTTTTTATATTGATTTTAAAAATTCATTAGTTGGAAAGAAGGGGACACAATTTTAAATCTAGAGGACTTTATTTCAAATTTTTGTAAAAGGGCCCTGAACTTCTTTATAAAATCCCTGCATCTTTTATTTCACCCTGAAAGACAGTTTTTCTTCTAATTTTTTGAAATCAAACCGATTTTTTTACTTCGTGTTTTCTAACTAGCCTACTATTATAAAATCCCAAAAAAGGATTTAATTTTGCTTTTATTTCAAATAAATGACATGGGACCCACCTGTGATCATCGCAAAATTTTTCCTCTCGTAATTATTCTCTCTCTTCCCTCTCTTTTCCCTTTCCAACCTCTATTTCCTCTTTTTTTGAAGGGAGGATATAGGAGAAGGAAAAAGAAGAGAGAAGAAAAGAGAAAAGAATAGAGAGAAGAGGAACTCTTTTGCGGGGTCTCACTTGACCTTTATTTTGAAAAGATTTAAAAGATTACTCGCCTCCGTTTCGAAAATATTTGCGGGAAGACTGGGAGACGGGATCCGCTCGTCGGTACGAGGTTCGACCGTTCCTGGCGCCTTTACCAGGGGTAATCGAACCAAGGGTCGAATTTATGCCTTTTGCTTTGCTAAGAATTTATCTAAGAATTTATCCTAAGTCTAGATGCACAAAGAATCATGCTTGTGCAAATGCAAAGATGTATGCTCCTTTCGAAAATGATTTTAAAAATTTCCCAGGTGTTTTTGAGATGAATGATGATAGAGTGAAGAAATGGTTTCTAACTTAGAATTTAATATTTAAAGTTCTAAGTTTTTTTGGAATAATCAAGAGCTTGGGAAAATAAATTTGGATTTGGAAAGAGATGATTTTGAAGTTTGAGATAAAAGAAGAAGAAGGAAAATTCAAAGTCATAAATGGACTTTGAATTAGGACTTTGAATCAGGATAGAGATGAATTGGAATTGAATTCTAGCTTTTGAAGTTTGAAATGAGAATGAAATGTGGGAAATTTAAATAGAATTTGAGAAATAGAATTGATTTGAAAGTTGGAATTCAAGATAGAATTTGAATCCAAAATCTGGATTCTAAATAGAGTCCAAAGTTGAATTTTGGATTTTAGAATCCAAAAATAGGAATCGGATTTGAAATCTGAGATGAAAATGGAATTGGATTTAAGATTTGGAATTGAGAATAGAAGTTGATTTGACATTTGGAAATTTTTTTTTAAATGGAATTTTGAATCCAAAGTATGGATTCTAAATAGAGTTGGGTTCTGGATCCTAAAATGGATTTGGATATGGAGCCTGAGATCCAAAGTGAAGTTGGATTCTGGATCCTAAAATGGAATTGAATCTGAAGTCTGAGATCCAAGGTAGAATTGGGATCTGGATCCTAGAATGGAATTTGGATCTATAATCTGAGATCCAAAGTAGAATTGGATTCTGGATCCTAGAATTGGAATTGGGATCTGTAATCTGAGATCCAATGTAGAATGAGGATCTGGATCCTAAATGGAATTTGGATCTTAAACCTGAGATCCAAAGTGGAGATTGATACTTGGAAATCTGGATCCAAGTTGAGATTTTAACTTTGGTTTTTGGAATTTCAAAATTGATTTAAGGATGAATTTCAAAGTCAAATTGGACTTTGAACTTGATTTTAGAATTTATAAAATGAATCAAGTTGAATTTTAAACTTTGAATTTGATTTCAAAGTTTGGATTTTAAGAAATGAGATAGAATTGATAAATTGAAATAGGAATTTGAGGAAGAGATATTCACAATCACTTAGATTTTGAAAAAGAATTTTGAAAATATGATGCAATTCTACCCTAAATGATGAATGAATTTAAAGAATTTGAAGTTGGATTTTGAAAAGCTATTCCATTCTTTAAATGAATTAAAAATGAGGTTGAAAATATAATATATCCCTGACTATGGTCATTTAATATATTATATAATAAACCATATTTAAATTCAAGTGAAGAATAAAATACATTTTGGTGCTTTTATAGAATTTAAAATGAAGTTAACTCTCAATATACCCTGACTATGGCCATTGGCATATATATTGAATTAATTTTAGATTAGATTCTAATAAAAGAGGAAAATATTTAAAGAAAATATGATGATTTTTGAAAAGAGGGATCCAGTGTTATTTCATAAAAGATAAAAATACTAAGTCTTGTTTACACCCCGACTATGGCCGTTGATGTAAATCATCAACTTAGAATTAATTTACCTCTTACGAAATGGTGCACGTATCATTCGTGTTTCACTATTGTGAGAATTTGAGGAATAAAGGCAAAAATGCATGAAAACAAGCAATTTACAATGCTCATTCATTCTAGCCAAGACAGGAAATATAAATTCTCATTCAAATCTAGCTATTACAACACATAAAATAAAATTTACAACTCCAAACAATAGCCTTTTCCATATGTTTCCTGCAAAACACTTGATTAGTAGAAGAAAATAGGAGGAAATTGTACATGTCACATAGATGTTAAAAAGTGCTCATACATAAGGGAAAGATGTGAAATGATATATATATATATATACGTATATATATGTATATATATATATACATATAGGTAGATATATATACATATATGACATATATAATATCTTGTAAAATAGAAAAGAGGAGGATTGAGTATACACTCTTGCTGCATTGCTGAATTGATTTGTTCCAGCTTATAGACTACAAAACCACTCTCTCCAAAACATGTTCAAAGTTGATTTTATGATAAAATCAACTACCAGAAGACATCAAAGTTAAATTCCATATTAAAAGTCAGCAATAGTTACAAGGACGAGAAGAAGATGGATACCGAGCATTTGGGAGACTGTGTGAAGGTGAAACACAGCAAAATGCTGTTGTGACTTGTGACAGCAAGAAGTATAGTAGGTGTTCAGTGTGGTGCAGGGAGATATTACAAAATGAGTGCAAGGAGTGACCCGCAATGTATTGTTATTACTGTGGGCATACAGAAAAATGCAGGAAAACGTGCATTATGTGAAGTGCTTGTAATGCAGTAAACTGAAAACAACAATATGCTGCTACGGGGTGAAGGAGGTACCATCGCTGAGGATGTTGAAGGTGCAGGTGAAAAGGGAAGGATGGCTACAGAGAAATGGGTTTTACTATGGAGGTGGCTGTAGAATGGTGTGCTTCCCATGTATGCACAACAGGTAAGTGTACTCAGGATAGTGTTGTGAGAATGGAGTGTACAGGGTACTGGTATGTGTGAAATGGTAGTGAAGAGCTGGAAAATGTGTAGATGCTTGTGTGGTGGGCTGTGCTGGTAATATAGGTGATGTGGCTGTGTTGGAGCATACTAGATAAATAAAACATATGCTGGAACTGATGCTGGTATATATTACAAAATGTTGAAACTGTTATTACGTGCTTGGTGGAAAAGAAATTAAGAAAAACATTAAAGAACAGAAAACACTTACCGTGAAGGGCAGCAATTAATGAGAGCAAACGACATTTGAGAATCACTACTTCACCACAAATAAAGACATGGTAAAAACTCAAATGTAAGAAACAATTAGTTGTAAAACAATGATTATGACACACTACCTAACACACCCATTGCTAATCATGCTCTAACTTTGTTAATAATATGCTGATATATACTGACTGCTAATGTACAACATTAACCCCTCTTTTAACTTTTAGTAATACAGACCATTAACCGCTAATGCTAGTGTATGTTCGCTGTTAATCGTGACTTTCATTGATTGCCTTAACCATAAACCCACTGCTAGCCTAACTGCAGACATCATACCATGTTGCCTTGGTACTAACAATACCAGCATTCTGTGTTAACACAAGACATACTGACAAAGGCCAACACCTACATTATAACACATACTCATGATGTAACACACTGCTAATATACCTATCCACCAATGTTTAATATCCAGCTTTCATTTGCACTGTATACATTACATCCTATCATACTGAAGATACAATTTGTTTGCTACCCATATTTACAAAAAAAAAAAAAAACTGACACACCATTCCATTAATATATATAAGTATATTACACAGGTCAACTACCTCACACGACACTAACACATTCTGTTAACACCTACTAACTACATACTGATTGTCACATTCTGCACTAGCATTCGATAACCAGTACTAACCCACTAGATATTCATCTATAGTAATCAAATTCCACTTCCAAACCTGCAGATAACATAATAGAGCTCATATTTAACAATGCCCAATGACAACTGGCTGTGAAGCAACGAGTATGTATGCAGTGGTGATGGGGTACTAATGCAGGTGCTGAAGTAGTGACAACAGCAAGTGAATGAGGTGCTGATGGTATGGCAGGTACGCTAGGACTGTAGTAGGAAATGAAAATTGCTGAAGATAGGTGTAATGATGTTGTGTAACAAGTAGGTGAATATGTAATTGTGATATACAAGGAGAAAAAGATGTAGCTGAAATGTGCAATATGAGACCGTGACAGCTATGTACCAGAGGAATGAGCTGGGAGTGTTCGTAGAGTGGTGGCAGCACCGCGTGTGTATAATTTCAGCAGATAGTTATGAAAGTAAAACACACGAAAGCACACTTAAAGAACAACATATATGTGACTACAGTGGATGTGTGGTATACGAATATACCCTATGGAATACAAGTGTAAGATGAGAAGTGAAGTAATGAGGAACAATGATGTTATGCATGTTGGTGGGGCATAATGAAATGGTGTGGATTTATGAGAAAAATAATTGTTGTGCTGAAGAGCACAAAAAAAAAAGGGGGGGGGGGAGGGGGTGTTATGTGAGTGTCATGTGTAGGTGCTGAACTAAGAATACAGGGTGCTGAATATGAATGCAGGAATGATGGAATGAATTGTGACGCTGAAAATACAGGTGAAGGGGGTTTGATTACACATGCTGCAATTGGGGGCTCTTGTTTATTACCCATTCTAAGAGTAGAATTTCAATGTTTTGGGCCTATCTCCTCAAACTTTTCAAAATTCTGAGTGTCTAACTCATCACTGACTTCTGAGGTAAATGCAACTTCCATCTGATACAATTTGTCCCACTGGACTCCTTTAAACCATGAGTGTGCCTTTATTTCATGAGCTCCTCTTGTACCCAGCCTTTTGTTCAACATTGCATAGCAATTTATTGATGAGATTTTAGCTTCAGCAGATAGCTTGGCTTCCTCCGAGAATTTCAAGTGAGTCCTCCAATTCACGATCTTCCTACAAGTTGACATTGATTGATCGGGATAACATAGTGGATAACTCGCAAGAATTTTATACCTGATACCTCCCAGTGACCACCAATCACACTCCATCCCACACACCTTTTTTCAGCAGAACTTCAGGAGCAATATAGTCAGGTGTATCAACAGTAGAATAAGTCAGCGTGTGCCTGTTCCTTTGCCAAATGTAATAGTTGCTCCTGTTGTACATGTTTAGGTGTTGGAGAGTTGTTTGAATGCCCATCATTTTCTAGAGAGGGTTTAATACTTCGTCTTATTGTAAAATTATTCTCACTTAGGGTTTGGTAGGCTGCTGTAGGAAAGTGCAAGTTGTGGCTATTTTTGGCATTGCCTTGAAAGAGCAACAGGAGCTATGGGGAGTGATGGACTCAATAGGTATGCCTACTGTGTGTATGCATGCTGGGAGCATGCGATGAAAATATACATAGATATATATGGAAAATGTGACAAACCGCTGTTAACATGAGATGGTATTTACAAGTTATGAATGCTAATATGAAAATCAAATGCAGATGAAGTAAACTAAATATCAGATAAAAGCAAAATAGTGCTGAATCCAGGGGTTCAGTGTTTACGAATGTAGATGACACACAAAGGAAACACAGAAAAATGCTTAACATGAGAGTGATATTCAAAGCCAATCAGAATAAGGAGAAGACTGCGAATCTAAATGACGATGGTTTGCTATGCCCAAATGAACTGGTGATATCATTGAGGGATATCATCGATTATTAAGGTGTAATGCTACCGGAGATGCAAATCAATCTTAACAGAGATTTCTGCAATATACATATTTCCTAATGATAATGGGTTTTGCAATGCGCGTTACCAACAGAAGATTAATTTCCCCAGAAGTAACTACATGAGGCAATGGGAGCCGAATGTCATAGTAATAATAAAAAAAAGAAAAGAAAGAAAGATAAGACTCAATAATTCAATAAAATGATTACAGGGACTGCAAAAGAAAATGAAAGCATAATGATGTATATATATAAAAAAAAGGATGAGAAGGGCCGATGATAATGTAATTACTTCAGAAAACTTATAAAACAACCACGGGTAATGAGAAATATAAAGAAGCCAGATGAATTTTGATACTGAAACAAGATGCAGAGGTAGATGAACGAGAAAATGGTGATGATTACAGCAAAGAAAATGGCGTAAACAGAATAAAACGAGTCACAGAAAGAAGGGAAAGGAAAAAAAAAAGAAAGAAAAGGAAAAAAAATTGTCGGAATATGGAGTATTCCATTGATTTCATACAAATGTAGATCGATCTTGCCACAAGCAAATCGGTATTACATGGGTATTTTAAAATAAGAACAATAAAAAAAAAGAAAAAGAAAAAGAAAAAGAGAAACCAATCATGAAAACAAAGGGAAAGGAAGAAGAGAAAAGGCACTTACTGTTTATTCGATCGAGTGTTGGTGCCCCCTCTAGAATATGAAGATGGATCCAATTCTTTTGTTGTCGCTGCTGAAATTGAAGCTCACCTTGGTTCTTCGTTGCAGGATTAATCTGGATTGCTGAAGGATTGATCGACCGTAGCCTTGCTTTGCAGAAGAGGACTTAATGTTCTACCGCGTAGTTGATGCTTTGTGATTGAAGTTCTTTCAATCAATGGGGAAGACCAGTAGAGCAGAAGAAGAAGACGGATCAGAGGGAGGAGGATTGAGAAGAAGATGGGTGGTCCAGAGGGAAAGATGTCAGGGAAGAGGAGGAAGGAAGGAACAATCGAGAAGAAGAAGCTGGATTGTGAAGGAGAGAAGAAGGGGAAAGGATGAGAACGAATTGTTCAGAAGAGGTGCGATGGTAGGGTGAAGATGGATCGTGAAGGAGAAGAAGGTGGAGAGGCAGAAGATGGATCCTAAAGAGAGAGCCCTGTGTGCCCTTTTAAGGGAGGGGAAGAAGATTCGAGAAGGGGTCGGTTGGAGATGAGCGGCGATGGAGAGAAGAGGATCGGGGGATCTCTGGAGATGGGTGGCGATCGACAATGGAGGAGAGAGAGAGAGAGAGCCTTCTCGCCCCTCTTCCCCTTACGAGGGTTTCTCAGAAAAAAACCTAAAAGGATTTTCGATGGGGCCCTCTCATTTTCAAGTTTTTTACAAAGAGGGTCCCTCCCCTTTAAAACGGTTTTCTTAAAATGATTTTAAAAGGAGGTTTTTAGAAAAGGATATTTTAAAGAAGGAAATTTTCAAAACTTTTTTCCTTTTCTATATTTTCCATTTTTTTTTTTGGTATTTTTGCAAAGATATTTATAAAAGAGAGTTTTTTGAGAATTCGGTTTTTTTTTTTCAAAATGGAGTTTGGATCCGATTTGGATCAAAACTGGGTAAGAGATAAGATTTTGAGTCCGAATTCTAACGAATCTAAGGAATGAATGAAGTTTTTGGTTAAAAATTGACCCGATTACTCAGATGACGGGGGTCTGGGGCAAAGAAGGAATTTTTGGATTTTTTGGAAAATTTGGGGTGTTCACAGATGCCCCTCTTTGTTGCTAAGCCGGTTGTAAGCCGAGCTTAGCGGCAAAGAAGACACGCCAAATTTTCTTTAAAAATGCCCCAGTCAGAAGGTCTGAACTGGGTGTGAAGAAGTGGCTTTAAAAAGCTTTATTTTTCAGGTTTTGTATCTTATTCTGAAAGGGTTTTGGGAAGAGAACGAAATCCTCGAGAATGAAAATAATTTGGACAGAAGAAAACGAGGAAATCGTGATGGGACTTTGGGATAAAGATCCCGAAAAAAAGGAGAGATTTTTAAAGAAGTTTCAAGGTTGAGACAAAGATAAGGATTTTTGAAAAGACACAGGCTTAGCCCTTAACCTGGATGGGATATTTTTGAAAAATACCTCGTGGGACGAGGTTCAAGTATAATCTGTATTTGAATGGATATACAAAGCATGGATTCCTTGATGGGGAAGACCATGATGAGACCGGGAGAAGTACCTCACCAGAATGAGGCAATTCTCTCTTAAAGAATATAAACATCGCTAGGTCGCATCAAAATAGATATTGAGCTTTTATCTCATTTTTGGATAACCAGAAAATTTTGCCAATAAGATGAAACTGTAATTGATTCAAATGCTTGAAAGCGTGCACGTATGTGCGAAAGATGTTCCCTCTTTTACCTAGAGTATTTCCTCCAATCGAGGTTAACTCCCTGGATTTCAGAGTCAGATTCAAATTTTAAGGCTGTTAAGTTTCTTTAAGGAAGTTATACATTTACTTGACATGAATAGAGAAGAAATACTCTTAATTTCATAAAAGCAAGCAGTAAAAAGACATTGATTAAAGGATTTCGCATAAGAAAAGATGATTCCTGGCAACTTTGGCAGTTTGATATCCTGAGGCTTTTCTCATAATGATTTTTTGGCACTCTTTTAAGGACATTGAGCTTTCTTGGGTCTCAGAGGAAGTTTATTACATCATCCTTCATTTTGGAGATGTCCTGGCTTTATCTTTTTTCTTCGGGGAAGGGTACGTTACAAACTCCTTCATCTTGGAGATGCTCCAATCCTTCTTTTTCTCAGGGATTATATTGGGGATATTGGCTCATTGGTTAAAAATCTCTTGATGATAGCAGCAATCGAATATCTTTTAGGGTTTGTCGGTAGGTTCATCACACTCGCCTTCATCTCGACGGTGATCTGAACTTTCCCTGGAAGGATCCGTCACAAACTCCGTCATCTTGGAGATGTTTCAAATCTTCTTTGGCCCCGGAGGTCTACTCGCTTAATTCGCCTTCATCTTGACGACAATTGAGAGATCCCTTTTGCGGATATTTGATTGAAGCTTAAAATGAATGAATGAAAAGATATGGATTGAGTGGATTCTTTTTATCGCTCAGGATATTTCCACTGCCTGATTGTCAGAAAGTCGTCTTAAAACATGCGTCATAGCTATGATCAATATCGATTCGCTTCTAACTTTTCAACATCATTGAATATTTCTTTCGCTAATCATACCAAAGATCTTTCTTACGTCCTCTTGGTTGACCAACAGAGAGAAGATTTGAATTTTACTCTTTTTCACAAAAAGCTTCACCCTTTTGAAAAGAATACTAGAGGTAATCTGAGGTGATTCTTTTTGTGCAGTAAAATATTGGAATCAAGACATATTTTAGCAGATTGGCAAAGTTTTCGAGAATCCTTTGTGAAATAATCACTCAATATAGATTTTGATAGGACCTCAGGCTGAACATCTTTTATTTTTTGGCAATCTCGATCAGTAAAACTGGGTTTTACGAGACCAACTTAAAGAATGAGGTTTAAGTAAAGAATTTTGGTAAAGAATCTTGTAGAAGAACTTGGTGAAGGAATTTTTGGTAAAAAGACTTTGGTAAGGAATTTTTGGTAAGAAGACTTTGGTAAAGGAATCCTTGGTAAAAAGACTTTGGTAAGGATTATGGTAAAGGACCAGTGCTAGACTGGAATTTGAATGATCAAATTTTGAGAAAATTAGAATTTTGAAGGACCAATATACATATTGGAGTTTTGAAGGACTGATTGAGATTTTTGAGGGACTAGCATGAAACCGGAATTTTGAAGGACCAATTTGTGAAAATTGGAAATTTTGAAGGACCAATGTAAACATTGGGATTTTGAAGGACCAATTGGAATTTGAAGGACCACCGTAAAAATGGAATTTCGGAAGGACCAATTTGTGAGGATTGGAATTTTGGAAGGACCAATGTAAACATTGGGATTTTGAAGGACCAATTTGTGAAAATTGGAATCTTGAAGGACCAATGTAAACATTGGAATTTTGAAGGACCAATTGAGATTTTGAAGGACCAATTCATAGAATTGGAATTTGGAAGGACCAATGAAAACATTGGGATTTTGAAGGACCAATTTATGAAAATTGGAACTTTGAAGGACCGTTTCATGGAATTGGAATTTGAAAGGACCAATGTAAACATTGGAATTTGATGAAGGACCAATTGGAATTTGAAGGACCAGCGTGAAACTGAAATTTTGAAGGACCAATTTGTGAAAATTGGAATTTCAGAAGGACCAATGTAAATATTGAAATTTTGAAGGACTAGCGTAAAACTAGAATTTAAAGGAAGGACCAATTGGAATTTTGAAGGACCAATTCATGGAATTGGAATTTGAAAGGACCAATATAAACATTGGAATTTGATGAAGGACCAATTGGAATTTGAAGGACCAGCGTAAAACTGGAATTTTGGAAGGACCAATTTGTGAAATTTGGAATTTTGGAAGGACCAATGTAAAAACATTGGAATTTTGAAGGACTAGCGTAAAACTAGAATTTGAAGGAAGGACCAATTGGAATTTTGAAGGACCAATTCATGGAATTGGAATTTGAAAGGACCAATGTAAACATTGGAATTTGATGAAGGACCAATTGGAATTTGAAGGACCAGCGTGAAACTGGAATTTTGAAGGACCAATTTGTGAAAATTGGAATTTCAGAAGGACCAATGTAAACATTGGAATTTTGAAGGACTAGAGTAAAACTAGAATTTGAAGGAAGGACCAATTGGAATTTTGAAGGACCAATTCATGGAATTGGAATTTGAAAGGACCAATGTAAACATTGGAATTTGATGAAGGACCAATTGTAATTTGAAGGACCAGCGTGAAACTGGAATTTTGAAGGACCAATTTGTGAAAATTGGAATTTCGGAAGGACCAATGTAAACATTGGAATTTTGAAGGACTAGCGTAAAACTAGAATTTGAAGGAAGGACCAATTGGAATTTTGAAGGACCAATTCATGGAATTGGAATTTGAAAGAACCAATGTAAACATTGGAATTTGATGAAGGACCAATTGGAATTTGAAGGACCAGCGTAAAACTGGAATTTTGGAAGGGCCAATTTGTGAAAATTGGAATTTTGGAAGGACCAATGTAAACATTGGAATTTTGAAGGACCAGCGTAAAACTGGAATTTTGAAGGAAGGACCAATTGGAATTTGAAGGACCAATTCATGGAATTGGAATTTGAAAGGACCAATGTAAACATTGGAATTTGATGAAGGACCAATTGGAATTTGAAGGACCAGCGTGAAACTGGAATTTTGAAGGACCAATTTCTGAAAATTGGAATTTCGGAAGGACCAATGTAAACATTGGAATTTTGAAGGACTAGCGTAAAACTAGAATTTGAAGGAAGGACCAATTGGAATTTGAAAGGACCAATGTATACATTGGAATTTGATGAAGGACCAATTGGAATTTGAAGGACCAACGTAAAACTGGAATTTTGGAAGGACCAATTTGTGAAAATTAGAATTTTGGAAGGACCAATGTAAACATTGGAATTTTGAAGGACCAATGTGAAACTGGAATTTGAAGGGCTGATTAAAATTTTGAAGGACCACTGTAAAACTGGATTTGGAAAGACCAATGCGAGAATTGGATTTTATGAAGGACCAGTGTTAGACTGGATTTGGAAGGACCAATGCGAGAATTGGATTTGGTGAAGGATTCTGATGAAGGACCAGTGTTAGACTGGATTTGGAAGGACCAATGTGAGAATTGGATTTTATGAAGGATTTTGATGAAGGACCAGTGCTAGACTGGATTTGGAAGGATCATTATAGAAGGTTACGCTGCTTCTATGAATGGTTTCAGGATTATCCCTTATCCTGAACGGGAATGAAGGGATTTTAAAGAGAATAAAACTCAATTCGGATATTCAAGAAGATGGAATATATAAAACGGAAAACCCGAGTCGGAACCCAGATCTTCAAGATAAAAGATAAAAGAGAAAATTGAGTTTGAGAATTCGAATTTTTGACGCAACGATTGGTTCCAATACGAGCATTGGATCCAAAAGGAAGTCCGAGTCGGAACTCGGAACCTCAAACGAAAAAAAAGGAAGACCCGAGTCAGAACCCGGATTTTTAAAAGGAAAAGATAAAAGATAAAAGAAAACAATTGGTTCAATCATAACCAAAGGGAAGCCTGAGTCGAAACTCGAAACTTCAAACGAAAAGATAAAAGGAAAGGCCCGAGTTGGAACCCGAATCTTTAAAAGGAAAAGATAAAAGAAAACAATTGGTTCAATCAGAACCAAAGGGAAGCCCGAGTCGGAACTCGAAACTTCAAACGAAAAGATAAAATGAAGACTCGAGTCGGAACCCAAATCTTTAAAAGGAAAAGATAAAAGATAAAAGAAAACAGTTGGTCCAATCAGAACCAAAGGGAAGCCCGAGTCAGAACTCAAAACTTCAAACGAAAAGATAAAAGGAAGACTCGAGTCGGAACCCGAATCTTTAAAAGGAAAAGATAAAAGATAAAAGAAAACAATTGGTTCAATCAGAACCAAAGGGAAGCCCGAGTCGGAACTCGAAACTTCAAACGAAAAGATAAAAGGAAGACTCGAGTCGAAACTCGAAACTTCAAACGAAAAGATAAAAGGAAGACTCGAGTCGGAACCCGAATCTTTAAAAGGAAAAGATAAAAGATAAAAGAAAACAGTTGGTCCAATCATAACCAAAGGGAAGCCCGAGTCGGAACTCGAAACTTCAAACGAAAAGATAAAAGGAAGACTCGAGTCGGAACCTGAATCTTTAAAAGGAAAAGATAAAAAGAAAATTAAGAATTGATGAAAATGGAAGATGATTCAGGTTTATCCCTTAACCTGAAAGGGAAATTCAGGTTTATCCCTTAACCTGAATGGGAAAAGAAGAAGGAAAAAGGAATACCTCATGGGGGAGAGGCATCAGGTTTATCCCTTAACCTGAAAGGGTAATTTTTGAAAATAAGAATTTGACAAGAAAAATTAACAAAATCAATGAAGGATCAATAAAATTGACAAAATTGATAAAGATGAATAAAAATTGATAAGACTAATAAAATTGACAAACAAATAATAAAAAGAAAGAGTTGATTGAGAAGAAAAAGAATTTTGTTTGATCTTGCCTGCATGTGGGATCTTTTAAGAAGTGGGAGAAGAATACGAGGAAATCATCATTTCTTTTTTGAAAAGAGGATTAACTGCGAGAGCTGATCTTTGAAAGGGGATCATTCATGAGAGATCATCATGAGGGTTAATTTTTTGAAGCAATGATTTAAAAACCAATTTTTAGAAAATACGACCAACGCGAGGGTTGATCTTTGGATGTAATGATTCGAAATCAATTTTTAGAAAATATGATCAACACGAGGGTTGATCTCTGAATGCAATGTTTCAAAACCAATCTTGGAAGATAAGACCAACACAAGGGTTGATCTTTGGACATAAATGATTTGGAACCCATTTTGGAAGATAAGATCAACACAAGGGTTGATCTTTGGATATAAATGTTTCGGAATCAATCTTGGAAGATAAGACCAACACAAGGGTTGACCTTTTAATGCAATGGTTCGAAAACTTATTTTTGAAAACATGATCAACTCGAGGGTTGATTTTGACAACGGTTGGACCAAAGAGTATTTGAACTCTTTGGTCATCATAATGAAGACTTTCAAAATTTCATGATTTTTGGAAAAACCCTCATAGGTAATATCATTTCTCTCATGAATAGTGTCAGGATTTTGCCCCGCATTCTGAAAAAGAACAGGAATTTTAATGACAAGAGAATATTTTGAAGTGTAAATATAATTTTTAACAAAAGATGCCCCAATATGGCGAAAGAAGTAAGAATTGAACACAAAGATATGAAAGAAATTGATATTTCATTTATAAGTAACTACTGAAAACAAGAACTTGACTATTTACAAGCATGCGACCAAAAAGATCACAAAAGACTAGGGCTGACTCGCCCCTACAAGACGACGGGAAAAAGCAAAAGGAAGAAAGCAAGAAAAACTTTGATATCATCAGTTCTTTGAGTGATCTGGGAAAGGCTTGGTTAGGACGGCGGGCTGCTCTTCTTCTTCGTCCTCTATCAGAAGATTTTTATCAATGCAATCCTGGATGATGTTCTTTAGGACGAAGCAGTGCTCGGTATCGTGCCCCACTGCTCGGTGAAACTTGCAGAACTTGTCCTTCCATTTTCCCAGGGAGACCGGAGGATCAGCAACTCGCGAAAGTTTAATCATATCTTTGCTCAACATATACTCCAAAACTTCTTCGAGGGACTGTTCAAGAGCAATGAATTTGTGGTCATAACCCCAACCTTCACGTTTTATCTTTTCCTTCTGCTTGGCGGGAACTGGCTTGTCATTCTGCTTGAAGGGTTTCTTTTGCTGACCCATCTGCTTGGTCTTGTTATCTTTGCTGCCATTGCCCCCAGAGTTAGCTTAAAAGGTATAATTCACCTTCTTTTTGAGGTCTTGATTGCCCTTGACGAGAGTGATGCCCTCATAATTTCCATTGTCCATTCCCATTTCGTGCCACTCAGCTCATTCGATAAGCTCTATGAATGATTTTGATGGATAAGTGGAGATGAGGCTTCTAAGAGGTTGAGAAAAATTGTTCAGGATAACTTGGAGTGCGTGCTCCTCTGAAATGGGGGTTCTCATCTTGTTGCAGGTATCTCTCCACCTCTGAATGAAGTCTACGGCTTTTTCCTTATCTCCTTGTCTCAGGTTATACAGGTGATTGAGGGTTGGCAGTGCCTCAGTATTGAACATGAATCTTTCCACGAACAGATTAACAACTTTATCAAAATTTTGCAGCTCGACGGGGTTGATGTGCTCCGCATACCATTTAGCTGCTACGCCTTCTAGACTGCGAGGAAAGCACAAGAAAAGGGCCCGATTGTCTTCACTGAATCTGGCACATTCGGCAAAGAACATCGCGAGATGGGCCTTTGGGTTGCCGGACCCATCGAACTTAATAAATTTTCGGGGGAGATCTTCCAAGCTGCTGTCCCCATCTAAACCAAGGTAGAAGTCCTGTCTGGTATATACCCTCTTTCCCTTATCTCGGATTTGTAGGTCTTTGACCATCTTCGTCAATATTTGAACTGAATCTTCCGCCGGGACTCCATCTTTAGGCTTGTTGACTGATTCAGGTTCCTCTGCCACCTTCTTGACTTGTCGCAGATGTTTTGGGACGAATACAAACTGCTCTTCTTCGGAATCCTCTCCTCCTGACTTTGTGCCTTCAGAGGTGCTGTCTTGCTGAATTTTCTTTTTGCTGATCCTGACATGCTTCTTCACTGGCTTCCTTTTGACCTTGGTTTTAGAGGATGTTTTCTTTGAACCTGCTCCAGTTTGCTCAGACATCATTTTTGCCATCATCTTTTGAAAGATTTTATACATCGCCGGATCGACATCATCCTCATCTGAATCATGTTTTCGGGACAATCTGGAAGAGTTCATCTCTTCCACTTCGCTGTTATCGTGCCGCTGAGCTGCCCTTCTCTCTGCTCTCGTTTGAACCATGATTGGAACTGTTGGTGTTTTCTGGCGAATAAATGAAAGGTTCAGATCAAAGAAATTTTGAAAGGAAAAGAGATAGAGAAAGAGAATTTTAAAGAGATCTCTCGATAAAAAGGATTTTATATGAAGAAGATGGAATATACGAGGAAGAGTATTTTTGAAGATGACAAGACCTTGAATATTTTTAAAAATTGCAGGCAGGATCAAAAGAATTTAAATAAATCAGAAGAAGAAGAATACGCCTGGACTTTTGAGAGATAAGGGAAAGAATTTAAAAGAATGTCCAGGGTTTAAGAAATTTATGAGAGAATAAAGAAATAAGAAATATACCATCCTGGATTTTGAGAAAATAAAAGAATTTTTATGAAATAAATATCCAGGGTTTTGAAAGATAAGAATTTTCAAGATAATATCTACAAAAGAATCAATTTATACAAGCAATGATGCACAGAATAACACTCCCTAGAAGCTGACTCTAAATGCAAATTTTGAGAAGGCTCGTAGGACCTTAATCCTAACTCTAAGGTTTAGATCATCTGATTCCAATCAAGATACGCCGATATACCCAAGCCGAAGCTTGAAGTACGTGGCGTAAGAATATTTCTCCGGTTCTAAGGTAATGACTTTCCAACATCCTTGAGCACCTACCGATATACCTCAGACTATGGCCCTTAGGTACGTGGTAGGGGGGGCGCGAACCCAAATAAGTGGTCCAGTTGTGAGGCTCTCTACCGAACTATGGTTCAGTGAGACAGCCCAGCAACGTGAAGACCGGGACAATATAGGTAAGGAGGTTTTTCAAAATATGCTCAACATGCAGATAAATCTAGAAGGCTCTAATGCAAGTCCTAAAGAGATAGAATTTAAATGAATAGAAACATACACTTGCATACATTGTTTACATTCAATCCATAAAATTGAGGAGAGTTGTATTTAAGACCTAAGTCTAATGTGAACACGGAATAATCTCCTCAATATGGTCCTACCAAACCATACTTAGATCCTATATGCAATGATGTTAGCTTTAGGACAGAGTCTAGGCTCCTAAGGTTTGCATGGAAAATATAGCTGACATAGAAAGAATAAAGACTTAGAAAATATTAAAGTAAAGCAAAGGCATATATTCAACCGGACGAAGATGAGTCCCATCACGGTCGCCAAAACTGTGATCATCGCAAAAAATTTCCTCTCATAATTATTCTCTCTCTTCCCTCTCTTTTCCCTTTCCAACCTCTATTTCCTCTTTTTTTGAAGGGAGGATATAGGAGAAGGAAAAAGAAGATAGAAGAAAAGAGAAAAGAATAGAGAGAAGAGGAACTCTTTTGCGGAGTCTCACTTGACCTTTATTTTGAAAAGATTTAAAAGATTACTCGCCTCCGTTTCAAAAATATTTGTGGGAAGACTAGGAGACGGGATCCGCTCGTCGGTACGAGGTTCGACCGTTCCTGGCGCCTTTACCAGGGGTAATCGAACAAAGGGTCGAATTTATGCCTTTTGCTTTGCTAAGAATTTATCTAAGAATTTATCCTAAGTCTAGATGCACAAAGAATCATGCTTGTGCAAATGCAAAGATGTATGCTCCTTTCGAAAATGATTTTGAAAATTTTCCAGGTGTTTCTGAGATGAATGATGATAGAGTGAAGAAATGGTTTCTAACTTAGAATTTAAGATTTAAAGTTCTAAGTTTTTTTGGAATAATCAAGAGCTTGGGAAAATAAATCTGGATTTGGAAAGAGATGATTTTGAAGTTTGAGATAAAAGAAGAAGAAGGAAAATTCAAAGTCATAAATGGACTTTGAATTAGGATAGAGATGAATTAGAATTGAATTCTAGCTTTTGAAGTTTGAAATGAGAATGAAATGTGGGAAATTTAAATAGAATTTGAGAAATAGAATTGATTTGAAAGTTGGAATTCAAGATGGAATTTGAATCCAAAGTCTGGATTCTAAATAGAGTCCAAAGTTGAATTTTGGATTTTAGAATCCAAAAATAGGAATCAGATTTGAAATCTGAGATGAAAATGGAATTGGATTTAAGATTTGGAATTAAGAATAGAAGTTGATTTGACATCTGGAAATTTTTTTTTTAAATGGAATTTTGAATCCAAAGTATGGATTCTAAATAGAGTTGGGTTCTGGATCCTAAAATGGATTTGGATCTGGAGCCTGAGATCCAAAGTGAAGTTGGATTTTGGATCCTAAAATGGAATTGGATCTGAAGTCTGAGATCCAAGGTAGAATTGGGATCTGGATCCTAGAATGAAATTTGGATCTGTAATCTGAGATCCAAAGTAGAATTGGATTCTGGATCCTAGAATTGGAATTTGGATCTATAATCTGAGATCCAATGTAGAATGAGGATCTGGATCCTAAATAGAATTTGGATCTTAAACCTGAGATCCAAAGTGGAGATTGATACTTGGAAATCTGGATCCAAGTTGAGATTTTAACTTTGGTTTTTGGAATTTCAAAATTGATTTAAGGATGAATTTCAAAGTCAAATTAGACTTTGAACTTGATTTTGGAATTTATAAAATGAATCAAGTTGAATTTTAAACTTTGAATTTGATTTCAAAGTTTGGATTTTAAGAAATGAGATAGAATTGATAAATTGAAATAGGAATTTGAGGAAGAGATATTCACAATCACTTGGATTTTGAAAAAGAATTTTGAAAATATGATGCAATTCTATCATAAATGATGAATGAATTTAAAGAATTTGAAGTTGGATTTTAAAAAGCTATTCCATTCTTTAAATGAATTAAGAATGAGGTTGAAAATATAATATATCCCTGACTATGGTCATTGAATATATTATATAATAAACCACATTTAAATTCAAGTGAAGAATAAAATACATTTTGGTGCTTTTATAGAATTTAAAATGAAATTAACTCTCAATATACCCTGACTATGGCCATTGGCATATATATTGAATTAATTTTAGATTAGATTCTGATAAATGAGGAAAATATTTAAAGAAAATATGATGCTTTTTGAAAAGAGGGATCCAGTGTTATTTCATAAAAGATAAAAATACTAAGTCTTGTTTACACCCCGACTATGGCCGTTGATGTAAATCATCAACTTATAATTAATTTACCTCTTACGAAATGGTGCACGTGCCATTCGTGTTTCACCATTGTGAGAATTTGAGGAATAAAGGCAAAAATGCATGAAAACAAGCAATTTACAATGCTCATTCATTCTACCTAAGACAGAAAATATAAATTTTCATTCAAATCTAGCTATTACAACACATAAAATAAAATTTACAACTCCAAACAATAACCTTTTCCATATGTTTCCTGCAAAACACTTGATTAGTAGAAGAAAATAGGAGGAAATTGTACATATCACATAGATGTTAAAAAGTGCTCATACATAAGGGAAAGATGTGAAATGATATATATATATACATATATATATGTATATATATATATATATATACATATAGGTAGATATATATACATATATGACATATATAATATCTTGTAAAATAGGAAAGAGGAGGATTGAGTATACACTCTTGCTGCATTGCTGAGTTGATTTGTTCCAGCTTATAGACTACAAAACCACTCTCTCCAAAACATGTTCAAAGTTGATTTTATGATAAAATCAACCACCAGAAGACATCAAAGTTAAATTCCATATTGAAAGTCAACAATAGTTACAAGGACGGGAAGAAGATGGATACCGAGCATTTGGGAGACTGTGTGAAGGTGAAACACAGCAAAATGCTGTTGTGACTTGTGACAGCAAGAAGTATAGCAGGTGTTCAGTGTGGTGCAGGGAGATATTACAAAATGAGTGCAAGGAGTGACCCGCAATGTATTGTTATTACTGTGGGCATACAGGAAAATGCAGGAAAACGTGCATTATGTGAAGTGCTTGTAATGCAGTAAACTGAAAACAACAATATGCTGCTACGGGGTGAAGGAGGTACCATCGCTGAGGATGTTGAAGGTGCAGGTGAAAAGGGAAGGATGGCTACAGAGAAATGGGTTTTACTATGGAGGTGGATGTAGAATGGTGTGCTTCCCATGTATGCACAGCAGGTAAGTGTACTCAGGATAGTGTTGTGAGAATGGAGTGTACAGGGTACTGGTATGTGTGAAATGGTAGTGAAGAGCTGGAAAATGTGTAGATGCTTGTGTGGTGGGCTGTGCTGGTAATATAGGTGATGTGGCTGTGTTGGAGCATACTAGATAAATAAAACATACGCTGGAACTGATGCTGGTATATATTACAAAATGTTGAAACTGTTATTACGTGCTTGGTGGAAAAGAAATTAAGAAAAGCATTAAAGAACAGAAAACACTTACCGTGAAGGGCAGCAATTAATGAAAGCAAACGGCATTTGAGAATCACTACTTCACCACAAATAAAGACATGGTAAAAACTCAAATGTAAGAAACAATTAGTTGTAAAACAATGATTATGACACACTACCTAACACACCCATTGCTAATCATGCTCTAACTTTGTTAATAATATCCTGATATATACTGACTACTAATGTACAACATTAACCCCTCTTTTAACTTTTAGTAATACAGACCATTAACCGCTAATGCTAGTGTATATTCGCTGTTAATTGTGACTTTCATTGATTGCCTTAACCATAAACCCACTGCTAGCCTAACTGCAGACATCATACCATGTTGCCTTGATACTAACAATACCAGCATTCTGTGTTAACACAAGACATACTGACAAAGTCCAACACCTACATTATAACACATATTCATGATGTAACACACTGCTAATATACCTCTCCACCAATGTTTAATATCCAGCTTTCAATTGCACTGTATACATTACATCCTATCATACTGAAGATACAATTTGTTTGCTACTCATATTTACAAAAAAAAAAAAAACTGACACACCATACCATTAATATATATAAGTATATTACACAGGTCAACTACCTCACACGACACTAACACATTCTGTTAACACCTACTAACTACATACTGATTGTCACATTCTGCACTAGCATTCGATAACCAGTACTAACCCACTAGATATTCATCTATAGTAATCAAATTCCACTTCCAAACCTGCAGATAACATAATAGAGCTCATATTTAACAATGCCCAATGACAACTAGCTGTGAAGCAATGAGTATGTATGCAGTGGTGATGGGGTACTAATGCAGGTGCTGAAGTAGTGACAACAGCAAGTGAATGAGGTGCTGATGGTATGGCAGGTTGTGAACACCCCAAATTTTTTCAAAATGTTGTAAATATCCCTTTTCTGCCCTTTGTCCCCATTTTCTGGGTAATTGAGTCAGTTTTAAATACTAAATCGTTTTTTTGTTTCTCAAAATTTGGTTGAAATTAAATTCATTTTCCATATCTGACTCAATTTCGGATCCGGATCCATCATCAAAATCCAAATCTGAGCTTCATTATCCAATTTTAAATTAAATTCTCAAAATTACCAAAATAATCTTTTGAAAAGCTCAGACACTTCGTCCGGTATCCGTTTGGATCCGTCGAGTTGTATTTCTCGATTCGAGGTTTAAAACGCGAACATTTCCTCCAAACCTGGGTCCAAACCCCTCTTTCTGAAGAAATTTCCCCGAAATGGCCTGAAATTCTCAAAAAAATGCTTTTGTAAATATTTATCAGAAAAATACAAAAAAAAAATAGTGTTTAAATCTTTGTTTTCTCGTAAAATCTAGGGTTTTATTCCAAAAATACAAAAAAATACATAAAACAATAAAATAAAAAAAAAAACACAAAATTCAGAAAAACTATGTGGAGAACGAGTGGTTTTGAGCTTTTTAAAGTTGGTTTTGATAAAAAATCTTTTTAAACCACTTTATGAAAAAAATGGTTTTTAAAGGAGCCCTCTTTTTGAAAAATGCGGGTTAAAATCCGAAAAACCCTGTTAAAACTTTTTTTGAGGGTTTTTCGCAAGGGGTCGCAGGCGGAGGACCTACTTCCTCTCATCGCCCAGCCGCCCTGCTCGATGGCCTGTGCTCCTCCAAACCCTCCATCGCCCACGGATGGATCTCCTTTCTCTCCGATGGTCGATACCCAACGGCTTCACCCTCTCAAGGTCGATCTCCATCACCTGCCCGACAACGCCTCCACCCTTCATCTCCAACGAACCCGTTCTCGATCCTTCCTCCATCTTCTATATAAGCAACCACAAGGTTCTTTCCTAAAGGAGAAAAAGAAAAAGGGGATTACATTGATGAAACATCCATCTTCATCTATCAAGCTCAGGCATCCATTAATCACCATCCAGCAAGCCTCCATTGATCGTCATTCTCTTTCCCCTGGTGATTCCCCTCTTTTTGATCGATCAAGGACCCTTCAACCCCCAGCAATAGTAATCAGAGGTGAGCATTGTATCCTCTTCCATATTCTTCTGTACTGCTTCCCTCTCTATTTCCTTACTGCGTTTTCTTCTTTTCTTCATTTTCACTGTTCACTAAGAGCAGTCTAGTATCACCGATCTGCCTATCGCAGTCTCGTTGATACCCACTGCAATAACAACATTGCCTCTGTGTCAATACCCACTGCATTTGGGGCTACATTGTATAATTCATCTCCGGTTTTAACGTATGGATTGTATTTTCTTTTGATATATTTGTTCAACTTTTCTGCAATATGGCGTAAAAATCTTTTGTTCATCATATTCCCCCTATTATATTATTGTTTCAGCATCGATCGTATCAAGATCAAAAGATGATCTCTTCGAGTGATACCCTATCTGATCCAGCATCAGATCGGTTTTACTCTGCTGTAATCCCTCATTTACTTCCATATTTTACTTGTAATTCTATTACTTTCACCGAGATTGTTGTTATATGTTTTTGTCCCTTTTCAATTTCCAGCATCAAGCATCGATGGCATATGTTATATTACTGTTCAGCATCACCACGACCTTCCCTCTTTATGAATCATTGTAACCTTACTGTATACATCTGCATTATCGATCATTTTACTCGTTATATATTGTTTATTTTGATTGCATTTTATTTTATTTATTTATTGAATTTAAGCCATTTACGATTTCAGCTCTGCACATTCAACACAGAGTTCATCCATGAATAATAGATTCTCCTCCCCTACATCTATCTCAATACCACCATGAGCATCTTTTCCTCCTCCACTATGTTATCTAGAGCAGTATATATTTTTTTTTCTCTGTTGAGTTCCATGAAGATGCTTAAATGAATTTTCTGTTGAGTTCCATGAAGATGCTTAAGTGAATTTTCTGTTGAGTTCCATGAAGATGCTTAAGTAAATTTTTTTGTTGAAGTTCCATGAAGATGCTTAAGTGAATATTTCTGTTGAGTTCCATGAAGATGAAGATGATAATCCTTTTGCCGGACTGAATTCAACACATTAAAAAAAACCAATTTCTAGGGAAAGTAATCAGTGAATCTGTGCTCCTTTGATATGCTTCAACATTTTTTTTATGAATCCCTCTTCTCTGCCCATTTCGTCCTGTAAAACATGTTCTCTTTTTGGTTTTTATCTCGTTTCCTTGTTATGAAATCTGGAAACGGTAATGATATGGCACTTTCAGTAAAGGATTAGATATCACCAGATGTTGGAAGCATCTCGTCTTCCTTAGAGTGAAGAGTTCCAAAAGGAGCCCCGTTTCTTTTCTTTTCCATTTTATGTCCAGGCTATGTCACGCCATGTCATTGTGAAGTAGCAAATGATGATAAAATTGAATGTCTGTGTCCAATGTTTTGAGCATCTCTTAAATATGATTGTTGTTGCTTACATATATTGATTTCCATTTTCCATCACTGCCCCACTATAGTTCATTACGTTGTATCTTAGGCACCACTGTACACACACTTTAACTACTGCAAAAAGCACTATTCATCTGTTAATATCTCTCATATTCTCTTCTTAGTATCACTTCCCCATCATTCTCTCTAACACCAGCACATCAGCCCCACAATTCCCTTTGCTGTCAACGTTTCTTTTTTTTAGCCACTTACCCACCTCACAACATCCATATCACCATGTTCCATCTTGCTGCATTTTACCTGACACCTAACCCCCCCCCCCCCTTTTTACCACTACCTACTTAAAAAGCTGGAGCAGAAGGAAAATGCTGAAAGGAAAATGAAAGGTTGTCTTTGTGACAGTTGCAAAATCCTTGGTTCAACATCCAATTTTTCTTGTCAATCATCTTACCAAAATAGTCCCCAAAACTAAAGGTGATACACAACAGAGACTTTAGAGTTACTGACGCAATTCCTTGATAATCTTATGGAGTCTCATGCTGCCTTGGGCCAATCTGAAGGAAATTGGTTTGATTGCCAATGTGCCAGTGATAAGTCAACAACCTCCGAACATGGAGGAAATCAGTCCTGCTCAACAATGGGTGAATAAAACTGTCAAAGCAGTAATTATTTCCATCAGTCATAGTGATAGCCAAGGTTCAGAGCCTAAAGAGCCAGTTTATTTGGTTCTCAGTCGTGATCCTTAGCATAGCCCACATTGAAGACAAAAATCTCAGTATGTTGTTGGGATCAACTAGAACGAAGGGGAACTCATGAAAGATTTTTTTTTTTACAGTAAAAGGTTTATTTCTGGTGACAAATAGGCAGGTGCTTATAAATATCAGGTATGTAAAAACTATACTCGTTTGATTGAAGTCAACCAGATTTCGGTAGAAATATTCTAAGAGTTAATGGGACCAAAACTAGAAAATAGTTTTGCTGGTCAGCCTTCTAGAGTTGTTGCATCTACCCAATCGTCTAAAAAAAAAAAAAAAGGGGGTTAATTACCTTCAGAGTGATTCCTTTGGTGTGGAAGACAATATCAAGTCTGGGATTTATGAAGAGTCAGTCTTTCCATTCCTTCACCTGTTGCATGGTGTCGTGTTTACATTCACTCACTGCATTTTTCTTTTACATTGTTATGTCCCATAGCATCCACACTTTCATAACACCCAGTTGGACCATTATGTGTTGTCACAACAGTCCATGCGCATTACCTAGTCCATGCGCATTACCTGGTACCAGCCGAGTCCTTGGGCAGATCTCATACTACATTTTTTTTTTTTAACCATAGCCTTGTATGTGTATAAGTGAAATCCATTTTATCATCAAATACAAATACTGCATTTAATTAGATTCATATGTGCTTTTTTTTTTTTATGAGCAAGACATGTGGACTTTTTTATCACCCTCCATATCTTGCCATCTTGTCTTGCATTAATTCTGTTTTGCAGGAAAAATTGAAGAAAGTTATATTCCTTCTCAAAATTAGGAATTTTTATTTCAATTTCAAAGGTTGTAATAACTTAGAAATTAACAAGAATTTTAATTTCCAGTATTAGATTAGAATGTATGAGCATGCATGTCTTAGAAATCGCTTGTTTTCATATCATTTTTTCCCCTTTATTGCAAAATTTCACAAATGGGAACACGAATGGCACGTGCACCATTTTGTAAAAGGTAAATTAATCCTAAGTTGATGATCCACATCAATGGCCATAGTCAGGGTGTGGACAAAACTTAGTGTTTTTATCTTTTACAAAATAACACTGGATCCACACTGGATCCATTTTCAAAATTCATCATATTTCCTTAAATATTTTCTCCTTTTATTAGAATTTAACTTAAAATTGACTCAAAAATATATACCAATGGCCATAGTCAGGGTATATTGAGAGTTAATTTCATTTTAAATTCTATAAAAGCACCAAATGTATTTTATTCTTCACCTGAATTTAAAATATAGATTATTATATAATACATTCAATGACCATAGTCAAGGATGTATTATATCTTCAATCTTATTTTAATTCATTTAAAGAATGGAATAGCTTTTCAAAAATTCAAAATCAAAAATTTAAATTCATTCATCATCTAGGATAAAACTGCATCATATTTTTTAAAATTTCTTTTTCATAAATCCAAGTAATTCTTTCCTTCATTTCTCAGATAAAATCCTATTTATAAAATCAAATTCAATCCTATTTCTCAAAAGGATTCAAGAATTCAATTTCAAAGTCCCATTTGACTTTGAAACTTCAGAATCATTTTGTATTTCAAATTCCACACTCTATCTTAAATTTAAAATCCAATTCAACTTTGAAATTCATTTGTATATTCAAGATTCAATTTCTGAAATTCATTTTCCAAGTTTAAATTAAACTTGGAAGATCTTGATTCATCTTCTGAATTTAACTCCAAATCCATTTTAGGATCCAGGATTCAACATTCATATTAGATCTCAGACTTCAGATCCAATTCCTCTTTAGGGTCCAAGATTCAACACCCATATTGGATCTCAGACTTCAGATCCAATTCCTCTTTAGGATCCAGAGTCCAATTTCACATCTCAAATTTCAGATCCGCAATTCATTTAGGGTCCAAAATCCATCTTAGGGTCCAGAACCCAATTCCACTTTTGGATCTCAGATTTCAGATCCGAAATTCCATCTTAGGGTCCAGAGTCCAACTTCGCTTTGGATCTCAGACTTCAGATCCACTCCCATCTTAGGATCCAGAACTCAAATCCCACATCGGATCTCAGATTTCCGATCCAATTCAATTTTAGGATCCAGAACCCAATTCTATATTAGATCTCTGATCTCAAATCCATTTTAAGATCCAATACCATTTCCAAATCTAAATTTCAAATTCAAATCCATTTTCAGATCTCATCTGAATCCATTGCTATTCTTAAATACCATTTGATTATCTCAGATCCATTCCAAACTTAAAAATCCAAATTCAATTTCATCTCGAGTATTCATTTCCTTTCCTAAATTCAAAATTCAAATTCAAGGTCGATTTTGACTTTGAAACTTCATTTCCTTTCATTTTAAAGCCTCAAGCCATTCTTTCTCATTTATTTCTCCCAACTCTGATTTACTTCAAAACTTAGAACTTCTCTGATCTATCTCAAGTTCTAAAGTTAGATTCAACCATTTCTTCACTCCCTTATCAAGTTCATCTCAGAATAAACTTGAAAATTTTCAAAATCTCTTTCAAAAGAGCATACATCTTGCATTGCACAAACATGATTCTCTGTGCATTTAGATCTTTTAGGATGAATTCTTAGATTATATTTAAGCAAAGCAAAAGGCATAGATTCGATCCTTGGTTCGATTACCCCTGGTAAAGGCGCCAGGAACGGTCAAACCTCGTACCGACGAGCGAATCCCGTCTCTCCATCTTTTTCCCGCAAATTTTCAAAACGGAGGCGAGTAATTTTTCTAAATATTTTCAAATAAAGGTCAAGTGAGACCGCGCAAAAGGATTCCTCTTCTGTCTTTCTTTCTTTCTTTCTTTTCTCTTCTCTCTTTCTTTTTATTCTTCTCCCTTCAAAAAGGAGGAGAATAGAGGTTAGAAAAGGAAAAGAGAAGGAAGAAAGAGAAAAACCAACGAGAGAGGAAAAATTTTGCGATGATCACACAGGTACGCTAGGACTGTAGTTGGAAATGAAAATGGCTGAAGATAGGTGTAATGATGTTATGTAACAAGTAGGTGAATATGTAATTGTGATATACAAGGAGAAAAAGATGTAGCTGAAATGTGCAATATGAGACAGTGGCAGCAATGTAACAGAGGAATGAGCTGGGAGTGTTCGTAGAGTGGTGGCAGCACCGCGTGTGTATAATTTCAGCAGATAGTTATGAAGGTAAAACACGTGAAAGCACACTTAAAGAACAACATATATGTGACTACAGTGGATGTGTGGTATACGGGTATACCCTATGGAATACAAGTGTAAGATGGGAAGTGAAGTAATGAGGAGCAATGATGTTATGCATGTTGGTGGGGCATAATGAAATGGTGTGGATTTATGAGAAAAATAATTGTTGTGATGAAGAGCACAAAAAAAAAAGGGGGGGGGGGAGGGGGTGTTATGTGAGTGTCATGTGTAGGTGTTGAACTAAGAATACAGGGTGCTGAATATGAATGCAGGAATGATGGAATGAATTGTGACGCTGAAAATACAGGTAAAGGGGGTATGATTACACATGTTGCAGTTGAAGGCTTTTGTTTGTTACCCATTCTAAGAGTAGAATTTCAATGTTTTGGGCCTGTCTCCTCAAACTTTTCAAAATTCTGAGTGTCTAACTCATCACTGACTTCTGAGGTAAACGCAACTTCCATCTGATACAATTTAAACCATGAGTGTGCCTTTATTTCATGAGCTCCTCTTGTACCCAGCCTTTTGTTCAACATTGCATAGCAATTTATTGATGAGATTTTTAGCTTCAGCAGATAGCTTGGCTTCCTCCGAGAATTTCAAGTGAGTCCTCCAATTCACGATCTTCCTACAAGTTGACATTGATTGATCGGGATAACATAGTGGATAACCCGCAAGCATTTTATACCTGATAGCTCCCAGTGACCACCAATCACACTCCATCCCACACCCCTTTTTTCAGCAGAACTTCAGGAGCAATATAGTCAGGTGTATCAACAGTAGAATAAGCCAGCGTGTGCTTGTTCCTTTGCCAAATGTAATAGTTGCTCCTGCTGTACATGTTTAGGTGTTGGAGAGTTGTTTGAATGCCCATCATTCTCTAGAGAAGGTTTAATACTTCGTCTTATTGTAAAATTATTCTCATTTAGGGTTTGGTAGGCTGTTGTAGGAAAGTGCAAGTTGTGGCTATTTTTGGCATTGCCTTGAAAGAGCAACAGGAGCTATGGGGAGTGATGGACTCAATAGGTATGCCTACTGTGTGTATGCATGCTGGGAGCATGCGATGAAAATATGCATAGATATATATGGAAAATGTGAAAAACCGCTGTTAACATGTGATGGTATTTACAAGTTATGAATGCTAATATGAAAATCAAATGCAAATGAAGTAAACTAAATATCATTTAAAAGCAAAATAGTGCTGAATCCAGGGGTTCAGTGTTTACGAATGTAGATGACACACAAAGGAAACACAGAAAAATGCTTAACATGAGAGTGATATTCAGAGCCAATCACAATAAGGAGAAGACTGCGAATCTAAATGACGATGGTTTGCTATGTCCAAATGAACCGTTGATATCATTGAGGGATATCATCGATTACTAAGGTGTAATGCTACCGGAGATACAAATCAATCTTAACAGAGATTTCTGCAATATACATATTTCCTAATGATAATGGGTTTTGCAATGCGCGTTACCAACAGAAGATTAATTTCCCCAGAAGTAACTACATGAAGCAATGGGAGCCGAATGTCATAGTAATAATAAAAAAAAGAAAAGAAAGAAAGATAAGACTCAATAATTCAATAAAATGATTACAGGGACTGCAAAAGAAAATGAAAGCGTAATGATGTATATATATAAAAAAAAGGATGAGAAGGGCTGATGATAATGTAATTACTTCAGAAAACTTATAAAACAACCACGGGTAATGAGAAATATAAAGAAGCTAGATGAATTTTGATACTAAAACAAGATGCAGAGGTAGATGAACGGGAAAATGGTGATGATTACAGCAAAGAAAATGGCGTAAACAGAATAAAACGAATCACAGAAAGAAGGGAAAGGAAAAAAAAAAGAAAGAAAAGGAAAAAAAATTGTTGGAATGTGGAGTATTCCATTGATTTCATACAAATGTAGACCGATCTTGCCACAAGCAAATCGGTATTACATGGGTATTTCAAAATAAGAACAAGAAAAAAAAGAAAAAAGAAAAAGAGAAACCAATCATGAAAACAAAGGGAAAGGAAGAAGAGAAAAGGCACTTACTGTTTATTCGATCGAGTGTTGGTGCCCCCTCTAGAATATGAAGATGGATCCAATTCTTTTGTTGTCGCTGCTGAAATTGAAGCTCACCTTGGTTCTTCGTTGCAGGATTAATCTGGATTGCTGAAGGATTGATCGACCATAGCCTTGCTTTGCAGAAGAGGACTTAATGTTCAACTGCGTAGTTGATGCTTCGTGATTGAAGTTCTTTCAATCAATGGGGAAGACCAGTAGAGCAGAAGAAGAAGACGAATCGGAGGGAGGAGGATCGAGAAGAAGATGGGTGGTCCAGAGGGAAAGATATCAGGGAAGAGGAGGAAGGAAGGAACAATCGAGAAGAAGAAGCTGGATTGTGTAGGAGAGAAGAAGGGGAAAGGATGAGAACGGATTGTTCAGAAGAGGTGCGATGGTAGGGTGAAGATGGATCGTGAAGGAGAAGAAGGTGGAGAGGCAGAAGATGGATCCTGAAGAGAGAGCCCTGTGTGCCCTTTTAAGGGAGGGGAAGAGGATTCAGGAAGGGGTCAGTTGGAGATGAGCGGCGATGGAGAGAAGAGGATCGGTGGATCTCTGGAGATGGGTGGCGATCGGCAATGGAGGAGAGAGAGAGAGAGAGCCTTCTCGCCCCTCTTCCCCTTATGAGGGTTTCTCAGAAAAAACCCTAAAAGGATTTTCGATGGGGCCCTCTCATTTTCAAGTTTTTTACAAAGAGGGTCCCTCCCCTTTAAAACGGTTTTCTTAAAATGATTTTAAAAGGAGGTTTTTAGAAAAGGATATTTTTAAGAAGGAAATTTTCAAAACTTTTTTCCTTTTCTATATTTTCCATTTTTTTTGGTATTTTTGCAAAGATATTTATAAAAGAGAGTTTTTTGAGAATTCGGTTTTTTTTTTTCAAAATGGAGTTTGGATCCGATTTGGATCAAAACTGGGTCAGAGATAAGATTTTGAGTCCGAATTCTAACGAATCCAAGGAATGAATGAAGTTTTTGGTTAAAAATTGACCCGATTACTCAGATGACGGAGGTCTGGGGCAAAGAAGGAATTTTTGGATTTTTTGGAAAATTTGGGGTGTTCACACCACCCTGAGGTGGCACCACTTTATGAAAATCTTTCTTTAAATTCTATTTATTTCAATAAAATAATCAGTGGGCCCACACATAGGTGGCGCCTCACTAAAATTCCCTGCAAAGAAAATCAAAACAAAAGATTTTTTTTATTTCAAAGAGAATTTTCTTAAACCGGCTGAGGTGGCATCACCTTAAAAAAAAGAAAGAAAGGACACACGTTTTACCCATCCTCTTCCTTTTTACCTTTTTCAACCCCAAAAGGAGCCATCGTGAAAACCCTCACTTTACCTAAGCCTTGAACCCAAAATTTTCCCTTCAGAAAAGAATGTCGTCTTCTTCTCAACGATTGGTGAATTTCAAAAATTTTGTTTGAAGATGCTTTCAAAATTCAGTTCGGATGATTTCAAAACGCCTGATTTTTCTGTAAAACCGGCTGAATTTTTTTTAAAAGGGGACCCCGTTGGGAGAAAAGGAGAGCGATTTTTGGTATTTCGGCTTTCTATCTCTCTCTGAAGATCTCTGTTTCTTCCATTATTCTCAGCCTTCAGCATAACACTTTGGAAGGGAGGAATGATTTTGGCCTCCAGCATAATACTCAGGAAGGGAGTGATTTCAGCATAACACCCAGGAAGGGTGCGATTTTGGGGATTTCGGCTTCCCCTATACCCGAATACCTTTGTTTCCTTCAGGGTTTTCAGCCTTCAGCAGAACGCTCAAAAGGCAACCAAGAAGAGCGTGGTGGGAGCTTCTCTTTCCCTTCAACCTTTGGAGGCTCGATCCATTTCTGTGAGAAGTGCTCTCCTCAACCTCTGTCGAATCAAGGTAAAGACTCCTCTCCCCTTTACATTGTAAACACCCCAAATTTTCACTCACCTCCCCGACATTTCCACCAAACATCACAACTCCTCCCCGGAGATTGTTAGAGGGCAAAATGGTCATTTTTTGAGCCTAGAACCCGCAAAAGTCCAAATTTCATCTGCAACTCTCAAAATTTCTCTATTTTAGCTCAGATGTTCAAAATTCTACTCTTAACAGGAGACGGGAATCTCCAAATCCTGGTTCATGATTGCATTTCATAAAATATGTCATTGCATAGCATTGCATGAGCATTTCATATCACTGCACTGCACATCATGTCATTTCGAGATCGAAAACTCTCGATTTCAAAATTTTCAATCCAGATTTGAATTTCAACTCTTTTTAAAATCAATTTCAAAACCCTGGGTCTTCAAAATTATCAATTCTTCCTATTTTACCCCCAGGACTCTGAATTTCAAAATATTTTATCAGGAAAACAATCTGGATAATTTTTAATAAATTTCATCTCAGATTTTGCACTTTTGTCAAACAATTTCAAATATCTTCCTTTTACAAAATCGCCCTACAGGGGCCAACTCTTTTCAAAATTTCTGTTTTGTCAATTAGTCCAGATTTTTTTGAAAATTCCAAAAAGCGGTTTTACTGTCTTTCAATAAAGAAGCAATGTGGGGCCCACATTAAGGTGGTGTCACATAGGCTTTTCTTTTGAAAAACCTGAATTTTGAAAAACCCAAAAATATAGGAGCCTTGTCCCTGGATTGGCGCCACTGGACCTTTTTCTTTCTCCTCCCATTGCCCTGCCATGTGTCAGCATGGGGTTCACCTAGGGGTGGCGCCACATGTCATTTTCTATCTCCTTCCATCCTCCGACACTTGTCAGTGTGGGGCCACCTTAAGATGTCGCCACATGTCATTAGACATCCTCTTCATTCCATGCCACGTGTCACTGTCCACCATCTTCACCCTGTGCCATGTGTCATCCCAAGGTCACCCTGAGATGCCACGTGTCATGTGCTGCCTTGTCCAGAAAAAGTAGAGTTGTCTCCTTTTGAGGTGGCGCCATCTGAGGTATTCTCTCCTGCAGCAGACACGTGTCATTCTCTGCACTTCTCAGAAAAAGCAAGTGACATATGTCACTCCCTGCTTTTCTCAGAAAAAGTAAGTGACACATGTCACCCTCTGCTCTTCTCAGAAAAAGCAAGTGACACATGTCACTTCCTGCTTCTTTCAGAAAAAAGCAAGTGACACATGTCACCCTCTACTCTTCTCAGAAAAAGCAAGTGACACATGTCACTCCCTGCTTTTCTCAGAAAAAGCAAGTGACACATGTCACCCTCTGTTCTTCTCAGAAAAAGCAAGGGACACGTGTCTCTCTCTGCTTTCTTTAGAAAAAGCAAGTGACACATGTCACTTTCTGCCTCCTTCAAAAAAAGCAACAATTCAAATATTCAAACTCCAGGCTGAGGTGGCGCAAATCCTGAAGTCTCCTCCCTAAATTCATTTTTTTAAGATGGTGCCACGTGTCCCTTTTCCTCCCTCTTGCCACATGTCATTGTAGGAGCCACCCTGAGGTGGCACCACATGTAAGTCTCTCCTTTCCTCTAGAAAAAGCAGAAATTTAAATTTCAAACTCTCTCTGAGGTGGCACCATCTGAATCCTTTGCCTTTCCTTCTGACACATGTCAATGTGGATGCTCTGAGATGGCGCCACATCGCAGTTTCTCCTCCTTCCAGAATAAAGCAGAATTTGAATTTCAAACTCCAAGACAACACCCTCTGAGATGGCGCCACATGGAGGGCTCAGATTAAGCCTCTTTGAATTTCAAAATTTTCCAAAAAATTCTATAAATACAAGGCCCCACGCCCAGCCTAGGGGGGGCTCCTGCTTGAGATCTGAACTTCAATTTAGAATGCCAATTTTTCCTTTCTCTGTTTCCCTCTAAATTCACGCCCTCTGTGGAGTCCCTCATCAAGGTATCCGTCAGTCTCTGAGGTGTCAAAGCAGCAAAAGAACATAAGGTGAGTCTCTATTCTAATTGATTTTATCGAAATAATACCTTTGTCTTGATTTGTATTTTCATTTTGAAGAAAAGGCTCGTCCAAATGATGGATCGAGCTATTCTCATAAAATGACGTATATCAAAAAAAAATAATTATGCTTCTTTGATTATTTCTAGCATTCATGCATTTAGTTAGATTTAATTTATATTTTATTTCGTTAATTTAGCATGTTTTGTAAGTTAATTAGGTTTAATTCGGTGTTTATTTCAATTCTGCTCAGTTTCAGTAACTCTCTATTTTTGTCAGTCAGTCCACTCATCATTTCATGTATTTATTTTTCTTTAAAAATGCCAAAATAATCACAGTACGCGTCCCTAGGTGTTCCTAGAAATCTGCCAAAAATTTAGAATGATTTGAATTTATTTACTACAGTAAATGTTCGAAATGGTAGGTCGGGTTTTGTTACCCGGGATACATTTTGAAAATTTACTTCCAATTTGTAAAATCGAGATCTCTTTTATATGAGATCCGATTTCCAATCCGAAAAATTTCCTGAACTCAGGATGATGTCTAGTATTTAATCTGATTTTCTCAGAATTTTCTGATTTTGTTTTTATATCTGACAAAAATCTGAGAGTTCGGGACACGTGTTAGAGCCTGATTTGGGCCTCTGAGACTTTGGATCGACTAAAGTCGATGGGTTCTCTTTGGATATTGCTCCAAATCCAAATTTGTAAAAAGTGAATGTCATGTTAGGAATGTCCTCTATTTGAATCTGAAATCTTATGATTTTTAGAACAGTATTAGTATCTGTGTCGGATTTTTCTTGTCAGTCTCCTGTTTTGTCATATTCGTCTGCTCTATTGATTTAGACATGAAAAATTGTATTTCTATCTCTGTTTCTGTTGATTAAATGCCAAAATCGTAAACATAAAAGTTGTTCCTGTGTGTGTCTTTAGTTCCTCAGTTAAAGCTCAGAAATTTATATGGTAGGATGCTATTTTTTATGTAATTTTACATCAGATCGGGTTGATTTTTCCTCCGTCAGAACCAAATTCTCGTTACCGCACTCACCGTAGTTCAAATCCCGGGGCTGTAAAAAACAAAATTTATTATTTTCATGTCATTTAGCAGTCTGAAAAATCTCAGATGTTTCTATGGTGGAATTCTCGTATTACTGCATTAAGTGTTGCATTTGGTTCGGGTCCGTAGGCGAAATTCGCCCTTTTTAGGATTTTCTTTAACTTTTAGTATCTAAACCATGTTATTTCGTGAGTTTTAACATTCTAGGATGTTTATCAGAATAGTTAGATGATCCATACCTAATTTGACAGCATTTGGAATTCATTTGAGGCTCGGTTTAGCCATATCATCAAAACAGGGCCCTACGGGACCCTGATCCAAGCGAAAATCAAGCGAAATTCGTTATTTTTGATGAATGATAGCATGTCAAAATTCTGATTTTACAGTCCTAAGGTGTTTAACAGCATGTCATCATGTCTCATCTTGCATTTCATCATCATTTGATTCAATTCGAATTTCAAAATCTCAATTTTACCAAAATTTCCTTCAAAAAACTCTGATTTTAAAGGTGTAACTTTAATATTAGAGGTATTTTGGTTATTTTGACCACAATTTCGAATTTCAAACTATTTCTTACTGAATTTTTTGCATTTACATCATTTCAAATATCAAGAAAGCATGGAAATAGGGTTTATATCCAATTAAGTCCAATAATTTCAGAATATTATTGGAAAATCTTGGAAAAACCCACATATTTGAGCTAACCCCATTTCAAGTTTGGCAGGGACATTCAAAAGAAGGAACTGAAGTCTGCAATTTCCCTTTCTTTTATTTATTTAGTGATGTAATAATGTAAATTTTGGAATAAGAGATTTAATTTTCTGCTTAGACTAGGATGCATATCATATAGTTTGAATTCATGCAATATCCTGTTTAAGTGATTCATGCATTCTATTCCAAAAGCACTATGAATGTACACGAATGACATGTGCACCAACTCTTAGGGAGTTGATGAACTCGGTGGAGTCCATATTTACGGCCCTAGTTGGAATATGGACGAGACCCAGATCCATCATCTTTCTACCAGTCACATTGAGCCTACACTCTTAGGCTATCTCAAAATGCACATCATATTTCCAATTTTGCAAAGTATTGTGCATTAAATCAATTAAGCTCTGAACATGTTCATGGCCACAGTCAGAATATGTGAAGGATTTATTTTGACTTAATACACATTTTTCCAACAAATTTCTAAAAAAAAATCTTTTCAAAGTGCATTCATTCACTCATCATTTGCATCATAAAATCATTGGTTTTCTCATGATTTTCTTAAGAAAATTTCATTCTCAAGAAATCGATTTCTCAAGAAACTCTGAGAGTTTTTCAAAATCGGTTTTCCCAAGTCAAGTTTTCGCGTGATTTTCCATGGAAAAGGTTATTTTCTCAAGATTTTCAAAAGAAGTCTCTCACCTTTCTCAAAGATCAAAATCGATTTCCAAATGTTTCAAGGGTAAGCTTCTCAGGATTTCAGTTTCCCGAGTTTCAATTCTCCCTCTCCAAAGAATTTTCCAATGAATCTCAACCATTTTCCAAAGAAAGCTTTCAAAAACTTGAAGCTTTTCCTGACAAGCATTTTCCCTTCAAATGTTTACCCTTTTCTCAAGAACCTTCTCCATTTTCTCAGGATTTTCATCCATTCATGATTTTCCCACACCTTTATGAACTCTCTCGTGATTTCAAAACCCCTTTCCTCTGAGTTTCCTGAGAAATTGACTTTCCTTGAGAAATACCTTTCAACTCCAAATGTTTTCTGAGCATACATCATGTTTTTCCAACTTACATTTTCCAAAATCTCATAGCACATGCCTGAATTCTCTGTGCATTTAGGATAGAACATGATTTTGATGATTTAACTAAGTCAAGCACAATTTTGGTCCTTGGTTTGATTACCTCTGTTAAAGCCGGCAGGAACGGTCGAACCTCGTACCGACAAGTCGAGCCCCATCCCATGGATTTTTCCGCAATTTTCAAAACGGAGGCGAGTATTTCAAAACAAATTTCCAAAATCCGGTCAAGTTTGAATCGCGAAAGCGTTTCCTCTCTCTTCCGCAAGGAAGGGAAGACGGGAAATTTTTTGCGATGATAACATACATCTACATTTACAGAAACCAAGCATTGTATTCATGTTATCATACACCGCAGATCCATTGCATTTAATGATGTGATCTGCATTTCTATTTATTTAAATACATCAGGAATCGATAACACCTCGCAATGGTGTTGTTGATTCATTTGAATAGCATGTTTTAATCAAATTATTATTTTCCCTAAGATTTTATCAGATTTTCATCAGCATCATAAAAACTTCTGGAATAATGTTTACAATTCAACTCACTGGTTTTTTTTTTCCTTTCATGTTCATGTTCATGTTCATGTTCAGGCTTTCTCATATTGAGCATCGATGAGTACATTCTTGTTTAAAGACACTCACTTTTACAAAAAGAAGAGAAAAGGAAGACCTTGTTTTATATCAATGTTCTCATCTTCTGCAAAACCCAGGGAATATAATTTTCTGTATCATTGACGATAGCCCATCCATTTTCGTATGTCTGCTATCATTTCCTTAGGCGTTCTGCATAGTGCTAAGTCCACTTTTCCTGCATGTTATGGATCTCCATAGGTACATACGCATCTGGCAATGGCGCCTGTGTATCATTGACTTCATCCATGCTATTAAAAGTCATTTTACAGAAGATATCCAGTTCATTAATATTTCAGTCAATGCAAAACTCAGTGAATGAGATCCCAAATGATCTCACATTCACTCTAATCGTTTTGCAATCCTATCACTTTTCCACGGTTTTTTTTTTTTTTGCAGGTTTGTCAGCTTTGACATTAACCATTAACTCTTTCGTATCTCATTGGCTTTTATCCACCCATACAGTTTTCGAAAAGAAAGCACCTGCATATCATGACCCCAAGCGATATCCTTATGGATTTATCGTATATAAAATAGCGCCCTTGATCTAAGCGCAACATCTGAATTTGGCACAAGTTTCCATCTTAATTTGTTATAATGTTTTTTATTATACAATGCAGTAGTTGTTGTTGTCATCTGTTTACTGTGGTATTTTATGATTTGTTTTAGGTTTCTCTGTTTTCAATAACTCATATCCAGGGGCTTGTCTCATCAGCATTTTATTCCTAACTGCAGACATCAGCAGATTCTGTTATATACAACACTGTTTGAGCTTAGCATTAGTCTGTTACAGTTCCATTTTCTATATTGGGTTCTTTCATCTGTGATATGTTGGTCAATAGCTATACTCTCACTGTACATCATCATATTTTTGCTTATATCTAGACATATACTGCAGATTTGTCTCAAGTTATTGTAGAATTATCTCGTTTCATTATCAAAGTACCTAAAAAAATTATGGAAAATGAGCATATAGTTATAACTTTTTTGCAGAAATCGAGTTATTGATCCCCCTCACAGTGTTGTGAGTAATCGGCTAACTTAACCGATTTGTCATAGTGGAGTTGTTGATGAACCTGTTGTATAGCCTCAAATATGTTGAAAAGCACGAGATTCATTGGCTATCCAATTCAAATATCCAATCTGAAGGATCGATTTTAGAACTGATACTGGTTCATGAGAGTAGTCGGTTGTACCTATTTTAATCTTTCTGAAGCCATTCTACTGCAAAACATATTTGCTGTATCACATTATTCTGTTAGGAGGCCTAATGTTGAGCCTCTAAACCAGTGAGCCGATCTAATTTATAGGATCGGACATCCAACTCAGACATCCGGCCGCGACTAGTGATCATCTCTAATATTGGCATCTTATATTGACTGCAATGCTATATTACTGTTGCATATACCTTACTCCATCATATACTCAAAACCATCCCTTACCCATTCGTGATCCCCTAAATTTTATTCCCATATATCATTTATGTCAATTTATAACACATGCTCTGTATTTTATCTCTTAGACTATAATATAATTTCATTCAGTTTTTTTCTTTTTTTTCTATCCTGTGTCTGTGGCATTAGATCTTTTGTTTGTTTTACTGTCATCATTTGTAACCTCTTTTAATTCTAAGCTCGTCTAGATTCATTCCTATGAACACCCCAAATTTTTCAAAAGTTTGTAAATATTCCCCTTTTGCCCTTTATCTTCATTTTCTGGGTAATTGAGTCACTTTTAAATATAAATCCCATTTTATTTCTCAAGTTTTCTGAAATTAAATTCATTTTGTATATATGACTCAATTTCGGATCTGGATCCAGATAAAAGATCCAAATCTGAGCTTCGTTATCCAATTTTTAAATCAAATCCTCAAAATTTCCAAAACAACTTTTTGAAAGGCTCGGACAGTCCATCCGGCATCCGTTTGGATCCATCGCATTATATTCCTCGATTTGAGGTTTAAGAATCAAATATTTTCTCAAAACTTGGGTCCAAACCCATTTTTCTGAAAAAGTTTTCCCAAAATAGCCTTGAATTCTCAGAAAACCCTATTTTGAAAAATCTTTCTTAAAAATACCAAAAAAAAAATAGTTTTAAACCTTTGATTCTCGTAAATTTTAGAACTTTACTCCAAAAATATCAAAAAAAAAATATACATATATATAGAAAATTTCCAGAAAAGAGCAAAAAAAAAATGCCTTTCAAAAGGCACCTTTTTGAAAAACAAGTTTTGTAAAAATGCCTTTTTACAAAATTTCGTTAAAGATCACCTCTTTATAAAAAAATAAAAAAGTAAAGGGCGCCCATTGAAAATTCCCTTTAGGGTTTTCTCATTGGGAACCCTTCGCAAGAGGGGAGATGGCGAAAACAGCGCCGCCCTCCCTCTCTCACTCTCTCTCTCAGCCTTCCCAATTCTTCGACCCTCCTCTTTAAAATCAACAAAGGAGGAAACCCCAGGGGACCGCTTCTTCATCCTCGCACCTTCCTTCATCCTCAGCATCCGTCTTCACCCCTCCTGGTTTGCCCATTGCCTTCTGATCCGCTCTCTCCATCTCCAGAATTTCTGTAAGACCAACTGAGGCAGCTCATAAAAAAAGAAAAAACAAGGAGACCTCCTTTCTCAAGTCAGTCACGCAAAAGAAGATCGGTCACCCCTGCAAGAATCTCAAGCAATCAGAGTAAAATTCATCTGGCATTCGGAGAAAGGACTCCCCTCTGTGAACACTCCAAATTTTATAAAATCTTTTAAATATTCCCTTCTTGCCCCTAAATTCATTTTTTGAGCAAATGAGTCATTTTTAAATCTAAATTCCAGTTCATTTCTCAAGTTTTACTGAAATTAAATTCATTTTATATGTTTAAATTGATTTCGGATCTGGATCCATTGTCCAGATCCAAATCTGAGTCTCATCGTTCAAATTTTAAATTAAAATTACAGAAAATACCAAAAATAGTTTTTAAATAGCTTGGATAATCCATCCGACATCCGTTTGGACCCATCACGTTGTATTTCTCAATTCGAGTGTCAAAACTTGAACATTTCCTCAATACTTGGGTCAAAAACCCATTCTTCTGAAGAAATTTTCCCCAAGATAATCCTGATTTTTCAGAAAAATCTTTCTTTTATGAATATTTTGAAATTTTGTAAAATTAGTATTAATTTTCTTAGTGTTAGAGTTTTGTTTTTACAAATATATGTTTAAAAAGAAAAGAACAAAAAAAATAAGAAAATCGAAAAAGGAAACAATAGAAAAATTCCAAAAATTCAGAAAAATATGCAAATTGAAACCTTTTCTTGAAAACTATTTTTTGTTAAAACCCTCTTTTAAAACCTCCTTTTGAAAATGAAAACCATTTTTTTAGAAAAGTTCTGAAAAGGAGCCCCCTCTTTGCAAATTGGAGAAAATGGCAACGACCATCCTTCCGTGCGCCCTCCATCGCCTCCTCTCCCGCTGGATCTCCCTCCATCTCCAACAAATCCCCTCTCGAAGGCTCTTCTTCACTCTTAAAAAGAGGATCACGCAGAGGAGCAGGGCATCATTTTCACCCCTCCCCTTTCCTGTGCATAACCCTCTCTTTCCTCCAATCCATTTTCCATCCGTCTCCTACCTCTCCTGGCTTAGGCATCCACCATTCGCTCCTCCTTTTCCAGTATCTGTGTTCCTCTCGATCTCTTCCTCTTTAGCAGCATTGAAGAATCTCCCAAGCAGAATAAAGGGAAGGCTCTCCTATTCTTCAAAACTTCAATAATATCCAGCTGAAGCCCCATTCGATCGTCTTCCAAGTCCAGAGTTATAGCCAAATCACAGAAGAAGCCTTTTTCCTCTGTTTTCAGAATCTCTGCGAATCGGTAGATAAATTCAACGATAAAGCAAGGGAGGATTCTCTCAATCCATGGTAAGCCGTCCTTTGAATCCTTGGATCATGCCTCTGTATTATTTTCTTCTGCAATTTTACATTTCCTGTTTGCATTATAATCCCCCAATTACATTTTCTTATCGCTCTTTAAATTTTCCTGCACTTCTATTAAGAGCATCTCTGTAACATCAGTTTGTTCATGACAAAACTGATCTACAGATGTGCAATATCAAACGGAACAAGAAGTTCCAACATTCGATTCCCTGTTTTAATCGCATTTGATTTCCCTTTTGATTTCATTTTGTATATTATGTTTGCTGTATTTCATGCATCTTAACTGCATTTTGTATCATCATATTCATTTGCTCATGATAGGCATTTCTTCATATTCACGATGTATTCTCATTACATTTTTTTTCTCTCTTTTTCCCCATCTTAATTTCATTCCACCGATCTTTCCTTCTCACGTCAAATGCTCTAAAGCAAGATCATATTAGAAATTCATCGTATGATTTGAATCTACCATAAAAGAGAATTCCATATCAATCTGGCTTCCCCCTGGATTCCCTCAATCCACGATCTGATCTGCTACATATCAGGCAAGAGACATTCTCTGTGCAGCTGAATGGTGGAAGTCGATTTACATTGTTATGTATCATCGAATTGGATGCCTGTGGCATCGTGCGCCATTTCCACTGTGTAAACCAATAGAGAGAGGGAGGAATCAACAGGGAGCTTTTGTTCTGTGAAAATTCTGAAAAGAATTATTGTATAATGCTTGGTTTGAGTGAGGTATATCAGGTTGTCAAAAGTAACCCAAATCAGAACCTTTTGGCATGGGAATAACTTATTTTGTGAAAAGCCACGGTCCAATTCCTTGTTTAAGCTCATTGAAATTGTCAGGACCTTTGATGTTGAAACCAACAGGAAAATTTTGCACTTCTACAAGAACAATATAAGGAACTGATGGTATTTCACAATACAAAGGTCAGTTTGAGTGGAATTCACCAAGCTCTTATAAACTAACTCAAACCAGTCTCATGTTTGTTTTCCTCTGTTAAGCAATCTTAGAATTTGCTTTTTTTTTCCTAAAATGGATGAAAACTGTTGTGAAATGGGATTTGAGACTATCCAACATTTTCTTAACTTCTACAGAGCAACCCATTATGCTTCTAAAAGTATTAATCTTGGAGGATCGTTGATAAGGGTTTTGCATACATCTCTTCCTGTTCTAGACTATGGGCTTAATTTCTGCATGGCTATTTTTATTTTCTAATTTTGCATTTAATAATCTTCTTTCTGTATGAAAAAAATAATTCACCATCTAACTTCATTTAATGACCAAAAAAAAAAATCTGTGTTCACAAAGTAAACAGAAAAAAAAATCTACAACCCACCCATTTTTGAGATAAATTCCTCTTGAGACAAATTATCCTCCAGAAATTAAATGGCCCCAATAGAAGTATTTTGTACAGAAATGGCTTCAGCGCAAAAAAAAAAAAAAAATCATTGGGAATGTAATATGCTTCTTGCTTTTTATATTGGATCAGCTCTTGGTGCCCTGGCATCGGAGAACTTCTCAAATCTTTTTTTTATCTCCAGTTAGATGCTGGATATCTGTCCAAAGCTAGTGTTTTATTATTTCCTACGCTGAAGCAACACGCTGTTGGTGGCCATTTAAGCTATTTTACTCAAACTATCTTCAATTCAGCTTAAGTCTAAGATGTTGGGCAGATTGCCCCCCTCAAGGAGGGCTACAGCAGTAAGAATTTGAAATTGTGTGGAATAATATGTTTGAGTTTCTAGCAGAGCCAAAACAGCTGGTTATCTTAATGGAGAGTTGTATGAAAATTTCTTGTTGAACTTGTTCAAAATTTCTGAGAATCCATCAGAAGACAATGGCAAATGGTCACAATCCGCAGTGGGAGACATTGCTCCTGTGTCAGGTAAGAGGGTAGCCAAACATTTCTTTGAAGCAGCCATGGAGAAACTTTCAAAGGTAACTCAAGAGGTTGGTAAGACTCCCCACTTCATTACCATTCTCCAGCATACACTTCTGGATGTCACATGAGTGCGGCATTTACAACAGCCTCCTCATTTTTCATAGTACCACTCCACCCACATTCTACATTATTACAAACTTCACCTCACTTACACAGAAGTGCACTATACCACCTCCTCATTTAGCCATCTCTTTTTCACCAAACTCTATGATGTCATTTCGACAATAGTCCACAGCATCTACCATTTCATATCCTCACTGTATTTGTTATTTCAATTGCCCAGCCCATTCCCTATACCTATATATATCTGTGTAGCTACCAATATCCACTTCCCAACACCCCCACTTTACTCCCCCTGTAACCTCACCTCATCACCCTCTTCCCGTCCACATTTGCTGTCAAACATTGCATCATACCCTGCACTTTCATATGCAGTAGCACCTGCGCACTCACTAATCATTCCACTATATGTTCCAGTGTATCACTCATGTTTTTCAGTAAGTTGTTGTACAAATACATAGCATATCATTCACCATTTCTCAGTGAATTGTTGTATATCATTCACTCTTCTTAGTATATTGTTGTGAAATGCACAGTATATTCTTCACAGTTTTTTTAGTGTGCTGTTGTGCAAACACACAGTGTATCATTCGGGTTGTCACAATGCATTTTATAACACCTTACCTTATATCATGAAGGCATTTTCATACATCTTTCCCCTTCTCTATGAGCATAAGCATTTCGTCATTTTTATCCTAATTGCAATATGATATCTTAGGCTATGTGCATCTTTTTGTGCTAACTCTGTTTTGCAGGAAGATATAAGAAGCTTGAATTTCTTTTTTTTTGGACTAGAAATTTCTGATATTTGCAATTCAAAGTTGTAATAAATTAGGTATAAATGATAAAATTTCCAGCTTTTAGATAGAATGAATGGGCATTGTAAAATTCATAAATTGCTTATTTTCATGCTTTTTACCTTTATTTTCCAAAATCTCACAATGGTGAAAACACGAATGGCACGTACACCATTTCATAAGAGGTAATTAACTCTAAGTTGAGGATTTACATCAATGGCCATAGTCAGGATGTAAACAAGACTTAGGATTTTTATCTTTTACGAAATAACACTGGATCCACACTGGATCCGTTTTCCAAAATTCATCATATTTTCCTTATATATTTTCCCCTTTTATCAGAGTTTAACTTAAAATTAATTCAATATATATACCAATGGCCATAGTCAGGGTATATTGAGAGTTAATTTCATTTTAAACTCTATAAAAGCACAAAATATGTTTCATTCTTCACCTGAATTTAAATATAGATTATTATATAATGCATTCAATGACCATAGTCAAGGATGTATTATATCTTCAATCTTGTTTTAATTCATTTAAAGAATGAAATAGCTTTTCAAAAACCCCAAATTTTAAATTCTTTAAATTCATTAATCATTTATGATAGAACTGCATCATATTTTCAAAATTCTTTTTTCAAAGACTCCAAGTGATGTAAATATCTTCCTCAATCTATCTTCAATTCTTATAAAATCCAATTCATCCTTTCATTTTTCAAATTCTATTTCATTTTCAATCTCAAAGTTCAATTTAACTTTGAGATTTCAAATTCATTTTCAAATTCAAATCAGATTTCAAAAGTTCTATTTGACTTTGAAATTCCAAATTCATTTTATATTCAAAACTCCAAACAAACTCAAAGTTCAATTTAACTTTAAGATTCTTGATTCATCTTCTAAATTCCAAATTCAAAAATTCAAGGTCTAATTTGACTTTGAAATTTGTTTGTATATTCAAATTCTAAATTTCATTTTTCAAGTTCAATTTAAACTTGGAAGTTCTTGATTCATCTTCTGAATTTAACTCCAAATCCATTTTAGGATCCCGGATTCAACACTCATATTGGATCTCAGACTTCAGATCCAATTCCTCCTTAGGATTCAGAGTCCAACTCTACATTGGATCTCAGACTTCAGATCCAAATCCATCTTAGGATCTAGAGTCCAACACTATATTGGATCTCAGACTTCAGATCCAAATCCATCTTAGGATCCAGAGTCCAACTCTACATTTGGATCTCAAATTTCAGATCCATTCCATTTCAGGATCCGGAACCCAAAGTCCATCTTGGATTCTAAAATCTCGGATCCCATTCTGTTTAGGATCCGGAATTCAATTCTAATTCTAGATTTCAAATCCATTTTCAGACCAAATCTGAATCTCTTAAATCCTTTTTCATTCTTAAATACCACTGGATTTTCTCAAATCCATTCTAAGATTCGAATTCAATATCACTTCAAAATTTCATCTTCTTCTCCTAAATCCATGATTAAATTTCAAAGTCCATTTCCGACTTTGAAACTTCATTTCCTTTCATTCCAAAGCTTCAAATCATTCTCAAGATTTATTCTTCTAAACTCTGAGACTTAGAACTTCCCTGATTTATCTCAAGTCCCAAGTCAGACTTAATCATTTCTTCACTCCCTTATCAAATTCATCTCAGAATACTTGGAAATTTCCAAATCAAATTTTCAAAAAGAGCATACATCCTTGCATTGCACAATCATGATTCTTTGTGCATTTAGATCTTTAGGATAAATTCTTAGATGATATTTAGGCAAAGCAAAAGGCATAGATTCGATCCTTGGTTCGATTACCCCTGGTAAAGGCGTCAGGAACGGTCGAACCTCGTACCGACAAGCGAATCCCGTCTCTCCATTTTCCCGCAAATTTTCAAAACGGAGGTGAGTTATTTTCTAAATATTTTCAAATCAAGGTCAAGTGAGACCGTGCAAAAGAGTTCCTCTTCTCTCTTTCTTTCTTTTCTTTTTTTTCTTCTCTCTTTCTTTTCTTTCTTTTATTCTTCTCCCTTCAAAAAGGAGGAAAATAGAGGTTAGACAAGGAAAAGTGAAGGAAGAGAGAGAAAGATACGAGAGAGGAAAAATTTTGCGATGATCACAGTTTTGGCGACCGAGATGGGACTCGTCTTCGTCTGGTTGAATATATGCCTTTGCTTTGCTTTTATATAATCTAAATCTTTATTCTTCTATGTCAGCTTCATTTCCATGCAAACCTTAGGAGCCTAGACTCTGTCCTAAGCTGACATTATTTGCATATAGGATCTAAGTACGGTTTGGTAGGACCATATTGAGGAGATTATTCCATGTTCACATTAGACTTAGGTCTTAAATACAACTCTCCTCAATTCTAGGGATTAAATGCAAAACAATGTATGCAAGTGTATGCTTCTCTTTATTTTAATCTATCTCTTTAGGACTTGCATTAGAGCCTTCTGATTTTATTGCATGTTGAACATGTTTTTGAAAACATCACTACCTATATTGTCCCGGTCTTCACGTTGCTGGGCTGTCTCACTGAACTATAGTTCGGGAGAGAGCCACACAACTGGACCAATTATTTGGGCTCGCGCCCCCCTACCACGTACCTAAGGGCCATAGTCCGAGGTATATCGGTAGGTGCTCAAGGTTGTTGGAAAGCCATTACCTTAGAACTAAAGAGATATCTTATATGCCACGTACTTCGAGCTTCGGCGTACCTTGATTGGAATCCGATGATATAAGTCTTAGAGTTAGGATTAAGGTCCTACCAGCCATTTCAAATATTGCAAATAGAGTCAGCTTTAGGGAGTGCTATTTGTGCATCCTTGCTTGTATGTCTTTGATTGAATGATATTATATATATCTTCCTTATATTTTCCAAAACCCTGGGTATATATTTCAAAATTTCCTCTTTGTTTTTAAAACCCAGGTGTGTTTTCTCTTTCTCTTCTTCTTCTAAAAATTTCTTCAAAATTCTTCTGATCCTGCCTGGAAGTTCTTCAAATTTTAAATCTTTACCATTTATTCTCAAATTTCATTTTTTCTCTTATTTTCTTCTAATTTTATATTCATGTTTATATTTCATAAAAATCTCTTTCCGTCAAGAGATATCCTTTTCAAAATGATATTTTCTTTCATATTTTTAGTTGGTTACTCTCCCTCGTAGAGTAAGCAACATAATTGTCACAAATTTTGTGACGACTCAATCCCTAGTAATGGGATACAATTGTTTAGATTTCAACCTAAATCCTCCATCTTGTCAAAACTTCTCCAAAAAGTTTCTTTGGTCTAAAAACCTCCACTTTTCCTCCACAGAGAGAGCACTGATATTTCAAAAATGGTCACGACAAGAGCGGGAAAAGAAACAGTTCCTCAACTCAACGACAGTGAGGCGGAAGAGATAAGCTCTCCTAAATCAGTTAGGGGACAGAGTCAGAATAGGAAAGATGACATCGACCCCGCTATGTATGATATGTTCCAAAAGATGATGACGAGGATGATGTCGGAACAAGCCGAAGCCAAGCTGAAAGAGGCAGTTCCTAAAAGCAAGTTGAGGAAGAAGCCTGTAAAAAAGCAAATCAGAATCATCAGGAAGAAGGTACAACCAGACACTACTTCTGAGGAATCAAAGTCAGTCGAGGAAGAGTCAGAAGAGGAAGAGCAGATTGTCTACAAGCAGAATCCTCCAAGACAGTCTACAAAGATAGCTGCGGAAGAGCCCGAATCCGTCAACAAGCCCAAGTCTGGGACCCCAGCAGAGGACCTGATGAGCAAGCAGATGAAGGAGATGAATCGAGCAATTAAAGACATTCAAGCCAAGGGTAAGGGCAAGCAGACCTACACCGACGAGGATTTTTACGATGGTCTAGATGGGGACAATAATCTGGAGAACCTTCCTTGTAAATTTCTCAAGTTTGATGGAACTGGCAACCCTAAAGCCCACTTAGCCACCTTTTATGCAGAGTGCAGCCGTTTCAGAAAAGACAACCGAGCGTTGTTTATTTGCTTTCCCCGCAGTCTGGAGGGTATAGCAGCCAAGTGGTATGCTGACCACATCAATCCTATCGAACTACGAGAGTTCGATAAAGTAGTCAATCTGTTCATAGAGCGTTTTATATTCAACACTAAGGTTTCACCTACGCTCAATCACCTTTACAACTTAAAGCAGAATGAGACTGAAAGAGCAGAAGAGTTCATCCACAGGTGGAGAAGTACCTGCAACAAGATGAAAGTTCCCATTCCAGAGGAGCATGCATTGCAAATAATCCTCAGCAATTTCTCTCAGCCCTTGAGAAGCCTCATTGCCACTTCTCCAGCAAAATCCTTCATCAAGTTGATTGAACGAGCCGAATTGCTCGAGGCAGGAATAGAAAGTGGGCTTTACGAGGGCATGCCTTTGGCCAAAAGCATCCAAGACCAGAAGAAGAAAGCGCAGTTCACTCATGCGGCTGATACCTCTGATTTTGACAGCAGCAGAAGAAACATAAATGACAGCAAGAATGGTCAGAACCACGACGCAGCTCAAAGGGAAAAGTCTTCCAAGCAGAATAACAAGTCGTCTCAGTCTAACTTTCCGCAGAAAGAAAAGATAAAGCGTGAAGGTTGGAGTAATGGTCGTGAGTTCACTCCTCTGAAACAAACGCTCGAAGAAGCCCTTGAATTCATGCTGGCCAAAGGATTGGTTAAACTCCCAAAAGTTGCGGATCCTCCCACGGTCATGGGAAGGTTCACAAATCAGTTCTGCAAGTTCCATCGAGCAGTGGGGCATGACACCGATCACTGCTTCGTCTTCAAAAATATTGTTCAGGATTGCATTGACAAGAGTCTCTTTGTTGAAGACGAAGAGGAAGATGACCTAGCCGTCATGACCAAGTCTCTCCCGGGCTACTCAGAAGAGTGAAGATGCCAGAATTCTCCCACTTTTCTCCCCTTTTGCCAGTCGCCTAGTAGAGGCTAGTCAGCCCAGTCCTTTTATGACCTTTTGGTCAAAATACTTGTAAATATTTCAGTTCTTTGTTATCAGTTTTGCTCGTCAAATGAAATGTCAATTTTCCTTTATATCTCTAATATCACAATACTTTCTTCCTCTGCCACATAGGGGCATTCGCTTTTGAAAATCTATATTTCAAAAATCTCTTCATCGGCTTCTATTAAAACCGCATTTAAATTCTCGTTCTTTTCAGAATGCGGGACTAATCTTGACATCATTCATGAGAGAAATGATATTACCTATGAGGGCCTTTTCAAAAATCATGAAATTTCAAAAAGTCTTCGTTACGACCAAAGAGTTCAAATATTCTTCGGTCCAAGCTTTGTCAAAAATCAACCCTCGTGTTGATCATGTTTTCCAAAATAGGTTTTTGAACCATTGCATTGAAGGGTCAACCCGTGTGTTGGTCTTATCTTCCAAAATAGGTCTCAAATCTTGTGTTGATCATATTTTCCAAAAGTGGTTTTTCAAAATGTTATATTCAGAGATCAATCCTGGCATTGGTCTCATCTTCCAAAAATTGATTTTAAATCATTATATTCAAAGATCAATCCCTGTGTTGGTCTTATCTTCCAAGATTGATTTTTAAACATTATCTTCAAAGATCAACCCTTGTATTGATCTTATTATCAGTCTCGAACTGTTGTTTTTAGAAATCAGATCTATTGTTGATCTTCTTCTTCAAAAATATATTTTCAAACCATTGCCTTCAAAATTTGACCTTCATGATGATCTCTCATGTTTGATTTAAAGGATCAGTTCTCGCACTGATCATTCTTCTTACGGTAAATTTTCTTCCCTAAAATGATTTTTCACTTATCTTTTAAATAAACATTTTCCTTTCAAGATCCCATATGCAGGCAGAATCAGAAAAACTCCTTTTTCTCAAATCTTATATTTTTTCAGTTAATTTTTGGTATTTTTATCTGTTTCATTCATTTTATTCATACTTTATCAAGTTTACATCAATTTTATCAAGTTTTATCAAATTTTCCTCAATTCTATTAAATTTTATCAAATCTCTTACCCTTTCAGGTTAAGGGATAAACCTGATGCCTCTTTCTCATGAGGTATTTCCTTTATTCTTATTTCCGCTCAGGTTAAGGGATAAACCTGACCCTCGTTGTCCGAGGTGCTCCCATTCAGGATAAGGAAAAATCCTGAGACCCCTCGTAGGAGCGATGACGCTACCTATGAGGATTCTTTTGTAAATACAAGTTTTATCAATCTTTATTGAGTTTCTAGATTTATATCAATTTCCCTTCATTAAATTTGCTTAAATTTTATTCTTGTTCCCATTCAAGATAAGGGAAAATCCTGAGACCCCTCATAGGAGCAACAATGCTACCTGTGAAAAATTATTTTCCAAAATAAATTTTCAAAATTTCTTTCCTTTCTTCTTCTCCATTTTCATAAATTTTATTCTTCTCCCCTTTCAGGTTAAGGGGTAAACCTGAATCATTCCTTTCTAAAGTCTATTCTATTTCCCCTTCAAGATAAGGGAAAATCCTGAAAACACCGACAATCATTCTTGCTCAAATCTCAAGTATCTTAAAGAATGTCGGTGTCCCTTTTTTCTTCAAATCTCCATCAGAAAACCCAGTACTCACACTGGGGCATTTTTTGAAAAATCCAGTACTCATACAGGTAAGCCTAGCACTCGTGCTAGTGTTTGGCTGACCGATCAGCAAGCCTTCATGTTACAATCTTTCCTCAATTCTCCTTAAATTCTGCCAATTTTTCCTACCCCTTCTCATCAATTCTCCTTTGAGATTCGAGTTTCGACTCGAACTTCCAACTCTTTCCTTAAGATTCGAGCCTTGACTCGAATTTTCCAAACTTCCTTTGAAGATTTGGGTCTTAACTCGAGTCTTCTTTCCTTCAAAATCTAAACTTTCAAGTTTTCCTTCGAGATTCGAGCCCTGACTCGAACTTTCCTGCTTTCCTTTAAAATTTTGAGTTTTGTCTCAAGTTTTCTTGCCTTCAATAAATGGACTTTCAAGTTTTCCTTTGAGATTCGAGCCCTGACTCGAACCTTCCTACCGTCCTTCGAAAATTTGAGTTTTATCTCGAGTTTTCTTGCCTTCAATAAATGAATTTTCAAGTTTTCCCTTGAGATTCGAGCCCCGACTCGAACCTCCCAGTTTTCCTTTGAAAATTTGAGTTTTAACTCGAATTTCCCTATTTTCCTTGTAGAATCCGAGTCCTGATTCGGATACTCTTTCAAAGGCTTACCTTCAAAATCCAGTTTTATGTCAAGCTTACCTTCAGAACTTTAAATTCACCTTTACCTTCAGAATTCAACCTCATGTTGGATTCTTCTCCAGAATCCCACTGATATATCAAAATTCGATGTTAAGCAAAGGTTTCATCATCAAAGGATTTCAGGAATATATTGCCAACTTGCCATAAAATAGTTGTTAATCTCAAAATTATATAAAGAATTTCCTCAAATCTCCTTTAGTATTCCTTCCAAAAGGGTGAAACTTCTGTGAAGAAAGGCTCAAACTCCAAATTTTCTGTTGGTCAACCAAGAGGATGAAGAAAAAAAATCTTTGACATGACCAGCAAAAGAAATATTCAATGATGCTGAAGAGCCATAAATGAGCTGATATTGATCGTAGCTATGTCACATTCTTATAGATTATTCTTTGGCAGTAAGACAGTGGAAATATCCTGGGCAGTCAGAAAAGGACTTACCCAATCCATGTATATCCTCAGTCCTTCAAAGTTGCAATCAAATATCCGCAAAAGGGATCTCTCAATTGTCGTCAAGATGAAGGCGAATTAAGCGAGTAGACCCCCGGGGCCAAAGAAGATTTGAAACATCTCCAAGATGACGGAGTTTGTGACAGATCCTTCCAGGCAAAGTTTGAATCACCGTCAAGATGAAGGCGGATGTGATGGACCTACCGACAAACCCTAAAAGATATTTGATTCTAGCTATCATCTAAATACCTTTGAGCCAATACCATCATATATAATCCCAGAGATAAATGAAGGATCAGAACATCTCCAAGATGAAGGAGTTTGCGACGTACCCTTCCCTGAAAAAGAGAGAAAAGTCAGGACATCTCCAAAATGAAGGATGATGTAAAAGCCCAAGAAAGCCCCATGACTCAAAAGAGTGCAAGAAGATCATCATGGGAAAATGCCCAGAATATCAAACTGCCCAAACTATAAAGAATCTTCTTCATCTATGAGAAATCCTTCTATCAATATCTTCTCATTTAATTACTTTTATGAAGCTAAGAATATTTCCTCTCCTTTCATATCAAAGAAATTGATAGCATCCTGGAAGAAAACCAACAACTAAATTTGACTTTGATCCTGAATTCTATAGAGTAAACCTAGTTGGGGGTAATACTCTAGGTGGAAGAGGAAACATCTTTCAAAAGTACTCACCTTAAAATAACCTTGAAACAACTATAAATTTTATCATTTTGGCAAAATTTTCCAGCTTTCCTGATAAGAAATAAATAACTTGACATCCGGTTTGATACATTTTGGTGTTGCCTTCTTCGTCTTTTGCTTTGTCGAGAGACTCGCCTTCTCCTTGATAAAAGATTGCCTTCTTCGTCTTTCGCTTTGTCGAGAGACTCGCCTTCTCCTTAATTAAAGGATTGCCTTCTCCGTCTTTCACTTTGATGAGAGACTCGCCTTCTCCTTGATAAAAGGATTGCATTCTTCGTCTTTCGCTTTGTCGAGAGACTCGCCTTCTCCTTGATAAAAGGATTGCCTTCTCCGTCTTTCGCTTTGTCGAGAGACTCGCCTTCTCCTTAATTAAAGGATTGCCTTCTCCGTCTTTCGCTTTGATGAGAGACTCACCTTCTCCTTGATAAAAGGATTGCCTTCTCCGTCTTTCGCTTTGTCAAGAGACTCGCCTTCTCCGTCTTTTGCTTTGTCGAAAGACTCGCCTTCTCCTTGATAAAAGGATTGCCTTCCCCGTCTTTTGCGTTGTCAAAAAGATTTGCCTTTTTCCTTGATTAAATGATCGTCTTCCTTGTCTTTCGCTTTGTCGAGAGACTTGCCTTCTCCTTGTTAAAAGGATTGCCTCCTTCATATCTTACATTTTACCTTCTCCTTGACAAAAGGATTGCCTTTTTCATATGTTACATTTTACCTTCTCCTTACCAAAAGGATTGCCTTCTTCACATTTCACATCTTGCCTTCTTCTTGTTAAAAGGATTGCCTTCTTCATATTTCACATTTCGCCTTCTCCTTACTATTGCCATATTCATATTTTCATATTTTACTTTCTCCTTGCTAAAAGGATTGCCATCTTCATCGCCATCTTCATATTTCGCTTTTACCTTCTCCTGTCCAAAGGATTTGCCCTCTTCCATCTTTTTTTTTATATAGATTCATCTCCTTGATAAAAGGTTCGCCTTATTCATCTTTCACCCCATCGAAAGATTCGCCTCCTGTTACCTTACTCATCGTTCATTTTTTTCTTACATCTCCTTATTTTTCATCTCTCACATTCCAGAAGAGTTGCCTCATTCAGCTGAAATATTTCTCCTGTCCCATCATGGTTTTGAGAAATCCGTATGGTTGTTCCCACTCAGGTTAAGAGTCAAAACCTGTATTTTCTGCGAGAGGTCATTAAATTCAAAAGCTATTTTCAGTCCCAGCAATGAGACGCCCAAGTTCATCCCTTTTTCAAAGCTTTAGGGAACCCCATTTCCTTCCTCCTTCTGCAAACCCCTTTCGGATTTTTTCGTCCAAACTCCGAAGGCCCCATCATGGTCTCTTCACTCGAGGATTCCGTATGGTCGTCCCCTTCAGGTTAAGGGTTAAGCCTGAACCTCGTACCTCGAGGTATCTTCCTTTTTCAGGTTTGGGTTAAACCTGAGTCTCGTTTTGACGATGTATTTCTCCAGTCCCATCATGGTTCTTCCCATCGAGAAATTCATGCTTTGTATATCCATCCAGGACAGGATCCTATTTGAGCTCCATCTCACAAGGCCTTTTCTAAAAAATGTCCCATCAAGATCCTCACATATTCCTTTTCCCATTCAGGTTATATATTCGTCCCATCCAGGTTAAAGGCTAAAACTGAGTCATTCTGAAAAGCTGATCTTGCCTCGCTCATGAGACTTGATCAAAATCCTTATCCTTCACCATTTTCGGGACCTTCACTCAAATTCCCATCACGATTTCCTCATTTCTATCTATTCAGTCATATCATTTTCGAGGATTTTGTCTTCCCCCAAGCCATTCAAGGATAAAGTTTTAAACCTGAAAAACCATGTCTTTTAAATAAATTCTTCCACACCCTGTTCAGATCTGCTGACAGGGGCATTTTTCAAAATTTGGAGTATTTTCTTAGCCACTAAGCTCGGCTTTCAACCAGCTTAGTAGCGAAGAGGGGCATCTGTGAACACCCCAAATTTTTCAAAATCTTTTAAATATTCCCTTCTTGCCCCTAAATTCATTTTTTGAGCAAATGAGTCATTTTTAAATCTAAATTCCAGTTCATTTCTCAAGTTTTACTGAAATTAAATTTATTTTATATGTTTAAATTGATTTTGGATCTGGATCCATTGTCCAGATCCAAATATGAGTCTCATCGTCCAAATTTTAAATTAAAATTACAGAAAATACCAAAAATAGTTTTTAAATAGCTTGGATAATCCATCCGACATCCGTTTGGACCCATCACATTGTATTTCTCGATTCGAGTGTCAAAACTCAAACATTTCCTCAATACTTGGGTCAAAAACCCATTCTTCTAAAGAAATTTTCCCCAAGATAATCCTGATTTTTCAGAAAAACCTTTCTTTTATGAATATTTTGAAATTTTGTAAAATTAGTATTAATTTTCTTAGTTTTAGAGTTTTGTTTTTACAAATATATGTTTAAAAAGAAAAGAACAAAAAAAAAATAAGAAAATCGAAAAAGGAAACAATAGAAAAATTCCAAAAATTCAGAAAAATATGCAAATTGAAACCTTTTCTTGAAAACTATTTTTTGTTAAAACCCTCTTTGAAAACCTCCTTTTGAAAATGAAAACCATTTTTTTAGAAAAGTTCTGAAAAGGAGCCCCCTCTTTGCAAATTGGAGAAAATGGCAACGACCATCCTCCCGTGCGCCCTCCATCGCCTCCTCTCCCGCTGGATCTCCCTCCATCTCCAACAAATCCTCTCTTGAAGGCTCTTCTTCACTCTTAAAAAGAGGATCACACAGAGGAGCAGGGCATCGTTTTCACCCCTCCCCTTTCCTGTGCATAACCCTCTCTTTCCTCCAATCCATTTTCCATCCGTCTCCTACCTCTCTTGGCTTAGGCATCCACCATTCGCTCCTCCTTTTCCAGTATCCGTCTTCCTCTCGATCTTTTCCTCTTTAGCAGCATTGAAGAATCTCCCAAGCAGAATAAACAGAAGGCTCTCCTATTCTTCAAAACTTCAATAATATCCATGTGATCATCGCAAAATTTTTCTTCTCTTGTGGTTTTCTCTCTCTTCCTTCTCTTTTCCTTTTCCAACCTCTATTTTCCTCCTTTTCGAAGGGAGAAGAATAACAGAAAGAAAAAGAGAAAGAGAAGAGAAAAGAAAGAAAGAAAGAGAGAAGAGGAAAAGAAAGAAGAGGAGGAACTCTTTTGCGGGTCTCACTTGACCTTAATTTTGAAAATACTTGAAAAAACTCGCCTCCATTTTTGAAATATTTGCGGGAAAACTGGGAGACGGGATCCGCTCGTCGGTACGAGGTTCGACCGTTCCTGGCGCCTTTACCAGGGGTAATCGAACCAAGGGTCGAATTTATGCCTTTTGTTTTGCTAAGAAGTTATCTAAGAATTTATCCTAAGTCTAAATGCACGAAGAATCATGCTTGTGCAAATGCAAAGATGTATGCTCTTTTTGAAAATGTTTTGAAGAATTTCCAAGTGTTTCTGAGATGAATCTGATAAAGTGAAGAAATGATTTTTAACTTAGAACTTAAGATTAAAGTTCTAAGTTTTTAGAATAATCAAGAGCTTGGGAAAATAAATCTGGATTTGGAAAGAGATGATTTTGAAGTTCGAGATAAAAGAAGAAGAAAGGAAATTTCAAAGTCATAAATGGACTTTGAATCAGAATAGAAATGAAATGGAATTGAATTCTAACTTTGAAGTTTTGAAATCACAATGAAATGTGGGAAATCTAAATAGAATTGAGAAATAGGATTGATTTAAAAGTTGGAATTCAAGATGGAATTTGAATCCAAAGTCTGAATTCTAAATAGAGTCCAAAGTTGAATTTTGGATTTTAGGATCCAAAATGGGAATTTGATTTGAAATCTGGAAATGGAATTGGTTCTAATGAATTGGAATCAAGATGGAATTTGGATCTGAAGTTTTTAATGGAGTTGGATTCAAGATTTTGGAATCCAAGATGAAATTGGGATCTAAAGTTTTGAATGGAGTTGGATTCAAGATTTGGAATCCAAGATGAAATTGGGATCTGAAGTCTGAGATCCAAGATAGAGTTGGACTCTGGACCCTAAGATGGAATTGGATCTGAAATCTGAGATCCAATGTAAGATTGGGTTTTGGATCTTAGAATGGATTTGGATCTGAAGTCTGAGATCCAAAGTAGAATTAGGTTCTGGATCCTAAGGAGGATTTTGGATCTGAATCTGAGATCCAAGATGAGATTGGATTCTGGATCCTAGAATAGATTTTGGATCTGAAGTCTGAGATCCAAAGTAGAAGTAGAATCTTGGATCCTAGAACGAATTTGATCCAAGATTTTTGGAATCCAAGATGAAATGTGGATCTGAAGCCTAAGACCCAAAGTGGGATTGAATTTATATCTGGATCTAAGTTGAATTTAGGATTTAACTTTGGATTCAGATTATGAAAAATCCAAATAGGACCTTTTAAAGATGGATCTGAGTTTTTAGAAACCCAGATTTAAATTTAAGTTTTGAGATTCAGATCCAAACCTTGATTGAAGATAAGAGGATGAACTTGATTTTGAAATCAGGAGATAACTTCAAAGTTAAATTGAACTTTGAAATTGAATTTTTGAATTGAATTTGGAATTTGGAGTTTGAATATGAAATTATTCTGAAATTCCAAAGTCAAATTGGACTTTGAAATTGAGATAGATTTGGAATTTTGAAATAGAAATTTGAAGAAGATATTTACAATCACTTGGGTTTTTGAAAGAGAATTTTGAAAATATGATGCAATTCTACCCTAAATGATGAAATGAATTTAAAGATTTTGAATTTGAAATTTTGAAAAGCTATCCCATTCTTTAAATGAATTAAAAATGAGGTTGAAGACATAATACATCCCTGACTATGGTCATTGAATGTATTATGTAATAACTACATTTAAATTCAAGTGAAGAATAAAATACATTTTTGGTGCTTTTATAGAATTTAAAATGAAGTTAACTCTCAATATACCCTGACTATGGCCATTGGTATATATTTTGAGTTAATTTTAAGTTAAATTCTGATAAAATAAGAAAATATTGAAGGAAAATATGATGAATTTTGAAAATGGATTCAGTGTGGATCCAATGTTATTTTGTAAAAGATAAAAATGCTAAGTTTTGTCCACACCCTGACTATGGCCATTGATGTGGATCATCAACTTAGTATCAATTACCTCTTACGAAATGGTGCGCGTGCCATTCGCGTTTCACCATTGTGAGAATTTTTGAGAAATAAAGAAAAATGTATGAAAACAAACAATTCATGATATTCTACAATGCTCATTCATTCTACCTAAAGCAGGAAATATAAATTCTCATTCAAATCTATCTTATTACATTATTAACTGGAAATTGAAATCTCATTTCAAGAAGAAAGATAGCCTTTTCCATATTTCCTGCAAGACACTTAGAGTTAGTATGAAGGCAAAAGAAAATTGTACATTTCAAACATGCCAAATATGAGATACTCATATACCACTGTTTTTATGATCTAAGATGTGAGAAATGACATATATATATATATATATATATATATATATGTATATATATAGATATGTATACATATGTAGATATAGGTGTATATATATATTTATGCATATATATATACATTTACATATATGCAGCATGGGTGGTGATGTGTGTGGATGAGGGTGCTGGAAATGGATCATAATGAAAGTGTGTGATATAGGTGCAGAATAATGTGCAACTGTTGTATACATATGCTATTGTTAACATAGAATGCATGGAAGATGGTATGAAAAATTGGATGAGGATCAATAACTGAGGCTCTGGCTATGCTACTGGTCTGTACCACATCATGAGATGAGGTTGACATACTCATATTGGGGAAGGCAGAGAAAACTGCAGTATATTTTCCTTTGGAAAACTGGTGTTTTCTTTCGCAGGCACTTACACCTGATGTTGACCCATTTCTGGCATAACATCAATGTTTATTGATGAAATTTATTTGCAGGAGAATGACCAGCTTCCTTGGCTGGTTCAGTATGGGAATCGGGTGTTGAACAGGGGAGATGATACTTGCAGGTGATGAACATGTTGGAAAAATGAGAGTACGATGAAATGGATGTGAAGCTGCGGTTTGCAGAGATGTAACTGGGTACTGATGGAGTGAAGACGATAGAAGAAGCTGCAATAGTGGTGTCATGAAGGTATACTATGCAGGGAGTATGCAATGTAACTATTGGTGAATTGAATCAAGTAAGTGATGAAAGAGTGGATGATGGGAGACATTGAAGGTGGGGAGGGGTATATATACACATATTGTAAATCAATGATCAGGTAGCTATTAATAGATGCAGCAAGTAGTGGTTTTGATGAAACTGCAATGGTGGGTGCAGCTAATCAGGGGAGTTCCAGCGAATTGTGGGAGCTACTGTGCAACAATAATTACTGCAAAGGTGGAACCTGATGGTTGGTGAATGATGGCCATTAACGGGTGGTGTTGGTGCTGCTGCAAACAGTAGCAGCATGATGGTGCATGGTTGGGGAAGTAAGGTTGATAGCTGGAATACACAAGGGAAATAACAGGTAATGCCTAATAGAGAAGGTGCTGGGAACGATGGAAGAGCTAATGGAATAGGCTGGCACGTTGGATGTTGGAGGAAATGAGGGTGTTATGACAAACCACATATTATGTTAATGAGAAATGGTAGCTGCGGCTGTGGAATGGAGAACATGGGTAAAACAGCAAATGGTTATGTATATAAAAAAAAAAATGTGTAGGAGATATAGAAAATAAAACACCTAAATGTACAGGAGAATATTATGCTACTTGCAGGAAATGGATAAGGTTTTAATACATATCCTGTGATAAGGTATAGGAAATGTGGATTGGGAGCTACAACAGGAACTGTAATGAAATATGTACAGGGACCAATATGGGCATCACATAGATGGTTAATCATTGTGAGTGCGAAGTAAATTTATTATCTAAACAATGGGATCAACTGATAACAAAAGGACTAATTAAATCTCATTATAAAATAACTAAGTACTTTAACTACGAAATAACTAACAACTAGTTAATTACTTAACTATCCAGCTAACAACTTACTTAATTAATGGTTAACAGTTCACTTAATTAATAGCTAACAATATCTAATTAACTAATCAGTAAAAGTTACATTGAAGCTCGGTAGAAATCATAATGGAAATCAGTTTAATAATCAGTAAAGAAAGAAAATCCTGTTAAACTTAACAACATACCTAGTTAATGAAACTTAGTTAGCGATGCTCAGCAATAGCTAAAGAACCTACCTGAAACGAGCTGGTCCTTGCTTAATCTCAAATGACTGGTTGCAAGGGAGTTGTGAATCCAACTAAACCTTCAGTTGCAAGCAGTGCTGGAACCACTTGCTATGAATCAAGTGGGCTTTGTTTTGGTCAATGATGAAGCTTGCTGGAGTCGAACACCTGAATTACATCCAAGCTCTGCTTTGCTGAAGATTGAGAAAAAGGATATCAAATGGATGCCATGTTTAATCTATCATCTTCAAAATCTCATGTTCCAACTTGATGGGTAGAAATCATATGAGAATCAAAAGTATAAAGATAAAAGAGAAAGCACAAACTTACCTCGAAAGATTATATAATGGCATATCCCAAATTGGATGCTGAAGCTGAGCATCCCTTTTGACAATGGAATTTACAACCAATGGGACGGTGCTTGTGGGAAAAAAATGCTTTTATAATGTGCAACAGTGGAATATGGCAATACCCTCACCGTGATGCCGTGGAACAACCATTACAGAAACTTTATATATAATGAACACAAAAAATAAACAAAAAAAGAAGTGATGAAAATATCAATCAAAACACTGAAATTAAATTGATGTTAACTTGTAAGAAAGCATTAGATGGACATGATGCAAGGGAATTTACAAAATATGATATATGGCAATCAGGTAAAAAAAAAAATCATTCATTCTTTCCTCCCATTCAAAATATCACAATAGTTGCATGGAAATAAATCTGATATAGCAAAAGAAAGGGAATGATTCAACCAAAAGACCCTAGAAATTTGGATCTAATGATCTATTACCATTTTAAACAGTACAACATGAGCTCTTGGCCCCTAACTTTATTAGTTTAAGTAACACGCAGAAGACATCAACGAATATAAGGTCTTGATAACAGATCAACATGAGAATAAACAAGAAGAAGAAAAAAAATGCAAAGACTAGGAATAGAGGAATGTTTAAGGTTTGGCAAACAGAACGCAGGCAAATCAAAAGTCTATAAGGGCTATAATGATTTTCCTGGGTTTTGGTAAACATGAATGGAGAGGGCAGAGGCTTATGCTACACTAAACATGAGATGCAGGTTACCTGATGATGCTTACGAATTATAATGTAACCTTATGAAGTAGGCCAAAACGAGTGGGTACTTTAAGATCGATAGTCATGATAATAAAAAAAAAAAAAGTGAAATTGATAGAGAAATCAGATCAGAATTATAGTCAGCAAAACAAACGAGATATCAGATGCCATATATATTCAATGAAACCAGCTATAGTAAAATCATAAAACGCTTTCAGCAAAAATGCTTAAACTGTAATTGAAAGCAACGGATGGAAGGGAATGTTGTAATGGAAGACACATCATAAAATGTAAAGGAAAATGATCGAAACACAAGTGGAATAGCTGAATGAAACCGAGAGCTGACTATGGTATGCTATAAAGGGGGAATCACTAACACACAAAAAAAAAATAATAATAATATAAAAGGTAGAATATGAAAGAGAACATGAATAAGAAAGCATACATAAACAGATAATGAGAACAAAGGATGAAAATCAAGTAATGAATAATCATTCAATAGAGATATCATATGAATCTAGGGATCACTGAAGGGATTGTTGGAGTGATACTCCGTTGATCTGGCACAGGGATGGACTGAAGTCGATATAAACGACTCAGTACCACCTATCGTGCTCCTGATGGGGGAGTAAAAAAAAATGAAGAAAACCTTTTAAAAGATGGGGAATGAAAATAAGAAATTGAAAATATAAACGGCAAATCAAAAGAAAGGTAATGAAAACCAGAAAGTGGGATAAAAGAGATTACAAATAGAAAATCAATATCGAAAGGGAAAATGGGAAAGAAAAAAAATGTTGTATACAAGAGTGATCCAGATGAAGGAAGTATCCGCTTAATTAGAGTATAAATAACCTAGGAAGGTTTAAAAGAGAAAGGAGATACTGGGGTAAAACTCTGTTAATATGGCAAGGCATAGACTGGTGATACCAAAAGCATACCAGCGCTATGATAGATGCGTTAATGAGGGCCGAAATAAGGAAATTGGAAGAAAATCTGAGATAATGAAAGGGGAGAGAGGTACTCACTGTAATTCCGTGAAAGCTGGAATGAGAGTGGCTCCCTCTCAGAATAATGTTGCCGCAGGGTCAGATCTCCTTACGCGATGGAGGAGAAAGCTTGATTTTTTTTTTCTTTGTTGCAGGATTAATCTAGGTTATTGGAGGATTCGTCCGATCATAGCCTTGCTGCCCAGATAGTCGGCTTCTTCTTTCTTGGGGGTTTTATTTCATTCTCTTGATCAGAGGGAATCTCCCAAAACCGAAAGAGGAGATAAGCTGAAGAGATGAAGGAGAAGACGATAATGAAGGAAGAGGAGAGAAGGATGGAGGACTAATCGTGAAAGAGGGATGCTGGGGTGATAACGGGTCCTCCCGAGAGTGGAGAAGGATGCTGCATGAAGAAAGGTGCGGGGGTGAAGAGCGATGGTCGTAGGGTTTGCCTCTACCCATTCTTAAAGAAGAGGAAGAAGCCTCTCGAAAGGGGGGTTTGTTGGAGATGGGCGGCCAGAGGTAAATCCATTGGTGATGGAGGAGTGCGATCGGTGAGAGAAAGAGAGAGAGTGAAGAAGAGAAATGGAGGGGGGCGGCTTTTCCTCCTTTTCCTTACGAAAAGAAAACCCTAAAAAGGTTTTGCAAAAGACTCCCTTTCAACTTTCAATTTTTTTACAAAAGAGGGCTTCAGAGGTCTTTAGCGAAAATTGTTTTTCAAAAGGCTCAAAATCATTTGTTTTTCTCAATTTTTTCCAAACTTTTGGTTTTTGTGTTATTTTTTTGATTTTTTTGTATTTTTAAATAAAATCCTAAAGTTTGTGAGAAAATAAAGATTAAAACTAATAATTTTTTTTGTGTTTTTGCAAAAATATTTACAAAAGGGAATTTTTCTGAGAACTAAAAGCTATTTTGAGAAAATTTCTTCAGAAATGGGTTTTGATCCGGATTTTGAGGAAATATGGATTTAAAGCACCGGATTCAAACCTGAAAACAATTTTGAATGGATCAATATGGTTTTTAATCTAGAAAGTCTGAAGAATTTGCTTTGATTTCTCAGAAGATGGAGTCAGGGGCAAAAGGGTCATTTTGTAAATCTTTGAAAAAATTGGGGTGTTCACAATCCAGCTGAAGCCCCATTCGATCGTCTTCCAAGTTCAGAGTTAAAGCCAAATCACAGAAGAAGCCTTTTTCCTCTGTTTTCAGAATCTCTGCGAATCGGTAGATAAATTCAACGATAAAGCAAGGGAGAATTCTCTCAATCCATGGTAAGCCGTCCTTTGAATCCTTGGATCATGCCTCTGTATTATTTTCTTCTGCAATTTTACATTTCCTGTTTACATTGTAATCCCCCGATTACATTTTCTTATCGCTCTTTAAATTTTCCTGCACTTCTATTAAGAGCATCCCTGTAACATCAGTTTGTTCATGACAAAACTGATCTACAGATGTGCAATATCAAACAGAACAAGAAGTTCCAACATTCGATTCCCTGTTTTAATCGCATTTGATTTCCCTTTTGATTTCGTTTTGTATATTACGTTTGCTGTATTTCATGCATCTTAACTGCATTTTGTATCATCATATTCATTTGCTCATGATAGGCATTTCTTCATATTCACGATGTATTCTCATTACATTTTTTTCTCTCTTTTTCCCCATCTTAATTTCATTCCACCAATCTTTCCTTCTCACGTCAAATGCTCTAAAGCAAGATCATATTAGAAATTCATCGTATGATTTGAATCTACCATAAAAGAGAATTCCATATCAATCTGGCTTCCCCCTGGATTCCTTCAATCCACGATCTGATCTGCTACATATCAGGCAAGAGACATTCTCTGTGCAGCTTAATGGTGGAAGTCGATTTACATTGTTATGTATCATCGAATTGGATGCCTGTGGCATTGTGCGCCATTTCCACTGTGTAAACCAATAGAGAGAGGGAGGAATCAACAGGGAGCTTTTGTTCTGTGAAAATTCTGAAAAGAATTATTGTATAATGCTTGGTTTGAGTGAGGTATATCAGGTTGTCAAAAGTAACCCAAATCAGAACCTTTTGGCATGGGAATAACTTATTTTGTGAAAAGCCACGGTCCAATTCCTTGTTTAAGCTCATGGAAATTGTCAGGACCTTTGATGTTGAAACCAACAGGAAAATTTTGCACTTCTACAAGAACAATATAAGGAACTGATGGTATTTCACAATACAAAGGTCAGTTTGAGTGGAATTCACCAAGCTCTTATAAACTAACTCAAACCAGTCTCATGTTTGTTTTCCTCTTTTAAGCAATCTTAGAATTTGCTTTTTTTTTTCCTAAAATGGATGAAAACTGTTGTGAAATGGGATTTGAGACTATCCAACATTTTCTTAACTTCTACAGAGCAACCCATTATGCTTCTAAAAGTATTAATCTTGGAGGATCGTTGATAAGGGTTTTGCATACATCTCTTCCTGTTCTAGACTATGGGCTTAATTTCTACATGGCTATTTTTATTTTCTAATTTTGCATTTAATAATCTTCTTTCTGTATGAAACTCATAATTCACCATCTAACTTCATTTAATGACCAAAAAAAAAATCTGTGTTCACAAAGTAAACAGAAAAAAAAAAATCTGCAACCCACCCATTTTTGAGATAAATTCCTCTTGAGACAAATTATTCTCCAGAAATTAAATGGCCCCAATAGAAGTATTTTGTACAGAAATGGCTTCAGCGCAAAAAAAAAAAAATCATTGGGAATGTGATATGCTTCTTGCTTTTTATATTGGATCAGATCTTGGTGCCCTGGCATCGGAAAACTTCTCAAATCTTTTTTTTATCTCCAGTTAGATGCTGGATATCTGTCCAAAGCTAGTGTTTTATTATTTCCTACGCTGAAGCAACACGCTGTTGGTGGCCATTTAAGCTATTTTACTCAAACTATCTTCAATTCAGCTTAAGTCTAAGATGTTGGGCAGATTGCCCCCCTCAAGGAGGGCTACAGCAGTAAGAATTTGAAATTGTGTGGAATAATATGTTTGAGTTTCTAGCAGAGCCAAAACAGCTGGTTATCTTAATGGAGAGTTGTATGAAAATTTCTTGTTGAACTTGTTCAAAATTTCTGAGTATCCATCAGAAGACAATGGCAAATGGTCACAATCCGCAGTGGGAGACATTGCTCCTGTGTCAGGTAAGAGGGTAGCCAAACATTTCTTTGAAGCAGCCATGGAGAAACTTTCAAAGGTAACTCAAGAGGTTGGTAAGACTCCCCACTTCATTACCATTCTCCAGCATACACTTCTGGATGTCACATGCGTGCGGCATTTACAACAGCCTCTTCATTTTTCATAGTACCACTCCACCCACATTCTACATTATTACAAACTTCACCTCACTTACACAGAAGTGCACTATACCACCTCCTCATTTAGCCATCTCTTTTTCACCAAACTCTATGATGTCATTTCGACAATAGTCCTTAGCATCTACCATTTCATATCCTCACTGTATTTGTTATTTCAATTGCCCAGCCCATTCCCTATACCTATATATATATATCTGTGTAGCTACCAATATCCACTTCCCAACAACCCCACTTTACTCCCCCTGTAACCTCACCTCATCACCCTCTTCCCATCCTCATTTGCTGTCAAACATTGCATCATACCCTGCATTTTCATATGCAGTAGCACCTGCGCACTCAGTAATCATTCCACTATATGTTCCAGTGTATCACTCATGTTTTTCAGTAAGTTGTTGTACAAATACACAGCATATCATTCACCATTTCTCAGTGAATTGCTGTATATCATTCACTCTTCTCAGTATATTGTTGTGCAAATGCACAGTATATTCTTCACATTTTTTTTAGTGTGCTGTTGTGCAAACACACAGTGTATCATTCAGGTTGTCACAATGCATTTTATAACACCTTACCTTATATCATGAAGGCATTTTCATACATCTTTCCCCTCCTCTATGAGCATAAGCATTTCGTCATTTTTATCCTAAATGCAATATGATATCTTAGGCTATGTGCATCTTTTTGTGCTAACTCTATTTTGCAAGAAGATATAAGAAGCTTGAATTTCTTTTTTTTTTGACTAGAAATTTCTGATATTTGCAATTCAAAGTTGTAATAAATTAGGTATAAATGATAAAATTTCCAGCTTTTAGATAGAATGAATGGGCATTGTAAAATTCATAAATTGCTTATTTTCATGCTTTTTACCTTTATTTTCCAAAATCTTACAATGGTGAAAACACGAATTGCACGTACACCATTTCATAAGAGGTAATTAACTCTAAGTTGAGGATTTACATCAATGGCCATAGTCAGGATGTAAACAAGACTTAGGATTTTTATCTTTTACGAAATAACACTGGATCCACACTGGATCCGTTTTCCAAAATTCATCATATTTTCCTTATTGTTATCAACGCCAAATTTTTAACTTTTGCGAATCAAACTGACCTTTGAAAAAGATTTTGAAAATAACTCGCCTCCGTTTTAAAATGCGGGAAAATTCCGTAGAATGGGACTCGCCTGTCGGTACGAGGTTCAACCGTTCCTGCCACCTTTAACAGGGGTAATTGAACCAAGGATCAATCTTATGCTCTACTCTATTCAACTTGTCTAAATCATATTCTAATTTCTAAATGCACATAGAATCAGGCATGTGCTATGAATTTTCAGAAAATGCGCTTTTTGAAAATATGATGTTTGCTTTGAAATACTTAGAAATACTCAGAAAATGTAAATGATATCACATGGAAAATCGTGAATTAGGACTTGAAAAATATTTCTGAGGAAAGCAAAAATCGATTTCTGGGAAAATCTTGAGATTTTATAAAAATCAATTCTGAGAAAACTTGGTTTCTCTGAATTCCAACTTTGAACTTGAAAATATAACTTGAAAGTTTGAATTTTGAACTTGAGAAACACTTGAAACATACTTTGAGATTTTCATATTCTGAGAAAATCGATTTCTCCATATGACTTAGAAAATTTTGAGAAAATGAACTTCTTTGAATTAAAATTTGAATGAGAATTGGCAAATGCATGAAATAAATGAATATGGATTTGCGGAATTGGGAAATACTTTTTGTATTTTTGAGAAATGCAGTGCATTTTTGAAGTTAGCCTAAGAGTGTAGGCTGAATGTGGCAAATGTGAAGATCATAAATCTAAGTATCATTCGTATTCTGACTATGGCCATAAATACAAATTCCACCAAGTTTATAAACTTCATAGAAGCTAGTGCATGTGCCATTCGTGTAGATCATAGTGAATTTATAAAAATATGCATGAATCATCATCCATCACACATTAACATTATAAAAATAAACTATATGCAATGCAACCTAAGCTAAGCAGGAAATGTAAATTCTTATTCCAAAGTTTAATTACAAGTTACATCACTATTGAAATTTAAATACATGAAAAATAAAGTCTTCAATGTACCTGCAAAACTAGAAAACTTGGTTAATGATGATATGTTGGCTTTTCTAGGTTTATCCAGTAATATCGAGAAATTACTGGATTTTGCTAGATATAAGCCTTTTCCATGATTCCCTTAAATCAAAATTATAAAAATATGAATTAAAATAGAAAAAATATGAAAATGGAATTTGAAATTTCGAAATTGGGGTCAAAATGACCAAAATACCCCTAATAACAAGACTATGGCCTTGAAATTAGGGTTTTTAGAAAGATATTTGGTAAAATGCAAGTTTTGAAATTTGAATGTAATAAACTCAAACCAAATATGCTATGACATGATTAAAAATATGAAATTAGGGTTAGGGATTTCGAAATTTAGGTCAAATGACCAAATTGCCCCCTATAGCAAGACTATGGCTTTGAAATCAGGGTTTTTAGAAAGAGATTTTGGTAAAAATTTGGGTTTTATGACCTAAATGAAATCAAATGAGCATAAAATTAAACCTAAAGCATCCTAATATGATTATGAACATGATTAAACCCTAAAAATATATGCTTATGCACGAAAATCCAATAATATCACAAATTTTGTGATTTTTGCAGTGTTTTTGGATCTTTCAGGAACCCGGTTTTGCAATTTGCTTAATTCAGCCATCAAATGGATTCGAAAATCCATAAAAATTGGTACCTGCACTTGTTATAACCCTAATGTCGAATTGGAATTATAAAAATAATTTTTTGACATTAACTTAATCTGAAAATTGCATTAAACCCTAAAATATGCTATTTTTGACCTAATTCACCAACCAGTCTCAGTCCAAGACCTAAACCAGGGGTCAAATCTCCATGGAAATTTATGAAATTTTACAGAGACTAACTAGGAATAAAAACAGAGATTTCCCAATTTACAGATCAGAAAAAGCATCTCCGGTTAGGGAGAAACCCTTCCGGCAATCTGAGCTAACATATTTCACTCTTAACAGGGATTAAAACAGCTATTCCAGATTGAAAATACAGACATAAATAGCAATTCTAAACAAAAATCTCTGAAATTTTAGTGATGAACAGTAGTCAAAAAAATAAGAATACTCACTTTTTACATATCTAAAATCGGATCTGTGGTTTGGGATTTATGACTAACACAAGTATGATTAGGGTTTTGGTAAACCCTAACGAGTTTTAAATTTAACCACAGATTCTCTGAAAAGGGCAAAATACTAAACAGTGGCCAAAAAATCCTAAAAAATCACGGAAGACAGATCTATTCAATGTGAATCCATAGCACTTTACAGATCTAAAATCTAATATAATATGAGAGAAATATCATCACAGCAAGTTAACTTCTTGATTTTAACCACGATTTTAAAGCTTTAAAAACCCGATTTGATATCTGATTTTTTTGACAGGGTTCCCGAGGTCCAAAACCTCTGATTTTTTTACAGTAACTCAATAACATATGCATTCATCACATATAAAAAAATCAGAAATAAACAATGAGTGCTTCAATCCGAAATAACATTATCTTTACTGTTTTAAACCTAAAACACACAGAAATTTAAGAAACTTGAAAAACCATGCATTAACTAATGTAAATAAATAAAATAAACCATAAAACAGTAAATAAAACTTATTTCTATGCTATAGAACGTAAAAAAAATATGAATAAACCATGAAAATAAAATAAAAACAGGGAATCAATGGCTGGAATTTGATATTACCTTTAAAACATAGATTTAACCCATTAAAAAGGGTAAATCATATATTTTATTGGTTAATAATGCAAAGAATCATATTAAAATCACTTCTAATGGATTAAAATTTCTGTAAATCATCCAAAATAGGGTTAGATCACCTTCTTGGATTGTTCTTGATGATTCTTGATGGTTCTTGAGGTTGAATCCATGGTTTAATCCATGAAGATGATGGTACCAATGGCTAAATCATGTTTAAAACAATGAAAAACATTAAATAAAAACTAAAAATTAGAGAAAATAGTTACCTTGAGGTTGCTGCAATGGAGGAAGGGCTGGAGAGGAGAGAGAAGCTCCAAGAAGTTCCAAGAGGAGAGATGGAAAAATCGTCCCCCCCTATGGGGGCTTTTTATAGAAAATTTTTTTAGGTTAAAAACTTTGGAATTTTGGAAAATTTGGACTCTTCTAAGGGGGGCGATTTTGGGGTGGAGTTACCTATCTACCCCTAGTCTAAATTATCCTAAATAATTCCTATCTAACCCCTATCCTATCCTAGAAAACCCCCAAATGTGGTGCCACTTGGCATTTTCTCACATTGGGTTTTTAAAACTCCTTTAAAAACATTTAAAAACACTAGTTTTAAAAACTAACTTTCAAAAAATGAGTTTTTCAAAATGGTTTTGACTCTTCTAAACCTCTAACACTAACCAATACATCCACTAACCCTAGTCTAGCCCTGACTGACTCGAATATGGCGCCACCCCGAGTGGGCCCTACTTGAGTTTTTACAAAAAGATGATTTTAAAACTTGAAATTGAAGGAGTTTTCAAAAGCTTTTCAAAAGCAAACTTTGAAATTGAAATTTTTGAAATGGTATAGGATCCTAACTGAGTTAGAATTCCTCTGGATATGGTGCCAACTGAGTGGGCCCACATCGAGTTTTAGAAATTTTGAAATAAACACTGAAAATGGCTTTGAAAAAGGGTTAAAATCGACATTTGAAATTCAAGATCTTTGAAAATAGGGTCTCAAGCGAACTGGAACTCCGAGTTAGAGTCCTGAACTCTTAGGACTCTGAGATTTTAGATTTTAAAAGTCAAATGAAAGGATTTTCCAAAGATTTTATCAAGAAATGATGAAATAAGTCAGAAAACACAGTCAGGGTTAGACTCCTAACTCGACCGAACTCTAAAATAGAGTCCTGAACTAACTGGACTCTGTAAAATGACCTAAATTTCGAAAACAAACGGAAAAGATTGAAAATGGAAGTAAAACAGACTTCAAAACAGACTCCTGACCGGATCAGGACTCTGAGACAGAGTCCTGATCGGACTGAAACTTTCAAAATTTTGAGAAATTTGATGAATAGAGGAATTCAGAAGCGACACCACCTCAATGGGTCTCATCTGTGAATTGAAATCGATTAAAATTTGAATTTGAAATGAATCCAGATTGTTTCCTTGAGAAAATATTTCGAAATATAAAGTCCTGGGGTTGGAAAATGACAGTGTTGAATAAAAACCCAGGTTTTGAAATTGATTTTGAAATAAAAGCTTTTAAAATTCAAATCTGGATTGAATGTTTTGAAAACAGAAGTGCTAGATCTCGAGAATGAGATGTAATGGCATGCAATGCGATGAAATGATATGCCGAATGCATGCAATGATATGCAATGACACATGAAATGGACAAACACTGGATGAGGGTGAAAATTTGGGGTGTTTACAGATGCCCCTCTTTGCTGCTAAGCCGGTTGAAAGCCGAGCTTAGTGGCAAAGAAAACACACCAAATTTGGATTATAAAAATGCCCCAGTTAGATGAATCTGACCGGGTATGAAAGAATTAATTCAAATGATGATGATAGATATGAAATGGAGAATAAGAAGAAAATTTTATTTCAAAATGAAGTGAGATTCAGGTTTTGCCCTTAACCTGGATGGGACAGAAAATACCTCGTGTAGAAACGAAGCTCAGGTTTGACCCTTAACCTGACCGGGAAATGAAATACCTTATCAAAGTGAAGCTCAGGTTTAACCCTTAACCTGATCGGGTTGAAAATGAAATACCTCATCAAAGGAGGCCCAGGTTTATACCCTTAACCTGATTGGGCAGAAAATGGAATACCTCATCAAAGGAGGCTCAGGTTTATACCCTTAACCTGATTGGGCTGAAAATGAAATACCTCATCAAATGAGGCTCAGGTTTATACCCTTAACCTGATTGGGTTGAAAATGAAATACCTCATCAAATGAGGCTCAGGTTTATACCCTTAACCTGATTGGGTGGAAAATGAACGGAATCCTCGAAAGAAGAGACCGTGATGGAACCTTCGGATTTCCGTACAATGAATCCGATAGGGGTTTTGCAAAAGAAAGGAAATTGGGGTCCCTAAAGCTTGAAAAGGGTTTGATTTTGGGCGTCTCATTGCTGAGACTAAATAGCTTTTGAAATTGCCTTTTGCTGAAATTGGTGGCTTAACCTCAAGCCGAAATGGGACTGTCTATGGTGGGACAGTGGGGACACAGGGAAGTGTGTGAATCTGAGAGCCCGTGCGCTCAGATTATACCAAAGAAGGGAAGGAATCTTGAAAAATCCCGTAATCAAGTCCTAAAAGGGATAACAACTGATGTCAGGATGCGCCAAAGATGAACCTCAAGCTCTCGCCTCACGTCAGGATAGCTAGAAAATATTGTCAAAATGTTGAAAATTATTGTTGATTCAAAATAATTGAAAGTGATGCACATTGTTTTGAAAGTATTCCCTCTTTTCTACCTGAAGTATTAACTCCGACTGAGCTTAACTCCGTAGAATCAAGATTCGAATTCAAATTGCTTGCGATTGGCTTTCTTTCAAGGAAGCTATCAATTTCCTTGATATGGACGAGAAAGAAAATATTCTTGATATTGCGAGAGCTATTGGTGAAAGAATACTGATAAAAGAATTTCACAAAATTAAAGAAGATTCTTGATAGATTCGGCAGTCTGATATCCTAGGATTCTTTTCTCATGATGATCTTTCTGCACTCTCTTTTTAGCAGATTGGAGCTCTCTTGTATTTTTCGGGAATTACATCATCCTTCATTTTGAAGATGTCCTGACTTTTCTCTCTTTTTTTCTTGGGAAGGGTACGTCACAAACTCCTTCATCTCAGAGATGTTCCGATCCTTCTTTTCTCTCAAGGATTATCTTGATAGTTATTGGCTTATTGGTTGGGAATCTCTTGATGATAGCTAGAATCAAATATCTTTTAGGGTTTGTCGGTAGGCTCATCACACTCACCTTCATCTCGACGGTGATCTGAACTTTCCCTGGAAGGATCCGTCACAAACTCCGTCATCTTGGAGATGATCCAAATCTTCTTTGGCCCCGGGGGTCAACTCGCTTAATTCGCCTTCATCTTGACGACAATTGAGAGATCCCTTTTGCAGATATTTAATTGCAGCTTAGGTGATTGAAGAGATATGAAAATTGAGTGGATTTTTCTGTATCACCCAAGATATTTCGACTGCTTTATTTTTCAAGAATGGTCTTTAAAAATGTGCCATTGACTGCGATCAATATCAATCACTCATGGCTTTGCAACAACATTGAATTCTCTTTGCTGGCCATATCGCGGATTTATTCTTCATCCTTTTGGTTTGCCAATAAAAAGATTTTGAACTTTGAATCCTTTTTCGTGAAAGCATTGCCCTTTCGGAAGTAATAGTGGAGGTATTCTGAAGTAATAATTTTGTGCAATAAATATTTTTGAAATCAACAAATATTTAATGACAAACTGGCAAAACTTTCTTGAAATCCTTTTGTGAAAGCGAGCATTTGAAGCACAACGCAACACATCCATGACAAAAATTCTCTTCTCCTTTCCCCAAAGGAGAAGATTCAGAAATTAGAATTGAGAATTACTCCTCTCTTCCCTGAAGAGGAGGTGTTTGCAAAACGAACTTTCTAAGAAAAATTAAGCTTTCGTCAAAACTTCCTAACATTAGGCTTCTCTTATGGAAAGGCGGCCGGAATTGGTGAGATTGGTAAATTGGTCATGAAGAAACGAGTTCATCACACTCTCCCTGAAAAGAGGGTCCTTCATGATGAAATCGCCTAGTCTGAAATTATGGGGCCACAAGGAAAGCAAGTCTCCGTCGAGTCTCTCCCTATAAAAAGGGTTCCTTGTGTGAAATTTGGAATTTTGTTTTGCAAACGGTTCACAAAGACACGAGTCCCTTCAAACTCTCCCTGAAAAGGGGCTAAGTGAACGAATTGGATAGCATGCGAAAAGAGCGAGCTCCCTCGAACTCTCCCTATAAAAAGGGTCTCTCGCAAGAGAAAATAATTGAAATTGGGTATTGGGTGACTCAAAAGGGTCAAATTTTGGAAATTGGAATTTTGAAATTTGATATTTGAAATTGGAAATTGGAAATTGGAAATTGGAAATTGGAAATTGGAAATTGGAAATTGGAAATTGGAAATTAGAAATTTGGAAATTTGGAAATTGATAATTGGAAATTGGAAATTGGAAATTTGGAAATTTGGAAATTTGGAAATTGATAATTGGAAATTGGAAATTTGGAAATTGGGAATTTGATGAGTGATCAGCACGAGGACTGAACTCAAGAGGTCGACTGACATGACACGAGTGCTCGATTTTGAAAAGATACCGATATGCATACCGGTTTAAAAATGTACCAGTTTGGATACTGGATTTTGGAAGATTACCAGTACTAGCGCTGGATTTTGGAAGGTTTCCAGTACGAGCGCCAGATTTTAAAAGGTTACCAGTACGAGCACTGGGTTTTGGAAATTTACCAGCACGAACACTGGATTTTGAAAGTTTACCAGCACGAACACTGGATTTTTGAAAAATTACCAGCACGAACGCTGGATTCTGAAGAATTACTAATTGATTTTGATGGAAGATTTTCAGTTTTCACCCTTACGACAACTTGGACAACTGTCGGGATCTCAAGATTTATCCCTTATCCTGAATAGGTAATCGATGCTAATGCAAATTGATGCAGATGAATGCGAATGAATGCATGCAAATGCGAATGAATGTAAATGGGTGCATATGCGTGCACAAGTGCGTGAAATGAGAGATTTGTTTATCCTGCCTGCATACAGAATATTTGTAGATAAAAACAAAATTTTAAAATGCCCCAGTGTAACTGGGAAAGGAATTTTGATCATTATTGAAGAAAAATTGGAAGGATTACAAAGAATAGAGAATTGTTCAAGTATATAATTTTTTCAAATGTCGAGCATTGATGGGATCTGGTAATTCTATTCCATCAGCATTGATGAGCCGATATGAATTGCGAGGTAGTGCCTCTTTGACAACATAAGGACCTTCCCAATTTGGCGACCATTTGCCATCCGGGCGATGCCTGAGATAAGTTGTTGATCTGAGCACTAGATCATTGACCCGAAATTTTCTCTCAATGACAGATTTTGCATATTGTCGGGCTATCCTCTGGCGATAGGATTGAGCATGCTCTGCTGCTCTGAGCCTTCTTTCATCAAGCAAATCAAGTTGTACCAGTCGCTGTTGCTGATACTGATCAAGAGGTAATTCTAGAAGTGATGCAAATTTTAGAGCAGGTTTCTGAACATGTAGAGGCATCACTACTTCAGTTCCGTAGACAAGTTCTGACGGAGTAGCATTCGTTGGAGTTCGAATGGTGGTTCTGTATGCCCATAATGCATCATGAATCTTTTCATGCCAGTCACGGCCCGTTTCTAAAGTTCGTTCCAGGATTCGAATCAGAATCTTGTTGGTGACCTCTGCCTGACCATTCCCTTGAGGATAATGAGCGAAAAAATGATGATGAATTCTGAACTTTGAGCAGAATGTCCTCATTCTCTCATTCTTGAAATGACTGTCATTATCCGACACAATATCATGCGTTATACCGAAACAGCAAAGGATATTCTTATGGATGAAAGAAACCATGTGTCGACCTTCTACTGTGCGTAGAGTGACTGCTTCTACCCATTTAGTAAAATATTTTGTTGCGGCAAGAAAATATTTATGACCATTGGAGGCTGAAGGAGTGATGGGGCCTACAACATCGAAAGCCCACATGGAAAATGGCCATAGCGAGACGACAGATTGCAAGTATGTCGTTGGTGCATGAATGGAAGGCGCATGCATTTGACATTGAACGCACTTCTTTACAAAACGATAGCAATCTTGTTGCATAGTTCTCCAGTAATATCCTGCTCGGATGATTTGTTTGACGAGAGTCTGATAGCCAACATGGCCACCGCAACTGCCTTCATGTGCTTCTTGCACAACTTCTTTGGCTTCTTCTTCGTCCAAACATCTGGAATACTCAGAACTGAATCCACGACGACAAAGGACGTCAGCAAGAATAAAATATCGAGCAGACATGCGTTGAATTGCTCGCTGCTCTCTCTTTGATAATTCTGGAGGAAATTTGCCAGTTTTAATGAAATTTTTGATATCATGATACCAAGACTTCTCCTTCTGCTCAGCCTGGTTTATCTGCTCTATTGGGACGAAAGCGGGTTGATCAAGTCTGACAATTTCAAGTGAGCGACAAGATTCTCCACTTCCGAAAGACATGATGGATCCCAGATTAGCTAAACTGTCTGCAATTTGATTGAAATCTCTCTTGATATGAAAAAGTTGGAATTCTTCGAATTTGTTGGCAAGAGCTGAGACAATCTTCTGGTAAGGAAGTAATTTCTGATCTTTTACTTGCCATTCGGCCAGAACTTGATTGACGATTAACAGAGAATCACCATAAGCATGCACTCTTTTGACATTGAAGTCCTGTAGAATTTTCAGACCTTGTATCAAAGCTTCATACTCGGCCATATTATGAGTGCACTGAAAATCCAGTTTAAGAGAAAAGGGAATCATCTCCTTCTCTGGTGTAATTAGTAGAATTCCGATTCCTATGCCTGCCATATTCTTGGAACCGTCGAAGAATAAATTCCAAATTGGAGGTTGTTGAATATTGCAGATCCGCTCATCGGGGAAATCATCCTCAGCTTTAACATCCTCTGCTAGAGGAAAATCTGCTAATTGGTCTGCAATTGCTTGGCCTTTGATAGATTGCTGAGAGACATATTTCAAGTCGTATTGCATTAATAGGACTTGCCATTTGGCGATCCGTCCGCTGAGAAATGGTTGTTCAAGAATGTACTTGAGAGGATTTAATTTAGATAGAATCTTGACTTCAGACGCCAATAGATAATGCCTCAATTTCTGACACATCCATACCAAAGCTAGGCATGTCTTCTCTATCTGAGAGTATTTCTTCTCATAATCAATAAAGGTCTTGCTCACATAGTAAATGGCATGTTCTATCAAGCTGCCTTCTTCGTACTGCGCCAGGAATCCACCGCAAGCAACTTGATTAACTGAAATGTATAGCAATTGGGGTTTCCCTAATTCTGGCAGCTTTAAAACAGGAGGATTGAGAAGATATTTCTTGATGCGTTCGAATGACTGCTGACACTCTGGTCCCCATTCGAACCTCACTCCTTTTCTGAGCAAATGATTGAAAGGCTCACATCTCATGGCCAAATTAGAAATGAATCGCCGAATTGATTGCATGCGTCCTTGAAGGCTACGCAATTCTTTGAGATTAGTCGGAGGCGGCATGCCAATGATAGCCTTGGCCTTAGCGGGATCCATCTCTATCCCCTTCTTGCTGACTAAGAAGCCTAGCAACTTGCCAGATTCGACTCCAAAAACACATTTTTGTGGGTTGAGTCTTAGCTTGTAAAGAATGAGCTGCTTGAAAACTTGATTGAGAGCTTCGATGTGATCTTCCTCTTCTTTGGATTTTACTAGAATATCATCAACATATGCATCCATGATTTTGTGCATCTGATCATGGAAAATAACGGCCATAGCGCGCTGATAAGTGGCTCCAGCATTCTTAAGCCCAAAAGGCATAACCATGTAACAGAAAGTGCCCCATGGCGTGGTAAAGGATGTTTTGGATTGGTCACGAGCGGCCAACTTGATTTGATTATATCCGGAGTATCCGTCCATAAAGGAGAACATAGCATGCCCGGTTGTGCTATCGACTAGGAGATCAATGTTTGGGAGCGGATAGTCATCCTTTGGAGTGGCTTTATTGAGATCACGGAAGTCGATACAGATTCACACTTTTCCATTCTTCTTAGGAACTGCTACGATATTCGCCAACCAATCCGGGTAATCAATTGCTCGAATGAATTCTGCTTTAAGCAGATCCTCAAGTCCTTCCTTGACCTGTTGCTCGATTCGAGGATCCATTTTTCTCAACTTCTGCTTGACTGGTTTCGCCTCAGGCTTCAAAACGAGGCGATGTTCCACCAATTTCGGATCTAAACCTGGCATATCCTCATAAGTCCATGCGAATACTTCTTCATGCTGCTTGAGGAAATTAGTGAGCCTTTCTTTCTCTCCTGGGCTCAAACCAATGCCAATTTTGAGAATTCTAGGATCGTCTTCTGATCCGATATTGATATCCTCAGTCGGATCTTGAACTAAGGATGATGGCTCATCTTGCCTCTGAATCGATGCAAACTCTGGCAGTTCCTGAAGAGCTGAATCAAACTCTGCGGATTCTTCTGACTGCTTTGCAGTTTGACTACATTCTGTTCTTATTCTGACCTGATGAATTATTGCTGATTTCGAACAAGCTTTTGGATTAAAGACGAGCTTCTTGATAGATCGGGAAGACATTCTGAAAATTGGAGGATAAATTGATTTAGGGAAATTGCACATCATGAAATAAATTGCTTTTATTGAAAATAATTGGAAAGATAAAAGAGCAAAATGATTTCAATTTTGTGAAGATTTAATACTAAGGAATAAAGAGACAAATGGCACCAAGATAGACAAAGGAAACTGGCAACTTTATTGAAAGATAGAATTAATCAAAATGACAATGATGAAAATGAAATGGGATATCATCCCGACAAAAGAATAGAAAAAGAAAGACAAAGAAATTCTTCTAATGCGCTCCCTTAATGAAAACAGTCCCTTTCTGAGATCTTCGGCCATTAAAGCCCAATCCGGCTCTTTTAGGGCAGTGCTGAGGAATCACTGGTTCAAGACGACCATCTTCATTTTTGCCTAGGCCTCGAAAAGGCTGGTAGCCATGCTTTACTAGTAAATCAAATCCCTTTTTAGTCTTCATAAATTGGGAGAATAGAGGATGACCCTTAAGTGTGCTGTAATCAATTCGTCCTCCAATCTTGAAGAACTGTGGACCTCCCCATCGGGTCGCAGCCACTGTATGCTCGGGTTGCTCTGCCATCTGCATTATTCCTGAATCCTCTTCGAAGCTGACCTCTTCAATACCCCTAATGCTAGGGATATCAGCAGTGAAAGAGGGCCTGAGAACCATGGGCTGTGCTAGCCTCTGCTCTGGATCTTCGCCTAAGACTGTCGTGATCATACCACCTTTTGACCACTTGATGCATTGATGCAGAGTAGACGGTACTGCGTTTGTGTTGTGGATCCATGGTCTCCCGAGAAGTAGATTATAAGTGGGCGGCACATTGACCACGTGAAAGAGAATTGAATGGACCGAGTAGTCAATGAAGATCTCTAAGAATATTTTTCCTTTCGCTGTTTGGCCATGATTGTCGAACCCATAAATGGTGATTGGATCTGGAATGTATTCTTCTTCTTTTATGCCCAAAGCTTTGGCGGTCATTTCCGGACATATATTGAGGCTGCTGCCTCCATCGATTAGCACATGAGGAACTGTCATCCCTCTGGTTCGAACCACAACATACAAGGCATTGTTGTGAAATACATGAGGTTTAGGGAGATCCTCATCGGAGAAAGTAACTGGAGCATTAGTCATGGCCTGATTGACTATATGGGCCATGTCTTCGAGAGTTATGCTTGGTTTCACCTTGATTTTCTGTAGCAGATCATTCAACACCTGCTGATGCTTGGCGAAGGCTTGAGTTAAGTCCAAAATTGAGACATGGGATAATGTTGTAATAGGCTTTAGAGTGGATGTCTCGCTTTTCTTTGTGGTGGACTTAATGAGATGCTTAGGGAGCCATGGCATACTTCTGGCTACCTCGGGAGATATCCCAGCGGGCTTGTCAGATACTTTCAATTTGCCGAAAGCTGAAATAAGGTCCATCTTCTGGGCCTTGGACCGAGCCTGCTGCAATACCAGGACTTGATGCTGAGCTTGCATGTCATTTTCAGAGCACGGCCTTATATGCTCCTGTGGTTGAAACGACTGTTCGGTGATAACCACTGTAGAATGATGAGGAAATGGTTCTTTTAGAATATCTATGTTTTCATCTTCCGCTCCCTCTACCAGAAGATTTTTATCGATAAGGTCCTGAACAATATTCTTCAGAACGAAGCAGTTCTCAGTATTGTGCCCCACTATTCTGTGGAACTTGCAGAATCGGTCTTTGAATTTTCCCATAGGAACGGGAGGATCGGCCAGCCTGGGCAATTTGACCATCTCCTTGGTCAACAAGTACTCGAGCACAGTCTCGAGTGATTGATCTAATGGAGTGAACTTCCTCTCATAGCTCCATCCTTTGTGCTTCACTTTCTCTCGGGATTTTGGTCCCTGTTCTAGTTGAAGCGGCTTATTGAATTGCGGGATCGGCTTCCCTTTCTGATCATTCCGGTTTGAACCTCCTGCCCCATAACAGAAGTCTCTATTCTGCCCCTTGCGATGATTCCATTTATTATTATTGACAGAATTAGTAAAGTGAGTCTTCTTCTTTGACTCGTTCTGGCCGCTGTTTTTGGTGAAAGTGAAACCTTCATAGAAGCCATTCTCCATACTTAATTCGAGTCATTCGGCTCGCTCTGTTAACTCTATAAAGGTTCGGGATGGTGCGGTGGAGATGAGGCCTTTCAGAGGCTGCGAGAAATTGCTTAAAATTAAGGACAAAGCATGCCCCTCTGATATGGGATGTCTCATTTTATTACAAGCTGACCTCCAGCGGTGGATAAAATCTCGGGCCTTTTCATTTTCTCTCTGTTTCAGGCCATAGAGGTGGCTGAGGGTCGGGAGTGCCTCAGGGTTGAATAAAAAGCGCTCAATAAACAAATTGACCACTTTATCAAACTCTTTCAGCTCTATGGGATTAATATGCTCTGAATACCATTTTGCTGCAATACCCTCCAAACTGCGAGGGAAACAAAGAAATAAGGCTCTGTTATTCCTCCTGAACTTGGAACACTCTGCAAAGAAAAGAGCGAGGTGCGCCTTTGGGTCACCTGAACCATCAAACTTAATGAATTTCTTGGGGAGGTTATCGAGATCATCATCCCCATCCAATCCATCATAGAAGTCTTCGCTGGTGAAGATTTTCTTGCCCTTGTCGCGGGCCTGCAGATCTTTGACCATCTTCATCATGTCATTCACTTGTGACTGCGTAGGGTCGTCAACAGACTGATTCTTGGATTTGTAGGCCGACCCCTGGCCCTGAGTCGACCTTTTGAATTCATGTTTATTTTCACATTCCTTGTCAGCATCGTCAGCTGATTCTGACTCATCAGATATTTCCTCGTGACGACTCTGCTTTTTGCTGATCTTCACATTCTTAACGGCCTGACCCTTATCTTTCTATTTGGTCTGAATTTGCTCAGTACTGGCCTCAGCTTGCTCTGCCAGCATCTTGGTCATCATCTTTTTGAACATGACGTACATTTGGGGATCGATGCCATCATCCGCCTGCTGACCCTGACTCTGAATTGATCGAGGTGAGTCCATCTCTTCTTCTGAGGCTACTGAGTACGCGACGCCTTCAACTGATGCGGCTTTCTTTTTGGATCTTGTATCAACCATCGGGTATCGCAAATGTTCTCTTGGATATCTGCTGATGCTCTCTGCAGGGCAGAACCGATGGTTAGGCTTCTGAAGGAAATTTGGTTTGGAGGAAAATATTTGTTGAGAATCTTGGTAGACAATTGAAATAATATCCCATTACTAGGGATTGAGTCATCGCCGGGATTACGACAATTGCGTTGCTATTCTTTGCAAGATAAACAACTGAAAATATGCCTTGTTACCTAGGCGAGGTCGTCAAACCAAAGTGAAATGTAAAATAAAAGAATTTTATTGAGGGGAGAAGCGTGATTTTATCAATAATACACTTGACAGAGGGGAGGGGGACAGACAATTTTCCACCACTCTACAAAATCAGAAGACACACGAGGACCAGGAAAAATAGTAAGACTGACAAAGGAATCCCAGCCATGTCTGGCAGAATGGTATGCTCCGGACCACTGATCTGATGCGAGATCGAATTCTGGCAGAACCCCCGCTAGTGGATGAATCTCTACGCGCTTCTGCCTCTGAGAGAACTTCCTAACACACCGCTCGGGATGATAGTATGCGCAAAAGAATGGGCCAAGTAGTCTGAATCGCTTGCCGTAAGCATAAGTGTATCTGGGAGGTGATTCCTAACGATCAAAGTAGTCCCATACGACTTCTTCCTCCTGAAGGTTGTCGATCAGAAACCGGTATCGCGCAACTGGAAGAAGCTTTTCACCATTGTATCTGAAGGAACTGGCTCGGACTGGCACATGTCGGAGGAACCAAGACTGCAAGGCATAGGTGCACCCCTCGACTAGGATCGACTTTCCGAGTGCGAAACGAGTCAACCCTCGGTATAGAAAGGCGAGTGCGGCCATGGCTATCGAGAGGCGGCTGGTCTGTCGACTTTCCCATCTCCTTAGAAGCTGAACTATTCTGATATCCATGTAATTCCGTCCATCGGGAAAGAAAGCCAATCCCACCGTGCACAGAACCATCGCGTGCTGAATTCTCTCTCGAGCTGTCCTGGACAACGAGCTGACTTCCACAAATGTCCCATACTGTCTGTAGATTTCGAGCAGGTCCACATATTCGTTTCCATCTTCTTCAATCAGAGGCCAAGACTTGCGTCCTGTCATGCGAGCTAAAGCGTCTCGGGGATCCAGACCCTTGACATTGACCAAAAACTGTTTCTCCAATGGATCTCCAGGCTGACCGGCTGGCTCGGGCAATCCCATAATCTCTGAAAATTCATCTATCAGTACTGTCATCTCGCCCCACGGGAACCAGAAGGTAGAAGTGGTCGGATTCCACCGCTCTGCTAGTGCATGGATCAAGTTGCCGTTGACTGTCTGCTTTCCCACTGCGGATGCCAGTTCCAATCCACACTCGTCCAGATGGTCCGGAAACATACGAGAGAAGTTCTTGAACCATGAATAGTACCACCAGGGAAAGAAGGATCCGGTGCTGAGGACTCGATGTTCGGGAAGACTTTGTCGCACCTCGTAGGAGATGTGACCCTCAGGGAAGACTGAATCAAGCTGACTGGATGCCATTGGACTGGAAGACATGGAAATTGGAATAAGACTTGGAAAATACAGGAATTTTGAGGAAAATGCAGGCAGGATGAAGCAGAAAATTCGAGATCCAGAAGAAAGGAAAGATGAGAAATCACCTGGAGTTTTGAAGAAAATAGAGGAATTTCATGAAAATCGTCCAGGGTTTTAATATTTCATAAAATGGAGTATTTGAAAATCGTCCAAGGTTTAAAACATGGACAGTACATGGACATAGATTGGGGAATTTTGAGAAAATCGTCCAGTATTTTTAGAAAATTGGGGAAAATATGGAAAATAAAAGGAAATGACTATAACATATTCAATCACATTCTGCACAAACAAGTATGCACATACAGCATTCTCTAAAAGCTGACTCTAGATGCACAAATTTTGAAATGGCTGTAGGACCTTAATCCTAACTCTAAGGCTCAGATCATCTGTATCCAATCCAGTTATGCCTATATACTCAAGCCAAGGCTCGATGTACGTGGCATAAAATCAATTTCTCCGGTTCTAGGTTCAAGTTTTCCAACATCCTTGAGCACCTGCCGATATACGTTGGACTATGGCCCTTGATACGTGGCAGGGGGGGTTTCACCCAAATAGGTGGCCCAGTTGTGAGGCTCTGTCCCGAACTATGGTTCTGGAAGAGAGCCCAGCAACGTGAAGACCGGGACAATATAGGTGGGGGTGGTTTTTGAAAACATGAGCACATGCAAGCAAATAGAAGGCTCTAAGTCCTAAAGAGATAGATTTTGAAAAATTTGAAGAAGCAAACATTGTTTTCATACAATTCCTAAATTGAGGAGTGTTGTATTAGACCTAAGTCTATGTGAGCATGAATAATTCTCCTCAATATGGTCCTACCAAACCATACCTAGTCTATATGCATTCCATGTCAGCTGGGTTCAAGTCTAGGCTCCTAGGTTCACATGATATCATAAAGCAAAGCTGACATTCCATGGAAATCGATTTTGACAATTTGAACTAAGTAGAGCATTAGATTGATCAGGCAAAGACAGGTCCCATCTCAGTCGCCAAACCTGTTATCATCGCAAAATTTTTAACTTTTGCGAATCAAACTGACCATTGAAAAAGATTTTGAAAATAACTCGCCTTTGTTTTAAAATGCGGGAAAATTCCGTAGAATGGGACTCGCCTGTCGGTACGAGGTTCAACCGTTCCTGCCACCTTTAACAGGGGTAATTGAACCAAGGATCAATCTTATGCTCTACTCTATTCAACTTGTCTAAATCATATTCTAATTTCTAAATGCCAATAGAATCAGGCATGTGCTATGAATTTTCAGAAAATGCGCTTTTTGAAAATATGATGTTTGCTTTGAAATACTTAGAAATACTCAGAAAATGTAAATGATATCACATGGAAAATCGTGAATTAGGACTTGAAAAATATTTCTGAGGAAAGCAAAAATCGATTTCTGGGAAAATCTTGAGATTTTATAAAAATCAATTCTGAGAAAACTTGGTTTCTCTGAATTCCAACTTTGAACTTGAAAATATAACTTGAAAATTTGAATTTTGAACTTGAGAAACACTTGAAACATACTTTGAGATTTTCATATTCTGAGAAAATCGATTTCTCCATATGACTTAGAAAATTTTGAGAAAATGAACTTCTTTGAATTAAAATTTGAATGAGAATTGGCAAATGCATGAAATAAATGAATATGGATTTGCGGAATTGGGAAATACTTTTTGTATTTTTGAGAAATGCAGTACATTTTTGAAGTTAGCCTAAGAGTGTAGGCTGAATGTGGCAAATGTGAAGATCATAAATCTAAGTATCATTCGTATTCTGACTATGGCCATAAATACAAATTCCACCAAGTTTATAAACTTCATAGAAGCTAGTGCATGTGCCATTCGTGTAGATCATAGTGAATTTATAAAAATATGCATGAATCATCATCCATCACACATTAACATTATAAAAATAAACTATATGCAATGCAACCTAAGCTAAGCAGGAAATGTAAATTCTTATTCCAAAGTTTAATTACAAGTTACATCACTATTGAAATTTAAATACATGAAAAATAAAGTCTTCAATGTACCTGCAAAACTAGAAAACTTGGTTAATGATGATATGTTGGCTTTTCTAGGTTTATCCAGTAATATCGAGAAATTACTGGATTTTGCTAGATATAAGCCTTTTCCATGATTCCCTTAAATCAAAATTATAAAAATATGAATTAAAATGGAAAAAATATGAAAATAGAATTTGAAATTTCGAAATTGGGGTCAAAATGATCAAAATACCCCTAATAACAAGACTATGGCCTTGAAATTAGGGTTTTTAGAAAGATATTTGGTAAAATGCAAGTTTTGAAATTTGAATGTAATAAACTCAAACCAAATATGCTATGACATGATTAAAAATATGAAATTAGGGTTAGGGATTTCGAAATTTAGGTCAAATGACCAAATTGCCCCCGATAGCAAGACTATGGCTTTGAAATCAGGGTTTTTAGAAAGAGATTTTGGTAAAAATTTGGGTTTTATGACCTAAATGAAATCAAATGAGCATAAAATTAAACCTAAAGCATCCTAATATGATTATGAACATGATTAAACCCTAAAAATATATGCTTATGCACAAAAATCCAATAATATCACAAATTTTGTGATTTTTGCAGTGTTTTTGGATCTTTCAGGAACCCGGTTTTGCAATTTGCTTAATTCAGCCATCAAATGGATTCGAAAATCCATAAAACTTGGTACCTGCACTTGTTATACCCCTAATATTGAATTTGAATTATAAAAATAATTTTTTGATATTAAATTAATCTGAAAATTGCATTAAACCCTAAAATATGCTATTTTTGACCTAATTCACCAACCAGTCTCAGTCCAAGACCTGAACCAGGGGCCAAATCTCCATGCAAATTTATGAAATTTTACAGAGACTAACTAGGAATAAAAACAGAGATTTCCCAATTTACAGATCGGAAAAATCATCTCCGGTTAGGGAGAAACTCTTCCGGCAATCTGAGCTAACATATTTCACTCTTAACAGGGATTAAAACAGCTATTCTAGATTGAAAATACAAACATAAATAGCAATCCTAAACAAAAATCTCTGAAATTTTAGTGGTGAACAGTAGTCATAAAAATAATAATACTCACTTTTTACATATCTAAAATCGGATCTGTGGTTTGGGATTTATGCCTAACACAAGTCTGATTAGGGTTTTGGTAAACCCTAACGAGTTTTAAATTTAACCACAGATTCTCTGAAAAGGGAAAAATACTAAACAGTAGTCAAAAAATCCTAAACATTCACATAAGACAGATCTATTCAATGTGAATCCATAGCACTTTACAGATCTAAAATCAGATATAAGATGAGAGAAATATCAGCACAGCAAGTTACCTTCTTGATTTTAACCACGATTTTAAAGCTTTAAAAACCCGATTTTATGTCTGATTTTTTTTGACAGGGTTCCTGAGGTCCAAAACCTCTGATTTTTTTACAGTAATGCAATAACATATGCATGCATCACATATAAAAAAATCAGAAATAAACAATGAGTGCTTCAATCCGAAATAACATTATCTTTACTGTTCTAAACCTAAAACACACAGAAATTTAAGAAACTTGAAAAACCATGCATTAACTAATGTAAATAAATAAAATAAACCATAAAACAGTAAATAAAACTTATTTCTATGCTATATAACCTAAAACAAACATGAATAAACCATGAAAATAAAATAAAAACAGGGAATCAATGGCTGGAATTTGATATTACCTTTAAAACATAGATTTAACCCATTAAAAAGGGTAAATCATATATTTTATTGGTTAATAATGCAAAGAATCATATTAAAATCACTTCTAATGGATTAAAATTTCTGTAAATCATCCAAAACAGGGTTATATCACCTTCTTGGATTGTTCTTGCTGATTCTTGATGGTTCTTGAGGTTGAATCCATGGTTTAATCCATGAAGATGATGGTACCAATGGCTAAATCATGTTTAAAACAATGAAAAACATTAAATAAAAACTAAAAATTAGAGAAAATAGTTACCTTGAGGTTGCTGCAATGGAGGAAGGGCTGGAAAGGAGAGAGAAGCTCCAAGAAGTTCCAAGAGGAGAGATGGAAAAATCGTCCCCCCCTATGGGGGCTTTTTATAGAAAATTTTTTTAGGTTAAAAATTTTGGAATTTTGGAAAATTTGGACTCTTCTAAGGGGGGCGATTTTGGGGTGGAGTTACCTATCTACCCCTAGTCTAAATTATCCTAAATAATTCCTAATTAACCCCTAGACTATCCTAGAAAACCCCCAAATGTGGTGCCACTTGGCATTTTCTCACATTGGGTTTTTAAAACTCCTTTAAAAACCTTTAAAAACACTAGTTTTAAAAACTAACTTTCAAAAATGAGTTTTTCAAAATGGTTTTGACTCTTCTAAACCTCTAACACTAACCAAGACATCCACTAACCCTAGTCTAGCCCTGACTGACTCGAATATGGCGCCACCCCGAGTGGGCCCTACTTGAGTTTTTACAAAAAGATGATTTTAAAACTTGAAATTGAAGGAGTTTTCAAAAGCTTTTCAAAAGCAAACTTTGAAATTGAAATTTTTGAAATGGTATAGGATCCTAACTGAGTTAGAATTCCTCTGGATATGGTGCCAACTGAGTGGGCCCACATCGAGTTTTAGAAATTTTGAAATAAACACTGAAAATGGCTTTGAAAAAGGGTTAAAATCGACATTTGAAATTCAAGATCTTTGAAAATAGGGTCTCAAGCGAACTGGAACTCCGAGTTAGAGTCCTGAACTCTTAGGACTCTGAGATTTTAGATTTTAAAAGCCAAATGAAAGGATTTTCCAAAGATTTTATCAAGAAATGATGAAATAAGTCAGAAAACACAGTCAGGGTTAGACTCCTAACTCGACCGAACTCTAAAATAGAGTCCTGAATTAACTGGACTCTGTAAAATGACCTAAATTTTGAAAACAAACAGAAAAGATTGAAAATGGAAGTAAAACAGACTTCAAAACAGACTCTTGACCGGATCAGGACTCTGAGACAGAGTCCTGATCGGACTGAAACTTTCAAAATTTTGAGAAATTTGATGAATAGAGGAATTCAGAAGCGACACCACCTCAATGGGTCTCATCTGTGAATTGAAATTGATTAAAATTTGAATTTGAAATGAATCCAGATTGTTTCCTTGAGAAAATATTTCGAAATATAAAGTCCTGGGGTTGGAAAATGACAGAGTGTTGAATAAAAACCCAGGTTTTGAAATTGATTTTGAAATAAAAGCTTTTAAAATTCAAATCTGGATTGAATGTTTTGAAAACAGGAGTGCTGGATTTCGAGAATGAGATGTAATGGCATGCAATGCTATGCAATGCGATGAAATGATATGCCGAATGCATGCAATGACACATGAAATGGACAAACACTCGATGAGGGTGAAAATTTGGGGTGTTTACACTTATATATTTTCCCCTTTTATCAGAGTTTAACTTAAAATTAATTCAATATATATACCAATGGCCATAGTCAGAGTATATTGAGAGTTAATTTCATTTTAAACTCTATAAAAGCACAAAATATGTTTCATTCTTCACCTGAATTTAAATATAGATTATTATATAATGCATTCAATGACCATAGTCAAGGATGTATTATATCTTCAATCTTGTTTTAATTCATTTAAAGAATGGAATAGCTTTTCAAAAACCCCTGGCATATCAATGATAGCCTTTGCTTTGGCTGGGTCAACTTCAATTTCCTTTTTGCTGACCATAAAACCCAACAGTTTGCCTGATTTGACTCCAAAAACACACTTTTGGGGCTTAAGTCTTAGCTTATAAAGAATGAGTCGTTTAAACACTTGATCAAGAGCTTCAATGTGATCTTCTTTCTCTCTGGATTTCACGAGGATATCATCATCATATGCATCCATGATTTTGCGCATCTGATCGTGAAAACTGACGGCCATTGCGCGTTGATATGTTGCTCCTGCATTCTTGAGCCCAAATGGCATGACTGTATAACAAAAAGTGCCCCAAGACGTAGTGAATGAAGTTTTTGATTGATCGCGGGTGGCCAATCAAATCTGATTGTAGCCGGAATATCCATCCATAAAAGAGAACATGGCATGTCCTATCGTGCTGCCAAATAGAAGATTGATGCTTGGAAGTGGATAATCATCTTTTGGAGTCACTTTATTGAGGTCTCTGAAGTCTATGCAAATCCTCACTTTGCCACTTTTCTTTGGAACAATGACAATATTGGCTAACTAATCTGGGTAGTCAATAGTTCGAATGAATCCTGCTTTGAGCAAGTCTTCGAGTCCTTTTTTGACTTGTTGTTCTATTCTGGGGTCCATTTTCCTCAGCTTCTGCTTGACTGGCTTAGCGTATGGCTTCAAAACGAGGCGGTGTTCGATTAATTTGGGGTCTAAGCCCGGTATATCTTCATATGTCTATGCGAACACTTCTTCATGTTGCTTGAGAAAATTGGTGAGCCTTTCCTTCTCTTCCGAGCTCAGACTGGTACCGATCTTTAGAATCTTGGGATTGTCTTCCGAGCCGATATTGACATCTTCAGTCGGATCTTGTACTAGAGCTGATGGTTCATCCTGCTTCTGAACTGAGGCGAACTCTAGCAATTCTTGAAGAGATTGATCGAATTCTGAATAATCATCTGACTGCTTTGCAACCTTGCCATCTTCTGTGCTTGCTTTGACTCGGTGAATTGCTGTTGATTTCTGGAAAGCCTTTGGATTAAGAATGAGCTTCTTGATTGTTCGGGAAGACATTCTGAAATTTGGGTAAGAAATTTGATTCAGGTAAAATCGCCCATCATAAGACAAACAATCATTTGAAAAGGATCATGCATAAAATGACATTGGAATTATAAACTAAGAAGATAGAGAAAGGAAATAGATGGCATCCAGATAGACAAAGAAACTTGAAATTTTATTGATTTTGAATAGATCAACGACATTGATAGAATGAGACATTTATTTTGAAAAGAATAGAAAGAAAATAACAAATGGTTCTCAATGTGCCCCTTTGACAAAAACAGACTTCTTTTGTGAGCCTTCGCCGGAGAACTGTTATCATCGCAAAATTTTTACTTTTTGCGAGTCAAACTGACCTTTGAAATAGTTTTGAAAATAACTCGCCTCCGTTTTAAAATGCGGGAAAATTCCGTAGAATGGGACTCGCCTGTCGGTACGAGGTTCGACCGTTTCTGCCACCTTTAACAGGGGTAATAAAACCAAGGATCAATCTACTGCTCTGCTCTATTCAACTTGTCTAAATCATATTCTAATTTCTAAATGCACATAGAATCAGGCATGTGCTATGAATTTTCTGAAAATGCACATTTGAAAACATGATGTTTGCTTCAAAGATTGGAAAATATTTGAAAAATAAACTCTTTGAAAATCATGAATCATGATTGAGATACTGTATTTGAGAAAGTGAAAATCGCTTTTGAGAAATGTGAAATAGCTTTGGAAAACTTGATTTCTTTGAATTCAAACTTTGAAATTGAAAATATAACTTAGAAAATCGAATTTGGAACTTGGGAAATACTTGAAATATCATTGGCAAATCAATATTTTGAGAAAATCGATTTTTGAATAAGACTTAGAAAAATTTTGAGAAAATGAATTTCTTTGAATTGATATTTGAATTGGAATTGGCAAATGCATGAAATGAATGAATATGGATTTGAGGAATTGAGAAATACTTTTGTATTTTTGAGAAATGCAGTGCATTTTGAAGTTAGCCTAAGAGTGTAGGCTGAATGTGGCTAATGTGAAGATCACAAATCTGGGTATCATTCATATTCTGACTATGGCCATAAGTACGAATTCCACCAAGTTTATAAATTTCATAAAAGCTAGTGTATGTGCCATTCGTGTAGACCATAGTGAATTAATAAAATGTGCATGAATTGGCATACATGGCAGTTATATATCAAAGTTTAAACTATATGAAATGCAAATCCTAATCTATGCAGGAATTTAAATTCTTATTCCAAATTTAATTTAATTTACATCACTATTGAAATTTAAATACATAAAAGTAAAGTCTTCAATATCCCTGCAAAACTAGAAAATTAGGTTAGTGAATATATGTTGGCTTTTCTAGATTTATCCAGTAATATTTAGAAATTACTGGATTTTGCTAGACATAAGCCTTTTCCATGATTCCCTTAAATCAAAATTATAAAAATATGAATTAAACTTGAAAAAACATGAATATAAGATATGAAATTTTGAAATTGGGGTCAAAATGACCAAAATACCCCTAATAACAAGACTATGGCCTTGAAATTAGGGTTTTTAGAAAGATATTTGATAGAATGCAAGTTTTGAAGTTCAAATGAAAATAAATCAAACTAAATATGCTATGACATGATTAAAAATATGAAAATTAGGGTTAGGAATTTCGAAATTGAGGTCAAATGACCAAATTGCCCCTGATAGCAAGACTATGGCCTTGAAATCAGGGTTTTTAGAAAATATTTTGTTAAAAACTTAGGTTTTATGCACTAAATGAAATCAAATGAGCATCAAATTAAACCTAAAGTATCCTAATATGATTATGAATATGATTAAACCCTAAAAATATATGCTTATATACGAAAATCCAAGAATATCACAAATTTTGTGATTTTTTGCAGTGTTTTAGAATTCTTCGGGTGCCCTGTTTTGCAATTCAAACCATTCAAGCATCAAATGGATTCTAAAAATCCTAAAAATTGGTACCTGAACTTGTGATAACCCTAATATCAAATTAGAATTATAAAAATATTTTTTTGGCATTAAATTAATCCGAAAATTGCATTAGGTTTTTGAATATTGCCATTTTTTACCTAGTTCACCAACCAGTCTCAGTCCAAGACCCGACCCAGGGGTCAAACCTCCATGAAAATTTCTGATTTTTGATAGAGACCAAATAGACATAAAAACAGAACTTAGGATCAAGGAGATCCTGTACCGGCAATCTAGGCCTGAATATTGCAAACCAAACATGAGTTAAAACAGACACTGCAGATTACAAATTCTGGGATAAATATCAATACTATTCCAAAATATCTAAGATTTTAACAGTGAATAGCTGACAGAAAAATAATAATACTCACTCATTACAGATCATGAATCGGATCTATATTTTGGGATTTATGAATAACACAATTCTGATTAGGGTTCTGGTAAACCCTAACGAGTTTTAAATTGAAAATCAGAGTCTCTGATAGAGGAAAAATACTAAACAGTAAAAAAAAATTCTGAAAATTTCACAGTAGACAGATCTAATTAATGTGAATCCATGTCACTTTACAGATTTAAAATCGGATATAGGATGAGAAAAATATCATGACAACAATTTACCTTCCTGATTTTAATAACGATTTTAAAGTTTTAAAAACCCGACTTGATGTCTGATTTTTCTGACAGGGTTACCGAAGTCCAAAATCTCTGATTTTTTTACAGTAGATCAATCACATATGCATGCATCACATATAAAAAAATCAGAAATAAACAACAAGGATTTAAATCCGAAATAACATTATCTCTACTGTTCTAAACCTAAAACACACAAAAATCTAAGAAACTATAAAAACTATGCATTAATTAATGTAAAACAATAAAATAAATCATAAAACAGTAAATAAAAATTATTTCTATGCTGAAAAACGTAAAATAAACATGAATAAACAGATAAATAAATAAAATATAGGGAATCAATGGCTGGAATTTGCTTTCACCTTTGAAATCATGGATTTAACCCATTTAACGGGTAAATCTCACGTTTAGTCGGTTAAGAACATGAAAAACGTACCTCTCATCGATTCTAATGGATTAGAATCCTTGAAATCACCCTCAAACTGAGTTAGATCATCTTCTTGGGTCGATTTTGGGGTTCTTGGATGAAATCCATGGTTAAATCCATGAACACAAGAGTTTCTATTGTGAAATCTATTGAAAAATCATAAAAACTAATAAAATAATATTAAATAAACTCACCTTGGGGCTGCAGCTGCAATGGAGGAAGGTGGAGGTGCTGGAGAGGAGAGATAGGCCACGAAAATTTTAGAGAAAAAGAGCTCTCTTTTGACCCCCCTTAGGTCCCTTTTTATAGTTTTTCAAAAAGTCACTTAATTAGGGTTAATTAAGAGGTTTTTCATTTTTTCAGGACTCTTTCTAATAAATCCACTAAGGGCAAAGATTTTTTGTGGTTTCCTAACCCTAAATAAACTCTAATTAAACTCTAATTAATACCTAATTAAACCCTAAAAAGTCCAAATGTGACACCACCTAGTATGGACCCACATTTGGTTTTTTAAAACCTGAATTTAAAACCTTTAAAAACCAATGGTTTAAAACTTAAATAAAATAGATTTTTAAAATTGATTTTGACTCCTCTAAACCCCTAACCTAACTAGGACATTGACTAACCCTAGTCTAACATTGGCTTCTTCAAATGTGGCGCCACCCTGAGCGGGCCCTACTTGAGTTTTTTTCAAAAAGCGATTTTAAAACTTGAAATTGAAGGAGTTTTCAAAAGTAAACTTAAAATTAGAATTTTTGAAATGGCATAGGGTTCTAACCGAGTCATAACTCCTCTGGATATGGTGCCAACTGAGTGGGCCCACATCGAGTTTTGAAGAATTTTGAAATAAACACTGAAAATGACTTTGAAAAGGGGTTAAAATCAGTATTTGAAATTCAAGATCTTTGAAAATTGGGTCTCAAGCGAACTGGAACTCCGAATTAGAGTCCTGAACTCTTAGGATTCTGAGATTTTAGAATTCAAATGGAAGAATTTTCGAAAGATTTTATCAAAAATTGATGAAATAAGTCAAAAACACAGTCAGGGTTAGACTTCTAACTCGATCAGGACTCTGAAATAGAGTCCTGAATTAACTAGACTCTACGAAATGACCTAATTTTTTAAAACAAATAGAAATAAATGAAAATGGAATATAAACAGACTTCAAAACAGACTCCTGACTGGACTAGGACTCTGGGATAGAGTCCTGATCGGACTAAAACTCTAGATTTTTTTTGGTATTTTCTGAAAAACAAATGAGAGAATTTTGAAAAACAGTTAAAAACAGGATGAAATTGAAGTTTGGTTCAGAGTCCTGATCTGATTAGGACTCTGAGAAAGAGTCCTGATTCGATCAGAACTCTAAGAATTTCAGTTTTCCTGGTAAGCAAATGATGAAATTTAAGCAAAGCTTTTGAAAACCAGTGAAAATGAAGCGAGAACATCAATTTTGGATAGAGTCCTACTTCGATCAAGACTCTGGGGTAGAGTCCTGATTTGATCAGGACTCTGAGATAAAATCTCAGAATTTTGAAATTCTTTGATAAAAGTGTAATAGTTTTGGTAGATTGAAAGATTTCTGAAAGATTCTCTCAAAATTGAAATCATGATCAGAGTCCTGATCCAACTAGGACTCTCTGAACAAAGTCCTGTTTTAACTGAAACTCTGAGTTTCTGACTCATTTTGAAGGATTTTGAAAGATTTGATTGAAAATGGATAAAAATAGTTGTAAAAGATTAGAGTCTCAATCCAATTGAAACTCTGAAGAAGAGTCCTGATCCAACCAGGACTCTGAGATTTTGGCCAAAACAGAAGATTTTAAAAGGTTTTCTTCAAAGATAGGTAAAAAGGTAGTGAAAAGTAGAGTTTTGATCCGACTAAGACTCTGGAAAAATAGTCCTGATCCAATTAGGACTCTAAGATTTTTTAGATTTTTGATAAGTGAAGGAATCCAGAAGTGACACCACCTAAATGGGCCTCATCTGAGAATTGAAATCAATTGAAATTGAGTTTGAAATGAATCCAGATCGTTTTCTAAGAAAGTATTTAAAAATATAAGGTCCCGGGGGTTGGAAAATGACAGAATATTGAATAAAAACCCAGGTTTTTAAAATTATTTTTGAAAGAAAAGTTTTAAAAACCCGAATCTGGATTGAATATTTTAAAAACAGGAGTGCTGGATCTCGAAAATGGGATGGGATGACATGCAATGCAATGAAATGGTATGCCGAATGCATGCAATGATATGCAATGACACATGAAATGTAAGTACTGGATGAGGGTGAAAATTTGGGGTGTTTACAGATGCCCCTCTTTGCTACTAAGCCGGTTGTAAGCCGAGCTTAGTGGCAAAGAAAACACACCAAATTTGGATTATAAAAATGCCCCAGTTAGATAAATCTGACTGGGTATGAAAGAATTAATTCAAATGATGATGGTAGATATGAAATGGAGAATAAGGAGAAAATTTTACTTCAAAAAGAAATGAGATTCAGGTTTTGCCCTTAACCTGGATGGGACGAGAAATACCTCGTATGGTACGAAGCTCAAGCTTAACCCTTGACCTGATTGGGAAGAAAATGGAATACCTCATCAAAGGAGGCCCAGGTTTATACCCTTAACCTGATTGGGCTGAAAATGAAATACATCATCAAAGGAGGCTCAGGTTTGTACCCTTAACCTGATCGGGTAGAAAATGGAATACCTCATCAAAGGAGGCTCAGGTTTGTACCCTTAACCTGATCGGGTAGAAAATGGAATACCTCATCAAAGGAGGCTCAGGTTTGTACCCTTAACCTGATCGGGCAGAAAATGGACGGCATCCTCGAAAGAAGAGACCGTGATGGAACCTTCGGATTTCCGCACAATGAATCCGATAGGGGTTTTGCAAAAGGAAGGAAATTGGGGTCCCTAAAGTTTGAAAAGAGATTGATTTTGGGTGCCTCATTGCTGAGACTAATTAACTTTTGAAATTGCCTTTTGCTGAAATTGGTGGCTTAACCTCAAGCCGAAATTGGACTGTCTATGGTGGGACAGTGGGGACACAGGGAAGTGTGCGAATCTGAGAGCCCGTGCGCTCTGATTATACCAAAGAAGGGAAGGAATCTTGAAAACTCCTGTAATCAAGTCCTAAAAGGGATGGTGTCAGGATGTGCCAAAGATGAACCTCAAGCTCTCGCTTCATGCCAGGATAACTAGAAAATATTGTCAGAATGTTGAAAATTGTTGTTGATTCAAAATAATTGAAACTGATGCACATTATTTTGAAAGTATTCCCTCTTTTCTACCTGAAGTATTATCTCCGACTAGGCTTAACTCCGTAGAATCAAGATTCGAATTCAAATTGCTTGCGATTGGCTTTCTTTCAAGGAAGCTATCAATTTCCTTGATATGGACGGGAAAGAAAGTATTCTTGATATTGTGAGAGCTATTGTTGAAAGAATATTGATAAAAGAATTTCACAAAATTAAAGAAGATTCTTGATAGATTCGGCAGTCTGATATCCTGGGATTCTTTTCTCATGATGATCTTTCTGCACTCTTTTTTTTTTTTAGCAGATTGGAGCTCTCTTGGATTTTTCGGGGATTACATCATCCTTCATTTTGGAGATGTCCTGACTTGTCTCTCTCTTTTTTTTTTGAAGGGTACGTCACAAACTCCTTCATCTCAGAGATGTTCTGATCCTTCTTTTCTCTCAGGGATTATCATGATAGTTATTGGCTCATTGGTTGGGAATCTCTTGATGATAGCTGGAATCAAATATCTTTTAGGGTTTGTCGGTAGGCTCATCACACTCGCCTTCATCTCGACGGTGATCTGAACTTTCCCTAGAAGGATCCGTCACAAACTCCGTCATCTTGGAGATGATCCAAATCTTCTTTGGCTCCGGGGGTCGACTCGCTTAATTCGCCTTCATCTTGACGACAATTGAGAGATCCCTTCTGCAGATATTTAATTGCAGCTTAGGTGATTGAGGAGATATGGAAATTAAGTGGATTTTTTCTGTATCACCCAGGATATTTCGACTGCTTTATTTTTCAAGAATGGTCTTTAAAAATGTGTCATTGACTGCGATCAATATCAATCACTCATGGCTTTGCAACAACATTGAATTCTCTTTGCTGGCCATATCGCGGATTTATTCTTCATCCTTTTGGTTGGCCAATAAAAAGATTTTGAACTTTGAATCCTTTTTCGTGAAAGCATTGCCCTTTCGGAAGTAATAGTGGAGGTATTCTGAAGTAATAATTTTGTGCAATAAATATTTTTGAAATCAACAAATATTTAATGAAAAATTGGCAAAATTTTCTTGAAATCCTTTTGTGAAAGCGAGCATTTGAAGCACAACGCAACACATCCATGACAAAAATTCTCTTCTCCTTTCCCCAAAGGAGAAGATTCAGAAATTAGAATTGAGAATTACTCCTCTCTTCCCTGAAGAGGAGGTGTTTGCAAAACGAACTTTCTAAGAAAAATTAAGCTTTCGTCAAAACTTCCTAACATTAGGCTTCTCTTATGGAAAGGCGGCCGGAATTGGTGAGGTTGGTAAATTGGTCATGAAGAAACGAGTTCATCACACTCTCCCTGAAAAGAGGGTCCTTCATGATGAAATCGCCTAGTCTGAAATTATGGGGCCACAAGGAAAGCAAGTCTCCGTCGAGTCTCTCCCTATAAAAAGGGTTCCTTGTGTGAAATTTGGAATTTTGTTTTGCAAACGGTTCACAAAGACACGAGTCCCTTCAAACTCTCCCTGAAAAGGGGCTAAGTGAACGAATTGGATAGCATGCGAAAAAAGCGAGCTCCCTCAAACTCTCCCTATAAAAAGGGTCTCTCGCAAGAGAAAATAATTGAAATTGGGTATTGGGTGACTCAAAAGGGTCAAATTTTGGAAATTGGAATTTTGAAATTTGATATTTGAAATTGGAAATTGGAAATTGGAAATTGGAAATTGGAAATTGGAAATTGGAAATTGGAAATTGGAAATTGGAAATTGGAAATTGATAATTGGAAATTGGAAATTTGGAAATTGATAATTGAAAATTGGAAATTGATTGACCCGAAGGTCGAAATTGTGAATTGGTTTACTGAGAATGACATGGGTTCTATAGGGATTCAGCGTAAGAACGACATTGGTTCAATTGAGAACGGCATTGGTTCGATTGAGAACGACATTGGTTCAATTAAGAACAACGTTGGTTCACTGGGAACAACATGGGTTCAATAGGGATTCAGCCTAAGAACGACATTGGTTCCGCAAGGGTTCGACCTATGAACTATCAATTCCATAGGAATTCAACCTAAGGATCATAGCTTAAGAAGGAATGATTCCAACTTGTGAGCTTTGAATGGACCAGGTGCTAAACTGGGTTTTTGAGGGAAGATTCGAATCGGAATTCAATTCTTCAAGGAAAACTAGATGAATTGGATTTTGAAAGACAATTCGAGTCGGAACTCGGATCTTCTAGACCAATTTGCAGGGTAGTTTGAGTAGAAGTTCAAACTTGTAAAGGAAAGCTAAGCGAATTGGATTTGAAAGAAAATTCGAGTCGGAACTCTGATTTTCTAGACCAATTCTGAATTGGATTTGGAAGAAGATTCGAATCGGAACTCGACTCTTCTAGACCAATTCTAGAATCTAGAGGAAAGAAAATTATACGAATTGGATTTGTAAGAAAATTCAAGTCGGAACTTTGATTTTTCTAGACCAATTCTGAATTGGATTTGGAAGAAGATTCGAATCGGAACTCGACTCTTCTAGACCAATTCTAGAATCTAAAGGAAAGAAAATTATACGAATTGGATTTGTAAGAAAATTCAAGTCGGAACTTGGATTTTCTAGACCAATTCTGAATTGGATTTGGAAGAAGATTCGAATCGGAACTCGACTCTTCTAGACCAATTCTAGAATCTAGAGGAAAGAAAATTATACGAATTGGATTTGTAAGAAAATTCAAGTCGGAACTTTGATTTTTCTAGACCAATTCTGAATTGGATTTGGAAGAAGATTCGAATCGGAACTCGACTCTTCTAGACCAATTCTAGAATCTAGAGGAAAGAAAATTATACGAATTGGATTTGTAAGAAAATTCAAGTCGGAACTTGGATTTTCTAGACCAATTCTGAATTGGATTTGGAAGAAGATTCGAATCGGAACTCGACTCTTCTAGACCAATTCTAGAATCTAGAGGAAAGAAAATTATACGAATTGGATTTGTAAGAAAAATTCAAGTCGGAACTTGGATTTTCTAGACCAATTCTGAATTGGATTTGGAAGAAGATTCGAATCGGAACTCGACTCTTCTAGACCAATTCTAGAATCTAGAGGAAAGACAATTATACGAATTGGATTTGTAAGAAAATTCAAGTTGGAACTTGGATTTTCTAGACCAATTCTGAATTGAATTTGGAAGAAGATTCGAATCGGAACTCGACTCCTCTAGACCAATTCAAGACATTTAAAGGAAAGAAAAGTTGATAAGTATAAAGATGACATTTGGGACTAGTTCAACTAGCACGAGCATCAGATTTTGGAAGAGTACCAGTATGAGCACTGGATTTTGAAAGATTACCTGTACGAGCACTGGATTTTAAATGGTTACCAGTACGAGCACTGGGTTTTAAATGATTACCAGTACGAGTACTGGGTTTTGAAAGTTTACCAGCACGAACACTGGATTTTGAAGAATTACTAATGGATTTTGATGGAAAATTTTCAGTCTTCACCCTTACGACAACTTGGGCAACTGTCGGGGCCTCAGGATTTATCCCTTATCCTGAATGGGGAGTTCAATACAAATTGATGTAGATGAATGCAGATGAATGTGAATGAATGCATGCAAATGCAAATGAATGTAGATGGGTGCACATGTGTGCAAAATGAGAGATTTGTTTGATCCTGCCTACATACAGAAAGTTTTGAAGCCAATTTTTAAAATAATGCCCCAGTATAACTGAGGAGTGAGAGTTTGGATGAAAGGATAAGTAGTTGATATTTGATGAGAATTCTCTGAGGATAACGAGGTAAAAACTGACAGTGAGCTTCTTGGTTGATCAGAGAGGCACTTTGAAAAAGGTTACCCCTTATAAAAAGACATTTAAACATTTGCAAATGAGGAATATAAAAGATGACACCAGGCCATAAGAAAGATTGACAAATTTATTAATGCATTAAAGAAGGAAATAACAAATTGATAGAAGAACTGGGACTACATTGTCCCTTCAAAATGACAAAATGATGAAAGTGACATAGTCTCGACATTGTTAATTTTTAGAAAACTTGCTCAGGATGGTCGACTGGTATTTTCCTCATCTTCAATAAGGATATTCTTGTCGATGCAATCTTGAATGATATTTTTCAGGACGAAACAATTCTCAGTGTCATGCCCTACTGCCCGATGAAATTTGCAAAATCTTTCTTTGAATCTGCCCATGATTGTTGCGGGATCAGCTGCTTTAGGTAAACGGATCATATCTTTCGCGAGCATGTATTCCAAAACACTCTCTAGTGTCTGGTCCAAAGGGGTGAACTTTCGATCCGTACTCCAATCCTTGCGCTTTGGCTTTTCTTGATCTTTCTCTTTATGCTGAGGACTAGATTGAAGAGGCCTATCATTGTTGGAGAACTTTCCTTTTTGGCCCTTGGATCCCTCTGAATAGTGATCATGATTTTTCTTGTTGCTTTTGCTATCATTGGTAGAAAGAGTGAAGTGAGCCTTCTTCTTCTGCTCACTCTGATTGTTACCTTGTGTAAAGATGAAGCCTTTATAAACTCCCTTTTCCATGCTTAGCTCGAGCCACTCGGCTCGTTCTGTCAGTTCGATGAAGGTTTTTGACGGTGCCGTGAAAATGAGACCTTTCAAGGGTTGTGAAAAATTATTCAAGATTAGTGACAATGCATGCCCTTCTGATATCGGGTCTCTCATCTTATTGCAAGCTGACCTCCATCGGTGGATAAAATCTCGGGCCTTCTCGTTTTCTTTTTGCTTGAGGCCGCAAAGATGACTGAGAGTCGAGAGTGCTTCAGCATTGAATAGAAAGCGCTCAATAAATAAATTGACCACTTTATCGAACTCTTTCAGCTCTATCGGGTTGATATGCTCTGAATACCACTTTGCCGCGATACCCTCCAAGCTGTGAGGGAAGCAGAGAAATAAGGCACGATTATTCCTCTTGAACCTGGAACACTCTGCGAAGAATAGGGCGAGATGCGCTTTTGGATCGCCCGAACCATCAAACTTGATAAATTTCTTGGGGAGATTATCAAGATCATCATCCCCATCCAGTCCATCATAAAAGTCTTCGCTTGTAAAGACCCTTTTGCCCTTGTCACGAGTTTGAAGATCCTTAACTATTTTCATCAGATCTTTGAGTTGTGACTGCGTAGGGTCGTCAACAGACTGATTCTTGGATTTGTAGGCCGACCTCTGCCCCTGAGTCGACCTTTTGAATTCTTGCTTGTTTTCATATTCTTCGTCAGTATCATCTGCTGATTCTGACTCATCAGATATTTCCTCATGACGATTCTGCTTTTTACTGATCTTCATATTTCTGGCCGTGTGATCCCTATCCTTCTGCTTGGTCTGAGTCTGCTCAGTACTGGCTTCAGCTTGCTCTGCCAGCATCTTGGTCATCATTTTCTTGAACATGATGTACATCTGGGGATCCACGTCATCCTCCACATGCTGTCCTTGACTTTTGGCTGATAGGGGTGAGTCCATTTCTTCTTCTGAAGCGACTGAGTACGTGATGCCTTCAACTGATGTGGTTTTTTTTCCGGACCTTGTATGAACCATTGAATGTCACGACAACTCTCTGGAGATTGCTAACGCTCTCTGCAGGGCAGAATTGATGGTTAGGCTTTTGAAAGAAATTTGGTTTAGAGGAAAATATTTATTGAGAATTTTGGTAGACAATTGAAAGAGTATCCCATTACTAAGGATTGAGTCGTCGCTGGGATTACGACAATTGCGCTGCTATTCCTTTGCAAAAATAAACAACTGAAAAATATGCCTTGTTACCTAGGCGAGGTCGTCAAACCAAGATAGGATGAAATTTAAAGGAATTTTATTGAAGAAAAAAAAAGACATGATTTTATTAATAATAGACTCGACAAAGGGGAGGGGGACGGACAATTTTCCACCACTCCTGATAATCAGAGGACACTCGAGGACCAGGAAAAATAGTAAGAGTAATAAAGGAATCCCAGCCATGTCTGGCAGAATGGTATGCTCCGGACCACTGATCTGATGTGAGATCGAACTCTGGCAGAACCCCTGCTAGTGGACGAATCTCTACGCGCTTCTGCCTCTGAGAGAACTGCCTGACGCACCGCTTTGGATGATAGTATGCGCAGAAGAATGGGCCAAGTAGCCTGAACCACTTGCCATAAGCGTAGGTATATCTGGGAGGCACTTCCTGACGATCAAAGTAATCCCATACGACTTCTTCCTCCTGAAGGTTGTCGATCAAGAACCGGTATCGCGCAACTGGCAAAAGCTTTTTTTCCATTGTATCTGAATGAACAGGCTCGGACTGGCACATGCCGGAGGAACCAAGACTGCAAGGCATAGGTGCACCCTTCGACTAGGATCGACTCTCCGAGTGCGAAACAGGTCAACCCTCGGTATAGAAAGGCGAGTGCGGCCATGGCTATCAAGAGGCGGCTGGTCTGTCGACTTCCCCACCTCCTTAAAAGTTGAACTATTCTGATATCCATATAATTCCGTCCATCGGGAAAGAAAGCCAATCCCACCGTGCACAGAACCATCGCATGCTGAATTCTTTCGCGAGCTGTCCTGGACAACAAGCTGACTTCTATGAATATCCCATACTGTCTGTAGATTTCGAGCAGGTCCACATATTCATTTCCATCTTCTTCAATCAAAGGCCAAGACTTGCGTCCCATCATGCGAGCTAAGGCATCTTTAGGGTCCAGACCCTTGACATTAATCAAAAATTGTTTCTCCAATGGATCTCCAGGCTGACCGGCTAGCTCGGGCAATCCCATGATTTCTGAAAATTCATCCATCAGTATTGTCATCTCGCCCCACGGGAACCAGAAGGTAGAAGTGCTCGAATTCCACCGTTCTGCTAGTGCATGGATCAAGTTGTCGTTGACTGTCTGCTTTCCCACTACGGATGCCAGTTCTAACCCACAATCGTCCAAGTGGTCCAGAAACATACGAGAGAAATTCTTGAACCATAAATAGTACCACCGGGGAAAGAAGGATCCGGTGCTGAGGACTCGATGCTCGGGAAGACTTTGTCGCACCTCGTAGGAGATGTGACCCTCAGGGAAGACTGAATCAAGCTGACTGGATGCCATCAAACTGGAAAACATGGAAAATTGGAATAAGACTTTGGAAAATACATGAAATTTGAGGGAAATGCAGGCAGAATAAAAATAAAGTAGGAAATTCGAGATCCAGAAGACAAAAAAGATGGGAAATCACCTGGAGTTTTGAAGGAAATTAAAGGAAATTTGGAAAATCGTTCAGGGTTTGATGAAATATGAAGAAATAAATGGAAAATGAAGTATTTGGAAAATCGTCCAAGGTTTAAAACATGGACAGTACATGGACATAGATTGGGGAATTTTGAGAAAAACATCCAGTATTTTAGAAAAATGGCAAAATATGGAAAATAAAAAGGAAATGACTATTCAATTACATCTTGCACAAACAAGTATGCACATACAACATTCCCTAAAAGCTGACTCTAGATGCACAAATTTTGAAATAGCTGTAGGACCTTAATCCTAACTCTAAGGTTCAGATCAACTGTATCCAATCCAGTTATGCCTATATACTCAAGCCAAGGCTCGATGTACGTGGCATAAAATCAATTTCTCCGGTTCTAGGTTCAAGTTTTCCAATATCCTTGAGCACCTGCCGATATACGTTGGACTATGGCCCTTGGTACATGGCAGGGGGGTTTTCACCCAAATGGGTGGCCCAGTTGTGAGGCTCTATCCCGAACTATGGTTCTGGAAGAGAGCCCAGCAACGTGAAGACCGGGACAATATAGGTAGGGTGATTTTTGAAATATGAGCACATGCAAGAAAACAAAGGGCTCTAAGTCCTAAAGAGAAAATATTTGAAGAAGCAAACATTGTTTTCATACAATTCCTAAATTGAGGAGTGTTGTATTAGACCTAAGTCTATGTGAGCATGAATAATTCTCCTCAATATGGTCCTACCAAACCATACATAGTCTATATGCATTCCATGTCAGCTGGGTTCAAGTCTAGGCTCCTAGGTTCACATGATATCATAAAGCAAAGCTGACATTCCATGGAAATCGATTTTGACAATTTGAACTAAGTAGAGCATTAGATTGATCAGGCAAAGACAGGTCCCATCACGGTCACCAAACCTGTTATCATCGTAATTTTTTTTTAACTTTTTGCGAGTCAAACTGACCTTTGAAATAGTTTTGAAAATAACTCGCCTCTGTTTTAAAATGCGGGAAAATTCCGTAGAATGGGACTCGCCTGTCGGTACGAGGTTCAACCGTTCCTGCCACCTTTAACAGGGGTAATCAAACCAAGGATCAATCTACTGCTCTGCTCTATTCAACTTGTCTAAATCATATTCTAATTTCTAAATGCACATAGAATCAGGCATGTGCTATGAATTTTCTGAAAATGCACATTTGAAAACATGATGTTTGCTTCAAAGATTGGAAAATATTTGAAAAATAAACTCTTTGAAAATCATGAATCATGATTGAGATACTGTATTTGAGAAAGTGAAAATCGCTTTTGAGAAATGTGAAATAGCTTTGAAAAACTTGATTTCTTTGAATTCAAACTTTGAAATTGAAAATATAACTTAGAAAATCGAATTTGGAACTTGGGAAATACTTGAAATATCATTGGCAAATCAATATTTTGAGAAAATCGATTTTTGAATAAGACTTAGAAAAATTTTGAGAAAATGAATTTCTTTGAATTGAGATTTGAATTGGAATTGGCAAATGCATGAAATGAATGAATATGGATTTGAGGAATTGAGAAATACTTTTGTATTTTTGAGAAATGAAGTGCATTTTGAAGTTAGCCTAAGAGTGTAGGCTGAATGTGGCTAATGTGAAGATCATAAATCTGGGTATCATTCATATTCTGACTATGGCCATAAGTATGAATTCTACCAAGTTTATAAACTTCATAAAAGCTAGTGTATGTGCCATTCGTGTAGACCATAGTGAATTAATAAAAAGTGCATGAATTGGCATACATGGCAGTTATATATCAAAGTTTAAACTATATGAAATGTAAATCCTAATCTATGCAGGAATTTAAATTCTTATTCCAAATTTAATTTAATTTACATCACTATTGAAATTTAAATACATAAAAGTAAAGTCATCAATATTCCTACAAAACTAGAAAATTAGGTTAGTGAATATATGTTGGCTTTTCTAGATTTATCCAGTAATATCTAGAAATTACTGGATTTTGCTAGACATAAGCCTTTTCCATGATTCCCTTAAATCAAAATTATAAAAATATGAATTAAACTTGAATAAACATGAATATAAGATATGAAATTTCGAAATTGGGGTCAAAATGACCAAAATACCCCTAATAACAAGACTATGGCCTTGAAATTAGGGTTTTTAGAAAGATATTTGATAGAATGCAAGTTTTGAAGTTCAAATGAAAATAAATCAAACTAAATATGCTATGACATGATTAAAAATATGAAAATTAGGGTTAGGAATTTTGAAATTGAGGTCAAATGACCAAATTTCCCCTGATAGCAAGACTATGGCCTTGAAATCAGGGTTTTTAGAAAATATTTTGTTAAAAACTTAGGTTTTATGCACTAAATGAAATCAAATGAGCATCAAATTAAACCTAAAGTATCCTAATATGATTATGAATATGATTAAACCCTAAAAATATATTCTTATACATGAAAATCCAAGAATATCACAAATTTTGTGATTTTTTGCAGTGTTTTGGAATTCTTCGGGTGCCCTGTTTTGCAATTCAAACCATTCAAGCATCAAACGGATTCTAAAAATCCTAAAAATTTGTACCTGCACTTGTGATAACCCTAATATCAAATTAGAATTATAAAAATATTTTTTTGGCATTAAATTAATCCAAAAATTGCATTAGGTTTTTGAATATTGCCATTTTTGACCTAGTTCACCAACCAGTCTCAGTCCAAGACCCGACCCAGGGGTCAAACCTCCATGAAAATTTCTGATTTTTGACAGAGACAAAATAGACATAAAAACAAAACTTTTCTTTTTTACAGATCTGAAAAAGCACTTAGGATCAAGGAGATCCCCTACCGGCAATCCGGGCCTGAATATTGCAAACCAAACATGAGTAATATCAATACTATTCCAAAATATCTAAGATTTTAACAGTGAATAGTTGACAGAAAAATAACAATACTCACTTTTTACATATCATGAATCGGATCTATATTTTGGGATTTATGAATAACACAAGTCTGATTAGGGTTTTGGTAAACCCTAACAAGTTTTAAATTGAAAATCAGAGTCTCTGACAGAGGAAAAATACTAAACAGTAATAAAAAATTCTGAAAATTTCACAGTAGACAGATCTAATTAATGTGAATCCATGTCACTTTACAGATCTAAAATCTGATATAGGATGAGAAAAATATCATCACAACAAGTTACCTTCCTGATTTTAACAACGATTTTAAAGTTTTAAAAACCCGACTTGATGTCTGATTTTTCTGACAGGGTTACCGAAGTCCAAAATCTCTGATTTTTTTACAGTAGATCAATCACATATGCATGCATCACATATAAAAAAATCAGAAATAAACAACAAGGATTTAAATCCGAAATAACATTATCTCTACTGTTCTAAACCTAAAACACACGGAAATCTAAGAAACTATAAAAACTATGCATTAATTAATGTAAAACAATAAAATAAACCATAAAACAGTAAATAAAAATTATTTCTATGCTGGAAAATGTAAAATAAACATGAATAAACAGATAAATAAATAAAATACAGGGAATCAATGGCTGGAATTTGCTTTCACCTTTGAAATCATGGATTTAACCCATTTAACGGGTAAATCTCACGTTTCGTCGGTTAAGAACATGAAAAATGTACCTCTCATCGATTCTAATGGATTAGAATCCTTGAAATCACCCTCAAACTGAGTTAGATCATCTTATTGGGTTGATTTTGGGGTTCTTGGATGAAATCCATGGTTAAATCCATGAACACAAGAGTTTCCATGGTGAAATCTATTGAAAAATCATAAAAACTAATAAAATAATAATAAAATAATATTAAATAAACTCACCTTGGGGCTGCAGATGCAATGAAGGAAGGTGGAGGTGCTGGAGAGGAGAGAGAGGCCACGAAAATTTTAGAGAAAAAGAGCTCTCTTTTGACCCCCCTTAGGTCCCTTTTTATAGTTTTTCAAAAAGTCACTTAATTAGGGTTAATTAAGAGGTTTTTCATTTTTTCAGGACTCTTTCTAATAAATCCACTAAGGGCAAAGATTTTTTGTGGTTTCCTAACCCTAAATAAACTCTAATTAAACTCTAATTAAACCCTAAAAAGTCCAAATGTGACACCACCTAGTATGGACCCACATTTGGTTTTTTAAAAGCTGAATTTAAAACCTTTAAAAACCAATGGTTTAAAACTTAAATAAAATGGATTTTTAAAATTGATTTTGACTCCTCTAAACCCCTAACCTAACTAGGACATTGACTAACCCTAGTCTAACATTGACTTCTTCAAATGTGGCGCCACCCCGAGCGGGCCCTACTTGAGTTTTTTTCAAAAAGCGATTTTAAAACTTGAAATTGAAGGAGTTTTCAAAAGATTTTCAAAAGTAAACGTAAAATTAGAATTTTTGAAATGGCATAGGGTTCTAACCAAGTCATAACTCCTCTGGATATGGTGCCAACTGAGTGGGCCCACATCGAGTTTTGAAGAATTTTGAAATAAACACTGAAAATGGCTTTAAAAAGGGGTTAAAATCAGTATTTGAAATTCAAGATCTTTGAAAATAGGGTCTCAAGCGAACTGGAACTCCGAATTAGAGTCCTGAACTCTTAGGATTCTGAGATTTTAGATTTTAGAATTCAAATGGAAGAATTTTCGAAAGATTTTATCAAAAATTGACGAAATAAGTCAAAAACACAGTCAGGGTTAGACTTCTAACTCGATCAGGACTCTGAAATAGAGTCCTGAATTAACTGGACTCTACGAAATGACCTAATTTTTTAAAACAAATGGAAATAAATGAAAATGGAATATAAACAGACTTCAAAAAAGACTCCTGACTTGACTAGGACTCTGGGACAGAGTCCTGATCGGACTAAAACTCTAGATTTTTTTTGGTATTTTCTGAAAAACAAATGAGAGAATTTTGAAAAACAGTTAAAAACAGGATGAAATTAAAGTTTGGTTCAGAGTCCTGATCTGATTAGGACTCTGAGAAAGAGTCCTGATTCGATCAGAACTCTAAGAATTTCAGTTTTCCTGGTAAGCAAATGAAGAAATTTAAGCAAAGCTTTTGAAAACCAGTGAAAATGAAGCGAGAACATCAATTTTGGATAGAGTCCTACTTCGATCAAGACTCTGGGGTAGAGTCCTGATTTGATCAGGACTCTGAGATAAAATCTCAGAATTTTGAAATTCTTTGATAAAAGTGTAATAGTTTTGGTAGATTGAAAGATTTATGAAAGATTCTCTCAAAATTGAAATCATGATCAGAGTCCTGATCCAACTAGGACTCTCTGAACAAAGTCCTGTTTTAACTGAAACTCTGAGTTTCTGACTCATTTTGAAGGATTTTGAAAGATTTGATTGAAAATGGATAAAAATAGTTGTAAAAGATTAGAGTCCCAATCCAATTGAAACTCTGAAGAAGAGTCCTGATCCGACTGGACTCTTAAAGAAGAGTCCTGATCCAACCAGGACTCTGAGATTTTGGCCAAAACAGAAGATTTTAAAAGGTTTTCTTCAAAGACAGGTAAAAAGGTAGGGAAAAGTAGAGTTTTGATCCGACTAAGACTCTGGAAAAATAGTCCTGATCCAATTAGGACTCTAAGATTTTTGAGATTTTTGATAAGTGAAGGAATCCAGAAGTGACACCACCTAAATGGGCCTCATCTGAGAATTGAAATCAATTGAAATTGAGTTTGAAATGAATCCAGATCGTTTTCTAAGAAAGTATTTAAAAATATAAGGTCCCGAGGGTTGGAAAATGACAGAATATTGAATAAAAACCCAGGTTTTTAAAATTGTTTTTGAAAGAAAAGTTTTAAAAACCCGAATCTGGATTGAATATTTTAAAAACAGGAGTGCTGGATCTCGAAAATGGGATGGGATGACATGCAATGCTATGCAATGCAATGAAATGGTATGCCGAATGCATGCAATGATATGCAATGACACATGAAATGTAAGTACTGGATGAGGGTGAAAATTTGGGGTGTTTACAAGAACCCTAGTCCTGGTCTGTGGGGACGATGTTTTTGAATCGTTGGCTCGATGCGACCATCTTCATTTTTGCCCAATCCTTTAAAGGGTTGATAACCATGCTTCAGAAGTAAATCAAATCCCTTTCTTGCCTTCATGAATTATGGAAACAATGGATGATCTTTGATAGTGTTGTAGTTGATCCGACCTCCAATCTTGAAGAATTCAGGACCTCTCCATCGGATCATGGCTACAGTGTGCAGAGATAATTCTGAGGTTGTCTGGAGTATTTCTAGACTTTCTCGAAGACTGATTTCTTCACTTTCTATAATGCTAGGGATATCTGCTGTGAATGACGGTCGAGGGATCATGGGCTGCGGGAGCCTTTCTTCTGGGTCTTCTCCCAGTACAGTTGTTATCATTCCACTTTTGGACCATTTTACTCATTGATGAAGGGTGGAAGGTACCACATTTGCATTATGGATCCATGTCCTTCCGAGCAATAGATTGTAGGTGGGTGGCATATTGACCACATGAAAAAGCATGGAATGCACTGAGTAATTGATGAATACTTTCAGGAATATCTTGCCTTTAGCTGTTTGACCATGATTATCAAATCCATATATGGTGATAGGATCTCGAATGTACTCTTCTTCCTTAATCTCTAGTGCATTTGCTGTCATTTCAGGACATATGTTGAGGTTGCTGCCTCCATCAACCAACACATGGGGTAGTGTCATTCCTCTTACTCGAACGACAATATACAAGGCATTATTATGAAATGAGTGTGGCTTTGGAAGGTCCTCATCCGAGAAGGTGATCGGCGCATTTGTCATGGCTGAATTTACGATTTGTGCCATGTCTTCAGGTGTGGTACTGGGTTTGACTTTAATTTTTCTGAGCAAATCGTCCAGTACTTGTTGGTGCTTGCAGGAACTCTTGGCTAAGTCCAAAATTGAAACATTGGACAGAGCAGTCAATGGTTTTTGCGTTCCCTTTTCTGGCATGGGCTTGATGAACTGATTAAGGAATTAAGGAATTCCTTTTAATTTGGGGGACAATTTTGTGGGTTCTTCAGATACTTTTAGCTTGCCGAATGCTGAAATTATGTCCATCTTCTTAGTGGCTGGTGTTGTTTGTCGTAGCACCAAAATCTGATGTTGAAATTGGAGATCTTGAGGAGAACACGACTTGATGTGTTCTTGAGATAGAAAGGGTTGTTCAGATATTATTGTTGTGGTGTGTGACGGAAATGGTTGATTAAGAATATTCATTTTTTGTTCTTTATCTCCTTCCACCAAAAGATTCTTGTCAATAAGTTCCTGCACAATATTCTTGAGAACGAAGCAGTTCTCGGTCTTGTGTCCCACTGTCTTGTGGAACTTGCAAAATTGGTCCTTCTATTTCCCCATAGGCACAGGGGGATTGGTCAGTCTTGGCAACTTGATCATTTCCTTTGACAGCATATACTCGAGCACATCTTCGAGTGATTGATCAAGGGGAGTGAATTTTCTGTCGTAGCTCCATCCTTCATGTTTAACCTTTTCACGCAGTTTTGGCTCTTGTTCTTGCTGAAGGGGCTTGTTATATTGAGGAACAGGTTTTCCTTTCTGATCACCTTTGTTGTTAGAATTGCTTGTGCCATAGCAGTAATCTTTCTTCTGCCCTTTATAACGATTGTTGTTACTGTTGTTGTTGGCAGAGTAGGTGAAATGAGTTCGCTTCTTTTGTTCACCTTGGGGATTATTTTTGAGAAATGTGAAGCCTTCGTAGACTCCATTCTCCACACTCAGCTCGAGCCATTCGGCTCGTTCAGTCAACTCAATGAAAGTACGAGATGGTGCGGTGGAGATTAATCCTCTTAGAGGTTGTGAAAAGTTGTTGAGGATCAGTGATAGAGCATGTCTTTCTGATATAGGATCCCTCATTTTATTGCAGGCTAATCTCCATCTATGAATGAAATCCCGTGCTTTTTCGTTTTCATTCTGCCTTAGATTGCAGAGATGACTTAATGTTGGGAGCGCCTCTGTGTTGAACAGGAAGCGTTTGATAAACAAATTCACAACTTTATCGAACTCCTTGAGCTCGATAGGATTGATATGCTCAGCATACCATTTGGCTGCAACTTTTTCCAAGTTGCGGGGGAAACATAGAAATAGTGCTCTGTTATCTCTCTTGAATCACGAGCACTCTGCGAAGAACATGGCGAGATGAGCTTTTAGGTCGCCAGAACCGTCGAATTTGATGAATTTTTGGGGAAGGTTTTCCTGATCATCATCCCCTTCTAGGCCATCATAGAAGTCCTCGCTAGTGAAGACTTTCTTGCCCTTGTCGCGGGCTTGCAGATCTTTAACAACTCTAGCCATTTCTCTGAACTGTGCTTGCAGGGGATCTTCTGCGACCTGACTTTTTGGTTTGCGGCTCCTCCTTGGTTCCCGGTCATATTTCAGAAATGTCGGAGGCATCTCATATTCTTCATCGTTGTCTTCCGTTGATTCTGTTCCATCTGAGACTTCTTCTGGCTGAATCTGCTTCTTGGCAGTCTTTGTGGATTTTTTAGCCTTATGACCGTGAAACTTCTGTCTAAACGGATTCTTCTCTGAACTGGTCTCGACCTGTTCGCTCATCATCTTGTTCATCATTTTCTGGAACATGGCGTACATCTGTGGATCTATGCCATCGTCCTCTTGCTGTTGATCTTGACTTCTGACGGATCTGGGGGAATCCATTTCTGCTTCTGAAGCTGATGAGTACTGAGATGTTGTTGTTCTTTTGCCTGATCTTGTCCGAACCATCAAATGCTGCGGATGCTCTCTGCAGGGCAAAGACCTGATTAGATTCTAAAGGAATTGATTTTTGGAAGAAATATTTGCTGGAAATATGGTAGACAATTTGAAAAAGTATCCCATTACTAGGGATTGAGTCATCGCAGGAATCACGACAATTTGTATTGTTATTCTTTAAAAGAGAAATAAACAATGGAAAATATGCCTTGTTACCTAGGTGAGGTAGTCAAACCACAAGAGAAAGAGAGCAAATTTTATTGAAATGAGAAAAATATGACTTTATTGGTCTTGACAAAGAGGTGGAGGACAAACAATTTGCCACCATTCATGATAGTCGGCAGACACTTTAGAACCAGGAAAAATTTAAGGAAAACAAAGGAATCCCAACCGCAGCGGAAAGAATGATATGCCCCGAACCATTGTGCGGAAGTGGGATCGAATTCTGCCATAGCTCATGATAGTACTCTAGATTCAATGTACTGTTGTCTCTAAGAGAGCTGCCGAACACATCGCTCCGGCTGATAGTAAGTGCAAAAGAATGGTCCCAACAATTTGAATCGCTTGCCATAAGCGTACGTGTATCTGGGAGGAGATAGTTGTCGATCAAAGTAGTCCCAGACAATGTCATCTTCTTGAATGTTGTCGATCATGGACCGGTATTGTGCTACTGGAAAAAGTTCTTGGCCATTGTATCTGAAAGAATTCACTTGGGCTGGAACATGCTGGAAGAACCAGGATTGAAGCGGGTAAATGCATCCTTCAACTAAGATGGATTCTCCAAGTGCGAAACGAGTCAAACCTCGATATAAGAAAGCAAGCGTTGCCATGGCTATGGAGAGACGGTTGGTCTGTCGACTTCCCCATCTTCTCATGAGTTGGATTATTCTGATGTCCATGTAGTTTTGTTCATATAGGAAGAGGGCTAATCCTATAGTGCATAAAACCATTGCTTTCTGAATCCTTTCTCTAGCTGTCCTTGATAACGAGCTGATTTCGACGAAGGTCCCATATTGATGGTATAACTCAAGCAGATTGACATATTTGTTTCCATCCAACTCGATCAGGGGCCAAGATTGGTGGCCTGTCATATGAGCTAAGGAATCTCGGGGGTCCAAACCCTTGACATTGATTAGGAACTGATGTTCTAACGGATCTCCTGGCTGACCGGCTGGTTCTGGTAATCCCATATTTTTCTGAAAATTCATCCATTAAAATGGTCATCTCTCCTCATGGGAACCAGAAGGTATAGGTTCATGGATTCCATCGCTCTGCCATTGCGTGGATCAGGTTGCCATTGATGGTTTGCTTTCCGACTGCTGATTCTAATTCTAATCCGGGCTCGCTCAAAAGGTCCGAGAACATGCGAGAAAAGCTTTTGAGCCATGAATAATACCACTGAGGAATGAAAGTTTCGGTGCTAAGAGCTCGATGTTCAGGATGACCTTGTCGCACCTCGTAGGAGATGTGACCTTCAGGAAAAATAGGATCGGTTTAACTGGATGCCATCAGACTGAAAATAGAGAAAGACTCAGAATCAGACTTAGGAAAATTATGGAAATTTTGAAAATTGCAGGCAGGATATAAAATGTAGCTGGAGATTTGAGATCCAGTAGAACGATAGAATGGAAAATCACCTAGAGTTTTGAAAGAAATTGGATATTTGGGAAAATCATCCAGGGTTTGAGAAAATAAAAGGAAAAGATGAGAATATGGATATTTGAAAATATTTTTGGGGAAAACATGAGAGAAATAAAGGTAACATAAAAACAGTCACATCCTGCACAAACATTTATGCACATACAACACTCCCTAAAAGGCTGACTCTAAGATGCATCATTTTAAAACAGTTGTAAAACCTTAATCCTAACTCTAGGTTTAGATCATCTTTATCCAATCCAGTTATGCTGATATACCCGAACCGAAATCCGAGGTACGTGGCATATAATTTCAACTCTGGTTCTAAGATAGGGTTTTCTAATATCCTTGAGCGCCTACCGATATACTTTGGATTGTAACCCATGGTACGTGGTAGGGGGGTGTTAACCCAAATAAGTGGCCCAGTTGTGAGGCTCTGTCTCGAACTAGGGTTCTGGAAGAGAGCCCAGCAACGTGAAGATCGGGTAAAGATAGGTAATAGGGGTTTGAAAAAATGATCACATGCAGAAAATAGAAGGCTCTAAGACCTAAAAGAGATAGTTTTTGAAAATCTTTGAAGAAGCATACATTGTTTACATTCAGATCCTAAATTAAGGAGAGTTGTGTTTAGACCTAAGTCTATATGAACATGAAAATATCTCCTCAATCTGGTCCTACCAAACCATTCCTAAGCTATATGCAATCAATGTCAACTAGGTTAGAATCTAGGCTCCTAGGTTTGCATGATATCAGAAAGCAAAAGAGCTGACATTTTAAGAACACAGTTTTGATAATTGAACTTAGTCAAGCACACTTTCGATCAGACAATGACAGGTCCCATCTCGGTCGCTAAACCTGTTATTGTCGCAAAAATTTTATCTTCCCTTCCCTGCGGGAGAGAGGGGAAACGATTTCCGCGAGTCAAACTTTGACCATAGTTTTGAAAATTGTTTTGAAATACTCGCCTCCGTTTTTGAAAATTGCAGGAAAATCCATAGGATGGGGTTCGACCTGTTGGTACGAGGTTCGACCGTTCCTGTCGCCTTTAACAGGGGTAATCGAACCAAGGACCAAAAATGTGCTTGACTTAGTTAAATCATCAAAATCGTGTTCTATCCTAAATGCACAGAGAATTCAGGCATGTGCTATGAAATTTTGTAAAATGCAAGTTGGAAAAACATGATGTATGCTCAGAAAATGCTTTGGAGTTGGAAAATATTTCTCAGGAAAAAGAAGGAAATCAATTTCTCAGAAAATTCTGATAAAAGGATTTGAAATCTCAAGAAAATTTATGAAGTTTTGGAAAAATCATGAATGGTTGAAAATCCTGGGAAAGTAAAAGAATTCTTAAGAAGAGATGAACATTTGAAAAGGCAAATATTTGTCAAGAAAACTCTGACTTTGAAAATTTTCTTTGGAAAATGATTGGAATTCATTGGAAAATTCTCTAGAGAAGGAAAATCAAAACTCAGAAAACTGAAATCCTGAGAATCTTAGCTATGAAATATTTGAAAATCCATTTTGATTCTTGAGAAAGATGAACAAACTCCTTTTGAAAATGAATCTTAAGAAAAGAACATTTTTCCAGGAAAATCATGGAAAACTTAATTTGGAAAATCCAACTTTGAAAATTTTCAGAGTTTCTTGAGGAATCGATTTCCATGGAGTGGAAATTTTACAGAAATGCACATGATTTCATGATGTGAACTATCCTGAATGAATGTATTTTTATAAAAGCCTCTTTTCAGGAAAATATGCGATTTTAGAATTAAACTAAGTAGAATTATCACATATTCTGACTATGGCCGCAAATATGTTTATAATTTACTTAGTTAATTCTAAAATATTTTGTAAAATTGAAAATATGCAATGAATTTTGGAAGATAGCCTAAGAGTGTAGGCTCAGTGTGACTAGTAGGAAGATGCTGAACCTGGGTTTCGTCCATATTCCGACTAGGACCGTAAATATGGACTCCACCGAGTTCATCAACTCCCTAAGAGTTGGTGCACGTGCCATTCGTGTTCATCCACAGTGATTTTGAAATGTAATGCATAAATCGCATAGTCAGGATATGGCAAGAATTCGAACTATATGATATGCATCCTAATCTAAACAGTAAAAGTAAATATTATTCCAAATGTACACTTTGATTGTTACATAGATGACATAAAGCAAACTAAAAAAATTTCAACTGAAGGTGCCTCCTCTAAGCTTTTCTGCAAGTGCGAGTTAGTATAAGAGATACAACATATAAAAGGAAATATCACATCAATGCCAAGGTGCCAATAATTATGCCTACACTACAACTGAAACATATATATAAACGACAACATGAGGCCTAAATGGGATGCTTACAAGATGCCTAGATACTAAGTTTAAGTGAAAGAAGACACATGTATATATATATATATACCTAAATACTTAGGCTTACATAAGGGAAATATGTATATGGAATGTTAATTGTCTCATTCAATAAAGGTTACAAGCCATATAGTGTAGCCTTGACAATCCCATAAATACAATGCCCTTATGCTACGACACTTATGACTTTACTCGGGTTCACAACACGATTGCCATTCTCTCATACTCATAGTAACTTCAAATGGCTATTTACAGCCTATCCACACCTCAGTTTATTTGCAATATTCCTAATATATGAATGGCTGCAACCCGGATTTACACAGTGAATCAATACCTTAAATTAGGAAAACTGATAGATGCATATCAACCATGTCACTAACTGATGTTGAATCATGCAAAACATATATGAGTGCGCATGGAATTGTGATCATCGCAAAATTTTTCCTCTCTTGTGGTTTCTCTCTCTTCCTTCTCTTTTTCTTTTCTGACCTCCATTTCTCCTTTTTGAAGGGAGAAATGAAAAGACAGAAAAGAAAGAGAGAAGAGAAAAGAAGAGAAGAGGAACTCCTTTGCAGGGTCTCACTTGACCTTGATTTGAAAATATTTAGAAAATTAACTCGCCTCCGTTTTGAAATATATTGCGAGAAAATTGGGAGACGGGATTCGCTCGTCGGTACGAGGTTTGACCGTTCCTGGCGCCTTTACTAGGGGTAATCAAACCAATGATCGAATTTATGCCTTTTGCTTTGCCTAAATATTTTCTAAGAATTTATTCTAAATCTAAATGCACAAAGAATCATGCTTGTGCAAATGCAGGGATGTATGCCATTTTTGGAAAAATGATTTGAAAATCTCCAAATGCTTGAAAATGGAGTGAAGAAATGGTTTTTGAATGGTAGAATCTAACTTAGAACTTTAAGATGGATCAGAGAAGATATATGAAGCTTTAAGTTTTTGAAATAATGAGAGTTGGAAGAATAAATCTAGATTTTGAGAAAGAGTGATTTGAAGCTTTGAAATGAAAGGAAATGAAGTTTCAAAGTCAGAAATCGACTTTGAATTTGGATTTTAAACTTGGATTTAGGAAAGGAAATGAATATCCGAAATGGAGTGGAACTCTGACTTTGAAGTTTGAAATCTGTAAAGAGATTTGGGAAATCTAAATAGAATTGAAAAATGAGATTGATTTGAAAATTGGAGTTCAGGATGGATTTGAGAAATCCAAATGGTATTTAGAAAATAGAAATGGATTTAGGAAGTTCAGATGAGATCTGAAGATGGAATTGGAATTGAAATCTAAAAATTAAGATGAAATTTGAATTCTGGATCCTAAATAAAATTTGGATATGAGATCTGAGATCCTAAAGTGGAATTGGATCTCAAGTTTGAAATCCAAAGTAGAATTGGGTTTTGGATCCTAAATGGTTTGTGGATCCGAAGCCTGAGATCCAAAAGGTGGAATTGAGTTCTGGATCCTAAAATGGAGTTGGATCTGAAGTCTGAGATCCAAGATAGAGTTGGATTCTAGATCCTAACGTGGAATTGGATCTGAAGTCTTAGATCCAAAGGTAGAATTATATTTAGAAAACTAGATCCAAGTTGATCTAATTTTGGATTTAAGTTTTGAAAGTCAAATTGGACTTTTGAATATGGATCTGGGTTTTGAAAACCCAGATTTGAATTTAAAATTTAGAAAAGGCCAAGCCTTTGAGATTCAAGATCAATCTCAAACTTTGATTTTGAATTTGAAGATAAACTTGGTTTTGAGTTTGAAGATGAATCAGAAGCTTCAAAGTTAATTTGAACTTTGAATTTGATTGGAGTTTTAAATATAAGATGAATTTTGGAATTTCAAAGTCAAATTGAACTTTGAAATCTGATTTAAATTGAAATTTTTAAATATAAAATGAATTCAAAGTTAAATTGAACTTTGAAATCTAATTTGAATTGGAATTTTTGAATACAAAATGGATCTGAAATCTCAAAGTTTAAATTGGACTTTGGGAATGAAAATAGAATTGAAAATGAAAATATGAATTTGGATTTTACAAGAATTGAAGATTGATTGAAGAAGATATTAACATCACTTGGAATTTTGAAAAAGGGAATTTTGAAAATATGATGCAGTTCTATCCTAAATGATGAATGGATTTAAAGAACCTTGAAATTGGATTTTAAAAAAGCTATTCCATTCTTTAAATGAATTAAAACAAGATTGAAGATATAATACATCCTTGACTATGGTCATTGAATGTATTATATAATAATCTATATTTAAATTTAGATGAAGAATGAAATACATTTTTGGTGCTTTTATAGAGTTTAAAATGAAATTAACTCTCAATATACCCTGACTATGGCCATTGGTATGTATATATTGAGTTAATTTTAAATTAAACTCTAATAAAAAAAGAAAATATTTGAGAAATATGATGATTTTTTTTTTGAAAGGATCCAGTGTGGATCCAGTGTTATTTTATAAAAGATAGAAATCCTAAGTTTTGTTCACATCCTGACTATGGCCATTGATGTAAATTATCAACTTAGGATTGATTTAGCTCTTATGAAATGGTGCACGTGCCATTCGTGTTTCACCATTGTGAAATTTTGAAAATAAGGGAGAAAATATGAGAACAAGTAATTCATGATATTTATAATGCTCATTCTTTCTATCTAAAAGCTCGAAGTGTAGAATTTTCATTAATATCTAGCTTATTACAATGTTGGAGTTGAAAAACATCAAAAATTTTCTAACTTCAAGCTTCTCTCATGTTCCTGCAAGATAGATTTTGCACAATAGGATATCTAAGAGTGTGAGTACACATGACTTATCAAAAAATTTACACAAGATGCTTTACTCACATCTGAATGAGGAAGGCATTTGTCCTACCCTGCACTTGTTAGCAAATGTATATATATATATATATAAGCATATATATATATATATATATATATATATATATATATATATATATATATATATATATATATATATGTATATATATGTGTATATATATGTATATATATGTGTATATATAAGCAATGCCATGGTTAAATGAACATCTATATGCAATGGGTGAAGGCAAGGGCCAAGATGGCCCAAGATGAACCATAGTGAAATATGATGGTTGAGCAACTTATGATGAACCACTGTGGGAAATCACAATTTTATGGCAATTCTTTTGGTGAACTGCCATGAGGAAGAGAAGCCACAGTGTTTCTCTGTGAATCACTAGAAAAGTATTTCAGCCCTATGATATTTTGCAGAGGTGAAGGCTGGGAAAATACAATGCTTGTGAATGGGCAACAGCAAGGTGCTGTTTGAGACACCTACAACATGTGGTATTGAAGGAAAGGCGAAAGTGTAGAGAGGCAGCATAGTGCCATATAGTAGAAGCTGATGTATTTGCAGCAACTGGGGGATGCTGGATGAGGGAAAACAGAGGTTGTGCAGGACAAATACTGTTTCCAGCATAGCCAATGTGTGATCATGTTGGATTATAACCTACGGCAAATGGATGGGTGAATAGTATAGATTGCTAGATGACTATCCTGCTATGCAAATCACATATATAAAGATAGGCAACCATTGCCTTTTGCAGAAAAATTTGCAAATGGTTGTGGTGTGGTCCTACACGCTGAGGGGTGTTGAGAGATGGCAGCAAGATGAACATAACATGAATGTGCCAGTGTTTTATAGTGGAAAGATGTGCAGGTGTAAGGGTAACCTATAGGTGCTACAGGGGAGACACAAATGAGCTGGCATTTTGTATGCCTCAGAACTCCTATTTGGCAACCTTACCTCAAATAATGAAAAAAATGTTAATGTTGATAATGACACTGTTATGAATATACTTTTTATTAGCATTCTAAAAGAAATACAGGAAAAGAAGAATCTGTACAAATGCAGGAATCTTAAGTAGCTATCAAAATAAGACTTTCAGGGGTGCTAATATCGCAGAAATTACTGTAGACATGCCTTCAATTAAAATCCATAGGAACTCTTAAGCAATCTTTATATGCAGTTCTTTTATAAAATGTAACTGATCTATTGCATAGACATTATTAACACCGCAGCTAACAGACCTTTCCCATCTTGTAGAAGTTTATTAGTCGTCTTCCCCATTGCAGACATAATAATGACAAGGTTCTCCTCAGGAAAGTTGAGGACCAGGCCTGCAAATTCCCTTATTCTAGTTGTAGTGGCAACAGACAATCCACCAAACTGCATCACGCAGCTCAATTACCTCACATATTCACCTGCCTGTTCCTGTTTGTCCTCAAACTTCTCTGATAAAGCAACAACAGCTTGCTGTTCACAACAGATACTCAAATCTCTTCTTTCACAGCCTCTTTCCTTCTCCCTCCTGTGTGTCAACCCTTTTGTAACCGGCTGTATAATTTCTTGATACAACAACTAAACATTGTTAAAGAAATGATCTGATTCTTTAAATAACGAAGTTCACAAAAAGCTATGTGTAATTCTTCTAAGCAAGAAATTTGTGAAGAATAGTTGAATCTTCAAACAGGAAATGAATAAAATGCTCAAGGTTGTGATTCTTACTTAGTACAGAAGATTAATAAAAATAATCAACACTACACAAAATCGTCCAAAAGAAGTTTTCAAACACTCAAGCCAAGTTGACGATTTCAGAGGCCAAATGAATCGAAGAAAGAGAGCAACTCCATAAAAAAATAAAATAAAATAAAATAAAATAAAAAACTTCTCAGATCCTTGGTCAATGAGAAGGGCCTAGGGTTTCCTGAGCTAAAAGATCAACCTAAATAGTAGCCAAAACACTTCTCTAAATAAAAAAAAAAATTCCAAGATCAAAGCACGAAGAAGAAAAAGTTACAGAGGAAAGACACGAACCTCATTTAAAAAAAAAAAAAAACTCAAAGCAACAATAAAACCACACGAAAATCATGATAAAGCAGAACATCTCACTCCAGAACCTAGAAAACCAACCGGATAACTCAGAATCCCACTTACAAACCAGAACGCAATGACATCGATGCAAAAATTTCCACGAAAGATTAGAAAAGAAACTCCAGAAGCTCATAGAATATCAAATTACGTATAAAAGAAGGAAATCTCACAAAAAGTTACCTCTTCTCCACTTCCTTGCTCCGGAACCTTTCGATAAACCTCTTGCTTATAGTTTCTTCGAGTTCGTTCCCTTTACAATGCAGTCACAAATTTGAGCGCCTGTTCGCCCAAGGGAAACACGAGAAACTGGTGGCGTGGTTACTATGATACAGGGAAACGTAATCCCCACAGAAATTCACCGAAACACTTTGAAGGCATGTATGCGTCATAGGGGGTTGTCATAGGGGGTTGTGCCTAGGAATTGGTCCTCTGGAATCAATGAGACGTTTCCCATTTCCTGTCTCTTTTAACTCTGGCTCATCTGAGAGCAGTGATGGTAGAGGCATTTCTTGATGAGGAGGAGGAATCACAAGCATTGAGGGCTGTGAAACAGGTATTGATGTATACTCATCGCTTATAGGAGTACAGGCTTTTGGATTGAATTATTGGCGCACAAGGGCTGCATTAGGGGGGTAATGTATGCTACAAACCCCAGAATCTCTCTTGACAGAGGGTTCAGGAAAGAAAAATTAACGCCCACAAATGCGGACGGTGCTTGTGTGAAAGACATGATAGCAATGAAATATGATAGTGCCCCCCCCTCCCGCAGGGCAGTGCGATAATTGCAGATGCTTTACAAGGACGATGATGAAAGCATCGATCGGAAAAAGGAAAAAAAAAACTCTGGAATCAAATCGATGATTCTATAATTTGCAAGGAAACATTAGATGGATATGATACAAGGGAAATGGTAAAATGTAATCTATTGCAGAGATCAGAGAATGCATATTTCACAGTATAATCATATGAGAAACGAAATTTCAGAGAGGAATAAACAAAGAAATGAGATCAAAAAAGACAATGCAATATGGAATATGTAGATCGTAACAGGGAAACAAATAAAAAAAAATTATAGGAATGTATTCTCATTCTTGTTGATTTTGCATTGAGGTAGGTTGAACTGCTATAAGCAGATCAGTACTACCACAGATGCTTTAATGGAACAAAAACCGGAAAAACCCAGAAATCAGAGACAAAGGGAAGGGGTTCTTACCTGAACGGGGCCATGAAGGAGGGTGTGATCATCGCAAAATTTTTCATCTCTCGTATCTTTCTCTCTCTTCCTTCTCTTTTCCTTTTCTAACCTCTATTTTCCTCCTTTTTGAAGGAAGAAGAATAAAAGAAAGAAAAGAAAGAGAGAAGAAGAAAAAGAAAGAGAGAGAAGAGGAACTTTTTTGCGCGGTCTCACTTGACCTTGATTTGAAAATATTTAGAAAATAACTCGCCTCCATTTTGAAAATTTGTGGGAAAATGGAGAGACGGGATTCGCTTGTCGGTACGAGGTTCGACCGTTCCTGGCGCCTTTACCAGGGGTAATCGAACCAAGGATCGAATCTATGCCTTTTGCTTTGCCTAAATATCATCTAAGAATTTATCCTAAAGATCTAAATGCACAAAGAATCATGCTTGTGCAATGCAAGGATGTATGCTCTTTTTGAAAAATTGATTTGGAAATTTCCAAGTATTCTGAGATGAATTTGATAAGGGAGTGAAGAAATGATTAAGTCTGACTTGGGACTTGAGATAAATCAGGGAAGTTCTAAGTCTCAGAGTTTAGAAGAATAAATCTTGAGAATGATTTGAAGCTTTGGAATGAAAGGAAATGAAGTTTCAAAGTCGGAAATGGACTTTGAAATTTAATCATGGATTTAGGAGAAGAAGATGAAATTTTGAAGTGATATTGAATTCGAATCTTAGAATGGATTTGAGAAAATCCAGTGGTATTTAAGAATGAAAATGGATTTAAGAGATTCAGATTTGGTCTGAAAATGGATTTGAAATCTAGAATTAGAATTGGATTCCGGATCCTAAACAGAATGGGATCCGAGATTTTAGAATCCAAGATGGACTTTGGGTTTCGGATCCTGAAATGGAATGGATCTGAAGTCTGAGATCCAAATGTAAAGTTGGACTCTGGATCCTAAGATGGATTTGGATATGAAGTCTGAGATCCAATGTAGAGTTGGACTCTGGATTCTAAGATGGATTTGGATCTGAAGTCTGAGATCCAATGTAGAGTTGGACTCTGGATCCTAAGGAGGAATTGGATCTGAAGTCTGAGATTCAATATGAGTGTTGAATCCTGGATCCTAAAATGGATTTGGAGTTAAATTCAGAAGATGAATCAAGAACTTCCAAGTTTAAATTGAACTTGAAAAATGAAATTTAGAATTTGAATATATAAACGAATTTCAAAGTCAAATTAGACCTTGAATTTTTGAATTTGGAATTTAGAAGATGAATCAAGAATCTTAAAGTTAAATTGAACTTTGAGTTTGTTTGGAGTTTTGAATATAAAATGAATTTGGAATTTCAAAGTCAAATTGAACTTTTGAAATCTGATTTGAATTTGAAAATGAATTTGAAATCTCAAAGTTAAATTGAACTTTGAGATTGAAAATGAAATAGAATTTGAAAAATGAAAGGATGAATTGGATTTTATAAGAATTGAAGATAGATTGAGGAAGATATTTACATCACTTGGAGTCTTTGAAAAAGGAATTTTGAAAATATGATGCATTGTCAAAATGTTGAAAATTGTTGTTGATTCAAAATAATTGAAAGTGATGCACATTGTTTTGAAAATATTCTATCTTTTCTACCTAAAGTATTACCTTCGACTGGGCTTAACTTCGTAGAATCAAGATTTGAATTCAAATTTCTTGCAATTGACTTTCTTTCAAGGAGGCTATCAATTTCCTTGATATGAATTTAAAAGAGACTATTCTTGATATTGTGAAAGCAATTGGTGAAGGAATATTGATAATAGAATTTTACAAATTTTAAAGAAGATTCTTGACAGATTCGGCAGTCTGATATCCTGGGATTCTTTTCTCATGATGATCTTTCTGGCCACTTTTTTTTTATTGGCAGAATTAGAGCTCTTTTGGGATTTTGGAGATTTTATTACATCATCCTTCATTTTGGAGATGTTCTGACTTTTCTCTCTCTTTTTTTTGGAAGGGTACGTCACAAACTCCTTCATCTTGGAGATGTTCTGATCCTTCTTTTTCTCTCAGTGATTATATCAACGGTTATTGGCTCATTGGTTGGAAAACTCTTGATGATAGCGGAAATTAAATATCCTTTAGGGTTTGTCGGGAGGCTCATCGCAGTCGCCTTCATCTTGACAGTGCTCTAAACTTTCCCTGGAAGGATCCGTCACAAACTCTGTCATCTTGGAGATGATTCAAATCTTCTTTGGCCCCGGGAGTCGACTCGCCTAATTCGCCTTCATCTTGACGACAATTGAGAGATCCCTTTTGCATATATTTAATTGCAGCTTAGGTGATTGAGGAGATATAGGGATTTAATGGATTTTTCTGTATCACCCAGGATATTTCGACTGCTTTATTTTCCAAGAATGATCTTTAAAAATGTGTCATTGACTGCGATCAATACCGATCACTTATGGCTTTGCAACAACATTGAATTTCCTTTTGCTGGCCATATCGAGGATTTATTCTTTATCCTTTTGGTTGGCCGATAGAAAGAATTTGAATTTTGAATCATTTTCACAAAAGCTTTGACCTTTCGGAAATAATACTGAAGGTATTCTGAGGTAATGTTTTTGTGCAATAAAAATTTTGTAATCAACAAATATTTAATGACAAATTGGCAAGATTTTCTTGAAATTCTTTATGGAAGCGAGTATTTGAAGCACAACGCAACGCATCCATGATTGAAATTTTCTTCTCCTTTCCCCAAAGGAGAAGATTCAGAAATGGGAAATAGAAATTACTCCTCTCTTCCCTGAAGAGGAGGTGTTTGCAAAACGAACTTTCGAAGAGAAATTAAGCTTTCGTCAAAACTTCCTAACATTAGGCTTCTCTTATGGAAAGGGGGGCGGTAATGGTGAGGTCGGTGAATTGGTCATAAAGGAGCGAGTCTATCACACTCTCCCTGAAAAGAGGGTCCTTCACGATGAAATGGCCTTGTACGAAATTATCGTCACAAGGAAAGCGAACTTTCGTCGAAGCTCTCCCAAAACTAAGGATTCCTTGTATGAAATTGGAATTTTGTTTTGCAAACGGTTCACATAGACACGAGTCCCTTCAAACTCTCCCTGAAAAGGGGCTAGGTGAACAAAGGATAGCATGTGAAAAGAACGAGCTCCCTTGAACTCTCCCTGTAAAAAGGGTCTCTCACAAGAGGAAATGACTAAAATTGGTATTGGGTGACCAAAATGGTCGAAATTGGAAATTGAAATTTTGAAATTTTGAAATTTTGAAATTTTGAAATTTTGAAATTTTGAAATTGGAAATTGGAAATTGGAAATTGGAAATTTGGAATTTGGAATTTGGAAATTGATATTTGGAAATTGGAAATTGATTGACCTCAAGGTCGAAATTGGAATCTATTGACCCAAAGGTCGAATTTGAAAATTTGACAATTGGTTGACCTGGAGGTCAAAATTGGAAATTTGGAAATTGATTGACCCGAAGGTCAAAATTAGAAATTTGGAAATTGGTTGACCTGGAGGTCTAAAATTGGAAATTTGGAAATTGATTGACCCGAAGGTCGAAATTAAAAATTTGGAAATTGGTTGACCCGGAGGTCTCAAATTGGTAATTGGGTGGCCCAAGGGCCGAAATTGGAATTGGAAATTGGAATTTTGAATTTAGAAATTGGAAATTAGAAATTTTGAAATTGATTGAACCGAAGGCCGAAATTGGAAATTAGTTTATTGGGAACAACATGGGTTCAATAGGAATTCAGCCTAGGAATTACACTGGTTCAATTGAGAACGACATTGGTTCACTGGGAACGACATGAATTCAATAGGAATTCAGCCTAAGAACGTGGATCAGGAGGACTTCAACCTACAGATCAAATATCTGAAAAATACCAATCCAAAAGGAGTTTGACCTAAGGACTGTAAAGAATATTGGATCAGGAGGACTTCAACCTACAGATCAAATTTTTGAAAAATATCAATCCAAAAGGAGTTCGACCTAAGGTCTGTAAAGAATATTGGATCAGGAGGACTTCAACCTACAGATCAAATTTTTGGCAGTGGGATTAGTTCCGAAGGGGTTCAACATAAGAATCGGAGATCAATAGGAATTCAACCTACAGATCAAATTTTTGAGGATGAGACTGGTTTGAAAGGGGTTCAACCTACAAATCACATTGGTTCCGCAGGGGTTCAACCTACGAACTATCAATTCCTTAGGGATTTAACCTAAGGATCACAGTCTAAGAAGGAAGGATTCAACTTGTGAGCTTTGAATGGACTAGGTTCTAAACTGGGTTTTAAGAGAAGATTCGAATCGGAATTCAAATCTTCAAGGAAAAACTAAATGAATTGGATTTTGAAAGAAAATTCAAGTCGAAACTCTAATTTTCTAGACCAATTGTAGACATTTGAATTGAATTTGAAAGAAAATTCGAGTCGGAACTCTAATTTTCTAGACCAATTTAGAAGGAAAAGAAAACTCGGGTCGGAACTCGAATCTTTGAAGGAAAACTAGATCCATTGTGGAAGGAAAAGAAATTTGAGTCGGAATGCGAATCCTGAAGGAAAAGTAGATCAATTAGAAGGGAAGAAAATTTGAGTCGGAACTCGAATCCCGAAGGAAAACTAGATTAATTAGACAGAAAGGAAATTCGAGTCGGAACTCGAATCCCGAAGAAAAACTAGACTAATTAGAAGGAAGAAAATTCGAGTCAGAACTCGAATCCCGAAGGAAAACTAGACTGGTTAGAAGGAAAGAAAATTCGAGTCGGAACTCGAATCCTGAAGGAAAACTAGACCGGTTAGAAGGAAAGCAAAATTCGAGTCGGAACTCGAATCCCGAAAGAAAACTAGACTAATTAGAAGGAACATATCAATCCAATCGAGCTGCGAGAGTTCGATAAGGTGGTCAACCTATTCATCGAGCAATTTCTATTCAATACTGAAGCGCCACCAACATTAAATCACCTATGTAATCTGAAGTAGGGAGATAATGAAAAAGCAAGGGACTTCATTCGCAGATGGAGAGAGACCTGCAACAAAATGAGGGATCCTATATCAGAAAGGCATGCTCTATCGTTGAACCTCAATAACTTTTCGCAACCTCTGAGAGGATTAATCTCTACCTCACCCTCCAAGTCTTTCGTTGAACTCATTGAACGAGCTGAATGGCTCAAAATGGGAGTGGAGAATGGAGTCTATGAAGGCATTACCATTGCACGAAACAGAGAAGATGCCAAAAAGAAGGCTCACTTCACTTTTCAGCCAAATCTTTCAATAATAGCAAAGGCAACAAGAATGATCATGGCAACAATTTGGAGAGAATCAAAAGGCAAAAAGGGAAATACATCAAATGTGATAAACCTCTCCAATCCAACCCTCAGCATAAAGAAAAAGATCAAGAAAAATCAAAGCGCAAGGACTGGAGAACTTATCGAGAATTCACCCCCCTGGATCAGACACTCGAGAGTATCCTGGAGTATATGCTGGCGAAAGACATTGTCTGGTTGCCTAAAGCCGCTGATCCTCCAGCAATTATGGGCAGATTCAAATAACAGTTTTGCAAGTTTCATCGAGCAGTAGAGCACGATACAAAAAACTGCTTCGTCCTTAAGAACATTGTTCAATACTGCATTGACAAGAAACTCCTCATTGAAGATGAAAAGGAGGACTAGTCATCCTGACAAAGATTTTTTTTACAATCATTCCAGAAGATGACAATGCCGACACTTTCCCATTTCTCATCTTGCTTTTTCAAAAGAATAATGTAATCCCATTCTCTTTCCTTGATTTTAAAGCATCATTAAAGTCATCGAATTTTTCAATAGCTTGGCGCCATCTCATTTGCTTCTTCTTCCTTTTCACAACGTATCTCTTGTAAGGAATGATCTTGAGGACGTCTATCAGTCAAGAAGCTTGTCGCCTTATTCATCAATTATCCTTCTGTTATTCAAAATTTTCCTCCCTAGACACACTGGGGCATTTTTTTTTTTTTTGAAAATTTATCTTTACCTCAAGACATCCTGTATGCAGGCAGGATAAACCAATCTCTCATTTTGCATATATATGCACCCATTTGCATTAATTTTGCATTCATTTGCACTCATTCATTTGCATCAATTTGCATTCAATCATATTCATCAAATTTTCCCTTCAGGTTAAGGGATAAACATCAATCATTTTCCATAATTCTTCAATTTCGACCCTTGGGTCATTCAATTCTTCAATTTCGACCTCCGGGTCACCCAATTTCTAATTTTCAAATTACCAAAATTCTCAATTTCGACCGCCAGGTCATCCAATTTTCATTCCCCGTTCAGGATAAGGGAATAATCCTGAAACCATTCATAGAAGCAATCTAACTTTCTATAATGGTCCCTGTTTCAAGTGAACTGATAAGTGTTCCAAGCGAACTGATAATCGTTCTTCATCGAACTGATAGTGTTGCCAAGTGAACTGAGAGTCGTTCTTCATTGAACTGATAGTGTTCCAAGTGAACTGATAGTGTTCCAAGTGAACTGATAATCGTTCTTCATCGAACTGATAGTGTTCCCAAGCAAACTGATAGTCGTTCATTCATTAAACTGATAGTGTTCCAAGTGAACTGATAGTCGTTCTTCATCGAACTGATAGTGTTCCAAGTGAACTGATAGTCGTTGTTCATTGAACTGATAGTGTTCCAAGTAAACTGATATTGTTCCCAAGCGAACTGATAATCGTTCTTCATTGAACTGATAGTGTTCCAAGTGAACTGATAGTCGTTCTTCATCGAATTGATAGTCGTTCTTCATCGAACTGATAGTGTTCCGAAGAACTGATAGTCGTTCTTAATTGAACTGATATTATTCTCACCGATGGTCGTTCTTAATTGAACTGATATAGTTCTCAGCGAACCGATGGTCGTTCTTAATTGAACTGATATAATTCCCAGCGAACTGATGGTCGTTCTTAATTGAACTGATATAGTTCCCAGCGAACCAATGATCGTTCTTAATTGAACTGATATTATTCCCAGCGATGGTCGTTCTTAATCGAACTGATATTGTTCCTCCAAATGAACTGATAGTTGTTCTTCCTTGAACTGATATTGTTCCCAGCGAATCGATGATCGTTCTTAATTGAACTGATATAGTTTCCAAGTGAACTGATAGTTGTTCTTCATTGAATTGATAGTGTTCTGAGTGAACTGATAGTCGTTCTTAATTGAACTAATAGTATTCCCAAGTGAATTGATAGTCGTTCTTCCTCGAACTGATAGTGTTCTCAAGTGAACTGATAGTCGTTCTTCATTGAACTGATAAGTGTTCCAAGCGAACTGATAATCGTTCTTCATCGAACTAATAGTTGTTCTTTATTAAACTGATAAGTGTTCCAAGTGAACGGATAGTCGTTCTTCATTGAACTGATAGTGTTCCAAGTCAACTGATAAGTGTTCCAAGTGAACTGATAATCGTTTTTCATCGAACTGATAGTATTCCCAAGCGAATTGATAGTCGTTCTCAGCGAACCGATGGTCATTCTTAATTAAACTGATATTGTTCCCAACGAACCGATGGTCGTTCTTAATTGAACTGATATAGTTCCTAGCGAACTGATAGTTGACTCCTTTGGGGAAAAGAGAAGATAATTTTTGTCACGGATGTGTTGAGCCGGACCTCAAATGCTCTCTTTCACCAAGAATTTCAAGAACATTTTGTCAATTTATCAATTAATTACCTGTTGATTTCAAAATTTTATTGCGCAAATTTTTACCTCAGTTTACCTTTAGCATTACTTCCAAAAGAGCAAAGCTTTTGCGAAGAGAGATTCAAAATTCAAATTCTTTCTATTGGCCAACCAAAAAGATGAAGGATGAATCCTTGATATGGCCAGAAAAGAAGATTCAATGTTATTGCAAAGCCACAAATGATTGATATTAATCGCAGTTATGGCACAACTCTAAAGATTATTCTTGTAAAGACGAGGCAGTAGAAATATCCTGAGTGCTAGAAAAAGAGAGAATTTATCCAAGTCATACCTCCTCAAAATCACCTAAGCTGCAATTAAATATCCGCAAAAGGGATCTCTCAAATGTCGTCAAGATGAAGGCGAATTAAGCGAGTAGACCCCAGGGGCCAAAGAAGATTTGGATCATCTCCAAGTTGACGGAGATTGTGACGGATCCTTCCAGGGAAAGTCCAAAGCACTGTCGAGATGAAGGCAGATGTGATGAACCTCCCAACAATCCCTAAAAGATATTTAATTTCAACTATCATCTGAAGATCTCTAACCTGGGAGCCAATATCGTCAAAGAAGGATCGAAACATCTCCAAGTTGAAGGAGTTTGTGACGTACCTTTCAAAAGAGAGAAAGAGAGGAAAAAGAAAGAAAGACAAGTCAAGACATCTCCAAAATAAAGGAGAAAACCCAAGAGAGCCAAAAGAGTGCAGAAAGATCATCATGAGAGAAGCTCCCAGGATATCAAACTGCCAAATCTATCAAGAATCTTCTTTAAACTTGTGAAATTCTATTATCAATATCCTTTCATCAATCGCTTTCACAATACTAAATTCTCTTTCTTGTCCATATCAAGGAAATTGATAGCTTCCTTGAAGAAGATTATTTGCAATGAATTTGGATTTCAAATCTCGATTCTACGAAGTCAATCTCATTGGGAGGTAATACTTCAGGTAGAAAAGGAGGGATATCTTTGCAAAAATATGCATCATTTTCAAATATTTTGAATTAACAACAGAATTCTCCATATTTTGACAATATTTTCTAGCTATCCTGACATGAAGTGAGAGCTTGATGTCCGTCTTTGATACATCCATACACCAATTTTCTAGCTCTCAGATTCGCACACTTCCCTGTGTCCCCACTGTCTCACTATAGACAGTCCCATTTCGGTTTGAGGTTGAACCGCCAATCATTTTCTCGCAAAAGGCAATTTCAAAAGCTATTTAGTCTCAGCAATGAGACGCCCAAAATCAACCCCTTTTCAAGCTTTAGGGACCCCATTTTCCTTCCTTTTGCAAAACCTCTGTCGGATTTGTTGTGCAAAATCCGAAGGTTTCATCATACCATTCATTTTCCGCCCAATCAGGATAAGGGTACAAATCTGAGCCTCCCTTGATGAGGTATTTCATTTTCCGCCCGATCAGGATAAGGGTACAAACCTGAGCCTCATTCAATGAGGTACTTCACTTCCTACCCGATCAGGTTAAGGGTACAAACCTGAATCTCATTTCAATGAGATATTTCATTCCCCAATCAGGTTAAGGGTCAAACCTGAGCTTCGTTCCATATGAGGTATTTCTGTCCCATCCAGGATAAGGGCAAAAACCTGAAGTTCACTCTCACAGAGCAAATTTTTTCTCTTTATTCTCCATTTCATATCTACCATCTTCCTCGGGCTAATTTCTTCATACCCAGTCAGATCCTGCTAACTGGGGCATTTTTTTATGGCCCAAATTTGGAGTGTTTTTCTTTGCCACGAAGCTTGACCATGAGTCAACTTAGTAGCAAAGAGAGGCATCTGTAAACACCCCAAATTTTCACTCACCTCCCTGACATTCCCACCAAACATCATCATTCAGCCTCTCAAATCACCGGAAAGCAAAATGGTCATTTTCTGAGCCTGGAACCCGCAAAAGTTCAAGTTTCATCTACAACTCTCAAAATTTCTCTATTTTAGCTCAGATGTTCAAAATCCTATCCCTGACAGGAGACAGGAATCTCCAAATTCTGATTCAAGATTATATTTCATAAGACATGTCATTGCATAGCATTGCATGAGCATTTCATATCACTGCACTGCACAACATGTCTTTTCGAAGTCCAGAACTCTCGATTTCAAAATTTTCAATCCAGATTCGAATTTCAAATATTTTCAAAATCAATTTTAAAACCCTGGGTCTTCAAAATTATCAATTCTTCCCATTTTACCCACAGGACTCTAAATTTCAAAATAGTTTCTCAGGAAAACAATCTGAATAGCTTTCAATATGAATTTCAGCCACTTTATCTCAGATCTTCTCCCTTTGTCAGCAAATTCCAATATCATTCTTTTGCAAAATCACCCCACAGGGGCCAAATCTTTTCAAAAATTTTGTTTTGCCAATTAGTCCAGGTTTTTATGAAAACTCCAAAAAGAGGTTTTATTGTCTTGTCTTTATTTCAATAAAGAAGCAATGTGGGACCCACACTGAGGTGGTGTCACATAGGCTTTTCTTTTGAAAAACCTGAGTTTTAAAAAAACCAAAAATATAGGAGCCTTGTCCCTGAATTGGCGCCACTTGTCTTTTCTCTCTCCTCCCATTTACCTGCCATGTGTCAGCGTGAGGTTAACCTAGAGGTGGCGCCACATGTCATTTTCTATCTCTTTTCATTTCTTTGCAAAGTGTCAGTGTGGGGCCTCTCTAAGATGGCGCCACATGTCCACCATCTTCACCCTGTGCCATGTGTCCTTCCAAGGTCACCATGAGATGCCAAGTGTCATGTGTTGTCCTGTTCAGAAAAAGTAAAGCTTGTCTCCCCTGAGGTGACGCCAGTTGAAGTGTGTCTCCTGCAAAGGACACGTGTCAATCTCTCCCTCCTTCAGAAAAAGCAGACTGACACATGTCTCTCCTTACTTTTCTCAGAAAAGTAAGTGACACATGTCACTCCTAGCTTCCTTCATAAAAAGTAGAGGACACGTGTCACTCTTGGCCTTCTTCAGAAAAAACAACCATTCAAAAAAATTCAAACAAGGCCTAGGTGGCACAAATCCTGAACTTCACCTTTCTATCTGGTCTGAGATGACGCCACATGCTTCTTCTCCTCCTTCTCTTCCCTTCCGCCACGTGTCACTGCAGGATCTCCCAGAGGTGGCACCACGTGGCCACCCTCTATTCTTCCAGAGCCAGCCTCATTTGAATTTCAAATACAACCTCTGAGGTGGCGCCATTTGAGAAGACTCCTCTAGCTAGCTGACACTTGTTAGAAGCAGAGCCATCCTGAACCGCCACGTGTCCAAATCCCCCTGCATCAGAAAAAGTGTAAGCAACCCTTCTCTAAGGTGGCGCATCCTGCTTCCTCTGCTCCTGTCCTCCTGCCACATGGCAGTGTGGAGCCACCCTGAGGTGGCGCCCCATGTCAGCCCCTGCTCCCTCCAAAAAAAGCAAAAATTTGAATGTTCAAACTCCTCAGAGGTGGCGCCACATGGCATGCTCCTACTGCTTCTAGATTCAAATCTCAAACTCCTTTTTGAGGTGACACCATTCCAGAGCTCCCACTTGGCTTCACTTTATTATTTTAATTTTTTATTCAAAATAAACCCATCATGAGGTGGCGCTATATGAGAAGCCCAAAAAAAGCAGATTTCAAATTTCAAACTCCCCTGCTGAGGTGTCTCACCCACAAAATTCTTATTTTTTTTTCTCCAAATTCCACATGGTATGCCCTGAGATGGCGCCACATGGAAGGCTCAGATTAAGCCTGTTTGAAATTGAAAAATCTCCAGAATTGCTACAAATACAAGGGCCCACGCCCAGCTGAGGAGGGCTCCTTTTGGATTTGTCATTTCAACTTAGACTTCCTCCAGTACATGATTTGGATTTTCTGAATTCACGCCCCCCTTGGGCTCATTTGAGAGGGTGCATTGAAGCACCAACCTTGCTTGCACGACTTCCAATTCGATCTAGGCGTGGATCGATTTTCGTGAACCTTCGGAAGCCCGGATCGAAGGAAGAAAGAAGCCGTTGGTAGCCGTTCATTTTGAGAGTTCCAAAGCTGCAGGAAAATGCAAGGTACACTTTCATCCCTATTGATTTCATTATATTAATATCCCTACTCGATTCGAATCATCATTTTGAAGAAAAAGCTAATCCGAGGGATGGATCAAGCTATTCTCATGAATTGACACATATCAAAAGGATGTCTTTCATGCTTTCTTGATTAAATTTTTATATTTCATCATGTTCATGGATTAAAATAGGTTAGATTTACGTATTATTTCATTAAAATAGCATGTTCCAAGAATTTATTTAATATTCCATGCATTCAGCTTCATTTAGGTAACTCTCTATTTTTGTCAGTCAGTCCACATGTCATTTCATGTATTTAATTTTCGCTAAAAATACTGATAAAATCACAGTTTGCGCCCTTAGGTGTCCCTAACAATCTGCCAAAAATTCGGAAAGATTTGAATTTGTTTACTGCGGTAAAAGTTCAAAATGGTAGGTCGGGTTTTGTTACCCGGGATATGTTTTGAAAATTTATCTTTGACTTGTAAAATTGAGATCTCTCTCATATAAGGTCCGATTTTCGATCCGAAAAATGTTATGAACTTAGAATGATGTATAGTTTTTAATCTGATTTTCTCAGAATTTTCTAAATTTTCTTGATGTCTGACAAAAATACGAAAATTTGGGACATGTGTCAGAGCTTGATTTGAACCTCTGAGACTCAGGATCGACTTAAGTCGATGGGTTCTCTTTGGGTATTGCTCCAAATCCGAATTTGTAAAAAGGGAATGTCATTTCCAGGATGTCTTCTATTTGCATCTGAAGTTTTATAATTTTTAGGACAGTATTAATAGCATTTTCATATTTTTCTTGTCAGTCTCCTATTTTGCTATATTTATCTGTTTTGTTGATTTAGGCATGTAATGTCGTATTTTTATCTCTGTTCCTGTTGATCAAATGCCAAGACCATAAAAATAAAAATTGTTCATCCATCTGTCAGTAGTTCCTCATTTAAATATCAGAAATTTCCATAGTAGGCTGTTAGTTTTTATGTAATTTTATATCAGATTAGGTTGAGTTTACCTCCGCCAGAGCCAAATTCCCGTTACCGAACTCACCTTAGTTCAAATCCCGAGGCTGTAAAAGACAAAATTTCTTATTTTCATGTCATTAAAAAGTTTGCAAAATCTCAGATGTTTCTATGGTGTAATTTTTGTATTACTGCATTAAGTGTTACATTTGGTTCGGGTTCGCATGCGAAATTCGCCTATTTTAAGATTTTCTGTAAATTTTCGCATCTAAACCATGTCATTCCATGCGTTTTAGCATTCTAAGTTGTTAATAAAGGTAAAGGGGTGCCTCATGCCGAATTTGGTGTGATTTGGAATTCTTTCGATGCTCAGTTTAGTCGTATCATCAAAATAGGGCCCCGCGGGACCCTGATCCAAGCGAAAAACAAGCGAAATTTGTTATTTTTGATGAATAGTATCATGTAAAAATTCTGATTTTATAGTTTTAATGTGTTTATCAGCATGTCATCATGCCTCATACAGCATTTCATCATCATTTGATTCAATTCGAATTTCAAAATCTCAATTTTACCAAAATTTCCTTCAAAAAACCCTGATTTTAAAGGTGTAACTTCAATATTAGGGGTATTTTGGTAAACTATTTCTTACTGAATTTCTTGCATTTACATCATTTCAAATATCAAGAAAGCATGATAATAGGGTTTATATCCAATTAAGTCCAATAATTTCAGAATATTATTGGAAATCTTGGAAAAACCCACATATTTGAGCTAACCCCATTTCAAGTTTGGCAGGGACATTCAAAGGAAGGAGTTGAACTCTGCAATTTCCTTTTATTTCATTTATTTAGTGATGTAATAATGTAAATTTTGGAATAAGAGATTTAATTTTCTGCTTAGACTAGGATTGCATATCATATAGTTTAAATTCCTGCAATATCCTGTTTATGTGATTCATGCATTTTATTTCAAAAGCACTATGGATATACACGAATGGCACATGCACCAACTCTTAGGGAGTTGATGAACTCGGTGGAGTCCATATTTACGGCCCTGGTCGGAATATGGATGAAACCCAGATCCATTATCTTTCTACCAGTCACATTGAGCCTACACTCTTAGGCTATCTTCAAAAATTTCACTGCATATTTTCAATTCTATAAAATATTTTGGAATGGACTAAGTAAATTATGAACGTATTCACGGCCATAGTCGGAATATGTGACAATTCTACTTAGTTTAATTCTAAAATAGCATATTTTCTGAAAAGAGGCTTTCACAAAATGACATTCACTAATATCATTTACATCATGAAATCACTGGTTTTTCTCATGATTTTCTCAAGAAAATTTTATCCTCAAGAAAATCGATTTCTCAAGAAACTCTGAGAATTTTTCAAAATTGGATTTCCCAAGTTAAGTTTTCCCGTGATTTTCCCTGGAAAATGTTATTTCCTTAAGATTTTCAAAAAGGAATTTCTCGTCTTTCTCGAGACCAAAATCGATTTTCCAATATTTCAGGGATAAGATTCTTTGGATTTCAGTTTCCCGAGTGTTGACTTTCCATCTCCAAAGAATTTTCCAATGAATCTCAACCATTTTCCAAATAAAGCTTTCAAAATTTAAAGTTTTTCTGACAAGCATTTTCCCTTCAAAGATTTACCCCTTTTCTCAAGAATTCTCTCCATTTCCCAGGACTTTCCTCCATCCATGATTTTCCCACACCTTTATGAACTTTCTCGTGATTTCAAAACCCTTTCATCTGAGTTTCCTGAGAGATGGACTTTCATCCTTTTTCTGAGAAATATTTTCCAAATCCAAAGCATTTTCTGAGCATGCATCATATTTTCCAACTTGCATTTTTACAAAATTTCATAGCACATGCCTGAATTCTCTGTGCATTTAGGATAGAACACAATTTCGATGATTTAGCTAAGTCAAGCACATTTTTGGTCCTTGGTTCGATTACCCCTGTTAAAGGCGGCAGGAACGGTCGAACCTCGTACCGACAGGTCGAGCCCCATCCCATGGATTTTCCCACTATTTTCAAAAATGGAGGTGAGTATTTCAAAACAATTTCCAAAAATCCGGTCAAGTTTGAATCGCAAAAACATTTTCCTCTCTCTCCCGCAAGGGAAGGGAAGAGGGAAAATTTTTGTGACGATAACAGGTTTGGCGACCGTGATGGGACCTGTCCTTGCCTGATCAAAATTATGCTTGACTTAGTTCAATTATCGAAACTGTGTTCACAAAATGTCAGCTCTTTTACTTTTGATATCATGCGAACCCAGGAGCCTAGATTTTGACTTAGCTGACATTGACTGCATATAGCTTAGGCATGGTTTGGTAGGACCAGATTGAGGAGATATTTTCATGCTCACATAGACTTAGGTCTAATACAACTCTCCTCAATTTAGGATCTGAATGCAAACAATGTATGCTTCTTCAAAGATTTTCAAAATTATATCTCTCTAAGACTTAGAGCCCTCTATTTCTTGCATGTGATCATTTTTCAAATCTCCCTTACCTATCTTTACCCGATCTTCACGTTGCTGGGCTCTCTTCCAGAACCCTAGTTCGGGACAGAGCCTCACAACTGGGCCACTTATTTGGGTTAACGCCCCCCTACCACATACCGCAGGCCACAGTCCGAAGTATATCGGTAGGCGCTCAAAGATGTTGGAAAACCTTACCTTAGAACCGGAGTTGAGATTATATGCCACGTACCTCGGATTTCGGTTCAGGTATATCGGCATAACTGGATTGGACAAAGATGATCTGAGCCTAGAGTTAGGATTAAGGTCCTATAGTTGTTTTTCAAAATGATGCATCTAGAGTCAGCCTTTTAGGGAGTGTTGTATGTGCATAAATGTTTGTGCAGAATGTGATTGTCTGTATGTTACCTTTATTTCTTTCATATTTCCCCCTAAATTTTTTTTTTTCAAATATCCATATTCTCATATTTTAATTTTATTTTCTCAAACCTTGGATGATTTTCCCAAATATCCAATTTCTTTCAAAACTCCAGATGATTTTCCATTCTCCCATTCTACTGGATCTCGAATTTCCAGCTGCATTTTTATCCTGCCTGCAATTTTCCAAAATCATATGTTTTCTCTCATTGGATTTTCAATCCTTTTGTCTATTTGCAAAATTCTTTGCCTTATTTTCCTCGTGCATACCTTGATTATTGCGGTGGAAATTGTTTACCCACTTCCCTTCTCCTTATTCTAAATCCGTTTGCGAATTGTTTTTCCAAGAGATATCTCTTTCCTTCAAAAATGGTGTTTTTCTCGTGGTTGATGACCTCGCCTAGGTAACAAGGCACATTTTCCGTTGTTTATTTCTCTTACAAAGAATAACAACACAATTGTCATGATTTCAGCGGCGATTCCATCCCTAGTAATGGGATATCCTTCCAATTGTCTACCATATCGTCAATAATCATTTTCCTCCCAATCCAAAACTTCCTCAGAGTCTGATCAAAACTTTATCCTGCAGAGAGTATCCACAACATTTGATGGTTCGGACAAGATCAGGCAAAAGAACAACGACATCTCAATACTTGTCAGCTTCAGAAGAAGAGATGGGCTCCCTGCGATCCGACAGGAGTCAAGATCAGCAACAAGAAGATGATGGCATAGACCCGCAAATGTATGCCATGTTCCGGAAAATGATGAACAAGACGATGAACGAGCAGCCCGGGACCAGTTCAGAAAGGAATCCATTTAGAGAAAAGTTCCACGGGTACAGAGATAAGAAGGCTTCCAAGAAGCAAGTTCAGCCAAAGGAAATTTCAGATGAATCAGACTCGACTGAAAACACCGATAAAGAATATGAGGTGCCTCCGGCATTTCAGAAACGTGGCCGAGAACAAAAGAAGAGCCATCAGCCAAGAAGCCAGGTCGCAGAAGAGCCCTTGCAAGCACAGTTCAAGGAAATGGCCAAAGTAGTTAAAGATCTGCAAGCCCGTGATAAAGGCAAAAAAGTCTTCACTAGCGAGGACTTTTATGATGGCTTAGAAGGTGATGAAGATCTAGAGAATCTGCCCAGCAAATTCACCAAGTTTGATGGTTCTGGTGATCCCAAAGCCCACCTCGCCATGTTCTTCGTCGAATGTTCCAAATTCAAAAGAGACAACAGAGCATTGTTCTTATGTTTTCTCCGCAGCCTGGAACGAGCCGCAGCCAAATGGTACGCGGAACATATCAATCCAATCGAGCTGCGAGAGTTCGATAAGGTGGTCAACCTATTCATCGAGCGATTTTTGTTCAATACTGAAGCGCCACCAACATTAAATCACCTATGTAATTTGAAGCAGGGAGATAATGAAAAAGCAAGGGACTTCATTTGCAGATGGAGAGAGACCTGCAACAAAATGAGGGATCCTATATCAGAAAGGCATGCTCTATCGCTGATCCTTAATAACTTTTCGCAACCTCTGAGAGGATTAATCTCTACCTCACCCTCCAAGTCTTTCGTTGAACTCATTGAACGAGCTGAATGGCTCAAAATGGGAGTGGAGAATGGAGTCTATGAAGGCATTACCATTGCACGAAACAGTCAAGATGCCAAAAAGAAGGCTCACTTCACTTTTTCAGCCAAATCTTTCAATAATAGCAAAGGCAACAAGAATGATCATGGCAACAATTTGGAGAGAATCAAAAGGCAAAAAGGGAAATACATCAACAGTGATAAACCTCTCCAATTCAGCCCTCAGCATAAAGAGAAAGATCAAGAAAAATCAAAGCGCAAGGACTGGAGAACTGATCGAGAATTCACCCCCTGGATCAGACACTCGAGAGTATCCTGGAGTATATGCTGGCGAAAGACATTGTGCGGTTGCCTAAAGCCGCTGATCCTCCAGCAATTATGGGCAGATTCAAATAACAGTTTTGCAAGTTTCATCGAGCAGTAGGGCACGATACAGAAAACTGCTTTGTCCTTAAGAACATTGTTCAATACTGCATTGACAAGAAACTCATCGTTGAAGATGAAAAGGAGGACTAGTCATCTTGACAAAGATTTTTTTTACAATCATTCCAGAAGATGACAATGCCGACACTTGCCCATTTCTCATCTTGCTTTTTCAAAAGAATAATGTAATCCCATTCTCTTTCCTTGATTTTAAAGCATCAATAAAGTCATCAAATTTTTTAATAGCTTGGCGCCATCTCATTTGCTTCTTCTTCCTTTTCACAATATATATCTTGTGAGGAATGATCTTGAGGACGCCTATGAGTTAAGAAGCTTGTCGCCTTATTCATCAATTATCCTTCTGTTATTCGAAATTTTCCTCCCTAGTCACACTGGAGCATTTTTTTTTTTGAAAATTTATCTTTACCTCAAGACATCCTGTATGCAGGCAGGATAAACCAATCTCTCATTTTGCATATATATGCACCCATTTGCATTAATTTTGCATTCATTTGCACTCATTCATTTGCATCAATTTGCATTAAATCATATTCATCAAATTTTCCCTTCAGGTTAAGGAATAAACATCAATCATTTTCCATAATTCTTCAATTTCGACCCTCGGGTCATTCAATTCTTCAATTTCGACCTCCGGGTCACCCAATTTCTAATTTTCAAATTACCAAAATTCTCAATTTCGACCGCCAGGTCATCCAATTTCTATTCCCCGTTCAAGATAAGGGAATAATCCTGAAACCATTCATAGAAGCAATCCAACTCTCTATAATGGTCCCTGTTCCAAGTGAACTGATAAGTGTTCCAAGCGAACGGATAATCGTTCTTCATCGAATTGATAGTGTTCCCAACTGAACTGATAGTCGTTCTTTATTGAACTGATAGTGTTCCAAGTGAACTGATAGTGTTCCAAGCGAACTGATAATCGTTCTTCATCGAACTGATAGTGTTCCCAAGCAAACTGATAGTCGTTCATTCATTAAACTAATAGTGTTCCAAGAGAACTGATAGTCGTTCTTCATCGAACTGATAGTCGTTCTTCATCAGACTGATAGTGTTCCAAGTGAACTGATAGCCGTTCTTCATTGAACTGATAGTGTTCCAAGTGAACTGATATTGTTCCCAAGCGAACTGATAATCGTTCTTCATTGAACTGATAGTGTTCCAAGTGAACTGATAGTCGTTTCTTCATCGAATTGATAGTCGTTCTTTATCGAACTGTTAGTGTTCCGAAGAACTGATAGTCGTTCTTAATTGAACTGATATTATTCCCACCGATGGTCGTTCTTAATTGAACTGATATAGTTCTCAGTGAACCGATGGTCGTTCTTAATTGAACTGATATAGTTCCCAGCGAACCGATGATCGTTCTTAATTGAACTTTATTCCCAGCGATGGTCGTTCTTAATCGAACTGATATTGTTCCTCAAAATGAACTGATAGTCGTTCTTCCTTGAACTGATATTGTTCACAGCGAACCGATGATCGTTCTTAATTGAACTGATATAGTTTCCAAATGAACTGATAGTTGTTCTTCATTGAACTGATAGTGTTCCGAGTGAACTGATAGTCGTTCTTAATAGAACTGATAGTCGTTCTTCCTCGAACTGATAGTGTTCCCAAGTGAACTGATAGTCGTTCTTCATTGAATTGATAAGTGTTCCAAACGAACTGATAATCATTTTTCATTGAACTAATAGTCGTTCTTCATTGAACTGATAAGTGTTCCAAGTGAACTGATAATCGTGCTTCATTGAACTGATAGTTTTCCAAGTGAACTGATAAGTGTTCCAAGCGAACTGATAATCGTTCTTCATCGAACTGATAGTATTCTCAAGCGAATTGATAGTCGTTCCCAGCGAACCGATGGTCGTTCTTAATTGAACTTATATAGTTCCTAGCAACTGATAGTCGCCTCTTTTGGGGAAAGGAGAAGATAATTTTTGTCACGGATGTGTTGAGCTGGACCTCAAATGCTGTCTTTCACCAAGAATTTCAAAAACATTTTGTCAATTTATCAATTAATTACCTGTTGATTTCAAAATTTTATTGCGCAAATTTTTACCTTAGTTTACCTTTAGCATTACTTCCAAAAGAGCAAAGCTTTTGCGAAGAGAGATTCAAAATTCAAATTATTTCTATTGGCCAACCAAAAAGATGAAGGATGAATCCTTGATATGGCCAGAAAAAAAGATTCAATGTTATTGCAAAGCCACAAATGATTGATATTGATCGCAGTTATGGCACAACTCTAAAGATTATTCTTGTAAAGACGAGGCAGTAGAAATATCCTGAGTGCTAGAAAAAGAGAGAATTTATCCAAGTCATACCTCCTCAAAATCACCTAAGCTGCAATTAAATATCCGCAAAAGGGATCTCTCAATTGTCGTCAAGATGAAGGCGAATTAAGCGAGTAGACCCCTGGGGCCAAAGAAGATTTGGATCATCTCCAAGATGACAAAGTTTGTGACGGATCCTTCCAGGGAAAGTCCAAAGCACTGTCGAGATGAAGGCAGATGCGATGAACCTACCGACAATCCCTAAAAGATATTTAATTTCAACTGTCATTTAAAGATCTCTAACCCGGGAGCCAATATCGTCAAAGAAGGATCGAAACATCTCCAAGTTGAAGGAGTTTGTGACGTACCTTTCCAAAAGAGAGAAAAAGAGGAAAAAGAAAGAATGACAAGTCAAGACATCTCCAAAATGAAAGAGAAAACCCAAGAGAGCCAAAAGAGTGCAGAAAGATCATCATGCGAGAAGCTCTCAGGATATCAAACTGCCAAATCTATCAAAAATCTTCTTTAAACTTGTGAAATTCTATTATCAATATCCTTTCATCAATCGCTTTCACAATACTAAATTCTCTTTTCTGTCCATATCAAGAAAATTGATAGCTTCCTTGAAGAAGGTTAATTGCAATGAATTTGGATTTCAAATCTCGATTCTACGAAGTCAATCTCGTTGAGAGGTAATGCTTTAGGTAGAAAATGAGGAATATCTTTCAAAAATATGCATCATTTTCAAATATTTTGAATCAACAACAGAATTCTCAACATTTTGACAATATTTTCTAGCTATCCTGACATGAAGTGAGAGCTTGATGTCTGTCTTCGATACATCCAGACACCAATTTTAAATCCCTCTTAAGGACTTGATTCCTTTCCTTCTTTGAGAGCGTGAGCTCTCAGATTCGCACACTTCCCTGTGTCCCCACTGTCTCACCATAGACAGTTCCATTTCGGTTCGAGGTCGAACCACCAATCATTTTCTCGCAAAAGGCAATTTCAAAAGCTATTTAGTCTCAGCAATGAGACGCCCAAAATCAATTCCTTTTCAAGCTTTAGGGACCCCATTTTCCTTCCTTTTGCAAAACCTCTGTCGGATTTGTTGTGCAAAATTCGAAGGTTCCATCATACCATTCAATCAGGATAAGGGTACAAACCTGAGCCTCCCTTGATGAGGTATTTCATTTTCCGCCCAATGAGGATAAGGGTACAAACCTGAGCCTCATTCAATGAGGTATTTCACTTACCACCCGATCAGGTTAAGGGTACAAACCTGAATCTCATTTCAATGAGATATTTCATTCCCCAATCAGGTTAAGGGTGGCACAAATCCTGAACTTCACCTTTTCTATCTGGTCTGAGATGGCGCCACATGCTTCTTCTCCCCCTTCTCTTCCCTTCCGCCACGTGTCACTACAGGATCTCCCAGAGGTGGCACCATTGTTATCGTCGCAAAAAACTTTTTCCGTCTTCCCTTCCTTGCGGAAGAGAGGGGGAAACGCTTTTGCGATTCAAACTTGACCGGATTTTGGAAATTGTTTTGAAATACTCGCCTCCGTTTTTGAAAATTGTGGGAAAATCCATGGGATGGGGCTCTACCTGTCGGTACGAGGTTCGACCGTTCCTGCCGCCTTTAACAGGGGTAATCGAACCAAGGACCAAAATTGTGCTTGACTTAGTAAAATTATCGAAATTGTGTTCTATCCTAAATGCACAGAGAATTCAGGCATGTGCTATGAGGTTTTATAAAATGCAAGTTGGAAAGTATGATGTATGCTTAGAAAGCATTTGGAGTTGAAAAATATTTCTCAGGAAAAAGGTGGAACCGATTTTGGAAAAACTTGACTTGGGAAAACCGATTTTGGAAAATCCTCAGAGTTTCTTGAGAAATTGATTTCTTGAGAATAAAACTTTCTTAAGAAAATCACGAGAAAACCAATGATTTCATGATGCAAATGATATGAGTGAATGAATGCACTTTGAAAGATTTTTTTTAAGAAATTTGTTGGAAAAATGTGTATTAAGTCAAAATAAATCCTTCACATATTCTGACTGTGACTATGAATATATTCAGAGTTTAATTGATTTAATGCACAATACCTTGAAAATATTAGAAATATGATGTGCATTTTTAAGATAGCCTAAGAGTGTAGGCTCAGTGTGACTAGTAGAAAGATGATGGATCTGGGTCTCGTCCATATTCCGACTAGGGCCGTAAATATGGATTTCACCGAGTTCATCAATTCCCTAAGAGTTGGTGCACGTGCCATTCGTGTTCATTCATGGTGAATTTTGAAAATTGAGATATATGAATCATAGAATCAGGATATTGCAGGAATTAAACTATATGAGATGCATCCTAGTCTAAGCAGAAATTTAAATCTCTTATTCCAAAATTTACATTATTACATCACTAAATAAATGAAATAAAAGCAATTTGCAGACTTCAGCTCCTTCATTTGAATGTCTCTGCCAAACTTGAAATATTGTTAGCTCAAATATGTGGGTTTTTCCAAGATTTTCCAATAATATTATGAAATTATTGGACTTAATTGGATATAAACCTTATTCTCATGCTTCCTTGATTTTTGAAATGATGTAAATGCAATAAATTCAGTGGAAATAGTTTGAAATTCGGAATGGTGGTCAAAATGACCAAAATACCCCTAATTACAAAGTTATACCTTTAAAATCAGGGTTTTTTGAAGGAAAACTTGGTAAAATTGAGATTTCGAAATTCAAATTGAATCAAATGATGATGAAATGCATGATGAGGCATTATGACATGCTGCTAAACACCTTAGGACTGTAAAATCAGAATTTGACATTTTGCAATTTATCCAAAATAACGAATTTCGCTTGTTTTTCGCTTCGATCAGGGTCCCGCGGGGCCCTGTTTTGATATTATGGCTAAATCAAGCGTCAAATGAATTCCAAATTACACCAAATTCGGTATGAAATATTTACCTACTCTGATAAACAGTCTAGAATGCTGAAAATCACGAAATGATATGATTTGAATGCTAAAATTTAAAGAAAGTCCTAAAAAGGGTGGATTTTGCCTATGGACCCGAACCAAATGCAATGCTTAATATGATAATGCACGATTTACACCATGAAAACTTCTGATATTTTGCAGACTGCTAAAGGACTCAAAATGGAACATTTTTGGTTTTTACAGCCTCAGGATTTGAGCCATGGTGAGTTCGGTAACAGGGATTTGGTTCTGACAGAGGCAAAATCAACCTAATTTAATATAAAATGCTAAAAAATAGAAAATTACAACGGAAATTTCTGATATTTAACATAGCTACTCACGACACCTACACGGACAACTTTCATGTTCATGACTTCAGCATTTGATCAACAGAAACATGGATAAAAATATAACTTTTCATTCCTAAATAGACAGAGCAGATAAATGTAGCAAAACAGAGAACTGACGAAAAAAATCTGAAACAGGTATCACAGCTGTTCTAAAAATCACACGCTTCTAGATGCAAACAGAGGACATATCGGACATAACATTCACTTTTTACAGTTTTGGATTTGAAGCAACACCCAAAGGGAACCCATCGACCTAAGTCAATCCAAAGTCTCAGAGGCCCAAATCAGGCTCTGACACGTGTCCCGAACTCTCGGATTTTTGTCAGACATTAAAAAAAATCAGAAAAATCTTATAAAATCAGGTTAAAAACTAGACACTCTCCCAAGCTCAGAACATCTTTCGGATCGAAAATATCAAAGCTCCCATGAGGGAGATCTCGATTTTACAAGTCGGAAATAAAAATTTAAAATGCATCCCGGGTAGTAAAACCCGACTCACCTTTTTGAACGTTTACCGCAGTAAACGAATTCAAATGCTTCCGAATTTTTTGCACATTTCTAGGGACACCTAAGGGAGCATTCCATGATTGTTTTGTATTTTTTAACAAAAATTACATGCATGAAATGATGTGTGGACTGACTGACAAAAACAGAGAACTACTGAAACTGAACAGAATTGAAATAAATGCTAAATTAATCATAATTAACTCATGAAACATGCTAAATTTATGAAATAAAATACAAATTAAATCTAGCTAAATGCATGAATTCTAAAAATCATCAAGGAAGCATAATTGTGTATTTTTATATTTGCCGTTTTATGAGAATAACTCAATCCATCCCTCAGATGAGCTCTTTCTTCAAACGACTCCCGAATCAAATCGTGATATGAAATCAAGAGGAAAAGAGGTGCACCTTGCTTTGTTATGCAGCGTTGAAGCTCTTGAAAGGGACGGCTATCACGAGCTTCGTTCGTCCTTCGATCCGGGCTTCGGATGATTCACCAAGATCGACCCACTGCACCTTCTTCACTGAGCCAAGGGGGGCGTGAATTCCAAAGTTCAAAATCGTGTTCTGAAGAAAGTCTAGGTTGAATTTCAAAGTCCAAAAGAAGCTCCCCCTAGGCTGGGCGTGGAACCTTGTTTTTATAGATTTTTTCTGAAAATTTTGAATTTCAAACCGGCTCAATCTGAGCCCTCCATGTGGCGCCATCTCAGGGGGTGCTATTTGGGAGTTTTCAATTCAAATTCCTAATTTTCTGAAGCTTCTCAAATGGCGCCACCTCAGGGGCTATTTTTATTAAAAATATAAAATAAATAAAAGAAATGAAAGAAATGAAGCCAAGTGGGGCTCTGAATTGGCGCCACCTCAAAAGGTGTTCTGAGGTGTAAAGTTGGAAACAATAGGAGCATGCCATGTGGCATCACCTCTGGAGGCTCTTGACACATGTCAGAAGGATAGGAGTGGAAGAAGCAGACTGTGCCATCTCAGAGGAATTCAAATTCTACTTTTCTACTGGAAAGGAGAGGCTGACATGTGGCAGTTCCTCAGAGTGGCTCCTACAATGCCATGTGGCAGGAGAACAAGACTGGAATAAGCAGAATGCGCCACCTCAGAGGGGGGGGTTTCCTACTTTTTCTGATGCAGGGAGGTTTGGACATGTGGCAGACAAGTGTCAGTTGTCTGGAGAAGCCTTCTCAAATGGCGCCACCTCAGAGAGAGATTTGAATTTCAAATGGAGGTTGGCCCTAGAGGAATGGAGGATGGATATGTGGCGGTTCCTCAGAGTGGCTCCTACAATGCCATGTGGCAGGAGGGAGGAAAATGAGGGAAAGGGACACGTGGCACCATCTCAAAAAATGAATTTAGGGAGGAGACTTCAGGATTTGCGCCACCTCAGCCTGGAGTTTGAATATTTGAATTGTTGCTTTTTCTGAAGGAGGCAGAAAATGACATGTGTCCTCTACTTTTTTTAAGAAGAGCAGAGAATGACACGTGTCACCTGCTGCAGGAGAGAATACCTCAGATGGCGCCACCTCAGAAGGAGACAACTCTACTTTTTCTGGAAGAAGCTAGGAGTGACACGTGTCTCCTACTTTTCTGAGAAAAGTAGGAAGAGACATGTGTCAGTCTACTTTTCTGAAAGAGGGAGAGGTTGACACGTGTCCCCTGCAGGAGACACACTTAAAAAGGCGCCACCTCAGAGGAGACAAGCTTTACTTTTTCTAGACAGGACAACACATGACACTTGGCATCTCAGGATTATCTTTGGAATGACACATGGCGCAGGGTGGAGATGGTGGATGCTGACACATGGCATGGAATAAAGAGGGGGTCTAATGACATGTGGCGGCTTCTTAAGGTAGCCCCACACTGACACTTGGCATGGAAATGGGAGGAGAGAGAAAAGACAAGTAGCACCAATCCAGGGGACAAGGCTCTTATATTTTTGGGTTTTTCAAAATTCAAATTTTTCAAAAGAAAAGCCTGTGTGACACCACCTTAGTGTGGATCCCACATTGCTTCTTTATTGAAATAAGAACAAGACAGTAAAACCTCTTTTTGGAATTTTTATAAAATCTGGGCTAATTGGTAAAACAGAAATTTTGAAAAGAGTTAGCCCCTGTAGGGCGATTTTGTAAAAGGAAGATAGTTGAAATAGCTGACAAAAGGCAAAATCTGAGTTGAAATTTATTGAAAATTATCCAGATTGTTTTTCTGAGGAAATATTTTGAAATTCAGAGCCCTGGGGGTAAAATGGGAAGAATTGATAATTTTGAAGACCCAGGGTTTTGGAATCGATTTTGAAAATAGTTGAAATTCTAATCTGGATTGAAAATTTTGAAATCAAGAGTTCTGGACCTCGAAATGACATGTTGTGCAGTGCAGTGATATGGAATGCTCATGCCATGATATGCAATGTCATGTCTTATGCAATATGATCTTGAACCAAAGTTTGGAGATTCCTGTCTTCTGTTAGGAATAAAATTTTGAACATCTGAGCTAAAAATAGAGAAATTTTGAGAGTTCCCGATGAAATTTGGACTTTTGCAAGGTCCGGGCTCAGAAAATGACCATTTTGCTCTCCAGCGATTTCAAAGGCTGGATGATGATGTTTGGTGGAAATGTTGGAGAGGTGAGTGAAAATTTGGGGTGTTTACAGCCATGTGGCCACCCTCTATTCTTCCAGAGCCAGCCTCATTTGAATTTCAAATACAGCCTCTGAGGTGGCGCCATTTGAGAAGACTCCTCTAGCTAGCTGACACTTGTCAGAAGCAGAGCCATCCTGAACCGCCACGTGTTCAAATCCCCCTGCATCAGAAAAAGTGTAAGCAACCCTTCTCTAAGGTGGCACATTCTGCTTCCTCTGCTCTTGTCCTCCTGCCACATGGCAGTGTGGAGCCACCCTGAGGTGGCGCCACATGTCAGCCCCTGCTCCCTCCAGAAAAAGCAGAAATTTGAATGTTCAAACTCCTCAGAGGTGGTGCCACATGGCATGCTCCTACTGCTTCTAGATTCAAATCTCAAACTCTTTTTTGAGGTGACACCATTCCAGAGCTCCCACTTGGCATCACTTTATTATTTTAATTTTTTATTCAAAATAAACCCATCATGAGGTGGCGCTATATAAGAAGCCCAGAAAAAGCATATTTCAAATTTCAAACTCCTCTGCTGAGGTGTCTCACCCACAAAATTCTCATTTTTATTTTCTTAAAATTCCACATGGCATGCCCTGAGATGGCGCCACATGGAAGGCTCAGATTAAGCCTGTTTGAAATTCAAAAATCTCCAGAATTGCTACAAATACAAGGGCCCACGCCCAACTGAGGGGGGCTCCTTTTGGATTTGTCATTTCAACTTAGACTTCCTCCAGTACACGATTTGGATTTTCTAAATTCACACCCCCTTTAGGCTCATTTGAGAGGGTGCATTGAATCACCAACCTTGCTTGCACCACTTCCAATTCTATCTAGGCGTGGATCAATTTTCGTGAACCTTCGGAAGCCCGGATCGAAGGAAGAAAGAAGTCGTTGGTAGCCGTTCATTTCGGGAGTTCCAAAGCTGCAGGAAAATGCAAGGTGCACTTCTATCCCTATTGATTTCATTATACTAATATCCCTACTCAATTCGAATCGTCATTTTGAAGAAAGAGCTCATCCGAGGGATGGATCAAGCTATTCTCATGAAATGACACGTATCAAAAGGATGTCTTTCATACTTTCTTGATTAGATTTTTATATTTCATCATGTTCATGGATTAAAATAGGTTAGATTTACGTTTTATTTCATTAAAATAGCATGTTCCATGAATTTATTTAATATTCCATGCATTCAGCTTCATTTAGGTAACTCTTTGTTTTTGTCAGTCAGTCCACACGTCATTCTATGCATTTATTTTTCGTTAAAAATGTTGAGAAAATCATAGTATGCGCCCTTAGTGTCCCTAACAATCTGCCAAAAATTCGGAATGATTTGAATTTGTTTACTATGGTAAAAGTTCAAAATGGTAGGTCGGGTTTTGTTACCCGAGATACGTTTTGAAAATTTATCTCTGACTTGTAAAATCAAAATCTCTCTCATATGAGGTCCAATTTTCGATCCAAAAGATGTTCTGAACTCAAGATGATGTATATTTTTTAATCGGTGTTTCTCAGATTTTTCTAAATTTTATTGATATCTGACAAAAATCCGAGAGTTCGGGACATGTGTCAGAGCTTGATTTGAACCTCTAAGACTCAAGATCGACTTAAGTCGATGGGTTCTCTTTGGGTATTGCTCCAAATCCGAATCTGTAAAAAGTGAATGTCATTTCCGGAATGTCCTCTGTTTTCATCTGAAGTTTTATAATTTGTAGGACAGTATTAATATCATTTTCATTTTTTTCTTGTCAGTCTTCTGTTTTTCTGTATTTATCTGTTCTGTTGATTTAGGTACGTAATGTCATATTTTTATCTCTGTTCCTGTTGATCAAATGCCAAAACCATATAAATGAAAATTGTTCTTGTATCTGTGAGTAGTTTCTCATTTAAATATCAGAAATTTCCATGGTCGGCTGCTAGTTTTTATGCAATTTTATATCAGATCAGGTTGGCTGCTAGTTTTTATGCAATTTTATATCAGAAATTTCCATGGTCGGCTGCTAGTTTTTATGCAATTTTATATCAGATCAGGTTGATTTTACCTCCGTCAGAGCCAAATTCCTGTTACCAAACTCACTGTAGTTCAAATCCCGAAGCTGTAAAAGACAAAATTGTTTATTTTTATGTCATTTAGCAGTTTGCAAAATCTCAGATGTTTCTATGGTGGAATTTTTGTATTACTGCATTAAGTGTTACATTTGGTTCGGGTCTGCAGGCGAAATTCGCCCATTTTGGGATTTTCTGTAAATTTTTGAATCTAAACCATGTCATTCTGTGAGTTTTAGCATTTTAAGCTGTTCATAAAGGTAGAGGGGTGCCTCATGCCGAATTTGGTGTGATTTGGAATTCGTTCGATGCTCAGTTTAGCCGTATCATCAAAACAGGGCCCCGCGGGACCCTGATCCAAGCGAAAAACAAGCGAAATTCGTTATTTTTTATGAATAGTAGCATGTCAAAATTCTGATTTTATAGTTTTAATGTGTTTATCAGCATGTCATCATGCCTCATACTGCATTTCATCATCATTTGATTCAATTCGAATTTCAAAATCTCAATTTTACCAAAATTTCCTTTAAAAAACCCTGATTTTAAAGGTGTAACTTCAATATTAGGGGTATTTTTGTCATTTTGACCATAATTTTGAATTTCAAACTATTTTTTACTGAATTTCTTGCATTTACATTTTTTCAAATATCAAGAAAGCATGATAATAGGGTTTATATCCAATTAAGTCCAATAATTTCAAAATATTATTAGAAATCTTGAAAAAACCCACATATTTGAGCTAACCCCATTTCAAGTTTGGCAGGGACATTCAAAGGAAGGAGTTGAAGTCTACAATTTCCTTTTATTTTATTTATTTAGTGATGTAATAATGTAAATTTTGGAATAAGAGATTTAATTTTCTGCTTAGACTAGGATGCATATCATATAGTTTAAATTTCTGCAATATCCTGTTTATGTGATTCATGCATTTTATTTCAAAAGCACTATGGATATACATGAATGGCACATGCACCAACTCTTAGGGAGTTGATGAACTTGGTAGAGTCCATATTTACGGCCCTAGTCAGAATATGGACGAAACCCAGATCCATCATCTTTCTACCAGTCACATTGAGCCTACACTCTTAGGCTATCTTTCAAAATTTCACTGCATATTTTCAATTCTATAAAATATTTTGGAATGGACTAAGTACATTATGAACGTATTCACGGTCATAATCAGAATATGTGACAATTCTACTTAGTTTAATTCTAAAATAGCATATTTTCTGAAAAGAGGCTTTCACAAAATGACATTCACTCATACCATTTACATCATGAAATCACTGGTTTTTCTCATGATTTTCTCAAGAAAATTTCATCCTTAAGAAAATCGATTTCTCAATAAACTCTGAGAATTTTTCAAAATTGGATTTCCCAAGTTAAGTTTTCCCGTGATTTTCCCTGGAAAATGTTATTTCCTTAAGATTTTCAAAAAGGAATTTCTCGTCTTTCTCGAGACCAAAATCGATTTTCCAATATTTTAGGGATAAGATTCTTAGGATTTCAGTTTCCCGAGTTTTGACTTTTTATCTCTAAAGAATTTTCCAATGAATCTCAACCATTTTCCAAAGAAAGCTTTCAAAACTTGAAGTTTTTCTGACAAGCATTTTCCCTTCAAAGATTTACCCCTTTTCTCAAGAATTCTCTCCATTTCCCAGGACTTTCCTCCATCCATGATTTTCCCACACCTTGATGAACTTTCTTGTGATTTCAAAACCCTTTCATCAAAATTTGGCGTGTTTTCTTTGCCACTAAGCTCGACTTTCAACCGGCTTTGTAGCAAAGAGGGGCATCTGTGAACACCTCAAATTTTTCAAAATCTTGTAAATCTTTCATTTTTGCCCTTGGCCCCCATTTTCTGAGCAGATTGAGTCATTTTTACTCAAAATTCCAGTTATTTCTCGGATTTACTAGAATCAAATCAATTTTCTATATCTGACTCAATTTTGGATCTGGATTCAATATCAGAGTCCAAATCCGAGCCTTGTTATCTAATTTTGAACCAAATTTTCAAAAATACCAAAAAAGAATTTCTGAAAGGCTCGGACGTTTCATCCGATGTCCGTTTGGATCCACTCCTCTGTATTTCTTAGTTCGAGGTTCAAAACTCGAATATATCTTCAAATTCTGGATTCAAACCCATTTTCTGAGAAAACTTCAAAAAACTTTCTCAGAAAACTTCTTTTTTTGTAAATGTTTCTCAAAAATACAAAAATAGTTTTTAAATCTCTCATTTTGCCTAGATTTTAGGATTTTCTTTCAAAAAAATACAATATATATATATACATAAAATGCGAAGAAAACAAAAAAAATCCAAAAAAAATCCAAAAAAATCAGAAAACATGAGAAAAATAAATAGTTTAAAGCTTGTTTCGCTAAAAGCCTCTTTTGAAAACTGTTTTCATGAAAAACCATTTTTTTTAGAACCTCCTTTTTGAAAATCAGGAATTTTGCAACAGCCCCCCTCCCGTTCTCTTTCTCTCTCTCTTTGGAAGCCTCCATTGCCTTCCTCACCCTACGATCGGGTGCTTCCTTCAGACCTCCTCCGTCGATCCCCAACGACCATCCATTGCAATAAAGACCGCATGAGGAAACGATGGAGACGATGGCCTTCCACCCTTCAATCTTACTCACCTCGTCTCCCTCGTCGATCACCAACGACCCTCCTCTTCTAGAGTTTTCTTCTCCTTCTATAAAAGGGGCACGCAGGGGAACCCTAAGAAAAAAGGCCATTTTTTTTGTCGACCTCCCTATCTTCTTCTTCCTCGGCTCATGATCCGTTTTCTGCCTCTCCCCAGCATTCATTTTCTTTTTTGCGCTATCACATCCTGTCATCTCTCGCTTGCTCTCTCCTTTCTCTGAGGCTTCTTTCTTGCAAGAGCTGAGGAATGATCTCCCTCTGCAAGACATCTCCTCTGCAATAGCCTGAAAGAAATCAATCTCATCATAGTCAGAAGTAAGCACTTCATCCCCTTCCTTCCTTTTCTTCTTCGCATTGTTCATTTCTTTTTACTGTGTTTCCCTTTGTTTTGTTTTGTTTTGTTTTGTTTTGTTTTGTTTTGTTTTTCTTTCTTACTCTTTTTTATTTTCCTTCTTTGTTTTATTTATTTCTTTATCTGGAGTTTATTAATGCACTCTTTGTAACATCGGTTTGTATATAACGAACCGAGTTACAGATAAACAAGATCAAGAGGAACAATCTTGTTCCAACATTTCTTTCGTATTTCTGTTTTGTTTACGATTTTTCTCTTGATTCTCGGATTTAGTAGTTTGATGAGATTCATACGAATCCCAGTTTAACCTACCTGCTAGTCCTCAGTTTTATTTTTGTTTTGATTTCCCATTTATGTTACCTGTTTCCATTTTCATTATCTATATTTCTCATGTTTATATCCGATTTTTGCTTGTTACCTTGATTTTCTGATTACATCAGAATCTTGATTCCGTCGCTATGGATCGGCTTGGATTTTGATTCTTGATTCTGTGTTTTGCCTTTTCTATTGGTCGTAATCCGCTATGCACATATTTTCCTTATTTATCTAGTTTAATCGCATCCTTAGTATGCATTTTGTCTTTTGTTCATAATATCTAACCTCTTTTAATCGCATTTGGGTTTCATTAGGTATGGCATTCCTATTTAGCATCGTCCATTTCCATCTTGTTCATTTGGTTTTGCTTATCTATTTTCCAGTGTTTTCTATGTTTTATATTTTCCTCATTCATGATGTTGATCCATATCTTTTGGCTGTTATTAATCTGTTTATATCATTTTCCTGTTATTCTGTAATAGTGTACCGATGCTAGCATAACAATCATATCGATTATATGTGATACTTGGTTCTACACACTGAATCCTAGTTGTCTTCTGCAATTTTGTGAATGTTGTTAGATGCTTCATATTTGAGTAATGCTTTCTCTCGATCTTAATGTTTGCTCAGTCCCACTGATTTGCTTTATATCATACATGATGATCGGTTTCTCATACCACTAGACTGCTTCTACACAATCTATTGGGGTTTTATGGCTTGGCTAAAAAAAAGAAGGGGAGAAATAATTGATAGGAAAAGGGAGCCACAAAAATCCACTTCCCTTAAAGACAGAGCCCTTGTTGGTTTTATCATTCACTTTATTTTCTCTATTATCTTGCTTTATTGGATATGTGTTGAGTGTTCCTGATTCTTGAGTTTAATTTCAGAAAACCAGTATGTTCTTACTGCAATACGTGAGTAAGTTCTGGTTACCTTGAGAGAAAAATGCAGTTAATCTATACACCTTTGGTCTTGAGAGATGTTTGCCCTCCTAATCAAGCAACCCTTCCTGAGAAAATGGCGGATGATGCCCCTTTGGGGCTTGAGAAGATTGGGTGTTCTGTTGATTGGAGTAACTGGGCCCCTTTTTAACAGAAGCCATGCCTGATGCAGATCATCCAGTGGTCATTCCTGAATCTGGATAAGCAAGAGAGGATTTTGCTGATTAAAGGAATCCCACAATAGCCATTGTGGATGTTGACGCTGCCTATAGAAATTCATTAGAAGTACATACGTTCCTGTAGCTATTTGTTACTTTTAACATCTTTTCGGGTTTCAATGAAGATGATCTTAGCGAACTTATAATTACAGTGGTCCTCTGCATTTTAGCTTCACAATCAATCATCGATGGTAATCCTTTGGATATTCAGTAGCCACTGTTTACAATGCCTTCCCATCTCAGGTGTATTCTGTACCAGGTATTCAGGTAATGTCTTATGTCACATTATGTTTGCATTTTCATGTTATTTCTTCATTCATGTTCATTTGGTTTATCACATCAATTTCTGCTCACATGCCTTGTCAATATCATTTTCCTTATAATATCAATGTTTCAGTAATTAGCATCATGATTCACATAGATTGATTATGAAAGGAACTTATGATAAGTTGTAATAACAAATTTGGTTCACCGAGAAGGCAAATATAATAGTCAATCCGATCTGTTGCAATAACATGTTCGATTTGTTGCAAAAAAAAAACTAGTCTGAACTGCGGGTTTGATTTATTGAGAGAATAGGTTGGAATAACAAGCCTGATTTACTGTGAAAAGGTTCACGGTTACATCTTTGTAGCCTCCTTATGTTCATTGCCGCCCACTTACATGGGCATTTACCCATCGTGTTTCTCACATCAATGTGTCCACCTCCACTTATCATCACTATCCCATCGTCAATTGTGCCTTCACTACACTGTTCACCATATGCTCACAGCATCTTAGTGCCAACACATCTGTGTATTCACTTGTATGCTCCCAAAACCTAACAAAATATCCTCACCAGTTCATGGCTAGCATGAGTCCACTAGGAATCAGACTGATTAATAGAGGTTGGAATAAAGAATCTCCAGTGTGTTCCAACAATCTCCATCATCTGCAACTTAATTAGGAACCACCTCCAGAGTCTAAATTCATCGGGAAATGCATGATAAGATGAGATATTCAGATGCCCTGTGGATTCAAAATCAGGATTTCAAATTCATTGGAAAGCTTATAAACTGCCAAATTTGAATCAAATGCACTCTCAGTTCAAAATCAGTTTTTTTTTTATCTAATTGTGAAATCTGCATGTTACCACTATATATATACATATACTTGATCAGTTCTCTGTTTTTTTTTTTGGTGTTCACATTTCATCATTGTAATCTATTGAATCATTACACTTTCATTACAACTCACTGTTATCATCGCAAAATTTTTAACTTTTGCGAGTCAAACTGACCTTTGAAAAAGATTTTGAAAATAACTCGCCTCCGTTTTAAAATGCGGGATAATTCCAAAGAATGGGACTCGCCTGTCGGTACGAGGTTCGACCGTTCCTGCCACCTTTAACAGAGGTAATCGAACCAAGGATCAATCTACTGCTCTGCTCTATTCAACTTGTCTAAATCATATTCTAATTTCTAAATGCACATAGAATCAGGCATGTGCTATGAATTTTCTGAAAATGCAAGTTTGAAAACATGATGTTTGCTTTGAATAACTGAAACACTTAGAATAGATGTCACATGGAAAATTGTTAATTGGGATTTGAAATGTACTTCTGAGAAAAGTAAAAATCGATTTCTGAAGAAATGTAAGGATTTTGTGAAAATCGATTTTGAGAAATATGAAATAACTTTGAAAAACTTGATTTCTTTGAATTCAAACTTTGAAATTGAAAACATAACTTAGAAAAATCGAATTTGGAACTTGGGAAATACTTGAAATATCATTTGAAAACTTAGAGTTTTGAGAAAATCGATTTTAGAATAAGACTTAGAAAAATTTGAGAAAATGAACTTCTTTGAATTGAGATTCGAATTGGAATTGGCAAATGCATGAAATGAATGAATATGGATTTGAGGAATTGAGAAATACTTTTTGTATTTTTTTGAGAGATGCAGAGCATTTTGGAAGTTAGCCTAAGAGTGTAGGCTGAATGTGGTTAATGTGAAGATCATAAATCTGGGTATGATTCATATTCTCACTATAGCCATAAATACGAATTCCACCAAGTTTATAAACTTCATAAAAGCTAGTGTATGTGCCATTCGTGTATACCATAGTGAATTAATAAAATTTGCATGAATTGACATACATGGCAGTTATATATCAAAGTTTAAACTATATGAAATGCAAATCCTAATCTATGCAGGAATTTAAATTCTTATTCCAAATTTAATTTAATTTACATCACTATTGAATTTAAATACAAGAAATTAAAGTCTTCAATGTACCTGCAAAACTAGAAAACTTGGTTAATGAAAATATGTTGGCTTTTCTAGGTTTATCCAGTAATATCTAGAAATTACTGGATTTTGCTAGATATAAGCCTTTTTGCCATGATTCCCTTAAATCAAAATTGATAAAATATGAAATAAGATTGAATAAATGAGAAAGATAAGATATGAAATTTCGAAATTGGGGTCAAATGACCAAAATACCCCTAATAACAAGACTGGCCTTGAAATTAGGGTTTTCAGAAAGATATTTGGTAAAATGCAAGTTTTGGCATACAAATAATGATAAATCAAACTAAATATGATGTGACATGATTAAAAATATGAAAATCAGGGTTAGGGATTTCGAAATTGAGGTCAAATGACCAAATTGTCCCCGATAGCAAGACTATGGCCTTGAAATCAGGGTTTTTAGAAAATATTTTGGTAAAACTTAGGTTTTATACACTAAATGAAATCAAATGAACATCAAATTTAACCTAAAGTATCCTAATATGATTATGAACATGATTAAACCCTAAAAATATATGCTTATACACAAAAATCTAAGAATATCACAAATTTTGTGATTTTTGCAGTGTTTTGGAATTCTTCGGGTGCCCTGTTTTGCAATTCAAGTCATTCAAACATAAAACATATTCTAAAAATCCTCAAAATTGGTACCTGCACTTTCTATAACCCTAATATCAAATTAGAATTATAAAAACATTTTTTTGACATTAAATTAATTCGAAAATAGCATCAAACCCTAAAAATATGCTATTTTTGACCTAGTCCACCAACCAGTCTCAGTCCAAGACCCGAACCAGGGATCAAACCTCCATGGAAATCTATGACATTTTACAGAGAACAAATAGACAGGAAAACAGAACTTTTTCTTTTTACAAATCTGAAAAAGCCTTTAAAACCAGGGAGATCCCCATTCGACAATTCGGACTTGAATATATTGATTTTAACTTTGGTCTTAACTTATACTTTCAATTGAAAATTCCGGGATAAATAGCAGCACTCATTCAAAATATCTGAGATTTTAACAGTGAACAGTTGACAAAACAATAACAATACTCACTATTTACGGATCATGAATCGGATCTGTAGTTTGGGATTTATAAACAACACAAGTCTGATTAGGGTTTAGGTAAACCCTAACGAGTTTTAAATTGAAAATCAGAGTCTCTGACAAAGGAAAAATAGTAAACTGTGATCAAAAATTCTGAAAATTTCACAGTAGATAGATCTAATCAACATGAATCCATAGCACTTTACAGATCTAAAATCGGATATAGTATGAGAAACATATCATCACAGAAAGTTACCTTCTTGATTTTAACAACGATTTTAAAGATTTAAAAACCCGACTTGATGTCTAATTTTTCTGACAAAGTTCCCGAAATCCCAAATCCCTGATTTTTCTAGAGTAGATCAATCACATATGCATGCATCACATATAAAAAAATCAGAAATTAACTACACATATTTCAATCCGAAACAGCATGCTCTTTTCTGTTCTAAACTAAAAAACACACAGAAATCTAAGAAACTTGAGAAAATATGCATTAACTAATGAAAACAATAAAAGAAATACTAAAACAGTAAAATTAAAATTATTTCTATGCTGGAAAACGTGTAATAAACATGAATAAGCAAAGAAATAAATAAAATACAGGGAATCCATGGCTGGAATTTGCTTTCACCTTTGAAATCATGGATTTAACCCATTTAACGGGTAAATCTCACGTTTCGTCGGTTAAGAACATGAAAAACGTACCTCTCATCGATTCTAATGGATTAGAATCCATGAAATCACCCTCAAACTGAGTTAGATCATCTTCTTGGGTCGATTTTGGGGTTCTTGGATGAAATCCATGGTTAAATCCATGAACACAAGAGTTTCCATGGTGAAATCTATTGAAAAATCATAAAAACTTGGGGCTGCAGCTGCAATGGAGGAAGGTGGAGGTGCTAGAGAGGAGAGAAAGGCCACGAAAATTTGAGAGAAAAAGAGCCCTTTTTTACCTCTTGAAGTCCCCTATTTATAGTTTTTCAAAACCTCCTTAATTAGGGTTAATTAAGGAGTTTTATTTTTTTAGAACTCTTTCTAATAAATCCAATAAAGGGGGCAACGATTTTTTGGAGAATTATAGCCTAGGTGGGACTCTAATTAATCCCTAATTAGCCCCTAACTAAACCTAGAAAACCCCCAAATGTGATGCCACTTGGCATCTTCCACATTTGGTTTTTTAAAAACCTTTAAAAACCTTTAAAAACACTAGTTTTAAAAACTAAACTTCAAAATGGGTTTTCAAAATGATATTAACTCTTCTAAACCCCTAACACTAACCAAGACACTGACTAACCCTAGTCTAGCTCTGACTTACTCGAATATGGCGCTACCCCGAGTAGGCCCTACTTGAGTTTTTCAAAAAGCGATTTTAAAACTTGAAATTGAAGGAGTTTTCAAAAGGATTTTCAAAAGCAATCTTAAAATTAGAATTTTTGAAATGGCATAGGGTTCTAACCAAGTCATAACTCCTCTGGATATGGTGCCAACTGAGTGGGCCCACATCGAGTTTTGAAGAATTTTGAAATAAACACTGAAAATGGTTTTGAAAAGGGGTTAAAATCAGTATTTGAAATTCAAGATCTTTGAAAATAGGGTATCAAGCGAACTGGAACTCCGAGTTAGAGTCCTGAACTCTTAGGATTCTGAGATTTTAGATTTTAGAATCCAAATGGAAGAGTTTTCGAAAGATTTTATCAAAAACTGACGAAATAAGTCAAAAAAACACAGTCAGGGGTAGACTCCTAACTCGACCGACCTCTAAAATAGAGTCCTGAATTAACTGGACTCTGTAAAATGACCTAAATTTTGAAAACAATAAAAATGAAATAAAAACAGACTCCTGACTGGACTAGGACTCTGGGACAGAGTTCTGATCGGACTGAAACTCTAGATTTTTTTTGGTATTTTCTGAAAAACAGACGAAAGAACTTGTCAAAATAGTGAAAACAATAACGAATACTGGAATAAAATAGAGTTCTGATTCAACTGAGACTCTGAGGACAGAGTCCTGATTGAACTAGGACTCTCAGATTTTTGGATTTTCTTGAGAAAACAAATGGGAGGATTTTGAAAAACAGTTAAAGCAGGATGAAATTGAAGTTTTGGTTCAGAGTCCTGATCTGATTAGGACTCTGAGAAAGAGTCTTGATTCGATCAAAACTCTAAGAATTTTGGCTTTCTGATAAGCAAATGATGAAATTTGGGCAAAGCTTTTGAAAACTAGTGAAAATGAAGTATAAAAAATCAATTTTGGATAGAGTCCTACTTCGATCAGGACTGTGGGATAAAACTTCAGAATTTTGAAATTCTTTGATAAAAGTGTAATAGTTTTGGTAGATTGAAAGATTTCTGAAAGATTCTCTCAAAATTGAAATCAGGATCAGAGTCCTAATCCAACTAGGACTCTCTGAACAGAGTCCAATTTTGACTGAAACTTTGAGTTTCTGACTCTTTTTGAAAGATTTGATTGAAAATAGATAAAATAGCTGCAAAAGATTAGAGTTCTAATCCGATTAAAACCCTGAAGAAGAGTCCTGATCCGACTAGACTCTTGAAGGAGAGTCCTAATCCAACTAGGACTCTAAAATTTTGGCCAAAACAGAAGATTTTAAAAGGTTTTCTCCGAAAACAGGTAAAAAGGTAGTGAAAAATAGAGTTTTGATCCGATTAGGACTCTGGAAAAAGAGTCCTGATCCATCTAGGACTCTAAGATTTTGGCTAAAATGGAGGAAATGGACAAGGGATAGGACTATAACTAGTTCAAAATCAGAATGATGTTTTAAAAAGGTTCAAAAAGATTCAAACTGGTGAAAATACAGAGTCCTGATCCAACTAGGACTCTAAAATTTTTGAGATTTTTGATAAATGAAAGAATCCAGAAGCGACACCACCTAAATGGGCCTCATCTGAGAATTAAAATCAATTGAAATTGAGTTTGAAATGAATCCAGATTGTTTTCTGAGAAAATATTTCAAAATATAAGGTCCTGGGGGTTGGCAAATGACATAATGTTCATTAAAAACCCAGGTTTTAAAATTAATTTTGAAAGAAAGCTTTAAAACTCAAATCTGGATTGAATGTTTTGAAAACAGGAGTGCTGGATCTCGAAAATGAGATGTAATGACATGCAATGCTATGCAATGCAAATGAAATGGTATGCTGAATTCATGCAGTGATATGCAATGACACATGAAATATAAGCACTGGATAAGAGTGAAAATTTGGGGTGTTTACAGATGCACCTCTTTGCTGCTAAGCCGGTTGAAAGCCGAGCTTAGTGGCAAAGAAAACACACCAAATTTGGATTATAAAAATGCCCCAGTTAGATAAATCTGACTGGGTATGAAAGGATTTATTCAAATGATGATGGTAGATATGAAATGGAGAATAAGGAGAAAATTTTATTTCAAAAGAAATGAGGTTCAGGTTTTGCCCTTAACCTGGATGGGATGGGAAATACCTCGTATGGAATGAAGCTCATGCTTAACCCTTAACCTGACCGGGTTGAAATGGAATACCTCATCAAAGAAAGCTCAGGTTTGTACCCTTGACCTGATTGGGTGGAAAATGGAATACCTCATCAGAATGAAGGCCCAGGTTTATACCCTTAACCTGATTGGGCAGAAAATGGAATACCTCATCAAAGGAGGCTCAGGTTTATACCCTTAACCTGATTGGGCAGAAAATGGAATACCTCATCAAAGGAGGCCCAGGTTTGTACCCTTAACCTGATCGGGCAGAAAATGGACGGAATCCTAAAAAGAAGAGACCGTGATGGAACCTTCAGATTTCCGCACAATGAATCCGATAGGGGTTTTGCAAAAGGAAGAAAATTGGGGTCCCTAAAGCTTGAAAAGGGTTTGATTTTGGGCGTGTCATTGCTGAGTCTAAATAGCTTTTGAAATTGCCTTTTGCTGAAATTGGTGGCTTAACCTCAAGCCAAAATTGGACTGTCTATGGTGGGAAAGTGGGGACACAGGGAAGTGTGCGAATCTGAGAGCCAGTGCGTTCAGATTATACCAAAGAAGGGAAGGAATCTTGAAAACTCCCGTTATCAAGTCCTAAAAGGGATAACAACTGATGTCAGGATGCGCCAAAGATGAACCTCAAGCTCTCGCTTCATGCCAGGATAGCTAGAAAATATTGTCAAAATGTTGAAAATTACTGTTGATTCAAAATAATTGAGAGTGATGCGTATAGTTTTGAAAGTATTCCTTCTTTTCTACCTGAAGTATTACCTCCGACTGGGCTTAACTCCGTAGAATCAAGATTCGAATTCAAATTGCTTGCGATTGGCTTTCTTTCAAGGAAGTTATCAATTTCCTTGATATGGACGGGAAAGAAAGTATTCTTGATATTGCGAGAGCTATTGGTGAAAGAATATTGATAAAAGAATTTCACAAAATTAAAGAAGATTCTTGATAGATTCGGCAGTCTGATATCCTGGGATTCTTTTCTCATGATGATCTTTCTGCACTCTTTTTTTAGCAGATTGGAGCTCTCTTGGATTTTTCGGGAATTACATCATCCTTCATTTTGGAGATGTCCTGACTTTTCTCTCTTTTTGGGAAGGGTACGTCACAAACTCCTTCATCTCAGAGATGTTCTGATCCTTCTTTTCTCTCAGGGATTATCTTGACGATTATTGGCTCATTGGTTGAAAATCTCTTGATGATAGCTGGAATTAAATATCTTTTAGGGTTTGTCGGTAGACTCATCACACTCGCCTTCATCTCGACGGTGATCTAAACTTTCCCTGAAAGGATCCGTCACAAACTCCGTCATCTTGGAGATGATTCAAATCTTCTTTGGACCCGGGTGTCGACTCGCTTAATTCGCCTTCATCTTGACGACAATTGAGAGATCCCTTTTGCAAATATTTAATTGCAGCTTAGGTGATTGAGGAGATATGAAAATTGAGTGGATTTTTCTGTATCACCCAGGATATTTCGACTGCTTTATTTTTCAAGAATGGTCTTTAAAATGTGCCATTGACTGCGATCAATATCAATCACTCATGGCTTTGCAACAACATTGAATTCTCTTTGCTGGCCATATCGCAGATTTATTCTTCATCCTTTTGGTTGGCCAATAAAAAGATTTTGAACTTGGAATCCTTTTTCGTGAAAGCATTGCCCTTTCGGAAGTAATAGTGGAGGTATTCTAAAGTAATAATTTTGTGCAATAATGATTTTTGAAATCAACAAATATTTAATGACAAATTGGCAAAATTTTCTTGAAATCCTTTTGTGAAAGCAAGCATTTGAAGCACAACGCAACGCATCCATGACAAAAAATCTCTTCTCCTTTCCCCAAAGGAGAAGATTCAGAAATTAGAATTGGGAATTACTCCTCTCTTCCCTGAAGAGGAGGTGTTTGCAAAATGAACTTTCTAAGAGAAATTAAGCTTTCGTCAAAACTTCTTAACATTAGGCTTCTCTTATGGAAAGGGGGCCGGAATTGGTGAGGTTGGTAAATTGGTCCTGAAGGAACGAGTTCATCACACTCTCCCTGAAAAGAGGGTCCTTCATGATGAAATGGCCTAGTCTGAAATTATGGGGCCACAAGGAAAGCAAGTCTCCGTCGAGTCTCTCCCTATAAAAAGGGTTCCTTGTGTGAAATTTGGAATTTTGTTTTGCAAACGGTTCACAAAGACACGAGTCCCTTCAAACTCTCCCTGAAAAGGGGCTAAGTGAACGAATTGGATAGCATGCGAAAAGAGCGAGCTCCCTTGAACTCTCCCTATATAAAGGGTCTCTCGCAAGAGAAAATAATTGAAATTGGGTATTGGGTGACTCAAAAGGGTCAAATTTTGGAAATTGGAATTTTGAAATTTGATATTTGAAATTGGAAATTGGAAATTGGAAATTGGAAATTGGAAATTGATAATTGGAAATTGGAAATTGGAAATTTGGAAATTGATAATTGAAAATTGGAAATTGATTGACCCGAAGGTCGAAATTGTGAATTGGTTTACTGAGAATGACATGGGTTCTATAGGGATTCAGCCTAAGAACGACATTGGTTCAATTGAGAACGACATTGGTTCGATTGAGAACGACATTGGTTCGATTGAGAACGACATTGGTTCAATTAAGAACAACATTGGTTCACTGGGAACAACATGGGTTCAATAGGGATTCAGCCTAAGAACGACATTGGTTCAATTGAGAACGACATTGGTCCCGCAGGGGTTCGACCTACGAACTATCAATTCCATAGGAATTCAACCTAAGGATCATAGCTTAAGAAGGAATAATTCCAACTTGTGAGCTTTGAATGGACCAGGTGCTAAACTGGGTTTTTGAGGGAAGATTCGAATCGGAATTCAATTCTTCAAGGAAAACTAGATGAATTGGATTTTGAAAGACAATTCGAGTCAGAACTCGGATCTTCTAGACCAACTCGCAGGATAGTTTGAGTAGAAGTTCAAACTTGTAAAGGAAAGCTAAGCGAATTGGATTTGAAAGAAAATTCAAGTCGGAACTTAGATTTTCTAGACCAATTCTGAATTGGATTTGGAAGAAGATTCGAATCGAAACTCGACTCTTCTAGACCAATTCTAGAATTTAGAGGAAAGAAAATTATACGAATTGGATTTGTAAGAAAATTCAAGTCGGAACTTTGATTTTTCTAGACCAATTCTGAATTGGATTTGGAAGAAGATTCGAATCGGAACTCGACTCTTCTAGACCAATTCTAGAATGTAGAGGAAAGAAAATTATACGAATCGGATTTATAAGAAAATTCAAGTCGGGACTTGGATTTTCTAGACCAATTCTGAATTGGATTTGGAAGAAGATTCGAATCGGAACTCGACTCTTCTAGACCAATTTTAGAATCTAGAGGACAGAAAATTATACGAATTGAATTTGTAAGAAAATTCAAGTCGGAACTTGGATTTTCTAGACCAATTCTGAATTGGATTTGGAAGAAGATTCGAATCGGAACTCGACTCTTCTAGACCAATTCAAGACATCTAGAGGAAAGAAAATTATACGAATTGGATTTGTAAGAAAATTCAAGTCGGAACTTGAATTTTCTAGACCAATTCTGAATTGGATTTGGAAGAAGATTCGAATCGGAACTCGACTCTTCTAGACCAATTCAAGACATCTAGAGGAAAAAAAATTATACGAATTGGATTTGTAAGAAAATTCAAGTCGAAACTTGGATTTTCTAGACCAATTCTGAATTGGATTTGGAAGAAGATTCGAATCGGAACTCGACTCTTCTAGACCAATTCAAGACATCTAAAAGAAAGAAAAGTTGATAAGTATAAAGATGACATTTGGGACTAGTTCAACTAGCACGAGCATCAGATTTTGGAAGAGTACCAGTACGAGCACTGGATTTTGAAAGATTACCAGTACGAGCACTGGATTTTAAATGGTTACCAGTACGAGCACTGGGTTTTAAATGATTACCAGTACGAGTACTGGGTTTTGAAAGTTTACCAGCACGAACACTGGATTTTGAAAGTTTACCAGCACGAACATTGGATTTTTGAAAAATTACCAGCACGAACACTGGATTCTGAAGAATTACTAATGGATTTTGATGGAAAATTTTCAGTCTTCACCCTTACGACAACTTGGGCGACTGTCGGAGCCTCAGGATTTATTCCTTATCCTGAATGGGGAGTTCAATGCAAATTGATGTAGATGAATGCAGATGAATGCGAATGAATGCATGCAAATGCAAATGAATGTAGATGGGTGCACATGTGTGCAAAATGAGAGATTTGTTTGATCCTGCCTGCATACAGAAAGTTTTGAAGCCAATTTTCAAAATAATGCCCCAGTATAACTGGGGAGTGAGAGTTTGGATGAAAGGATAATTAGTTGATATTTGATGAGAATTCTCTAAGGATAACGAGGTAAAAACTGACAATGAGCTTCTTGGTTGATCAGAGAGGCACTTTGAAAAAGGTTACCCCTTATAAGAAGACATTTAAACATTTGCAAATGAGGAATATAAAAGATGACGTCAGGCCATAAGAAAGATTGACAACTTTATTAATGCATTGAAGAAGGAAATAACAAATTGATAGAAGAACTGGGACTACATTGTTCCTTCAAAATGACAAAATAATGAAAGTGACATAGTCTCGACATTGTCAATTTTTAGAAAACTTGCTCAGGATGGTCGACTGGTATCTTCCTCATCTTCAATAAGGATATTCTTGTCGATGCAATCTTGAATGATATTCTTCAGGACAAAACAATTCTCAGTGTCATGTCCCACTGCCCGATGAAATTTGTAAAATTTTCCTTTGAATCTGCCCATGATTGTTGCGGGATCAGCTGCTTTAGGTAAACGGATCATATCTTTCGCCAGCATGTATTCCAAAACACTCTCTAGTGTCTGGTCCAGAGGGGTGAACTTTCGATCCGTACTCCAATCCTTGCGCTTTGGCTTTTCTTGATCTTTCTCTTTATGCTGAGGACTAGATTGAAGAGGCCTATCATTGTTGGAGAACTTTCCTTTTTGGCCCTTGGATCCCTCTGAATAGTGATCATGATTCTTCTTTTTGCTTTTGCTATCATTGGCAGAAAGAGTGAAGTGAGCCTTCGAAGATCTTACTGTATCTTTCGCAAGCATGTATTCCAAAAAACTTTCAAATATTTGATCCAAAGGGGCCATCTTGCGGTCCTGATTTCGATCATCATGTTGTACCTCTTGCCGAGTGCTTGATTTCTGCTCAGACTTGGCAAAGACAGTCGACTGGTATTCTTTCTCACCCTTAACAAAGAAATTCTTGTCGATATAATCTTGGACGATATTCTCAAAGACGAAACAATGTTCAATATCGTGCCCCGTTGTTTGGTGGAATTTGCAGAAGCGGTCTTTCCATTTCCCTAGGGCGACCAAAGGATTAGCAATTCTTGGAAGCTTAACCATTCCTTTGCTCAGCATGTATTCAAGGACCTCTTCGAGGGGCTGATCTAGAGGAGTGAATTCGTGATCGTAACCCCAACCGTCATGCTTTTTCTTCTCTTTCTGTTGACTCAATTTTTCACTCTGCTTTAAAGATTTCTCTTTCTGACTTGTATGATTGCCTTTGTTATTTTTGCAATCACTGCGATTGGCATCAACGATGAAGATGTGTTTTGTCTTCTTTTCTGAATCTTGATTATTCCTGACGGAGGTGATGCCATCATGGAAATCTTTGTTCCTGAAGACCTTCTTTCCCTTGTTATGAGCTTGCAAATCTTTAATCATCTTGGCCATTTCTTTCAGCTGTATTTGGACTGGATCATCCATTGCTTGATCTTTCAATTTATAGGTTGTCCCTTGTCTATGAGAGGATCTTTGAAGTGCTTGCCAGACTTCATACTCTTCATCAGTGCCAACTACTGATTCTGATTCATCAGATGTATCCTCGTGTTGGATATGTTTCTTGGATAGTTTTAAAACTTTCTTGGCTGACCGGCCTTTTGCCCTCTGCTTGACCTGGATCTTTTCTTTACTAGCTTTAGCTTGTTCTGTCGACATTTTGGTCATCATCTCTTTGAACATAGCATATATCTGGGGATCAACATCATCCTTTGCTTGCTGACCCTGACTTCTAGCTGATCGAGGTGAGTCCATTTCCTCTTTTGAAGCGATCGAGTATGCCACACCTTCGATTGATGAGGTTTTCTTTCCGGATCTTGTATAAACCATCTAGTATCACGAGTGTTTTCTTGAATATTGCTGATGCTCTCTGCAAGGTAGGATTGATGGTTTGGTTCTTGAAAAAAATTTGGTTTGGAGGAAAATATTTATTGAGAATTTTGGTAGACAATTGAAAGAGTATCCCATTACTAGGGATTGAGTCGTCGCTGGAATTACGACAATTGCGTTGCTATTCTTTGCAAAATAAACAACTGGAAATATGCCTTGTTACCTAGGCGAGGTCGTCAAACCAAGGTGAAATGTAGAATAAAGGAATTCTATTGAGGGGAAAAACATGATTTTATCAATAATACACTTGACAGAGGGGAGGGGGACAGACAATTTTCCACCACTCCGGATAATCAGAAGACACACGAGGGCCATGAAAAATAGTAAGATTAACAAAGGAACCCCAGCCATGTCTGGCAGAATGGTATGCTCCGGACCACTGATCTGATGCGAGGTCGAATTCTGGCAGAACCCCTGCTAGTGGGCGAATCTCTACGCACTTCTGCCTCTGAGAGAACTGCCTGACACACCGCTCTGGATGATAGTATGCGCAGAAGAAGGGGCCAAGTAGCCTGAACCGCTTGCCATAAGCGTAAGTATATCTGGGAGGTGATTCCTGACGATCAAAGTAGTCCCATACGACTTCTTTCTCCTGAAGGTTGTCGATCAAGAATCGGTATCGCGCAACTGGCAGAAGCTTTTTACTATTGTATCTAAAGAAACTGGCTCGGGCTGGCACATGCCGGAGGAACCAAGACTGCAGCGCATAGGTGCACCCTTCGACTAAAATTGTTTCTCCGAGTGCGAAACGAGTCAACCCTCGGTATAGAAAGGTGAGTGCGGCCATGGCAATGGAGAGGCGGCTGGTCTGTCGACTTCCCCATCTCCTTAGAAGCTGAACTATCCATATAATTTCATCCGTCGGGAAAGAAAGCTAATCCCACCGTGCACAGAACCATCGCATGCTGAATTTTTTCTCGAGTTGTCCTGGACAATGAGTTGACTTCCACAAATGCCCCATAGTGTCTGTAGATTTCGAGCAGGTCCACATATTCGTTTCTATCCTCCTCGATCAATGGCCAAGACTTGTGTCCTGTCATTCGAGCTAAAGCGTCTCGGGGGTCCAGACCCTTGACATTAATCAAAAACTGCTTCTCCAATGGATCTCCAGGCTGACCAGCTGGCTCAGGTAATCCCATAATTTCTGAAAATTCATCTATCAACAACGTCATCTCGCCCCATGGGAACCAGAAAGTAGAAGTGCTCGGATTCTACAGTTCTGCTAGTGCATGGATCAAATTGTCGTTGACTGTCTGCTTTCCCACCGCAGATGCCAGTTCCAATCCACAATCGTCCAAATGGTCCGGAAACATACGAGAGAAGTTCTTGAACCATGAATAGTACCACCGGGGAAAGAAGGATCTGGTGCTGAGGACTCGATGCTCGGGAAGACTTTGTCGTACCTCGTAGGAGATGTGACCCTCAGGGAAGACTAAATCAAGCTGACTAGATGCCATCAGACTAGAAAACATAGAAAATTGGAATAAGACTTGGGAAAATACAGGAATTTTGAAAGAGAATTGCAGGCAGGATAAAATGAAGCAGAAATTCGAGATCCAGAAGACAGGAAAGATGGGAAATCACCTGGAGTTTTGAGGAAAATGGAGGAATTTTATGAAAATCGTCCAGGATTTAATGAAATATAAGGAAGTACTTCATAAAATGAAGTATTTTGAAAATCGTCTAGGGTTTAAAACATGGACAGTACATGGACATGGATTGGGGATTTTTGAAAAATCGTCCAGTGTTTTGAAAAATATGGAAAATATGGAAAATAAAAAGGACATGATTATAACACATTCTGCACAAACAAGTATGCACATACAACATTCCCTAAAAGCTGACTCTAGATGCACAAATTTTGAAATAGCTGTAGGACCTTAATCCTAACTCTAAGGTTCAGATCAACTGTATCCAATCCAGTTATGCCTATATACTCAAGCCAAGGCTCAATGTACGTGGCATAAAATCAATTTCTCTGGTTCTAGGTTCAAGTTTTCCAACATCCTTGAGCACCTGCCGATATACGTTGGACTATGACCCTTGGTACGTGGCAGGGGGGGTTTCACCCAAATAGGTGGCCCAGTTGTGAGGCTCTGTCCCGAACTATGGTTCTGGAAGAGAGCCCAACAACGTGAAGACCGGGACAATATAGGTGGGGGGGGGGGGTTGAAAAACATGAGCACATGCAAGCAAATAGAACGCTCTAAGTCCTAAAGAGATAGATTTTTGAAAAATTTGAAGAAGCAAGCATTGTTTTCAATCAAACCTAGATTGAGGAGGGTTGTATTAGACCTAAGTCTATGTGAGCATGAAAATTTCCTCCTCAATATGGTCCTACCAAACCATACCTAGTCTACATGCAGTTCATGTCAGTTGGGTTCAAGTCTAGGCTCCTAGGTTCACATGATAGCATAAATTAAAAGCTGACATTCCATGGAAATCGATTTTGACAACTTGAACTAAGTAGAGCATTAGATTGATCAGGCGAAGATAGGTCCCATCTCGGTTGCCAAACCTGTTATCATCGCAAAATTTTTAACTTTTGCGAGTCAAACTGACCTTTGAAAAAGATTTTGAAAATAACTCGCCTCCGTCTTAAAATGCGGGATAATTCCGAAGAATGGGACTCGCCTGTCGGTACGAGGTTCGACCGTTCCTGCCACCTTTAACAGGGGTAATCGAACCAAGGATCAATCTACTGCTCTGCTCTATTCAACTTGTCTAAATCATATTCAAATTTCTAAATGCACATAGAATCAGGCATGTGCTATGAATTTTCTGAAAATGCAAGTTTGAAAACATGATGTTTGCTTTGAATAACTGAAACACTTAGAATAGATGTCACATGGAAAATCGTGAATTGGGATTTGAAATGTACTTCTGAGAAAAGTAAAAATCGATTTCTGAAGAAATGTAAGGATTTTGTGAAAATCGATTTTGAGAAATATGAAATAACTTTGAAAAACTTGATTTCTTTGAATTCAAACTTTGAAATTGAAAACATAACTTAGAAAATCGAATTTGGAACTTGGAAAATACTTGAAATATCATTTGAAAACTTAGAGTTTTGAGAAAATCGATTTTAGAATAAGACTTAGAAAAATTTGAGAAAATGAACTTCTTTGAATTGAGATTCGAATTGGAATTGGCAAATGCATGAAATGAATGAATATGGATTTGAGGAATTGAGAAATACTTTTTGTATTTTTTTGAGAAATGCAGTGCATTTTGGAAGTTAGCCTAAGAGTGTAGGCTGAATGTGGCTAATGTTAAGATCATAAATCTGGGTATCATTCATATTCTGACTATGGCCATAAATACGAATTCCACCAAGTTTATAAACTTCATAAAAGCTAGTGTATGTGCCATTCATGTATACCATAGTGAATTAATAAAATTTGCATGAATTGGCATACATGGCAGTTATATATCAAAGTTTAAACTATATGAAATGCAAATCCTAATCTATGCAGGAATTTAAATTCTTATTCCAAATTTAATTTACATCACTATTGAATTTAAATACAAGAAATTAAAGTCTTCAATGTACCTGCAAAACTAGAAAACTTGGTTAATAAAAATATGTTGGCTTTTCTAGGTTTATCCAGTAATATCTAGAAATTACTGGATTTTGCTAGATATAAGCCTTTTTGCCATGATTCCCTTAAATCAAAATTGATAAAATATGAAATAAGATTGAATAAATAAGAAAGATAAGATATGAAATTTCGAAATTGGGGTCAAAATGACCAAAATACCCCTAATAACAAAACTATGGCCTTGAAATTAGGGTTTTCAGAAAGATATTTGGTAAAATGCAAGTTTTGGCATACAAATAATGATAAATCAAACTAAATATGATGTGACATGATTAAAAATATGAAAATCAGGGTTAGGGATTTCGAAATTGAGGTCAAATGACCAAATTGCCCCTGATAGCAAGACTATGGCCTTGAAATCAGGGTTTTTAGAAAATATTTTGGTAAAACTTAGGTTTTATACACTAAATGAAATCAAATGAATATCAAATTTAACCTAAAGTATCCTAATATGATTATGAACATGATTAAACCCTAAAAATATATGCTTATACACGAAAATCCAAGAATATCACAAATTTTGTGATTTTTGCAGTGTTTTGGAATTCTTCGGGTGCCCTGTTTTGCAATTCAAGCCATTCAAACATAAAACATATTCTAAAAATCCTCAAAATTAATTCCTGCACTTGATATAACTTTAATATCAAATTAAAATTATAAAAATATTTTTTTGATATTAAATTAATCCGAAAATAGCATCAAACCCTAAAAATATGCTATTTTTGACCTAGTCCACCAACCAGTCTCAGCCCAAGACTCGAACCAAGGATCAAACCTCCATGGAAATCTATGACATTTTACAGAGAACAAATAGACAGAAAAACAGAACTTTTACTTTTTACAGATCTGAAAAATCCTTTAAAACCAGGGAGATCTCCATCCGACAATTCGGACTTGAATATATTGATTTTAACTTTGATCTTAACTGATACTTTCAATTGAAAATTCCGGGATAAATAGCAGCACTCATTCAAAATATCTGAGATTTTAACAGTGAATATTTGACAAAAAAAATAATAATACTCACTTTTTACGGATCATGAATCGGATCTGTAGTTTGGGATTTATAAACAACACAAGTCTCATTAGGGTTTTGGTAAACCCTAACGAGTTTTAAATTGAAAATCAGAGTCTCTGACAAAGGAAAAATATTAAACAGTGATAAAAAATTCTGAAACTTTCACAGTAGATAGATCTAATCAACATGAATCCATAGCATTTTACAGATCTAAAATCGAATATAGTATGAGAAAAATATCATCACAGAAAGTTACCTTCTTGATTTTAACAACGATTTTAAAGATTTAAAAACCCGACTTGATGTCTGATTTTTCTGACGAGGTTCCCGAAATCTCAAATCTCTGATTTTTTTAAAGTAGATCAATCACATATGCATGCATCACATATAAAAAAATTAGAAATTAACAGCACATATTTCAATCCGAAACAGCATGCTCTTTTCTGTTCTAAACTAAAAAACACACAGAAATCTAAGAAACTTGAGAAAATATGCATTAACTAATGAAAACAATAAAAGAAATACTAAAACAGTAAAATAAAAATTATTTCTATGCTGGAAAACGTGTAATAAACATGAATAAGCAAAGAAATAAATAAAATACAGGGAATCCATGGCTGGAATTTGCTTTCACCTTTGAAATCATGGATTTAACCCATTTAACGGGTAAATCTCACGTTTCGTCGGTTAAGAACATGAAAAACGTACCTCTCATCGATTCTAATGGATTAGAATCCTTGAAATCACCCTCAAACTGAGTTAGATCATCTTCTTGGGTCGATTTTGGGGTTCTTGGATGAAATCCATGGTTAAATCCATGAACACAAGAGTTTCCATGGTGAAATCTATTGAAAAATCATAAAAACTTGGGGCTGCAGCTGCAATGGAGGAAGGTGGAGGTGCTAGAGAGGAGAGAAAGGCCATGAAAATTTGAGAGAAAAAGAGCCCTTTTTGACCTCTTGAATTCCCCTATTTATAGGTTTTCAAAACCTCCTTAATTAGGGTTAATTAAGAAGTTTTATTTTTTTAGAACTCTTTCTAATAAATCCAATAAAGGGGGCAACGATTTTTTGGAGAATTATAGCCTAGGTGGGACTCTAATTAATCCCTAATTAGCCCCTAACTAAACCTAGAAAACCCCCAAATGTGATGCCACTTGGCATCTTCCACATTTGGTTTTTTAAAAACCTTTAAAAACACTAGTTTTAAAAACTAAACTTCAAAATGGGTTTTCAAAAAGATATTAACTCTTCTAAACCCCTAACACTAACCAAGACACTGACTAACCCTAGTCTAGCCCTGACTTACTCGAATACGGCGCCACACCGAGTGGGCCCTACTTGAGTTTTTCAAAAAGCGATTTTAAAACTTGAAATTGAAGGAGTTTTCAAAAGGATTTTCAAAAGCAATCTTAAAATTAGAATTTTTGAAATGGCATAGGGTTCTAACCAAGTCATAACTCCTCTGGATATGGTGCCAACTGAGTGGGCCCACATCGAGTTTTGAAGAATTTTGAAATAAACACTGAAAATGGTTTTGAAAAGGGGTTAAAATCAGTATTTGAAATTCAAGATCTTTGAAAATAGGGTATCAAGCGAACTGGAACTCCGAGTTAGAGTCCTGAACTCTTAGGATTCTGAGATTTTAGATTTTAGAATCCAAATGGAAGAGTTTTCGAAAGATTTTATCAAAAACTGACGAAATAAGTCAAAAAAACACAGTCAGGGGTAGACTCCTAACTCGACCGACCTCTAAAATAGAGTCCTGAATTAACTGGACTCTGTAAAATGACCTAAATTTTGAAAACAATAAAAATGAAATAAAAACAGACTCCTGACTGGACTAGGACTCTGGGACAGAGTTCTGATCGGACTGAAACTCTAGATTTTTTTTGGTATTTTCTGAAAAACAGATGAAACAACTTGTCAAAACAGTGAAAACAATAACGAATACTGGAATAAAATAGAGTTTTGATTCAACTGAGACTCTGAGGACAGAGTCCTAATTGAACTAGGACTCTCAGATTTTTGGATTTTCTTGAGAAAACAAATGGGAGGATTTTGAAAAACAGTTAAAGCAGGATGAAATTGAAGTTTTGGTTCAGAGTCCTGATCTGATTAGGACTCTGAGAAAGAGTCTTGATTCGATCAGAACTCTTAGAATTTTGGCTTTCTGATAAGCAAATGATGAAATTTGGGCAAAGCTTTTGAAAACTAGTGAAAATGAAGTATAAAAAATCAATTTTGGATAGAGTCTTACTTCGATCAGGACTCTGGGATAAAACTTCAGAATTTTGAAATTCTTTGATAAAAGTGTAATAGTTTTGGTAGATTGAAAGATTTCTGAAAGATTCTCTCAAAATTGAAATCAGGATCAGAGTCCTGATCCAACTAGGACTCTCTGAACAGAGTCCAATTTTGACTGAAACTTTGAGTTTCTGACTCTTTTTGAAAGATTTTGAAAGATTTGATTGAAAATAGATAAAATAGCTGCAAAAGATTAGAGTTCTAATCCGATTAAAACCCTGAAGAAGAGTCCTGATCCGACTGGACTCTTGAAGGAGAGTCCTAATCCAACTAGAACTCTAAAATTTTGGCCAAAACAGAAGATTTTAAAAGGTTTTCTCCGAAAACAGGTAAAAAGGTAGTGAAAAATAGAGTTTTGATCCGATTAGGACTCTGGAAAAAGAGTCCTGATCCATCTAGGACTAAGATTTTGGCTAAAATGGAGGAAATGGACAAGGGATAGAACTATAACTGGTTCAAAATCAGAATGATGTTTTAAAAAGGTTCAAAAAGATTCAAACTGATGAAAATACAGAGTTCTGATCCAACTAGGACTCTAAAATTTTTGAGATTTTTGATAAATGAAAGAATCCAGAAGCGACACCACCTAAATGGGCCTCATCTGAGAATTAAAATCAATTGAAATTGAGTTTGAAATGAATCCAGATTGTTTTCTGAGAAAATATTTCAAAATATAAGGTCCTGGGGGTTGGCAAATGACATAATGTTCATTAAAAACCCAGGTTTTAAAATTGATTTTGAAAGAAAGCTTTAAAACTCAAATTTGGATTGAATGTTTTGAAAACAGGAGTGCTGGATCTCGAAAATGAGATGTAATGACATGCAATGCTATGCAATGCAAATGAAATGGTATGCTGAATTCATGCAGTGATATGCAATGACACATGAAATATAAGCACTGGATAAGAGTGAAAATTTGGGGTGTTTACACTCACACACCACACTTCATTATACTTCCACTTTTGCATCAGCCCATTCACCATCACTGCACAGCATGCTTACTGTAAAGATTTTTTCTTGTGTCTTCTTCATATCCTGTATATAGGTTAGTATATGTTGCATTTTATATCTTGAAATTCATCATTGTCATCCCACAACATCTCATTTATATTTTATTTCATCTTCTAGTACACTTGTGGTTATCAAATCATTACACACTGATGATCTTCACTTGCTTTGTCAAAATAACCCATTGATGTTGTCTTTTACAAACCACTATATGAACGCCATTTGCTAGGTTTGGTAGTTGATATGAAAGTGGTATGTTGTTACTGTATATTTGTTGCTTGACAGTCACACTAGGATCAGTCTGTTACTTTGCACTTGTCTCCAGCTGCACCATCTCACTACTATAGCTCCATAGGCACTTACTATCCCCTGCATTATTCACTCAGCACTGCATAATATCCCCTGCACTATTCACTATCCACAATTACGTTGTGCACAACACCTCACCACCAGCATTTGTGCTCCTATATCTTTCCACCATACCATGGTATCTTCCTCATAAGCATCCTTCATCTGCATAAAACATAATGCCTTAGGCAAGTACATATAAATTTGCATATGCCTCTATTATACATGCATTCTCTCATTAATTATACTTAGATATACATATACATGCAATTTCCATGTTAGTATAAGTGTAGTAATTTGCACATATATGTCTCTCATCAATGTAGATATCTCATCTAGCCATAGGCCTATGGATTCTTGACATAACATTTTCCACTATTCTGCATTTTTGTTTATGCTAACCTTGTTTTTGCAGGAAATATTCAGAAATTGTTGAATTTCTTTAGATTTAGGATTTTATCATTTCTTTTTATTCCAAAACTTGTAATAGCTAAATATAATGAGAATATTTACATTTTCAGTATTAGAATATAATGAATGAGCATTGTAAATATCATGAATTGCTTGTTTTCATGTCATTTTACCTTTTATTTCAAAAATTCATAAATGGGAACACGAATGGCACGTGCACCATTCTAATAAAAGGTGATTAAATCCTAAGTTGATGATTTGCATCAATGACCATAGTCAAGGTGTGAACAAAACTTAGGATTTTCATCTTTGATGGAATAACACTAGATCCATGCTGGACCCTTTTCAAAAAATCATCATGTTTTCTAAATATTTTTCTTTTATCAAAGTTTAACTTAAAATTAACTCAAAATATATATCAATGGTCGTAGTCAGGATATATTGAGAGTTAATTTCATTTTAAACTCTATAAAAGCACTAAAATATGTTTTATTCTTCATCTGAATTCAAATATGATTATTATATAATGCATTCAATGACCATAGTCAGGGATGTATTATATCTCCAATCTTATTTCAATTCATTTAAAGAATAAAATATTCCTATCAAAACTCAATTTCAAATTCCTTTTCCATTCATCATTTAGGATAGAATTACATCATATTTTCAAAATTCTTTTCCAAAATTCAAGTGATTCTGAAGATAATTCTTCAAGTATCTTCTTCACTTCTCAAATCCATCTTCAAATTTTATTTCAATTCATCAATTATATCTCATTTCAAAAGTTCAAAAATCCGATTGCAAAGTCCAATTTGACTTTGAAATTTCAAATTCATTTTATATTCAAAACTCAGATCAAAATTCAAAGTTCAATTTAAACTTTGAAATTTCTTGATTCATCTTATGATTTCAAATTCAAACTTTAAAATCAAAATTATTCTTTATCTTCAAAGTGCTATCTAAAGATTGAGTCTTAATTCTCAAAATTCAAAATCAAAGTTTCACCACAACAAAGCAGTAGATTAGCGACGACCACATTCCATCGCTAACAGGCGTAGTGACGGATTAGCGACGACGAGGCGACAGTATGCTTATGTCGCAAATTTTTCGACGCTAACTGACGATGGAAGAAATCTGTCACCAGGTCCGTCGCTAATTGCGACAAACTAACGAGCGCTTTATTCCGTCGCCAATCCGCCGGTACTAAACGACGACCTCGGCTTGGCGACGGATTTATGTTCATCGCTAAGACGTCGCTAGATATATATACATACCGACAGATGTTTCCATCGCTAATCCGTCGCAAAAATAAAAAAAAATAAAAAAAATTATTTGGAAATTAAATACCGAGAACGGTACAATTTATATTTCCTATAAATAAAAAACAAACTACACTAAAAAATTCCATATAAAAGGAATCTACAACAATTAATCGTTCCACCTTAAAATTAACAAGTTTAATTATTTACAATTCAACAATTATAATTAGGAAACATAAAAAAATAGAACTTCTTCAACACAGTTCTTTAATCATTGCCAAGATTTTGTGCGTCTTCTTGTTCATTGCCTTTATCTGTCCCTTTAGCTCCGCTATGCTGATTATCGCTAGCAGCCTACACAAGAAAAGAACAGTCAGTATTGATAAACAAAATATAATAAAATAAATTACACACTATATGTGATTCTATCATGTGCTCATGTGTGTTATAAGGCAATAAAAAAACTCTATATGTGATTCTATCATGCTCATATGTGCTCTAATGCAGACAAAAAGTTATATATGTGATTCTATCATGCTCATATGTGTGCTAAGGCAGTCAAAAAATTGAATATGTGATTATAGCATGTTCATATGTGTTCTAAGGCAGCTACAAAAACTCTATATGTGATTCTACCATGCTCAGATGTGCTTTAAGGCAAGCAAAAAGCTATATATGTGATTCGATCATGCTCGTATGTGTGCTAAGGCAGTCAAAAAATTGAATATGTGATTATAGCATGCTTATATGTGCTCTAAGGCAGGCAAAGCAAAAAAAATTATATGTGATTCTATCATAAATGATATATGTTCTAAGACAGTAAAAAAACTCTATATGTGATTTTGGCATGCTCATATGTGTTTTAAGGTAGTCAAAAAACTGAATATGTGATTATAACATGCTCATATGTGTTCTTAGGCAGTCAAAAAACTGAATATGTGATTATAACATGCTCATATGTGTTCTAAGGCAGTCAAAAAAACTTTATATGTGATTCTATCATGCTCATATGTGTTCTTAGGCAGTCAAAAAACTGAATATGTGATTATAGCATGCTCATATGTGCTCTAAGGCAGGCAAAAAACTTTATATGTGATTATAGCATGCTCATATGTGCTCTAAGGCAATAAAAAAACTTTATATGTGATTATAGCATGCTCATATGTGCTCTAAGGCAATAAAAAAACTCTATATGTGATTCTATCATGCTCATATGTGCTCTAAGGCAGGCAAAAAGTTATATATGTGATTCTATCATGCTCATATGTGTGCTAAGGCAGTCAAAAACCTGAATATGTGATTATACCTGAGAGGGACCTGCAATCAAATATCCTCTATTCAGCACAATACTGGTGATCTCATCTTAGAGAAAGGGGGCGACAGTGTCATGGAAGTAGTCATTCATTGTGTCCTTAATGATCTGGCGTACATTATCACCAGAAAGAATAGGCTGCTGCTTGGAGCTTATGTCGGCGAAAGTAGCCTGCGAGCCGTAACTGGAAGAAGCAATAACTGGTGAAGTGTTCAGATTACTCCCAAACCCGAACACGCGACCTTTTTTGGGTTCACCTGCTGTAGTCACCCATGCTGCAGGATCAAATGATGGATGCTGAGTAGCGTCATCGTCATATCGCTCTACCATCTGTTACTCATATGCCTCCTACAAAATAATGTTTAAAGTATGCATTAATAATTAATGATAACATTATGATAACTTGCATATTGCAATGATTATTAATAGAATAAATACATACCGTTGTCGTTCTCGTCTTTTCTGATACGAAGACTCCCGTGGTCTTCCGTTTATGTGTTTCAACAAACACATCCTTATATGGTACAATGCCTCCTTTTTCTGCTTCCTGTGAAGTTAAAGGACAAGATTTAGTACACAAGTTTGCAACAATACTTATAAAATTAATATTATATATTGATGAGTTACCATTTTCTTCAGGTGGCTCCCAAATGTCTTAGATCCACCTGTGTGTAGATGGGCTTCAGGCATTTTCGCTCAATTTTGTACAGCCTTCGCAGAGCAATTTCTAAATGCATCTCCCGCCCACTTATCGCAAATTTCATTCCAGTAATCTCTCCTGATAGTAATAGGGCCATGGCCCTTCCACTGTAGTGGATCATCTACTACGCCAGATGCTTTTTTTGCCGCAGTCTTCATAGTGTGCAGCATGTCTGCAAATCGATTGGCAGCCACCTTCTGCCACACCTTCCTTGCATCATTTTCTTCTACCGTAGTTGCGAAGTGATTCGAAACCTACAAATATTTTCAGAAAGTTAGTAGACATTACTTAAAAAAATTAAATATGAAACACATTAACTATTAGGAACAACTATATACTGTGAATGAGGACCACAATCTGTCTAACACCTCCTTTGGGTACTCTTTCCATTGAGCAACCGGTCCTGGTAGATGTTGAAGAAGTGAATTCCTAATCTCCCGTACTACTTCTTGTGGCTCAAACTTCATGCTGCATATGAATTGTTACACAGTAAATATCAATATAAAATATTTATAAGATATGCAATAATTGAAAACGAAATACTTACGGTCGATTATCGATATACACTATTCGAATGAGTCTTCTTGTGTCAGACTGAGAAGACCCTGCTTTCTGTGTTGGCTCTTGACTTGTGTGATCAACTGGTGTAGGTGGGTCGTGTATATGCGAAACATCATCTGTAAAAAAATACGTTAGAAGTTCTCAGAATGCGCATTTGAACTAATCAAGCATCCAATTAGTTAATCAATATACCTATCACAGTAGCCCGTGAAGATGAAGGTTGGGCCTGGTTACTACTGGATGAGCGACCACTGTAACCTCCATGAACCATATTCTAACAAATAACATATGTCATACAATACAATCAAATAATTCACATCAAGTATTACAATACATTCAAGTCATTCGCATCAAGTATTACAATAATTTAAATCATTCATATCAGGTACTGCAATGCATTCAAGTAATTCACATCAAGCATTGCAATGCATTCAAATCATTCGCATCAAGTATTACAATGCATTCAAATAATTCAAATCATTCACATCAAGTATTGCAATAATTCAAATCATTCGTTGCATAAATTACAATACATTCAAATAATTTAAATCATTCACATCAAGTATTGCAATGCATTTGAATCATTCGTATCAAGTATTACAATACATTCAAATAATTCAAATCATTCACATCAAGTATTACAATGCATTCAAATAATTCGTATCAAGTATTACAATACATTCAAATAAAACTTTTAATCATTTACATCAAGTGGTGCAATACAACTCATGCATTCATATCAAGTATTACAATATATTCAAATAATTCAAAACATTCACATCAAGTATTGCAATGCATTTGAATCATTCGTATCAAGTATTACAATACATTCAAATAAAATTTTTAATCATTCACACCAAGTATTGCAATACAACTCATTCATTCGCATCAAGTATTACAATACATTCAAATTATTCACATCAAGTACTGCAATGCATTTAAATAGAGGTTTGTAGTACAAGATTTTGCTCACTAGCTTGAGAATTCTTCCTCGTTACCAGTTTGACTTTCTTCTTCTTCTTCTTCTTCTTCTTCTTCATTGTTTGCCCATCCACTTGGTACATCATTTGGATCACATTCCTTTATGAATGTTTTATCGGCCAATGGAGATATGACATGCATATCATGCGCAACATCGTGACCATAAGCGAAGTCATAGACATCATCTGATTGATAGTAATCGTTGTTTTCAGCTGACTCATCTTCCTGTAACTAATCATACTCGGGGTATAGTTTAGACTTCACCTTACAAACTGCCCACCATTCATTTATATCTGACTTTTTTATACTCGGATATGAAGTATAATAAACTTGTTGAGCTTGCGAGGCTAATATGAATGATTCATATGTTCCAAACCTGGATTTATGATTCACCTCCACAATGCCTGAAGCTTTGTCGAGTCTTGTTGCAGTTGGATCAAACCAATGACACTTGAATAAAGTTACCCTGTTATTTATTCCTAAGTAAGTCAACTCCATTATTTCCTCTATAACACCGTAGTAATCATGTTCATTTTCACCATAGCTGCTACCCTTGACACACATGCCACTATTTATCGTTGATTTGTTTATACCGTAATCTTTTGTATGGAATCGATAACCATTTACGTTGTACCCGTTGTAGCATTGCACAACTTTGGTCGGACCATTTTCTAAATCACATATTCCTTGATCTTTAACATCACCATGGCGGACCTACGCACAGACATAAACAATGATTGTGATCACGATCAATTAAGTAACTTAGTGTTGTTTATAAGTACAAAATTTATGTTAGCTTCTTTACCAACTGTTTCAACCACTCCACAAACTTAGTTTCACGTTCTTTTTATACTTCTGCATCAGTGAGATATGAAACTTCTCTTTGCAACTCCAGATCAAATCGTTTGCAAACCACAAATACTTATATTACCGAGTCATGTATCCACATATAGAACATAAAAGGATTTATAATTGTGTTGCATCTACATATACTTACTCGATGTATGGGTCGATCGCTGAGCAATTAAAAAGAATATAGATATGTGCTGCGTCTTGCTCTCGATCTGTCAATAGCCTTGATCGGCAACCACCAAATGCATGCCCAAGTGGTTGAAATATTGACAGCTTGTCAACTACAGTTACTTGTTCTCCATCATCGTTACGGGGCAGACATGTGTAACGTGTTGGAATATGAGGTTTGAAGTACATAGATGAGAAATTTGAAATCTCTTCTAAAGTGTACGCCTCACAAATAGAGCCTTCTACTCTTGCTTTATTACGAACCTTTTTTTTTAGGTCGAACATGCATCTGACAAGAATATACATTTCAAATTTTAAATATCTGTCATTAAAGAGACAAATATAAAAAAAACATATACCTTTCAAATGGGTACATTCATCGATATTGAACAGGGCCACCAACCCTTAGTTCATATGGCAGATGTATGATCAAATGTTCCATAACATCGAAAAATGCTGGCGGAAATATCTTTTCTAGCAGACAAACAGTGGTGATGACAGAGTCCTCGAGATTCTTTACATCTGATACTACAACCTCCAATGCGCACAATGTTCTGAAAAATCCGCTCAACTCAGACAATACCCCCCATATAGGTTTGTCTAACATATCATGGAATGCTAGGGGTATCAATCGTTGCATAAAGATATGACAATCATGGCTCTTCAACCCATATAACTGTCCATCGTCAATCTTCATAGCCCGAGCAATGTTAGAGACATATCCATCTGGAAATCTCAGTTGTCTCAACCATTGACATACATGTTTTATTTGATCGGGTCCTAGCACGTACTTTGCCATTGGTTTCAGTACTTTGCCATTATACTCTTTGAGTTCTAATTCTAGTCTTTTACATATTAATTTTAAATCCATACGGACCTTCGGATTATCCTTTGTTTTTCCTTTAACATTCATTACTGTATTGAATACATTATCAAACACATTTTTCTCCACATGCATCACATCCAAATTATGTCGTATCAATAGGGTCGGCCAATAAGGTAGTTCCCAAAAAATAGATTTCTTCGTCCAATTATGATCCTTCCCAAATCCACGGAAGGGTGTAGGACATCGGGCATCTGTTAATACATCTGGAAAATATCGCAATCTTCTTAGAATCTCTATGCCAGACAATCTTGAAGATGAACCTTATGTTTCAGTTGTGCCCGCTTTAAACGTATTCTTTTGTCGTCGGAATGGATGGTCGCTGGGTAGAAATCGACGATGGTACTCAAACCAGCAAGGCTTCCTTCCATGCCTCAATCTAAAAGCTTTGAAATCCTCCATGCAGTACGGACAAGCCAACCTCCCTTGTGTGCTCCAACCAGATAGCATACCATATGCAGGGAAGTCACTGATTGTCCATAGAACAACAGCTTTTATGTTGAAATTTTGTTTTTTGTGGGCATCATACGTGGTAACACCTTCATCCCACAATACTTTTAGTTCATCAATCAATGATCTTAGATATACATCAAGATTTTGGCCAGGTGAGGTCGGACCAGGGATCAACAGAGACAAGAAAAGATTTGGATGTTTCATACACAAGCTTGGTGGAAGGTTGTATGGAGTTACAAATACTGGTCAGCATGAGTATGAAGTTGATCTACCCCCAAATGGATTAAATTCATCTGTACATAGACCGAGTCTAACATTTCGCACTTCTATTGCGAAGTTTTGATGAGTACGATCAAAGTGCTTCCAAGCTTCAGCGTCAACAGGATGCGTGATCTTGTTTTTATCATGTCGAACTTTATTTGCATGTCATCTCATGTGTTTAGTTGTCCTTGAAGACATATACAATCGCTGCAATCTAGGAGTGATAGGAAAGTAGCAGAGCGACTTGTATGAAACTTCCTTTGATCTCGTGCTACCATTGCCTCTTGTCTTTGGCTTGAACCGAGGATGCCCACATGACAGGCATGATATGTTGTTTTTCTGCTCCTTGAAATACAACATGCAGTGATTTGGACAAGCATCAATCTTTTTGTAACCCATACCTAGAGCGTTGACCATAACTTTCGCACGATAAAAATTTTGTGGCAATTTCTCATCTTTGGGCAACATACTCTTCACAATCATGCACAAACGGTCAAAACATGATTGACTCAAATTATACTCGGACTTCAAATTCATTAGTTGAAGAACTGCAGACAAGATAGTGTGACTCTCACAACCGTTCCAAAGTGGCTCATCAGCATCTCTAAGTAAATCATAAAATCTACTAGCTGCATCGTTTGGTGATTCTTCATCTACGACAGTTCTTACATCACTAGAACTCATAGCAGAACCCAGTTCTGTTCCTGCGGCATCAAATATCAAATCTGTATATGGATTATCGTGCACCACATTCACCCGTGCATCAAAATTGATTCTAAATTCTTCTCCATGAAACGTTCAGTTCTGATAATCACTCACAAAACCCTTCCTGTATAGGTGATGTCTAACGCTATGGGGTTCTACAAATCGATTATTCTTATAAATCTTGCAGGAACACTTAATCTGACCTGTGGGATCCACTGTACTGACACTTGCAGTTGCAAATTCAATAAAACTGTCAACATCATCCATATATTCATGCGATAACTCATTGTCCACTATCCTACGGTACATCCATTCACGGTTTGCAGTCATTTTTTTATGATGTTACGAATAATAGCCTAACGAATTAAAAGAGAACAATCAGAATGCTACGATGAAGAACATATCAAATTTATCATGCAATATATGATGTCATACAATAACAAGAATTTTGATGCATGCATTAATAACTTAATATTTTCATGTGCAAACTATTAATGACACGATACAATCATTTGAAACATGCTTTCATTATACAATTTCACATGGAAGTCATAATCAAATTGAAAGTTATATGCAAGCATGGATACAATTACATCAAACATTGCAATACATTGTAATAATTCATATCAAACAAATGACAAACATGTACATGCAACAAACACACTTCAATATCTCACTAACTACTACCATGCCTAGCATGGACTCCGTACTCCAAAAATAAGAATACTTCAATATTCATACATTAAAATCATGCTCAGCATGATCTCTGAACTCTAACGAAGCAACCCTAAATATCAACAACTAAGTGAGTGTGTGAACAATAAAGTGTTACATCTAATAAATTAAATAACATGTGATACACTTGCATCACTTACTCACCACAGGTATTTACCTGATTTGCATTATTTTTGACACTTACTTACCACAGGTGGCTGAACACGAGCTGGTTCCGTTGAAAAATCTGCACAAAAAACACTGTTTTAAAATGAAGTCACCACGAAAAAAAAACTGTTCTGGTAAGGGGTCGACTCCCCTGTTGTTCCGGTAGGGGGTTGACCCCCTTACAGAACATAGGGGGTTAACCCCCTTACGAAACGTAGGGAGTTAACTGACCCCCTGTTCGGGCAGGGGGTCGACCCCCAGCCTTTTTGCCAGTGAGTCGACCCGGGCAGGTGGTTAAACCCCCTGTCGGGGTCGACCTCCTGCCCGGGTTGACCCCCTGCCCGGGTCAACCCCCTGCCGGAAAACGCAAAGGGTTAACCCCCTGTCGGAAACGCAGGGGGTTAACCCCCTGTCAGAAACGCAGGGGGTTAACCCCATGCCGGAACAGCAGGGGGTTAACCCCTTGCCGGAAAACGCAGGGGGTTAACCCCCTGCCGGAAACAGGAGGGGGTTAACCCCCTGCGGCAAGGGGTCGACCCTCTGCCGGAAAATGCGCGCGGGGGGGGGGGGGGGGGGGTCCTTTACCTTTCTCCGGCAGACGGTGGGACCGGCGAACGACGGGGGTGGGACCGGCGAACGGCGGGAGCAGCGAAAAAAGAAAATAAAAAGTTGTCTGGGATTAGGGTTATTCGAAACTTAGCGACCGATTTAATCCGTCGCTAAGCCCACGTAAATCAAATTTACGAAACCAGCGACGGACGATACGCCGTCGCCAAGTCCATCGCTAGTTAGCGACGGACTAAAGTTTGTCGCAAGAGTCGTCGGTAAATCGTGCGGACGTAATGACAAAATAGTATGTCGCAAAATCCGTCGCAAAATAGCGACGGATGGGGCGACGGACTATATTCCGTCGCTGGTTTCGTATGCTTCATGGATTATAGCGACGGATGTTTTTCGCTCGTTAATCCGTCGCTACCATCCGTCGCTAACAACGTATTTTCTTGTAGTGTTTTGAGATTGATTCTGAATCTCAAAAATCGATTTTTTTTCCTAAATTTTAAATTCAGTTTGGGTTTTCAAAATCCAGATCCATCTTTAAAAGTCCCATTTAGACTTTCAAAATCCAAATTAGAAACCCAATTCCACTTAGGATTCCAGATTTTGGATCCAATTCCAATTTTGGATTCCAGACTTCGCATCCTAATTCCATTTTAGGATTCCAGACTTCGGATCCAATTCAATTTAGGATTCCAGATTTCGGATTTAACTCCATTTTTGGATTCCAGACTTCGGATCCAATTCCATTTAGGATTTCGGATCCAACTCCAATTTTAGATTCTAGACTTCAGATCCAAAAGCCCATTTAGGATTCCAGATTCCGGATTCAGTTCCATCCTGGATATCAGGTTTCAAATCAAAAATTTTATTTCAGATTCCAGATCAAATTCTATTCCAGATTTACGACCTAGTACCATTTACAATTCTCATTTTAAAAGATGGTTTCAAATCTGTTCCTCATGGCTAAGTTCAAATTCAATTCCATTTTCAGATCCCATCTGAACTTCTTAAATCCAGTTCTACTTTCAAGTTCCGTTTTGGATTTCTTAAATCCAAAATTCCATCCTGATTTCAAACTTTAAATTTGAAATTCAATTCCATTTTCATCTCTACTTCGAAATTCATACTCCAAAATTCGAATTCAAAGTCCATTTTGACTTTGAAACTTCATTTTCTTTTTTCTATCTCTACTTCAAAATTCCTCTTTCTCTTCATTCCTTTCAATTCAAAGCTTTATTTTTCCAACTCTGATTATTTCAAGACTTAGAACTTCAAATATCTTTTCAAAATCTATTTCAAAGTTCTAAGTTAGATTCAACTTTCAAAAAAACCATTTCTTCACTCCATTATCAAGTTCATCTCAGAAAGACTTGGAAATTTTCAAATCATTTTCTCGAAAGAGCATACATCTTTGCATTCACACAAGCATGATTCTTTGTGCATTTTAGACTTGAAATAAATTCTTAGATGATATTTTAGCAAAGTAAAAAGGCATAAATTCGATCCTTGGTTCGATTACCCCTGGTAAAGGCGCCAGGAACGGTCGAACCTCGTACGGACGAGCGAATCCCGTTTCTCTGTTTTTTCGTAAATTTTCAAAACGGAGGCGAGTGATTTTAAAAAAATATTTTCAAAATTTTGGTCAGATGAGACCCTGCAAAAGAGTTCATCTCTCTTCTTTCTTTTCCCATTCTCTCTTCTTTTTATTCCCTTTCAAAAAGAGAATAGAGGCTAGAAAGACGAAGAGAAAGGAAAAAGAGGAACGGGAGGAAAAATTTTGCATGATCACACTAACCCACCCCAAGTATTTTATATATAGTTTTAATAAAAATAAAATTTTTAAATTATATGGGTTTGGGTTTGAGATCCTATTGTCATGACCCGACAAAACCTGAACACGAACCCGGTTATTAGTTATATGGATGGGTTCCGGTCAACCTTGACCCGATCCGTTGACAGCCTTACTTAGGACACCTTGGTTTGGTTGCAAATTTATTTTTTCTGTTAATAATCAAAAAAAAAAAATGCCGCTCGTTGAGTTCATCGGCGTAAACCCATAGGTCTCCTTGCTCACCAAGGAGAGGACCCAGGCTGTGCCTTGTCGGGGCAAAAAGACGCAACGCCGGTGGGTTTCGAACTGCGTTCCGATGACTCTCTCCGTCTCTCTCTTTTTCTTTTCCCAGGTTTGCTCGTATCCTGTTTCAGATGGCGATCGTTTAGCGCAGAGAGAGAGAGAGAGAGAGAGAGAGAGAGAGATGATGCAGGGCTCGGGGGGGCAGATCGTGAAGGAATCAGCCGTCCTGACCCCTACGGTGAAGCCGAGCGGTCGCGAGCTCGCGAAGAAGTTGTTGCAGGAAGCGGCTCGGAGGCTCGCCGCTCGGCCGCTCCAAGCATCGGAACCCGACGCCTTTTGGGGCATCCTCACCCCTCTCTCCTCCAAGGCCCTTTGCTTCTTCCAGGTACGATTTTTCTCTTCGCCATTGCCAAAATTTTCACTCTTACCCCTTTCAATGCATAATCTGATTGTAGAAACTGTACCCATATAATGCATATTGAAGCTTATTCAAATCAATAAGTCCTTATCGTTTCGAAAAACTTGCTGATTTTTCACTCTTCTTTTATTTGGAGATGATGGGTGCTCGTTGATTCTATTAGAAGTTAGAACCCTCTTACATGAAATGCATAGGGGGGCTTTCGGTTGCACCCACTTTTACAGAAGAGATACATGGGAAAGTTGAGTCGTTAGTGGGTGTTTAGCATACTTTTTAGGCATAATAAGTGGGTGTTAGCGTACTTTTCGTTACTCAACAATGCAATTTCGTGTTTATCATACTTGTATGAAAAAGTAGGTGCATGAGATTTCCATCTGAATTCTTTGTGACTTTGACGAAAAGCATCACACACAATTTTTTAAAAATGTCAAACAGTTTATTTTTATTTGTCATGAAGTAAACCCAAGTGAATCTTGTACAATCGTGTATAAATGTAACAAAATATGATGAACTACCCTTAGACAAGACAAAGGATGATCCTGGTCCGATCTGAGTGTACAAGATCAAATGGATTTTTTTATTGTCTCTTAAATCAAATGACAAAGCACGATCCTTTGCCAATCTACTACTTTTGCAATTCTAAACATGATAAGAAACAACAAACTTCAACTATCCTAAGCATCTTGAAGTAACTAATTATTGTAACCTAGATCTGGAGATATGTTCTAGTTTTTGGTGCCATAAAAAGAACTCGTCTAGACTAGCTGCTCCCAAACCAACTTCATATCTCCTATGTTTGTTCATATCCGACCAATCCAAATAGCATAAATCTCCCTTCCTATGGTCAAATCCAATCCTCCTCCCTAATAGCTGATCCTGCACAACACAATCGACAGAGTAAATGGATATGGATAAAATATGATAAGCTTGAAAGACATTAAGTTTGCTTAAAAAAAAAAAGAACTAGAAGAGACACTACCAACTTTAGAAATTTTCATAGAAGACTCGTCAACAGTGCAAAATACCATTGCAGGGATGACAATCGATTATGATGGATTCATGGGCTGTCATATGACAAGATGCCCCTGAATGTATAAACCAACCATGAGAACTACGAAGAATACCTACATAGGCAGTACCAGAAGAAGAAGGGCCAAAGGTAGGGGGGCCGAAGCTGAAACTGTTGAATCTGCTGCTTCATCTGCTACACCTACTCCCAAGTTCAATAGAACTCTGCATAGAAGATACTTCAATTTGAGAACCAGTGTTGCTCACATCCGATGGGCCAATCTTAGTTTTGAAGCTCTCTTCCTCAGTAGAGATAGCCACTACTACACCTTTCTTCTTCTTAAGCACATGGAAAGAATTCTTCGTGTGCCTAAAACTTTTGCAGTAGTGGCACTAGATGGAGCTCATGTCTCCACGACTTCCACTAGATCGGCTACCTCTACCCCTAAACTAGCGAATCACAACTAGCACACTCTCTGATTGGGTTTGACTAGGGCTGGGAAATGAGACGAGCAGCTCGTCATTCGGCTCATGAGAAGCTCAGCTTAGAAATTGAGCTCTGCGAGCCAACTTGTTTAGGTAAATGAGCCAAGCACGAACATGGCAAGATCTGCTCGTATAGGCTCATTTTACATATTATATATTTTATACATATACTATATGTATTATATATATTTTATATACTATCAAGCTTAAAAGATACATAAAAATATTTTTTTAAAGAAAACGAGCCAGCTTGTGATCGGCTCGTGATGAGCTCATGAGCGAGCTCGAGTTTGGGTGTGCCTTAGTGAGTCGAGCCCGAACAACCCAAGTTCGACACGTTTACCAGCCCTAGGTTTGACTGCCAAGAGATTTGAGGTTGGTCTCTTCTGTAAGAAGCTCACCCAAGGTCTAGACCAATGTAGGAAGAAAGGACCGATGCAGGATATTGTTGTGTACACTATCAAATTCAGGACGCACAGCCATGAGAAAAGCTATCACTTGCTTCTGGTCCCTGGCCTCTATATCTCGATTCTTACATTCCACACATTCACTACATTTATCACACTTTGAAATAGCTGTCATAGAGGTCAAGGTATCTAATGCCTGCTGAAAATGAGCATAAAGGTCCTGAATGGACTCATTTCCCTGCCTCAAGGACTTTGACTCCTGCTCTAATTGTTATCTCTTCGCCCAATTAGATTGCTCATAGACCTTCAAATATGGCCATGCATTCTTGACATTTTCATATTTCATAATATTCACTGAAATATTATGCTCTCAAGCGCCCAAAAGCCTTGACTTCACTTTGGCATTGTTCCTCTCACAATCTACAATATTCGTCTCATAGTTATCATCTCCTTGTTTGGGCTTGGCTTTGATGTCATCTATGAACCCAATGTATCCATACCCCTTAATAAGGGTTCACATAAACTTTGCCTAGTATGTGAAATTAGACCCGTCAAAATTTACAGGGGTAATCTGAATGTTTTCTTTCTTCATACTTCACTTCAACCCCCAACTACACAATAAGAGGCTGCACAAAAACAAAAGCAACAACAACAACCAACAGTCAAATATTGTAAGATTCACACCAAGAAAGGAAAAGAACAACAATATTTGAGACTATGCAGTAAAAAACAGGCCTCTGGTATAAAACAAAAGCCAAACTTTGCTGAAAAACAAAACTACAACCACCAAAATGAAAGTCGACAATCACATATGCAGGTGACGTCTCATATGCATACCCAAAGAACCATCAAATCTCAAGCACACCACCAAAATTAGTCAAAATAATACTTCTAAAAGCTTTCCCACATAAAAACGACCATATTACATCAAACTAAGGCCACCAAAAACTATTGATCTGATAAGAACAGCCGGAAATCCAAATCTGGTCACTATTAATAAAATCAGAAAAAATTCCATATAAAATCGAGTATACCTCCGATCAAAATAATTTTTGATTTAGAAATCATCTAAAATCAAGATCTACCGAAGCCTCAACTCAATTGAACCAAACTGCGACAAATGTACGAAGGTCCTTCTTGGGGCATGCAAAACGAGACACACACCCGATGCACCAGAATGAAGTTTCTTCTTCCTCTTTCCCACCAAAGGCTTCTCTCTAAGGTTGGGAATGACTATGATACCATATCAAAGCAATAGAGTTCCAACCATGAGAGAGATAGCAAAGAAGATGAGGAGAAACTTCATTAGGTTTGGAATAAAGAGCTACACTCCATAAAAGGGACAACCCCCTTTTTTGTTACACTAGAAGCCAAAAACTGTTGACCCTCTAACCTCCTATACAAATACAAAAATGCCCCTCATATATGTCACATGGGTGCGGGTGCGGGGATGCGTCACTTCCAAAAAACCCGGGTGCGGGGGTGCGGCAAAAAATAATATATATATATATATATATATATATATATATATATATATATATATATATATATATATAGCCATGAGTCAGACTTTAAAAAAAATGGAGAAAATGGCAAACATGAATTTTCTACTTTCACGAATCTAGCGATTCCAACTTCCTAACTCATCACGGCCTTTATTTTTCACCACAATTCTCAAGAACTCGTTTGGAAAAAAAGTGACAAGTCCCATGCAACACAGATGTACCTGCTAACGAGAATCGGATCTGAAACTTTCTACCAAAACTAATTAAATGGATTCAAGTCGATCGAACACCTAACCCGATTGGGAAGAAAAGAAACACCTCAAGCCTCTCATTGGTCAAAATTTGGCTGACATATTATTTTACCGGGTATAATTCGGGTTTGGTTCATGTAAGTCAATTGAACCCGGATCTATACCTGGTATAATCATCATAAGTAGACAATGGCTCGTCCATAATCATATGGCTAGGCTTTGGATAAACGAGGTTGGAATTTAAACTTTGATCATAACAAAAAATTGAAATTAATCGAGAAATAAATTTAGGTGTACATCATAGTGACAAAAGTTTAAAACGAGAAATTATTGCACGTGTTTTCCTGGTGAATTTTGAATAATTTTTTTAATCTCACGTTCTTTTAGTCAAAATCACCACCAGCAGTAATTAAACTAATACTTAAAACATAAAAGGCTAAATTGGAAAAGAAAAAACCAAGCTATATACCATATTAAAGGCTTTACTCGAAAACACTCAATCAAAGTAATTGAGTTCCACTTCCCGAAGGCTTCGAATTTTGAACGTTTTTTCTTTTCTTAATGAGTTACTACTTTCCAAAGTTTGTTTTATGGAAAACCATCTAAACCAACAATTAATTAGCCTAAAATGATGCACATTACTTAATTCATATTAATTAACTTTGATTTCTAAAAAGTTTAATTCCATATTGGACACAGCAATTTTCTGCTACATAACAAGTAGAAAGCGATATTTTCAGCATATCACGATTTTATCGTTAATGCTTTCAAGAGCGATTATTATTTATTTTTTTTTTTAAATTCCACAGCCCATTTCATAGGGCAATTTAAAAAAAAATCCAAAAAATGGACCGAAATGACCCTGGGTGCGGTCAACGCACCCAGGAACGGGTTGACCGCACCCTGCTAGCTGAATCCCTGTGACATACTCATTAAATAATACATGTACAACATTGAGAGGGTAGCACAAAAGAGCACATACAAATAGTAATACATATGATACATTAGCATATTACACTTCTCAACATTCCTCACCATCTTCCTTAATGATTCTAAGGCTCTGAACCTGAGAGGGAGCAGAGACGAAGCCCTCCACGATATTGGCCCAAGATTTCTTCGGGGAAAGAGGGAGGTTAGTGACAAATTATCATATGTTGATAACATCAAGAATGGAACAGTTGGCCACTTGTTTCAAGGTCATGTACTCCAACCAACTACACACACACATGAGATAAGCTGAGCACCTCTGTTCATGCTCTGTTCTGTAAACTTCATCTGCAGCGTGTAGCTCAGCTCACCAAGCCTATTTTATGAGCCTGAACCAGCCAAGCTGAATTGAGCCATGAACTACTCATCTCGTTTCCTAGTCCTACTTATAAATAGTACAATACTTCTACAAGGAAAGGCTAACATCTGAAACAAATTGAAAATAAGATAAATGGAATGAGTGACTATAAATAAAAAAAATGGAAGCCGTATGTGAACAAACAGCAAATTGCATTTAATCGATGAGTATTTTGTAGCAGCTATTTTCCATGGGAAAAGGCTTCGCTGAAAAAGTGTAAAGTGAAACTCCAGTACAACAAAGCTATTGGTTTTTACTAGATTGATGGAGGGGACAAATGCTTATAGCAAAGTTGGTTATGGAAAGCATGGGATGCTATTGGTATTTCATTGTTGGCTAGTCAATCATAATTACTCATCTCTGCCATATGCTTCTGGATGTTTTTCTCTGCCCTAATTATACTCCCTCTAAATTTGGTTCCATCTTTTCAGTTTTATCTTGGAAGCATGACATATGCACTATCACACACTTGGAGAAAGCATTTGCACGTGTTTATGCATGCATGCATGAATGTGTTCACGTGTGCATCTCTCTCTCTCTCTCTCCTTTGCATATGTGTACACATGCATGTATATATATATGTGATTTTTTTCTATTTTTTCTCAATATTTTGTAACTATTGGCATCTCTAGAATATCATATCACAAAAATACGTTATTGTTTGATTTTATATTTTCTTTATGCTTTTGGTATCTTCCCTATTTTTCTTTCTTTAATATTGTTACTGGGAGAACACTGATAAAAGTTTCTTGGTTTTTCTATTTTTCTCGGATTCCCTTTTCACTGAGATTTTCTTGGGAATTATAGATAAAACACTACTCTGACAAATTGCCTTGCAGAGGTTGATATTGATGACTGATATAAATAGATAGATAAACAATGCAAGCATTTTCTTTATTTGTTTATTTATTTATGTGTAGTGATTGTATGCTTCCACTTATCTTTCCAAATCAGGGAAATAACATAATTTTGAAAAATGATGAACACATCCTTGGTCGTTCAGCAAATGGAACATGCTTCCAGTGTGAGTCGCCCACAATCAGTGGAAGGCATTGCAAAATCTATAAGAAAGTGGCAATTAATGAGACAGACGCAACAAGCAATCCCTCCCTTTCAGTATGTGTGAAGGATAACAAGAAAGTGGAAATTAATGATACAGAGGCAACAAGCCCCTCCCTTGCAGTATATATAAAGGATATGAGGTTTACAATCATGTTTAATGTTTTAATCTAGTATTTCCTACATTGTATGAATTTCTGATCTTTAGAGCTGTTTGTAGCACCAATGGAACATATCTTAACTGGGAGTTGCTGAAGAAGGATTCTCCAGATGTTGAACTCCATCATGGAGATGTCATATCTCTTGCTTATCTTCCTGAGTTTGGTAATAAGCATTTGCCTCTTTATCTTTGTCCTCTTGATTACTGTTCTCTGTGCACTGTAATTATTGTACATGGATCCTCTATGTTTTGTTTGGCCAACGATTCCAACAAGCAAACCCCTTCTCGCTTTACAAACAGGTTGTACTGTCTATTCTACATGATTTAATTGGCGTGCCTTATTCATTCGGACTAAAAGCTACTACTGCACAATGCTTGGCTCAGGCCAGGGCTCGGCTTGTTTAAGCCCAGCCGAGGCTCATCCAGGTGCTGGGCTCGGGCGCCAATCCCAGGCTCGGTTATATAAATGATCCGAATTTGAACAAGTAAACAAGCCTGATTAAGCTTGTTAAGTGCAGTTTACTAAACATAAAAAACAAGGCCTACTCTTAGAGGTAGGTCCTCTGTCTTTAATTCAAGATGTGGTGGCTTCAAATCCTACCCACTCAAAATGAACACAAAGTTTCTTTCTTTTTTTATAAGAAGTGACTGCCGATTGCGCTAAAGGCTAATCCAGATCACTTGTAAAAGCTTGCCTACTAGTATTGATGGTGGTAATCTGAACTGTTTGCTTCAGTAGCAGGATCATTGAGCACTAGTGTATGCTTGATGAGATGTAACAAGAAGAAAACAATCAATCTATTTTTCTTGTTTTAACAATTAACTTAAGTTCCTATTTTTTCCTTTTTCTTTTTCAGAAGGGGCTATCTTTTTATGGCTTACCCTACTTGAAGGATTTAAATGCTTGTTCATATACTCTTTTTGTGATGCTATGGTATTTCTTATGTGTAACTTTAGCATGCCATTTGCTAACCTTCCTGTGTTTTAAACTTGTTTGGTTGGAAAAGAAAAAAAAGTTATCTACAAAATGCCCCTGTAAGGCTTAACAGAATAATAGCAGACACCTGTACGCTTAACACACTGATAAATATGTTTATTATCATCGTACTGTAGTCCATCTGATGCTAGCGTCAAAGTAAATGGTAGTTATAGGCTGAACACCCTTTGTGTTGAGAAAACTCCTTTTTTTTTTTTAACTGAATGGGCTATGGGGTAACCCCCCTAGGATTCGAACCAAGGTCCCTCAGTTATGGTAGTGTGACCACACCATCCAGCTATCTCCTTTGACGCAATCAGGAAAGCTGTTGATATTGAAGGTGTATCACACTTTTGTTGTCCATAGTGATGCTTTAGAGGGGGCACTACTGGAGCACACCTGGTTATAGTATTTTTTTTTGCCCTTTTTAAAGATAAATTTGTGAGTAGAATTGTACACATACTTTGTATATTGGCAGTGGGTTCCTGATTGATGCATATTTGGCTATTTCTTTTCATCATCTCGTTTTCCTTATTTTTCAAGTTTATGAGAAGGAATTTACCAATTTCTTTATATCTTTCTTTTCATCAACATTTTCAGAAAATTCATTTGCATTTGTCTATCGAGAAGTGGCAAAATCAGTTGTCTCCTCGAATTCACCTGGACCTGCACTTTCCAAAAGGAAAACAGGTATATTCTATGATATGCTTTATATGCCTGGTTTAAAAGTGTCAATGGTGTATCTTTTGCTGTGATATAGTCATATTAAATCATGGAAAGTATAAAACCTGACATTGGATGGATATTATTTTATTTGATCCATGTTTGCTTGTTATCCTGCTCCATGGCTTTCAGTGCATAGGATTATAGTATTGGATTGTATTCATACCAGACCAAAGGCGTAGCTTCACAAAGATCCTGTTGCCTGGCTTCTTGATTTGATTGGGAAGTAGGACCATGCCTTAATGAAGGAGCAATTGTTGTCTGTACTTGGAAGCAGCACCGTTCAGGCTGATTCAAATGTTAATGATTGAAATTACCATAAACGATCTACCTGAACTTTGTGTATTGCTTGTGTGAGGCAATTTTTAGAAAATGATTACTTTTTGCCCCTTGTGAATTTTGAAAAAACGAGGTTGGTTGTATGGTTTTCTTTTTCTTTTCTTTTTTTGGCTAGGGAAAAAGGAAGATTTGTTAGTTGCTTTGGTTAAATGTCAATATTCTTTTCCAAAGTTTACTAAAGCTGCCAATGGTAGTTGCAGTTAATTTAACAAGCATCCAGGAACTTGTTCAGTTGTCCTCTCCAGTCTTTGCATTATATTCTATGCAACTTCAATAGAACACTAGCATAACGAAGGTTACAACTTGAAGTAATTTAATTCATGACAGGTGTCTAAAATTGAAAAGTCGATGTGCTCTATTAAGTTAACAACTTGGGTTTGGTTTTCAGCATAGTTAGCAATATGCAAAAGAAAAAAAATCGTTAAATACTGAATATGTTTTTTGAAAGGTCTCACATTCAAAAAGATAGCTGAAAAAACGTCTTAAAAGAACAAGTCAGAAAAAAATCGGTAAACAATACATACGGCTTTAATTAGGTTTTGATTTTACAAAACAAAGTAAAAAAAAACAGACATGTATGAGATTTTCCTATGAGAAACAACTTAGGATAAGGAACAATGAGATTCAAATTCAAGAATCATTATGATCCAAACCCAAGATCCGATCAATTTGATCCGTAATTGAGTTTTTTTGAAAAGTATTTTACTTAAATATAAGTTTTTGTGTTCTAAACACATCTCTCAAAAGAATGCTTTTTAGCCGATTTTTTGAAAAAGATGAAGTTTCAATTTTTTTTCATTTTCAAAGTTTTATTGAAAGAAACATGTTTCAAATGGAGTTTTGCTAGCTATGGATTTCAGTACTTATGCAGATTCTTCATCCTCCATCTAGCACCAACATCAACTGGGCTCTTCTACTTGGCTTATCTCCTATTTGATGTGTTTTGATATTCTTATGAAGATATGGGAAAGATATAGAGAAAGAGTTTGTTTCTTTTTTTTCTTTTTTAGTATTTTGAAAATGAGAGAGAGTTTGTTTCACATGCTATGCTAGAATTGTTAAAATATGTATATATATATATACCCGATAAGGGTAGTTTTGTCAATATACCTGAGAGGGGTATTTTAGTCTTTTTATATAGTTGTTTCTAGAAACAACTATTTTAAATTAGGCAGATTATTTTTGTATTTTTTTCTTTTCCCCCCTTTTTTTGTATTATGCATTGGGGGTCCCAACATAGAGTTGTTGGGGGCCCCAACGGTCATAAATATGACCGTTGGGGGCTCCCAAATACTCCATGTGGGAGCCCCCAATGGCCTCTCATATGCTCTCTTTTATGTATAAATAGGGAACTTCACTCCTTGTAAATGTTATACCTTTCAAGGCTTAATCCAATAAATATTTCATTATTTTTATGCTTGTATAGCCTTTTTAGGCTTTCATATTGTCCCTTTGTGGACTTCTTGTTTGAATGCCATAGTGCTTGTTCATTATTGGACTTTGTGAATGCTTGTGCGTTATTGGGTTACACTTCTGCCTATTTTCTTACATGGTATCAGAGCAAGGTCTCTAGGAGAATAGATCGCGTGCTCATCTTGAAAAACGTGCCACTCAATGTTGTGTGGCTTAGATTCAAGAAAAGCTCTTGCCCGGTTTGTATCTCAGGTATTGTGTATTTATATATCTCATTTACGTATATGTATTTCTATTTTTAAATAGTAACCTTTTGCTAAATATTTTAAAAATGAATAGTTTTTTTTAAAAGTAATTATTAAATCTTGTGTGTAAGCATATTTTCATAAAATATTTGTTTTAATTATGCATATCATCATAAAAATCATATTTTATAAGAATAGATGATTTTCTTTAAAAATCTTAAATATTGTGGTTTTCATATGGCTAATTCCTTTGTTGTATGCATTTTGTTCTTATCATAATGATTATTGATACTTCTAGGCATATGTTAAAATATGATTTTTAGGTATATTATATGAATTTTATGAGTTCTTTAAAGTTTTAGAAACTTGTATGATCAACATCTTATGTCATCTATGTCACAGGGACTTGGCTAGCAGGGTGCCGCACCCGCGTCGACGTGACTCGACGTGGGTGCGGTCAACCCGACCCTGGGTGCGTTGACCGCACCCAGGGTCATTTTGGTCCATTTTTTGTTTTTTTTTTTTTAATTTTGCCCTATGAAATAGGCTGTGGAATTTAAAAAAAAGTTCGGGGGGGGGGGCGCTGCCCCCCGCCAGGGGCGGCCCCCCTGGACCGCTGACCGCACAGCGGGACCCGCGCTGGGGGAACCCCCGGACCCCCTTCTCTCTCTCTCTCTCTCTATATATATATATATATATATATATATATATATATATATATATATATATATATATATAAAGATTTTTGCCCCTGCCGCACCCGCACCCACACCCATGTGACATAGTATGTCATCATGTTTTTCCTTAACTCTTTGGTAATATCATGTCTATTTTTGCATATTCATATTTTATGTGATTTCAATAGTTCTTTTATTTTTTTCCCTCGATAATATTCTTATTTTGCTTTTTGGCATTTACTCTTTAGTGGGTTTTGTGTATTTTGCACTTTATGTGCTTATGATATTTGGTTCTTTATTGAACCCTCTTGTGTTATCTCTTGTAATTTATATTTCCGCATATCTCATTATAATGGTTAACTTTAAGATATTTTCCTCGTTATGCAAAACTAATTCTTTGAAAAACATTTATGCTTGAGAATGATATTTGTGTTTATCTCTATTTTGACTTTTATATAGAAAATAAATCTTGCATTGGATGCTTTGAATGCATTTTATAATGTTAACACATTTTTCTCTAAAAATGTGTCATAGTCACATAAAATAGATTGCATTATGAATGACGATTGGTATGATTTCATGGCCTCTATATAACTATGAGTTATTAGATTATTTTTGCTTCAAGTATTCATGATTGGTAGTAATTATGTTTACTTTTGGGATTGTAAAAGGTCCTTCTAAAAACTTTATATGCATTATTTCCTTAATATTACATGTTTGTTTCATGGTAGCCTTTTTGAATGACTTTATTTTGAAGAATTGATTATGTTAAGCATGATCCGTGTTTATGCAAAATTGCAAAAAAATTTCATTGTTGTGCATATGATTGCACTTTTTCTAAGCTTGATCATCTTCCATTATTGGATCTTTGATTTGAATTTTCAAATCGGTTCCCTTTATGAACTCACTTATTTGAAAAATGATTTTCGTGAGTATTTATTGCCTTCTTGTGGCATTGTTTTTGTTCATCATAAATTTTTATATGATGCATCGATCTTCTTGGCTTTATTATTATTGTATCAGAGATATTTGTTGGGGTGAGTTGTGTGCACCATGTTTTATGTCATTTTAGATTGTCAACGTGTGATTTGACTCTAACTGACAGTTACGTGATCTCTGAATGTGAGTGTGTTGTATCACTCATATGTTCTTTGGCCATTGACTTTATTATGAATGTTTTTAATTATGTGTATCTGTGATGACTATCTATTTTTTTGAAACCATGGTGTTTCAAAATGTGGTTAAAATTGATAATGTGTTTCCATTACAAGCTTTCTTACCTCAGTTGTCTTTTCCTTTTTATGTCTCTTATGTAAGTGTCATTATATGTAGACAAGAGATGTTTATTCACACCCTTGTGTGTGATTTTTAGTCCATTGTTGGCTTTGTACTTGCTCTAGTAGCTGATACACTTGTTTTAAGTGTCATTATATGTAGACAGGAGATGTTGATTCACACATTCGTGTGTGATTTTTAGCTCATTGTTGGCTTTGTACCCTTGTTCTAGTAGCTGATACACTTGATTTTGAGTGTCACTATATGTAGACAAGAGATATTTATTCACACTTTCATGTGTAATTTTTAGTCTATTGTTGGTTTTGTACTCTTGTTCTAGTCGCTGATACACTCGTTTCAAGTGTCATTATATGTAGACAAGTGTTTCTATACACCTTCGTGTGTGTCTTTGGCCCTTTAGTGGCATGTAGTTTCTGATCTTGGTCTAGTTGTTGATATACTTAATATTTGAGGTGTGGAGGACTAGGTGGTGATTACTTGTGATGGTTAAACCGATGCTCTAATTTACTTATTCAAATGTTTGAGAATTTTTTTAATCTATTCAAAATTGTGTAACTCATCTTCTCTTCTATGAGAAATGATTGATTGAAATACTTTCATTCATCTTGCATTGCATTATTAAAGATTGCAAAATATCACTCCTTGATATTTGTGAGAATGTAATTTTTCACAGATTAGTGTTGATTTACAAATTTCATTGCAAAATACCATTTCTTGATATTTATGGGATTTTTTAAATTTGTCGTCTTCTGCAAATTGGTTTTGACTTGCTTATATCATTCCCTTTGTCATGTGGGATCTCTTAATTCTTTAATAAATCTCTTAAAAATCTTTACTACTTGTTCCTTGTATGAAAAAAAATATTTATCGATAAAAAATTCATGCATTTCATTGATAACACACACACACACACATATATATATATATATATGTATATTTGGTCCTCTATACTTAAAATCACTCTAGGATGGGTGAGTGAATTATGTTTTTTGATTATCGTGTCCACACCGTGGCATGCATAAATTTAATTAATTCATTTTTTCGTTATCTTTTCATGGTTGTTTCATGTACCCTAAATATGCTTTAACAACATGATGCATATATGTTTATATTTGTATGGATCACATAATCGCATGAATAAAGTTAATTAGCTCTTTCTAAAGATTTTGAGTTCTCTAAATAAAGATTTCTTTTCATGCCTTTGTACATTTGTACTCATTTGTGAGTATTTCATTGTGCCTTTGTGCACTTAGCTTCTTTGTGATTCTTGTGAGTTAATCAAGTCATCTTTGGACTTGATCTTATCGAAGATATTTTCACATTAAAGTCATTTTTCAAACTTGATTTTTTTAGTCTTGAAGTTACATGGTGTAAATCCAATGCTTCTTAAGCATTTTTGTTATTAATAAAGATTTATTATTTCATTGTTGTGTTCTTCCTCTTATACCCTTTTATGGGTTTTGCTTGAAGTGTCTTTATAGACACTCTTTTGGTGGATTCAAGTGCTTTTGTGAAAGACCACCATTTCATAGACATTCTTTTGAGAGATTCGTATGCTTTTTGGAAGAACACCATTTCATTTAAGATAATTTTTATGCATAATTGTTTATCTCTTCTTAATGAATCATATGTCCTTTAAATAATCAAATTTTCTTATGATCAGTGTTATAGTTTCTTGAAAAATTAAGTTGATTGTGATTTATTTTCATCTTTGAGGGATGTTATTCTTGTCTTTCTTAATATTTAATGATTCAAAAAGTTATTACTATTTTGTTTAAACCATTTTATTCTTGCTTTACAATATATTGTTGTTGAAACTTCTGCAATTCTTGGGCTAAAATATTTTTTGTGTACTTGAAGTCTTCTTTTGGTTTGTTATTTCTATGCAGGATCTTTAAGATGTGATACCTTCGATACATCGTGGTGATAACCAATGAAGATGCTTGGGGATGATCACCAATAAAGGCATTTTGAAGACTTATATTTGCAAGAATTTTCGGAGATGTCATAAGGATGAAGATTTCCCTTGAAGACTTGGACTTCTTTCCAAGATTCTTTTTGTATTTCCAAACTTTTGGGATAATTTTTCCCGTAAAGTTTGAGGAAGGGTGTTAATATATATATACCCGATAGAGGTAGTTTCGTCAATATACTTGAGAGGGGTATTTTAGTCTTTATATAGTTGTTTCTAGAAACAACTATTTTAAATTAGGTAGATTATTTTTGTTTTATTTTTGTATTTTTTTCTTTTTTCCCTTTTTTTTGTATTATGCATTGGGGGTCCCAACATAGAGTCGTTGGGGCCCCCAACATAGAGTCGTTGGGGGCTCCCAACAACTCCATGTGGGAGCCCCCAATGGCCTCTCATATTCTCTTTTATGTATTAGTAGGAGACTTCATCCCTTGTAAATGTTATGCCTTTCAAGGCTCAATCCAATAAATATTTCATTATTTTTATGCTTGTATAGCCTTTTTAGGTTTTCATATCGTCTCTTTGTGGACTTCTTGTTTGAATGCGATAGTGCTTGTTCATTATTGGACTTTGTGGATGCTTGTGCATTCTTGGGTTACACTTCCGCCTATTTCCTTACAAGAATAACATGCTATAAGGTATTTACAAAGCAGTTAGCTTATTTAAGGTTTAGAAACTTTTTATGAGGAAAACAGCAATTTAATAGAAGTTTCTATTAAGAAAATACAAATCAGGACAACTACTACCTAGAAAATGAAGGTTCATAGCCTGCCTGCAGAATGGTTAAGTTTTATTGCTGATTCATGTAGTGGCCTTAACCTTCAATGGATTTTCTTCCTCACTTTTTTCTAACTCTCATGAAGATTCGATGGACTTTGGGCCTGACAGCAAGAAACCAAAAGGTCTCGGCATTGGCGCACCTAATGGTGGTCCTGACAGCAAGAAACCAAAAGGTATTGGTATTGGTGCACCTGATGGTCCTATATCACTTGATGATGTTAGAATATTGCAACGATCAAATGAGGTATATTATGAACTTTTTTGCATTCAAATATTGAAGTTATTGACCCCCCTGGCCTCCTGTTCACTCTTGTTCTTTTTTTCCCCAAATTGGGTAATTATCTAAGCTGTTTTCATTGGACAAAGGACTTGAGGAAGCAGCTGCAATCTCATGTGCTTACCATCGAGACCTTGCGTAGTGAAGCTCGGGCTGCTGCTGCTTGTCACGAAAATGTATGCTTTTTGGATATCTGAAGAGGCCTCACTGATTTATTTGTTTTGGATGCAATTAAGAAGTTATGGAACTTACAAATGCAACTGCTTAATGTGGAAGATGCTGTGTATGCTGACTTCATAGATGCATGAATTTCTGTTTGTTTTTTTCAGTGTCTATTGGGAACTTTGGCAGATTTTCCATAAATGATATTTTAATTTGTTGTAACCTCATGATTGAACCAAAACAAGTATGTGACTAAAAACTGTAAAAAATTAAAGAGATATTTCAAAGTGATGATGGTGATGATGATGAAAACCTGGTTAACAATGAAAATGAAATGTGATACAGCTACTGGTCCCGATCCCTCCAGCATGGCAGGCTTCTGAAAAAAATGCCTAATATAATACCTATGTCACATGGGTGCGGGTGCGGGTGCGGGTGCGGGTGCGACACGGGTGCGGCACAATTTTAAAATTTTTGGACACGGGGACTCGGCAAAAAAAAAAAAAAAAAAAAAAACATATATATATATATATATAATTTTATTTTATTTTTAAAATGCCACAGCTGACAGCATAGTCTGTGTGTCTGTGCACAGGCACAGCACTGTGCACAGGCACAGCACTGTGCACAGGCACAGGCACAGCACTGTGCACAGGCTGTGACTGTGCACACTGCACAGCACTGTGCACAGGCACAGGCATAGACTGTGCACTGTGCACAGGCACAGACTGTGCACAGGCTGTGACTGTGCACACTGCACAGACTGTGCACAGTCACAGTCAGGCAGCACAGTCACAGTCTGCACTGTGCCTTTTTTTATATATATTTTTAAGCAAAAAAAAATAAAAAAATGGTTTTTTAGGGACATTTTTGGACTCGGTCAAAGTTGACCGAGTCCAAAATGTGGACGGACTCGGCCTGGACTCGTTGACCGAGTCCGACTCGGCGTTGACCGAGTCCGGGCCGAGTCCGAAGCCGCACCCGAGTCCGCACCCGTGTCGGGGCGTGTCGACTCGGGTGCGGCACCTCCTTAGCCGAGTCCGTGTGACATAGTATAATACCAGTTTTATTGTTTTGTCAACGGTTGTAGTTTATATCTAGTTTTTAGCTTTTGATGACGAATAAGTACTAAAGGAATTTATTTGAGCTTTTGTGCCTTCTGACATCTGAACATTTTTGCCCTGGAGTTTCTCTCAGTCAAGTGTCTTCTTGCATTAACAGATGAATGTCAAAGATTCACCTTGTTTTGCCTGCGATGGACATGAATTTAGGCAATCCTCTTGTTTGTATGTAATCTTGTGTAGGAATTGAAAGAGATGAAAGAATCAGTTGCTCTTTCATATCTTGATCAAATTAAAGGCATTCGCTGTATGTTGGAGGCTAAACAAACGGAACTAGACGAGGTTAGTGCAACATCAACAGAAAGGAAGAACTCGATTGATGATCTCAATGAACGGCTTGCAGCTTCTATACAGTCAAGGACTGATGCAGATGGAATCATTAGTTGGTAAAGTTATTTTGATAAAGCACAGGTCATTTGGAAATGTTACCTTCTCCTAGCTGCATAATATTGGTTGAATGCTTGCATTCAAAATATTTGCATGAATTTACATGATTATTATTACACTTTTATTTTCTTTTCTAAGATCTACAGGTTAAAATCACAGTAAAAAATCAACAAACCGGAGAGAGTTTCTGCCATTTTGAAACATCACAATGTCTTTGTTAGATTTTTCAAATGGATATATCCTAAATTTGTGAATCTCATGTTCAACATGCTTCCAACCTGAATCTGTTGCACTGTATTCATGGTATTATTGCAGTATTTTGCCAGCATTCTGATCAAACTTGGATAAAGATGGAAGATTTGAAATTCCATTCCTAGTTTTTTCTTCCTTTCCAGTGACTCCATCTTGAGAATCTTGCTTTTCTTTTTGAAATTTGTGTTATTCCATTGTTGAGAAATGTTTGAAAACACAATTATGCCATGTCTGAACACCTTGGTTCTTATCTGTAGTCAGAAGGCAACTATATCAGAACTGGAATCTCAATTAGAGGAAGAACGTAATCAACGAAGGGTGGAAAGAGAAAAGGCTGCAGGAGATCTGAAGGTTTCTTTGGAGAGAGCTCGGTTAGAGGCTCAGGAAGAAATAAAGAGGCAAAGTGATTCTGCCTTAAGACAACAAAAAGAACTACGGGAAGTTATTAATAAGCTTCAGGTATTTAAGTTACGTCGTTGTATTTATTTTGAGAGCTCTATATTTGTGATAAATTGCTTGTTTAATCTATTTGGTTCGAGGGTTAATGAAAGTGTCCACATTTTCAGGAATCAGACAAAGAAAGCCGTGTGCTTGTGGAATCATTAAGAAGAAAACTGGTCTGCTTTACTGTTCCCTTCTTCTGAAGTCCATGTGAAATTTCTTATGGGATATTTTGATATATTGCTACATCTAAGGCAATTTATGGTTGTTACTATTATATTATTTTTATGGTCTTATACTGTTGTAGGAGGATGCCCGTGAAAGTTTTGTTAAATCTGAGAAGAAGGTTCGGCAATTAGAAGCTCTTCTTCATGTTGAACAAGTTGCCTCTGCAGGCGCCAAAAAAGTATGACCCACATGTACAAGTTTGCATCATCTAACTCTTGTCTGTCATTGCTGATCACTTTCCTCAGGAAAACTTCCTTTCTACATGACATGTTTGCTTTTTGATTGATTGGTCTATCCAGTCATTTCCTTGAAAAAAAACGTTAGTAATTTCTTCTTAGAGAAGAGAAAAAAGCAAAATGAATCCTAGTTCTCCATGACACTATGCCATAAGACACATCCATATGGATATATGGTGACCCCACAACAATGGCATGTTTCCTGCCATGGCTAGCTGAAAAATGTGGTTTTGAAAAAGGTAGCCACAAACCCTTGTTTTGTCAGTTCTTGAGAAGTTGTTGATGACCCATAACACTGCCTCATATTTTTCTGTCATGGATGTAGATTGAGTTCCTTTCAATTTAATAAATGAGAAATCCAGATACAAGTTTTCATGATTTTTTTAGCAATATACTGTTGAGTAGGTGATTGGTCACAATCCCTGCAGCCCCCCCCCCCCCCCCCCCCCTTTCTTTCTTAAAATTGCCAAAACTTCTGGAGAAAGCCAGTTTCTCTCAAATATCTTTCATATGTTCCTTCACCAAAAATATCTCCACAAATGAATTTAATTATGATGCCTGTGCTTGTGTATTTTCTGCCTATCATGCGCATAAGAATACACAAAAGGCATTTTTATGTTCTTAAATGCTCTCTGAAGCTTGTATGCTGATGTTATTTTTTGGTGTTGATGTTTATTTGTACAGAAAGCTGAAACTATGGAGGCAGAAATAACAAAATTAAGGAAGGAGCTTGAAATGGAAAAGGTAGAGATGGAGTTCTTCAAAATGTTCATCTCTTTAGTGAAGTTGCATGTTTATTTTTGTGTCTGCACTTTGTCTCAATAACTCAGTGGTATACACATACTCTTGTAACTTTGTGTGCATGGATATTCATTTCAAAGGGTTTTCCATCGCTGCATCTTTTTATCTTTAAGATTTTATGAACGCATGTAGTTGCTATGCTAATGATACATCCAAATGTTTATCACGATTTAGGAGCTCGACAAATTGCTCGTTGGTTTATACATTATGTATTTATGTTTGTTTTCAATAAATTTTGTTGGTTCAAGTTTTCTTCATTTGCACATCTGCTGGTCCTTTTTTTTGATAGATCATGCTGATACTGTCTTTTAAGGACAAACTACTGAAAACCTTAAGAAAAAGACTTTTGGGGTGCCTTTATGTTTTTGCTGAGAGCCTTTGATGCTGTTGTTAGCAGGTAGCTCGAGAGGATGCATGGGCTAAAGTGTCTGCCCTTGAGCTTGAAATGGCTGCTGCCATTCGGGATCTTTCAATTGAAAAACAAAGGTTTCAGGGTGCTAGAGAAAGAATCATTCTTCGGTCGGTATTCATGGAGGCTCCCCATGTCATTAGTCTAATTCCATGGGTTCCTACATTGATCTTTCTTATGCTTGTTTGATTTCTTGGTTCATATTTGCACACTGCCCCCAAAAGTGCCAGGTTTCACCTGATTGTTTGGCTCACCCTTGCATTGCCAAGAATTTTAAAACAAAAAGAGTAACAAATAAAAGAATTATGTGGAAAATTAAAGCAATTAAAAAGAACGACAACTATGGACTTCTGATTTATTATATATACATGAAAATAATATTTATATTTGACTATTTGAAGGTTATCATTTTATGTATCTAACTACTAATACAGTTGTACAAATGTGTTTACTTATTAAAAAGTATTAAAGACTACACAAAGTAATGAACATCCAAAATAAAATTGAAAACATGACATCATATGAAATGAGCCATCAATAAGTAAAAGCAACAAGATAATGTGATTTGAGTCATGGATCAAACTGTTTTAATTTTTGTCAAACACCAAGAAGGGAAAAAGAGAACCCTGGATTCTCTCTCTCTCTCTCTCTCTCTCTCTCTCTCTATATATATATATATATATATATATATACTGTAGTAAGTGCAAGTTGTATCCACTCAATCTGACCTCATAGATGTGTTCATCATGGTTCATAAAAATATGACCTTTTGAGTCATAAGTTTGGTACATTGTAGGCCATTGATCTTTGAAGTCCTTGAAAAACCAATTTACATGTTGCAAAAACATGGTCCAAAACATGTTTTCCACTAAAGAAACCATGTAGATAATGTCTATAAGGTTAGATCTACAAAAGAAGTGGAAAAAATAGTGTTTTCTATTGCATGTACAAACGTCTGTAGCAAATTTATATCCTATATGTGCGTCTGCAGCCTGTGTGAACCTGGTGATGATTTTCCAACAACCTGGCTATTAATTCTGCCTAATGCTTCCTTCATGTGTTGGTGCTGGCCAGGGAGACACAGCTACGTGCATTTTATTCCACAACGGAAGAGATTTCTTCTCTTCTTGCAAAGCAGCAAGCACAGATTAAGGCAATGCAAAGAACCCTGGAGGATGAAGATCACTGTCAGGTTACTGCAGGTGACAATGATAATCATACAAGTAGAGGGAACACACATGAAATCTTAAAGAGTGGCAGAGAAACAAGTGGTCCCAAAAATTTTACAGGTGAAGCTTCTACTGCCTCGACTCCAAAAAATGCCAGGAGTTTGAAGGATACTGCCAGTGATGCGAGCAGCACTGAGAAATACTACTGTGGACACAAAAACCATGAATGTGGTGAAGAAGAGAACAGCCAAGGTGAGGAATACACCAGCAGAGCACATGAGAAGCAAGGATTTGGTTCTGACATCGATCTTGCTGACACTATACCAAATATAGAAAACCCAGCTGTAGAAAATCCAGTTGACACAGAGCAGGTTGTGGGAACAGAGACACAAGCTACTGCCGCTGGCCTAATCATTCCACAAATTGCTTCTCATAAAAGTGAATGTGTAGCAGGGGAAACGATGGAGATAGATGAAGAACAGGAAGAGAGAATTCAAGTAGGTTGTTTGAATATCCAATCATCCACTGGACAGGTATTAGATGGTGAGGCTAACCATGAGCAAAGAGAAGGTCAAGGCTCTGAAAAACATGGCTGTCTTGAGGTTGCAGAAACCATTCAGGAAGATACTGAAGCAGGTAGCAAAGAGGATGTCCCTACCATTGCAACAGCTGATTTACTGGCATCAGAACCTGTTGGCAGCTGGGCAGGAAGCACTGCTCCTTCTTTCCATGGAGAGAACGAGTCTCCATGTAGCGAGGGGCAAGCTGGTGCTGAAGTCGCTGCTCTGGCTGGTGAAAATGAAACTCTTCAGAAGAATCGGTGTGCAAGTCAGGTGGCAACCAGTGACTGCTTGCAACTAAAGCAGGATGTAAAACCATCAACTGCACTGAGGGAGGAGGACACAGAGATTCTGTTGCCTGCTGCAGGTAGTCAGAATGCCCCTGTTCAGGACAGTGCCATTAGAAACAGTCAAGAGCATCTAGCTCTAAGTGCGATGATTGACATTGTGGATCCTGGTTTTAGGAAGTTTCAAGATACTGAACAGATAAATGAAACCCAATTATCAGATGAGGATACACAGGATTACAGCCAGAGCAGCGGTGATGATGAAGTTGGAACAGATGGCGAAGGCTCTGGTGAAAGTGGTTGACTGCTAAACTGGCTAATGTACAAGGTGCAAGTAACCATCATATTCAATTTGCAGTTGAAGACTACCTTGCAGAATTCGTCAGCATGGTGGCATTGTGTACAAAAGAAAAAAGCAAATCTTTACTTTTCTCTGTAATGTGAAAATCTCTCTCTCTCTCTCTCTCTCATTTACGAAAATGTGGTGTAATAGGAAAAAGAAACAAGAAAAATATCTTAACCAGTCTGACCAAGTTGGTTTATCTCTGAAAAAGGATTTTACAGTGCCAATATGTTTCATGTTTTACATGCAAATAGAGAGCACTCTAGGACTAAAAACGAAAAGGTACTACTCTCTAAAAGGAATAATCAGGACCAAGACAGACAATACAGATGCACATCAGAAAGGTGGTGCGAACTGTGCTTCATGCTAAATCATTTCCAACATATAGCAGGTGTTGCACTGGCCTGTCCAGGTGCTGTTAGAGATCATTGAAAGTTCACCTATCCTCAATTACGACAATCTGTTTATCATTTGCATCCATACATTATAGACCAGGATGACTAAAATTGTCTCTATCCTTTTGAGGAAAACTCATGGTGCCCCTGGCCCTCCTTGAGTAGACCTATAAATACGAAATGCAGCTATGCACATTGTCAAGTTACCAATAACTGTCAATGCCGCTTGCAGTGCCACAAGTACCTACACACCACATTTCCAGTTCAATGAAAACAGCTGATATGGCCATGTAGTAAGCCATTATGCTTCTATGTGAAACCTCAATTTTAACTTTCATGCAGGTCATTTTAATAAAAGATTGTGATCACTGCATTTTATACAGTAGGTACAGTTCACACCTCCTATTTGCCTTCTTGATGCAATGAAATAATTTGCACTGAGATGTTATTGCAGTCAAATCGGTACTTGTGTGTGTGTGTGCACTTGAAGATGGAATTTATATTGAGCCCTTTTCACAAGTAACTTGGTACAGTGGAACACATTTGATTTGCAAATGATCTTCATGAGCATTATGCGTACCAACATAGGGCCAAACCTGGAGACTGTTATGCCATATTTGTTCATCTGAAAACGCTTGACGATGGAAGTTTTCCAATAAATATCAGGATCTAAATTACTAAAGTCTCAATACAACAAAGAATGTAAATATGACTTACATCAAGCGACTCGGAATTATAAAAGAAATGCCAGGTGCATGCACACATCGCTCCACCAAGAAGAGGAACCTGCGTTTTATCAGATCGAAGGTTAGAGAATTACCAATTAAATTCTAACCAAGAAAGCATCACCCTGCAAGGCAGTTCTGCAACAGCATTCATTTGTACATCTCAATGCAATCACAGATGCATGCTTCACAAACTAACATCAACTGACCTATGCACCTCCAACAAAGCAGGACAGGAGTTGCACATGTAGACTTGGAGATGAACATTTGAGAAAGAATGGGATGTTGAGAGAGAGAGAGAGAGAGAGAGAGAGAGAGAGAGAGAGAGAGAGGCGCAGATATTGTTGGAAGAACCAAATATAAACACGGTCAATGCAGGAAAGCAAGAGTAGTTTGATGACATAAGGGGTGGTATTCAAAGCTTGAAATTCAACAACTCACCTGGTAAAGGTTAATTGATAAGGTGGCTGCTCAGAATGAAAACTTAAAAGAAATACATGTGCATAATCTGGCTTTTGAAGCTTGAAATCCCACGTTTATTGCTACAGGCAAAGCTGATAAAGACAAAGATTGAAGTAAAACTTGTTTATATAAAACAAGCCAATTGAATGGCTGAAACTTGAACCAGGGTAAAGGAAACAGTCCCATAGCAAGTCGGAGAAAGTGATAGAAGAAATGGCAGAGTTTCAATCCTGGAAATAGGCATTGCTTCCAAATTATCATAATATCATACCATCATACTGATCATGGACAACACAAACAAGCAAAAATAAAAGAGAATCCCAATTGCACTCCTGGTAGTTTCCAATCAGTAGAAGTATTTTTACATTATTCAGTTCTATTAATTTCTACTGACCAATTCCTTGAATCAACTTGCTCAATTTCGTTCAGTACCACCTCTTTCCATTATGGATTAATTTGCATAGGTAATTAAACCAAAAAAAAGTGGACAAAGAGAAAGCAATAGAAGATGAAGATTCCCTCTCACCATGGCCCAAGAAAGCCCCTTCCACAATTCAAACCCCGATTTCTCTCCATATTCCCAAACCAAAGCCATGGCAGCAACCCTAGCAGCATCAATACAATACTTGTTTAAACGCAAAGACTTGGTAGGTATTTGGGCACACCCCATTTATCCCCCCCCCCCAAAAAAAAAAAAAAGAAAAAAGAAAACAGAATAAGTTGGGATATCAGCGTCCCGACTTATCCAGTTTTTCCGGAAAAGTGGTATATGTAATAAAATCAGGAACAGAGGTTCTCCAAGTGATAATGGGGAAAGAAGATTCACCACTCTGCGACGCTCGAGACGTGGATGGCTCAGGTGGTAAGGGAGAGCGCGTTGGAGGGCTCCTGAGAGATTACGGACGGATCCAGGAGGACGGGCAATCCGGAAGCCGAGGCGTGGCCAGAAACGGCTGCGGCGAACGCGAGGGAGAGCACTACCGTCTCCAAGCATCGCGAGAGTCGGAGCCTGTTTTTCCGGGAAGGAATTCCGGGGAGACTCCGGCAACGGAGTTTTCTCGAAAGGGGTGGCGGAAGAACGGCCCGACGGCGAGCCGTTGCAGCCGTGGAGAAGGGAATAAGGAGAGGAAGAGTTTGGGGGCGAGGGTGTGAGGAGACGGTGACGGAATCCAACCGGAACGCCATAGCCGGTGGTGGTGGTCTCGTTTGGCGAAGCGATCGGATATCGTCCAGTTCGGCTGGCTCTTGTTTGCGGACCGGACTCAAGGGTGATAACGGGTCGGGTTCGATAGGATCTTCGAACTGAATCCGATAACTTTTTTTTTCTCGGATTTGGGTCTTCGAAGTTCGAACCAAAATCTGTGTTTTCTTAAGGAGTACACTTTTCCTCTAGCAAAAAAAAAAAAGGAAAAAAAGTGCAATTTCCACACCAAAAATCAATTTTCATATTGAAGAAGTAAACAGTTTTTATGCTCCACAAGCATGCATGCTTCTCTCAAAGCATCGCATGGAAGTCTATTTTCATGATTGGAAACAAGATTTTTTAAAATTGAGTTTCCAAGGTTGTAAGAAGCATTCGATAACTATGGGTATCATTTAGATAGTTGGATGGTTAGGTTGCAACAAATTCCATGGGAAGTACGCCTAGCTTAGCTATCAAATAGGAGGAAAAAAAAAACACTATAGGCATCACCGTTGAAATTGTTGCTCACAGTAACGGTCCTCACAAACCGTTTTAACGAGAGCTGATCAGGTGATCTGTCTAATCACTTTAAGAAAGTGATTTGACATCTTCATCGTTCATTGGTTCATCCCACCCACAAAGACCAGACCTTATGGTCTCTGTGAATCGGTCAGGATGCAAAATCTTGATCTGCTCTCCTTTTTTCACCGGGCTCACCATGGGAACAAAAATGACGCTCTCTTTAACCTTTTTTTTACGGTCAACTCATAAGGATCGGAGTTTCATTTTAATCTTGAATCTGATTGTACGGATGTGAGCTCTAGAATGATCCGATATTCAAAAATTACATTTCTTCATGGAAAAAAATACATGATCCAATGGCTGATTCGTAGCAAATTCACCATGCCAAGCACATCCATATGGTTGGATTTACAAAAAAAAAAGGGTTCAGTTCTCATATATAGTCGATTTTCACTAAATTGAGCATGCTAAACACATCTAATAGTTCAAATCTATAATAAAACACTTAAAATCTATGGGGCAGAATGGAAAATTGGGCCTAATATGTTCAGTTCTCATATATATATATATATATATATATATATATATATATATATATATATATATATATATGAGTAACTAGAATATAAGAACTAAAAATACGGGCATTTTCAACACTTTTCTTGTAAATCCAACCAAGTGGATGTTCTTGGCATGGTGAATTTGCTAGGAATCAACCATTGGATCATGTATTTTTGATGAAAAATATGATTTTGAATGCTTGAATATTTATGAAGATTATAAGCCATTGATTTTAAAGCCTTAAAAAAATCTCGTTTATGCATCAAAATCGAACAATTCTAAAGTGGGTTCTGTAAGGACATATGACCATAAGTGGTCGTTCGAGTAGCTATTCCAACAATCACATTCCAAGAGAAGTGTCTCTTGAGGTTGGAGGTCATTTCAACAGTCACATTTCAAGAGAAGTATCTCTTGAGGGATGAAGGGATTTCTCTTAGGGGTTGTGTTCCAAAGCTTGAACCCTCTTCATAGTCTATAAAATGCAAGTAAAACGGTGTATAGTAAATACACAAGAAATCATAACATAAAAGAAGAAGAGGGTTGAGAGTTTGGACTCCCTGGCGATTTCAAGCGTAACTACGAAGCCTTCATCCCCATACAAGGTCGGTTCCCAATATTGGTATCAGAGCTAGGTTGTGCGGGTTTGACAGATCCCTATCGATGAAAGTGTGCATGCCGGTATCTTTTGCATCATCGAGAAAAGAAAAACAAACAATTCAAACAGGAAAAATAAGTGATTAAGGTCAGTGAGATTTTTTTGTTTGAGAAAACCCGGTTTATCAGGGTAAGTTTTTTTCCAAATAATATATATAATATATTCTGGTAAATGGCGATTGTTAAGACCCATCACCAGAAATCAGTGGAGCCGTATTCGGCAACACAAGCCCACAGTGTTTGATTAGTGAAAAAAAAATTTAGCGTCGGACCGACTCTGGCCTGCGTTGAAACCGCGCACGCCCAAATCGGGTTTTAATGGTTTCCTCCATTCTATAGGGTCACTGCCGAAAAACCCAAAACTTCATGGCTGGCAGAAGAATGTCGGTTCAACGCTGGTACATGCTACTTCGTTGGGTCATCACTATGCAAGTGACGTCCACTCCGGCACCGACAGGAAGTCGGGTGCCTTGTGCAGTCGCTGGAGGTGGATGCCGTGAGATGCCGCCTGACCAACGTCTTAGTCCGTCGACAGTGACAAATAAAACAAAAAATCAGAAAAAAGAGGAAGAAGAGGGTCAGCTTACCGGGGCATCTCTGGATAGGTCAGATGGAGTCGTCGGAAAATCGACGTCGCTCGACGCTACCCAATGACAGTTTTCTCAAAGCAAGTTAAGAGAAAATGAAAAGGGGAAACCCTAATATGTTTTTTCCCTTTTTGTTATACCGTATAACCCTTTTACATAAAAAAATGAAATTTTAGATTAAACCTTAAATTATTGCAAATTCAAAAAAGGGGTTACTTTTCTTAAAAAATAGAAAAACCCATATATGAACTTTTCTAAAATTACAAAAGAGGGTTAAACCTTTCTGTTTAACTCAAAATTTTTCTTTTTGATGTTTATGTTTTCGTTTTTGCTTAAAAAGGCTTATGCTTTTCTGAAAATTGCAGAAAAGAGGTTTATCTTTTTGATAAACTCAGAAAGTTGCAGAAATAGGTTTCTTTGATTTTGTTTATATAAAACATCTCTTAAATACTTTCTAAAAGTGCAGAAAAGTGGTTATGAGTTTCAGAAAACCACCTGTTACTTATCTTTGTCAAAAAGTGCTTAAATTTAGCAATTTTTGTGAGTTTCTTGCATACTTAAAGATCGTATTGCATGATAAACTAGTTTAGAAGGATTAAAACTAGTTATATTTATAAATATTAGTTGGAATATATTTTATTAATTCTTATATTTGTTTATAATTAGAAAAATGGCAAATCGAATAGTCATGGCTGAGTTGTCCAAAATCAAAAAACTCAATGTGACAAATTTTAGAACGTGGAGAAGAAAAATAGAATATCTATTGAAACATGACAAGACCCTATACGTATTGAATAATGCAAAATCTTCATTAACTGATAAATCAACTGAAAAAGAGAAGAAAACTTATAATAAGTTTATTGAAGACGATCAACTTGCTTGAGCAACTGATCTTCTAACATTTATACAAGATGACCTCATCCGAGTATTTGAAGATTTTGACACTGCAAAGAGAATGATGGAAGAAGTTAAGAAAAAATATGATATGACTTCAGAAACCCACATTCAACTTTTTCTAGAGCAGTACAACTCTTGCTGGATGAAAGAGTCAGATAACGTAGTTGATCATGTGAATCGAATAATGGTAATGGCTAAGGACTTAGCCATAGCAGAAAATGATATTCCTGAGCGCATGAAAATCTCCACCATATTAAATAGTCTTCCTCTAATATGGAAGATGGTGTCGATTGCCATGAGGTTAAACCAGAAAAGCCTTACTCTAACAGAGCTCCCTCTACAATTAGCTCTTGAGCAAGAGCACATGTCAAAAGACAAAAAGGGAGAAGTTATGAATACTCAAGAATCCTTATCAGCAAATTCTCATAAGTTCAAGCCTAAAAGCACGTTCTTCAAAAAATTTAAGAAGAATAAATTCAACAAGAAACGTCTAGTGCAAACCAAGAACTCCAAGACTGCAATCAGGGGAGCATGTTTCTATTGTAGAAAAGTTAAGCATTTCAAGAATAATTGCCCAAATAGAACCAACAAAGAGACTCCAGGAAAGCAAGTAAATTGAGAACGAGAATTAGTGTGCACTATATCTGAATCATTGATTTCAGATAGTGATCTCCCAGGGTGGTGGATAGATTCAGGGGTGACGCGATATGTGTCCAAGACAAAGAAATGACTTATAGAAATAAAAGAGTTGAAGCCTGAAGGTCATAAGGTGTATATGAAAAATAACACCTATACTGATGTAATCGGGATAAGGACCTATAGGCTTCAGGTAGAAGGGACCAGTCTCCTACTAACAAATGTACTTTATGTACCTTCCATACGAAGAAATCTTTTAGCAGTGAGAAATTTTGCTAAAAAAGGCTTCAAAATTCGCTTTCAGAGTGACAAGGTCACTGTTGGGAAAGATGGAAACATGAAGCTCAGGGGTCGCTATGATGCTGACAATGGTCTTTTTTGTCTTAATGTAACTCCTTTTACAAGTAATGCAATGAATATTTCTGATTATGTTGATTGTGTATTTAATGTAGATACATATTTATGGCATTTAAGGTTAGGGCATGTAAATGTTAATAAAATAAAAAGAATAATTTGCATGAGATTATTACCTTCTCTTACAAATATAGAATATGAAAAATATGAACCATGCATATCAAAGAAAATGACAAGAAAACCTTTCCTTAAGAGAAGTAGGTCATGTGATTTGTTAGTTCTGGTACACACAGATATTTGTGGACCTTTAACTATAAAAACACATGAAAGAAAATCATATTTCATCACATTTATAGATGATTACTCTAGGTATGGATACATATACCTAATTTCTAAGAAATTAAAATCTCTAAAAAAGTTTAAGGCATACAAACATGAAGTTGAAGGATTACTAGGAAGAAAAATCCAGATTATCATATCTGATATAGGAGGTGAATATAACTCCGAGGAGTTTAAGACCTTCTGCACTAATAATAATATAACTCATCATACAACGATGCTTTCTACGTCACAACAGAATGGTGTAGCAGAACGAAGGAATAAAACCTTAATAGATATGGCAAGATCCATGTTGGCACATGCAAATCTTCCCAAGAAATTCTAGGGAGAAGCAATTTGCACTATCATATATATCCTGAATAAGGTTTCTTCTAATGTTGTAGAGCTTACTTTCCATGAATTATGGACTAGTAGGAAGCCAGACTTGAGTCATTTACGAAAGTGGGGGTCACCTGCTCATGTGTTGATTCCTAGTCAAATGAGAGACAAGTTAGATAGTAAAACTATCAAATACATTTTCATGAGATACCTAAAGGGATATCGACCATATAATCATGAAAAAAGATTTATAGAGAGTAGAGAGGTAGAATTCTTAAAAACTCAAGAAAGCGTTTTCGATCTTGAAGATGATGATGTCTTTCTGGATATCATAAATGATCCTGGGATACCCATTCAAGATTTAGAGCATAACGATCTAGTTGTGAATAATGAACAAACTTCATAACCAGTAACTAGACAGAAACAAGAACTCCTCTATCGTATTTGAATGATTATTATACATTCTTGGGTGAAGAATTATGTTACTCCATGAATTTGGATGAAACTCTTGATAACTTAAGTTTTGAAGATGCAATTGTTTCTAATGAGTCTGAACTCTAGAAGGAAGCAATGAAAGATGAGTTGAAATCCTTAAAAAATAATGGAGTTTGGGAACTAGCTACCTTGCCTAATGGATATAGGGCAATTGGTAGCAAATGGGTTCTCAAGAAAAAACTCAAGGCAAATGAATCTATTGATAGATTCAAGGCTAGATTAGTAGCAAAAGGCTATACTCAACGAGAAGGGATTGATTATGAAGAAACTTACTCTTCTATAGCTAAACTGGCATCTATTCGTATTATTTTGGTATTGGTAGCTTATTTTGATCTTGACCTATATCAAATAGATGTGAAAACAACCTTCTTAAATGGTGAATTAAATGAAATTATTTTCATACAACAACCAGAAGTTTTTGAAATTAAAGGTCAAGAAGATAAAGTATACAAGTTAAATAAATCCTTGTATGGACTTAAGCAGTCACCAAGACACTGGTATTTGACTTTTCATAATGCTATAACCAAATTGCAAATAGTCTGGATCACTGTGTATATGCCAAGAAAAGTGAGAGTATGTTTACTGTGTTATCCCTCTATGTTGATGATATATTAATTGCAGAGAATGACATACACATAATAAATATGACTAAATCATGGTTAAGTTCTTGATTTGAAATGAAGGATATGGGTGATGCTTCATATATCCTTAGAATTAAAATTCACAGAGATAGAAAATCGAAATTGCTATGTCTGAGTCAAGAAAAATATTTTGACTACATTCTAAAAAATTTAGAATGAAAAGTATCAAGGCAAAATGTACTCCTATAGTAAATGGACAAAAGCTAAGTAAGAATGAATTTCCAAAGGATGGACAAGAAAAGTTGAATATTCCCTATGCTCAGGCAATTAGAAGCCTGATATATGCAATGTTTTATATTAGACCTGACTTAAGCTTTGCTATAAGTCTAGTAAGTAGATATCAAAGTAACCCTGGGCTCTCTCACTGGAAAGCAGTAAAGAGAATTTTTCGATATCTAAAGGGAACTAAGGAACTTAAGCAATGCTATCAGTCAGATAGTTTAAAGTTTGTAGGATACTCAGATGCTGACTTTGCTGGTGATAGAGATGAAGCAAAATCCACCTCTGGTTATAGATTTATGTTAGGAGGTGGGGCAATTGCATGGTCATGCAGGAAACAAGGGTGTATGGCACAACATACCCAGGAAACTGAGTATATAGCCTGTAACATGGCAGCCACATTTGGTGTGTGGATAAATTGTTTCTTAAATGAATTGAGATTGAACATTCTAAAAGATCCAGTTCAACTATATTGTGACAAGAAAGTTGCTATAAAACTAATACAAACATGAGTTGATAGCTCTAAAAGTAAGCATATTGAAGTTAAATATCAATATATTCATGATATGCTTATGAAAAATGAAATAGCAGTGGACTATGTTCCTTCAAGTGACATGGTAGCAGACCCGCTAACCAAGACAGTCACTGAGGATGTTTTCACTAGACATGTAAGTCAGATGGGACTCAAATATGTCTAAGTGATAAATGAGTAAAAAAAAAAAGAAAAACTCAAAAAGTGTTACGCTGCTTACTTTCCAGCTCACGAGAGGAGCCGAAAGATGTAGGAGTTCCTTGACCTGCAGCAGGGTAGTTCTTCTCTTGCGGAGTACGTCACTCATTTCCGCAGCTTGGAGAGATTTTGTCCGAACCTGTACACGACGGAGAAGGAGCGAACACTTAAATTTGCTCGAGGTCTGAAGCCGGCACTACGAACGAAGGTGTACACCCGTGCACCGACGATGGTTGATGAGGCTTTGGAGACGACCTCCTTACTAGAGCATGATTGGATCGAATCTCAGAAGACTCCGGCATCTCGACAGCAGCAGCATCTCGACCAAAAGAGTTGGACGAGGAAGAGACAATTCCAGAAAAACCAGGGTGGAAGGAAGTTTCATCCTTCATCGAAGAAGAATTGCAACAACAACAACAACAACAACCAATTACAGTACCAGAACAGAAGGCCTCAACATCAGCAGCACCAGCAGCCGCAGAAGTAGATTATTGTGGCCAGTTGTTTGAAGTGCACCACCGACCATCCAGGGCGACCCTGCCCGCGAGACACAGGCGATTGCCTATATTGTGGGAAGATGAGACATTATATTAAGGATTATAGAAAGAAACATGCAGATGATCAACGGAGGAACATGTCGAGCACTTCCCAGCAGGCGCAATAGAGACAGCCCCAGACGCATCAGCATCAATATCAGCATCAGCAGTAGCAGCAACAATTGTATCCACTAAAGCCAGCCAACCAACCAGAAAGTTATTGTCGATCGAGCATACACGACAACGGTTGAGCAAGTGACCAAGGCAGAGTTGGTCCAAGGTACTATCTCAGTAGCCGGACATGAAGCTTTTACTTTGTTTGATTGTGGTGCTACTCATTCTTTCATAGCTGCTATATTTGCTCGTACTTTACCGTTGGCAGTCGAGTCTTTGAATTTCCCGTTGGAGGTTCGCACTCCGACTGGGGAGCAGTCTTTCTCAGAGCACTTGGATGATTATGGGTTGGAGATGGCATCAGCAGTAGGCAAGTTGTGGCGCCCCAAACCCCGACCTTGGAAAAATCCTTTGAATTTTTGAGGATTTTTTTTTTGAAATGGTTTTATGATAAACAACGGAAAGCAAGAAAAAAGGGGTAACTAAGTAACAAGGCCGTAAGTCTGAGCAGACACAGGTAAGTAAGCATATCCAACAAGTTTTGAAATATACAACCCAACATTTAATTACAAAATGAGACAAGAGTACGATAATCTATCAGTCTCTCAAAACAAGGGGATTATCCCCTCAAAACCCAAAACCGAACAGGAGCAGAATCAGCAAATAAGTGTGGGTCCCCAAGCCTCCACTGTGTGCCTGCAAATTGCCGCTATATCTATTCGTGACCTGCATCCCCATAAAACGGGTTCAACACTTTTGCGAGGTGGTGAAGAACAACATCATAATCGGCTGGTTGTCAAACTTTATCTCCCAGGTGGTCGTCCACCACCTTTCTGCGTCCTTTCTAAGACGGTATGTCCCAAAGTCCACTTTACGATCATCACCGACTTGCAGTACGCGGAAAATACGCTCTATTTCTTGGATCCAGTCCTCAGCTGCTTCAGACGACGCTCTCCCATCATTTTATTCATTTAAAATGAATCTACTTATTTATTTCATTCATTCAAAAATGAATTTGCTTATGTATACATTCATTTTTTGCATTCAATATGAACCAACTTTTATATTCATTCATTTAAAAATGAATTAGTTCATACATTCATTCATTCATTTCATTTATTTGAAATGACATTCTCATTCATTTTATTTATCCGAAATAAACTTGCTCATGCATTTTATTCATTCTAAAATGAACTTGCTCATACATACATTCATTTTCTACATTCAATATGAATAAACTCTTACAATCACCCATTCATTCATTACTAAATGAACTTGCTCATACATACATTCATTTTCTACATTCAATATGAATCAACTCTTACAATCACCCATTCATTCATTACTAAATGAACATGCTTATATAGACATTCATTAATAAACCTGCTCATACGTATATTCATTCATTTATTCTAAAATAAACATGCTCATATATACATTTGATCATTCATTCAAAAATAAGCATGTTCATATGTACATTCATTCATTCATTTAAAAATGAACCAGTTCATATATTCATTCAAAATGAACATGCTCATACATACATTTATTTTTTGCATTCAATATTAACCAACTTTTATAACCATTCATTCATCATGAACATGCTTATACATACATTCATAAAAAATCCTAGCATAAAAGAAGGAGATGGTTGAGAGTTCGGACTCCCTGACGATTTCGAGCGTAAGTGCGAAGCCTTCATCCCGCTGCAAATTCAGCTCCGTACAAGGTCGGTTCCCAATAGGTTCTTAGATAACCAAGCATGCAGATCACATCTGTATGGTTAGATTCAAGAGAAAAGAACAAAAAATTCATGAAAATTGTGGTTCACATATTGGTTTTTATATTTTTGGTTCTCATATATATATATATATATATATATATATATATATATATATATATATATATATATATATATATATATATATATATATATATATATTCTAAAAATGTGTAGGTGTATGATCACTTTCGAACATGACCAGAACGAACTTGCACGGTGTGCGATGAACACTCTGTGCAAGGTTCCACCAAATAACACTTTTAGCAGTGAAAAAACGCTAAAGGTCATCGCTGAACGTCCATCAGGCGCGATAGATGCTCAACGAAAGTTCATTTTGGTCTTCTTCAAAAGTGATCATGCACTTATGCACTACTATATATGTATACTCGACGTTGTGTTGCTTGTCATAGTAGTTAACTGATGCATGGGATTTTTGCTCTTTGAGTATACTTATTTAAAAAGAGAAAGGTAAATGATGGTACTTTTTATCGTTTGGAAACTTTAGAAAAAGATTTTCAAAGAAAGCGAAAATCGTCCATCAAAAATATAAAAACGAACTTTCACTGTTGTAGTGTGTCGGGTCGATCCATAGGGAACGAGAACATTTCAATTTCTTTAATACACTCACACTTTATTAATATGCAAATACAATGTTACAGAAAATTACACTGCATACAAGCATTCATATTACAAAATAAAAGTATAAGAAAAGAAATAAAAATTCTAGATGGTCGGCAGGAGCACTTGGCAATTTCAAATCAGTTTTGCCTTCTATTTAAGAGATTTGCCTTCACATCTAAGATGCTGATCTTGACTTGAAGATTGTGCATACCCTGCAGCCACTCAAGAAACAAATGTTAGTATATTAACTAAATATGAATCAAAACTAAGAACAAAAACATATTGTAAATAAAGAAATGGAACTTGACATACCAATGACTACACTATGTTTCTCAATGCAACTCCTAATATTTAAACATGCTATCTAACTAAATGGATGCTGCTCTTAGTTATATCAGACCTACTCTAATCACATGCATAACCAAAACTCAAAGAAAATAAAATAATTAATGAAAATTGTTAAATGCAAATTAATACCTAAGTCTAATTTGAATTAATTCTAGATGCTATTAAGTGAAAGTAGAACGTATAGGGTCAGACCTCCTAGATGATAACCCGTCTCTAATAGGGTCCACTCAAGATAAGGGTCAATCAAGGATGAATGACACATGGCTGATGTGGGTCCTCAAAGATTACCTATTAACTATCATAAAAATTAGGAAAATAAAGACAACAAAAAGAAAGAATAAAATCAAATCTTGCTAACTAATCCTAATTAAGTCTACCAATCAGAAAGAAATCTTAAAAGTTAATGACACATTACCTAATTAAGCTAATGTGGGGCCTACCAAGTGACACCTAAGAGAGAGGATTTGGAAGAGAGAGAGAGAGAGAGAGAGAGAGAGAGAGAGAGAGAGAGAGAGAAATTGGCATGTGAAAGAGAGAAAAGAGAGTGGGTGACACCTAAGCAAGGGCCCACACATTTTCACAATTAAGTTTACCTAATCTAAGGTAATCTAATTCATGTAAACAAAAGAAACTACTTTAAATAAAATCCTAGCTACACATTAGAAAAAGTAACAACTAATTAAAAGATACTTTTTGAAATAACAACCTTGACACCCTACGAATTAGGTAACCCTTGACTCACGAATTTCAACCTTTTTAATTCAGTCCAAAGTTACCATATTTTGCCTAAGGTAAATCTAGATTAGTTGCTTAGATGGTAGTTACAATGAAAAGTCCATAAAATGTGCCCCTACAATTAAGGCTTTTGAAATTCAAAATCATCTAAAAATAACAACTAATCAACTCACGGTTTTTATTTTCTTAATTAGTGCTAGGTCAATCTGATTTACTAAGGTAATTCTAATTTAATTACCTACCTAACCGTTAATGCCAACACTAATCTTTACTTAAAAACAAAAGACTCACATAATTGAATTTCAAATCCCCTACAATTTTGGCAACTAACTCACGCCCCTACTAGATAAGAAACACAATAATTTTTTTTTCTTTTTTTTTCAAACTTTGACTAAAACAATCTGAGGCTAACCCTAATCAGCACACTTCAAGGAGGTCGACCTCCTTGAAGACTAAAAAAAAATAAATTTTGAAAATCAAAACCTAGTCAACAATTGTTAAAAATGACTCACTAAATGCAACTACCAAAAATGCCCATGGTCAAAGGGTCAATGACTGAAAACATCTTTACACATGTGACTACCACTGAATACAAATTGAACTGGCTGGAATTTATGGCTATTGTGCTGAAAATTCTATAGTGCACGCCAGGAATTTAAAAACTAGTTTTACCGATTTCTTTAAAAAAATCATGCAAAACTTCAATCCAATGCAATATTTTGCAGCCACTTAAGGTAAATCAAATTTCAACTATCGACGTATCTCCCATGGTGTATTCTCATCAGATTTGCAATGAATTTGCAGAACTTTGACAGAGAAAATAAATAAATAAAAGCAAACACTACATACTTTTTTTTTAACTATGAAAGAGATGCAAGAAGGCTTACCTTTCGGAAGCCCGACGAGTGTAGGTGCAAGAAGAGCGGACCATGGCCTCTGGAACACTCCAAGGACGTCCTTCAATGGATGTTTCAATGTCTGCAAAAATCCAGCAAGGTTCCCGGTGGCTGGGTAGAGGAAAGAAAAGCGAAACACTCGTAAGAAAAAGATCCGACTGTTAGATGTAAGAAGGTCGACTGAATCTTCGTTAGTGCTTGATTACTCAAGCACGAATCACGCCGTTCTTCTGCTAAATCTTTGCAAAAACACAGCAGCAACCTATGAAGAAAAATGAAACAAGAAATATAGAGCAAATAAAAATGAGAGGCCAAAAAAGGATAGAGTGATAGAAAGAAGAATCTAGCTGGATTCCGACGAAAAAGATTTAGAGTAAGTGCAAGAACAAAGTAGGATTTTTCTTTCAGCCATGGACAAAAACCTCTCCATGGAGAACACATCCCATATGAGGAGGCTTAGAAAACTAATTTTTGGAAATTTCATCTCCTTTTTCAAAGAATTTCGTTTTCACTAAAAAACCCCTGTAAAATGCATTTGGCCTAAAAACGCTCCTTTATTTTGAAATTTGTAAAATATGAAGTTAGATGGATTTGAGTTTAGGAATGGATATTAGAATCTTGTTTGATCCAAAACCCACAATGCTAAATTTGGGTCGGATTTGGATCCGATCCAGTGTTGATTTCGCTCCAAAACATTAAAATGTCTCTAACTTCTTTAATTATTTTAACTTTGTTTTCTCTCAAATTTGAAACGTAGCTCTTTGAACCTTACAACGACCTAATCATGGATTTAAATCATGAAATTGCACTTGGATGCATGTGATTAATGACTCAAATATGCCGCATTCATGCATCATCACTAAATAAGAAAGTTGAAAGCCTTTCCATTGGAGCAGCACCAACAAAAAACAAAAACAAACTTTTTTGAGGATTGTATTATTCACTAATAACCATAGCTTTTTACCCTCTTGTGAGTCTCTGCATCATGATCATGAGATCGTTGGTGGTCATAGCAACATAAGCTATGAACAAAACAAGGTATCTCCTCTTTTCAGTATTTTTTTCTCGTCATCAATAATATTGGCTTTGATGGCAGATGTTTTTTCTTTTCTGCCATTTCTTTGGTACAAAAACATGAGTATAAGTTCTGTTTGTTGGGCTACATATGATCCTAAATCACATTTGATTTAGAGCCATATGAATCAGAATCACAGGAGGCCTCATGTGATTTTGATTCTCACATAAATGAGAAAGCAACTCTCATTTGGAAAGGCAAATGAGAGTCCATTTCTCATCACTCATTCTCACATTTGCATGAGTCATCTGTTGTTTCTTTTAGCCTTCACATAGCAAGCTACTGTAAGTTTTGATAACAGAGGTTGGGTAGTAATGAAAGAATGATGGGCAACAAAGAATGGACATGGAAAGGAAAAATATGTTTTTTGAGTGTAAATTGGTAAAATTTGACTTATTAACTCAACTTGGTTAATGACAGCCCAAGTTAAATGTGTTGAGAATTCAGGGCTTGTAAGCAAGATCATACTAGGTTAGAACCCAAACCAATATGAATCAAGAACTCGAACAAATATAATAAATACAGCAAAGAAGTAAACCATGAACATCAAACGCATTTTTAACGTGGTTCGGCACTGCATATATCTATGAGAAGAGTACTAAGAGTTTTTATTACCAATGTCAAGTGGCACACACATACAAGAGAAAGCTAAAATAAACAAGAGAGTATCAAACCAACTACACCCTGAACCTTCGTCCTTGATCTCCCAAAGTCACACCAATGCGCCTATCAATCTGTCATACCAGTTACCATTGGGTATCCATACCCAAGAGAGCTACACCCCCTCTCTCTCTCTCATCCCTTAAAGCCCCAACAGAAGCATAAGTGCTACCTTCTCTTCCAAGAATTAGAACCTTCCTCTCTCTTCATTTAATGTTCCAAAAGAGAGCAACTCACTCTTCTTCTTCTTCTTTTTTCCTTTTCCTTTAACACTGAAGGAATTTTCATATTTTTTCGTTTACAAACCATATCATTACCAAAAGGTGAACCAAGTCTTAATATATCACAATCAGGTCTCACTTAATGATCTGTTTAAGCTACAAAAACCAACATTCTTCACTTTGACTTTGATGCTCTTGGACTAGCTCTCAATCAACACCTCCTTTGCGTCCGAATAGTCTAGCTCACCAAGTTCAAACAAACTCTAAACTTCATGCCTTTTATCTTGTTTTTTTTTTTTTACCCATAGTCGATTTATTCGATATAATGACTAACGCCTTATGCAAAGCCATGATGAATCAATAAATTCTTTATTCTTTTTTTGACATGAGTCAATAATCCCTTTGCTATCAAATTGCTCTACCTCAAACTGAAATACTCTTTGAGGCCACCTCCGATCCTCCTTCAAACTCGCAGCTCTTATACCATTTGTTAAGATTTTGAGACTTATATGAATAGAAAACTTGAACAAATAAAATAAAACAAATACAATAAAAAAGGGTTGTGAAGGTATTGAGTTGAAGACCCGGAATTAGCTTTCAGAGGTGAGCCACGTAAGGCAGGGTGGTCGTGAGGCCCCACTTGGGATTTTCCCGGTGAGGTTTTTTTGTCATAAAAAAGAATCCTAAAACCTTTTACAATTACAACACTCTTAACTCTTAAAGAATATTGAGAGGGAGAAAGAGAGAGAAAACTTTATGTATTTGTTAAGAATTTCCAGCTTGTCTGGCAAGAGCAGTTATTGCACGTTACCTTGTGTTGGAATGTTTCAAGTTCGAACCCCAAATGGTATGGTTATATAACTGGTAGGGGTCTGCCTAACCCAGCTTTCTCTGTCAAAAAATAAAATAAAATAAAATAAAATAAAATAATCAGCTTGGATATGTAGAGTCGAAAGCAAAGTTTTTGATTCTAGCTACGGATTCGGCTTTGCCCATACGAAAACAAACGGAGATGGACCCTTGGGAAATATAGATGAAGGAGACCTCAGAGAATCACTTATTATTAAGTATTCTTGGATCGAGTCAATGGTTTGGTCACCTGTTGGATTTGGTTCCACGACGGGATCATGATTATAAGTCGATCCCAAGTCACCTTGCATTAGCACGTGATTTAGATTCGCAAGCCTTACGGATCTCCCATTTTTTGAAGTATCACGATTTCGAAGCAATCAGCTAGGGAGTTGTTACCGGACCCCACTGCTTTGGGAGGCTGATACGGTAGAGGTGATTGTAATGGAAGGCGTTGATCGTACCTTGTCACCAGCGGATGGTGATAAGGCTTATTACCCATCTGCTAGGGAGTTGTTACCGGACAGACAAACCCGTGACTCGACCTAGATTCATTTCTGGTGAGCCAGCCTGCTATAAGTTAGGGAGGGAGCTTTTATGACAGATGAATCCGTATCACTTTTTTTTTTTTGATATTTGCACAGAGAAACCGCCTCCAGGATCATAGACCCAGCAGTGCTGGCTCTGTCTATCATACTTACAATCACTATCCTGGCATAATAAAACTACTGGGGGTAGTCCTTGCTTGCTCTCAAAGAGTCGTTTGCACAAGGAATGACACACATAAGATTTGAACCTAGACCGGGTTGCCTAGCAGATTAGGCCCCATCCCACTACGCCAAACCCCTTTTGGATATGTACCACTTACATATCGAATCTTTGTTTCGTAGTTGAAGCAAAGCAGACTAGAGAGAAAACTTCCCTCATCAACGCTAACCCTATTTGGGGTTAATTTAGTTCATAACTCAAATATGTTCATCTTAAACAATCAACCCTTGTACCGTCCAAATATTGGTGAACATAATAAAACCAACACCACATTAAAGAGGGAAAAAATGATATAAAGAATAAATCACACAGGTATATACGGGTGCCAGGTAAAAATTAATTGAATTCAAACGAGTATCATCATTAACATCAAAACCCAAACTCCTCTTGATCTTTCCACATTCAAACTAGGGTAATGATCTCCAAAGGCTGCTGCATATAAAACATGAATTGAGAAACCGACCACACATGAACCCATCACACAGACGAATGATGGACCGGGGGAAAGCGGGGCCCCGCCCCGCCTCGCCCCGTTTGGACTGGGGATGGAGGGTATGAAATGGGGATGGAGGCGGGGACGAAGGTTAAAATCCATCCCCGTCCGGGGGTGGAGGGTATGAAACGAGGATGGAGGCGGGGACGAAGGTTAAAATCCATCCCCGTCCGGGGGTGGAGGCGGGGATGGACTGGCACATTCCCCCGCCCCGCCCCCGGCCCATCCCCGTCCCGGCCCCGCCCCATCCCCGCCCCCATCCCCGGCCCATCCCCGCCCCATCCCTTTATATTTTTCTTACTGTTTACTAACCCTAACTCCCTTCCCTAATTTCCTAACCCTGGAGCCGCCGAGTCGGGCCGTCGCCTCTTCCCCTTCCTCATCCGCATTATCATTGGAGTCGGGCCGTCGCCGACCACCGTTGGCTGTCGTCGACCACTGTTGGCCGACACCGACCACCGTTTGCCGACACCGACCACCGTTGGCCGACACGATCTCTCCCTTCTTCTATCTCTGCCGCTGCCTTGTGCCACTGTCGTGAGCCTCCTCTGTGGTGCCATCTCCTCCCTCTTTTCTTTTTCCTTTCCCCGTCTGTGGCCTTGCATCGTCGAAGCAGCGTCGTCGCCGACCCCTCTCCTCACCGTCTTCATGTTTCTTTGCTTCACTTCTCTTAGGCTTGTGATATCGTTTCGTTCTTTCTAAGCCGATCTGTGCTGGAACTCTTATAGCAGAATTAGGGTTTTTAAAATATCGTTTATCGGTTTTGTATCGTCTTGTTACGGGTCTGTGGTTGAGTTTTGTATCTGTTGTGTACAGTAGATTTGTGTTGACTACGTGATTTGGTTGCAACTCGATTCTCCATGCATTTTTTTTATTTCTGAAGTCGTTTGCTGTGGATTTTCTGCTGGTATCGGTGTGATTCCTGTTGATGTTACGATATTCTGGTCGCTGGATCCAGAATTTCAGGTTCATGCGTAGATCTGATTGCTACGCTCATTTGTAGGGTGTTAGTATTTGGTTGATGTTAATTTCAAGGGAAGGAAACTAAGGATACACGGAAAGGATTAATATCACGTCAATTTTATCATTTTTTTGTCTGATGGATGGATGAATCAATCTTGGAATTCTATGTTAAGATTGAAAATTCGACTGATTTCCATTGTTTTATGATTGTTGGTGATCTTTTGAAAGATAAGAATGGCGTTGTTTATAATTGTCGTTGTGTATTTGGTTGTCTTCGTGCATAATATTTATGGCATATGTCACGATGGTGTGACTCAAAGCGATTTGAATGGGTTGCTTTGAGCAGGAGATTTATTACCCTTGCAGACAAAGAATTTTGCAGTAGTACTTTTTTTGTGTGTGATTTCATCCGTTGGTTGTTGGGTAGCTATGGAAATCTTTGCACTTGCAATCTTGTAGGTGAAACCAGCGTGCATGCCGTGCTGGCTATTTGGACAGTTAAAAAAAAAGAGCGTACTGGAATAGAATGGTTCTTGTTCTTTTTTTTTGAATGACAATTTCATCAATGATATTGCTTTGTTCAAAATCTTAGTTCAGGCTATTCTTTCAATTGGATGGGGGTGGGGTGTGTGCTGCAGGTTGGTATAACCGGATTAATTTTGCAAGTAGACATGCATATAATTCAATGCCATATTGATGTCTAACAGTGCCATATTGGTTTATCAAATGAGTATTTTCTTTTCCATATTGGTCATATTTGTTCAAGTTGTTACTGTTTCTGTTTGTTTCTTGCATTTCAATTTTGGTTGGTTTCGGTTGGTTCAAGTTGTTTCTGTTTTTGTATAAAATTTAATTGTGGAGAAATCAATTAAAGTTCATATCTGATAAGCAGTCTGAAAATTTGTTGATAGTCACTTTTTTGTGAATGTTTTATAGATCTATAAGTTGGTGGCCAGTAATTTGATATGGAAGAGGAAGAACCATTAACCAATAAATTAAGTTCTCAACCTTCCAGTTCACATAGTATGTCTCAAGCTCTGGTTACACCAGTTGATAGCAACCATGTTTCAATGGAAGATAATGGAAATCAATCAACTGATTCAGGTAGATTTGCACTTGAACAGACAAGTAGGCATAAATCAATTGTATGGAAACATTTCACTAGGAAAAAGATTGGTGGAAAGGATAAGTCAGAGTGCAATCATTGTCATAAATGTCTTGCTGATGGTGCCAAGGCTGGAACTACTCATTTGCATGATCATATTAAGATTTGTCCTAGGCTTAAGCATAATAATATGAAGCAATATATTTTGGCTACAAACAATGCTACAGTGAATGCCGAAAAAACAATAGAGAATTGGCAATTTGTTCAAGATGCTGGAAGAAGGGATCTTGCTATGATGATTATTCTACATGAATATCCTCTTAGTATGGTTGATCATTATGGGTTTAGAAAATATTCTAATACTCTTCAACCCTTGTTCAAAATGATTACTCGAAACACTGTAAAGAAATATATTCTCAAAATTTATAATGTGGAACAAGACAAGACAATAAAATTGTTGAAAAAAACTAAGAGTAGAATTGTCATCACTACAGACATGTGGACATCTTCCAATCAAAAGAAGGGATACATGGCTATCACTGCACACTTCATTGATAATTCTTGGAGATTGCAAAGTCGAATCATAAGGTACTTGTCAAATGTCAATCATTTTTTTTTTCAATTCTTACTAACATGTTTTTGCAATATCAATATTTAATCACCTTATTAAATTATGTTCAGGTTTTTATATGTACCTTATCGACATACCAAAGAAGTTCTTGCTGAGTGTTTGATGGATTGTTTGTTTGAGTGGAACCTTGATAGAAAGTTGATAAGTTTGACGATGGATAATTGCACCACTAATGATGCAGTTGTAGATATTTTATTGGATAAACATCCATTTGATTCATTAATATTACATGGACGGTTGTTTCATATGCGTTGTTGTGCCTATATTCTCAACTTGATTGTCCAAGATGGTTTGACTGTGATTGAGGAAAGAATTGAAGGAATTCGTGATAGTGTTGCTTATTGGACATCATCTCCCATGAGAATACAAAGATTTGAAGAGTATGCTCATCAAATGCATATTTCAATTACCAAAAAACTTGCTCTTGATGTTAAAACTCGATGGAACTAAACTTTTATCATGCTTCAAACTGCGTTGCTTTATAAAGATGTTTTTACTTGTTTGACATATCGAGATCTCCACTACAAACGTCGTCCGACAGAAGAGGATTGGGAGGTGGCACAAGACAATTGTGAGAAATTAGAGTTATTTCATCGTGCAACAGAATTATTTTCAGGTACAAAGTATCCTACAACAAATGCCTACTTTCCAACTATTTGTGGGATTAGATTTGAGATGACTAAGTGTCTAATTGATCCAAAAGATGTGGTGAAAAACATGGCGCTTAGAATGCTAGAAAAATTTAATAAGTATTGGAGTGTGATCCATGGTATTATGGGAGTGACCACTGTTTTAGATCCAAGATACAAGTTGAGCATGTTGGAATATTATTACAAGAAAATTTATGGAGACAATGAGGCTTTAAATGAAATTATGAGGATTAAGAATCTTTGTGTGGAGTTGATTAGTGAATATAAAAAACAAGAAAACAACTCCAATGAACCTGAACTTTTTCCTCTTCCTCCTCAATCAAGTATTGGATCCAAATGTTCACTAATTGATGATCTTTCTGACTTTGATAAGTTTATACAATCTAAAGATATTGAAAAAGCATGTGGAAGATCGGAATTGGAACATTACTTAGAAGATGGGATGATGCCAAGAACTCCAGATTTTGATATACTATCATTTTGGAAGTCAAGTGGTCCCAAGTATCCTCTTCTACAAATGATTGCAAAGGATATATTTGTCATTCCTGTCTCCTCAGTTGCTTCAGAGTCTGCTTTTAGTACAGGCGGAAGGGTGATCAGTCCACATCATAGTAAACATATTCCAACTACAGTAGAGGCTTTGATGTGCTCTCAAAATTGGTTGTGGGCTGAAGCACGAGGTAATGAAAGTTCATTTTTTTATAATTAGTGAATGCTTATGTTATAATGTATAACTAATGCATTATTTTTTTATTTATAGGTACATCATCATCGAAGGATCCACAATGTTACACATTCTTAGAAGACATGGATGTGGTAAATTTTATTCTTTTACTCACTTCTTTTATCTGCTACTATTACTTGTTAACAAAATCTATTTTGTTTGGTTCATAGGAAAGTGAAGTAGAAGATACAAATGCTATCAATGTTGATAATATTTAGAGTTTAATGAGCTAATGGTAATTCTTTGATGTTCAACAAAATCACTTAATGTTGTATTGCAGCTAATGATATAGTGCATTTGACTATTCCACGGGTCTTGGTTGTAAGAAATGACTTGAAGATGGGGAAAGGGAAGATTGCTGCTCAATGCAGGTAATGTAATACTTGATCACACTCGTTCATGTAATTCTGTTGCAACATTCTAATAAATTGAAAATATATTTATTACAAGAATCATTCTATCTACTGTTATATTCAAGAATCACATTTATATTTATCAAACTTTCTCACTTATATTCATAAATATGAGAACATTTTCAAACATTCATAAAATTATTTTTGACATAGCTTTCCAAGATTGTTTGGATATCTTCTAAGAACTCTGAAAATATCCACATCACAAGCTTTGCTACCATTATTCAAACCCTGACTGCCTAGGCATAATTGCACATGATCACAATAGGATACCTCCAACATATCATGCTCACATGACATTGGCATTATCAAGCACAAAACCTCCCTGCAGTCTCTGCTAAAGCCTCTTGGGCATGAAATTCTCAAATAACTTCAAAAGTTACACCAATCATGTTTTACAGTAGATAATGAAGATTAGGATATATATTAAGTCTCAGATACTAACTTAGAATATATGGTTTTTGTTTTTTCTTTCTTTCTTTCAGTTTGAATGAGAGGAAGACACTATGTTTGGAACAAATACATTGCTAGTGCAATTTATTTGGTCTATTTTCTTTCTTGTTGACTTTATTAGTCTGCTTTCATTTAAACAAGTTACAAAATGGCTATATTTTTAATGGCTACATATGAAATTAGTGGAAAGGCCAGGATGAAAGATGAAATCACAATGAGATTTGATGACTAGCTACCATTGAAAATATAGCAATATAGATTGTAGAACACCGTTCAGTGTAGGATCGTTCTTGACTAGATCTAGATTGCTGCCATTCTCTAACTGTGATAATGATATTTTAAAGTATGGTGATTATGAAAAACTGATGGTGCAGACCTATAATAACAAACATTGAGAATATTTTGAAGATGTCATGTTATTTTAAAGCAAGTACTGACCACAACATGCTTAGGTGATGAGAATGACAATTTTGGTCCATTGTTCTTGGGTAATGTGGTTATGTATCATCAGTGGAGACAACATGTTCAACATCATTAATGATTGCAGCAACATCATGCAAATAGATGTGAATATTCAAGCTCATATTTCTTGTTTAGTTTGACTGTTGTATGACTACAACATCGAATTGCAAAGTTCTGTATCGTGCAACATATTTGCATACTTGTTGGAATCTTACAAAGTGCAAGAACTGCCCCAATCTTCTCAGCATTCTATTTGTCATGCAGATAAATTCATTTTTCTTAGCTAATGCCTTCATGTGACTTATCTCTAAAACTATTTGGACCAGTTCCACATACAAAGTGCAAGATCCACCCCTATCTTATCAGCTTCTTGTTTTCCATGTGGATGAATTCATTTATCATTAACTGGAATATTAACGTGAATGATTTCTAAGTAGGGATGCCAATGGGTCTGATGCTATCCAACATCCAACCCGATTTTGGCACCAATTAGTCAGATTTGGTAAAGAAGACTGAATCTGATTAATAACTGGATTTTAATTCAGTATAGAATTTCTTAACTGAATTTTATGGATATCTGAATCCTAATACATGTATTCAATCAGAATCGATATTACCTTTTCTCCATCTAAATCCAAATCCAACTCACATTAGCCAATTCCTGGTTAGTTGGATTTGGCATTGGCTACATCCGACCCGAATCTGAACTGTTTACATCCCAATTTCTAAGACTTGCTGTATACTTGTCAGCCTCCTGCTGTTTGTTTTTCAATGAAAGTTTTTCTTTCTTTTTGGTCTATTTTTTGAAAGAAGCAATGTATCATTGTGGCACACTGAATACTTGCAGTCTTGCACTTGCCTTCTCTCTAACCTACCAAAACAAAAACTTGATTGCATGTACCTACAGGTGGTGCACTTTTGCTGGAGCTGAATTGAGTATTGCGTCCGGGTGGTTATTTTGTATGGTCTGCTCTCGGTTTACCAAAACCAGAAGAATGAAGAGGATGCTGGGATATGGAAAGGTAGAACTTTTATTTTACTCTGATATTGGCTTAGCTCAGACTAAACGATATCCTATTCATTCATGTATGTTGAAAATTATGAATGACACTGGTTAGATTTCCAATTAATGTTGAATAGTTGTGATAACAGAGCTTTGCTTGATGAATTGTTGGGGAAGGAAATCCTCATATGGATTTTTCGCAGGGTGCATTTGGATTTTGAGATGAGGATTCTTGTAAATGAGAATTCAATGGATCACGGTTTAGGTGGAAGTCCAATCCAACACATGATACCCCTGTTGGATATCATATATTTTGAATCCACAATAAGGTCTTTTAGTTTAATTGGAATCCTATGAGATGCTTATGGTTAAGAAGGTTACCTTTCGTGATCCATTCAAAACCTTGGTAATGTCGCACTCAAAACCTTGGTAATGTCGCACTGCCACTCATGAAAATAAACATTATTATGATAGAGTGTAATATTGCTTAGGACAGACTTTGTAGAATATCAAAGAGTGATGCAATTTGACAAATGGGGACGGGGATGGGACGGGGCGGGGACGGGGATGGGGACAGGGACGGGGCGGGGGTGGGGATTAGAATGTTGAGACGGGGCGGGGGTGGAGACCTTGTCCCCCGCCCCGCCCCGGTCCACTGCCATCTCTAGTTGCCTAGCAGATTAGGCCCCATCCCACTACGCCAAACCCCTTTTGGATATGTACCACACTTACATATCCAATTTTTGTTTCGTAGTTGAAGCAAAGCAGACTAGAGAGAAAACTTTCCTCATCATCGCTAACCCCATTTGGGGTTAATTTAGTTCATAACTCAAATATGTTCATCTTAAACAATCAACCCTTGTACCGTCCAAATATTGGTGAACATAATAAAACCAACACCACATTAAAGAGGGGAAAAAATGATATAAAGAATAAATCACACAGGTACATACGGGTGCCAGGTAAAAATTAATTGAATTCAAACGAGTATTATCATTAACATCAAAACCCAAACTCCTCTTGATCTTTCCACATTCAAACTAGGGTAATGATCTCCAAAGGCTGCTGCATATAAAACATGAATTGAGAAACGGACCACACATGACCCATCACACAGACGAATGATGTCTTTAGGGCCCCCATGAGACATCAATGAGAAAATTGGACCATGGAATTGACCATTTCTCATGAATCACATGAGTCCAACCAGCAGTTTGGCCCACAGCCTAGCACCCAAACCCAAACAACCAGACCTGGTGAGGTGAGTTAGTAGGACAGTCGGCTCGATCATGGTGGAGCCCACGGGTGAACAACATGATGAGTTTGGGTAGCAGTGGGACCCAGTGACGTGGTCTCTGACATAAAGGGGGTTGGGGGGGGGAGAGGATGAAGGGTGTCCGTGTCCGTGAAGAGGGAGGGATAAAGCTAAAGTTTGCATGAAGAAAAGAACGTAACCTAACAAAGCGACTTCTCATGCACAATACAACCCTTTTTCTCTCAAACGCAATAAATAGGGAGTGACTTTTCGTATCAAGCTGTAAGGGCCCAATTACCCAAGCAAATATATATATATATTTTTTTTTACAGAGACAGCTGAGGTTAGGCAGACCTCCTTCCAGTTATACAAACATATCATTTGGGGTTCGAACTTGCAACGTGCCAACACAAGGTGACGTGCACGCTCCTGCCAAACAAGCGGACTGTACCAAGCAAACATTATTTGGTAAAACTTGCAAAAGAGACAACCCAGTCCCTCGGAATGACCCTTTAACCAGTAGAGAGAGGGTTCCCGAATTACCCCATTCACAAACGGTCACTCAAGCCGGAGTTACCTGCAGCCCACAAATCTCAGTAATCGAGGATTTGTTTTCTTTTAGCAAGAAAAAATTTTCAAGCTGTTAAATTTTTTTGTTTTTTGTGAAAACCTATAACATATTACGTGTCACCAAATGTAAATTATCAAAGAATATGAAAAAGTGTGCAATAAGAAATATATAAAGATGTAAAAAATTCAAAAGTAGTTTATATTGGATGAATATCAACCTTAGGGGGTGTTTGATTGTACAGACAGCAGCGCTTGATGCAAACATGGGACATACAGGATGCCTGCAACATGGCATCCCGTGCATTTAAAGGGACATCTTTTAGGTGTCTCGCCGTGTTCCACCCTTTCCTTTGGAGCAGTGGTGTTCGGAACGTGTAGGACAAAAACAAAAAAAGTTAAAAAAAGAAAAGATAAAAAGAATAGCACACCTGAGAAAAAAACTTGACTTGTCCAAGTCACCGCTGCACCTGGCCAGTCAGTCGTCTTGAGAGAGGCATTTGTGGATTAATTTAAAACCACAATAAAGACAAGAGTCTAACATTTCCATAACTTGGTTCGACGAAAGGGCAGTTGAGTCATTTAGAGAAAAGAGAGGCAAGGGAAGGGAGGGATCCGTCCTATGCGGAAAAGGTGAGGGGCCTTTACGCAAAGGAGCCGACCCCTTGAAAACCAGGGCCCGTGCGAGAGAGAGAGAAGTCGTCTCGACCCTGATTCTTCCTGACCGCCAAAAGCGAGAGAGAAAGAGAGAGAGAGAGAGAGGAGCGTCGATGAATCCGTGGACGTAATGATGAAGGGTGTTGCCGTCGTCCAATGCATTTCATCATTGCGGATTGCCATCTTCCACGACCCTTCCCTGGATAAATATCGTGCCTTCTCCTACTCCGTCTTTCAACAACGTCGCCGACGGAATCATGGCTCCGATGTTCCGCTGCTCCTCTCTTTTCCGCCTGAGATTCCGGCTATCCATGAGTCGGATCCACTTGGAGAGGTATCCCCTAACTCTGAGGTCTGTTTTTTTTTTTTTGTCATAAGTTTTTCTTTTTTCTTTTTTCTTTTTCTTCTTCTTTTCTTGTGTGCATGAATAGGAGGAGGAGGAGGAGGAGGTGGAGAGGGGCTTGGGAGATGCAACTGAGGAACCTGAAGCTGTTGGTGAGGAACAGGTGCATCATGGAGGAGAACGAGCGGCTGCGGCAAAAGGCCCTCCTCCTCAACCAGGAAAACCGTGATAGAATATGATGCAAAAGGGGGTTACGTGAATGGGTAACCATAAGTCATGGGTTAGTGGGTATGCGTTAGAGACGTTTTAGAATCCACGATTGTGTTGTGGTTCTTAAACTTAAGGAGTAAGTTATGTAATTCATAAGTTATAAATGGGTCATGAGTAGTGGCTATTAATGAGGAAGTGACAGTTATAGGTTTACCTTTTTAGCTATAAATAGAGGTCTTGGAGGTTGTACGAGATGTGTAATCTCTCTCCTTTTGTTTTTACTTTGTGTTAAAGATTTTCAATATTTTACTCCATTGTTAAGTTAATATTTTATAGTGTTGCTGCATATATCTTTACTTTATTCCAACAAGTTTGGTATCAGAGCCCCAAGTTCGATTAAGCTGGGTGTGTTTGAGCATTGCGAAGATCATTGTCGAAGCTGGATCTTCAAGTTGGTTGGTAATTACGTGGTGTAATTCACGATGTCTAACGGTACAAATCTGAACTCTATAAATCTCTCACATGCCTTGGTACCCATTTTTAATGGAGAAAATTATGAATTTTGGAGTATTAAGATGAAGACGTTTTTCATTTCTCAAGATCTTTGGGATCTAGTTGAAAATAGTTTTGTAGAGACACAAAGCTCAAAAGCAATAGAAAAGGCAGCAAGTGAAGTAAAGGAGTTGCGTAAGAGAGATGCCAAGGCTCTTCTCGTTTTGCAGCAAGCCGTGACTGAAAATATTTTTCCTCGAATTGCGGCAGCCACCAAGTCGAATGAAGCATGGACTATTTTGAAGGAAGCCTATCATGGAGATAGTAAGGTAACTATTGTAAAACTCCAAACACTTCGTAGAGATTTTGAGACCCTGCTAATGAAAGAAAATGAGCCTGTGCAAGATTTCTTTTCTAGAATGTCTACTACTGTAAATCAAATGAGAACATTCGGAGAAATAATTGATGATAAAAAGGTAGTAGAAAAAATCCTACGAAGCATGCCACCAAAGTTTGATCATGTCGTCACAGCTATAGAGGAATCTAAGGACATGAATAATTATTCGATTAACGAATTAATGGGTTCTCTTTTGACACATGAAGCTAGATTGAACAGGTCAACTGAAAAAAGCATTGTACATGCATTTCAGGCCAAGGTAGAAATTTCCAACAAGCAAACAAGTGGCGAAGGTACCTTAGAGAATAAATATCCAGGAAGAGGAAGAGGTAGAGGAGGATATCGTGACCGTGGTCGTGGTCGTGAAAGATTTGAAATGGGTCGGCACAATGGAAGCAATCAAAGGCCAAATTATAAAGACAAACAATGTCATTATTGCAGGAAGTATGGGCACGTGGAAGCAAGGTGTTGGGAGAAATAAAAAAAGCAGGTTAATGTTGCTGAAGAACAAGAACAAGGTAATCTTTTCCTTGCACAATTTGAAACCAAGGTTAATAATATGTGGTTTCTAGATAGTGGGTGTAGTAACCACATGACAGGTGAAAAAAGACTTTTTCACAATATTGATGAGTCCATGAGAATGAATGTTCGTCTTGGAAACAACAAAGAGGTACAAAGTGAAGGCAAGGGAACTATTGAAGTTGATGTTAAATCAGGTAATAAAAAAATGATTCATAATGTTTATTATATACCTGGTTTATCATACAATTTATTGAGTGTTGGACAATTAATTGAGAATGGGTATGTACTTAACTTTTATGATGGAATATGTGAAATTAGAAAAAGGAGAATGGACACTGAACCTCTTATAAGAGTCAAGATGGCACCTAATAGAATGTTTCCTCTTGAATTTACACACGTGAATGATGTTGCCTTAATTGGTAAAGAGGATGAGCCATCACATCTTTGGCATTTACGATATGACCATTTACATTATAATGGGCTAAAAATACTAAGAACCAAAAACATGGTTTTGGGATTGCCTAGTATAACGTGTAATGATGGAATTTGTGAAGGGTGCATATATGGGAAGCAACATCGTTTATCATTTCCCATCGGAAAGGCGTGGAGAGCTAGAAAGCCTCTTGAGTTAGTTCATGCAGATCTTTGTGGTCCCATGAATACTCCATCCTTAAATAATAGTAGATATTTTTTATTGCTTACTGATGACTTTACTCGCATGAGTTGGGTGTTTTTTCTCTCTCAAAAATCAGAAGCATTTAAAAAATTTCAAGAGTTCAAGGCTTTTGCAGAAAAGGATAGTGAGCATGTCATAAAGTGTCTACGCACAGATAGAGGGGGAGAATTTTTGTCTAATGATTTTGAAGAGTTTTGCAAAAGGAATGGAATTCGCAGGCAGCTAACAGTAAGAAAAACACCAGAACAAAATGGTGTAGCTAAGCGGAAAAACCGTACAGTTGTAGAAATGGTAAGGAGCATGTTGACTGAAAAACAACTCCCGAATGAATTTTGGGCTGAAGCCGTGAACACAGCAGTATACTTACTCAATATATCTCCAACAAAAGTTGTGCGTAACATGACTCCATATGAGGCGTGGTGGCAGCGGAAGCCAAATGTAAGTAATTTAAGAATTTTTGGTTGTGTTGCTTATTCCTTGATCGATTATAGTGATCGTAGCAAGATGGATAAGAAAAGTGAAAAATGCATTTTTGTTGGTTATAGTGACACAACAAAGGGGTATCAATTATATAATCCAACATCTAAGAGTTTAATCATTCGTCGTGATGTTATTTTTGATGAATTAAGCTCTTGGACTTGGAATCAAGATGCAGATAAGTCAAAAATGGAGGTCATTCCCCTTGCATCTGATAAGACATTGGAAGCTTCAACAAGTATGTCTCAAAACAATGGTGATAATGAGGACATAGACTCACCACCTAAAAAGGTAAGATCCATAAAAGAGATTTATGAATCATGTACTTTTGCCTTGTTGGTTGAAGAACCTATGTGCTACGAGGATGCTAGTGAGAAACAAGAATGGGTAAAATCCATGGAAGAAGAAATGGTAGCCATTCAGAAAAATGATACCTGGGAACTTGTAGATTTACCCACAGGTCAAAATGCTATTGGTGTGAAATGGGTTTACAAGGTTAAATATAATGCAGATAGGAGCGTGCAAAAATATAAAGCAAGGTTAGTCGTTAAGGGGTATGCTCAAGAATTTGGAGTAGATTTTTCAGAAACTTTTTCTCCTATTGCACGTTTTGAAACTGTTAGAATTATTTTGGCATTAGCAGCTCATATGAAATGGTCAGTTTTTCAATTTGATGTAAAATCAGCATTTTTGAATGGGTTCTTGGAAGAAGAGGTATATGTTTGCCAGCCTCAAGTATTTATTGTTAAAGAGAAGGAAGAGAAGGTGTACAGGTTGAAAAAGGCGCTTTATGGCCTTAAACAGGCACCACAAGCCTGGTATGGGAGATTGGACTCATATCTAATGCAAAGAGGATTTCACAGAAGTGAGAGTGAACACACTTTATATGTAAAAGGATCAGGTACTGACTTTCTTATTGTCTGCGTTTATGTAGATGACATAATTTATACAGGCTCGTCAAGTACACTTTTTGAAGAATTTAAAGAGGACATGATGCATGAATTTGAAATGTCAGATTTAGGGTTGTTACACTATTTTCTTGGACTTCAAGTTCAACAAAGTGTTGATGGTATTTTTATTTCTCAAGAAAAATATGCTTTAGACTTACTTGAAAAGTTTAACATGGTGTCATGCAAGCCGTGTTCCACTCCCATGAATACTAATGAGAAATTATCAGTACATGATGGTACTATGAAGGCTGATGAACGGTTGTATAGAAGTTTGGTTGGAAGGCTAATGTATCTTACACAGACTCGTCCAGATATTGTATTTCCTGTTGGCCTAATTTCAAGGTTTATGCAGTGTCCAACGATACATCAACTTGGAGCAGCAAAACGGATCCTTCGTTATATTCGAGCTACCACTAATTATGGGATTTGGTACAAATCAAATCCTAAGTTTAAATTAACTGGATTTACTGACAGTGATTGGGCTGGTTTTGTAGATGACAGGAAAAGCACAAGTGGATTCATCTTTAATCTTGGATCAGGAGCCGTGTCATGGATGTCAAAGAAGCAAGCAACAGTGACACTTTCATCTTCAGAAGCAGAGTATGTTGCTGCAAATGCAACTGTATGTCAAGCTATTTGGATAAGAAGAATTTTGGCGGACTTGCATCAAGAACAAGTGAATGCAACAGAACTCTATTGTGACAATCAAGCAACCATTGCCATGACAAAGAATCTTGTGTTCCATGGACGAACCAAGCATATTGAGTTACGTCATCATTTTATCAGAGAAACTGTTGCAGATGGAGCTGTAGCAATGAAATATTGCTCTACAAATGACCAAATTGCAGATGGATTTACAAAAGCACTTAGCTATTCAAAGTTTGTGAAATTCAGATCCACTTTAGGTGTATCGAGTTTTGCATCAAGGGGGAGTGATAGAATATGATGCAAAAGGGGGTTACGTGAATGGGTAACCATAAGTCATGGGTTAGTGGGTATGCGTTAGAGACGTTTTAGAATCCACGATTGTGTTGTGGTTCTTAAACTTAAGGAGTAAGTTATGTAATTCATAAGTTATAAATGGGTCATGAGTAGTGGCTATTAATGAGGAAGTGACAGTTATAGGTTTACCTTTTTAGCTATAAATAGAGGTCTTGGAGGTTGTACGAGATGTGTAATCTCTCTCCTTTTGTTTTTACTTTGTGTTAAAGATTTTCAATATTTTACTCCATTGTTAAGTTAATATTTTATAGTGTTGCTGCATATATCTTTACTTTATTCCAACAAACCGGGCGTTGCTCTTCGAGCTCAAAAGGAAGACATCACTCTCCCTTCTCCTCCCCCCCCACCACCCCTCCCTCTCCCAGGCAACCAATCTGCTGACTCTCTCTCTCTCTCCTTTTGCTTGTTTCATGTTGAATATATATATATATATATATATATATATATATATATATATATATATATATATATATATATATAAATCTTGCTGCACTTTGCATGAAAATAAAAAGCGTTGCAGTAATCCCCCTTTGCATTTTCAGATCTACTTGGTTCTCACCACGTGCATCTCTCTCTCTCATTGTGTGGGACTCGCATTATGGGTCTGGATCTGGATTTGAATCCAGATCCGGTGTGAGTGGAGAACTAGAGCAGATGCGGAGCGCTAGGAATTAGGTCCACAACCGGTGAAACTAAAGCATTATTGGTGTCAACTGTCAAGTAAAGGTTGAACCTGGGTATGATGATCCTGACCTGAAATATTGGAGAAAAAGGTAAGATCCACAAGAAAATGGTGTTACCTACTGAGTGGTCACTTATCATGATCACTGAGATATTTGGGGGGCATTGTAGTGCACTCCACAATGCGATATCCGAATTCCTAACTTATCCTACCTTTTCTTCTACACGCGTGGTTGTACTTGAAGAGAAGCGTACAAGGAATGCGATGGAATGTACTCAAATGCATATTCAGAGATCATATGAACCAATAATACAAAGATACAACCAAAATAATTAATGCAGGGTCGATTTTTTATTCTATGATTTGTTAAAATATCTGAGCCAACCCTACCTCCCCGTCATGGGAATCAAACCTTGACTGCCTGTCTAGCAGCCAAGGCCTCACCCCGTTTGTTGTGAGTTTTGGAGTCGTTGCTATCGATCAATCAACTTGGTGATGTTCACAGGTTACGTTGCGGCTTAGCTTTGGGGGAAGTTCCTGCTTTTTCCTTACCACAACACTTTTCTGTATCAGACCAACTGCGTGGTTTTCAAAAGAAAAGATCTCAAAATTTGAGTGCTACATCCATGTTTCTCTTTTCTTTACCTTGTTTTTTCCCTCGGAATCAGGACAGTTCTTGTTAGATTATATAAATAGTAATATGAATTTAAATCAGATCCATTGAGGTAAAGTTGTATCCCAATCTAAAGAGTCGGTAAAAAAATAAAAACAAACAAACTATTTATATGTAAAAAAAATGCAATTGGTTCGAATCCAAAAGTGATCTAGTTAAACAGATTTGAATTATATCTAAATGCATATGGGGATTTTACTTAAAAGAATCCAAATTCAAAAAATAACATATTAAACTCAGATATCCGATCCGTTTTCAGTCTCTCTCTCTCTCTCAAGCAACGCAATGATTGCTTTGGACTTTAATTTCCCACGTCACATGAACTCTCGCGCTACATCATCCGTACACGTCATTTCCCAAAAGAAAATTCAAATGATTTTTATCAAGTGGGTATCATAGTCAGAGGGAAGAAAGTATATATAAGGATATAAATGAATAAAAAGGAAGAAACGTGGACCTTGACTCCCCTGCTTTGGAAATGCAAGTGGTGGGCCTAGATACTCGCATCCATGATAGAAATTATGTCACAAATATACGCGTACCATTTTATTCGTGACACTGATTCGACACTTAACTTTTTTTTTTCAAAAAATAACATATGTGACATAATTTTTCAAAATTTTAGTAACAATTTATTGAAATATTTAAATATTGTTAAAAATATTTAAATTTTATTAAAATATATTAAAATAATATTTGTTGATGTCGCTATTTACAAACCACTAAAATGGCGCAACATTTATGGGAAGTACCCATAAGGATTACTTTGTCTACTTGAGGCATAGTGACACATCTCGATCGCCCCAAAGTTTAAAAAAAGGTAAAATTTTACTATATTTTCAATTTCTCACGAATTTTTCCTCAAAAACACAAATATTATATTTTAAATATGATATTTATGTTTTTATCAGTTATTTATCATAAAAAATCGTATGGTTTTTATTTTTAAATATTTTGTATTTATATTTTCTTATAAAAAATAATTTTTATACTTCTAATAGATTTTTTATTATCGAGAATTTGCCAAAATGCACGATTTAAAAATAAAATTATGAGTTTTTGGCTGCTAATATTTTGTTATTTTTAATTTTTGTCACTATGCTTGGAAGACGGTAAAGATGCCACGAAGAACGATCCACACCTCATCATTCATAGATCCATTTGAATGTTAGAATGCAACTGACCCACGACCTTTTCTTTTTCTCTATTTAGCATTAAAAAAATCTTCCAAACACCCACCCAATTCAATAGTTTAACAAGTGTCATAACTAAAACAATTTAGAGGTTGGCATGTCAATGGATAGAAGGAAAATGGTTAAAGACTTGGCTGAAGCTAAATCAAATGCTACATTTGTGGCAGATTATGTGGATATTTAGAGTATCGATTATCCAAAAGAAGTCGTTGAACCTACCTCCTCTATTGATAAGCATCATTTCAAGGAACCAGTTCCACGCATAATATAGGCTTTAATTCTATATATGAAGGGATCATTCATCAATAAGCACATAGAACCTCAACTGAAAAATTGAGGTTATTAACAAAAGTCTTAAAAGGAGAGATATCGATATTATCAAAGCTAGATCGAGAGAGTCGGTTATCAAAAGTGATAACCGATTCATGAGCTTTCTCTTTGCCTTGACTTTTTTTGTTTTCTTCTAATATATAACTTTGTACTCTCTTCTATCTGAAGCTAAGAAGATTGGTTTCTCTTGCTGTGGATGTAGGATACACATATCAGAACCACGTATTTCCTGTTTTTTGGTTTTTTTATTCTTTCCTTTTTTTTTTATGGTATCCCGTATCCTGCAACACTGAATGTGTCAAACTTCGTTTCTTTAAAGTTGTCTCATTCTAATTTTCTTTTGTGAAGAACCCAAATCATGGCTTTGATCAAAAGCCAAGACAAAGACATGCAGGGTTTTCTCTCTAATGAGACACCCATGCTCCTTATTATGATTCATATTAGCACTGATGCTAATCCTGAATTGAAGGACGTTCTAAATCCCCAGTACTTGGCTTGGGAGAAGTCAAACCGCCTTTTGGAACTTTGTCCGAAAGTGTTCTCAGACTAGTTGTCGGATTAGAGACATCAAAGGAAATATGGGTAACAGTGGTCGACACTTTCGCTCAGGAGTCTCAAGAAAGGGAGTTTCACCTTATGCACATGATGACCATTATAGAAAAGGTACGATCAACTCTTATATTCAGAAGTTTAAATCCATTTGTGACGACCTTGCAGCCATTGACAAACTTGTTGAAGATGACAAAAAAGGTTTTCTGGTTGTTGCAAGGGCTTCGTCCTGAATATGAGTCGTTCGTAACGACCATGTTGAAGCCACCAGTCCCTTCGTATAAGAAAATTATTCCTCTCTTACAAGGTCGAGAAGAGAGAAACAAGATGCACAAATGGCCTTCTACAGACAACATGTAGCGAACAAAGAAAAAATGCATCAAAATAATAATTTTAAGTTCAACTCTAAGAGGCATTTTTTTCACAATAAAAATTGTAATGATTCTAAGAAGACTGGCGAACCTCAAAATGATAAAAAGAAAGGAAAAGAGGCAGGTGTCATTTGCCAAATTTGCAATAAGAAAAATCACTCTGCTTTAAGATGCTTTAATTGTTTCAATCATACTTTTCAGCCTGAAGATGTGCCTCAAGCTTTGGTTGCTATGACAATAAAAGAAAGGCATGATAATGAATGGTTTGCTGATACAGGGGCCTCAGCACATATGTCAAGAAATTCAGGTAAATTGCTTAACATGAAACTTTATACTGGTTCTGATCTTGTGATGGTAGGTAATGGTGAAAAAATACTCATCACTTACATTGGAAATGCCATCAGTTAGCTAACAAGGGACTTTCCATATGTTTTTGAATTTTCTTCATCTAAATGTGTGATAAAGAACAAAAAAACATAAAAAATAGTAGCCAAGGGGAGTAGAAAAGACTATCTATATACTCTTGGTGGAAGTCTAGAGGCGTTCTTCTCTACCCGATTCAGAAAGGTTTCAGAAGAAAAATGGCATGAACAGCTCAGGCATCCTCAAATGAGTATCGTGCGATTTTTGAACAAGAATAAACTTATTGATATTGTCCTAGTAATAAATCTACCATTTATGCTAGTTATCAACTTGGCAAGGCTTATCGCCTACCGTTTTTGGACTTCGATAATAGAACTCTTCAACCTTTTAAAAAGGTGTATTATGATATATGGGGACCCACACCAGTGTTGTCTCATGATAACTATCGATATTATGTGATTTTCATCGATGATTATACCAGATTCACGTGGATATATTCCTTGAAGATAAATGCACATTTCTATGAGAGTTTTGTTCATTTCAATATGTTGAAAACTAATTTGAAAAAAAATTAAAGTGTTTCAATCAGATGGTGGTTGTGAGTTTGTCAGTCACAAATTTGGTAAGTATCTTGATGATATTGGTATGAAATGCCAACTATCATGTCCCATGACACCTCAGCAAAATGATGTTACGGAGAGAAAGCACCACAACATCACTGAATTGGGACTTACTATGATTTTTCATAGTTCTGTGCCCAAACAAATTGGGTTGAAGCTTTTTTTACGGCTGTTTTTTTGATTAATCGTCTTCCTTCATCCGGTTTGAACATGGACTCCCCATTTTAGCATATGTTTGGGTCACATCCAGATTATTTGAGCCTTGGGTTTTTGAATCATGATGCTTTCCTTATTTGAGAGACTATGAGAAAAATAAAATTTGATCCAAAATCTCTTCCTTGTGTTTTTCTTCGTTATAGTGTCTAATACAAGGGATACAAGTGTCTTCATCCTGCTACTGGGCACATATACATGTCAAGACTTGTTGTCTTTGATGAGTATAATGTGCCTTATCAAAACCCAGCTTCGTTATATAAAGATGAAATTGTTTTTGAAGTTTTTTTCCTTATTAATAAATGAAATCCAGAAGGATCATTTGAACACTGGGAAACCAATAGTGATTCTCCTGATACTGTTGAAGATATACCTATCATTGACCCTCGCAATGCTACTTGTTATAATCAAATTTCTAAGAATGTGCAGGGTCATGATGGCACCAGAGCGGAGATCGACTCTGACAAAACTCTTATTAGCAGTTCTGAGAGTCTCGTTGATGGAACCAATGTCCCTACTATTGAGGAGTTACCTGTTGAAATGGATGCGCCAATCCATACAGGTGAAGATGAATCAGCTAATTGTACGATTTTTACCTTGCCTATTCCGGAGCAAACTTAGCCTTCACATCACATGGTAACCTGAAGTATGGCAGATATTATCAAGCCCAATCCCAAATACCTTAATCTTCATGTTTTGTATGACACTATTCTTTGTGAGCCAAAGTCCATCAAAGAGGCTTTAACTCATCCGGGATGAAAACTTGCCATGGATGAAGAAATCACAGCGTTAGTTGCTAACCACACTTGAGATTTGGTCAAATAAAAACCGTCCATGAATATAGTCGGCTCAAAATGGGTTTTTAAAACCAAACTAAAGGCAAACAACAGTTTGGATGGACTTAAAGCACGTTTGGTTGCACATGGTTTTAATCAAATAGAAGGAATTAATTTTCAAGAGACTTTTTCTCTTGTTATTCAACCTGCCAGTATTAGAGTTGTCCTCACCGTGGCAACGATCAAACACTGGGCTATTAAATAGCTAGATGCCAAAAATGCCTTCCTTCATGGTGCCTTGAATGAAGTTGTTTACATAAAACAATCACCTGGGTTTGAAAATGAAAAATATCCCAAGCATGTCTGTGAACTCAAGAAAGCTTTATATGGCATGCGTCAAGCTTTTTGCGCCTAGTTTGAGAGACTTAGAAATCTCTTGTTTACCTACAATCTTTTAAGCTGTGTGTTAGACCCTTCTATGTTCACTTTTCACTCCAAACAGGACATCATGATTTTATTGATTTACGTCAATGACATGATTTTGACAGGTAACAACAATAATCTTCTTAACGATTTTTTTGGTGAACTACAAAGGAGTTTCCTGTCAAAGACCTTGGTAACCTCCATTATTCTCTTGGCATCGAAGTGGTCTATAGTGAAGATGGTATGTTTCTTTGTCAAACAAAATATGCTAGAGAAATTTTGGAATGGTAAAAAATGCTTGATTACAAGCCTATGAACACACCCATGATATCCAAGGGATAAGAGAACAGGGAAAGTTATCAAAATTTTGAAGATCCAACTCTGTACAGAAGCATTCTTGGTTCCCTACTGTAAGGTCCATGATATTTTTAAGGTAATATTATGTGAAATGTTTTAATGTATGAGATTTCTTATGCGATTAAGAGGATTTCTCATTTTTGTACTTGTATGGATATACGAAGTTTGAAAATCGCGTAAGTAAAATACAAACAACAACTGAGGGAAATCCGTGAGGAATTAACTTCTAAAAATTTAAGGGTAAATTCATAATATATATATATTTAGTTTATCCTTGAATTTGAGACCCAAACAAGGAAAAAACCTTGTCAGTGCATGTGAATTACTGGAAAACACCTATAGATAGTACATGAATCGTAATGAGAGCATTTCTCGCAAATGATAAGAGATGTTTCAAAGGAGCCTTGAACATTCTATGACATTTGTGAAATTGAAACGGGATATGTCATGTGGTAGTAGTAGTAGTAGTAGTAGTAGTAGTATATATATATATATATATATATATATGAATATTGTTATGTCCATTCGTTGTTTTGGATATGGATCCGACCAGGGGCGACTCAGACCCATGAGGCGAGTTTCCTTATGGACGGTTGTGGCCATGAGGACCAGCTGGTCAAGGGCTGACCAGTCTGGGCGGTGGCATGGGGGTAATTCCCCAATGTCATTTTTGAAAACTAGACAAGGATTGGCCAACTAGGCGGCAACCCATGGCAATCCTGTAAAACTTTATGTGTAGCCAAAATGGCACACATTCGTTGGCTAGAGTGGGCGGCAGCCTAGGGGCTCCCCACGTAAATTCCTTAAAACTTTTATGGCATTTGTATAGCCCTTGAGTGGCATTTTTGAGAAAACTTTTAAAGATTTTGAAAAGAAAAACATGTATGGGAGAGTTGGGCGGCCATGCAAGGATATTGCATCCTTGCCACTGCCTAGAGGGGTGTGAAATCCACCCCAGCCATGGGATCCTTTGGTGTAATCCTGGACATTCATTTGGCATGCAGAGATATAAAAGCTTTTTGGAAGGAAAGGAGCCCAAATAGGGCGATTTTTTTTCTAAAGGCTCTCTCTCTCCTTTCTCATTCTCTCCCCCATTAGCCGTGTGGTGTGGATTAGCCACCATTTTTGTGGAGCATCCAATTGTTCTCCTCACCTTCTCCAACCGAAATCCAAGGTGAAGATTTGCAACCTCATGTTTTCGTTTTTCTTGGCGTTTTGCTTATGGTGTGATACATGAAACCAAGAAGAGCCGAATGCATTGCTTGCATGCATGGCTCATGGTGGATTCAGAGTTCTTTCTCTTTTTTTATGTAGTTTATGTTGGAGTTTCCCTCCTCTTTCATCCCATGAAAGGGGAAGAGCAGAACCAACTGAAATATCTATTGGGTTCAAAAAAAAATGTTGATGCTTCAAATAAATCGACTCTATGTTTTTCTTTTCCTTTACATTTGTTTTCTCTCTTTTTGCTTTCATCCAAATGCTCATCGTTCTAGATTTCTTTTTTTTGTCACATGAGCTTGCATTTAATCCATACACCCCCAGTTTCGGTATGGGTTCTTACAATGTATTCAGCCATTACGTTGCATTTCATGGTGTTTGCTCCGTTGGGGTAACATGCAATAATCCAAGCCTGTTTTATTTTTTTTTGGTTTCTCTGAGATTGTAGGGTTCAGTTTGGCCTGTCCATCTGTCGGGACAGACCCGACCAGGTGCACCCTAGTCCGAGCAGGGCTCAACCAGGTGCACCCAGTCACCTTCGCCCTCTTCTCCTCTGGCGCGCTAGTCACCGGCTGTTGGACACACTCGGGTAGCCCAGTCGGGCTAAGCGCCCAGTTCTGGTCACTGTCACACGACAGTGCCTGGTCTGAACCAAGGGTTCAAACCAGATTGTCTTGTTGGACCGAGTGGCTTGGTTCAGAGGACCAGACCCATGACCCAGCCCTATCCATTTAGCCTTAGCGCATAGCGGACCGATGGGTGGTTGGCACACCTGGGTCACCATGTTTCGGGACCACTGTCCCCTTTTTGTCTTGCATGTCTGGACTTAACCATGGGTTCAATCTAGAGCCTCCTTAGACATGCATGGTCTGGTCCTGGGGACCAGACCCATTTTTTTCTTTTTCTGGCCTTGGCGCCATGGTGGCCACCGAGTACTTGCCGCACCAAGTTAGCCTGTTTGACCCACTGTTTTACAACAGTGTGTCTGGTCTGGACCATGGGTCCAGACCAAATCTCCTAGCAGACCTTCTCGTTTCAGCTCTGGTTGTTGGCCCCTATGCGGCAGGGTGTTGCCGGGTGTTGAACGCACCCGAGCACACTGCATGTGGGTGCCTTTCTGTTGGTTGTCAACTTTGGCAGTCCCGAGTCTGACCATAAGGCTCAAGCCAGGATCTTGCCTTAATTTGGGGGTCTGGTCCAAAGGACCAGACCACAACCCTTTTGGGTTGCTTTGGCCGGTTGAGGTACCGAGTGATGGTGCACCCGGGGCGGTCTCATTTAGTGTTTGGGTGTGCTTCTTGAACCAGGTGGCACACTAGGCTGAACCCAGTGGTCAGATACAACCCAAGGTTCCCTCCCTAATGGCAATATTTAGGGTTTCACGAAGAGAGGGAAACCAACACGTATAGGTACAGTATAGCAGAGAGATTTCACAATCAGTCATTACATCGAACCTAGGTTTGCAAGTTTGGGAGATTGGATTCGCTGACTGACAACCCCTTTTAGCCTCAGTGCAAGTAGGTGTGTGTTCGGAGTGGCCTCAGATCCACAATTGGGTGTTCACTCTGTGCCTTAATGCCTTGCATTTTAGTTTCGCCTATTGTGAGGTGAGCCCGCAATGGTCTCCGTAGTACCCAGTTGCCTTTTTGTAGCTTCGTAATGGATTGTTGGCGAGCGTTAGGTTGCCTTCTTACGCTGATATTTTCCTTCATTTTAGAGTTTTTGGCTATTTTAGCAAAAACCATCTTATTGGCGTGGCTGTTTCGCAGAGTGCGGCAACCAACTGTGGAAATGATAATGTAATTCCCATACGGATGGGAATGTTGTTGAATTTCACTTATCACACGTTGTGTGTATTATTGCGGAATTTCCACGGGGAAGATTATATAAGGGGAATATCGAGGAAGAATGACAGATGAAGCTTCGTGATGAACTCTGAAAAAATAACGCGAGCGATCTCGAGGATGTGATATCGATCACTGGACCCAAAATTGTGGAAGTAGACAGTCAAGAAGAAAATAGGAGTGGGTCACCAAACTCTCCTCAATATTCACCAGAATCTTACCCGTACGCAGTTTCCTCGGAGTTCATGTTAGATCCTCTTGTTCCTTCAGTATTGATGGATGTACAAGAAATATCGGATACGCCCTTGAGAACTCCTGCTTCTCCTCCTCGCATCAGGCCGCAACAATGTGGTAGTCGAAAGGATTACCGGGACTTTTACACCAGCAAGCCATGATGATGTTCTGTTGTTTTGTGGACACTGAGTCAATGCTCCATTTTTTACTTTATTTATGTGACTAGTTGTTTTGTTGGCCCTGTCTGAGACACAGGGGTGTTATCGAATTGTACTTTATAAACTTTTTATTTGATTAAGTAATGAAACCTTGCTTTTGAGAAATCGAGTTGTTGCTTATATGTTGCTTCTATGTTTAAGATGGTGTGGCGTGCTCATTGCAATGATTTGATGGCATTGCTCAACAACCTCACTGAGGTGTTTGGTCGTCAGGCCGAGACTATGCGAAACATTGGTGACCTTATGCGACAGACCACTCAAGGTCAAGAGGCACCAGCACCCGTTCCAACTCCAGTTCCAGCTACTACGGTTCCTTATAAATAGTTCATGGGTATGAACCCTCCTTCTTTTGACGGGAGATCGACACCGAAAGCAACATAAGATTGGATACGAGAAATCGAGCGAATCTTCTGAGTACTACAAGTGAGTGACGACAGAAAAGTTGATTTTGGGACATACCATCTCCGAAAGGATGCATAGAGGTGGTGGGCTACCACCTAAGAGATCAAGTTCGAGAACCAGCCTGTCACTTGAGAGGAGTTCGTAGAGACCTTCTTTGTAGCTTATTTTTCGACTCATGAGAAGAGCAAAAAGATGCAAGAATTCCTTGATCTACAACAAGGAAATTCTACGTTGGCAGAGTACGTTACTCGTTTCCGCAGTCTTGAGAGATACTGTCCTAACCTTTACGCCATTGAGAAGGACCGAGCGTTGGTGTTCGCTCGAGGACTGAAGCCTGTTCTACGCACAAAAGTATACACTCGTGCCCCGACGACAGTTGACGAGGCTTTAGAGACAACTTTATTGTTGGAGCAAGATTGGTCTGAATCGCAAGGGACACGATCTTTCAGAGGTCCGCAACAGCAACAGCAAGGCCAAAAGAGTTGGCCTAAAAAGCGTCAGTGTAATATCCGAAAATTTCTAAGTTCTTTTCTATAGCATTGTGAAATGTCTTGAATTTCGTGCTAATATAAAACCCTAATTTCTTTAAAAAATTAATGTTCGAGTATATTTGTAAGGCTTAGGGGGTTTAATAAGGTTGAATTGTAGTAAATATAAACCCTACACGGTTTGAATAATTGAGAAAACCCTAAGTGACGCCTAATTGACAATGTCTTTCTTAAAAAGAAAATGTTGAATTTTCTTTAAGTAAAGTTAATTAAATAATGTGAATTAACAAAAGTAGTCTGTGAACATATACATATTAATATGCTTAATAAGTTGTAATTAGTGGAAAATTAATGTCTTTACATTTTATATGATTTGTGGTTGTATAAAACAAAAACGATTTTTGTTGGAATTCTATGGTTATTTAATTATAGTTTAATAAAATAGATTTTTGTTATAAATTAAACCCATTTTATTAGTTTAGTAGGAGCCAATAGGTGAGCCGTCCCATCCTATGTGGTATCTTACTTTAAATTTATTTTGAAATTTAAAAGTCTAGTGAATTTTAAGTTTATTTAAAACTTGAAAATCAAAGTGGAGATCAAGGGCTCCAAATTGAGTTTCATTAAAGTGATCAAGGACTGGAATTAATTCCAGCCCATAACCTAACTTAGAGAGGGTTATAAAACCCACCCATAGCCCACGCCCCCTCATTTTAGGCTGGAAAAATTTGAGAGCTTCTCTCTCCCCCAAAAACCCTCTTCTCTCTCTTCTCTCTTTCCCTTCCCTATTCTCTTCTTTTTAAGGTTTCTTTTGGTTTTTGAGTGCAAGATCCAGACCTCAAGGGGTGTGGAGAGGGACCTAAGGTCCTCACCTTGCTGGAAGGAGGAACTGATCGGTGGATCGAGCAAAAAGAGCCGTTCATCCATCAAGAAATACATTTTTTTCAACAGAAGGTAGGGTTTCTATGCTTTTCTTGCAAGAACAAACTTCTTGGCATGAATTTTGATGCTTTTTCATGAGTTTAGATCATGATCAAACCCTCCTAACCATGGGTTTGACTCAGATCTAATGATCCATGGCAAAAGCACATTTTCCCCTAAAGAAAACCATTTTTTGAAATCGGGTTTATCATAAAAATCAGTTTCATAGAAATAGATTTGTAAAATATATTTGTATTTGATTTATTCCATGATTTTTATGCAAATATTAGTTTGGATTGATAGATTATGAATTGTTCCATCTACTGTGAATATTTTAGAATTTTTGGAATTTTATTTCATGCGTATATCGTATTTCTTTTAATTTTTCTTGGGATTCGGGTGACTCGGTTTGATTCACCCAAATGCAAATCTCGAAATTCCAGGTTTTCCACTTGACCTTCGTTCAGTAAAATGGTTGTTTCTCCGTTGTCCGGAGGAGTTTTAATGAACGGATTATTGCGTTGAAAAGTTAACTCCATTGTGCATCTACTGTAGAAATTTGGGCTTTGTTCATGGACCGAGCACGTCTCTGTGACAGTCGAAACAAAAACTGATAGGTCTGTAGTAAAATATGCATAACTCCCTCATACAAAGGAGTTTTTACAAACGGTTTGCGGATATAGATAGATGACAACAATTCCTATATACTGTAAAAATTTCAGCTCTGTTCATGGATCCAAAAATTTTCTGTGAGCTCTATACCAGTCGGACAAAGTTAAGAAATTGGAAAAAAATTAGGTAAATTCATAAATCAAGGCTCAAAGGATGCATAGTATATATGTTTTTATTCAATTTCTTTATAGAATTAGTATGCATTATGTGAATGATTATGCAGGTCTGATTTTATGCAATCTTATATGATTATGGCATGAATTGTAAATGGAAGGTTACACATTAAAGATTTAGGATCAAAAGGTCCAATGAATACAAGTTTATGTTTTAAATTCTAAAAATGTGTTGACTACATGTATGTTCATGATATCGTGATGATATGATTGTTTCATTGATATGGATGTTCATATATATTCTCTTTGTTGCATTGGCCATGTACATGCATATGCCTTATGATGTGTGAAAATGAATAAGATATTTATGCTACGCATGTATTTAAGTGTCTGTTACAAGTTTAATTAAGTGATTTTGTCTAATGCTTTATAAGAATGCATCCATGACCATAAAGTGGTTTAAGTTTAATGTTGCATAAAAAGTATGACTGTAATCAAATAATCATGTGACATTAAAACTCAAGATATTTGCTGGGAGAGTAGCAAATGATACAAAACTTCGTGGGGCAAGTCTGTTATGGGCATGGAAGGTTGCTCCTCTCCTCCCACGATTTTAGGGTGAAAACCTCTACATTAGACTGCAGCGTAGAGGTTATTGTACTCATGAGGAAAAACTGATGCATCGAGTTGAAAGGTGTTGAGAAACTCTCTCGTATTAACGTCCCTCACCCCGTCTTAGTGAATGGACCTGACCAGGCTAAAGTCACCCCTGTATGTAAAACACGTCTTGTGTCATGGTCCTGATCTGAGAATGTCTGCCTGTGTCATATGAGCTGGGCTAAGAAGTGATAATTTAAATGGTGTGTGCATTAATTTGGCATCGCATGCATCATCTAATTAAGAAAATGTAACTAAAGATAAGAAAATATGCATGCATTGAAAGAGCTTCTGCATATGGTAAGTCATTCATATTATCTGTTGATGCATGGTGTATTTTAAATGTATGGATTTATGTTTTTCTGTTATATATGAAAATTCTAAACATGCATGAGTTGTTGTATGATTGTTTAAGTTAAATTAAATATTAAACCGTGAAATTTTTATTGAAATCTTTGTCTTGTTATTATGTCTTACAAGTTTAGCATATTTACTCTACTGAGACATGTTGTCTGACCCTATATGGTTTAATATTTTTCAGGTAATGAGTAGGTACTTACGTGCAAAGGCGGAAGGTTGCGACAGAGACTGAGCTTACCTTTCCTCTGCTTCATGAATTCTGAACTCTGATTTTTTACTTTAATTCAATTCAAGGACAAATGTGATTAATTTGGATATTTGTGAAACCTAAATATTATTTCATGCATAGTTAATTAGTTGTTAAAGTTTAAATTCTATAATTGTATGTTTGCAAGCATTCATCTGAAGTAGCACGCCAAGTTTTATGCCCAATGTGTTTTTCCGTTGTTAACTGCTAAAAGATTTAAATGAATTTAAAAAAAAAAAATCCACCAATCTCGGGTTATAAAAATTGGGGTGTTACAAACATGGTATTAGAGCATAAGGAAAGTATGGCTCAAAGCTTATCCAACCGACCACCATTGCTGTAAGTATGCTTCCATTTTATTTGTTTTGATGACTTATGAAAATTGTATGTCTGTAATTATTTCTGTTGATATATGCGGCAAGAATCAGAACGTAGATCTAATAGGGTCACATGAATGAGAATTTTTGGATTTATGTCCAACTTATAAGTAATCTGAATCCATGTGTGTGTTTGTAGATGGTCGGAAAACAGCCCCTAGGTTAAACTGCTCAGAGGGAATTCATTTTTGAAGCCCTCGCGAATCTGACGGCCTATTGTGAGAACCAGGCCGACAACGGGGGTAATGGCAATGGTGCAGGTCATCAGCATGATGGTCACATAGCGGCACCAGTTGTTGCAACCAATGGAGCATCATACAAGCGCTTCATGGAGTTGAGCCCTCCTGCTTTCACTGGTAAGGAAGATCCGGATGCAGCGGAGGAATGGGTTCGCGCCATAAGCGAGATTTTCGAGATTTTCGAGGTTCCCGCTAAAAGGCAGGTTTCTTTTGCCACTTATCGGCTCCAAGGGGATGCCAAGAGCTGGTGGGAGACGACACGCGAAGTACGCTATACGTCTGATGAGCGACGTGCCCTCACATGGGAGGAGTTTACAGCGGTATTCATGGACACCTACTTTCCCCAGTACGCGCGCTATCGTAAGAAACAAGAGTTTTTAGATCTTCGACAGGGGTCCATGAAGGTGGCAGAGTACACTACACGTTTCTGACATTTAGAGAAGTACTGTCCGCATACTTATACCACTGATGAGGCACGGGCTAATAAGTATGTGCAGGGTTTACGTGATGGTCTGAGGACGAGAGTGCTGACCAGCCATCCTCAAAACCTCAACCAGACCATCGAGATGGCCACAATACTTCAGGTGGGGAAAACTAGAACCAACTTTTTGGTTTTTTTCAAAAACAATCTCGATAGATCATAACTATGTCTTTGTGACGCAGGATGACTGAGAGTCTTCTAAGAAGACTCAGCCTAGCCGTTTCGACAAGTCGAAGGGAAATGCGAATAAGGCCCCTCGACCAATAGCGGAGAGTAGTAAGGCGCTGCCCGCAAAGAAGGCCAAGGGATAATAGGGCGACACTCAAGCACCGCAGTCTTATGCACTATGTAAGCACTGCAATAAGAGGCACCCTGGAGTCTGCTACAGAGTCTCAGGTGCATGTCTAAGATGTGGAAAACAGGGTCACTTCATCAAAGACTGCCCTATGAGGCCAGCTCAGGAGGGGATTGCCCCTATTCCTAGAGGACCACAGCAGCAGCGACCCCAGTAGTCCGAGCTGCAAGGTCAGAAGAAAACTACTAGACGCGTGTATGCGACTTCTGTAGAGGAGTTGCAAGAAGATGCCAACATCATTGAAGGTACAATCCCTATTGCAAAGTTCGATGCTAAAGTTCTTTTTGACACTGGTGCTACGCATTCCTTCGTATCCGTACATTTTGCGAATTTGATTGGTGTCATGCCGACTTCGTTGGGATATATTCTGGAAGTTATCACACCTTCGAGCGGTAGCTCTATCGCTCGTACCTATCTATCTACAGTAGAGGTTATGATTGAAGGGCAGAACCTCCCTGCGAATCTTATCCTATTGGATATGGCCGGTTATGATGTAATTCTTGGCATAGATTGGATGTATGAGCATTACGCTTATATGCTTTGTCGTGAGCGACACATTCAATTTGCTCGCCCTGATCAGCCTGTACTCGAGTACAAGGCATGTAAAAAGGAGAGCAAATGATGACTTATCTCGGCATTAAAGGCACATCGTTGTGTAGAAAAGGGGTGTGAGGCCTTTTTGGCCAGTGTTTCTTTGATAGACCCCAATACTACACCACTAGAAGACTTGGACGTAGTTCGAGATTTTTCAGACGTTTTTCCAAATGATCTGTCAGGCATACCGCCTACCAGAGAGGCGGATTTTGCGATAGAGTTGGTGCCTGGAACGACCCCGATATCTAAAACACCCTATCGTATGGCCCCAACAGAGTTAGAGGAGCTAAAGAAGCAGTTGCAAGAATTGATGGATAAAGGCTTTATTTGGCCTAGTGTTTCACCTTGGGGAGCTCCAGTATTGTTCGTCAAAAAGAAGGATGGGTCAATGCGTATGTGCATTGACTATAGGATGTTGAATCAGGTAACAATAAAAAACAAATATCCTCTTCCCAAGATCGATGATTTGTTTGATCAACTCCGAGAGGCCAAGGTCTTCTTCAAGATTGATCTTTGATCAGGGTACCATCAACTGAAGATCAAAGAATCCGTCGTGCAGAAAATAACATTCAGGACGCGATACGGCCATTATAAGTTTTTGGTGATGCCCTTCGGGTTAACAAATGCCCCTGCGACATTTATGGACCTGATGAATCGGATCTTTCGACCTTAACTAGACCTTTTCGTGATCGTATTTATAGACGATATCTTAATTTACTCCGAGAGCGAGGAAGATCATAAGGAGCATCTAAGGATTGTCCTCGAGGCACTTCGACAACATCAGCTATATGCTAAGTTCTCGAAGTGTGAGTTTTGGCTGAATCAAATTATGTTCTTGGGTCACGTGATCTCTAAAGATGGGGTGTCAATCGACCCTGCCAAGGTGGAAGCAGTCATAGATTGGAGACAGCCTAAGAGCGTATCAGAGATACACAGTTTTCTCGGGCTTGCAGGCTATTATCGTCGTTTCATTCAAGATTTTTCGAAGATCGCTTCACCTATGACGAAGCTACTTCGTAAAGGAATTAAGTTTGTCTAGACTCAGCAATGCGAAGAAAGCTTTCAAGAGCTGAAGAAGAGGCTTACTACATCCCCTATACTCACATTGCCTTATGGGCAAGGAGGCTTTGTGATTTATAGTGATGCATCAGGTACTGGTTTGGGATGCGTTTTAATGCAGCATGGCAAGGTAATCGCCTACGCATCACGTCAGCTGAAGGTGCATGAGCGAAACTACCCCACTCACGACTTGGAGCTTGCTGCAGTAGTTTTTGCACTAAAGGTATGACGGCATTATTTGTACGGTGAGCAATTTGAGGTCTTCTCAGATCATAAGAGCCTCAAATATATCTTCTAACAGAAGGATTTGAACATGAGGCAGAGACGATGGTTAGAATTTCTAAAAGATTACGACTTCTCCATTTCTTATCATCCAGGCAAAGCCAATGTAGTGATTAATGCTTTGAGTAGAAAGGCTGGGAGCCTTGCGAGTTTTATCAGCTGTGAGTGAAAATTACTCGAAGACCTGATAGATTGGAAGCCTTTTAAAGCAGAATCAGGTCAGATTCAGATCGCTAGTACAACATTGAGGACAGAACTCATAGACCGGATCGTCACCCAACAGGAGGATAATCCCGAATTCAATAAGATGATTGCAGCGTGCAAGCAAGATCAGTCAGCATTGCACTTAGAGGAGGATGGAAGCATCTGGTATGGCAGAGGCTTTGGGTGCCCGCAGAGCCCCAGTTGAGGAAAGAGTTATTGGATGAGGCGCATCGTACCAGATTCACTATACATCCCGAGAGCACCAAGATGTATAAGGATCTTCAGAGGAATTACTGGTGGCCTGGCATGAAGAGAGACATCGCTGAGTACGTGACGAGATGCTTAATCTGCCAGCAGGTCAAGATAGAGCACCAGAGACCAGGCAGTATGATGCAATCGATTGAGATTCCGCAGTGGAAGTGGGAAGACATTACCATGGACTTTGTGGTAGGTCTACCCAAGACACGCCAACAGTATGACACCATTTGGGTGATTGTGGATCGCCTTACAAAGTCGGCACACTTCTTACCGACCAGGGCAAATCAAACCTTGGAGAGTTTGGCGGATTTATATGTCGACGAGATTGTCAGATTACATGGGATACCTGTTTCGATTATCTCAGACAGGGATCCTAGATTCACGTCAAAGTTTTGGGGACAACTTGAGAAAGCTTTGGGGACAAAGCTTAAGTTTAGCACAACTTTTCACCCCCAGACAGATGATCAGTCAGAGAGGACTATTCAGACACTCGAGGATATGTTGCGAGCGTGTGCATTGGAGTGGAAAGGTGACTGGAGTAAGCACCTAAAGTTAGCTGAGTTTGCCTACAATAACAATTATCATTCAAGTATCGGCATGGCTCCATATGAGGCATTGTACGGGCGACCCTGTAGGTCCCTTGTTTGTTGGAGCGAGGTAGGTGTTCAAATTGTCGAATCGCCTATAGTTTTGCAGCATTATACGGATCAAGTACAGTTGATTCGTAAGAAGCTTTTGACAGCACAAAGCCGTCAGAAGAGTTATGCAGATCCAAAGAGGCGAGAGGTTTCTTTTGAGGTTGGTAATCATGTGTTTGTTAAAGTATCGCCAACCAAGAGTGTATTTCGGTTTGGCAAGAAAGGAAAATTGAGTCTGAGGTATGTAGGACCGTTCTTCATCCTCGAGAGGATAGGAGACGCTGCGTATAGATTGACACTTCCCCTTCAGTTCTCCAACATCCATGATGTTTTTCATGTGTCGATGTTGAGAAAGTATCTGTCAGATCCCACTCATGTTATTCAGTATGACGAGGTCGAGGTTCAGAGAGATCTCATGTTTGAGGAACGACCGATAGAGATAGTAGATCGACGAGAACAAGTGTTGCGACATAAGTCAATTCCACTTGTTAAAGTACGATGGCAGCACCATGGGCTTGAGGAGTGTTCTTGGGAACCCGAGGCCAATATGAGAGCTAAATATCCACACTTGTTTGGTACGTAATGTTAACCAAATTTCGAGGACGATTTTTTTTAAGGGGGATTGGATGTAATATCCAAAAATTTCTAAGTTCTTTTCTATAGCATTGTGAAATGTCTTGAATTTCGTGTCAATATAGAACCCTAATTTCTTTAAAAAATTAATGTTCGAGTATATATGTATGGCTTAGGGGGTTTAATAAGGTTGAATTGTAGTAAATATAAACCCTACACGGTTTGAATAATTGAGAAAACCCTAAGTGATGCCTTATTGAAAATGTCTCTCTTAAAAAAAATGTTGAGTTTTCTTTAAGTAAAGTTAATTAAATAATGTGAATTAACAAAAGTAGCTTGTGAACATATACATATTAATATGCTTAATAAGTTGTAATTAGTGGATAATTAATGTCTTTACATTTTATATGATTTGTGGTTGTATAAAACAAAAACGATTTTTGTTGGAATTCTATGGTTATTTAATTATAGTTTAATATAATAGATTTTTGTTATAAATTAAACCCATTTTATTAGTTTAGTAGGAGCCAATAGGTGGGCCCTCCCATCCTATGTGGCATCTTACTTTAAATTTATTTTGAAATTTAAAAGTCTAGTGAATTTTAAGTTTATTTAAAACTTGAAAATCAAAGTGGAGATCAAGGGCTCCAAATTGAGTTTCATTAAAGTGATCAAGGGATGGAATTAATTCCAGCCCATAACCTAACTTAGAGAGGGTTATAAAACCCTCCCATAGCCCACACCCCCCTCATTTTGGGCTGGAAAAATTTGAGAGCTTCTCTCTCCCCCCAAAACCCTCTTTTCTCTCTCCTCTCTTTCCCTTCCCTATTCTCTTCTTTTTAGGGTTTCTTTTGGTTCTTGAGTGCAAGATCCAGACCTCAAGGGGTGTGGAGAGGGATCTAAGGTCCTCACCTTGCTGGAAGGAGGAGCTGATCGGTGGATCGAGCAAAAAGAGCAGTTCATCCATCAAGAAATACATTTTTTTCAACAAAAGGTAGGGTTTCTATGCTTTTCTTGCAAGAACGAAGTTCTTGGCATGAATTTTGATGTTTTTTCATGAGTTTAGATCATGATCAAACCCTCCTAACCGTGAGTTTGACTCTGATCTAATGATCCATGGCAAAAACACGTTTTCTCCTAAAGAAAACCATTTTTTGAAATCGGGTTTATCATAAAAATCGGTTTCTTAGAAATAGATTTGTAAAATATATTTGTATTTGATTTATTCCATGATTTTTATGCAAATATTAGTTTGGATTGATAGATTATGAATTGTTCCATCTACTGTGAATATTTTAGAATTTTCGGAATTTTATTTCATGCGTATTTCCTATTTCTTTTAATTTTTCTTGGGATTCGGGTGACTCGGTTTGATTCACCCAAATGCAAATCTCGAAATTCCAGGTTTTCCACTTGACCTCCGTTCAGTAAAATGGTTGTTTCTCCCTTGTCCGAAGAAGTTTTAACGAACGGATTATTGCGTTGGAAAGTTAATTCCATTGTGCATTTACTGTAGAAATTTGGGCTATGTTCATGGACTGAGCATGTCTCTGTGAAAGTCGAAACAAAAACTGATAGGTCTGTAGTAAAACATGCATAACTCCCTCATACAAAGAAGTTTTTACAAACGGTTTGCGGCTATGGATAGATGACAACAATTCCTATATACTGTAAAAATTTCAGCTCTGTTCATGGATCCAAACATTTTCTATGAGCTCTGTACCAGTCGAACAAAGTTAAGAAATTAGAAAAAAATTAGGGTAAATTCATAAATCAAGGCTCAAAGGGTGCAGAGTATATATGTTTTTATTCAATTTCTTTATAGAATTAGTATGCATTATGTGAATGATTATGCAGGTCTGATTTTATGCAATCTTATATGATTATGGCATAAATTGTAAATGGAAGGTTACACATTAAAGATTTAGGATCAAAAGGTCCAATGAATACAAGTTTATGTTTTAAATTTTAAAAATGTGTTGACTACATGTATGTTTATGATATGATTGTTTCATTGATATGGATGTTCATATATATTCTCTTTGTTGCATTGGCCATGTACATACATATCCCTTATGATGTGTGAAAATGAATAAGATATTTATGCTACGCATGTGTTCAAGTGTCTGTTACAAGTTTAATTAAGTGATTTTGTCCAATGCTTTATAAGAATGCATCCATGACCATAAAGTGGTTTAAGTTTAATGTTGCATAAAAAGTATGACTGTAATCAAGTAATCATGTGACATTAAAACCCAAGATATTCGCTGGGAGAGTAACAAATGATACAAAACTTCGTGAGGCAAGTCTGTTATGGGCACAAAAGGTTGCTCCTCCCCTCCCACGATTTTAGGGGGGAAAACCTCTACATTAGACTGCAGAGTAGAGGTTATTGTACTCATGAGGAAAAACTGATGCATCGGGTTGAAAGATGTTGGGAATCTCTCTCGTATTAACGTCCCTTACCCCGTCTTAGTGAATGGACCTGACCAGGATAAAGTCACCCCTGTATGTAAAACACGTCCTGTGTCATGGTCCTGATCTGAGAATGTATGCCTGTGTCGTATCAGCAGGGCTAAGAAGTGATAACTTAAATGGTGTGTGCATTAATTTGGCATCACATGCATCATCTAATTAAGAAAATGTAACTAAAGATAAGAAAATATGCATGAATTGAAAGAGCTTCTGCATATGGTAAGTCATTCATATTATCTGTTCATGCATGGTGTATTTTAAATGTATGGATTTATGTTTTTCTGTTATATATAAAAATTCTAAACATGCATGAGTTGTTCTATGATTGTTTAAGTTAAATTAAATGTTAAACCGTGAAATTTCTATTGAAATCTTTGTCTTGTTATTCTGTCTTAAAAGTTTAGCATATTTACTCTACTGAGACATGTTGTCTGACCCTATATGGTTTAATATTTTTCAGGTAATGAGTAGGTACTTACGTGCGAAGGCGGAAGGTTGCGACGGGGACTGAGCCTACCTTTCCTCTGCTTAATGAATTCTAAACTCTGATTTTTACTTTAATTCAATTCAAGGACAAATGTGATTAATTTGGATATTTGTAAAACCTAAATATTATTTCATGCATAGTTAATTAGTTGTTAAAGTTTAAATTCTATAATTGTATGTTTGCAAGCATTCATCTGAAGTAGCACGCCAAATTTTATGCCTAATGTGTTTTTCCGCTGTTAACTGCTAAAAGATTTAAATGTATTTAAAAAAAAAAATCCACCAATCTCGGGTTATAAAAATTCGGGTGTTACAGTCAGTTTCAGATGCACCGGGGTGAAAAGAAATTTCATCCACCTTTGAAGAAGAATCGATACAACAACAACAACAACCAACAGCAGTATCAGCATCGACAATCCTAGCACCACCACCAGCAGCGCCAACACCAGCAGCCCCAGAGGCAGATCACTTCAGCACCGGAATGTCCGAAGTGTTCGGTTGACCATCCGGGTCGACCTTGCCCTCATGATACGGGCGAATGCTTATATTGTGGCAAGATGGGCCACTATATCCGAGACTGTCGGAAGAAACAATCGGATGATCAGAGGAGAAATGCCCCATAATATCTCAAAAAGCACCTCAGAGACAACCTCAACAACAACCGCATCAGCCACCTCAGCAAAGTCAGCAATCAGAAGGAGATCGCGGGTCGTGCCTATTCAGCTACGGTAGAACAAGTGACCAAAGTCAAGTTGATCCAAGGTACGATTCCAGTTAATGGTCATGCAACTTTTACGTTATTTGATTATGATGCTTCCCATTTCTTTATATCCGTCAGATTTGTTAGTACATTGTCTTTGACCGTAGAATCTTTGAATTACCCGTTGGAGGTTCGTACTCTGACGGGTGATCAGTCATTTTGTAATTCCTACATTGCGAGCATTGAGGTGTCAGTGGCAGAACAAAACTTGCCAGCTGACGTGATCCTGCTAGATATGACTGAGTTTGACGTCATTCTAGGCATGGATTGGTTATTTGAGTATCATGATCAAGTTTTCTGTCGAGAAGGCAAGGTTGTTCTCTTTCAGCCTGATCATCCTGTTTTGGAGATCGATCTTCCTCGACCATTGCAAGGTAGTCGTTTGATTTCTGCCTTTAAAGCCCAAAAGTATTTGTGGAATGGGGGTACTGCATTTTTGGTCAGTATCACCCACTTGAGCCTAAGTTAGTTCTGATCGAGAATTTGGACGTAGTTCGAGAGTTCTTCGACGTGTTTCTTAAGGTACTGCCCAGATTACCTCTGAAGCGCGAGATCAAGTTTTGCATCGAGTTGTTGCCTGGAACTACTCCTATTTCTAAGGCGCCGTATTGTATGACCCCAACAGAACTCGAGGAGTTGAAGCGTCAGTTAGAAGAGCTTTTGGAGCAAGGTTTTATTCGGCCTAGTGCATCTCTATGGGGTGCAACAGTGTTGTTTGTGAAGAAGAAAGATAGATCTTTGAGATTGTGCATTGACTATAGAATGCTCAACCAGATGACGATTAAGAATAAATACCCATTACCAAGGATCAATGACCTTTTCGATCAGTTGCAAAGAGCAAGAAATTTCTCGAAGATAGATCTTAGATCTAGTTACTATCAGCTTCGTATTAGAGAAGAAGATATTGCGAAGACAACTTTTCGAATAAGATATGGGTTATATGAGTACGTGGTGATGCCTTTTGGCCTCACAAATGCACCAGCTGCATTCATGGATTTGATGAATCGGATTTTTCGTTCATATGTGGACACGTTCATGATCGTTTTTATTGACAACATCTTGATCTACTTAGAGAGTTCTGAGCAGCATCGAGAACATTTGTGTATTATCTTGGGAGTACTTCGTGAGCATAGGTTGTTCACCAAGTTCTCCATGTGCGAGTTTTGGCTTGAACAAGTCATGTTTTTGGGTTATGTAATATCCAAGGATGGAGTGTCAGTTGATCCAGCAAAGGTTGAAGCAGTGCTAGACTAGAAGCAACTTCAGAATGTTTCAAAGATTCATAGTTTCCTCGGGTTAGCAGGATACTACCGACGATTCATCCAGGATTTTTCTAAAATTGCACTACCATTGACAAAGCTTTTGCGTAAAGGCATCAAGTTTGTGTGGAATGATGCTTGTGAAGAGAGTTTCCAGATCCTGAAGTCCAGGCAGACAACCTCACCAGTGTTAGCTTTACCATCAGGTAGAGGTGGTGTCGTGGTGTACACAGATGCCTCAAGAACCGGTTTGGGTTGCGTGCTAATGCAGCACGACAGTGTGATTGCTTATGCTTCAAGGCAGTTGAAGATTCATGAGAGGAATTACTCGAAGCACGATTTGGAATTAGCGGCGGTAGTGTTCGCCTTGAAATCCTGGCGACACTATCTGTATAGAGAATCGTTTGAGGTCTTCTCTGACCATAAGAGCCTCAAGTATTTGTTCTCTCAGAAGGAGTTGAACATGAGGCAACATCGATGGCTCAGGTTCATCAAGGATTACTATTTCACGTTGTCTTACCATTCTGGTAAGGGGAACGTCGTAGCAGATGCGCCTAGTCGTAAGTCGAGCGGTATTTTGGCTACCCTTGTGTAGAGCCAGAGGTTGGTTGAAGATTTCGTGGCTTGAAAGCCTTTTGCGGATGGTAGTGGATCGAACTGATTGTCTGGTTTGACAATTTATTCAGAGTTTTCGTCGAGAATTATTGAAGCTCAGAAGCTTGACACCCTGTATGCTAAGTTTTTAGCTCTAGCGGAACAAGAAGGTTTGTTTTTCCGTGTAGCAGATGATGGTGGTATTCGCATGAGAGATTGACTTTGGGTTCTAGCTAACCCTGAGTTGAAGAAGGAGATTCTTGATGAGGCTCACTTGTCAAGGTATATTGTTCATCCTGGTGGGACAAAGATGTTCAAGGATTTACAGAGGAAATATTGGTTGAACGATATGAAGCGTGAAGTAGCAGCGTACATTTCACGGTGTTTGACTTGTCAGCAAATCAAGCTTGAGCATCAACATCCTGGTGAATATATACAGAGGATTGAGATTTCTCAGTGGAAGTGGGAAGACATTACGATGGACTTCGTGGTAGGATTACCGCGAACGAGAAGGAAGAACGATGCGATTTGGGTGATTGTGGACAGACTCACTAAGTCTACCCATTTCTTGCCTATCAGGATTAGTCAGCCTCTTGAGAGCCTAACTGACTTATATGTCAGAGAGATCGTGCGATTGCATGGTGTGCCTTTGTCGATCATTTCGGATCGCGATCCCAGGTTCACGTCACGACTATAAGGTCAGTTGCAATCAACTTTGGGTATGAGGTTGAAGTTCAGTACAACCTTTCACCCTCAGACTGATGGTCAATCAGAGAGAACAATTCAGACGCTTGAGGACATGTTGCAAGCTTGTGTTCTCAATTAAAAAGGCGAATGAAATTCACACCTATGTCTGGTCAAGTTCACATATAATAACAGTTATTACGCTAGTATCGGGATGACTCCGAACGAAGCATTGTATGGGAGACCTTGCCAATCACCATCGTATTGGGACAATATCAGTGATAGGTCCAATGAAGCACCGATTATTCTTTAGCACTACACTCAACAAGTGCAGAAGATCCGCGAGCATTTGAAGGCAGCGCATGATAGACAAAAGAGCTATGCTGATAAGAGACGGCGAGAGCTAACATTCGAGGTTGGTGACATGGTCTTTGTCAGAATCTCACCGACCAAGAGCGTTTTTCATTTCGGGAAGAAAGGAAAGTTGAGTCCTAGATACGTTGGACTGCTCAAGATCTTAGAAAGGATCAGTGAAGTGGCATATAGGGTTGAGCTACCTTAGCAGTATGCCCACATTCACAATGTTTTTCATGTGTCGATGCTAAGGAAATATATTCTCGACCCATCACACATCATTCAGTATGAAGATGTAGAAGTTCAAGAAGACCTATCGATGGTGGAGCGACCCATTGAGATTGTTGATCGATGAGATCAAGTTTTGTATACTAAAACTATTCTGCTAGTTAAAGTACGTTGGCAGCACCATGGCATCGAAGAATGCACATGGGAACCAGAAGCTTGTATGAGGAAAAAATACCCTGATCTTTTTGTAGTCTAGTGTTGGTGATTTCGCGGACGAAATCCCTTTTAAGGAGGGAAGGATGTAAGGTCCACAATATTTTTAACGTAAAATTATGCAAAATATTTTAATGTATGAGATTTCTTATGCGATTCAGAGGATTTCTCATTTTTTTACCTGTATGGATATACGAAGTTTGAAAATCGCGTAAGGTATAAATAGCAATTGAGAGAAATTCGTGAAAAATTAACTTCTAAAAATTTAAGGGTAAATTCATAATATATATATTTAGTTTATCCCTGAATTTGAGACTCAAACGAGGAAAAAAAACTCATCAATGCATGTGAATTACTGGAAAACACCTACCGATAGTGCACGAATCGTAACGAGAGCATTTCTCGCAAACAATGAGAGATGTTTCAAAGGAGTCTTGAACATTCTATGACATTTATGAAATTGAAAGGGGATATGTCATGTGGTAGTATATATATATATATATATATATATATATATATATATATATATATATATATAAACGAACATTATTATGTCTATTCGTTGTTTTGGATCTGGATCCGACCAGGGGCGACCCAGACCCATGGGGCGAATTTCCTTATTGACGGTTGTGGCCATGAGGACCAGCTGGTCAAGGGCTGACCAGTCTGAGGTGGCATGGGGGTAATTCCCCAATGTCATTTTTGAAAACTAGACAAGGATTGGCCAACTGGGCGGGAACCCATGGCAATCCTGTAAAACTTTATGTGTAGCCAAAATGGCACACATTCATTGACTAGAGTGGGCGGCAGCCTAGGGGATCCCCACGTAAATTCCTTAAAACTTTTATGGCACTTGTATAGCCCTTGAGTGACGGTTTTGAGAAAACTTTTAAAGATTTTGAAAAGAAGAACATGTATGGGAGAGTTGGGCGGCCATGCAAAGATATTGCATCCTTGCCACCGCCTAGAGGGTTGTGAAATCCACGCCAACCGTGGGATCCTTTGGTGTAATCCTAGCCATTCATTTGGCATGCAGAGATATAAAAGCTTTTTGGAAGGAAAGGAGCCTAAATAGAGCAATTTTTTTTCTAGAGGCTCTCTCTCTCCTTTCTCATTCTCTCCTCCCTTAGTCGTGTGGTGTGGATTAGCCATCATTTTCGTGGAGCATCCAACCGTTCTCCTCACCTTCTTCAACCAAAATCCAAGGTGAAGATTTGCAACCTCATGCTTTCATTTTTCTTGGTGTTTTGCTTATGGTGTGATACATGAAACCAAGAAGAGTCGAATGCATTGCTTTCATGCATGGCTCGTGGTGGATTTAGAGTTCTCTCTTTTTTTTTTATGTAGTTTATGTTGAAGTTTCCCTCCCCTTTCATCCCATGAAAGGGGAAAAGCAGAACCAACTGAAATCTCTATTGGGTTCAAAAACAAATGTTGATGCTTCAAATAAATCGACTCTATGTTTTTCTTTACCTTTACATTTGTTTTCTCTTTTTTTGCTTTCATCAAAATGCTCATCGTTCTAGATTTCTTTTTTTTGTCACATGAGCTTGCATTCAGTCCATACACCCCCAGTTTCGGTATGGGTTCTTTCAATGTATTCAGCCATTACATTGCATTTCATGGTGTTTGCTCCATTGGGGTAACATGCAACAATCCAAGCCTATTTTTTTTTTTTGGTTTCTCTGAGATTGTAGGGTTCGGTTTGGCCTGTCCACCTATCGGGACAGACCCGACCAGATGCACCCTGGTCCGAGCAGGGCTCGACCAGGTGCACCCAGTCACCTTCACCCTCTTCTCCTCTTAAGCGCTAGTCACCGGCTGTCGGGCTAAGCGCCCAGTTCTGGTCACTGTCACACGACAATGCCTAGTCTGAACCAAGGGTTCAGACCAGGTTGTCTTGTTGGACCAAGTGGCCTGGTCAAGAGGACCAGACCCATGACTCAACCCTGTCTGTTTAGCCTTAGCGCATAGCGGACCGACGGGTGCTAGGCGCACCCGGGTCACCATGTTCCAGGACCACTGTCCCCTTTTTGTCGTGCATGTCTGGACTAAACCATGGGTTCAGTCCAGAGTCTCCTTAGACACGCATGGTCTGGTCCAGGGTACCAGACCCATTTTTTTCTTTTTCTGGCCTTGTCGCCATGGTAGCCATCGAGTACTAGCCGCACCAGGTTAGCCTGTTTGACCTACTATTTTACAATAGTGTGTCCGGTCTGAACCGTGGGTCCAGACGAGATCTCCTAGCATACCTACTCGTTTCAGGCCCTGGTTGTTGGCCCCTATGCGACAGGGTGTTGCCGGGTGTTGAACGCACCTGAGCACACTGCATGTGGGTGCCTTTTCGTTGGCTGCCAACTTTCGCAGTCCCGGATCTGACCATAAGGCTCAAACCAGGATCTTGCCTTAGTTTGGGGGTCTGGTCCAAAGGACCAGACCACAACCCTTTTGGGTTGCTTTGGCTGGTTGAGGTACGGGGTGATGGCACACCTGGGGCGATCTCATTTAGTGTTTGGGTGTGCTTCTTGAACCAGGTGGCACACTAGGCTGAACCCAGTGGTCTGATACGACCCAAGGTTTCCGCCATAATGGCAATGTTTACGGTTTCACGAAGAGAGGGAAACCAACACATATAGGAACAATATAAAGGCGAGAGATTCCACAATCAGTCATTACATCGAACCTAGGTTTGCAATTTTGGGAGATTGGATTCGCTGACCGACAACCCCTTTTAGTCTGAGTGCAAGTAGGTGTGTGTTTGGAGTGGCCTTAGAGCCACAATTGGGTGTTTCATGCATTTCGGCACTCCGTGCCTTAATGCCTTGCATTTTAGTTTCGCCTATTGTGAGGTGAACCCGCAATGGTCTCCATAGTACCCAGTTGCCTTTTTGTAGCTTCGTAATGGATTGTTGGCGAGCGTTAGGTTGCCTTCTTACATGGATATTTTTCTTTATTTTAGAGTTTTTGGCTATTTTAGCAAAAACCATCGTATTGGCATGGCTGTTTCGTAGAGTGCGGCGACCAACTGTGGAAATGATAATGTAATTCCTATACGGATGGGAATGTTGTTGAATTTCACTTATCAGACGTTGTGTGTATTATTGCAAAATTTCCACGGGGAAGATTACATAATGTGAAATTATCAATGAATGATGCTTACGTGTTTTAGCTTATGACTTGTGACTATGTTATGCTCTGGAAACTTGCATATTTTGTAACAATGTAGAATGGTACTTTCGTTTGCACACTATCTTATGATTGGACGATGTTTCAGTAGATATGCATAAGTAGCCTTGCCTTTGTTGAATACTTATATAAAGAACTTAAGAAAAATATAACATTTAGCTTCGCACGTACACGTGGCACAACTTGACACTAGTACATACCTTGAGAGGTACCTTTGGTCTCGTGTCAGAGGCATTGATGAGTGCACATTATACATATGAAAGTAATGAATGACAAAACTTGAACACCATAGGGTATACTTGATACACTGTTGTAATTTCTTGACTCAGTTGGAGTCTTTTAGGCAATGACCCGTGTTTGTGAGTGGGCTCACGTATGACTATACCCTAATAATGAAAAAGAATAATATGGTGTTTTGATCACTTTCATGAGCGATGTGCTCTTGTTAGCCGTGTGAGGCTGAGCACGTGAATGGGCAGGCCAAGTCTTCGTTTGCGTACCCAGCGGGGACCACAAGGCATAAACACCTCGAAAGAAGGTATGAATTGACGAATGAGCCTAAGAAAGATAAACCCGTCGCGCTCCATTCATAAGACGGTTCACCTTAGAGAGGGTGGATGATACAACTTTGAGTGACTTTTCGTTACTACGACACGTGTTTTGACAGAAGCTGTAGCGTCCTTTGACCTCCAGTCACTTAGAGTCAGGGTGGTCAAGGTTACTTTTTTAGGACCTCACTACTGCTGTAATATGGATTGCAATCCTTACCTATGTGTGGGTTCTCTCAGCTGCGGCTGCCCGCATGAGGTTGACTTGGTCTGTAGCATCCTCGATTATCACATTTAAACTTGAATAACAGACGCCGAGTGCATGACTCACAGGATGTGAGGTTTCTTCGCATACCCGAATGAGTAATTCGAAGAACTTAATTACTAACCAATCATAACTAACGTACAATAGTAGTTCTCTTTACTTGTTTACTTGCTTCTGTACATATTCTGTTTCCCGTACTTTTTTAGTTACTTGTATAGAATAGTTGTTTAGGCCTGTTTACTGCTTTAGCTAGTTTGCACTTGTTACACGTGCACCTACCTGACACACGCACATGTACTTTAATTTAAATGTTTCTAACTGTTCCATCATAGCAATAATAGTTTGGTAGATTTGTATCATGTTCATGTTTCATGATATATACGTTTTCCTTGAGAAATGAATATATGTTGTTGTTCTTCACCAACTCGCAAGAGTTCTGACCTTGTTTTATGGGGATGCAGGTGATGAGTAGTCACAGTTGCGTTGTGACGATGCACGGTCTGGAGGCTTGGGGGACCTACACTCTACTGCAGATTCTGGTTCAGTTGGTTTTGGGGTTTTGAGGGGATTTACCCTTGTTTTGGAGAGACTGTGAGAATGGTTGTACTTTTGTCTCATTTTGTATCTAAAACTTTGGGTTGTATATTTTAAACTTGTTGGTTATGTACTTACCTGTGGTTCACTCAGACTTGCGGCCTGGTTACTTGTTACCCCTGTTCTTTAATTTCCGTTGTTTATCGTAAAACCATTTTAAAAAAAATCTCTTTAAAATTTTTAAAGGTTTTGCAAGGTCGGGGTCTGGGGTGCCACACCTACAATATCTCATCATCACGAGACCTGAACTGTCTTTTGGAGTTAACTATGTTAATCAGTTCATGCATGCACCAAAAATTGGACATTTCCAAGTTGTAAGGTGAATTCTCAGATATGTTAAAGGGACCATCAAATTCAGGATAAAAAAATTCTCTTGTAGCACCTTGGAGTTATATGCTTTTTGTGACACATATTAGGTAGGTTGTCCGATCACACGGCGATCCACTATTGGGTTTTATACCTTTCTCGAAAGCAATTGTATTTCTTGGACTGCAAAGACGCAAAACAAAGTCGCTAGATTAAGTTCTAAGGTTGAATATCGTGCTATGGTGTCCACTGTCGCTGAACTCACTTGGTTGCTTACCTTATTAAGTGACATTGGGGTTCCTGTCATGAAGCCACCGACTCTTTACTGTGACAACATTAGTGCTCTTCACATGTCGATTAACCCTATTTTTCATAGCAGGTCTAAGCACATCCAGATAGATTTTCATTATGTGAGGGAGATGGTAGCACATGAGAATCTCATCACAAAGTTCATGAAATCCGACAGACAGTTTGGAGATATTTTTACCAAGGCCTTGAGAAAATCTTCTTTCAGAGCTTTGAGAGAGAAACTTGGCATAAGCAGCGGGCTTAGTTTGAGGGAGACTAAAAGAATTTACGTTAACAAGGAGGTTGGCACGCCAATGGATAGAAGGAAAATGGTTAAAGACTTGGTTGAAGCTAAATCAAATGCTACATTTGTGGCAAATTATGTGGATATGAAAGCGCAATTCACCAACTTTGGAGTATCGATTATCCAAAGAAGTCGTTGAACCTGAAGTGATGAGAGAAGTCGTTGAACCTACATCCTCTATTGATAAGCCTCATTTCAAGGATCCAGTTCCACATATAAAGGCTTTAATTCCACATATGAAGGGATCATTCATCAATAAGCACATAGAACCTCAATTGAAAAATTCGGTTATTAACAAAAGCCTTAAAAGGAGGGATATCGATATTATCAAGGCTAGATCGAGAGAGTCGGTTATCAAACCGTGATAACCGATTCATGAGATTTCTCTTTGCCTTGACTTCTTTTGTTTTCTTCTATATATAACTCTTGTACTCTCATCTATTCGAAGCTAAGAAGACAAGTTTCTCTCTAGACGTGGACGTAGGATATACGTATCCGAACCACATATTTCCTGTGTTCTGGTTTTTTTATCATTTGCTTTTCTTTTTTCTTTAGTAACAATGTGGTGAACTATTTGGCTCTCATCATCAACTATCCTTATTCTATAACTATTCTTTTTTTTTAAAAGGCAAGCTGGGGTTAGGCTTACCCCTACCAGTTGTACAACTATATCATTGGGTTTTGAACATGCAATATCCCAACACATGGTGACGTGCAAGCAGAGCCCTGTTGGTAGGGATGACAATGGACCGGGGCGGATGCGGGGGACAAGGTCGCCACCCTCGCCCCGTCTAAAAATTCAGCCCTCCATCCTTGTTTTTATCCGCACATGGGTTTTGATTTTAACCTTCATCCTTGCCTCCATCCCCGTTTCATGTCCTCCATCCTAGATCCAAACGGGGTGAGGCAGGATGGGCCCCTATTTCTCTCTGGCCCACTGCCATCCCTAAAGATATTTTAGTTATTTTACTAATGGGGATTGGGGATTAATGGGGATTGGGGATGGAGCGGGGGAAAGCGTAAGTCCATTCCCGCCTCCATCCCCGCACATGTTTTGATTTAAACCTTCATTCTCACCTCCATCCCCGGTCCAAATGAGGTGAGGCAGGGTGGGCCCCCGTTTTCCCCGGGTCCACTTTTATTGCTACCCGTTGGTAATATGAACTTTGTTAGCACATCTATAAAATGTGAGTAAAAGGCAGGAGCAAATCATTCTGCCAGTTGGTTTGAGCAAAGCTTCAAAATTGCATCCTAAAGGGGTTGTTCAAATTGCATCCTACCAGTTGGTTTGAGTTAAGCTTCAAAATTGATGCAGGTGCTAAGCATCGTTTAGCCCAGGTCCAAGAGATTCATTTGGATTTGGTTTTAGTTTAAGTTTTTATTTATATTTTGATCTTTTCAATGTAATGAACCCATCTTGGATCCAAAACAGACCTAAAGTTTCTCATGTTTTTCTATGAATATTTCAGAGTTAGGGATGGATAATTGAACCTTATTATTAATTTTTCCTGATTTTTTTGTAATTTTCATTATTTTCCTTCTTATTTTGATTTTCTTACATAGGAGTAGAACACCTTAGAGATTTTTTCTGCATCATCGGTATCGAAGGTACATCAAAAATTAACCCTGTGGCATGTTGATTGATTCATAAAGAATGACAGATTCATGGATCTAGACATTCTAATTGAATATCACAAGAATAAAAAAAACAGTTTTTCTGTTATAAGAAAATGCAATCGTTACAGAATATCATAGAATGCCTCTACTATCTGCTGCACGGTTGCAAAAAATTGGTAAAGGCAACAAAACAGAAAAAGTATTGAATATAAAACACAAGAGACAACTGGTTGAAGGTATGAAATCCTCCAACATGGTAGTAGTCATATCTTCATAGTGTACATGCAGAATTGCCAGCTATTTCTGCCTTGAAAACTCTTTAGTCTAGTTGTGATGTTCTCTTTGATCCTGCAGTCAAATTCTATCACACTTCCAGCAGCATTCTTGGCTTTAAGAATTGTTTTTTCATGAGCATGCCTGAAAATCTTTTAGACTTAGGGCTGTCAACGGGTCAAGTGTATGACAAATCAAGGTGTACCTGAACCTGCTCAAATAACAAGTCCGATTCAGGTTCAGGTTCCGGTTTTGCTAGGTCAAGAGAATGAAATCTCAAATCTGGATCTGTATAATTTCAGAAGCTCGTTTTTACCAAAAGTACATATAAATCACTCGGGTTGGGCCGAATATCTGGCAAAAAAACAGGGTTGGTCAGATATCTGGCAAAAATCATAACCCAAACTAGGGTCATGTATTGCTCAGGTCTGCTAGGTCAGGTCGGGTACCTGATACAATCCCAACCCATTGACAGCCCCAGACCTCAAAGACTACATTCAAGGTCTAGGCTTCAATGCATGTGCATACGAATGCTCAATCAGGGACAAAGATGCGAAACAGTACAAAATTTACATTTACCAGCTTGACTTACAAGAACGCTGCCATTGAAATGTGAGCCAAAGCTGTCATTGTTGGCATAATCAACTACTCCATTAACAATTTCATCCTCAATAACTGCAACAAGTAATAGTTAGCCAAAGCGTGATGACTCCTTGAGGGTAAGGGGTAAGCCCACGGAGTTTTAACAGCGACAGGCAGAGCCAGCGCCACTAGGTCTCTGATCCTGGGAATGGTTTCTCTGTGCAAACATCAAAAATAAAAAAAACTAATAGTTGATGTTGAACTTGCAAGGCTACAGTTACTACAAAAAAATTTCAATGTTTCCAATTCAAGGACATTTCAAATCAAGGCATGCATGGTCTCCTATGGAGTTACTTCAGGAGTATACCATATGAGACGTCCGCTACTAATGCCTAGGGTGGTCATGCTAACAATCAAAGTAACAGGATGGTGTAGAAATGCCAATAAAGATAAATTCACAAAGCAAACAAGAAATAATGCATTATCCTCACAATCTAATAGCACAGAGGCAAAGTGAGAGGCAATGGAACTAAATAAATGTGTGGATAATGAAACCGCTTTGCTTGTAGGGAGTGAGAACTAGCAAACTCACACATACATAAATGTAAGGTTCGTGACGGGGGGGGGGGGGGTGTCCTACATTCGATCAGATGTAATCCACTTGCTTCTTGTTTTGCATAGGTGGGGTTTGCCTATCGAAACAAAAAATAAATACCAAGGGAATGAATTTGGTGAGGTAATTAAGCCCACAGAGTTTTACAATGTCAGGGCAGCGATAGTAAGTACGGCAAGCAGAGCCAGCCAGTGCATCTGTATCTAGCTCTGATCATAGAGGTGTTTTTTCTGTGTAAATATTAATAAAAACTTGGTTGGCCAATTCCTCCATTGAGAGAGTTTTATTTGGCTACTTCATAAGAACCTGCAATATAAGGCCATCAAGGCTCTTTTTGATAGCCAGTCTTGGAGCTAAGGCAAGAGGGGTAATGAGAATGGAGATATAAATGGATGATGAGAGTGGAGTTCACGAGCAGGATGCAATTGAAATGGAGAGATGCAAAGCCATCTCTACTTACATCGTTCGAACTCAAGCTCAAAAACAACAGCCGCAGGGGCAGAGGATTCTAAGAAATAAGAATCCCCATCACCCTCTCATCTCCCTTCAAAATTCAGCTTCCAAATATAGCTTAATACTAGTCTTAACATCATCAAACCTTATCCCAATTACATAGGGTTCTATTTTTCCATTGCTATCTGAGAGTTAAAACTTGTGACATCATGTTTTTTCACTGTAAAAACAAGTTTTTTTTGTTTTGTTTTTTATTATATTTACATGGAGAAACCACCCTTAGGATCCTAGACCTCGCCGTGGTAGCTCTGCCTGCTTACCATAGCTGTTCTGACAGCATAAAACTCTATAGGTTTATCCCTTGCCCCCAAGGAGTCACCAAAGCTTCAGCTTGCGCAAGGGGTTGAAATCAGCCCATAAGATTTGAACCTAAACCACGTGACTAATGGCACTATGCCAAATCCCTTTGGGCCTTTTTCTTTTTTGGTGTTAAAAAACAATATTTTCAAATAATAAACTGCCATAACAAAGATGAAACCCAAGGAGTTGTCGTAATTTTTTTGAGGTTATACTGTATGTAGTACCATGTCTATCCGTTGACGTAAGTGAAGGATTAAAAACCCCGTAGACACATTCATATATTTCACTAAACCTTATTGAATGTTGTGGTATCAATCGATGCCTTGATAACCACATAGTTGTCATCATGACTATCAAGCTCATTATCATCGATTACAGCTAGATCCTTCTTTTGCTATTAATGAGTCATTAATATCGTCAAAATTTTAAATTATATCAAATGTAATATCGGAAATTGCAAATTTTTTAAAATAGCACATATTTTTAAAGTATGCGCTCGTGTCACAATTTCAAACGACACTCTTTGACATATTTTTATGCTGCTTATAATTCTACATTTTCTTTATATTTGCACGTATTTCTAATATTTATTATGTGCAGCCATATATATTTTCCCAGGATTTTTTAGAGACAAAAAGAGAACTTTAGATTTCTGATATTTTTATCGATGGGATCTAGATTGAGAGTATGGAACATGGGCTCTATGGAACCCTTTGAGTGAAAAGAGTCTAAAACAAGTATCTCTCTCCTACATGAATGCTACATGAACATGATCCCCCACATGAAAAAGAGAAAGTACCAAAACTAGGTCGTGGAGCAACGAACTCACCGAACTGGCCACGTGCAGGGTATTTTTTTGCAAAATAGTCCTCGCCTTATAAAAGATTTGCAAATTAATGTTCCCCTTATGACAATTTGCAAATCCATCCTTGCCTTTCTCACCATTATTACAAAATAAAGTTAACCATGGTTAAACACTGACCATGATCAACTATTCTCAATAAAGGTGTCTCTGGTACCGAACACACTCAGAATTGATGATCAAGATGAAGCTGCTAAAAGTTCTATATGGGCTACCCTAGGTATCAAACATGAATCTCGGGAAGCTGTCACGAAAGGGAGGAAGGGAGAATAACATGAGAAGATGAGAGGTGTGGCTGACAAAATTTCACCACTATTTCTCCACTTTTTTGGTGGAGAAAGTTTGCATGCCTTTGGATGTAAAAATCATAAAAAAAAAAGAGAAATCACTCCTATGACATTGCATGCTATTTAATTTTTCACATTCTGCACAGAATTTTCCCATATGCATAAGCATTTTCCTGCTGAGTCAGTTTTTTTTTTTCTGCAAAATGGTCCTTGATGACGGCAAAACAGATGTTTTTACTTACCTTTTGCAAATCAGTCCATTCTTTGTGGGTAGGGATGACAGTGGACCGCTACCGGGGCAGGAGATAGGGTTTCCACCTCCACCCCATTTCAAAATCCAAACCTTCATCCCCGCCTCCATCCCCGCACCTGAATAGATTTCAACCTCCACCCCTGCCTCCATCCCCACGTGAGAATAGATTTCAACCTCCACCCCTGTTTCATGTCCTCCATCCTCAGTCCAAACGGGGGCGAGGCGGGGCTCCGTTTCTCCTTAATCTATAGTCATCTCTTAAAGAATTGGGGACGGGACGAGGCTAGGCGGGAATTGAGACTGGGACGGGGCAGGTAAAAGCTTAAGTCCGTCCCTGCCTTCATCCCCGCACGGGGATAGATTTTAACCTTCATCCCCGTTTCATGCCCTTCATCCCCGCCTCATGCCCTTCATCCTCTATCCAAACGGGGCGAGGTGAGGTCAGGCAGAGCCCCGTTGTCCCCGGGTCCACTGCCATCCCTGCTTATGGGCACTGTGCAAAAAGATGCTCAACAAGGGCAGAGCAGTTATTTTACACATCTTTTGCAAACTAGTCCCTACTTTATGCTGTATTTATAAAATAGAACCGTCAATTTATCTTTCTTTAACAGACCAGTTTGAAAGGGTTAACCAAAAGGCAAGGACAAATTTGCAAAATCTAATAAATGAGGGGACTAATTTGCAAAAAAGCCAATATACAAAAGATGCAAAAACCACACACCTATATATATATATATATATAGTGAGAGAGAGGTTTTCCTCGTGGATGGTCTGCATGAGTAAAATATTGAGTTTACCGTCATATCTGAGCTTCCCTCATCTTCCTCTCCTTCTTCTTCATCCACAGTCGCCAGAATCGTCTTCACTATCACCCCTTCCTTTCCTTTGAATTGATTACGCTCTCTCTGTGTGTTGGTTGGTACTCCCCCCCATTTCCTTCTTTTTCTTCCATGTGTTCCTTTCTGCACTCTTCTTATTCTTCTTCTTCTTGGTGATGTTCTGAAACGAAGGGAGAGAGAGGGGAATGGATGGTCCTTCGAGAAGCGTTGAAGACGTCTTCAAAGATTACAGGAGCCGAAGGACTGGAATCATTAAGGCTCTCACGACAGGTTTTTCTCTTCTCTTTTCTTTCTTCTTCATGCTCTCCTGCTTCTGACTCGGCTGTTAATGGTCGTGAGTCATGTTATCTTGGGTCATTCATCTCTGGCGCCGGTCAAGAGTCTTCTTCATGAATCGCGGAGGACCACCGAGTTTTTCTTCTTCTTGTCTGGAGCTTGTCGAAATTTGGTTTTGAATGTTAATGTTTTTTTTGTCTGTAGATGTTCGTGAGTTCTATCGGCAGTGTGATCCGGGTAAAATGCTCTCTTTTTCTTCTTCTTTTCCCCTGAAAATTTTTATGCCCTTCCATTAAACTCTTTTGTGTGTCCTTTCGTGCTTGGTTTCTGCTCTTATTTTCTGAATCCTAAAACGTGTGGTAGTATTCTGATGTATAAGGTTCCGTTGATTGGAAATTGAACTATGAATTTTGGGGAAAACGCTGTTTGTGATCCCTTCATTTACTTTCAAGCCTTGTGGTTGCATGTATTTTACTGTAAATGCAGCGTAGAAAATTTTCGCACTTTTATTGCTTTAGTGTTCAAATGTTTTGCTTCTGCGCGGAAAATTCTTCTGTTACAGGCGTTGTTTCTCATCTGAATATATCGTTTCTTAAGGGTTTCGTCTGGCGACTTTGGACCCAATATCATGATGTTAGGGTTGGATGTCCTTTAGGGAGTTCAGTAGTTTCATGTTACCCAAGTTTTTTTTTCTAGCATTCGAAAAATTGTGGACCTTAACTGTCTTATCAGTTCTTATAACATGATATACACTTATTTTAATCAAGCTCTTCGTGTGTTTGCATCTTTTCCAAAATAGAGAATTTCTTTATTGGAATATTCTACACGTATTAGATGCACGGAACCTTTCCTTTGTAGGAAGCCATGTCGCAATGTGATGGAGGCATGCTCATTGTGGTGTTCATGTTTAACAATCTCCATTTGTCAGAAGCCATTCTCCCTGCCGGGCCCCCTCATATTGATGTGTAGTGACTTCATTGTAACCTTTGCACCAACTCCTCCTGACAAAATTTGGGATGTGCCAAGTGCAAAAAGATGAAGAAAAAAAGTGCGTATTTTTCAGCAGAGGTTGTCCTTTTAGACTCTATTTGAGAGATGAGAGGGATGGGAGTGGAGAAAAAAATAGGTGGTGGGACTGGAGTTGTCAACTACATCCTCACAAGGATGTAGTTGAAAATGACCCATTTCCACTCTCAACACCATTCTCGTCTCCCAGATCGGGTTTCCCAAACACCTGTGTGAGTAGATCCTATTAATTAAACCCTCATTAAATTCCTTTTCCCCTCCAATCTCTAGCTTCCAAGAAGAGTCTTAATGTTGGTCAAATACAAAAGTGGATTCATGTAGAGACGTCTCTCTATCATGCACTTTTAAGAATAAAGAGTCATTTTTAAGAATAAAGAGATTATGTAATATAATGTACAAATTCATTATTTACCAGAAATTATTGGAAATGCATTTATCATTAGTACTGACCATGTTTATTCGGTTCTCTAGCTCATGAACCACATCATGTAACAACCTTGGATCTCATATGTTGGATCTTTTAGCAAAACTAGTTGTCCATGTTTGTGCACTCATGATCTTTGACCTAGGATCATAATCCTGCATGTTTTAATAGACCAAACTGTTAAATTGTAATCCATAAGACAATGTATTTTATAATATATATTTTATATGTATAAAAGAAGATACATATACATATATATTTCATATATATGTACATGTATCCATCTACTTATATATATATAATATATTTCTTTCGTGTATTAGCTGTAGGGGTATTTTAGTCATTTTACACATATTCATGTCGTTGAATATGATTGCAATTCTTCCTTTTAATTTTTCTTATTTTTGTAACTTTTTTTTTTATTTTATCCTTTTTTATGTACTATTTCTGTACACAGTCAGTAGCTGACTGTGTACAATGTACAACACTCAGTCACTGACTGTTGTACACAGGTGAGAATAAGAGACGTTGGGCCGACTCCCAACGACTCTAATTAGAGTTGTTGGGAATCAGCCCAACAACTCTTATGAGTTGCTAAAGCTTATAAATAAGGGCTGTAAGCCCATTGTAAAGGGGGAATTTCAGTAAGGAGTTGTCTCCTTAAGCTTATAAACACTGTGCATTTATTGCACTTCTTTTGTGGTGTAAAGCTTATAAACACTGTGCATTTAATGCATTTCTTTTGTGGTGTAAAGCTTATAAACACTGAGCATTTATTTTGTGTCTTGAGTATTTGAATTATCAAGTTATTTGAAAACTTGATTGTTTGCAAGGATTCTTCACATGGTATCAGAGCAAGGTTGGAGAAAGAAAGATCGTGTGGATTCTCAATTTTTTGGGTGCCTCAAAAAGCGTGCCCTTGATTTTTTGGTGATTGGAGTGGATCCTCTTGTTCATTCAATATTTTAGAAGACTCTTCTATCAAGAAAGGTCTAAAAATCCTTTGTGGTACATATTCTTTTTCATCATCTCTCATCTCTAATGGGTGAAAAAGACTCTCATTTTTCTCTCGGCTTCAAACTCAATGGGTCCAACTATCACGTTTGGGCCAGAAACATGGACGCTCATATTAAAGGAAAAGGGTTTTGGGGCTATGTCAAAGGCTCGATTCCCGAATCGGAGCCAAAGATAACCTTGATGGACAAAGGAGAAATAAAAATCCTTGAAGGCGAAGAAAGAGCCAAGGCTCTTGAAGACTACACTAAAAAGCATGAAGAATGGGAGATGAGAAATTTTAAAATCCTCTCATGGATTTTCTCATCCGTAGAAACAAGAATTAACGTCAATATTATCAAGTTTAAGAAGGCTTCTCAAGCGTGAGAGTACCTTGAGAAGATGTACACCTCTAGGGACTTGTCTCATAAATATTACCTCTAAAAGAGGGCGCTAACTCTTCATCAAGGAAAAATGACTATAAGGGAGTATTTTGCCGAACTCTCTTCTATTTGGGATGAGCTTGCTATGCTCGAACCCAAGTGGAGTGGAGAAGCCATAGAGCTTTGTCATAAACAATTGAAAGAAGATAGATTTTTTAATTTTTTGAATGGGCTTAGGCCTGAATTCGAACAAATCCGGTCTTCTCTTTTATCCGCCTTCACTTCCCCCTCTCTTGAAAATGTAATTACTAAACTAAGTGGGGAAGAGACTCGTATGGGTATAAGCAAAAACAATCCAAGTGTTCTAGCTACACCTTCCAATAATGAAGAAAATGAAGGAGTTAATGCCCTCTCAAGATCAGGGAGCAACTTAAGGACTTATAAACCTCTTCACTTCAAGAATTAAAACTCAAGTGGTCAAGGAGGGAAGAAGGATTATAGCAAGCTTTTATGCCATTTTTGTAAGGAACCGGGGCATATCAAGCCTATTTGCCCAAAGTGGAAAAAGTTATTTGCCATGGCTACTACATTCCAACCTCAAAAGAAAGAGTGTTCGTCATCTTCAAATGAAGCTCTCTCATTGCAACAAATCGTGGATGCACTTCAACCTCTTCTAAAAGGGGCAATTTCCGGAGCCGCCATGTCAACCTCTTCTCCTCCCGGTAAGACCTCTTGGCTTTTAGATTCGGGTGCTTCTTTTCACATGACCCCAAGTTTTAGTTCTTTTTCCGAATACTCAAAAAATCGCTCTCCATCTTTTGTTTCAACTGCGGATGGAACATCTCTTGAAGTAAAAAAAATAAGAAATTTTGAAAAAAAAGGGTTCTTTATTCCAAAAATTAGATTTATACCCAAATTAAACTTAAATTTGCTTTCAGTTTCTCAACTCTCGGATCATGGGTGTGATATAAAGTTTTCATCTTACAAATGTTGAATACAGGATCGCCGGTCCGGGAGATTGATTGGGGAAGGCTATAGGAAGGGCGATCTATACTATATCGATTCTCTTCAAATTCCAAAGAACCCGTTTTGTAATGTTGTCCAACAAAAGGATATTAATGTGTGGCACAAGAGACTTGGACATCCAAATATTGCAAAAATTTCTCATTTACCTTTTGTTAAAAGTGTATGTAAAAGTGATTTCACTTGTAACGACTGTATTCTTGGGAAAATAAAAAAATTGCCTTTTTGTCATAGATCTATGTTTACAAAAAGACCTTTTGAAATTATCCATTCTGATGTATGGGGACCGACACCCGTCCTATCAAAAGGAGACTTTGCATATTATGTCATTTTTGTTGACGACTACACGAGATATTGTTGGATTTATTTTCTTAAACACAAATATGAAGTTTTCTCAATTTTTAAAACCTATCATATGATGATTAAAAATCAATTTAATGAGAATCTAAAAATTTTTAGAGCTGACTCTGGTGGAGAATACGTTTCAAGTGAATTAAAAAATTATCTTGAAAGTCATGGTATTCTTCACCAAAGATCTTGTCCGAAAACCCCTCAACAAAATGGATTAGCCAAATTCCGCATAGACATATAATAGAGACAACTCGAACATTACTTGTTTCTCAAAACATCCCAAAAGTTTTTTGGGCTGAAGCGGCTTTAGCATCTGTCTATCTTATAAATCAGCTACCTTCTAAAAACTTGAACAATATCTCGTCTTTTGAAAAATTGTATACTAAAGAACTCGACTATAGTCGGTTGAGAATTTTCGGTTGTAAATGCTTCGTTCTTACTGACAAGAACGACAAGCTTTCACCAAAAGCCATTGCCTGCGCTTTTCTTGGATATTCTGAAACCTAAAAAGGGTTTCGTTGTTTTGATATTAAGAATGACAAGCTATATGTTTCCACAAATGTGAGTTTTCTGGAAAATGTTAATGGTTTTGAAAGGAGTGAACCCTTTGAAGAAAACATGGATTACTCTTTTTTATTTGAAATGTTAGAATATGATGATGATAGTGATCATAGTGATGACGATTTCATTCATAATGATGTCAATGACAAAGAAAATTGCTCTTCCCATCCACATATCTATCAACATAGAAATGAAGGAGCATTGAGAGATCCTATATCATATACCCATAGAGATAGAAACAATTTTAGGAGTGCAATTGAAAAATTCAGTGAACCTAGTGGGTCCAATTCAATAAATGATGAAAACCTATGAAGATCTGAGAGAAGTAGAAAGATGCCTTGTAGGTTTATTTCATATGATTCGTTTACTCCTAAACATAGAGCATGCCTTAGCGCCATTCATTCCTATATAGAACCCAGAAACTTCGAAGAAGCCAAAAAGAATGATGAATGGCTGAAAGCAATGGAATGCGAGCTTTCTGCTCTCAACAGAGCAAAGACTTGGGAGTTCCAAGATCTTCCTAAGGGTAAAAAAACAATATGGTGTAGTTGGGTATTTAAGGTAAAAACTAAGAGCGATGGATCTCTTGAGAGATATAAGGCTTGATTAGTTGCAAAGGGATATAGTCAAAAATATGGGATTGACTATGAAAAAACTTTTGCCCCTTTGGCCCGAATAGTTACTGTTCAATGTCTCATTACCGTTGCCTCAATCAACAAATGAAACATCTATCAAATGGATGTTAAAAATGCCTTCCTAAATGGTGATCTGAATAAAGAGGTATATATAGATGCTCTACTAGGAATGGAGACTCCCAAAGGGAAAGTGCTCCGTCTTCGAAAAGCACTTTATGGTTTAAAATAAGCCCCCAAGGCTTGATACGATAGATTTAACTCCGTAATGTTAGAAAATGTTTTTTCTTCCTATTTCACTGACACTACCTTATTTGTTAGAAAAACCAATGCAGGGATTGTCATTCTGCTCTTATATGTGGATGATATGCTTATAACGAGAAGTGATTCTAAATGGGTTAAAAGCATAAAATCAATTTTGAAGGATAGGTTTGAAATGTCTGATTTGGGATTTCTATCTTATTTTTTGGGTATTGAAGTAGCATACTCTCATAGAGGGTATTTTTTATCTCAAACTAAGCTTGCCTCTGAGATTTTTGACAGGTCAGGTATTATGGATGATAAGGTTTGTGAAACTTCTGCTATAGTAGGAGCCAAAATGAAGATTGATGATGGTATTCCTCTCTCCGATCCCACCCCCTACAAACAGCTTGTGGGATCTTTGATGTATCTGAGTATTATTAGACCAAATATCTCTATGCAGTTCATACTGCAAGTCAGTTCCAACATGCACCAACATCAGTTCACATGAGTGCTATCTTGCGGATTGTGAGATACATAAAAGGCACACTAAACAAGGGAGTATTCTTATCCTCTTCTTTTGAATTAAAATTAATTGTTTATACTCACTCTGATTGAGGAGATGACCCAAATATCCGTCACTCCACCACTGTTTTTTGTGTGTTTTTAAGAGACTCGTTGATTTCATGGAGATTTAAGAAGCAATATCCTCAACATAAGCTGAATATCGTGCCATGACGACTACTACCATGGAGATTGTATGGATTCATCAGCTACTAGAAGATGAAGATATGAGGATTAATGTAGAAGGACCCACCAAGCTATGCTGTGATAACAAGAGTGCAATTTATATTGCCAAAAACCACACATTTCATGAGCGGACCAAACGCATCGAGATGGACTGCCACTATGTTCGAGAAGTATATCTAAAAGGAGTCATAGATCTTCCATATGTAACTTCAGAATATCAGCTGACAGATTTCTTCACCAAATCGTTGTACTCTCCGCGATTCAACTTCCTTTTTGGCAAACTTTCAGTCATTATGCCCTAAGTTTGAGGGGGGGGTGTTAAATTGTAATCCATAAGACAATGTATTTTATAATATATATTTTATATATATAAAAGAAGATACATATACATATATATTTCATATATATGTACATGTATCTATCTACTTATATATATAATATATATTTCTTTTGTGTATTAGCTATAGGGGTATTTTAGTCATTTTACACATATTCATGTCGTTGAATATGATTGCAATTCTTCCTTTTAATTTTTCTTATTTTTGTAACTTTTTCTTTTTATTTTATCCTTTTTTTATGTACTATTTCTGTACACAGTCAGTAGGTGACTGTGTACAGTGTACAACAATAGGTCACTGACTGTTGTACACAGGTAAGAATAAGAGGCGTTGGGCTGACTCCCAACGGCTCTAATTAGAGCTGTTGGGAATCAACCCAACAACTCTTATGAGTTGCTAAAGCTTATAAATAAGGACTGTAAGCCCATTGTAAAGGGTGAATTTCAGTAAGGAGTTGTCTCCATAAGCTTCTTTTGTGGTGTAAAGCTTATAAACACTCTACATTTATTGCATTTCTTTTGTGATGTAAAGCTTATAAACACTGAGCATTTATTTTGTGTCTTGAGTATTTGAATTATCAAGTTATTTGAAAACTTGATTGTTTGCAAGGATTCTTCACACAAACAGCTATGTCATAATGATAGTCGTTCATGAACTTAAAGGTTCATTTTTGATAGCGTGGGTTTCCTCCTTGGATGAGCACTTTGGATGTAGAACTGGGGGGTCCTTGACACCTATGTAACAGGGATTCGGCTAGCAGGGTGCCGCACCTGCGTCGAGATGCTGGTGCGGCACCAGGTGCGGTCAACCTGTCCCTGGGTGCGTTGACCGCACCCCGGGTCATTTCGGTTCATTTTTTTGGATTTTTTTTAAAAAAAATTTGCCCTATGAAATGGGCTGCGAAATTTTAAAAAAATTCTTGGGGGGTGGGGGCGCATCCCCCCTATAACCCCCCACCCGCGTCGGGGGAACCCCCGGACCCCCTTATATATATATTTACATTTTTGCCCCTGCCGCACCCCTGCACCCGGGTTTTTTGGAAGTGCCGCACCCGCACCCATGTGACATATCTTGACACATTGTATTTTTCCACACCCTATTAGCTAGTAGGTAGGATAGTCACCAACTTGCATTATGAGTTAAAAATCTTTTGCAAAATAAGACACGAGCAAACGGGTTTTTAATTTTTTAATCAATAAGAAATATTTTTTTATATTTTACTATTGAAAAATTACTTTTGGGATGAAGGCGTAGTTGTTGTTGTACTATTGAAAAATTATATTTTATTGAAATATTAATTAAAAGTATTAAATACTTATTAAATAACATTAAAATAATATTCATATGTGTCAGTGTCTCTGTCAGCATGTCATAGCATGTTAGTTTATTGTCATGGGGACACACAACCAAAGTGGCTGCCCCTGCGACAAAGCTAAACAAGATAACAAACAATATTCCTAGTAAATTTTAGCATTAACAGCTTGTACGTACATGTCTGTATATTTATGTTCTAATCTTGAACTTTAAGTTTAAACAAGTAGAACAACTTTTCTACCAAGTCATTAGCATTCAATATGGAAATGTCATGAGCATCCTTGTCTTTGCTAGGGTTTTAGGTGACTGCCTAAGAAGGCCGCATAGACTTCAAGTCTTCAACTCATGAGAAGGGATTCTGTGAGTGTTCCAGGAAACTCCATCTGCCATTTCCTAGAAAGAAAAAGGACATAACATAAATGGACTTTTGGTTCTTAACAAAAAAGGCATTTAAATAATTTAGAAATTAGAAGGTTAAATTGAGCAGTTAAACTGTTGTCTTTTTGTCATATATAAGTGTCGGTATTGGCCATAAAGGAGAGAGAGAGAGAGAGAGAGAGAGAGAGAGAGAGAGAGAGAGAGAGAGAGAGAGAGAGAGAGAGAGAGAGAGATCAACACTTCATGAACTTGAACATGAAATGAAGTACTGTTAATCATGCTGGAAGCCAACAGTTAAGAGTGTTTGACATGCTGCATAAGGCATCTACTGTGTTCAACAGTGTTGGACACTTTATTGTGCTAAGTGTCCAACTAGTGTCCACCTCTGTCAGTGCTGGTGTTCAACACGGTTGGACATTGGTACAATTTCCCCCCTAGAAGTGTAATGAAGAACGACACAGGGGAGGAAAGATTTTCATGCACGCATAGCAGTGTTATTAAAAATGCGCCTCAAGGCGCAAAAAGCGTGCCTCAAGGCGCAAAAAGCATGCCTCAAGGCACAAAAAGCGTGCCTCACCTCAAGGCGAGGGGCTTTATGCCTTGAGGCGCATGAATAAAATGCAGAAACTCCAAGGCGTGCACCTCATACGCCTTGAGGCGAGGCGCGCCTCAAAATGAGGCGTATACGCCTTTACTGCTTTTGGTCAAATTAGGGTCAAAGCCCAGATTTGACTAAAAGTTGGGGTATAAACAAAGAGCGCCCGACCCTAATTAGGGTTTTATTTTTGCATTCTGTTTCTCTCTCTCTCACGCAACTTCTCTCTCTCTCTCTCGTCGTTCACACGCAGACTCTCTCTCGTGGTTGAGCCCAGAAAATAGGTACGTTCTCTCTCGTCTCTCATGTATGTGACTGTGTGTATCACGCAACTTCTCTCTCTCGTCGTTCACACGCAGGCTCTTTCTCGTGGTTGAGCCCAGAAAATCGGTACGTTGTCTCTCTCTCGTCTCTCACAAAAAAAATCTACGATATGCCAACATAATGATGATAACCACTAGGCAGCATTACAGAAACAATTATGAATTCTGAGAAAAATGTTGGCAAGCAACCAACAATTAGACAGCCCCATGCCAAGAAATCAACTACCAGTTCGTAAATATTCTGGCGGTGTATAAGCAAGGTTCGTGCTATAACTCCTTCCATCTCTGCTGTTTTTCATAAGACCAAAGCAAGAAAGTCTTGGATCACCATCCTGCAAGTACAAATAAGAATATAAGCTGAAACACAACCACAGCCATGTGTGCGTGCATGTGTACATGCCCCACTAATGTTCTCAGGAAATTTTTGACAGGCGAGTATTTAGGGATAAAACTCATTTCTCCTGGAAAATATTGTGAGCAAGTCGTTGTTAAGACATATGTAATAATACATCTATATATATATATAAATATAGATGTATTCACCATAATACCCGATAAGGGTATTATGGTCTTTTCACAAGTACCCAATAGGGGTACTTGTTTTATTTCTTTTATTTTTCTGTTTTTTATTTTTTGTTTTTTTATTTTCTAAAATGTTTATTGGGATACCAAAGGGGCCCCACAATGGAGTCGTTGGGGCCACCAACGGTCACAATTGTGACCGTTGGGGGCTCCCAACGACTCTATTGGAAGCCCCCTTTGGTCTCCCTTTGCTTATAAATAGGGGGAACCCCCTTGTATCTTGAATTGCTTTTAGAGAGCTCCTCTCCAATAAAAGGGATATTCTTTTTATGTGTGTAGCCTTATTATAAGGCCCTTCGTATATCCCTTGGTGGATTTCCTCTCTTATGCTTGTTTTGTTTGTCCGTGTTGGACATAGTGAATGCATTGACATTCTTGGATTCTTCCGCATACTTCATTACATGGTATCAAAGCCATACGATCTTCTAAGGTAAAATCGTGTCTCTCTCTACTTCCTTTCTTTTTCACATCTTCATTTTGTAGCAATGGAAGTCAAGAGAGAAAGCACTTGAAGGTGATGCTCGTCTCAAGGCCATTGAAGATTATCATCACCAAATGGAAGATTGAGAGAGCAACCATGCAAAAATCCTAGCATGGTTTATGAATAATGTCGAACTTAAGGTATGTGCAAATATTGCAAAATTCCGCCAGGCAAATGAAGCTTGGTTTTTTATGAAGGGTATGTATACCCAAAAGGATCTTGCAAGAGCTTATTTTTGCAAGAAAAAGTGAGAACCACAAAACAAGGCGACATGAGCATACAAGACTATTATAGTGCTCTAAATCCTTTTTGGGATAAATTGGCTCTTTTAGAGTCTAAATGGGTGGCTACGGAGGATGTGAAACTAAGACAAAAACAAATCGAACAAGATAAATTATTTCAATTTTTATTTGGGCTTCGTCCCGAATTTGAACAAGTTAGATCCTCACTTCTCCATAGATCTACGTTTCCTCCTTTAGAAGAGGCTATTGCCGAAATTACTTAAGAAGAGATTAGGCATAGCATGGGTAAAAGCATAGACGAAGTTCTTGCCGTATCTAAACCCGACAATCATGTTAAAACATACAAGCCACCTCATTTTGGTAAGCAAAGGAGTGGTGGAAGAAAAATGATTATATGTCATCATTGTTATGAGCCGGGACATATTAAACCCGTTTGCCCAAAGCTAAATGGGGCATTCAAGCCAAAGGCGGCTTCCGTTGAAGAATCCTCCACCAAAGAAGATGAAGGCAAGAACGGGGATCTCAAAGATACTCTTGGTCAAATTTCCTTGGCTCTCCAACAAATTCTAAAGGCTACTTCTTCCACCTCCGGTGCCGCCATTGCCTCATCATCACCTCCCGGTACGTACTCTTGGATTTTAGATTCCGGAGCCTCTTTTCACATGACTCCTCATGAAAATGCATTAACCAACGTGCACACCAATTCAAAAATATCTTGTGTCTCTACGGCCGATGGAACTTTTCTCAAAATAAATGGTATTGGAACTCTCGATTCTAAAAATGTTCAAAATTTTCTTGTTCCAAAAGTTAGAATAGTTCCTAAATTAAATCTTAACCTCTTTTCCGTTTCCCAAATTGCCGACCATGGATGTGAAATATCTTTCTCATCCCAAGGGTGCTTTGTGCAGGATCTTCGGTCCGGGAAGCGGATTGGGCAAGGCCATAGGAAGGAAGATCTTTATTTTATGGATAACTTAATGCTTCCAAATACCTCATTTTGTCCTTATGTCCAAGACAAAAATATTGAAACTTGTCATAAAAGGCTTGGACACCCAAGTTACTCTAAAATATATCTTTTTCCTTTTGGAAACAAGTTTTGTAAAGAAAAAGATATTAATTGCAAAGATTGCATTTTTGGAAAATGAAGTCTATTTCTTTTCCTGTTAGAACCTTTGTGACAACAAGACCTTTTGAATTGGTGCATTCCGATGTATGGGGACCATCTCCGGTTCTATCCAAAGGTGGTTATTCATATTATGTTACCTTTATTGATGATTATACTAGATATGTATGGATTTATTTTCTTAACCTTAAATCAGAAGTTTTTAACTTCTTCAAAGAATTTCATGCAAAAGTTCAAAATCAATTTCAAAGTCACATATCCATTCTTAGATCCGATTCAGGTGGAGAATACTTATCAAATGAGTTCCAATCATATTTAAAACAACATGGCATTTGTCATCAAAAATCTTGTCCAAGAACTCCTCAACAAAATGGCCTAGCGGAAAGAAAACATAGACATATTTTAGAAACCACTAGATCATTACTCATTTCTAAAAATATTCCTAAAAGTTTTTGGGCCGAAGCCGTGTTAACCTCCACCTATTTAATCAATAGAATGCCATCTTCAAAATTGAACAATATCTCTTCTTATGAAAAGCTTTTCAATATGACACCCGATTACAATCGTCTTCGTATTTTTGGGTGTAAATGCTTTGTTCTTTTACATAAAAGAGATAAATTGTCACCTAAAGCAATAAAATGCATATTTTTAGGATATGGTGAAAATCAAAAGGGCTATAGATGCTTTGACTATAAAAAAAATAAGTTATTTGTCTCCAAAGATGTGACCTTTTTAGAAGATGAAAATGAATTTGAAATATTGGAAAAACCAAATGAAATTGATTATATGTTTATCAATGATCTTTTAGAAGATTCAAATGATGACTCTTTGAGTCATCCAGAATTTTTAGAAAATACTCGTAATAATGATTCTCATGATAATGATGTATCACCAACTAATGGTGACAATCTCCAAGTATACACTCGGCGTGAGGAAGCACAACCTATTAGTGCTTTAGAAAAATTCTTGCGGCTTAATGAACCCCTAGAAGAAACCTCCCTTAGGCGATCTTCTAGAGAATCAATTCCACCTAATAGGTTTGTCTCATATGAAACTCTCTCACCTAACTATATAGCTTGTCTAATAGCCTTGCATTCTTACTATGAACCTTCCCATTATAATCAAGCAAAAAATATTCCTCATTGGGTTGAAGCAATGAAAGTTGAACTAGATGCTTTAAATAAGGCTAAAACTTGGGAAATAGTTCAACTTCCTCCAAATAAAAAAGCTATAGGATGTCGGTGGGTCTACAAAGTCAAAACAAAAAGTGATGGTTCCCTAGAACGTTATAAAGCTAGATTAGTTGCTAAGGGATATTCACAAGAATATGACATCGATTATGAGGAAACTTTTGCCCCCGTGGCTCGCATGACAAGCGTTAGAACTCTAATTGCTGTAGCATCATCTAAGAAATGACCTATATTTCAATTAGATGTTAAAAATGCCTTTCTTAATGGTCAGTTGAATGAAGAAGTATATATGGACCCTCCACCGAGAATTAGTGTTAACCAAAGTCAAACTCTTCGTTTATTAAAAGCTTTATATGGCCTTAAACAAGCCCCTAAGGCTTGGTATGATAGATTTAGTGCTATCATGTTACAATTGGGATTTCGTTCATGTTATACTAACACTGCTCTTTTTGTTAAACGTGCAGGTAATAATATCATCATCCTTCTGCTTTATGTTGATGATATGATCATCACTGGCAATGATGAAAGTGGTATTCTTAATGTTAAAAATATGTTAAAACATAATTTTGATACGTCTGATTTGGGTTTTCTCAGGTACTTTCTTGGTATAGAAGTAGCATACTCTCCTCGAGGGTATATTTTGTCACAGATGAAGCTTGCTGCAGACATATGTTCCAAATCTGAGATTTCAGATGACAAAAAGGTGGAGATTCCCGAGGTTATCAATGCTAAACTACGACTGGAGGATGGAGTTCTGCTGGATGATCCTACGCCCTACAGGCAACTCATTGGCTCCCTCACCTATCTGACTATCACCAGGCCTGATATTGCTCATGTTGTGCACTCTGCAAGCCAATTTCAGCATGCCTCTACATCTGTGCATATGAGTGCTGTGCTTCGGATCATTCGATACATCAAAAATACTTTGACTAAAGGGCTATTCCTATCCTTACTCTCTTCCTTACATTTACTCGCTTATACTGATGCTGACTGGGGAGGAAACCCAAATGATCGAGTCTCAACTATTGGCTTTTGTGTTTTCTTAGGAGATTCGCTAATTGCTTGGAGATACAACAAACAACAGAAAGTCTCATTGTCTTCTACTGAAGCAGAATACAGGGCTATGGCAACTACTACAATGGAGCTTGTGTGGCTTCGAAGTCTTCTTCAAGATATGGGAGTCGAAATTACCGGTGCTTCGAAGCTTTGTTGCGACAACAAAAGTGCAATCTATATTGCCAGCAACCACACCTTTCATGAGAGGACTAAACATATTGAAATGGACTGTCACTATGTACGTGATGAATATCTTCGTGGGACAGTTACACTGCCATATGTCACTTCGGAATATCAACTTGCAGATTTCTTTACCAAAGCACTTCCTGCTCCTCGCTTCTTGTTCCTTCTTGGCAAACTTTCGGTCATCTCCCCGTAAAGTTTGAGGGGGGGTGTTAAGACATATGTAATAATACATCTATATATATAAATATAAATGTATTCACCATAATACCCGATAGGGGTATTATGGTCTTTTCACAAGTACCCAATAGGGGTACTTCTTTTATTTCTTTTATTTTTCTGTTTTTTATTTTTTGTTTTTTTATTTTCTAAAATGTTTATTGGGATACCAAAGGGGCCCCACAATGGAGTCGTTGGGGCCCCCAACAGTCACAATTGTGACCGTTGGGGGCTCCCAACGACTCTATTGGGAGCCTCCTTTGGTCTCCCTTTGCTTATAAATAGGGGGAACCCCCTTGTATCTTGAATTGCTTTTAGAGAGCTCCTCTCCAATAAAAGGGATATTCTTTTTATGTGTGTAGCCTTGTTATAAGGCCCTTCGTATATCCCTTGATGGATTTCCTCTCTTATGCTTGTTTCGTTTGTCCGTGTTGGACATAGTGAATGTATTGGCATTCTTGGATTCTTCCGCATACTTCATTACAGTCGTGAAGCTGTCTGTTCCCCTGTGCATGCTCCACTGGTCTCAAGAATTTCTTAGGGAGATTTTAAAATTCACTTCTCTTAGAGAAAAAAATTGCGAACAAATCAATGATGCTGTACAGGGACTCTGCAAGCTATAAACAAAGTCCAAAATTTTCAGCTATTTCCAGCCTCTTCCAGTTGAGAGAAGGGCACGTTCTCTCAATTAAACAACTAAGACTAAATGGGGCCAACAAACTTTTCTAATACAGGATTCTTGCTGCACTTGAGACAAGCATACATTATTACCTGATCAAAGAGAACTCTGTATGCATTGAGATCATGATACAATGGATGACCTTCACTACTACAATAGTCCAAAGCCTCAGCCATATAAAGAGCAACTCGTAGGCGCATAGCCCACTCAATTGTCTGTGTTTCCCCTAAAACAAAACAAACAAACATGAGAGAGCATCAGAGATGAAAACCATCTTGAAGATAGACTCATTCATAGAGTTCTAAAACTAAGAGAATACAACAAATATCACAGACACATACACACACAAAATTAACATTGCAGTGCCTAAAATCTGTGTACTTTTGTATAGTCCTGCAGTACATAAATATTGAAATCTATGCTTGACATCACAACTGGGAAAAGATCACCGAGTATACAAACCAAATTGACATGGATTTAGAATAGGGATAAAAAATAAACACGAAATTTTGAAATTAATTAAATATTCTAAAACACACTTTTAATCATGGTTATTTAATCCATTGAATTTATCAAAGCACATTAATCATTGAAATATCAAAAACTACGGGAACATAAAAAGAAGCAACAGAAGTTGTTGCTGGAAGAAATATGCTCTTTAAAATGACTGACTTCTTGAAGTAAGATTCTAACCTGATATCTAGGTTTCCTTACAATGTTGGTAAGAGAACAAATAAACAAACATCAGTTTGCTTATTTGTAGGAAACTTGATCAGCATACTGTTACTCTGTTTCAAGTTTGCATTCTGTTACTCTGTTTTATTATTTAAATATGTTGATTCATGTTAGATTGTTACTCCCTCTGATCTTTTAAGTTGATTTTTATATTGAATTTAGATGGGAGATAAATACTTTATGTCTCCCCTTTTTAGCTTTTCCATGGGTTCTTTCTTTCTTTTTACTTCTTTTCTTGATGCTATTTTTTACATTTTAATTTGTCCATCGGAAGCCATTGATTTTATAAAATCTGTGTATGTGACTGTGTGTGTCATGCATGGTTGCATGCTATGAAGGAATTTGATCTTTGCACGTGTGTTCTCTTTTTAGTGGCAAGTAATTCAAATTGGTTCCTAAATAAAAAAAAATTAAACTAACAATTTTCTAGTTCTCATTGACTTCGTTTGTTTGTGTTTCCATTAGTTTTCAATTTATATATATTGATTCTTATTGTATTTTTGCAGTTGAACAATGAGAAGAGATGTAGGATGAGATCATGGAGTTAAAGTTCCAAATCCCACTAAAGATCCCAAACTCGTAGTATATGTAATTTGCAATTACTGTCATAAACAGACTACGGGAGACATCTATAGGTTAAAACATCACTTAGCTGGCACAAAACATGGTGTAAGCATGTGTGAAACAGTTCCACCTGATGTGAAGAGATTTTTTTAGAATCATCTAAAGGATTAGAAACAAAAAAAATAAGAGGAAGAACAAAACAAGTTGGATATCAGGAGAAGTGTTTATTTTGGATCATCAACCGGCGATAATGTGAATAAAGAAACCAGTGGATCATGTAGTGATGCAAAAACAAGCACAGGTGGTCCTATAGACCTCTTTGCGAATAAAGAAGCACGACAAACCACAATAAACATTGCTTTCAAAAGGGATGAAAAAAAATGTATGTCGTGCCATTGGTAGATTTTTTTTATGCAAATGCCTTATCATTTAATCTTTGCAACAATCCATATTTTGGTGCAATGGTAGAAGCTATTGCAAATTATGGGCGATGGTTCAAACCACATTCTTATCACGAGATCAAAACATGGATTTTGAAGGACGAGGTTGATTATACTCACAAAATTTTAAAAGAGTTAAAAAAAATGTCCAAAGGTTAGTTGCAGCATTATGTTAGATGGTTGGACAGATGAAAAATGAAGAAACTTAATTAATTTTCTCTTGAACAGCTCATCTGGAACAATATTTTTGAAGTTTGTTGACATAAGCGACATGAAAAAAACTGGTGCAAATTTGTGTAAGTTGTTTGAAGAAGTTGTTAAAGAAGTTGGTGAAAGTAATGTGGTGCAATTCATTATAGATAATGCACCAAATTATGTTGCAGCTGGGAATATGCTAACAGCAGGAAAAACATGTTTTTGGACACCATGTGCAGCGCATTGCTTGGATCTTATGTTAGAAGATATTGGAAAGATATCAATTTTTAAAGATACAGTGGAAAAGGCAAAAAAAATTACAAGATACATTTATAGTCATGCATGAGTATTAAATTTAATGAGAAAGTTCACAAAGAAGAAAAAACTTTTACGTCATGCCGTCACTCGTTTTGCCATAACATATCTCACACTTCATAGTATTTGATGTTATAAGAAAGAGTTAAAGTCGATGTTCTTATCTTCAAATTTTAGATCATCTAATTACTATAAGAAATCTGATGCTAAAAACATTTCTTATATTGTTCTTAATGATCATTAAGTTTTGGGCTGCCATATCATATGCAATTAAAGTTACACTGCCTCTTGTGAAAGTGTTGTGATTAGTTGATGCAGATGAACCTACTATGAGATTTTTGTATAAGGCAATAGATAGAGCAAAAGAAGAAATTGCTTCAAACTTTGAAAAGGTTGAAAGAAAATATAAACCTATTTGGGATATCATTGATAGACGATGGGACTTGCAACTTCATAAGCCTTTGCATGCAGCTGCCTATTATTTAAATCCACATTTTCATTATGCTGACAACTTCAACCTAGATGGAGAAGTGATGAGTGACTTTTATGATTGTGTTGAAAATTTGGTTTTTGATGCAAATATTTGGTTGAAAATTACAACACAAATCGATGCATTTAAAAAGGCAAAGAAGTTGTTTGGTAGAGAGACAACTGTTACAACAAGAAAATTAAAAAGTCCTAGTAAGTTTACAATTATGTTGTTATTTGTCAATATTTTTTTATGTTTTTGTTAATTATGACATTCTTAATGTTTTTATTATTTTTTATTGTTTTATTTGAATGCAACTGATTGGTGGAGTTCATTTGGACACGAAAATCTTGAGTTTATGAATTTTGCAATTCGAATTCTAAGTTTGACGTGCAGTGCATCGGGCTGTGAGAGGAATTGAAGTACTTTCTCATTGGTTTGTGACATTGTATTTTATTTTTGAAACACATTTTTATAAGTTTAATTATCTTATAATTGATTATCAATGATTTGAAATTATAGATACATACAAAACGAAGGAATAGACTTGAACAAGTGAAGATGAATGCATTGGTTTTTGTAATGTACAATATGAAATTAAGAGAGAGAAATATGAGAATGAGGGCTACTAAAGACCCTATATGTCCAGATCATATAGACTCAGACGATGAGTGGATTGTGGAGAAGGAAGATCCAGTGTTGCCTAGTGATCCCAATTAGTTGGAGGATTCATGGTTGGATCCAAACTTTGACATAAATGCCATTGAGCATGTGCCTATTGAAAAAGTCACTTCACCTCATGATTTACAAAGTGGTTCTAGGCAAGAGAGGTCTTCAAGAGATCGAGGTAAAGCTATATTCCTTTTACCTTGTTATGAATATAAGTGTATTTTTTTAATTATATAACATAAGTATTTAATACATGATTTTTTTATTGAAGGAAAAAGAAAAGCAAAGGAAGTTACCGAGGACGTGGAGGAAGAAAGTGCAGACGATGAAGAGTCAGATAATGAAGATGAATGAGAACCTATTTATATGGATTCCTCAGATAATGACATTGAAGACTTAGATATTGATGATGACGAGACACAAGAAGAGTCTAGGCCCTAATTCATATTATAGAGCTATGACCATTTATATGTTTTTTGGGTCTTTGAGTTGTAATTATGAATGTTAACACTTTCATTTTGAAGAGTTTTAAATAAATATATTAACATTTGATTGTTAATGTTAACATGCATTTTCTAATTATGACATGATGTTGTCAGTGCTAATATGCATTTTGTTGTTAATGTTAATTTTTTATTGAATAATTGCTCATATTTTATTTCTTAGATACTTACATAGATCAAGTTGTTGCATTAATATTACTTTTACATGTTAATCTCATATTTTTTCCGTATTTATTTGAGATTTTTTATTTTTTGTTGGTTGTTGCTTCATCAATAAAGCATTTTTCATTTATTTATAATGTTAGATAATTTTTATAGTTTTTTTAAGTTTTAATAAAAAAAATTTGAGGCTTACACTTTGCTCCTCGAGACTTATGCCTCACCTCAGATTTTGGTGGAGCGCCTCGCTACGCCTCAATGCTTTTCACAACACTGACGCATAGCTTTCCAGATGCACTTAATTCAACACTTGCACCAAAAAGAATTTAAGCATTAGATACACTGATTAATCAATTATTTATTTTCCCTGGAGTGTGACTTAAATAACTCCTCTTGATTTCTTGAACGTTGGAAATCGACTTGTCTGACAACCTTGGATCAAGTTCATGCATGATACAATAATTAATTGCTTAGTTGTCAAAGGTGCCAAGGGGGGGGGGGTTGTGGTCTAGTTGGACTAGTCGGTATCCCAAATTAAAATTAAATAAAGCATACAAAATATCTAAACAAGCTGCTAAAATTAATAACAAACATGTATGCAACATAAAATCAATCAACAATAAGCAATAGACAAAACATAACATGTCGTCGAACATTGTAAAACAATTATATTAAATAATCTGCTCAAAAAATAAAAAATAAATACACAATTGAATAAACAAACCATACAACTAACAATGTGAATGAACAATATACAAAAAATAAAATCATATATACAAAAAAATTAACAAGTCAACAGTAGACATAATATAAACAATAGACAAATAAGAAGAAAAACAAACAATTGAATAAACAAACTATGCAACTAATGACTTTCTCAAAAAAATTAAGAATAAATGAACAATTGAATAACCAAACCATACAACTCACAAAGTGAATAAACAGTATACAAAAAATAAAATCATGTATACAAAAAAATTAACAACAATAGACATAATATAAGCAATAGACAAATAAAAAGAATAAATGAACAATTGAATAAACAAACCATACAATTGATAACCTTCTCAATGTAAATAAGAGGCAAGTAGGCATCCATATAATTTAAACACAATTAAAGCCTTAACAATATTAAGTTCACATCCAAGTCATACTAAAATGTCACAAGTCATAATTAAACTATTGAGAGTTCATGATAACTAAAAACATTACATGTAACCAATGTCTTATATCTTGATCCATCTCGTTTGTTTGAATTGCATATTTGGGCTTAAATTGGAGCAAACATGAGCTCTAACTTTGATCATCATGGTTTAGATCATATTACTTTATCGTGTCAATTTTTTGTTCTATAAACTCATGTTACCCAATTGAGTCCAACTTAGATGCAATCCATATACATCAAATACATTCATGCATAAAAACTATGAAATTAGTTCTTATCCAAACAATGATAATCTGATTCTGTTTGATTATGTTGTAAACAGTAAACATAAAACACATCAGAGCGAGGCTGAAGAAGGCATCACAACCATAGCTATCAGTTTGTCTGTATCCATACAATTGCTACTCATAATAGAAATGAGTGTACTTATCTATACAAGTGATTGCACAGTGGGTCACAAATTGGGAGAATGTGCATGATTGCTCTGAGGATTTTTCTTGGGAGATTTTTAAAGGAGTGATTTTTCTTGAAAAAAAAAATCTTCATGATGGACTTTAGAACTCAAGAAGTTGCAAAAATGAAAATTTAACAAATGGACCTAAAAATGTGTTTTTGCTCTCTTTTCTTGCTCTTCATAAGTTCCTTCCTTTCTTCTTCTTCCTTCTTCCACGTCCGTCCTTCTCTCTTTCAGCTACTTCTTTCCTGCTTTTTTCATTTGGATAGAATTCATTAAAACCTATGAGGCCCAATAACACCTGAGAATGGATCTTTTGACCCTATCATAAATCCTTGAGACATGTTTCCAAGTTTGCCTCCCAATTTTTTTTTTAACAAAAGTTAAAAATTCTCTTTTAATATCAAATATTGCCCCTTGACAAACCACATCTCAGCACTTACGATGTTTGCAAGTTTTCTTAAATGGGCTTGGGTGTTCATGCTGTTTGGATTACGGAATGTTGATAGACATTTTATTTGATTTTTAGGTTTCTAATAGGAAAATTGAAAAACTTGCCAAGTTTTGACAATCATCAATTTGACTTGGTTTTTGGACCAAATCAAACAATTTTCATCCAGTTGTTTCTATGTATAAATGTTTTGCTTATTTTGTATTTTTAAACACTCAAATACAGGCTTATGGAACTGTCAGGAAAAACTTGAAACAGTTGTGTTCTTTTTAGTGCAATATTATCATGGATTCATGATCATATTGCATTGTTTTTAAGATAGAGATATGTTGAAAATATCATGGCTTTGTGCTTGGAAATTTATGCTAGTCGATTTTGTTCTGATAGAAATTATCATTTATTTTTTTTATCTTTTCTTTCTCTGAAATATTGGTTACTATATTAATTATAGCATTTTGATTGTGGCAGAGAAGGAGAATTTGTGCTTATATGGATTTCCTAATGAGTCTTGGGAAGTTAATCCCCCTTCAGAAGAAGTACCTCCAGAGCTTCCCGAACCAGTGTTAGGCATCAACTTTTCTAGGGATGGCATGTTGGAAGAGGATTGGATTAAACTTGTGGCTGTTCACAGTGATTCATGGCTGATAGCTCTTGCCTTCTATTTTGGGCTACGATTTGGGTTTGATAAAAATGACAGGTATGTCTTGTTCAGGTTCCTGTTTTGTGTTTTTTATGGAAAGAAGAAAAAAGAAAGAATAGAAAGAGATTTCTCTAGAAATTCTCATCCAACATTTTTGTTACCTATTTTTTAGTTCTTGCTGGCCATTTCTTCCTCTTCTTTGTGCAACTAGCATACCTAGTGCCATGTTTTGGCAATAGTAGGCAAGATTGTGGTAGATGCTGCATAGTTTTAATTTGGACCAATTTATTTGTTTTCTTTGAACCGCTTGAGGCATTGTTGAAATATTTTATATAAGCGTTTCATTATGTGATTTGTTCTGTCATGCATGATTTTTCTTGTGAACTGTGGTTGATGCATCCTGCTGTAGCTATGGCTTATTGCACAAGTTGCAAGCATCTACTGCTCCATACATCTTATCCTGTTGTTTGATGCCCTCTATGGTTTGAAGAAGTTTTCAAGTTATCAGAATGGTGATACCTTCCAGTATTTGTCAGATGTGATATTTACATGATGGAGCTTGATTCTCACTTTCCCATGCTAAATGTGAAACCCGATTTGAAATAGTGAAAGAGCTTCAAATGATGAATTTGTTCTTTTTGCAATGGTAATCCTTGTTTCTATCCTCATTATTAGTGTGTTCAAGGATGTATCTTCACATCAGCTTGTTGCTGCATCCTCTCAAATATTTATTCATCTCTTTCACTCCATTGTGATGTTTCAAGGGGGTGGGTGGTGGAAAGAGTGTCTTCTTGTGCGCTTAATGTAACGCCCCAAAATTTCGACTTGTGATTTCAAAAACCTTATCGAAAAACCTTTCAAAGATTTAAAGTTTTAACTTTTAAAAACGGCAGCGGAAGACATTTAGAAAGGAACACAAGTCAACAATCCTGGGTACGTTACCTGAAAAACCATCATTCACATGTACAACAACTTAAAGGAATTTAAGAAATAAGGCAATAGATTAAAAATCTGTAGTTTATTACAAAAATGAGCATTTTGTCCCAAAGTTCAATAAATCTAAAGAAAACTCCAAAAAGATCCAGAGTCAAGCCGCCAACAGAAAGAAGATAAATCTTGATCCATATTGCACCACGCCATCGGCCGCCAGTGAAGTCCTACTCCTCACCTGCCCATGAAATGGGTCAGTTTCATAACAAACCAGTAGGTGCACGAACAGATAAGTAGAATGAAAATAAAACAGGACATTCATGAGATAAGGAGTTATGATATTTAAGCAATCAATACAATTGTAATCTAGTCTAACAAGTGTAATATGTGCAAAGAGTTGTTAGTTGAAGCAGTGTAAGTCTTAGTCATCTACAACTATTCATGAAGATATTCTTTAAGTTCTGAAATTAACTGGCCTGTGGGTACGCACAGACGCGAAACGTAGAAACAGCCGAGACCGATCCGGGGGTTTATTATGTCAGGTGTTTTCATTAACCCGGATGGCTGACTGAGTCCGCTCCTAAGGGGACGGTCAGTGACCAAGAGAGTAAATCCCCAAAGGCATTCGTGGCCCATGGATGCATCCAACTTCTGCAGAAGTGCTTGGGAGTTACCACCTAGGATAATTTATGGTAATCCCAATTCCCCTAACTCCGATGACTGGGGAAAACCGAGTCTTTTGCCTGTGGGGTGGTTGTTTACAACCTATCCATCAGAGTCTTTGTACCATCCATCCTCTCCCTTGATGAACCGTGAAGATCGGATGGGTACGACGGGGGTTTCTTAACCGTCGCCCCATCCTACATGCTCTGGTCCATCAGACCCACTCGAGCATCTTGCCTGTGAAGGCGAATGGTCACCATTTATGTGATCTCAACATTGTGCTAATTGCACTCATCGAGGTTGTTACAACCTCATCCTCCAACCATCGTAACCCACATGGGACGTACTTGTCCAAAAGTACGATTGTACCTCCCTAGAGGTACGACTACGATGAGAGGGCAACATATAAAGTTTTATGATTCTTTTGGTTCATAAATGACATGTATTACTCTTTTGAGAAATTTGGCCTGTGGAGGCCAACATTAACTCATCTATATAAAGTGTTGAGTTCCTAATTCAAGGTTCTCCATGACCTCTCGTCAAATTTATACCATACCTGCTTTAAGGTTTGGTTATAACAATAATAGCCGTGGTTTTCTTTCCAGAAATGAGTCTATTCACAAAGTCTACCTTAAGTATGCAGTTTCAAAAGAATAAGCATGCCGAACAGACAATCACGAGTTAAGTAATCCTACACGTAAACAGGTATGCCAATTAAACTACTTGATTCTTTCTAGAATGAGTCTAACCACAGAATTTACATTAAGCATGCAATTTCAAAAGAATCAAAATGAGTAAAACTTTGACCAGCCAATACTTCTTCAGATAAGCAGGTATGTAAAATAACTTTTCTATCTCCGAAGTCTTATTTTATTTTGTTCATATAACTTTTTCGTGCGACTTTCCCCTACCTCGGGATGTCGTGCAATTGCGTGCGTCTATGCGTGTAGATGATACGAGGCTCGGGCCGCGGAGCCAGAGCGGGGGTCCGATGCGAGGTCTGCAACAGTGCTACGTTAATTATCATGCGGAGAAGTAGAAAAACAAGCCTGTCAATAGAAAAAGAGAGAGGCAACAGGGGTGTGACTCTGCTGGCCGAAAACAGACAAGCGACAGGGGACAAGCCCTTGCCTGCCGACAATAGCGGGGCGACAGGGGATGAGCCCCTGTCGAAAATAGCGTGGCGGCAGGGGGCCAGCCCCTGCCGACCGCAACGAGGCGACAGGGGTCCAGCCCCTGCCGTCAGCAACGAAGCAGCAGGGGCTGAGCCCCTCCCGACAGCACCGAGGTGGCAGGGGGCCAGCCCCTGCCGACAGCCACAAAGTGGCAGGGGCTGCGCCCCTGCCAACAACATGAAGTGGCAGGGGCTGAGCCCCTGCCGACAACACAAAGTGGCAGGAGCTGAGCCCCTGCCGATAGCACGAAGGGGGCAGCAAAAAGGGGTGTCGCAGGGGCCACAGGTCCCCTGCCGGCACTCCGGCGAATCCCAGAGGGAGAAGGGGACGACAGGGGCCCCGTAGGCCACCTGTCAGGCCCCCGATGGGCACAGGGGGTGGTGGGAGGCCGCGGCAGGGGCTGTGAGCCGCCTGTCGGCCTCTCGGCGAGGTGACAGGGAGGGGGTGAGGAAGAGAAGAGGGAGGAGAAGAGGGCGGCGTACCTGGGAGGCGGTGGCCGGCGTCGGCGGCGGGGCGCAGTGACGGCAGGTCGGCACGAGGAGGAGGAAGCTTGAGAGGGGAGGCATGCCTCCCCTCGCCCTCCTGCAATGCTCTTAAAGAGCTCGGGGGGCGATGAAAGGGGAAACCCTGGTGGGTTTCCCTAATCTACCCGAAAACGAAGGGGGAGAAGAGGGGGGGGGGGGGGGTTGCGGTGCCCGAAAGCTCGGGTGAGCTTGGGTTACTTAAAACCCCAATAAAAAAAGGGGCCCGGGTCGGGTCCGGACCCGACCCGGCCCGGGTCCAAACAAATTTTTTTTTTAAATGGGGTTTTACACTTAATCTCTGTTCTTTTGCTGTGTGACTTTTTTGAAGCACAAGCTACTGGCAGATGTTTGGATCACACCAATCATCAAAAGATGGGCTGAAAGGGAGCATATGTAATTTAGGTTTTTTAATGTTGGGTGATGGATAGGTTTAAAGTTAGGGTTAGTTTCCGGAATTGTTATTGTTTTCCAATGTGCATTTTATTGCTAAAATCTTTGGCCAAGGTCTTCTTGTGGGTTGGTTTTCTAAGGTTCCACGTAGGATTGAGGTTCATCTCCTGGGGACTTTTGTGTGAATAAGGAGTCTCCAAAAAAATTTCACTGGCATTGCTCTACCCTCATGTGAAATTAAGGTTTAGAAGAAGTGTACTCTGATCTTTCTTCTGCCATTGCATGCCTATTGTGTTTAGACTAGTATTAGGGGTAGTTGGGTTATTTTAACCATAATTCTTCTTTTACTCTTGTAGAGACATTTCTCTGTTTTGTCATTCTTGTTTATGTTAAGTTCACACAAACTATTCTAATTTGCTTCAGTTTTGGTGAACTTTTAAGCTCATTTTGTTCATTTTTCTGTTCACCATTTTGCCAGAAAACTATACAATCTCATCCTATGCCTTCTGGAAAGAAATGGTATATCCTGGAATGCCTTTTGTTCTAAGGATGCTCATGAGAGGCACATTAGGTGTTTAGGATAAGAATTAAGGCTTAAAATTGAACAATTGACTGCGATATTTGTCTCTCAACTCTCGTAGGTACTATTGCAATTATTAATTGTTTAACAGCCCAATATACAGTCTTCTCCTATTTTGCACGTGCCAAGAAAGTAAACTGCAGAGTAAGGGGCTGCTAATTTTTATGGAAGGGGATGTATGACACCCCACATTTGGGAAGTCAAAAGGTTATCTCGGGACCTGTTGGTGTTGGTGGGTTTGGTATGTGATAAATTGGACACGAGGTATTTCATCTCAAAATGGTAGTGCTGTTTTTTTTTTTTTATGAGTAGAGATGGCAGGGAGAGGTTCTGAGGGCCAAACTATGGTGGCTTCTATATAGTGGAAATAGTTGGCCAAATTGTTAAAAGGCATCTGAAGTATGAGTTACAGAACTGGATCTAAGAAAATAACAAGGGTACTTCGGCTGTTTGGTAAAGAAAGAAAACAATAAGAAATAAAGATTAAATTTTTTAAAAATATCAGAATAAAGATAATCCGGAAAAGGCCGTTATGCAGTTTCAACCAAAGACAATTTTTGATGTTTTATGTCTTCATTCTAAGCCAAATATCATACTAACCAATCTTGAAAGGTGATGGATAACAGACTCCTTTGTCCACAAGTTTCAACCAAAAACAAATGATGTACCAGTTAGCAACCTCAGATCCAAAACTCCTTCTTTTCTATCTTTCTCTTTTAAATTTTAATCTGTGATCTGCAGTATAATCATGTGACATTGGTTCCAACAGGAAAAAAGAGCGGGGTGGGTGGGTAGGGGGCCTGAAAAGTAACAAAGCTTGTTTGTCACAGGTTATTATGGCATTCACGTCAACTTGGTTTGCCGTCAGTAAAATCTGGGTGGACATCACTACTTTTTGGTTGATCAAGTGTTGCATAATGTCCCACTATACTTCCATTCTCTTTGCTGATTATTAAAACAGAGCACACCAAAGCTCTCCCATTGTAAATGAATATTTCTGGGTGTGTTTGGTCAGTAATTGTCACATCTATCATTTCTTATTTGTTAGATGCCTTCTTTTTCGCAGTAATAGGTCATCAGTTCAATCTATCTAGCCCCAAGGTCACTTGTTGCCTGTGTTAAAATCTAATGATCCTTATATATATATATATATTATATTATATATATATGTATATGTATCTATCTAAGTATATATATTAATATATTTTCGAAACCCGATAAAGGGTATTTCAGTCTTTTCTCATTTTGCGCATATTCTCATTTGAGAATATGACTGTATTTTGCTTTCTTTCAATTCTTTTTAGCTTTTCTTTTTTCTGTTTGTATTTTGTGTCACATGGGGGGCCCCTCAACATAGACGTTGGAGCCCCCTCCACACACACACACACACACTCCTCCAACATTGTATAAATAGGGGTGCTCCCCTTCTATTTTTTTCTCATGCTTTTGTAAAGCCCCTCTTGGGACCCAATATATTGAAGTTGATATTTTTTATGCTCTTGTGCATTTGTATCCGTGCCTTTGTGCACTTGTGAGAGTTCTCTTTTGTGCCTTTGTGCATACTTCGTGTTTTTAGCATTGTGTTTATACAGAGAATCTTTTTTTATAGAGATTTTTACATGGCATCAGAACAAGGTTGCTTGGGAAGGAAAATTGTGTGATTCTTCACAATATCGAGTGCCTTGAAAAGCGTGCCTTCAATTTTTTTCGAGATTGGCGTGAAGACTTCTCTTCATCAAATATTTTAGAAGATTACTACAACAAGAGTTGAAATCTCTTTGTGGTACGTATTTTTCTCCTTCATCTTATCTCTCTAATGGGTGAAAAAGATTTCTATTTCTCTCTTGGCTTTAAGCTCAATGGTTCTAATTATCACGTATGAGCCGGTAATACGGAAGCCTATATTAAACAAAAAGGGCTTTGGGGTTATGTTCAAGGCTCGATTCCGGAACCGAAGCAAAAAATTACTTTGGTTGAAAGAAGAGAAATCAAAATTCTTGAGGGAGATGAAAGAACAAAGGTTCTTGAAGAATATAGCAAAAAACATGAGTGGGATATGAAGAACTTCAAGATTTTGTCTTGAATTTTCTCATCCGTTGAGACTAGAATCAACGCCAATATCATAAAGTTTAAAAAGGCTTCTCAAGCATGGGAGTACCGTGAGAAGATGTACACTTCTAGAGACTTGTTGCATAGGTATTACCTCCAAAAAGGGCACTAACCCTTCTTCAAGGAGAGATGACTATAAGGGAATATTTTGCCGAGCTTTTATCCATTTGGGATGAGCTTGCTATGCTCGAACCTAAGTGGAGTGGAGAAGCCATAGAGCTTCGTTATAATCAACTTGAAGAAGATCGTTTTTTCAACTTTTTGAATAGACTAAGGCCCGAGTTTTTGCAAATTAGATCTTCTCTCCTCTCCTCCTTCACTTCTCCCTCTTTTAAAGACGTCATTACTAAATTAAGTGGAGAAGAAACTCGTATGGACATTAGCAAGCAAAATCCAAGTGTTCTTGCAATGCCTACAAATCAAGATGAGTGTGATGGAGCTAATACCGTTTCTAGGCCCGGGAACAACTTGTAATGAAGAGGGGCGGAAGCACCAATAAAGCAAAACACTCTTTAAGAGTGATCACAAGAGCCAAGAACACAAACACTAGAAGTGTATACAAAAAACCCACAAAAGGAGAAATGACTTAAAGTCATAAGTTGAATATTATTGAAGAAAGAAAGAAGAGGGTAAAAAACCCCATGCTCATACAAGGGAAGGCCTCCTCTATTTATAGAGGAGGAAGCCAAGAACAAGGGACCACAAGGGGGCTCCCATCTTGTCGTTGGGAGCCCCAACGACAAGAAGGGTGGGGCCCCTTGTGGTCTTACAAAAAGTAAAATAAAAAAAGAAAAAGAAAAAGCAAAAAGTAAAAAAGGAGAGAAAGAGGAGAGGTGAGGGTTTATATGAGGATTTACCAAAATACCCCTATTGCGTATTTGGAAAATAAGAAAACAAAAAAGGAATTATGTATAGATATACATATATGTATATATATACTTATATATATACGTATGTATATATATATATAAGTATATATATATATTTATATATACATAATTTAACATGCCCCCTCAAACTTTACGGGGAGAAGACCGAAAGTTTGCTAAGAAGAAACATAAATCGTGGAGTTGGGAGCGCTTTGGTGAAGAAGTCAGCCAGTTGATATTCTGAAGTAACATATGGTAATGTGATAGTTCCCCTGAGATATTCGTCTCGAACATAATGGCAATCTATTTCGATATGCTTGGTCCGCTTGTGAAAAGTATGATTGCTTGCAATGTATATCGCACTTTTGTTATCACAACAGAGCTTGGTGGGAGAGGAAATGAGGACGCCCATGTCACCAAGGAGACTTCTAAGCCATACGATTTCCATAGTTGTCATTGCCATGGCCCGATATTCAGCTTCAGTGGATGATAGTGAGACTTTTTGCTGCATCTTGCATCTCCACGAAATGAAAGATTCACCTAAAAAAATGCAAAGACTAGTAGTTGAGATACGATCATTGGGATTTCCTCCCCGATCAGCATCAGTAAAAGCAGTTAATTCAAGAGATGATGAAGAGGATAAGAAGAGTCCCTTAGAGATGGTATTTATTTTTGATATATCACATAATTCTCATTACGGCCTCCATATGAACTGAAGTAGGTGCATGCTGAAACTGACTTGCAGCATGAATGTCATGAGCTATATCTGGACGGGTGATGGATAAATAGGTGAGAGATCCAATTAATTGACGGTAGGGGGTTGGATCCTCAAGAAGAACACCGTCCTCAAGTCCTCAAGTCTCAGTTCAATTCCTAAAAAATATCTCAAATATCCAAGGTCAGACATATCAAAAGTTTCTTTCAACATAGACTTCACATCATTTACCCCCTTTTTGTCACTCCCAGTGATGATCATATCATCAACATACAACAGAAGAATAACAATGAAATCACCTGTCTTCTTAACAAAAAGAGCAGTGTCAGTATAACAAGAAGTAAATCCTAAATTGATTAATACATTACTAAACTTGTCATACCAAGCTTTAGGAGCTTGCTTAAGTCCATATAAGGCCTTATTTAATTTTAAAATTTTTTCATTTAAATTCATACCCGGAGGTGGTTCCATATATACTTCTTCATTTAAATTTCCATTTAAAAAGGCGTTTTTGACATCAAGTTGAAAAATTGGCCATTTTTTAATAGAGGCTATTGCAATAAGAGCTCGAACACTAGTCATTCGAGCAACTGGGGCAAAAGTTTCATCATAATCTATCTCATACTCTTGGGCATATCCTTTGGCCTCTAACCTAGCCTTTATCTTTCTAATGAGCCATCACTCTTAGTTTTTACTTTAAAAACCCATATGCATCCAATGAGTTTCTTGCCATTGGGAGGATCAATGATTTTCCAAGTTTCTGCCTTTTTAAGTGCATTAAGTTTCAGTTCCATTGCTTCATTCCAATGAACATATTGTTTAGCATCATTATAATGAGATGGTTCATGAAATGAGTGAAGAGCTAGCAGACATGCTCGAAATTTGGAGAAAAAGAATCATAAGATACAAATCTATCATGCTCGAAATTTGGAGAAAAAGAATCATAAGATACAAATCTATTTGGTATTTTAGAAATACGATTTGATCTTCTTTGAGAGGATTCTTCAATCGACTCATTTTGAGAGAATTTTTTAAGGGCACAAGGTGGATTACTCTCATTCCTTCTAGAGTAGACTTGTGTTTGTCTTGGTACATTTTCTTCTAAACTTTGGTTATCATTTGGAGGTTCGAAATGATCTTCTATGAGAGATTCACTAGATTCAACATGACCATCTATGATGTTTTCTTGAGGTAACAAGTCAAATAAAAAAGAATAGTCAAAATTTTCATTTGGTTTATGCGAAAAACCATTTTCTTCTTCTAGGAACGTGACATCTTTTGAGATATAAAGTTTGTTTTTTAGTATGTCAAAACATCGATAACCTTTTTGTTTTTCGCCATATCCTAAGAAAATACATTCAATTGCCTTAGGAGAAAGTTTATCATTTTTGTGAGTTAGAACAAAGCATTTACATCCGAAAATTCTTAGTCTTTTATAATCGGGAGACATATTGTAAAGTTTTTCAAATGGAGAAAGATTTTTCAAAGAAGATGAAGGCGTTCTATTGATAAGATATGTTGAGGTTAGAACCGCTTCGACCCAAAAGGATTTTGAAATATTTTTTGAAATTAATAAAGTTCTTGTGGTTTCTATTATATGTCTATGCTTTCTTTCTGCAAGACCATTTTGTTGCGGAGTATTTGGACAAGAACGTTGATGGAAAATTTCATTTTCTTTCAAATAGATTTGAAATTCATTGGACATGTATTCGCCTCCTGAATCGGATCTAAGAATTGATAGATTTCCTAAAAATTGATTTTTAATCATTGCATGAAATTCTTTAAAGGAGAAAACTTCGGATTTGCGACTTAAGAAGTAAATCCATGTAAATCGAGTGAAGTCATCAATAAAGACCACATAGTACGAAAATCCTCCTTTGGATAAATCAGGGAAAGGTCCCCATACATCGGTATGAACAAGTTCAAAATGTCGAGTGGTGAAATAACTTCTTTGAGGGAATGAAATAGCTTTAGATTTCCCAAAAATGCAATCTTTACAAGTCATGTGTTTGTCTTTACAAGTATTGTTCAAAAAAGGAAAAAGCGACATCTTTACAAAATTTGGATGACCAAGTCTCTCATGCCAAATTCCAATACTTTTGTCCTAACGTTGAAGGAAAGATTAGATACACCGAACCCTAGGTAGAGAGAGAGAGAGAAGGGAGAGAGAGAGAGACGACTGCACAAGAAAACTCGTTAATCCACATTAAGGTTGCTCTCTATGTTAAATAGAGAGAGGCCAAAAGAATAAATTACATCTAAGTTCATTATTAAATAAAAATTTCAAATAACCTCCAAACTAAGAAGATTTAAACTTAAACCACCTATTCTCAACACTCCCCCTCAAGCTGGAGCATAGATATCAATCATGCTCAGCTTGTCACAACATTTTGAGAAATTTGGTCTAGCAAGGGGTTTTGTAAACATATCTGCAACTTGATCTTCCGACTTTAGATATTGGGTAGTGATATGTCCAGCTTGAACCATATCTCTTACATAGTGGCAATCAACCTCAATGTGCTTTGTTCTCTCATGAAAGACAGGATTGTTCGCTATATATGTTGCAGCCTTGTTATCACACATCATGGTCATAGGAGAGAAAACCTTCACCTGAAGATCATGAAGAACAGTACGAACCCACATCAATTCAGCAGCTGTTTGGGCCATAGCCCGATATTCTGATTCTGCACTCGACCTAGAAACCACATTTTGTTTCTTACTTCTCCAAGAAATCAAGTTGTCTCCCAGAAACACACAGAATCCTGTGGTAGATTTTCTATCCACTACAGATCTTGCATAGTCAGAATCAGAATAGGCCACTATCTCCAGAGTTCCACCTTTCCTGAACAATAACCCCTTTCCAGGAGAAGATTTTAGATATCTGAGAATCATAATAGCTGCATTCCAGTGTACCTCAGTTGGTTTGTTCATAAACTGACTAACTTTGCTTACTGCTAAAGCAATATCCGGCCTGGTCACAGTTACATACAGTAACTTTCCTACTAGGGAGCGATAGCTTTTGCTATCAACCGGTTTTGACCCTTTTTCAAACAACTGAACTTTATGGTCCATGGGAATATTTGCTGGTTTAGCTCCCAACATTCCCGTTTCCTTTAATAAGTCAAGAACATACTTCCGTTGAGACAAAACCATCCCTTCACGGCTCCTGGCAACTTCTATGCCCAGAAAATACCTGAGTGAACCAAGGTCTTTTGTAACAAAGTGTTTTTGAAGATGAGCCTTTGTGGCTTCAATAACTTTCACATCATCTCTTGTAAGAATGATGTCATCCACATATACCACCATAACAACTATGCCAGAGCTAGTTTTCTTGATAAATAGTATATGATCTGCTGCTGACCTATTAAAGCCAAAGCGTGACATTACTTCAAACAACTTTTGAAACCATGCACGAGGACTTTGTTTCAAGCCATAAATCGCCTTTCTCAATCTACACACCTTCTGACACTCCCCCTCAACCTCGAATCCTGGAGGTTGTTGCATGTAAACGGTCTCAGATAGATCCCCATATAGAAATGCATTTTTCACATCTAATTGGTGCAAGCTCCAACCATGCTGAACAACTACTGAGAGAACAAGACGAATGATACCCATCCGTGCAACAGGAGAAAAGGTTTCAAAGAAATCAATGCCATATGTCTGACTATACCCTTTTGCTACTAATCTAGCCCTGTACCTTTCAATAGAACCATCAGATTTGTACTTTATTGTATATATCCATTTACATCCAACAATGTCAGCATCTGCTGGGGAATCAACTAGATCCCATGTATGCTGAGATACTAAAGCATCCATTTCTTCTTGCATAGCCAGCTTCCAGTGATTATCAAGCTCTGCCTGCTGATAGTTCAGAGGAATAGTTTCAGCAGATAAGGCTGAAATAAAAGACTTCATCTGATTTCCAATTCTGGCATCGGAGACAAAATGAGATATGCGATATAATGTACATTGTCGTGTCCCCTTTCGTAGAGCAATAGGCCTGTTATCATCATCCTGAAGATCACTATTGTCAGTAGAACTTACCTCAGGGGAAGCAGAAGATGAAGGCACTTGCGGAGGTGGAGCTCTACGCACATATACCAATGGAGGATTATGAAATCTGGAAGAGGATGAAGTTTGGTTCGGTAATGAGGGCACGGATTCCAAAGGAAAAGGAGGTATAGTTAATGAAAAAGACTCAGCTGGATCAACCTGCAGCGAGGAACGGGTACTAGAGTAATATGGAGTGGATTCCAAGAAACATCCGCACTGACATACTCTCGGCGAGAAATAGGATCATAACATCGATATCCCTTTTGATTTTTGGGATAACCTATAAATATGCATTTTGTAGCTTGAGCAACTAATTTATCACGGTCAGGGCCAAGTTTGTATACAAAACAAACACATCCAAATATTTTGGGCGAGAAAGAGAAGAGTGGGGTATTGGGTTTTAGGATATGTAATGGAATTTGATCACCCACGGAAGAAGAAGACATGCGGTTGATCAGATAACAAGCAGTGGTAATCACATCACCCCAGTATAACGCAGGAACATTAGATTGAATCATAATGGTCCGGGCAACATCAAGCAGGTGCCTATGTTTTCGCTCAGCCACCCCATTTTGTTGAGATGAATAGGCACAGGTGGTTTGAGGTTGAATGCCATGATCTTGGTGAAATTGTAGCAGACCTTTTGATTTAAACTCAAGAGCATTATCAGTGCGAACAATCTTGACAATAGATTCAAACTGAGTTTTTATTTCAAGAATTAAGGATTTGATAATACTTGGAACTTCAGATCATTCTTTTATTAGAAACACCCATGACAACTTAGAGAAGTCATCAACAATAACTAGATAGTATCGACACTGAGTCCTAGTAGGAATCTTACTAGGACCCCATACACCTGCATGAAGAAGTTCAAAAACTTTATTACTAGACCGACTCTGACTCGAAGGGAACGAACTTCGATGTTGCTTGCCCAGCTGACATGCTTCAGACTGAAATGATGTGGTGGAAGGAATTTGAGGAAAGACTGAACAAAGCTTTGACAATGAAGGATGACCAAGACGACAATGCCACTGAACAGGACTGAATGAATGTTCCACTGCAGCATGAACATTCCATTGGATGATGTAGGTAGTAAACTCCATTTTTTTCATAGCCTCCACCAATCTTCTTTCCCGTCAGCAAATCCTGAAAATGACAACCCATCGGATCAAATATTACTCTACAGTTTTGTTCTTTTATAAGACAACTAATAGAGAGTAAACTTTGAGGAAAGTTTGGAGCATGAAGAACATTTTGCAACTATAACGAGGAGGATATAGAAATATTTCTCTGACCAACAACCGGGGAGGAACTCCCATCGGCTAATGAGACTCCTCGATGAGCATTAATATCCTTTAGATCTGAAAAAACAAGTGAATTTCCACACAAATGTTTGGATGCACCAGAGTCAATAATCCACTTACTGTCAATCGGATGAAGATGATTTTCGGTTGAATAGGCAACACCAGCTACAAGAGGGGTGAAACTCAAATGACGAGAAGCTATCAGCTCATCATATTCAGCACGACTGAGGGTGATACTACTGTCACTTGCAGAGATATTTTCCTGTACCTTTTTTGCCTCGAGAGTAGTAACATTTGCTTTAAGAGCATATGACTTTGATGAAGAAGAGGTTGGCCGGCCATGTTTATCCCAGCACCGATATTCTAAATGTCCAGATTTTCCACAGAATGTACATTGAAGCTTTCCTCTGCCTCCCATACCTCGTCCATGACCTCGTCCTCTGATATTCTGAATATTTCCACGCCCATAACCTGAGGAGACAACTAGAGCAGATGATTGGGTCACAGGCTGTGATTGTGGAAGAGATATCGCAAGTCTACTCAGGCGATTGTATGCATCAACAAGAGTAGGTACATTTGATCCAGTCAACATTTGGACTTTTGCAACAGAGAATTCTGAAGCTAAGCCTATAAGAAACCGAACAACCATAGTCTGTTCTTGATGATCCTTCTGCTTCGAACAACAAAGAGGCCTGTGAGCATTGAGTTTACTGATGCATAGTACTGGGCCAATATCTGATCTCCCTGCTGTAAATTATATATCTCCTGTTCGACTTGCAGGATACGACTCACATTAGTCTCTTGTGAATACGTATCTCTAAGATTGTCCCACATCTGTTTGGTTGTATTATAGTAAATTAAACCATCTACAATATGGGTTTCGACACTATTCATGATCCATGACATAACTATGTCATTATCTTTATCCCAAGTAACGTATTTTCCCACCTTTTCATTGGGTTCGTCTTCCAACAAAATATGTTTTCTACGATGTCCAGACACCGACATCATAAAAGTTCTGGACCACCTGGCATAGTTAGTTTCATTTAACCTTACAGAAGAGCCGTACGAGAAGGGATTGACAAAAGCCTTATACTCTCCAATATGTTCAATTTTGAAATCACATTTCGAAGTTTCACCCATACTGAATATTTAATTCTATTTCAGCCAAAAAAAAATTAGATTTACCCACTTGAATAGTAGGTTTTATAAACCCAGCAGCCACACTAGGGATAATTTTTTTTTGACAGGCTTCTAGCAGCACATAAAACAACGTGTGTGACAATCACGTATCAGCTAGAACCGACGACCAACATCTATACTCAACACAAAATCCCACGACAATAAAAAAAAACTTTCACATAAACAAGATATTTTTCAACACAGCAAAGAAACACGCTTGCTGTTTCCACGTCATGAGCACAACTGAAACTCTTTCACAACAAAAGAAAACAAATCACGACAACATGAATTTTTTTTTTCATGACCCAGCAGGGAATCACGACAGATGCTGAAATCACGACAGATGCTGGAATCATGGCAACTGTAAATCACGACAGCTGCTGCTGAAACCATATTGACAGATGTTGTAAATCACGACAGCAAAAAAGAAGCTCATTTCTTCAAGATCTCACAACAGCTAACAAGGGACACGATAAAAAATCACGGCAGCAACACATCTCGATCGCAGATAGCAGCACCTAAAATCTGTTATCAGCTGCCAAACCCAAAAACACACGGCAGGTGGAACTCACAGGCTCAAGGGTTTGCATAACAGGAAATCACGGCAAGGCTTCTCCCAAACAACAGAAAATCACGTTAGGAACAAAACATTTGCTCCCTTAGATCTGATGACAGATCTGGGTCATCAATCCCAGATCTGTTATCAGATCTTACATAGAATAAGAACAACTGACCTGATTTGAAGATATAAATTTTTTTCATTGGTGTAGATCATTCGAAGATTGATCACGATCGACGATCACGCTCCCACGATCGGCAACTCTGATACCACGTTGAAGGAAAGATTAGATACACCGAACCCTAGGTAGAGAGAGAGAGAGAGAGAGAGAGAGAGAGAGAGAGAGAGAGAGAGAGAGAGAGAGAGAGAGAGAGAGAGAGAGAGAGAGACGGCTGCACAAGAAAACTCGTTAATCCACATTAGGGTTGCTCTCTATGTTAAATAGAGAGAGGCCAAAAGAATAAATTACATCTAAGTCCATTATTAAATAAAAATTTCAAATAACCTCCAAACTAAGAAGATTTAAACTTAAACCACCTATTCTCAACAATAAGATTGCAAAATGACTTTGGTGGAAGAGTAAAAAAGTCCATAAAATAAAGATCACCCCTTCTATGGCCTTGCCCAGTCAGCTTCCCTAACTGGAGATCCTGCACGGTGCAATCTTTAGGTGAGAAAGAGACTTGGCATCCATGATCGGTTATTTGAGAAACGGAAAAAAGATTTAGATTAATTTTTGGAACGATTCTCACTTTAAGAACGAAAAAGTTTTGAGAGGTCTTAAAATCAAGTATTCCAATACTTTCACTTTTTAAAGATGTCCCATCGGCCGTTGAAACATAAGAGGATATGGGTTCGGAAAAAACATTAGAAAGAGAGTTTTTATGAGATGTCATATGAAAAGAAGCACCGGAGTCTAGAATCCACATACCTAGAGGTGATGAAGAATAGGCGATGGCGGCTCCGGATGTTGAAGATGAAGAAGTCTTGAGAAGATGTTGGAGAACCTCGGAGATATGATTAAGAGTTTCTTTGATATCTCCCTCTTTGGCACTTTCTTCTTCCTTCTTTGGAGAAATTTCTCCAACCACGACCACTTTTCCCTTAAGCTTTGGGCAAACCGGTCTAATATGTCCCGATTCATTACAATAGTGACAAATCACTCCCTTTCTCGATCCATTATTTTTGTTAAAGTGGGGAGGTCTATATGCCTTTACATTTGATCCGGGCCTAGTAACGGCCAAAACTTCATCACTCTTAATACTTAGGCCAAGTCTAGTTTCTTCTTGGCATACTTCGGCAAGGGCATCCTCAATGGGTAAGGCTTTACTTCTATGGAGAAGGGATGCCTAACTTGTTCAAATTCCGGTCGAAGACCATAGAGAAATTGGAAAAAATGCTCCTTTTCAATTTGTTCCCTTCTCAACTCAATATCTTCCGGAACCACCCATTTAGGCTCAAGAAGAACAAGTTCATCCCAAAGAGAGGTTAAAGAGCTAAAGTAGTCACGAACACTCATATCCGCTTGTCTAGAGGAACAAATTTTTTCTTGACAAAAAAATTGTCTAGCAAGATTCTTTTGGGTATATATACCCTTAAGAAAGAACCATGCCTCATTGGCTCTTTTAAATTTAGCAATGTTGGCACAATTTTTAAGGTCCACATTGTTCATAATTTTGGCATGGTTACTTTCCCAATCCTCAACTTTGGATTGATGGTCATTGATAGTTTTGATGCGCTCATCGCCATCTAAAGCTTTTTCAACCTCATTTTCAATTTTAGTGAGAACAAGAGAGGGTTCGGGAGTAGTTCCCATAACAAAACCCAAAAGTTTCTTACCTCTTAGATGATTTTCCATAGCGGAGCACCACATAAGATAATTGAATCCATTGAGCTTAAAAGAAAGCTCAACTTTAGAATCGCGTTCCATAGGTACCAAATAGTCTTCCTTTCTTCAAAAGCTTGAGAGGTACAAGTCCCAAGATAAAAAAAGAGAAGCCCGATCACCAACCTTGCTCTGATACCATGTAATGAAGAGGGGCGGAAGCACCAATAAAGCAAAACACTCTTTAAGAGTGATCACAAGAGCCAAGAACACAGACACTAGAAGTGTATAAAAAAAACCCACAAAAGGAGAAATGACTTAAAGTCATAAGTTGGATATTATTGAAGAAAGAAAGAAGAGGGTAAAAAACCCCATGCTCATACAAGGGAAGGCCTCCTCTATTTATAGAGGAGGAAGCCAAGAACAAGGGACTACAAGGGGGCTCCCATCTTGTCGTTGGGAGCCCCAACGGTCATAAATATGACCGTTGGGGCCCCAACGACAAGAAGGGTGGGGCCCCTTGTGGTCTTACAAAAAGTAAAATAAAAAAAGAAAAAAGAAAAAGCAAAAAGTAAAAAAGGAGAGAAAGAGGAGAGGTGAGGGTTTACATGAGGATTTACCAAAATATCCCTATTGGGTATTTGGAAAATAAGAAAACAAAAAAGGAATTATGTATAGAAATACATATATGTATATATATATAAGTATATGTATATATATATATATATATTTATATATACATAATTTAACACAACTTAAGGACATATAAACCTCATTTTAAAAGCCAAAATCAAGGTGGTCAAGGCGGAAGAAGGAACTATAGCAAAGTTGTGTGTCACTTTTTGCAAAGAACCGGGTCATATCAAACCGGTTTGTCCTAAGTGAAAAAAATTGCTAGCAATGGCCACCACATCTCAACCACAAAAAGAGGAATCTACAAATGAAGCTCTATCTCTAAATCAAATTGTGGAAGCTCTTCAACCTCTTCTTAAGGGGGCCATTTCCGGTGCCGCTGTGTCTACTCCGTCTCCTCCAGGTAAAACTTCTTGACTTTTAGATTTTGGTGCTTCATTTCATGTCTCCAAGCATTTCCTCCCTCTCCGAATATTTTGAAAGTTCGTCACCATCATTTGTTTCAACCGCGGATGACACTTCTCTTGAAATTAAGGGAATTGAAAATTTTGAAACTAAAAACTTTTTTATTCCAAAAATTCGGTTTATACCAAAATTGAATTTAAACTTACTTTCCATCTCTCAACTCTCGGACCTTCGGTGTGACATTCAATTCTCATCTAATAAATGTTTAATATAGGATAACTGGTCTGGGAGGTTGATTGAGGAAGGCTCTAGGAAGGGAGACTTATACTATGTGGATTCTCTTCAAATTTCAAAACCCCCTTTTTGTAATGTGGCCCAACATAAAAACATAAATGTTTGGCACAAAAGACTTGGTTATCCCAATATCACTAAGTTGTTCTATTTGGACTTACTAAAAATCTTTGTAAAAATACTTTCTCTTGTAATGATTGTATTCTTGGAAAAATGAGAAGTATGCCTTTTGAACAAAGATCTATGTTTACCACTAAGCCTTTTGAAATTGTTCATTCGGATGTTTGGAGATCAACACCCGTTATATCAAAGGGAGGTTTTGTCTATTATGTGATTTTTGTGGATGATTTTTCACGATATTGTTGGATTTATTTTCTCAAACATAAGCATGAAGTTTTTTCATGTTTTAAATCATATCAAAAATCAATTTAATAGTAATTTAAAGATATTTAGGACCGATTCCGGAGGAGAATATCTCTCTAACGAATTTAAAAAATATCTTGAAGACTATGGTATTGTACATCAAAGATCGTGTCCTAAGACCCCACAACAAAATGGTTTGTGTAACACCCCGAAATTTTAACCCATATTTTTAAGGATTTTTTTTTTTATATATATAGCAGCAGAAACACGAAATACTATAAGGTTAAGTATTTCAGAACATTACAGTGGAGAGAAAACCCAAAACATTTATTTCATTTCATTATCAATGAAAATTAATATTAGAGTTTTAAATGATATGAACAATTAAATTACAATAAACCCAAGCGATCCCTGGAACAGTAAATCCAAAATCTTGATCCGATGCCTCATAAGTACCTACTGAAAAGAAGACATTGTTATCTTCATTGTATGTCTGACCCGATCCATTTGTATAATGGATCAGGTCCAGATCCAGTTCATGTATTGTAAATTATTATTTTGTAAAAGGGTATTTTCGTACCCTAATGTTTACACTTTATGTTAAATAGAATGAGAGGGCAGTCACGATGGACTGAACCCTCTTTTCAGCTGGAAACTTTCTCTCTCCCTCTCTTCTCTTCTCTCATCGTAGATTAGGGTTTCATTCTTTCATGGTATCAGAGCAGGGCGTGGATCTGCGTGAATCTGCGTGAAGAAAGCAAGGCGTGGATCTGCGTGAATCTGCGTGAAGAAAGCACAGCGTGTGCATCAGCGTGGATTTGCATCAACGTGGATCTGCATCAGCCATCTGCGTGAATCTGGGTGTGAATACCCAGCGTAAATACCCAGTGAAGAATGTCTGGTCGTGAATCATCGTGATTTCAGCCTGCGTGAAGAAAGAAAGCCCAGCCTGCGTGAAGAAAGTCCATCTGCGTGAATCTGCGTCTGCGTGAAGAAAACCCAGCCTGAGTTTGCGTGAGCAAATCCCAGCGTGAATCCACCAGCGTCAGCAGAGTGAACTTATCAGCCGTGAATCCCAGCGTGAATCTGTGTGCCGTGATTTGAATCTGTGTGGTAAATCTCTGTGAATCTGTGTGGTATTGTGGCCCTCAAATACCTAGCGTGAATCTGTGTGAAGAAAATCTTTGTGAAGAAAATCTGTGATTTCTTTCAGCCGTGTGTTACAGCATCAATCTGTGTTTTCTTTTCAGCCGTGATTGCTTCTTTGTGAAATCAGGTTCATCAGGTTTAATCCCTGCTGTTTTCCTGCTGTTTTTCCTACATTTAATCTCTTGATCTGTGGTTTAATCCCTGCTAACCATTGTTAATCTCTTGATCTGTGATTTCCTTTTCCCTTCTGCTGTTTTTCCTGCTAATCACTGCTAATCATTGTTAGCCATCTGTCATATCTTATCTGTCTTTTTCTGTTAGCCGAGTTCTTTGTTCTTCATACCTAAGTGTCAGTTCAAGCATATTCATCAAATGGAATTTACTCACGGGCAATCATGCCTGTCCTCAAGTTTTCTTGGTCAACTAGTCTCTGAAAAATTGAATAACTGTAATTTCTTGACCTGGAAAAGGCAGATTATTCCGTTTATAAAAAGTCAGGACCTTTCTGGTCATCTGGATGGATCGGTCCCACCGCCTCCAGAATTTCTCTCGCAAGAAAAAGTGGACGATAAAGGCGAACAATCTGTTGTTCTTCACAGGAATCTAGAATATATTGCTTGGATGAAGAGAGATCAATCGCTAGTGGCATATATCACTTCAACTCTTTCACAGGAGGTCCTTATTGCTCTTCCTGATGATTGTTCGGCAAAGGAACTGTGGGATATGTTAGTTCAAACATATTCACAAATTTCTGAGGCAAGAATTATGTTTCTTAAGCGAGAATTTCAAATGCTGAAGAAAGATTCCATGTCTATTATGGAATACCTGAATAAAATGAAAGGCATCACAGATCAGTTGGCGGTTATTGGGTGTCTTGTCAGTGAAAAAGATAAAGTACAACAAACCTTGAGTGGATTGGGGCCAGATTATCATGTTATGACGACAACCTTACTATGCTTACCAGAACTTCCAAAGTTTGAAGATCTTCGTGCAAAACTGTTGCAATATGAGATGAATCTGAAAGGTTCCTCTGAAGCCTTTCATGGGAATTCCGGAACACAAGATGTGCTGGCTATGGGAATGAGTTATGGTCGAGGTAGAGGAAGTTCTTTTCGAGGAAAAGGAGGACAAGGGAGAAATAACTATGGAGGTCGTGGCATACTTCCAACACCCAATGTTCAGGGACAAAGACCCATTCCCACCTGTTTCCTATGCAACAAGAAAGGGCACATTAAAGCGAACTGTTGGTTTAATCCTCAAAACAAAGGGAAAGCTCCACAAGCAGGGGCTAGAAAGGATGGAAAAGTAAAAGAGTTGTTGTTGGCAGCCTTGGCAGGATTGAATATGAAACAAAATGACAAAGGAACTTGGTATGTCGACTCTGGAGCAGCTACTCATGTTACAGGTGATGTAGGTAAACTCTTGACTCTTACACCTTATGTTGGAAAGAATAGCATTGTCACAGGAGATGGATCACATCATGCCATCTCACATACTGGAAATGCCATTATACACATGTCAAAGTCCTCTCTTAAACTTCCAAGTGTCATCCATGCTCCTAATATTCAAAAGAACATTGTTTCTGTCTCAAAGCTTGTTAATGATGCAAATGCTTCAGTTGAATTTACTCCCTCTTCTGTTTATGTCAAGGATCTTCGCACGAGGAGGACATTCGCTGAAGGAAAACGATGGGGCAACATGTACATCTTCCAAGAAGATCCTTCCTTCATTCATCCCAACTATTCATCCTTGAAGCCTCACCAAGTCTTTGATTCTGATTTTTTATTTAATGTTTCTGAAAGTAATAAGCCAAGACTTTGGCATAGTCGTCTTGGCCATTGTGGTCGCCATTTTATTGAAAAACTTGTCATGAATAATCTTATTCCTAAGTCCAGTCTGAGTTCAGAAGTCGTTGATACAAAATGTTCTAGCTGTCATCTATGTAAGAGTCATGTCTTACCTTTTGCTTCCATTAATAAAAGAGCTTCAAGGCCATTTGAGGTCATTTGTTCAGATGTCTGGGGTCCTGCTCCAATTACTTCTTTTTCTGGCAGTAAATACTATCTTATTTTCGTTGATAGTTATTCACGTTATACTTGGATATTCTTTATGAAGCACAAATCAGAAGTTTTTGGATTGTTCCAGAAATTCCACTCTTTCGTTCAAAATCATTTCTCTACCAACATTCTTAATTTCCAGTGTGATGGAGGAGGTGAATTCTCCTCGAGTGACTTTGTTAATTTTCTTCAACATAATGGGATAAAGAGAAGAGTGTCTTGCCCTCATACACCTCAACAAAATGGGATTGCTGAGAGGAAGCATCGACATATTGTTGAGACTGCAATGAGCATGATGCACGGGAGCAATCTCCCTACATCATTATGGACTGAGGCCTTCCACTCCACAGTTCATGTGATAAATCACTTGCCCATGAATATCTTAGAAAATAAGTCACCATACTTCTCTCTTTTTGGCATACAACCTGATTATCATGAATTACGTGTGTTTGGGTCTGTTTGTTATGTGCACATTGATAGCTCACTCAGGCACAAGTTCCAAGATAAAGCTTTGAAATGCAGGTTTATAGGATATGCCGAAGATTACAAAGGGTACAGGTGTTATGATCCCCTGAGTAAGCGTGTCAAAATATCAAGGAATGTTATTTTCGATGAAATGAACTTTGTTGATCAGGATAATAATTCAACTATGGTGGATACTGATAACTCAAGCTCCAGCATTGAGGTATACTACCCATGGTTAAATTCAGAACTCTTCTCCAATGGTACAGTAGAATGTCCAGAAAATTGCAGTCAGAATGAGCCACATGAGGATTCAGCCAATGAGACTCAAACGGAGGAAACTGTCACATATGACTTGGAGCCAACAAGGTATAAGGGAATTGTGTACACTCGGCGAGAGAAAGAGCCCTCATTCACTTCTTGTTCGAACACGGATATCAGAAGATCTTCACGGATTCGACATCCACTTGACAGGTGGGTAAGTTATAAAAATTTTTCAATGGATTTTCAGTTATTCTTGACATCCATAAGTAAAGAGGATGAGCCTCTTATGTTCTATCAAGCTGCGAGCTCTAGAAGATGGGTAGAAGCAATGAATGAAGAAATGAAGGCCTTACATGAATGTGGCACATGGGAGATTGTGCCTAGACCACTGAACAGAAATGTAGTTGGGTCAAAATGGGTGTACAAGATAAAATATAAACCAGATGGGAGCATCGAAAGGTACAAGGCTCGACTGGTAGCCAAGGGATTCACACAAGAGGAAGGCCAAGACTTTGATGAAACTTTTAGTCCTGTTGTCAAGATGGGGACTATTCGTATTGTGTTGAGTCTAGCCATTAAACATGGATGGACATTGAGCCAGCTGGATGTGAAAAATGCTTTTCTGCACGGGGATTTAAAAGAAGAGGTCTACATGGAACAACCCACTGGATATGCAGAACGAGACGCCAAAAAATATGTATGCAAATTAAAGAGAGCACTCTATGGTTTGAAACAAGCTTCTCGTTCCTGGTTCAACAGTTTTTCTCTAGAAATACAACGGCATGGCTTTTCTAGGTCTCTTCTGGATCACTCATTATTCATTCACAATGAACAAGGAGTTACTACTCTTCTGTTGATATATGTAGATGATATCATCATCACAGGGAATTGTAAAAGCCACATTGGGCAGGTGAAGAAGTTATTAAATCAGAGATTTAAGATGAAAGATTTGGGAGAGCTGCGATATTTTCTTGGGGTAGAAGTTGATAACAAGAATGATACACTTACCCTTACTCAACACAAATATACGCTGGACATTCTCGGCAGAGCAGGCATGACAGATTGTAAGCCGTTAACAACTCCAAGTGTCATTCATCAGAAATTGAGTTCGCAAGAAGGGGATATATATGGAGATCCCACTAAGTATCGCAGTTTAGTTGGCATGTTGCAATACCTGACTTTTACTAGACCTGACATAGTATATTCGGTTAATCAGGTATCCCTGTTTATGCATGAACCTCGTGTGTCACATATGGAGGCAGTCAAACGTATACTTCGCTACCTAAAGGGTACAGTGGGTGATGGGCTGGTATACAAAGGCAAGGAAGAATTAGATCCAGGTGGGGGCCATGAGATTATTACTTATGCTGATGCTGATTGGGCGGGGGATCCAGACGAACGACGATCAGTATCTGGTTATTGCAGCTTCATTGGGCCAAACTTGGTATCCTGGAGCAGTAGAAAACAGAAGGCGGTTGCTAGATCGAGCACTGAGGCCGAATACAGATCAATGGCCACTGCCACGGCCGAGGGTACATGGATAAGACATCTTCTGACTGAAATGGGAGAGCCGATTGTTGGATCACTGTTGCTATGTGACAATCAAAGTGCCATCAACATGTCATTCAATCCCATTCACCATAGTCGAGCAAAGCACATTGAAATAGATCAACATTTTATCAGGAAAAAGGTTGAAGACAAAGAGATTGAGCCCATGTATGTGTCAACAAAAGAACAAGTTGCTGATATCCTCACTAAAGGGTTAACAAAGGATAGATTTTGGTTTTTGAAGAACAAGTTGTTCATGGTCCAACACCATGCACAACTTGAGGGAGGCTGAAAAGAAGACATTATTATCTTCATTGTATGTCTGACCCGATCCATTTGTATAATGGATCAGGTCCAGATCCAGTTCATGTATTGTAAATTATTATTTTGTAAAAGGGTATTTTCGTACCCTAATGTTTACACTTTATGTTAAATAGAATGAGAGGGCAGTCACGATGGACTGAACCCTCCTTTCAGCTGGAAACTTTCTCTCTCCCTCTCTTCTCTTCTCTCATCGTAGATTAGGGTTTCATTCTTTCACCTACACATGCATGCACAAACATATTAGTAAATATTGAATGCTCACACAGAATTCACAGGTCAACCTTTATTCTGATATATATATATATATTCTTATATATATATGTATATGTATAAGTAGAGTGATTCGAAAGGAACATATCTGAACAGATTAATTGAAAATCATCCGGTAATAATGAATATCCTATTCAGGGTTCAAGCATGATCAGAATGACAATTTATACATCTAATGTCAACTACTTAGATCAGGAGTGTTACCAAAGAAAATACGCACATTCTTGCTAGGAACAGTTACCGAAATTACCCGAATCAAACTATCAATTATTTAACATTATACAGACTAATGCAGTTACAAAGATCGATTGAGTTGTAGTTTACTAGAACCAAAAATCCAAATTCCGTCATGATCAATAATTTAACAAAGAATTTAACAGGATTCACAAACAAAATATATGTAAAAAAAGAAGCTATTTACAGGAATTTAAAAAAACACTCACTCACGATTGTAACATATTTTAATGTAAAGATCCGAAATACAAGCGCCCCCCCCCCCCCCCCCCCCACCACCACCACACACACACACACCCAAATTTCCAGTTAGCTTTGTTTTTTTTTCCCATAACAACCGAAGTCCAGATCATATTATTTATGAAACAGGGTTTTCCCATAGGCAATATCCACAGAAACCCCTCCCAAAACCTGTTGATTTGAGTTTCTTGCAACCTATCCAATGGGATGCAGGGTAACCAGAATACCCAGTCTGTCGAAAAAGGTCTCTGGCAACCGATGGTCCAGACGGTTCAAAATGGCAGCTGGAATACCTAATTGACCAACTCGGGTTTTCCGGCAACCATAACCCCCACCCTTCTTTGAGTTAGGTTTATACACGAGAAACCCCCAAATCTGGGGTCGCAGCCGCCGGAAAACCCAACATTCTACCATCGTTGGTTTTTCGGTAGCCAAGAACCCCATCTAAAGAGGGTTTCTTTCTTGACTAACCCAAAACACACCCTGATGCAATCAACACCGAACAAGAAAAGTGCAGAAACCCTACTTGTTCCGGCGATTGGAGGAGGAGAATAATGTGGCTGACGCTGGCTGTGTGAGAAATGCTCGACCGAACTCCGAGGGTGCTGCCGTGACGACCAAGATCGGGAGCAGGGAGGTTGCCGGTGTTGCAAGAAAAAAGGGTCGTCGACGTCGATGGCTTGCAGCAGGTGGTCGGGAGGCTTGCTGACGACGGAGTTCCTGCCGGCGTGGGCAAGAACGACAGAGAGGGAGAATAATGGAGGGACAGAGGGAGTGAAGCAGAGAGGGAGACGAGAGCAGAGGGGAAAAGAAAGCAGAGCAAAGAGGGCAAGAGAGGGATACGAGAGCTGAGGGTGGGAGAGAACGGAAGCGGTGATCTCCGAAGGGCGAGGTCATCTCCCTCCTTTAACGAGAGGCGACCCCTGGCGGTTACGCTCCCCTCTTGAAATTCTTGATTTGCAAGAATCGTGCCCTAGGCACGATTCTTGAATCCTACTTTTAATTTAACGCGATCGGGTCTGTGTCCAAACCCTGCGTCTAGAGATTCTCTCAAGAAAAAAATATATCTAGAGATTCTATCACTTATACTCATAGAGATAGACACACCTTTAAAAGTGCTATTGAACGATATAGTGAACCTAGTGAATCTATCTCCACACATGATTCAAATCCTAGAAGAACCGAAAGAACTAGAAAAACTCCATCTAGATTCGTCTCCTTTGATTATTTCTATTCTAAATATCGGGCTTGTTTAAGTGCCATTCACTCATAATTTGAACCAAATTTTTTTGAAGATGCTAAACATTGTATTAAATGGAGAGAAAACATGGAAAGTAAACTCAAAGCGCTTAGAAAAGCCAACACTTGGGAATTTTAAACGCTTTCCAATGGAAAGAAAACTATAAGATGCCGATGAATGTTTATCTCTTGAGAGGTATAAAGCTCGTCTAGTAGCTAAAGAGTATAGCCAAGAATACGAGATTGACTATGAAGCGACATTTGCTCCAGTAGCTCGTATAGTTACTGTCAGATGTCTCATAACCATTGCATCTATTAGAAAATGAAATATTTACCAAATGAATGTCAAAAATGCCTTTTTAAATGGTGATCTTAATGAAGAAGTCTACATGGATGTTCCAACTGGTATGGAAATTCCTAAAAATAAAGTTCTTCATCTTTGTAAAGCTATTTATGGTTTGAATCGTTTTCACAAAGCTCTTTATGGTTTGAAACAAGCTCCCAATGCTTGGCATGATAGGTTTAACAATGTAATAATTGAAAATGGTTTCACTTCATGCTATACTGACACTACATTGTTTGTTAAGAAATCTGATGCAGGAATTGTTATATTACTGTTATATATTGATGATATGTTAATAACATGTGATGATACCAAAGGAATCAAGAGTATTAAATCTATCTTGACTTCCAAATTCGAAATGCCAGACTTTAGATTTTTGACATATTTTTTGGGAATTGAGGTTGCATACTCTCATAGAGGTTATTTTTTGTTTCAAACTAAGCTTGCTTGTGAGATTCTTGACAGATCAGGTATCACAAATGATAAGGTTAAGGTCTGTGAAACTTCTGAAATAGTAGGTTCAAAGATGAAGATTGTGTTAAAATAAGTGTACTCGTACACATATATATATATATATATATATGTGTGTGTGTGTGTGTGTGTGTGCAATACCCGATAGGGGTATTTTTGTCATTTTGTATTAGCTACATAGTTGTTTTTAGAAAACAACTATTTATTTGTTTGTAGAATTAGTTATATTTTTTATTTTTTGTTTTTATTTCACGCAAGTGGGGGTCCCACATAGATTCGTTGGGGCCTCCAACTGTCACAAATGTGACCGTTGGGGGCTCCCAACGTCTCTATGGGGAGCCCCTTTTGGCCTCTCCTTTTCCTCTCTTCTTTGTGCATAAATAGGGGTTGCTCCCCTTGTATTCTCTATGGCCTTTTAGGCCCTCATTCAATAAAGCATATGTAACTTATGCCTCTTCGTAGGCTTATTGTGGTGTCCTTTAGTGGACCATTTTGTTATTCCCCATTGTGGGGTTGTGTTTGTCCAATGTTGGACCTTATGAATGCATTATGCATTCTTGTAATTCATTTTCGCATACTTTCTAACATGGTATCAGAGCAAGATTGGGATCGAGTTTTTCTTTGGTGCATCGGGAAGCGTGTTATTCAAGAAATTTTAAAGAAAAATTGTGAATTTTTCATTTCTCTCTCTTCTTTCTTAAAGTTATTTGGTATGCATTCTATTTCTTTAAGTGTCGAGCATTATGAAGAATTAGATATGCTTTTCATATGTGTTCTCTTTGTCATTATGTCTTTTTTTATAAGAGTCTGGGTTACTTGACACTCCATTGAACCTTTTTCGTATATTTTTCTTTGAAAAATTTTAAATGCTAATTTCCAAAAACCGGTGAACTTGTTTTCTTTTTCAATTAGATATATGATTGCTCAAAACGTGCTTTAATGGGTCGGTAAAAATTTATGACCATTGAAGTTTTTAAATTTATATTTAACTTTGTTTGTAAGAATATCTTTTATATAAATGATAAGTCTTTAAAGAAAGTTGTCTTAAGATTAAAATGTTTGTGAGATATATAGTATTGATCAGATACTTTTCTACACTCTCATCATATTTGTTGTTTCGTATTGAAGGTATGTGTTTATCCACTAAAAAGTCTTATATGTGACTTCTTATAATATCGTGTATTTTTTGGAAAAATGATTGACATATATCATTTATGAAAAATTCCTTATTAAGTTTTGATTCCCTTACCTAATGTGTCATTTTCATATGAACAATATTTGATTAAGAAGGCGTCTTATAATATCGATTGAATTAAGTTTTAAAATGGTCTTATGGAATATGGTTATTCTCTTTACATCTTTATACTCTTAAAAGATTCTTCAAATTTGATTTCAAGAGTTTGTCTCATTGTAAAATTTATGGTCTTCATTAATGCTTGTTGCATACTTATTGCATTAGGAGTTGGTTATAACCTATTAAGTCATATGTTTTTGATAAACTTATGAGTTTTGAATTTCTTTTCAATAAATATTTGATTTTATATATTTATGCCATAGTGCAATCTTATTTTTTTGTAAGGTTTTTTAATAAACCTATTATTCTTCTTTGTTGGGATTTCTCCCACTTTAATGAAGTTTTTCCTCTCCTTCTTTTCGTGTATACCCTCCTTTGGGGATCTTGCGTGTTTTTTGTATTTGAACCAGGGTTACCGGAAGTGCCTAGCTAAAAGGGGAAGCGTCCCCCTTTTTTGGGAAGCACACTTCCCTTTAATGGGGGACACGCTTCCCTTTAATGGGAAGCGCGCTTCCCATCACGCTTCCCCCTCGCTTCCCTTGTTTTTTTCAAATTTTTTGTATTTTTTTATTTTTATTTTTTTCGCTTCCCAACTCCGCCTGTGTAGTTATACACTGCCGGTCCCAAGCCCGGATAAAGGAGGAGGGTTGCGGTAGGCTTGTGACAGCCAGCATAAAAACTTTGTCATATCCTATGAAAATGAACCAATATGAGAATTTCGTTGGGGCGTTCCCTACTGAGCGACGCGCTGTACTCTCTAGGCCCGGAGGCAGTGATAAATGTGCAAGGGTTGCTAGGTCGTCGCCCAGAAGCGACGCGTCACACCGGCGCCCGGGTGTGGTGTCAAATATGCAAGGGTTCCCTCACTTTGTTGGACGGGTGGGGGTAAAGAAGTTAGTCCAAGACCATAAAATTAGGTTAGCCACTTGGAACATAGGGTCTTTAACTGGTAAGTTGGTAGAGTTTGTAGATGTTATGTGTAGGAGAAAGATTGATATTTTATGTCTTCAAGAGACCAAATGGGTAGGTGAGAAAGCTAAAGTGATAGAACCTTGGGGATATAAAATTTGGTATACAGGAATAAATAGGAATAGGAATAGGAATGGAGTAGGGATTGTTATGAGTCGTCAGTTTATAGATAATGTAGTTGAGGTCCGTAGGAAGGGTGATAGAATTTTACTTATTAAATTAGTATTAGGTACGGATATTATTAATATTATTAGTGTTTATGCACCTCAAGTAGGTTTAGATGATTCCATTAAGCATCAATTTTGGGAAGATTTAGATGGAGTAGTACAAGAGACATCTTATGGAGAAAAGCTTTTCATCGGCGGTGACCTTAATGGACATGTAGGCATTAGTAGGGATGGATTTGAGAATATCCATGGAGGCTATGGTATAGGAGAAAGAAATGAAAGTGGAGAAAGGATTTTAGATTTTTGTTTGTCCTATGATATGATCTTAGCAAACACTTGGTTTAGGAAGAGGGAGTCTCACCTAGTAACATTTAAAAGTGGGGTTAATACGAGTCAGATAGATTTTTTCCTACTTAGAAAGAGAGATAGGGGTTGTTGCATCGATTGTAAGGTTATACCAGGAGAAAGTGTAGCTACACAACATAGAGTCTTAATTTTAGATCTTAGAATTAGACAATGCCGCAAAAGGGATAGACATAGGATAGATCCTAAAATTAAGTGGTGGGCACTGAAAGGAGCTAAACAAGGAATGTTTGTAGAGCAGGTAGTTAAGGAAGTTGATTGGTGTCTCGAGGAGGATTCAGAATCAATGTGGAATAAGATAGCGGGTGGTATGAGAAAAGTAGCTAAGGAGGTATTGGGTGAGTCTAAAGGCGGTGCACCACTAGGTAAGGATACATCATGGTGGAACGAGGATGTCAAATTAGCTATTAAGGTTAAAAGAGAGTGTTATAGAAATCTAAGTAAGAGTCGTGATAATGAGAATTTGGAGAAGTATATGATAGCAAAGAAGGAAGCTAAAAAAGTTGTTCGAAACGCGAGGGCTAAGGTATATAAGGAGGTTTATGACAAGTTGGATACCAAAGAAGGCGAGAAGGATATTTATAGGCTTGCAAAGATGAGAGATAGGAAATCGAAGGATTTGGGTATGGTTAGATGTATCAAAGATGAAACGCAAAGGGTTTTAGTCAAAGATGAGGAGATTAAGGAGAGATGGAAAGATTATTTTGATAAGCTATTTAATGATAGTCATGCTCAAGATCTTGGAGACTTCTCCATTCCTTTTCATGAGATAAATCGTGACTTCATGCGCAAGATTCAAAAGAAAGAAATTGCAGAGGCTTTGAAGAAAATGAAATCAAGAAGGGCAGTTGGCCCAGATGGTATACCTATCGAGGCTTGGAAATGCTTGGGAGAGAAAGGTTTAGAATGGTTGACAAATCTTTTTAACTTGATTTGGCGAACAAATAAGATGCCTAATGAGTGGAGGAAGAGTACTTTGGTGCCTTTATATAAGAATAAGGGTGATATACAAGATTGCACAAACTATCGTGGTATAAAACTCATGAGTCATACTATGAAACTTTGGGAGAGGGTGATTGAGTCTAGGTTGTGGAAGGTTGTCATGATATCGGAGAATCAATTTGGTTTTATGCCTGGAAGATCAACTATGGAAGCTATACATCTTCTTAGACAACTTATTGAAAGATATAGAGAGAGGAACAAAGATTTGCATATGGTTTTTATTGATTTAGAGAAGGCATACGATAGAGTACCTAGGGACGTTCTCTGGTGGACAATGATGAAGAAAGGTGTTTCTCTCAAGTACATTAGTATAATTAAAGATATGTATGAAGGAGTAGTAACCAATGTCCGCACTTGTGGAGGGGTGACAACCAATTTCCCGATAACGGTTGGGTTACATCAAGGATCTGCTTTAAGCCCTTTCCTATTTGCAATAGTGATGGATGAGCTTACGAGATCAATTCAAGAAAATGTACCGTGGTGTATGTTGTTTGCTGATGATATTGTTTTGATTGATGAGTCTAGAGCTGGGGTTAATGCTAAGTTAGAATTATGGAGACAGACATTGGAAGCTAGAGGTTTTAAGTTGAGTAAGAGTAAGACTGAATATATGGAATGTCGGTTTAGTAAGCAACGAAGTAGTGATGGGAGTGTAGTGAAGCTTGGTGAGCAAGATATACCGGTGAATGATTATTTCAAATATTTGGGATCCATCATTCAAAAGTATGGAGAAATTGATGGAGATGTAAATCATAGGATAAAGGTTGGGTGGATGAAATGGAAAAGTGCTACTGGAGTGCTGTGCGATCGTAGAATGCCATTGCGGTTGAAGGGAAAGTTTTATAGGACGACTATTAGACCCGCTTTACTATATGGTACGGAATGTTGGGCTGCCAAGAGACATCATATTCAAAAAATGAGTGTAGCTGAGATGCGGATGCTTAGATGGATGTGTGGAAATACAATAAAAGATAAGATTCGGAACGAAGAGATACGTAAGAAGGTAGGTGTTGCACCCATTGAAAATAAGATGCGAGAGAATCGTTTACGGTGGTTTGGACATATTCGGCGAAGGCCTAATGATGCTCCAGTTAGAAGGTTGGAGAAATGGGAAAATATATTAGTTAAAAGAGGTCGGGGTAGGCCTAGGAAGACTTGGATGGAGATGATAGGAAAGGATATGAATGCTTTGAACCTCACCGAGGACATGGCGTTGGATAGAAATGATTGGAGGAAAAGGATTCATGTGGAAGACCCAAAATGAATTTCTTTTTTGGTTCATATCGCTGACCCCAATTGTTTTGGGATGAAGGCGTAGTTGTTGTTGTTGTTGTTGTTGTATTTTTTTCGCTTCCCCCTCGCTTCCGAGACGCTTCCTAGGTCGCTTCCGAGACGCTTCCTAGGTCGCTTCCGAGACACTTCCCGAATCGCTCCTAAGTGGTCCCACGCTTCCCCGCTTCCTAAAATTTTGAAAGTGCCTCGCTTCCCGCTCCCGCTTCCTCAACTGGCAACCATGATTTGAACTCTCTTTGAGGAGCCTTTTGGTCCTTGTAATCTTCTTATGAGTATATACTCTTTATGAAGATTTCATGATTATTGTGAGAAGATTGTTTGTGAGTATCTTTCTCTTGCATAATATCCTTCAAAGATTCATTAATAATTGTAAATCTTTGTGGATCTTTTGAGATTGATTGTGAGCATCCTTTTTAAGTTACAATAGTGGTTTTCATAAGATTTTCAAACTTCATATTCTTACCATCTTTATGAATGCCTATGCTGTCCTAAATTTGTTATTTGCTCATTCAGGATTATTGTCATTCAACATCTTGTATTGCGTAAAAGTGCATGCTTGCTCACTTTTTTTGTATTTTACATATTTGTGCAAGTGTGGTGTAAGTGCATTTGTGAACATTTGTTTATCAAGTATTTATACTTGTATGCTTTTAGCCTTTGTGCACATGATGTTGCTTAATATTTCATGTTGTGTTTGTTGCATAATAAACCTTTTTAACTTCATTGAAGAATTGATCATGATTAAGCATAATTCGTGTTTATGCAAAATCGTTATTATAACGCATATTGTTGTGATTGATTATATTGGACCTTTGATTTGATTTTTTTCAAATCAGCCCTCTTTGTAAAGTCACCTATTTGGAAAATGATTTCCCTAAGTGTTCATTGCCTTTTTATGGCATTTATATTTATCCATCACAAGTTGTTATATGATACATCAATCCTTTTTGACCTTATTATTGTTATATTAGAGATGTTTGTTGAGGTGAGTTATGGGCACCTCGTGTTATGTCATTTTAGATTGTCAACTTCTAGTTTGACTCTAAAATGACTTGTTATGTGATCTCTAATTATGAGTGTGTCATTCGTTTATTTTTGACCATTGTTTTTATGGATGCTCTTAATTATGCGCACCTGTGATGAATGTATGAAGTTTGAAACCTTAAATGTTTTAAAGTATATTGAAATTAATGTTTTATTTGTTAAATGTTTGTCATTACAAGTCTTATTGCCTCAAAAGTCTTCCTTTTTTTATACCTCTTATCTAAGTGTCATCATATGTAGACAAGACATATTATTATACCTTTGTGTGTTGGTAGCCCTTTGTTGGCTTTGTTCTCTTGGTCTAGTAGTTGAACGCACTTGTCTTGAGTGTCATTATATGTAGATAAGGCACGTTGATTCACACCATGGTATGTGATTTTAGTCCATGTTGGCATTTGTGTCCTTGTTCTAGTCGCTAAGATGTATGCCCATGATTGACTTCTTTCACTCATTTCAAGTGTCATTTTATGTAGACAAAAGATATATTGTGTTTGAGCCCATGGTTGACTTGATACTCTTGTTCTAGTAGCTGAACATACTTGATTTTGAATGTCTTTTTACGAAGACAAGAGATGCTTTTGGTCCATTTTGACGTGTATTCTCTTGTCCTTGTCATGGATACACTCATTTCAAGTATTATTACATGTAGACAAGAGGTGTTTTTGCACACCTTTGTGTGTGTCTTTTGACCTTTAATGACATTATGATTATATTCTTGTTCTAGTTGCTTATACACTTGATTTGTGGGTTTTGGAGGACTAATGAGGTAGTTGCTTGTAGTGGATGAACTATTGTTGAAATTTATGAAATTTCATTCATATTTTGTTTTCTTTTAGATACAAGTGAATCATATTTTTGATATGCATATTTTAAAATCAAATTGATATTTTGGCATTTAATCTATATATTAAGTGCTTATGGTTTTTCGGCCACTTTTGTATTTGATATGCAAAATGAGTTTTTTGTCATTTGAGTGAGATTTTCTTAAATGTGTAAGGTTCTCTACTTAAATAACATTCATTCTTGAATCTTGGGTGGATGTTTTTAATATACTTAGTCCATTTGTTTGAAATAGATCTTCTTCCTAAAGATGTGAAAAACTCTATTGTTGATCTATGCATGTTAAATATGCTTTTATAAAGCCCCTCTTATTGAAGTTCATATTCGTCATGCCTTTGGGCACTTGTATCCGTGTTCTTTTGTGCACACTTCTTACTTCCAAGTATTGATAAATTTCTTTGAGTACTTATTGGGCCTTTGTGCAAAACGATTTGTGGAAGTTGGTGCACTTCATATGCATTGTCTCTTTGAAGACATTATACATTGTTTTTCTTGAAGACTTTTTCACATAGTATTGAAATGATTAAATAGTTTTTTAATTATCCTATTATGATCTGCCATTTAGATATCCTTTTTTTTTGGGATTTGTTTGAAATGTCTCTTAATAGACATATTTCATCTTAGTAAATCATGATTTACCGTCATCCTTAATGAATGCTGCCTCTTATCTAATGATTTGAAAAGTTGTTACTATCTTGTTTAAAACCACTCTTGCTTTTCAATATATTATTGTTGCAATTCTTGGGTTAGAATATTTTATTTTTCTTGTATACTTTGAGTCTTCTCTTGGTTTGTTCTTTCTCTACAGGATCGTTAAGATGTGATGCCTTAGATACATCATGGATTCGATCAATGGAGGAACTATGAGGATGATTGCCAATAAAGACATTTTTTGAAGACTTACATTTGAAAGCATTTGCTGAGATGTCATAAAGATGGAGATTTCTTTTGAAGACTTTTGAAGAATTGGACTTCTTTTCAAGACTCTTTTTGTATTTCCAAACTTTTGGGTTTTTTTCCCCCCGCAAAGTTTGAGGGGGGGTGTTATATATATATATATATATATATATGTGTGTGTGTGTGTGTGCAACACCCGATAGGGGTATTTCTATCATTTTGTATTAGCTACATAGTTGTTTTTAGAAAACAACTATTTATTTGTTTGTAGAATTAGTTTATATTTTTTATTTTTTGTTTTTATTTCACGCAAGTGGGGGCCCCACATAGATTCGTTGGGGCCTCCAACGGTCACAAATGTGACCGTTGGGGGCTCCCAACGTCTCTATGGGGAGCCCCTTTTGGCCTCTCCTTTTCCTCTCTTCTTTGTGCATAAATAGGGGTTGCTCCCCTTGTATTCTCTATGGCCTTTTAGGCCCTCATTCAATAAAGCATATGCAACTTATGCCTCTTCGTAGGCTTATTGTGGTGTCCCTTAGTGGACAATTTTGTTATTCTCCATTGTGGGGTTGTGTTTGTCCAATGTTGGACTTTATGAATGCATTATGCATTTTTGTAATTCATTTTCGCATACTTTCTAACATATTGATGATGAAATTCTCCTAAAAGGTCCCACACCTTACAGGCAACTGGTTGGATCTTTGACGTATCTTAGCATTACGAGGCCTGATATCTCTCATGCAGTACATGTTGCTAGTCAATTTCAACATGCACCTACTACAGTTCATATGAGCGTCATTTTCCGCATCATCAGATACATAAAGGGTACTGTAAACAAGGGGGTATTTCTATCTTCTTCTTTTAAATTGAATTTAATTGCTTATACTGACTTTGATTGGTGAGGTGATCCGAATAATCGTCACTCCACCACTGGATTTTACATCTTTTTAAGAGAATCTTTAATTTCTTGGAGATGTAAGATACAACAGAAGGTCTCACTTTCATCCACAAAAGCCGAATATAGAGCCATGACATCTACTACCATGGAGATCTTTTGGATTCGCAGCTTGCTGGAAGATATGAATGTTCAAGTTCAAGGGCCCACAAAACTGTGTTGTGATAATAAAAGTGCAATTTACATTGCCAAAAATCACACATTTTATGAGCAAACGAAGCATATTGAGATGGACTGCCACTATGTTCGTGAAGAATACTTGAGAAGAACTATAAACCTCCCATATGTTACATCAGAATACCAACTGACAGACTTCTTTACCAAAGCGTTGTGCTCACCAAGATTTAACTCCCTTCTTGGCAAACTTTCGGTTATGTCACCCTAAGTTTGAGGGGGGCGGGGTGTTAAAATCTAATGATATATATATATATATATATATATATATACACATATTATATATTTTCAAAACCCGATAAAGGGTATTTCAATCTTTTCTCATTTTGCGCATATTCTCATTTGAGAATATGACTGTATTTTGCTTTCTTTCAATTCTTTTTAGCTTTTCTTTTTTCTTTTTGTATTTTGTGTCACATGAGGGGGCCCTCAACATAGACGTTGGAGGCTCCAACGGTTATATTTATAACCGTTGGAGGGGCTCCAACATATATGTTGGAGCCCCCACCCCCCCACCACCACACACACACATACACACACACACTCCAACATTGTATAAATAGGGGGTGCTCCCCTTCTCTTTTTTCTCATGCTTTTGTAAAGCCCCTCTTGGGATCCAATATATTGAAGTTGATAATTTTTATGCTCTTGTGCATTTGTATCTCTGCCTTTGTGCACTTGTGAGAGTTCTCCTTTGTGCCTTTGTGCACACTTCGTGTTTTTAGCATTGTGTTTATACACAAAATCTCTTTTTATAGAGATTTTTACAGCCTGCTCATCGTAGAGTATCATACTCCATTTGTTATGTTCATTGCTGCATACTTGGTTATGATAAACTTAACTCTAGAGCAACTCATTGTATGTTTTTTGGCTATCAATCAAAAGCCTATACGGGTATTGCTTTATCTTGGTAACAATGTTGTAAAAAGCATATTGTAAGAGTCTAAAATATGGGTTTATCGTATTGATACCATATCATATCATAAGATATATGAAAAGAAAAATCAAATTTAATAGAAATTGAAAAATCATAAAAATTAAAAAAGATAACCACAAAGAGAAATAAAACGCATTTCAACGGCGGAACTGCAATACTAAGTACACTTAATTATGAAATAGACATGAATAAATTTCTAACATTTATCCAAGAGTCTGATATTAAACATTAAAAGGTAAAGCAGAGAAAATAATAAGTCACACTCTATGGATTGTAAATAAATAATCTATTGTCAAATATTTTCTATAAAAGCATAGAAAGTTTTGCAAGTATTTAATTATTTGAAAAACAAAGTTTAAATATTTACTATAAGAAAATAAAAAGTTCTAGCAGTATTCAATTATTTGAAAAGCAAAGTTTTGATAAATATTGAGCATTAAAAAAGAGTTTCATAATGCCTTTAATTAATCACTTGGACTAATCATAATAATTACAAAAATTAAATAATGAGTATTTCCCCCATTACCATTCTCTTTTTTCTTGTCTTCACTAATCACAGCAAACAAAAAATATTTCCTTTTTTTTTTTATTTTCCTTAGCTTATGAAGTAGGTGAATTTGACTCTAATAGAGTGTTGTTTAAAAAGGTCTCATTAAAAATGAAAAAGGATCTAAAAGAAATTATCTAAAAATAAAAACTAAAAGAGTAGCTGTGTCTTACGATATTATATGAGATCATGTGATATGGTGCAATATGCTTTTTTTTCTTTTTTTTGGGGGGTGGGGGTTTCATCGTTACGATACTGTAATCTATTGTATCATATGATACAATATGATACAGATTGTGACATTGCCAAGTATATCACCTATCTTTGGGTGATATTGCCTTATTTCCTCCCAAGTGTAAATTCAATTATAATTAGGGAAGGGCAAAATGAACCTCTTATTTCCCTTGTACACGATGATGCAGGTAAGAAATTGATTGAGATAGTGAACACGGGAAAACAACACTACAAGGTAAGTATGCCTACTACAGTACTGGTTCCATGATCAGCACTAGTGGTCCACTTTCCCAGTTGGTGAACAGAAGTGTTCAGATGTTCGTGACCAAAATAAATGATGTCTGTTGCCTATTCTGGTGCATACATACAGTTATCTTCCAGCTTTCTGTTGCTTAGCATATAATCTATTAAGTTCTTGTGTTGCTTCCACTCAGATCTCTAGAACAGTTTCAAGCTATGTTGTACTTTGAGGAGTTTATGGATTAGACACACACAGTACATGATAGTGTCACAAAAATATCCATGCAAAATTAGCTGGAAAATGCTTTTATTGTGAACATAAATGTGGCTGGTGATTGGAAGGAATTTCATGAACTTGTGAAGGTATTGCAATGAAATACAAGCTCACAAGAGGAATGCCACAAGAAGCTATAGAGAGATCTCAACCACACAAAAATGAAGCCACTAATGGGCAAGATACAAAGAACGCCAGTGCTTAAGCACAAGATCACAATCAAGAACACATAAAAATAAATAATATTTTATTCATAAAATGCTAAAAAGCATTCAAGAGGAGAGGGGACTAATCCCTCTTATTATACACCAAAGGAGACCAAGGGGGGGCTCCCATAATGCCGTTGGGAGCTACTCAATGGTCATATTTATGATCGTTGGGGAGAGTCCCAATGGTTCTATGGAAGGACCAAAAAGCCCTTGGTCAATTCAATAAAAGAAATAAAAAAATAAAAGGAAGAAAAATACAAAATAGCCCTTAGTGGACTATTCTAATTACATGTGACAAAAAAACAAAAATACCCTTGTGGGTTATGACAATGTATATATATATATATATATATATATAATCATACATTTTAACGCCTTCCCTTAAACTTAGGATGAGATCACCGAAAGTTTGTTAAGGAGAAAGATAAACCGAAATGCAGAAAGAGCTTTGGTGAAAAAATCTGCAAGCTGGTACTCTGAGGTAACGTACGACAACTCAGTAATTTCTTTTAGATACTCATCACGTACACAGTGGTAGTCCATCTCAATATGATTTGTTCTTTCATAGAAGGTGTAATTACTTGCAATATAAATTACACTTTTGTTGTCACAACGCATCTTCAAAGGTTTGGAGATGGAAACTCTCATGTCTTGGAGAAGAGTCCTTACCATACTAGCTCAATAGTAGTTGTAGTCATAGCTTGATATTCTGCTTCAGTTGAAGACAATGAGATTTTCTGTTGTTTCTTGCACCTCCAAGAAATTAAGGAATCTCTTAAGAAAACACAAAAATCAGTAGTTGAGATTCTATCATTGTTAAAATACATGTAATCAATATATATATATATATATATATATATATATATATATATATATATATATATATATATATATTCAATCATACCCGATAAGTGTATTCTTGTAATTCTGCCAAATAGGGGCATTGCAGTCTTTTTTATTTTTGTTTTTGTTTTTATTTTCCTTTTTCTTTTTATTTTTTTGTTTTCTTTTTCCTAAATGCATTTAATGCATTCACATTGGGGGTCCCAATGACACCTTGTTGGGCCTCTCAATGTGGTCTCTCTCTCTTACTTTTCTCCCTCTCTCTCACTCCTCCTTGCCTATAAATAAGTGGGGTCTCTCCCTTTGTAAAGTATTGGCTTCTTGAAGCCCTTTCTTGCATTTATAAGAATTTATGTTTGCAAGCCATTGTTGGCTTTTGTGTATGTCCTTTTTGGACTTGTTCTTTGCTTTCTATATGTGAATGTCCATTATAGGACATTGTTTTTATTTCCGCATATTTCATTACATGGTATCAAAGCCGAGTGTATGCTCTTGATTCTTGATATAGCTAGTTGACTAGTTATATTTTTCATTTTTGTATTTCTCTTTCTTGGTTTGTCTTGTTTGAGCTTAAAATGGAAGGAGAACAAAATATTGATCTTTCCTTCAAACTTAATGGTTCCAACTACATGATGTGGGCCGACGCTATAGAGAACAACCTCAAGGGTAAAAAACTTTGGGGATACGTCATGGACACTATTCCAGAACCGCAACTCCAACTCACCAAGATGGATGGTGATCAAGAAAAAGCTCTTGAAGGAAATGCCCACATGAAGGCCATTGAAGATCACCAATCTAAAGTGGAAGATTGGGAAAACAAGCATGCAAAAATTCTTGCTTGGTTCATGAACAATGTGAAGCTTAAAATTTGCTCCAACATTGCTAAATTTCGGATGGCAAATGAAGCATGGTTCTTTATGAAAGGTATGTATACTAAAAAAGACCTTGCTCGTCAATTCTTTCTACAAGAAAAAATCCGAACTATTAAGCAAGGGGAAATGGGTGTAAGAGATTACTTTAGCACCCTTGGACCCTTATGGGATGAGCTATCTCTACTAGAATCAAAGTGGGTTTCTAGTGAAGTTGTGGAACTAAGAACAGAACACATGAAAAAAGAACACTTTTTCCAATTTCTACATAGGCTTAGGCCCGATTATGAACAAGTTAGATCTTCCCTACTTCATAGATCTAAGCCTCTTTCTTTGAAAGATGCCATAGCCGAAATATGTCAAGAAGAAACTCGTCTTGGCATGATTAAGGAAGGAGATGAAGTTTTGACCGTGTCTAAACCCGACAATCATGTGAAAGCCTATAAGCCTCCACACTTTGGAAAGCAAAATAACTATAATGGCAACTATAGAAAAGCCATTTGCCATCATTGCCAAGAACCGGGTCATATAAGACCTAATTGCCTAAGCTAAATGAAGCACTAAAAAGTAAGGTTGCCTCTGTTGAAGAAATTACTCAAAAGGAGGAGGAGACTATCAAAGGGAAGGAGTCCTTCTCTCTTGCTCAACTATCGGAAGCACTTCAAATTCTACTCAAATCACCATCAACTTCGGGTGCCGCCATAACTTCTTCTTCTCCTTCAGGTATGTCTTCTTAGATTCTTGATTCTGAAGCTTCTTTTCATATGACCCCTCTTGAAAATGGGCTTTTCGATTTGTGTAATAACTCTAAAAACTCTTATGTTTCAACCGTCGATGGTATATCTTTACAAGTAAAAAGTTTTGGAACTTTAAATTTTTTCAAAGATTTCTTTGTGCCAAACGTAAGAGTAGTACCTCAACTTAATTTAAATCTCCTTTCTGTTTCTCAAATATGTGATCATGGATGTGAAATCTCCTTCTCAACTAAGGATTGCTCTATACAGGATCTCCGGTCCGGGAAGCAGATTAGGTAAGGCCATAGGAGGGAAGATCTCTATTACATGAGCAACTGAAAACTTCCCACTAACTCTTTTTGTAATCATGTCCAAGATAAAAATATTGAAACTTGGCACCAAAGACTTGGACATCCAAGTTTCTCAAAAATGTACTCCTTTCCTTTTGGAAAAAAAATTTGTAATGAGAAACATTTTGTTTGCAAGAATTGTATTTTTGGAAAAATGAAATCCACTCTTTTTCCAAATAGAACTTTTGTGTCCAAAAGACTTTTTGAGTTAGTTCATTCGGACGTTTGGGGCCCTTTTACGGTCATATCGAAAGGAGGATACTCCTATTATGTTACTTTCATTGATGACTACACTAGATATGTGTGGATCTATTTTCTCAATTTAAAATCGGAAGTCTTTGACTTCTTCAAGAAATTTCATATGATAGTTAAAAATCAATTTTCAAGTAATATCTCTATTCTTAAATCCGATTCGGGTGAAGAGTATCTATCAAATGAATTTCAAAATTATTTGAAAACAAATGAAATATGTCATCAAAGATCATCTCCTAGGACTCCTCAACAAAATGGTCTAGCCGAAAGAAAGCATAGACACATTTTGGAAACCAGTAGGACACTTCTTATTTCCAAAGAAATTTCAAAAAGTTTTTGGGTCGAAGCCGCCTTAACTTCAACTTACTTGATAAATAGAATGATATCTTCATCTTTACAAAATACATCTCCATATAAAAAATTATTTGAAGGAATACTCAATTTTAATAGATTAAGAATTCTTGGGTGTAAATGTTTTGTCCTTACAAATAAAAGAGATAAATTATCTCCTAAAGCTATTGAATGTGTTTTCTTAGGATATAGAGAAAATCAAAAGGGTTTTAGATGCTTTGACCTTAAAAATAACAAACTATATGTATCTAAAGATGTAGCCTTTTTAGAAAATGAAAATGGTTTTGAGAAAACTAAAGATATTGACGAAAATGAATATGCTTTCTTATTTGATCTTCTCTCTCAAGAAGATGTGACTCCTCAAGAAGAAGAAATCTCAAATGATTTGTTGAATGATCTAGAGAATATTCTTCTTAACAATGTTGAAAATGAAAGTGATAGACCCATCCAAACCTATGTTAGGCGTGGTCAACAAGTTCCCATGAGTGCCTTAGAAAAATACTCTCAAGGCTCCAACATAGAAGAAACCTCTTTAAGGAGATCCGGCTGAATCTCCAATCCTCCTAATAGGTTTGTTTCCTATGAGTCTCTAACACCAAAGTATAGAGCGTGTCTAATTGTGTTACATTCTTTTCATGAACCTTCACATTATAATGAAGCCAAAAATATTCCCCAATTGGTTGAAGCTATGAACTTAGAACTCAGTGCCCTTGAAAAAGCAAAAACTTGGGAAATAACCTCATTACCCACTGGAAAGAGATCTATTGGATGTAGATGGGTCTTCAAAATTAAAACTAAAATTGATAGGTCATTAGAACACTATAAAGCTCGGTTGGTAGCAAAATGATACACTCAAGAATACGGTATAGACGATGAAGAAACCTTCGCTCTCGTACCTAGGATGACTAGTGTTAGGACTCTTATTGCAGTTGCGTCAGTTAAAAAATGACCTATTTATCAATTAGATGTTAAGAATGCATTCTTAAATGATGAATTTAATGAAGAGGTTTACATAGATCCTCCACCAGGAGTATCTATTGGTGAAAATAAAATTCTCAAACTTAAAAAGGCATTATATGGTTTAAAGCAAGCTCCAAAGGCTTGGCATGATAGATTTAGCAATGTAATGACAAGTTTGAATTTTCACTCATGCTATACTGACACTGCTTTGTTTGTGAAAAGTGCAGGGTCTTCAGTAGTTATTCTACTACTTTATGTTGATGATATGATCATCACTGGAAGTGATGAACAAGGAATCAATGATATTAAGAAAGTTTTAAAAGAGAATTTTGACATGTTTGACCTTGGTTTCTTAAGATATTTTTTAGGAATTGAAGTAACATACTATCCCCGAGGGTACATTCTCTCTCAGATGAAACTTGTTGTTGACATTTGTTTCAAGTCTGGCATCTCCGATGATAAGAAGACAAAAACCCCTGAAGTTATCAATGCAAAGTTAATGTTGGAAGATGGAACACTCCTCGACGATCCTACTCCTTACTGCCAACTTGCTGGGTCTCTGACCTACTTATCCATCACTCGTCCAGACATAGCTCATGCAGTTCACTCAATCAGTCAGTTTCAACATGCACCTACGATTGTGCACATGAGTGCAATCTTAAGGATAGACAGATACATCAAAAACACCATGACTAAGGGAGTTTTTCTTTCCTCTTCGTCATCACTTGATTTAATTGCTTATATTGATGCTGATTAGGGAGGAAATCCCAATGATAGAGTGTCAACTATTGATTTTTGTGTTTTCTTAGGTAACTATGATTTCTTGGAGATGCAAGAAGCAATACAAAGTATCATTGTCCTCAACAGAAGCGGAGTATCATGCAATGACCACTACAACCATGGAGCTTATGTGGCTTAGAAGTCTTCTCAGTGATATGGGGGCATAGTCATCTCTACTCCTTCGAAGATGTATTGTGACAACAAAAGCGCAATTTATATCGCAAGCAATCACACCTTCCATGAGCGTACTAAACAATCAAGATGGACTGCCACTACGTTCGTGATGAATACCTAAGAGGAACCATAACACTGCCTTACATTACATTCGAGTACCAGTTGACGAACTTCTTCACTAAAGCCCTTGTTGCTCCTCGTTTTATGTTCCTCCTCAACAAGCTTTTGGTTATATACCCGTAAAGCTTGAGGGGGGGTGTTAAAATACATGTAATCAATATATATATATATATATATATATATATATATATATATATATATATATATATATTCAATCATACCCGATAAGGGTTTTCCTGTAATTCTGCCCAATAGGGGCATTGTAGTCTTTTTTTTTCTTTTTCTTTTTATTTTTTTGTTTTCTTTTTCCTAAATGCATTTAATGCATTCACATTGGGGGTCCCAACTAGGAGTCGTTGGGCCTCCCAATGTGGTCTCTCTCTCTTACTTTTCTCCCTCTCTCTCTCACTCCTCCGTGCCTATAAATAAGAGGTTACCACCCCAATCAGCATCGGTGTAAGCAGTTACATCTAAAGATAAATAGGAGAATAAGAAAAGCCGTTTTGAGTTTGTATTTTTAATATATCAAATAATTCTCATAACTGCACTTATGTGTACTATGGTAGGAGCATGGTGAAATTGTCTTGCGGTCATGAGCGATATCAGGTCGGGTGATAGAGAGGTAGGTGAGAGATCCAATCAATTGGTGATATAAAGTAGGATCTTCGAGTAATACACCATCTTCAAGTCTTAATTTGACATTTATAACTTTTGGGGTCTCTACCTTCTTTTCATTAGAAACTTCATATGTCAATAGCCAATTTCATCTGGGAGAGAATATATCCTCTAGGTGAGTAAGCAACCTCAATGCCTAAAAAATATCTCAAAAACCCAAGTTAGACATATATCAAAATTTTTCTTTAAAACAGATTTAATTTCAATAACCCCTTTATCATTTCCTGGGTTTCTGAAACTATAAACAGTCTGATGTAAGAAAAAGTTAAGACTCCATTATGAGGTTTTCTCATTAGATAATAAAATTTCTGAAGCTATGTTTGTTCTCTTCAACAGTCCTACTTGAGATCAAGTTTTTGCTAAACCAATTCTCTTTCATTATATTTCGAACCTGAAATGTGTGTGTAATTTCCATCTGACTCTGCATGGAACTGTATGCAAAGGTATTGGATTTTGCAACTTTTGCAGATTTAGCCTATTGCATCTTTGACTCATCTTTCGCAGCCGTAAAGCTTATGTAGGCTAAGATGCTTGAGAACATAAAGCAAGAAGTCACTTTGGATGACTTCTGTGATCTGCCGCAATTCAAGTTAACTCAGCAAGCGACTTGCAACAACTTTAAGTCCCAAGTGCACTCGATAAAGTTAATAGTACTCACAATTTGAAGTGGAAGTTTGTGGCTTCAATAAGTGAGCTTTCAGGGGGGGATTTTATTATTTTTTCTATATCTGAGCCTGTTGGCCAGTGTTTAATAAAGTTGAACGTTTTCTAATTCGAAACTGTTGGTTTTGTATATGTTTGTGATTGCAGGAGAAGGCTATTTAATATGATCAATAGTCTTCCATCTATTTATGAGTTCGTTACAGGAAAAAAGGAAGCACAAGAAGTATCTAGTGTTACAAATAATGGCAACAGTAACAGGAAGGTAAGCATGAAACCTTTGTTCCTCCTGTTCTCAGTCCATCTTCTCAAGAAATAACTACTTGTTTGCAGTAATAATTTCTTTATGAATTGATAATTAAGGGTTATTGCATTTTCTAAAAATATTACCCAATATATATATATATATATATATATATATATATATATATATATATATATATATATATATGTGTGTGTGTGTGTGTGTGTGTGTGTGTGTGTGTGTGTGTGTGCAGAGTAGCTCCTAAAACAGTTTTTTGTTCTAAAAATTGTGAACACTTTTAAAAAACATAGCTGTCATTGCTTATTTAACAAAACTCATGCTTTGGATCAAATCAATTTAATGAAAAAAATTGATTTTTGTTTCATCTAGTTTTAGTATTGAGCCATTGATTTTTTTCATTGCTCTAAAAACAGATCTAAACATGAAAATTGACCAATCTATACATGTTTTCTGCTAAGCAATCTCTAGATAATACTTCTGTAAGTTTAGATTAAGCAGCAGAGGCCCAAAACTTTGCCCTTTAAAACCATTTTAGAACGGTTCAGGAGATAACACGCTTTTATATATAGCTGGTTTCTTAAGCATTAATATGTATTGTGTGCTTCTTGGTTGAGCTTTGATACATACAGAGAGAGAGCACTGCAAAAGCATCAAGAGGACCGGCACGAGTAGATCACGATGATAAGGATGGTGATGGTGATGATGAAGAAGATGAACATAAGGATGCTCTTTGTGGTGCGTGTGGCATGAATAATACTTCAGACCAATTCTGGATCTGTTGTGATATATGTGAAAGATGGTTCCATGGCAAGTGTGTGAGAATTACCCCAGCCAAGGCCCAGCATATCAAGCAGTACAAATGCCCTGGCTGCTCTAACAAAAAGTCCCGGGTACAGTAGTCATTGTAGGAATGCTATAGTTAGTTTCAGACTAGTCCTGTCAAATTGCAATTTCTGTATTGTGCAATGGTACATACTCTTTTTTATGTTCCACTGGGTGTCACAAACTGAGCAGGGGTGTATACCATCATTAAGGCAGATCATGGAGGGTCCACAAATTTCTGAAGGGAACTGTTGAATCACGAGTTCGAAACCCACAGGTGTGTGTCCCTTGCTGAAAGGCCGAAGCTGGGTATAATCCCTGGTGGGCAAGGGGGATCTGGGATTTTTACACCAGTGAACTCGGTGACTAAGGTGGTTTTCCTTGCTTATGGAGAAAAAAAAAATGCCATAGCCCTCTACTGATCTACAGGGTCAAAGGGGTAACCAAGTTTCACCTTGAGAATGACCAGGCTGTTGTATATTAGCATGTTTTGCAAAATACTTGTGTGGCTGGTGTTGGGGATCACCAACTTTTGTTAGATTGTTAATTTATTTCTGAGAAGTGCCCGTCATATTTTGATTGTGGTGGTGGGTGAATCAGATGAGACTTCGTTTGGCCTTCAAATATTTTAGAATCTTGTGGTTCCTGTGAATGTTCAAAATATGATTGTGGAATTCGTGTATTCACAGATCCGTGTGAACTAAGATAATTTACGAGCCCGTCATGCAGTACAAGCGAAAGACCACAAAAACGTACCATAACAAAAACAGGGGACTCGTTATGATTGTCGGTGGTCCATGTCTGAAATATATGGAAAAATATTTGCTACTGATCGGGTTGCAAACAGTTCGGACTTCAGATCAGAAAATACACTTGGGAGTCAGTTCGGTTCGGATCCAAGACAGCCAAAATTTGCAAAATCATCGTCCCATATCCGAATCATTTGCAACCCTAGCTACTGGAATTAACACCGTACTTTGTGATAGAAACCACTGGTTTTATTATATTTTGTGAATATTTTATCGATCAAGCTCTCTCTCTCTCTCTCTCTGTATATATATATATATATATATATATATATATATATATATATATATAGATACGTGGTTTGCTTAGTAAAAGAACATGTTTGAATCACCCAACTGTCATGCTGCAGAAAGAAATTAACCAAGAAAAACTAAACTATTTCTTCTATTTCCTTCGGACCCTCCATTATAGAACCGGAAGTCCGATACCCAATAAATTGGCTAAATTCAAGTCAAATATGAGCTCAAACCCGAACGGCCCTGACCTTTGATTGGATTGGATCGAGTTCAACCCAACCTGAGTGGCCGTCCAGTTAGCCTCCGCCCCACTTGAATCATTGTCAGCCCGAACAAGTAACAATAACTACCACTTGGTTATAGCGGCCAGCAGGGTTGTTACAATGTGATTGGTAATTGACTCATTTCTATTTAGTAGAGGTATTAATTTAAACCAACAAATAAAAATCAATAGAAACATTAAAGTAGTAAAGTTATAGCGGCCAGCAGGGTTGTTACAAGAAAAGTTTAATTTTTTCATAAGCTATGAATTGAAGCGGGGCCCCAACCCCAAAACCGATACTAATATACTCCACAAGGCAGAACTTGTCAACTGCTCCTCAGATTATAACTTAATCTGGATCTCACATGCACTTTGGACACATCGCGTCTTGCATACGTTAGCATAATTGTCAAGTCTTAGGACAGGTTCGTGATTGCCTCGTTTAAGACAATTGATCAAGGTTTTATGAATATTCAATGACATGGCTTTCTTTTTTGAAAAATATTCAAAAACCCAAATAAATTTGATGTATTTACAAAAACTGCATACTTTTTAAAATTTTACATTTTCCCTGCTGAGTTAGTAAAATAATTCTCAAACTCCGCCCCCTACTCTTTCTCTCTTTTAACGGTTATATGAGTTCCACCAACAAATCAATCACCGAAGACTTAATTGTCTCCCTGTCGGTGGCTAGAGTATCTGAAGACCATTCTCTCTCTCTCTCTCTCTCTCTCTCTCTCTCTCTCTCTCTCTCTCACACACACACACACACACACACAATGCCAAGATGGGGAGCTCTTTGTGTTCGATTGGTTTGGGCAGTTGGGCATGTCGTATAGTATTCCCCAATCAAAAAAAGCTCTCTCTCTCTCTCTCTCGCACACACACACAAATTTTTTTCCATTAATAAGAAACCTTTTGTTTCCGTGGATTAAATTTGAGTTCCATTTGGGCAAGGAGATTAAGTTTTTCTTTTGGTGACAATGTCCTATGTCTTTCTTTTGGGACTGTTTGATACAGGCGTACATGAACCAAACACCATCAAACAAACTACAAATGATAATTAATGATGACGAATGTTCCATAACGGGCCTAGCCCCCTTGCTATCGCCTTTTAAGAACAAGAAGGGCCTATTCTCTTGATTCATTGATGAATATTCACAAGTAAAGATCAAGCTTAATTTTCTATTAGTCCATTACCATCCTGATTCATTGATGGGTTTTCAGTTCCAGTTGGTGTGTGCCAGGCTAAAGAAACTACACATCATCGAAAATAGTTTTCTAAGACTTGGAGGACTCCATCAGTTGTGTGGGAGGGTCGCATTGCGGTGGATCTTATCTTCGGCCCTGCTATAATTAGACACAAAAAAAAGTGAACTATTTAGAGAGTTTGGAAGTGTAGTGGTTCATATGGATGACTAGAAATGATGCTACTTTTCGAGATGTCCCTTTACCTTAACCGTCTGACTCATAGGGTCTTGGCTGATGTGTATTCTATCCTCCACATATACTTCAAAGACCTACCGCTGCCACCTACCAATCCCCATCTAAATGTCTGTGGTCTTTGATGAGTTTTCTGTTTGTGTTCGGGTTTTTTTGTTTTTGTGTTAATGGTGTTCTCATGTTGATGTTGTGTTTGCGCTTGTGGGACTCAACGTTTTGTTGAGTTTCACTTTTAAATAATATTGATCGCTTTTCGGCACTTGAAAACTTTTCCTTGAGTAAGAAGAGGATGGGGGGAGAGAGAGAGCAACCTGGTGTTTTGACAAACAGCTTTGATGATAGGAAGGGAGAGGACTCAAGCTCCGCAGTCGATCTGCAAGAGGGAGAGACCCTTTGCTTTGGCCATATCATTTGTAAATGCATGGTAAGAGAGAGAGAGAGAGAGAGAGAGAGAGAGAGAGAGAGAGAGAGAGAGAGAGAGAGAGAGAGAGAGAGAGAGAGAAGGGTAATCAAGTAATTTTTTATGTTACCTAACCAGGGGTAAGCCCACTTGAGTTATGGGAAGTGTGTATTTGAGAAATATTTTGCTAAATTAGGTCGGTATCTGTAAAACATTAGAGGTTAGACTGTAAATGTAAATAGATAAGAAGTTGAGTGGGTTTTGTAAATGTCTCTTCTTTTTTTTCAGTAAAAGTTCAACTAAAATGGTACTAAAACCTTGATGAGTATAGAGAGGATGGCCATTGCCATTAGAAAAAGTGATACAATAGAAGCCACATTTATGCAGAAATGATTTTTGAGACCTATATTGAGCAGGTGAAACTAGGGCTGGTAAACGAGTCAAGACCATCTTGTTCAGGTTCGACTCGTTTCTCATTTAACTCAGCTCGGGCTCGGCTCATGTTCATAACTAGACCAGCCTAGCTCACAGATCGGCTTGTTTCCCAGCCCTAAGCTGTACTAATTTCCATGTTCACATGAATGGCTTTACTGCTAGGTCTAAGCTATTTTCTCGCGGCCTCATGCACTAGCTTGATGCAAGGCAAAAGATGCACCAAACGGTTTCTGAATGGGAGCATTTAAACAAGGGGAAATAGGCTCATCGTAAAAAATGTGCCAAAATGGCTTCTGATCATGTTCCACAGAAAAAAACAGTGTGCGGTCACCCCCATAACACTGCGATGGTTACCCATGTGGTCATCGGGGTTGTGTCAATCTGAAGGCCAAAGTTCGAATCTCGCTGGTGCATGAGGGCCATATCTAGACAGTTGATATGTCATGGCCGAGCAAGAAAAGACTTGATCATAATGTGGTCAAAGTACTTAAATGTGACCTTAATTGGGTTCAATGCATCAACAGAAAAGATGAACCCACCATAGCTGTCCAAAGGCTGAGTGTCTTTCCTCTTATCTTCTTGCCTTGTCCCTATCCTTTTCTATTGGGAAAACCAGGTCTGTTTGTGGGCCCCACTCTTTCTTCTTTTGGATAGAGAAAGCTGGGGTTAGGTATCATTTGGGGTTCGAACTTGTAACGTCCCAACATAAGGTGACGTGCACTAACTGCTCCTGCCAGACAAGCGGATGCCACTCTATTACAACCTCCCATGCTCCCCCTTACCCCCTATGCCTAGAATCAATAACTTTAGTTGCGGGGAAACATATACAGGGATAGAGATGATGTTTTGACTTTTTTATACGGGATACATAATACAATGTATTACAAACCAACGGTCATCCCTCTCGTTCCAAATGAGATGTACGGGAAATGATGTAAATATTTAACAAGAACAAATTCAATAAGATGAAAGCCGACGCGTTTTCACCATCTATACCATTTTTTCACAAATTGACTTGCTAGTTAAAGCCATTTCGCTTCAATTTAAGCATTTTCATATATGGTGTTAGATGTATTTAAAAAAAAAAAAAAACTGGGCATTGCTAAGTCAATTGTAAATACTTACAATTGATTGTAGCAAACGTTTATATATATATATATATATATATATATATATATATATATATATATATATATATATATATATATATATATATATATTAAGGTAATACTGTACATCCTATCTAAATACATGCTAAATGAGTTTTTTTGGCTTTTTTTATTTTACTTTTAAATTTTAATCATACAGATGTGGTCTATATATGTACTTGATTTTATAAGTATCAGTTCTTGATTCTGATACATGGGTGAGTTTTTATAAGGTTTGGAAAATCAACGGTCTAAAATATTCATGAAATTTTTAGGCTATAAATATCATTTTTTGCATCACAAATACATTATCAAGGTGTGGATTCTTAGTAAATCAACCAAACTTTACACATTTATGGGGTCGAAACTGTGAAAAAAATAATGAAAAAATAAAAAACTCATTTAGCACAAATGTATTACCATTAGTGTATCAGCATACACTTTTTCGCCACTAATTGTGCAAGATTAACGCAGAACATCGTTAAAATTGAGAAAAAGTGCTTTTAACGGAGTTTTTGGATCACTGCTAAAGTCTGTTTTTCTTACCAATGCTTTAGCGGCAGTCAAGACCGTCGCTAAAGGCTCATAACACCTAAAAAAAGATCGAAGGCACATCAGACTGACATTGTATGAGAAGGGCGTCCGATGTTAAGATATATATATATATAACTGAAATATGTAAACAAGTTAAATATGTATACTGGTTGAACCAACTGTCTGATCTCAAGATTGAACGGCTCATGTGTAACCCCCAACCCGCCGATGCTGAGAGAGAGAGAGAGAGAGAGAGAGAGAGAGAGAGGTCATCCGGCGATGAGGCAGCAAAGGAGACTAGTGGCTAGAGGTCAGTGGGTGGTGGAGGTGGTGTTTGAGGCAGCGGGAGGCCATCCAGTGGGGTGGCGGGTGGTAGATGGGGTGAGAGGGGAAGGTAGTGGGAGGAGAAAAGAAAAAGAACAAAAGGAGAAATAAAGAAAAAGATGGGTGAGTTAGGGTTACATAAGCATAACCAATATATTATCGTATGTATATATTCAAAAAATTATATAAATACTCTCATGGTCACATTTGTAGCGTTTGGTTAGTAAAACACGGGCATTAGTAGTACACGATATCTTTTCGGTCCTTACAGCTGAGGACCGACTACCGACTTCGAGATTCAAGGTACGTATTTGTGGATGATGTTCCCAAAGATTCAAAAGTTGGCAACCCTGATCCCGGACAAAACCGATGAGCCAAGACCGTCCGATTTTTCGCCCATATTCCCAGCCAGATTTGATGAGCACGGTCCCCACGTAAAATAATTGATGGCGTCGTATCGACAACCGAAGAGCCGACGCGACGCGACGCGCTGGCATGGTTCGTGAACCAATAGGGTCGTACCCCACATTTACTAATAACAAAACACTAGTATCTTGTACAGCCATTTTCTTTACCAAAACCATGGTTCAACACTGTGGGTGCCTAACGCATGCATGGAAATGTTGAATTTTTAAATATAGGGCTCCGAGGCCTACCTATCATTAAAATTAATATAATAATAAATAAATAATTGTGATTGCATGAGCAGCAGGAAGCACCTCATGTAAATTGGTGATGTGGATGCTTGTTCTTAACCTAGATCGATTTCATCAACTTTTTTCTTGGTCATGGCTCGAAGAGAAATGCTTTGCACGGTGAATGCAACGTGTGTCACTCGAAATTGGAGTGCACATCAGGTTCCATGGATGCCATTCATATATGTGATTTAATTTGAGAGTTGTGGAGTCGGAGTCGGTTCTGCAAGGTTGTGGGTGATTTAATTTGAGAGTTGTGGATTCGGTTATGCAAGGTTGTGTGCTTTTACGATTCTCTTGAATAAGAATCAATTGCATCATGAATTCAAAATCTTCACTTGTGGATCTTTTAGTTTGCTACACATACCTCATACGTGAATTCTAATAAAAAAACGATTTTGGTGACATTAAATACCATCATGTTTATTTTTGTGTGCAGATGCAGTTCATCTAAAACTTGAATTGTGAAACCCATATAAGAAACAATCAATCCATTCACTGCCTATCATCACCTAGATGAACCGCTCTGACAGCATACAGTCAAAGCTGCTCTTGACACTGCGCTCTCTTGTGACATATAGGCTTCATCCAGGTACAATGAGCGCACACACTCTCATCCGGATTCCGGGGGCAGGCTGAGCACCATGTAGCGCTCAGTTGGGTGCACAGGATCTCCCGTACATTCAACTACGGGTGTAAGGGTTTCATACACCCGACTGATTGCCATGCTAAGCGTGTTTGGAGGAGAACACGCAACACCCTCTCCTCTCATCCATGAAAATATCAGGTGCATTATAATTGCACAAATATTTGTTCATTAAGCACCAAATCAACCTCCATCTTAAGGACAGGGCCTGTCAGACCAGATGGAGCGCTTAATCCACAGATTTTTGTGCAATCATATTCAAAGGCATAGCTGTAGCCCAGTCCTGTCTCCCGAAACAGTTATTTTTTTTTTAAAAGCCCAGTCCTAACCCGGCCCTGATTCCATATGAAATAGATTTTTATCCATTTTTGTAGCCCAGCCCAGCGCTGACTGCAGCAAATAGTTTGATTTGTCCATATGAAATAGATTTTTATTAATAATTGTAGCCATTTTTTATTTTATCTCAAAAAAAAAAAAAAAAAATCAAGGGCGCTGCCCCCGAACCCCCGACTATCACACAAATATATTTTTTTTGCTACACCCCTGTTTGCCCCCCCCCCATGAATCCTAGCTACGCCACTGATCATATTGCACCCCATCCGGAATCCTTTCATCCAATCGCCAATGTCATCATTATTTTTAACATCTCCATCAACATTTTTTTATTTTTGGTAGGCAAGCTGGGTGATCTGGATAGCCCCATGGTATCACCCTCATCATTCTAGAAAAAGCTTTTCAAAGAGGGGTCGGGCATTTCTTGGCTTTTGACTTTGTAGCGTTTCCTTATGCTAAAAATAATTATAATTCAGCCGAAAGAGCGAAGATTGCATGAAAATATAAGCGCACATACACACAAATAAATAAATAAAATTTTATTTCTCTTACCCCGGGAACACTTTATTAATTGTTGCTTACCATTGATGCTTATTTAAATTTAAAGTTTTGGTGTTTAAATTATTTATATTTTACATTTTTATGATATTTTATAATTTTATAATTTTATTTTTTAACAAGTACTTACTTTCTATCATTTTCATTCAAATCATCACCACCACTACCACCATTAACACCTTTACTTCACCGTCACCACCATCCACTACCACTACTAATGTCACCCATCACCACAACAACCGTCACCATTGTTATCACTACCATTACCATTATCACCATTGTCCTTACCACCATTACTATTATTACTACCAACACCACCACTGCTGCCATCACAGCATTACCACCACTGCCATCCACCATCACCATCACTACTCAATTTTCTTTTTTTTATCATTATAATTTGCATTTATTTAATAAAAAATGAGGTCAAGTTTTTTCTTATAAAATGTGTTTTAATTTATTTTTATAAGCAATGAGTAAAAATACATCCAAACAAAGCGGTATTGTCCAAGTTTCACACCATGTTTTATAAATAAGACCCTACAAATATGGTCAACATAATTCATTTGTTAAGAATCGGCAGTCGGATTGTATGTTTTTTTATGAAAACATATGATTTTATGGACTTTAAAAGTTATGAAAATTTTCAACCATTAATATATATATATATATTATTTATTTATTTATTTTTGTGGTCCCGAATAAAGTATTTCCACGTTACCTTGTCCCTTTTACATATCAAGCCCAAGAGCAAAGGGCCGAATGAAATAGCAGAATGGTTATAAGGTCGCATAATAATAGTATCCTGCAGCTTGCTTATTACATATCACGGAAAAAGAAAAAAAACTTAAGGGTATGACCTACATGGATTGTGACGTGTTGTGGAATCAGGGTGTCAACGAGCCTGATTTAACGGGACCCTATCGGAACCAATCCCTATAGGGTCGTGATAAATAAGAAGACCCAATTAAGACATGGGTCCGAAAATGAAGGTCCAATTAATACATGGACCCAGGTATAGTTTGTGAAATTTTATACCAAACCCAGACTGACCCGTATTCCGATTAAGACCCACATTTTTCAATGTAAAAATGATAAAAAAATATGGTTTTACCGGGTTTGGTTCATGTAATTCTTATCGGGTGTAGGTATGTTTTTTCTTACATTAGACACGATTAAACTTGGGTTCGGGACTCAGTACCATACCAAAAAATTTAGTCCAAGTCTGGTTTCACCTGAGTCTGAACTAAACCCGACCCATTGACACCCTATAATGCTCCAAAATTTTAATCCAAAACAAAATCATGATTTATTTTTCTTTTAAAATAAACAGAAATAACTTTTTTCTTTGAGTTAAACATTCTAGGCGAATTATAGAACAAATAATCATTATAACCGAATTAAAATGTAAATAACATTCACTATTAAAATTTAATCTGGTCCTAATAATTAAAAATTCATATGAAAGTATTTTCAATCCAAAATAATAATAAATATTTTTTCAAAACTATCCGCGAAAAAGAAAAAAGATTGGCCCTCGATGCCGCCAAATCATTTTACATCTTCTTCGCAGCTATACATCATACTTTACCTAAAAACCCATAAAACGGGTCAGACTCATGAAAGCCTAATAAGGAATACCAATACAGGTAAACTGAATCAATATACATGAATATACTTCATTTGCTTCACTACAAGAAATCCATCGCTAATCCGTTGCCAATCCATCGCTGTAGAGCTTAGCGACGGCTAACTTTCATCATAAATATTTAGTCGCTAATTAGCGACAAAACATATTTGTCGCTACTTTCGTCGCTAAATTGCGATGAATTAGCGAATGCTATGATTCATCGCAAGGCCATCGTTAATCTGCAGAGATTTGAGTTTGCGACAGATATGAATCTGTCGCTATTGTAGCAACGAAATTGCGATGGATTAAAATCCATCGCATAACATCAGTTGATTCAGTTTTGCGACAGTGAAATATTTGCCCCTAATCCGTCGCTAAATTGGAGGCCGATACTAATTAGCGACGGATAAAATTCGTCGCTAATCCATCGCAAAAAATAAAAAAAAATTAAAAAAAATTGTTTAAAATATAAATATCAGTGAAGAAAATTCTCGTGATATAATTTATATATCCTCGTGATACAGGTAAACCAAATCAATATACATGAATATGCTTCATTCGCTTACAACCAATCATTCAGGCAGACAATTATTCTACTCATGCTTTCAACCCATATTGTATATCACAAATTGATTCATAAATGAATACTAAAATGATGCATGATCACAATTGCATAGTATAAATCAATTTATAGGTAAATACCAACTCTATGTGTGAGTAGATAGATAATGCATGCACTTACCATTGCAAAACAAGAGATCTTTCATGCATGAGTAACACTAATTACTTTTATTTAAGTTTTTATTTTTTGTGTGATGCATATCATGGCTATATAAATGCACACATACTTAGGGTTTCATTTCTTAGCCATGTGAGTACTACATAAGCTTAACCTGAATCAGGACGACGACTTAGGAGGGGTATATTCAAACAATTTGTGATTTAAACCTAGCTGGATACCACCAGTACTAGATGAGGGATGACTTAGTCGAGAGAGAGCTCCCAACACCACCATCATGATGTATCAGACTTCACTCATGAGTTCCTTAACCTGTCACCCTCCAGCTAATGCGAAGGCTTTCCCTATCTTCGTGGTTAGGAATAAAACAACCATCCGTACTTAAAAACTTGTTCCATGAAGCCCGAAGAACTACTTACCACTCATTATAAGCCTCAATAGAATTAATGTTCACATTATATTCTTTTAATTATATTAATTTTATTATTTTTTATGCACATACATAATGAATCTATATCACTAAGATTCGAGCCTTCAATTTGGGCATATAGATGCATGATTCGATATAAAAAATGCTTTCGTGTCTTGCATGATAATTGTGACATATTTCATTTTCACATATGCATTCATTCATAGGCATTGAACATCATAATATGCATCCATACACAACCATATGCTAATTTATTGTAAGATCTATAATTTTTTAGTAAAAATTTTGAATAAATTTATGAGGTATTTTTTATGTAAAAATAGCATATGAACCCGAAATGCGAAATAAATAGATTTCAATAAACCATTTATACTTAGGATATATGTATCCTCGTGAATATATTCTCAAACAGTCACGGAGCCATAACTTCCTCCGTGAGTAAAATCAAGAGATTTGTACGAGCTAACTTTCTTAGTTTCGTCGATATAAAGAAAATGTTGTACTCAGAAATTTTCAAAAAAAAAAATCAAAAACTCAAAACTTTTGCGAGACCCACAAAATATCTCATAGAATTAATTAGGTGGGCCTCACATAGATATACAAGTTATTTTGTTACTTTAGCCCTAAGTTTGGGTGTTGGATCAAGTAAGGGGTTTTGGATCAGACCCAGACCCTATATAGATCCATGATCCACATTTTTGCCTATAAATAAGAGACCTTCTCCTTTTTACAAAAATTTCAGCCCTCCCTCTCTCTCCTTTTTCTCTCTCTAAAACCTCTCCTACCTAGCCTAGCCCACCTGAGCCCATTGGTATTAAGCTTGGACCTGCTTAACCCAGACTGAGCCTAGTTGGTCAAGACCCACTTGACCTACTAGGTTAGCTTTTTTTTCTCCTCTTTGGTTTTGGTCTTAGCCTACGTCAAACTCACTTGACCTAGACTTAGCCTAGTTAGGGTGGGCTTAGACCTACTTAACCCAGTTTGAACCTAGTTTGGACATGACTTCTTGGTCCTGTCGGCTTGATCTTCTAAACCCTTTCCTTGCCTAAACCTAACACATCTGACTAAACCTAACCTAGTTGAGAAACCTAACCTAGTTGAGGTAGGTTCAAACCTAGTTGGACCTAAGCTAGGTCCAAACCAGTTATTGGTCTAGAGTTCGTTGGATCATCGTTTTGTTGAAAGTTGCAAGAGACACTCTTAGTTATGACCGTACCAGATATACAGGATGTGCTGGCCATGACTTAGGAGTGCATCAACCACCTCGTTGGAGCACTACCACATATCTTAGTAAATTTGATTCGCCGATCACTCTCTCTTAAGTATTTATTGATTTTTGTGTTATGATATATATCATATACGTTCTAAAAGTAGTATCTGACCCTAGTCCTTGGTTTACGCTTTATGGGATACTTTGATGTTAACGCGCGTCTTCTTGTGACTATCGTTAAATATTTTATGATAAAAGCTCCTGCGTATTGCAGCATATATATATATATATATATATATATATATATATATATATATATATATATATATATATATATATATATATATATATATATATATTTGAGATTATCATCACGTCGAACGATGCTAAAGCTCCTACTTTCTATAATTTACATTATGCTTTTAAGATTATTGTTGCATCGAACGATGCCAAGATTCTTTATTTCTGTAATTTACATTATGCATTTAAGATTGTCATCATGTCGAATGATGCCAAGACTCCTACTTTCTGTAAATATATATGTATTTACTTTCTGCAAGTTATTTAGTTAAGTTTTTCTCACCAAACATTAAATGTATCTTCATTTACGCCGTCGCACTATAAAGCACAGGCTCCTACTTATATTACATATAGTTTCACATAAATAAGTGTTCAAATAAAGATCAACTTTAAATCACCAATGTGATTCCATATGTCGCTCCTCATTCAATATTTTACTCGACAAAAGAAGCTCCTATTGGAAAGGCTTTGCTTTTATGCAAAACTACTTTTCATAAAAATATAAGTCACTTGTGCATGACCTGGCTAAGGCCCAAGGTTCCAATGAACTTCGATGAATGCGACATATGCATAATGATGTGCATCAATCTTCGAGTTAAAATGTAGCAATTTTTTCATCAAAGAGGAGAAATGTTGCCAAAATTTTTGAAAAGATGCTCACCGAGCTTAAAGAAAATACACACTTTCTTAGTCAAAGAGAGAAAGTGTTGCTGAATTTTCTAAAGAAGCTCTACAAAAGCTTAGAAAGAGTGTAGCATGTTACTCCGTCATACAGAGGAGATGCTGCCAAAATTCTGTCAAGTACTTTTTATAAAATAGAAAGGGTCATCACACTTCTGTCGTCAAAGCATAGGAAGTGTTGTCGGAATGGTTGGCAAAAAATTGTCAGAAATGGTTGAATGGCACGAGGATGCCTTATTGTCGGAACACTACCAAAATGGTCTGTTCCTCTGGTTACCTGTAAGGGCACCTTACTCGTAAGGGCCAAAGAGCCAAAGTAGTGGTTGCGCCTTGATTAGGCCAAGTGCTCGTTGTGGTTATATACGTCGAGCAATCGATCCATTGAGATCGTGTCATATGTATGTTTATAGAAAATATTATTACACAACTAGACTCATAAGAGCTGGAGAGCCAGAGTTCTATGTCCACCCGAAAGAGGTGAAATGCTCATGATGGCCGTAGATGCCAAGAGCAGAGTCAAACATGCATATGAATAAAACTTAGAGGTCTTTGGGACCACACAGTTGGACCGTGCTTCTAAATACTGAATGAGGTCAATGTACATATTTTCTTAGTGCGAGATATACTAGTTTGCCCAAGTGACATTCAAATATCCGACAAGTAATGGTTAGACTGCTAGACCCCTTTAGGACTATTGCTCACCGTGGCATACAATGATGGTACAACTATGAGTGACATGTATTTGATTATGAACCAAATAGTTCAAGGGACCTCCCGTCACTCAAGAGGTTTGGAGGTCAAAGTTATCTTTAAGATCTAAGGATTGAACCCAACTACTGCAGTAGATGATGCATCTGAACTGACCTGGTAGGGTTATCCCAGTATGAGTTCTACCATCCTATCATGGACATAGTCAACAAGCCCTTGGGGTATCTAAAATACATAGAATAATAAACCCCCAGAACATCGCGTTGATGCTGAAGTTCAAGTTTTTTCTGTGTACCAATGGGTGAACAGTTAATATCGAAATGATGCATTAGTTCTAGGTTCAACAATGTATGAATGTATGAATGAATGCTTGTTATTTTGACAAGTCCTGCATAACCTTTAGAAAGGTGTCAAGATTCGGTATACTACTGGACCTATAGGGCAAAGACCCGTGTTTTATTCGCACGACTAAGCTAAGCTCGAGGAGCTCGCACTTCGATTCATGGGATATGTATGTGCCCAATCGTGGAGACTTGAGCTCGATGTTCCAATTATGGACCTTAAGAGGCTCACGCCAAGCCTTGGAGATTTAAGCAAAATGTTCAACTCGTAGACTTGAGGAGGCTTTCATGATATACACTAAGTCGTAGAGACTTGAGCATCGTTGTTACAAATTATGACCCTGAGTAGTCTGTGTATTTCTATGAGTTGATACTTGATTGAATGCGTGAATGAATGCTTTTCTACTAGACCAGCAATGGTTCTGACCCCGTTTAATTGAAATTACAAGTGTTAAACCTACGATGCGATATGCGGAGGAAGGCGACATCGAGTTCTAGGGTTTCTCTAGATAGTGTTGCACCGCTTCTTTTATAAAACTAATACTGTTTTTTCAAGCAGTGATGCTTGTAATAAACAAGTTATTTTGATAATAGAACACTTTGGTAGTCAATGAGTGCTTGGTCACACACCTGTGACTTGCTCAGTATTTTCTAAAACTAATGACTCATTATCGTCTATTTTCACTGCTAAAACCTTTTCTAAGTTCTGTTGTAAAAAAAAAAAGAAATCTATGAAATTTTTAACTTAGCTTTGTTTTGGAAATTCGGTGCATTACAAAATTGGTATCAGAGCTTGTATCTGAGAAACCTGGTTCAAGATCTGTCATGTTTGCGATATCGCACTATAAGTATGATTTCAACTTTTGATGGGGTAAATCCTTATCAAACTATAGATGTCTCCTAAGACAAAGAGAACCATACCAAACGAGAAGTCTCACACGCAGGGGTTGTAAGGCCCACGATATTTCTAAGATAATTTTATATGTAATGTGTTTCAGTGTTGATAATGTCTTGTATTATCGAGAAAATTTTTCGTAATTATGCCTATATAATTATATGAGGTCCTAAATCACATAAATTTTGATGTACGAAGTGATTAAGGGCAAACCATGATAAATTAAATTATGATATTCTTAGATTAGATTTATAATATATCTAATTAGTCACTGCTCGAATTTAGAACCTAAATGAAGAAAATACCATGTTATTGCATGTGAATTGGCAAAAAATGAATAACGACAAGGTATGAGTCATAACGAGAACAAATTTCATCGAAATTGAAAATCTAAGTAATGATTCTAAAACTTAGATTATATTTCATAAAATATAAGTTTAAAATAAAGCATTTAAACCATTTAAAAACTAACTTTAAAATAAAAAACAATTAGGGTTTTTAAATAAGTAAATTGTATTTTTTACAAAACCTAAGTGAGGTTTTTTCAAAAGTTTAAAAAAGAGCGCTTGTTTTGAGAATATTTAAATAGTGGTTAGCATGGGGCCTACACCATCCCATGCTACCTTGATTTAAATTAAAAACAAAATTCAAAAAAATGCATTTCATAAAGGGTTTTTGAAAAGTATGAAAAAACAAAATTTTGGGGTTTGTTTTGGCATTTTTAGAAGTGGTTGGCATAGGCCACCGACTTCTAAGGGAGCTTGGGTGCCCCTTAGGGGGTAGCCCAAGCTGCATTTAATGAGATTAAAAAAAAATAATAAAAATAAAAAGAATCAATTCAAAAGAAGAAGTCATTTTTTTTAGAGAGGCTTGCCTTTGACAAGTCAAAAGACACCCCCCCTAAATCAACGAGTGATTTAGGGGAGGGTTGGTGGGAGTGGTTGGGGCCAGCCTTTGACCTTAGGCTTGAAAGCGGGGGGGGGGGGTCGTGGAGATGGAGAACCCTCCATCTCTCCCTCCATGCTTCTCAGCCCTTCATCTTATCTCTCTTTGGTCCCCCTCTATAAGACTAAGAGAAGGAGAGGAGAGAGAAAGAAAACAGATTCTTTCTCCTCACCTCTCTCCTTCTTCTCTCTTCTCCCCCATCTTTTATTTTTTGTTTTTGGTTCTCTTGTGCTGTGTGTGTGTGTGTGTGGCATCAAGAACTTTCCCCAGCTGAAGAAGGATACTCTCTTCATCCCCCAAGGTGAGCTACCTCCCACACATAATTCTTTTTTTGGAAAAATATGGGTTGCAAGCATTGAGTCTCAAGATCAGTTTGCACTTGTAAGGTGCAAATCGATTCGTAATGACTTCAAGCCATGAGCATGCTGAGTGTAAACATTTTGTTTCCCTTTTCTTCTCTCATTATTGCTCCATTTACGTTATAGCATGATTTTTTTATGCTCCCTTGCAATGCCTCTTCGTTTTCTTTTATCTTCGGTGGAAATGCCCTTAGCCGGGTTGAGCATGTTGGCACCCGGGCTGGGGGTGGCAAAACCTGACATGACCCGCCAACCCGTCTCTTAGGCGGGTTCAGGTTGGGCAAAAATGAACCCGTTTAATAAATGGGTCGACCCGCCTAACCCGTTTATTAAACGGGTCGGGTTCGTGTTAGGGGTATGCCAACCCGCCAACCCGGCTGACCCATTTAATAAACGGGTTAGGCGGGCGGGTCAACCTGCCAACTCGTCTGCCAACCCGCCGACCCGCCAACCCGACCTGCCAACCCGCCAACCTGCCAACCCGTTTACCCGACCCAACCAGTTTATTAAGCGGGTTAGAGGGTCATGTCGGGTTACCCATTTAATAAACGGGTCAGGTTCGTGTTTGCCACAACCGACCCGTTTAATAAACGGGTTGAGTTCAGGTTGAGGTATGCTGACCTGCCAACCCGACCCGATTGCCACCCCTAGCTGGACCCCATTGCAGCCAGCCTAAGCCTTTGTATTGCTTCATTTTGGGCTCCATGGCCCTATTGAAGGTTGCTGCAACCTCTACAGTAAGCCCCCGGACTGACCAAGTGTCGGTCAGTCCGGGCTCCTCCTTAATGCCCCTTTGTGCGTTTTGAGCATGTGATTGCAACAACCCCAGTTGGGCTGCTACAGCCTCCTGGTTGTAGCAGGTTGGTCTAGGCCATTACGGGACCCAAACCTACCTGAGTTACCCACTCACTTAGTGGAGTCACCATTGGGAACCCTTCCTCTTTGGTGGTTGTGCAGCAACGCTGAACCGGGTGCACACAACACCCAGGTTCATGTCTTTGGTGCACCCACTTTTGGGGTGCTGGCCACAACCCGTGGCCTTGGTCTGGACCTCTTTTCTGGGTCAGACCAGAGGTATATACCCCAGTGCCACTCCCCACCTCTTTTGACACAACAGGTTCTCGACCCACAGGGTGCAGACCATGCTGTCATTGCTCGACCCACCATAGTGGGGGTCTTTGGGCTACCCCCCCCCCTTTGGGAGTAGGCTAGGCCTGCTACCGCTGGTCTGAACCCCCTGGGTTCAGACCAGGGGCTCCTCTTGTGACCCAGCTGGGTCTGCTCACTACCGGACCAGACCCTGTTGGTGTGGTTTTTAGCCCTGCCCACTTGGGTGTTTTTCCCAGCCGAGCCCCCATATTGGGAGCTCGCCTATGCTTAGCTGGGTGCTAGTGCACCCGAGTGAGCTAGGGTTTCAGCCCCATGGCTGGTGCTGCAGCATGGTAGCACCTGGTCTGCACTTAGGGTGCAGACCATGGTGGATTCGGGCCTTGTGGTAGGCCCCACATTGGGCCTTAACCTCCCTCTTGGCGCCAAGATGGCACCGGGTGCTAAGGGCCCCGGGCAACCTTGCTGCCCCCTTTAGCAACCAATGGGGCTGAGTTGTACCCCTAGCAGCCCATGGTCTGAGCCATTCTTGGGCTCAAACATGTGTCCTTTTGACCACGCGAGATCTGGTCCAAAAGACCAGACCCTACGGTCTTGCCATTGGGTCGGTTGGGGCACCACCAACCGGTTCCCTTTGGTGGCACCCGTTTGATCCGAACCACCTTGGGTTCAGACCAAGGTAGATTAGTGAGCCTAGCTGGGTCTGATCCCACTGAGACCAGACTTAGTTGAGCATCCTTTGGAAGCTCAGCAGACTGCCGCAACTTCCCCCTCGTTGCTGCCAACCTGCAAAGCGAAGTAACTAGTTATAAAACGACAAAAATTAACTAGTGAACAATGAGATAGTTGCGATCTTGGGCATCGGATGCCTATGCCCCGCTGTCCCATTGTGGCAACGATGTGTTAGGCTCATGGCAAGTGTTATGCTATACACTTACATGTACTTTCCCACCTTCGTTAGACACTTCGGTGGATGGCATCGTTCGTGCCCCGATAGTGTTGACAAAGTGCGACGACACGTTTTGGAAATGCGAATGTAATTCCCATAAGAATGGAAATAAGTTATGTTTCATTCTTGACACTTGTGAGTTTTGATTTCGCGAAGTCCCTTTGCAAATGGTTTCGCTATGCGAAACTTGCCGTGGTACGACATTTGGAATACGCGTACTTGGAAAATTTACATTCAAAGCCTTGGACACTCAATCGTGATTTGAATATGCATATTGAGCCTCGTATCGCTCAAAAAAAGTGAATTGTGCTATTTTATAAATATATGTTTGTATCGTTGCTCTTGCTTGATACTTGTGTGAATGTTGAGACTTTGTGGCTTTCTTTGTTTCACACGTACACGTTGGCACATCTTGACACGTATGTCACTGGTTTTGGTTTGTTGAGTGTTACCTGTTGTTGGCCCATGTTCGTGAGAGAGAGCTCACATATTGTAATACCCTAGAAATGAAATTGGAAATGGTGTTAGATCACCTTTATCAGCAATGTGCTCTTTCTTGGGTCATGTGATGCCGAGCACGTGAATGAAACGGCTAAGACCTCGTTGCGTACCTGCAGGGACCACGAAGCATTTATATCTAAACATCTATGCAAAGTTTAGGTTCGTGCAAAGAGGCACGTGTTAATATGCTTAAACTGTCATAATTGCAAGTATCGTAAAAAGGGCACAAGCACTTGTTATTGATATGGTTGACCGATCTCACTTAGCACTTGCACGTGTTCACACGTGAATAGAAATGAGATACGTAAATATTAACATTTACGTTTGAGGGTTGAGCAATTATACTTTGCTCTTACACCTATTGACACGAATGTCCTATGGATCGTATGCGACATCGGTACACATATATATATGCGGTAATTCACCTCTTGGCATTACACTAATGCAAGTCGCACATTTCGTATCTGACATGTCCCGACAAAGGTTTGGGATCAAACACCACGTTAAGATATTGGCACATTTTTTCAATCGATATTGTTGAACTCCATACGAGTTGCGTTGGGCGATTGCCCCACGCTCATGAGTCAAACTCACATGTTTAAGTATGTCGCATCCCTGATTGTTAACGTATTGTTATCGCCTTCGTTGGTAAGGTCCTTCTCTATGCTTGTTGTGCTGGAGCACGTAAATGTTCGAGCGCGACCTTGACATCTTTGCTTGTGTTGCCCTGCGGGGAACATAAGGCAGGATGGACCTAAGTACCTCGGAAGGAGGAATTGTGAGTAGATATGCCTGATTAAGGTTAACTGTTGATTAATAAATGCGATGAGTTTTATCATCGTAATTGCTCCATTACTAATTTGCTTTACTGCTTAAATACGAATTAGTTTCATGTACGTTTTCATTGGGCACACGATTTACCCTTGCCACTTGATCTGTCCCGTAAGTACAAAAAGAAGACTTGAAGCACCTTGTAGAAATGCATGCTTGTCTCTAAGACTAGATTGGATGCTAGAAACTCCATGGCGAGTTTGTGTGGGCTATAGATCCATTTCGTGAGTTGAGCTCACTTGCGTTGAAAACGTGTGGTTACACATATCTTCCTTTGTAGTATATCCTGTGTGTTTGGGATATATAATTGATGAAACATTCATCGTTGCCCTCGAATGCAAATGCTAATTCCATAATCCTGCTAATCATTTGATCATGATAGTACTGCTTACCTTGGAGCATGATGCTAGAGTTATATCTACCTGGCTCACTTGCTTAGATACTGGATATTATTGTCTAAGTGTGTTAACGCTTGACATTATCGTTTATCACTTAGCATTATCTTTACTTCACTGCTGGTGTTAGTACCGTTCTTTTACTTGTCTTACTCGTGGTTCCTTAGTTACTTATTGTTCAACAGTTGTTTAGCTCAGTTCTTTGTTTTTACTAGTTACCTCGTTGTACTTGCTACTTTAACTGTTGTTTAAACTTGTAGCACGTGCACTCACCGACCACATGCATATGTACTGTGATTAAATGTTTCTAATTGTTCCATCATGATAGTTATAGCCTGTTACTTGTAGTTTTCAAGTATGTCATATCTGTATCATGCTTTATGCTTTATACTGTAAGCTTTTCCTTAAAAATGATAATGTATGGATGGTTTATCTCACCAACTCACAAGAGTACTGACCCCATTTTATGGGAATATAGGTGTTGGGCTCCTAGTGGTGCGATGGAGCTCGATGTGCGGTGGAGGACTGAACCCACACTCTAGAACTGGAGATCTTGGCAGTGGTCTTTTGAAAAGGAAAATGATGTATATTCCTCATGTATCAATTTGTAATAAATAATATGTTTCTTTATGTTGTTCACCCTGTAACTATAAACACCCCAAATTTTCACTCACCTCCACAATACTTCCAGCAGTCACCACAACTTGTCCTCTGAAATCTTTAAAGGGCAAAATGGTCAATTTCTGAGTTTGGACCCTGTAAAAGTTCAAATCTCACCTACAATTCTCAAAATTTCTCAGTTTTGGCTCAAATCTTCACTTCCAGTTGAGAATTTTCAAAGTCTTATTCATAACAGGAAACAGGAATCTCCAATTCTTGGTTCAAAATTGCATTTCTCGAGACATGTCATTGCATAGCATCATAGAGCATTTCATATCATTTCACTGCACATGTCATTTCGAGGTCCAGAATTCTTGATTTTCAAAATTCTCAATCCAGATTCAAATTTTAACTCTTTTGAAATTGATTTCAAACCCTGGGTCTTCAAATTGGCAATTTCTCTCATTTTAACCCTCAGGACCCTAGATTTCAAAAAGTTTTCTCTGGAAAACAATCTGGATAGTTTCCAATATTGATTTTCAAATTTAGTCAGCTGGACCGGCTCTACCTGAAGAAGGGGACGAAGCTTCAAATTTAGAAATTCTACAAAAAGACTTTGAATTTTACAAAGTCTCCTTATTTTACCCTTTTATCAACAAATTTCAATATCGTTTTCACAAAATTGCTCTGAAGGGCCACCTTCCTTGCAAAATTTTCATAATTAGGCCAAGTTTTATTTTTTATTTACCAGTTAGTATAGGTTTTATAAAAATTCCAAAAAGAGGTTTTACTTTTTCACTTTTAAGACTTCAATTTTGCCTTTTATTCAATAAAAAGTGATGTGGGGTCCACCCTGAGGTGGCACCACACATGAATTTATTTTTATTTTCTTTTTTTTATTATTCACGTGGGGTCCACTCTGAGGTGGCGCCACACAAAAATGAAACATTTATTTTATTTAAGCTTTTTGAAAATAAAAAAAATAGCCTTGCCCCTAAGGTGGCGCCATCTGGTGCTTTCTCTCCTTCATTAGCCACGTGGCAAAGTGGGGCCACCTTGAGGTGGCGCCACATATGCCTCCTTGCAGAAAAAGCAAATGCATTTGAATTTCAAATCACCTAGGAAGAAGGAGGGGCGTCCCACCCTGAGGTGGCGCCACTCTGGAAGGTCCTCAAGAGTAGGCACTGTGGCTTGATTTTAGGAAAAGAACATAACCAAACTTTCAAAAAATTTCAAACTCCCCTCTAAGGTGGCGCCATTCAGAGCCTTCCCCTTTTTTACTTTATTTTTTTATTTTCATTTTGTAAAATAACCAGATGTGGCCCACCATGAGGTGGCGCCACATTTGGACCCCATTTTGGAAAAAACAAAACAACATTTTGAAATTTTTTGAAATGCCTTCCAACCTAAGAGACGTCCCCCTTTGTTTTTCCTAAAAAATAAGAAAAGCAAGATTGCCTCTTGCTTTTCCTAACCCTCAAGTCTCTCTCTTTAAAAACTCACCTCACACGCCACCTAGGGAGGCAAGTACTCTAAGTTTGAAGACTCTCCAGACGCCCCACTTGAACATCCGTCGACTCCCTTTCTGAAGCCTTCTCCTCTACGCCTCTCTGAAGTACCCTATTTTTCTCTCACTCTCTCCCTCAGTCCATCTATCTGCGCCATACATCCTTGGTTCCCTCATCTTTCATCCTTCACCCTGCACCTCCAGCCACGTTCTCGAGGAGCCACTCAAGGATCAAGTGAAGCCACTTCGTAGCATCCTCAAAATTGCAAGTCCCAGAGCTCCAGAATCGTCAGAAGATTACAAGGTGGGTCTTTACATGAACTAGCTTTATCATGTCATTTGAAATCTTATATACAAGGTGAAATCATGTTTATATTTGTATTATGATTCTGAGAATGCCATGTAATCGTATTATATCACCATTTTAAAGAAACAATTTGTTCGATCGATGGATCAAATCCTTCTCATAAATGGCACATAGCAAAGGGTCAATCAACTTTCTTGATTCAATTTCTATAGAATCTCATTATAAGCATACATTTTTAGGTTAGATGCATATTTCATTTCGTTAGTAATAGTTCTTCATGATTTAATTTGATGTATCATGCATTTTACATACTTCTGTTTCATTTCTGTAGCTCTCTGTTTTTAGCAGTCAGTCCACTCATTATCTCACGCTTGTATTTTATTCTAAAAATCCTAAAAAAATCATATATTATGAGGATAGTTGTTCCTGATATTCTGCAAAAAAATCAGAACCATTCGAAAATGTTAGCTTTTTTAAAAGTCTGAAATTTCGAATTGTGTTTTAGAGTCAGAAAAACGCTGAATAAAACCAAACCCGATTTATAAAATCGAGATCTCCATCATGGGAGATCCGATTCCTGATTCAAAAAATTCAGTAGGCTTAGAATTGAATTTAGTATTTAATTTGATTTTATTATTTTTTCCAAAATATTTCATTGCCTGTAAAAAATTCGATACCACAGGACATGTGTCATAGCCTGATAGAAGCTTCTGAGACTCTGGATCAACTTGAGTCAACTGTTGCTCTCTGGGTATAACTTGAAATCTAGGTCTATAAAAAAGGAATTTCATGTTAGGGATGTCTACTATTTGAGTCTGAATTTTCGTAATTTTTGGAATAGCTTTGATGTTCTTTCTATAATTTTAATGTCAGTCTATTGTTTGGGTGCTTATACCTGTCTCTCTGATTTATGTACTTCTTATCGTATTTAAAATTTCTATCAGCAAGTCAAATGCCAAATATGTGAACATGAAAGTTGTTTATATGAATGTTAGGAGTATCCTCTTAAAATTTCAGAAATTTTGGTGGCATCTTACTATCTCTTATTTATTTTTATATAGGATCCTATTAATTTCATGCCTACCAGAATTAGATCCCTGCTACCAAACTCATTATAGGTCAAATCTAGGGGCTGTAAAAGCTAAAGTTGTTCATTTTTATGTCTGTCAGCAGCTTGCAAAATATCAGACATTTCTATGATGGATTTTTTTGCTTTTATATTTGAATATCATATTTGGTTCACACCCGCAAGCGAAATTTGCAAGTTTTAGGACTTTATGCATTTAGATGATACCATTTCATGCATTTTTTTATTCCATTCTGTTCTTAAGAGTAAAGGGATGTTCCATGTCGAATTTGGCATGATTTGAAAATCATTTGATACTCGGTTTAACCGTATCATCAGAACAGGGCTCTCGTAGGACTCTGACCTAGGCAAAAACAAGTGAAATTCACTATTATGGCCAATTTTTTGAGTTTATTTCTGATTTTATAGTCCCATCATGTTTAGCAGCATGCCATCATATCTCTGCCTTCATTTCATCATCGTTTGGTTCAATCTGAATTTCAGAATCCCCAAATTTTATCAAAAATCCCTTCAAAAATCCTGATTTCAAAAGATATAACCTCGTTATTATGGGCATTTTGGTCATTTTGACCACAATTCTGAATTTTCAATCTTTACTACCCTATTTTCTAACATTTTCCTGATTTCAAATCATATGTATATCAAGGAAGCATCAGATTGGGTTTATATCTAGGTAAATCCGATAATTTTTGGATATTATTGGAAAATTCTGGAAAAACCTATATGGCTATACTAATCCAACTTCCAGTTTTGCAGGGATATTCAAAAAGAGGAGTTGTATTTCTCATTTTATTCCTTTTATTTTTAGTAATGTAAATGTAAAACAAATATTGGAATAAGAGTTATTTTTATGCTTAGAATATGATGCATATCATATAGTTTATTTTTCTGTAATATCTTGATATGTGAATCATGCACTTTCCTTTGAAAACCACCATGAATGAACATGAATGGCACGTGCACCAACTCTTAGGGAGTTGATGAACTCGGTGAAGTCCATATTTACGGCCATAGTCAGAATATGGATGAGACCCAGATTCAGCATCTTCCTATTAGTCACACTGAGCCTACACTATTAGGCTACCTTTAAAAGTCATAGCATATTTCCCAATTTTCAAAATGTTTTGGATTTAATTAAGTTAAATTCCAAACATATTTACGGCCATAGTCGGAATATGTGAAGGATTTACCTTGACTTAACTCCAAAATGCACATTTTCCAGTGAATCCCTCAAAATTTTCATGAATATTTTCATAAAAGTGCATTCATCCATTTAAGTTACGTCATATCATGAAATTATGTGCATTCTGATTTTCTCAATAAAATCTTTTTCAAAGAAAATCGATTTCTCAAGGATACCCTTCCTTCAAAACTTTCCAGGAATTTAAATTCTTCATTCTCAAAAGGGGTTTTTTCCAAGAATTTTCAACTATTTTCCAAAGTTTAAAACTGATTTTCAAAGTTGGAATTCTCAGAAAATATATATTCTCAAGAATATTTAGAAATCAATTTCTCAAAATCCCTTTCAATTTTCCAAGAACTTTCAAGAATTTTCCAAATCCAATTCATGAGTTTCCAAATTACCTTCTGATCTCAAATTCCAAGATTAGGAAAATTGTTTTTGTTGAGAAACTCTGTTTTGATGTCACATAATATGATACACTGTCTTATTTGATTTCATATGATATGATAATATGTCTTCTTGAAAAATGTTATATAATGACTGGATATGTTTTGCCATATATCTAACGAGTATTTGATGCAAGGATATCTCACTCAAAAAGGATGGAGACCTCCTGTTCAAGTACGACTATGGTGCAATCATACTCCTTGAAGAAAAAGCTTGTTGAGCCATGCACTCCTAAAGACCATCTAAAGAGATCGGCTTCCTCAAGTTGAAGATTTTTTCTTCTTTAGAGTCATTTGTAACAGAACCTTCAGAAGCATGCATATTGCATATTACATACTCACTCATAAAAGCTATTTCATAAAAGTATACGATAGTTTCAAAAAGCTCCTTTTTTAAAACAAATAATTGTACCTTCTTACAACCCTTTATGAAAAAGGTATTTTGACATGATTTCAAAATGTAATAATTGTACCTTATATCATATACAAGACAACTTGAAAAGTAATGATTTTAAAAGTAGGAAAAAGACAAAACATGAAATCGGCTACACAAAGAAAACAAATATAATATGTTTTGAAAAGACTCTAGTTACCTTCTTTAAAGAAATGATTTCAAATATAGGAAAAAGAAAAAACATGAAATCGGCTACACAAAGAAAACAAATATAATATGTTTTGAAAAGACTCTAGTTACCTTCTTTAAAGAAATGATTTCAAATATAGGAAAAAGACAAAACATGAAATCGGCTACACAAAGAAAACAAATATAATATTGGTTTTGAAAAGACTCTAGTTACCTTTTTACAAACCCATAGAATGTCGACTTATTTGAAGTCATCATTCTCTTTGTATAGCATTAAATACCTTCTGTAAAGAATCCTTGTTAAATATCCTTCTCAAGAATGTCGACTTACTTGTAGTCTTCATTCTCTCTGTAGACTTTGAAAAACACAACATAAAGAAAACACTTGACATGACTATCTACAAATAAATATCTCAAAGCATTCATTGTACTTACACTTATTTAAAGTAAAGAAGTACTTATGTACCTCAAATCATTTATTAGAATAAAGACAAAACTACATAATAGCTTACAATCCAACGTTCAATGTACTATTGTAAGAAATAGACTTTTTACATAAAATATGTATTACCTAAAAATTTACAACGACTAGTGTACCCTATATCTTACTTTTATGGAAAGAAGACTTTCTCGAATTTCTCTAAAGATGTTTTTTGAAATGACATGACATTTCACATCTCAAAAAGGCTACGATTTCAAAAAGCCAACGACTATTTTTTTAAGCTATAAAAACACACTCAAATAAACTATTCAAGACAGAAGGGAATGAAATAGACAAGTGAGCTTACAACGAGAAAAATACCTATTCGATATTTGAAAGAGAGCCTAGAAAAAGAAAGAGAAAAGAAAGAGAAAAAGTCAAAAATAACTCTTTGACAAAGAGTATCTACTGAGTGACAAACAAAACATTCTGAGAATCCTTCATTCGTGCATTCATATCATCCTGAAGGTTCTATAGGAAGTATTGTAACTTTCTGTTATTCACTGTATTCCTTCTTTATTGAAAGAAGTAGACCTCTGAGAAAGAGGGTGTTTCCCTTCTCTGTTGAGAGAAGAAGACCTCTGTGTAAGAGGGTGTTGTCCTTCTCTGTTGAGAGAAGAAGACCTCTGTGGAAGAGGGTGTGCCCCTTCTCTGTTGAGAGAAGAAGACCTCTGAGGAAGAGGGTGTTGTACTATTTATCCGGTGACTCGGATGTTATAGTGGAAAGCTCAAGTGGTTTGCTTGGGGACTGGATGTAGGTAAGGTTTTTGACCGAACCAGTATAAATCCTATGTTTATTGTGTTGTGCCTTATTGCTTTATTTTTTATTATATCAACTTGCATCGTATTTCACTATTCACCCCCTCTCTAGTGGAATTTCATTTGGTATCAGAGCAGGTTTGCTGGTTTCGACATAACAAGTCTTCCAGCACATATGGCATCTACCTCTTATGCTCGTGATATTGAAGGTCAACACGCATCTCATCCTCTTTTCTTCAACGGCTCCAACTATGGATACTGGAAGTGCAGAATGGCTATATTTCTCAAATCCATAGATTTTGCTGTATGGAAAATTGTTGAGCATCCATACACATCTCCTTCCGCAGACTATAACTTATGGTCTGATGAAGAAAAGAAAATGGCAAACCTAAATGCAAAGGCTATGAATGCCTTATATTGTGCCATCGATTAGAATGAATTCAATAGAATATCTATATGTGAATCTGCATATGATATTTGGCATTCTTTGGAGGTTATTCATGAAGGAACCAATAAAGTGAAAGAAGTCAAAATCTCATCTCTTATCAGAAAATATGAGTTGTTCAAAATGAACAAAGATGAACCCATCATAGAGATGTTCACCAGATTCACCAACATCACCAACGATCTGAAATCTCTGGGTGTAACCCACTCTCAGACAGAAAAGGTGAAGAAAATCTTGAGATCTCTCACAACTGATTGGGAGAAAAAGACTACTGCTATTGAAGAAGCTCAAGATTTGTCCAAACTTACCCTGGACGATTTAATAGGCAATCTTATGGCCTATGAAGTCCACATGAAGGAAAGAAGGGAAGAAGAACAACCTTTGAAGAAAACTCTAGCCTTCCCAGCCCTTTCTGAGGATGAGGACTCAGAAAAAGAAACTGAGATTGCGCTACTCACCAGAAAATTTCAGCGCTTTATGAGAAGGAACCGGCTTCCAAATAAGCACAAAGAAAGAAAAGACCCAAAAGAAGATTCTATGTGCTACCAGTGTAATAAGTCAGGTCACCTGAGACGTGACTGTCCTCTTCTCAAAAGAAAATCTAAGACTGAGGAACCAAAGAAAAGGTTCTTCAAGAAAAACGCTCTGCATGCTCAATGGGATGATTCAAAACCATCCACCAGTGAAGAGTCAAATGATGATGAAGCAGAAACCGCCAACATGTGTTTCATGGCAGAAAGCTCTGTAAGTGAATCTCTTGATTTCTCCTTTGAAGAACTTCAAAATGCTTTTCAGGAACTTTTTGAAGAATCAAGAAAAACGATTCTAAAAAATAAACAACTGAAATCTGAGAATCTAGAGCTCATTTTGAAAAATGAAAAATGAAAAACTCAGTATTGAAAATTCTGAGTTACAAAAGAAAAATCTTCTTATTACTTCTGAAATCTCTTCTACCAGCTCCAAAACTAAAAATATGCAAGTAGAAGTTTCAGAATTAAAAAGTAAAACTGAGAACCTTATGAAAACGGTTTTCAAGTTTACTAAAGGAAAAGAGAACTTGGATAAACTCCTATCCTCTCAAAAAGTGTCTTTTTACAAGAATGGTATTGGATACTCTCATTTTAACAAGCCTTCTTGTATGAATCAAAAGACCACGTTTGTGAAAAGTTCTTCTGATCCTAAAAAGAAGTATTATAATTTTAACTTCTTGAACTCCTCTAAGGCTGTAGACAAACCCAAATCTAAATGGATATGGGTTCCAAAGTCTAACAAAAAGGGACCCGACTGGGTACAAAAAAAAAATTTTACTTAATGATTTGCAGGCTCCAAACAAGAAGAACAAATGGATACTTGACAGTGGATGTTCAAAACACATGACTGGACATTCAGACCTCTTTGTTGTTCTTCATAAAAAAGAAGGAGGAACCGTCACCTTTGAAGATAACAACAAAGGTTTGATAATAGGTATTGGTAATATTGGAAATATAGATAAACCTCTTATCAAAGACGTTCTCCTGGTTAAAGGCTTAAAACATAACCTTCTAAGTATTAGTCAAATGTGTGATACAGGTTATAATGTTAGCTTTAATCATAATGCTTGTCTTATAGCAGACACCAACGAAAATATTATCTTAAAAGGTATAAGAAAAAATAATATATATGAACTATATCTAGAAAACATCACAGAACATTGCCTCATAGCTAATAATGACTCTCAACATTTATGGCACATGAGAATGGGTCATGTCAATTCTAAGTACATGTCTAAATTAGCTAAAGATAAGTTAGTACGTGGGTTACCCAAAATATCTTTCAAAAAGGATTGTTTTTGTGATGCATGTCAATTAGGAAAACTGTCTAAATCATCTTTTAAATCAAAAAATATCATTTCAAGCAAAAGACCTCTATAGCTTCTCCACCTGGATCTCTTTGGTCCTTCTAGAGTAGCTAGTCATAATCACAATAAATATGTTTTTGTCATTGTAGATGACTACTCAAGATTTACTTGGGTAATATTTTTGAAAAACAAAAGTGATACATTTTGTCAATTTGAAATTTTATGTAAAAAATTATAAAATGAAAAATCTTGTTCTATTGTTAAAATCCGTAGTGACCATGGAGGAGAATTTGAAAATGAACTTTTTGTAAATTTTTGTAACTTGCATGATATTTCTCATAACTTTGCCTTTCCTAGAGCTGCACCTCAAAATGGTGTAGTAGAAAGAAAGAATAGAACCCTTCAGGAATCTGCTAGAACTATGCTCCAACACAATAATCTTGCTAAATCTTTTTGGGCAGAAGCTGTTAATACTGCATGCTACATAACAAATAGAGTTCTCATTAGACCCTTATTAAATAAAACTCCCTATGAATTATTCTATGACAAAACTCCAAGAATAGACTATTTCAAAGTCTTTGGTTGTAAATGCTTTATCCTAAACACAAAAGATAGCCTAGATAAATTTGATGCTAAATCTATTGAAGGCATATTTTTAGGATATTCAAGTCATAGTAAAGCATACAGGGTTTTCAATAAGAGTTCTAATTCTATTGAAGAATCTATGCATGTTAGTTTCTGTGAATCTATTGATCAATCTGTTCATAAGCAAACTAACGATGATGATGTTGAAAGTACAAATTTATTTTTAGATAACACAGCTAAGTCTAATGAAGATGATCATCAAAGAACATTTGTCGATATCAAAGATCATCCTCAAAAGCAGATTTTGGGAGACCTGACAAAGGGGGTTCAGACTAGAGCTTAGCTAGAACGGATTGCAAATATGACATTCATTTCTCAACTTGAACCAAAGAAGATTGATGAAGCCATCATCGATGAGTTCTGGATGCTAGCCATGACTGAAGAACTGAATCAATTCCAAAGGAATGAAGTTTGGGATCTTGTACCAAGACCAAAGGATCATCCGATCATTGGGACAAGATGGATCTTCAGAAACAAGCTAGATGAAACAGGTAATGTTATAAGAAACAAGGCCAGACTAGTAGCTTAAGGATACAATCAGGAGGAAGGTATTGATTTTGATGAAACATTTGCTCTTGTTGCTAGACTTGAATCTATTAGAATGTTTTTAGCATATGCAAGCTATATGGATTTCAAATTATATCAAATGGATGTTAAAAGTGTCTTTTTAAATGGTTTTATAAGTGAAGAAGTTTATGTAAAACAACCCCCAGGATTTGAAAATGAACAATATCCAGATCATGTTTTCAAACTAAAACGTGCTTTATATGGCTTAAAACAAGCACCTCGTGCTTGGTATGACAGACTCAAAACCTTTCTATTAAAAACTGGTTTTTCAGTAGGCAAAGCAGACTCGACATTATTTGTGTAAATAGTAAATAATCATACCCTAATTGTTCAAATATATGTAGACGATATAATCTTTGGATCTACTAACAGCACTCTCTGTGAAGAATTTTCTAAGTCCATGCAGAAGAAATTCGAAATGAGTATGATGGGAGAACTCAACTACTTTCTTGGACTGCATATTAAGCAAACCAAGGATGGAGTTTTCATCAATCAATCTAAGTATGCTCGTGAACTTCTGAAGAGGTTCAACATGAACTCAACTGCTTCAAAAACCACTCCTATGAGCACTACTACTGTTTTGGACAAAGATGAAGATGGTAAGTCTGTGGATACAAAGGTATACCGAGGTATGATAGGATCACTACTATATTTAACTGCTAGCCGTCCAGATATTATGTTCAGTGTTTGCTTGTGTGCTAGATTTTAGTCAAATCCAAAAGAATCACATCTTAAAGCTGTAAAAAGAATAATGAGATATTTAAAAGACACAATTGATTTTGGATTATTCTATTCAAAATCCTCTACATTTGATTTAATCTCATACAACGATGCTGACTTTGCTGGAAGTAAATCTGACAGAAAAAGCACAAGTGGAACATGTCATATGCTAGGGCACTCACTAGTATCATGGTTCAGTAAGAAACAAAACTGTGTATCCTTATCAACTACTGAAGCCGAATACATTGCTGCTAGCCTAGCCTGTACACAAGTTATCTGGATGAAACAAACCTTAAAAGATTTTGGTTTAAATTTTGAAAATACAACTATTTTCTGTGATAATACTAGTGCTATAAACTTATCTAAGAATCCTATTTTACACTCACGAACTAAGCACATTCAAATAAGACACCACTTCTTAAGAGAACAAGTCTTAAACAACATAATTAAACTCGAATTCATCCCCACTAATCAATAGTTAGCAGACATATTCACTAAACTATTTAAACATGAAGACTTTACACGAATTAGAAGAGAACTAGGAATATGCAAACTAAGTGACTTATAAATTAATCACACTTATTAAAATTAATACTTCTTATAAGTTATGTTAAAATCTTATTTTAAAAGGTTTTTCTCCTTATCGATTTTTTTTTTGTTAGTCAAACTAAGTTTCCATATTCACGTATACTCTAAACTCTTATAAGACACATTCTTTATGTCTTTCAACTTGTCATCTTTCAAGTACACATCCATAATGACTCCTTGTCCTATTTCCTTTCACTCATATCCATAAGAACTAATTATATTAAAGTAAAAGCTATCATGACATTGTTCACATCACTCATCTCATAACTCCTTTATTATTTTTATCCTTTTGCAAAAACTTCTCTTATGATAAGTTGGTTCACCTTCAACATGATAACATATTATTTTATGAGAAATCTTGTTTTTCAAATTTTAGTCAAAATCGAATGATTATTTTTTGTTCTTTTTACCTTCTTCTAAAGATCTAGTTGTTATGTTTTACGTATAATTTTTACTATATCATATATTACGTACACTCTATTTCTATCATGTCTTCCTTTTCCTCCTATCGAGACACTTCACTAAAATATTAATGTCTTTCATGAAAAATTCAAATGATTATCCTCTCGTACCACCTTTTAAGTTGTTATATTTCACGTAAAATTTTTACTATATCATCTATTATATCATAGCCTAAGAACAATCTATTATCATCTCTTCATGCTTTACATCTTTTACAAAAAAGTGTTGTAAAATTCTCTTTTTAAAAACTTGTACGATTTGTATCACCTTTTTATCTCTCTCTCTCTCTCTCTACATTATACGAAGTACCTTTTCATCCGTGACCATGACTCTCTCATATATTTTATATCTCTCTCCAATCGAGATTCATTAAAACCTTGTCCTTAACTCCACTTTATGTCATACATCTCCTATCCAACTTCAAGTGATTGGTGTCCTTTATGACCACTCTCATTTCTTTACATATCCGTATCACCCTCCTTTATATCTATTCACACTCCTTTCACGTATATAAAAATATACACTTCTTAAATAAGAAATTATTGTTTTTCCTCATACTCTCATGTTTGTCCTATTCCAAACTCCCTCTTCACGATTTTGGAATGCTTTCACATAAAGTAAATGCTTGAAAAAGTTGTTTGTTCTTATTAGGCCATTATTCACTCTCTATCTATTCTTCATGATCTTCACGAAAATCTTTAAAAACTCTTGAATCATTCTTTCTCTTACGTTTAATATGACACTCCATACTCAATTCATGACTCTTCTGACTATCCAACAAGATTGCCCATAGTAAATTTGTTACATATATAGAAAAATTATTTCAAAACTATGTCCTTCTTAATATTTATACTAATATAATACACTTTCTTCCAAAATTGATTTGATTTGTCATTCACAAGTCTCTTATTCTACAACTCACGCATTTCCACTTTCCACTAAAATCTAAAAATCCTTCACCTCCAATGTCATTCATTTCTTATCACCATTATTTTTCTTCTTCTATTTATTAGATTGATTCATATCTCATTCCCACGATTTTCTCTATTCTCTTACAAACTCTTACTCTTTCCAAGTCTTTTTTTCTTGCTCGTTCTTTCTAAGCTCTTGCCATGGCTTCCTCCTCAAACACTGCAATCACTGCCGCCGACCTAAGGTATCCCAATCTATTTCACTTCTACAACTCCCTTTGCTCTCGACCAATTCATGAAGGTAAATTGGTTAACTACGACGACTTCGTATTATTTGACCTAGAAAGATCTCTCCCCGAACTTAAACACTTACTAGGATCTTCATCCCAAGCTGCTTACTATCCCGAACACGTCCGACTCTTCTACACAAATTTTTCCTCTGATCATGAGCAAACTACCATCACCACCAAAGTACGCGGACGCCTGATGTTCTTTCATGCTTCCTCATTAGGCAGTATTCTAAATCTTCCTTCCACCGGCATAGACCTAGACAACATAGTACCACTCGACCGGTCGGTACTTCGAAAAATTCTTCTCTGCACCAACTGCTCACAACTTCCCTGGCACATGAGGAATCTCCAACCTCATGTTCAACTGCTTGCCCAGATTCTTCTCCACAATATCTATCCCAAGCCTCCACGCAAGGGATTAGTACCAAGAAAAATCTCTCTCCTTCTCTACGCAATTTTTTCTTCTACTCCGATAAACTGGTCCAACATTCTTTTTGACCTTTTTATTCGCTATCAAAAATTCCAGCCTCTTCTTTTCGGGTGTTTTATAACTCCCATTTTAAAATACTTCAAAGTACCCCTTCAAAACGAAGTTATCCTCCATCCCTCTCAGGTCCTTGATGCTACTTCCTTCAATCTAAGGTCACTGCACCTTCCCGGCTCTGATGAAGAAGCTCCAACATCCAACTTTGATTACTTCTCTGCACTGATGGATGTCCCGCGTTCTCAGGATCGCATACTTCGCCGTCAAGCCTCGTTGCAGCAAACTCTACAGACCTTCCAGTCGGATCAAGCCAACCGTTCACTTCAATCCTCTCCACCTTCGGAATAAACTCATTTGTTTTTGGACTGTAATAATTTATCTTTTTTACTGTAATAACTTTAATTAATTTTGGTCTGTAATAACTCTCTTACTCTGATCCCTTCCTTTTTGTCTATGACAAAGGGGGAGAAATCCTGTCTCCATTATTGGAGAAAAATACTCGTATTTAACATTTTTTAATATTATTATGATAAGTATTATTTCTATGCATAATGTCTTTTTGACAAGGGGAGCATATTTTGTCATCATCAAAAAGGGGGAGAATGTTGAGAAACTCTGTTTTGATGTCACATAATATGATACACTGTCTTATTTGATTTCATATGATATGATAATATGTTTTCTTGAAAAATGTTATATAATGACTGGATATGTTTTGCCATATATCTAACGAGTATTTGATGCAAGGATATCTCACTAAAAAAGGATGGAGACCTCCTGTTTAAGTACAACTATGGTGCAATCATACTCCTTGAAGAAAAAGCTTGTTGAGCCATGCACTCCTAAAGACCATCTAAAGAGATCGGCTTCCTCAAGTTGAAGATTTTTTCTTCTTTAGAGTCATTTGTAGCAAAACCTTCAGAAGCATGCATATTGCATATTACATACTCACTCATAAAAGCTATTTCATAAAAGTATACGATAGTTTCAAAAAGCTCCTTTTTTAAAACAAATAATTGTACCTTCTTACAACCCTTTATGAAAAAGGTATTTTGACATGATTTCAAAATGTAATAATTGTACCTTATATCATATACAAGACAACTTGAAAAGTAATGATTTTAAAAGTAGGAAAAAGACAAAACATGAAATCGGCTACACAAAGAAAACAAATATAATATGTTTTGAAAAGACTCTAGTTACCTTCTTTAAAGAAATGATTTCAAATATAGGAAAAAGAAAAAACATGAAATCGGCTACACAAAGAAAACAAATATAATATGTTTTGAAAAGACTCTAGTTACCTTCTTTAAAGAAATGATTTCAAATATAGGAAAAAGACAAAACATGAAATCGGCTACACAAAGAAAACAAATATAATATTGGTTTTGAAAAGACTCTAGTTACCTTTTTACAAACCCATAGAATGTCGACTTACTTGAAGTCATCATTCTCTTTGTATAGCATTAAATACCTTCTGTAAAGAATCCTTGTTAAATATCCTTCTCAAGAATGTCGACTTACTTGTAGTCTTCATTCTCTCTGTAGACTTTGAAAAACACAACATAAAGAAAACACTTGACATGACTATATACAAATAAATATCTCAAAGCATTCATTGTACTTACACTCATTTAAAGTAAAGAAGTACTTATGTACCTCAAATCATTTATTAGAATAAAGACAAAACTACATAATAGCTTACAATCCAACGTTCAATGTACTATTGTAAGAAATAGACTTTTTACATAAAATATGTATTACCTAAAAATTTACAACGACTAGTGTACCCTATATCTTACTTTTATGGAAAGAAGACTTTCTCGAATTTCTCTAAAGATGTTTTTTGAAATGACATGACATTTCACATCTCAAAAAGGCTACGATTTCAAAAAGCCAACGACTATTTTTTTAAGCTATAAAAACACACTCAAATGAACTATTCAAGACAGAAGGGAATGAAATAGACAAGTGAGCTTACAACGAGAAAAATACCTATTCGATATTTGAAAGAGAGCCTAGAAAAAGAAAGAGAAAAGAAAGAGAAAAAGTAAAAAATAACTCTTTGACAAAGAGTATCTACTGAGTGACAAACAGAACATTCTGAGAATCCTTCATTCGTGCATTCATATCATCCTGAAGGTTCTATAGGAAGTATTGTAACTTTCTGTTATTCACTGTATTCCTTCTTTATTGAAAGAAGTAGACCTTTGAGAAAGAGGGTGTTTCCCTTCTCTGTTGAGAGAAGAAGACCTCTGTGTAAGAGGGTGTTGTCCTTCTCTGTTGAGAGAAGAAGACCTCTGTGGAAGAGGGTGTGCCCCTTCTCTGTTGAGAGAAGAAGACCTCTGAGGAAGAGGGTGTTGTACTATTTATCCGGTGACTCGGCTGTTATAGTGGAAAGCTCAAGTGGTTTGCTTGGGGACTGGATGTAGGTCAGGTTTTTGACCGAACCAGTATAAATCCTGTGTTTATTGTGTTGTGCCTTATTGCTTTATTTTTTATTATATCAACTTGCATCGTATTTCACTATTCACCCCCCCTCTAGTGGAATTTCAGTTTTTTCTTAAATCCTCAAGGTTTTCTCAAGGTTATTTTCATCAAAATCATTTTACCAGGGTTTCCTTAGGAAATCAATTTCTCTTTACTTAGAAGCATTTTCCATCATTTTCCCAAATATTTTCAAAAGCATACATCATATTTTTCCAATGCGCATTTTAGAAAGTCTCATAGCACATGCCCGAATTCCGTGTGTATTTAGGATAGAACATCAATTTTGATAATTAAGCTAAGCACTCTTTGATCCTTGGTTCGATTACCCCTGTTAAAGGCGGTAGGAACGGTCAAACCTCATACCGACAGACAAACCCCATCCTATAGATTTTCCCTCTATTTTCAAAACGGAGGAGAGTATTTTCAAAACAATTTTCAGACTTTGGTCGAGTTTGACTCGTAGAATGTTTTCCCTCTCTCCCACAGGGAAGAGAAAATTTTTGCGATGATAACAGGTTTGGCGACCGAGATGGACCTGTCCTCGTCTGATCAATTATTTGCTTAGCTTAGTTCAATTACCAAGATCATGTTCTAAAATGCCAACCTTTATCATGCGAACCTAGGAGCCTAGATTCTGACCTAGCTGACATTGACTGCATATAGCCTAGGCATGGTTTGGTAGGACCATATTGAGGAGGTATATTCATGCTCACATAGACATAGGTCTAACACAACCCTCCTCAATCTAGGATCTGAATGTAAACAATGTATGCTTCTTCAAAGATTTTCAAAATTCTATCTCTCTAGGTTTTAGAGTCTTCTATTTCTTGCATGTGATCATTTTTCCAAACCACCTTACCTATCTCTACCCGGTCTTCACATTGTTGGGCTCTCTTCCAAAACCATAGTTTGGGACAGAGCCTCACAACTGGGCCACTTATTTGGGCTGATGCCCCCCTACCACGTACTAAGGGCCATAGTCTGAAGTATATCGGTAGGTGCTCAAGGATGTTGGAAAACACAAGCTTAGAACCATAGTTAAAATTCTATGCCACGTACTTTGGGTCTCGACTCGAGTATATCGGCATAACTGGATTGAACAAAGATGATCTGAGCCTAGGATTAGGGTCCTACAGCTGTTTTCAAAATGATGCATTTAGAGTCAGTCTCTTAGGGAATGCTGTGTGTGCATAAATGGTTGTGCAGGATGTGATTGTCTGTATTTTATTTACATTTCCTTTATCCTTTTCATATTTAATTTTCCCCAAAATGTTAGATGATTTTTCCAAATACCCTCATTTTTTAAAATATTTCTCTTATTTCTTCAAAACCCTGGATGATTTTCTTAAAATCCCTTATTTTTCTCAAAAAGTCCAGGTGACTTTCTTTTCCTACCTTTCCTCTGGATCTCAAATTTCTATCTCATTTCTATCCTGTCTGCAAGCTTTCAAAACTTCCATATTTTTTTTCTAAGTTTAATTCTGAGTTTTCCTCTATCTTCCAGTCTGATGGCATCCAGTCAGCTTGATCATATTTTTCCCAAAGGTCACATCTCCTACGAGGTGCGACAAGGTCATCCTGAACATCGAGCCGTCAGCACCGAATCTTTCATTCCCCGGTGGTACTATTCGTGGCTCAAAAGCTTTTCTCGTATGTTCTCGGACCATTTGAGCGAGTGCGGATTGGAATTGGCATCTGCAGTGGGGAAGCTGACAGTTAATGGTAATCTGATCCATGCAATGGTGGAGTGATGGGACCCTCATACCTAGTTCCCATGGAGGGAGATGGCCCTGTTGATGGATGCATTTTCAGAATTCATGGGATTACCGGAACCAGCTAGTCAACCCGGAGCTCCGTTGGAGCAACAATTTCTAATCAATGTCAAAGGTTTGGATCCCCAAGACGCCTTAGATCGCTTGACATGCCGTCGATCTTCGCCTCTAATTCAGAATGGATGTAAATGAATATGTCGATTTGCTAAAGTTATATCGTCAATACGGGACCTTTGCTGAAGTGAGTTCACTATCCATAACAGCTCAAGAGAGAATTCAGAACGCAATGGTTCTATGCACCGTAGGATTGGCCTTATTCCCAGACGGGCAGAACTACATGGATATCAGGATAGTCCAACTCTTGCGAAGATGGGGAAGTTGACAAACCAGCCGTCTCTCCATAGCCATGGCAACACTTGCTTTCCTATACCGAGGAATGACTTGTTTCACACTCAGAGAATCCATTTTAGTCGAAGGGTGCACTTACGCACTTCAGTCTTGGTTTTTCTAACATATTCCAGCCCGAGCAAGTTCTTTTAGATACAATGGCCAAAAGCTCCTTCCTATAGCGCAGTATCAATCCATGATCGACAACATTCAAGAAGAGAAAGTCATGTGGGACTACTTCGATCGGCAATTATCTCCTCCTAGATACACGCATGCTTACGACAAGCAATTTAAGCTACTGGGACCTTTCTTTTGTACTTACTATCAGCCAGAACGATGCGTTCGCCAGTTTTTGCAGAGACAACAGTATATAGAAGCTCGACTACTATTAGGGATTATGGCAAAATTCAACCTCACATCCACACAATGGTCCGGAGCATATCATTCTGCCCGCTACGGCTGAGACTCCTTTTTTACTCTTACTCTCTTCCCCGCTCCTAAAGTGTCCACCGACTATTATGAATGGTGGCAAATTGTTTGTCCACCTCCTCTTTGTTAAATTCATCATCAATGAAATACTATTCTTCTTCAATAAATTCTCTGTCTTTCTACTATGATTTGATGACCGCATGTATCTTTCAGTTGTTCGTTCTTGCGAAGAATGGCAGCACAATTGTCGTGACTCTCGTGACAGCTCAATGGGATACTCTTCCAATTGTCTACCACATTTCCAACAAATAATTTCTTTCAAAATAAAAAATTTTCCTCAGAGTTTAACCAAATCTTTGCCTTGCAGAGAGCATTTCTTGCATTTGATGGTTCAGACAAGGTCAGAAAGAAAGACAACATCATCTCAGTGCATTATCTACTCGTCAGCCTCAGAAGGAAAAATGGACTCACCCAGATCCGTCAGGAGTCAAGGCCAACATGAGGATGATGGCATAGATCCCAAAATGTATTCCATGTTCCAGAAAATGATGAAAAAGATGAGTGAGCAGGCTAGCATCAGCTCAAAGAAGAATCCATTCAACAATAGAGTCAAAGATCGAAAAACCAAAAAATTAGTAAAAATTTTCAAGAAACATGTTCAACCGGAGGATACTTCAGATGAAGAGGAATCAGTGGAGGATACCGATGAAGAATGCGAGATTATTCAGGAAGCAACTCGCAAATCAAAGGGTCAAGGAGTAGAAGATCCATTGCAAGTGCAATTAAAGGAGATGGCTAGAGTAGTCAAGGATCTACAAGCCCGCGACAAGGGAAATGAAGTTTTCACTAGCGAAGACTTCTATAATGACTTAGAAGGGGACGATAATCTCGAAAACCTTCTATGAAAATCCACCAAGTTCGATGGTTCAGGTGACCCCAAAGCACACCTTTCCATGTTCTTTGTCGAATACTCCAAGTTTAAGAGAGGCAACAAAGCTCTATTCCTTTGCTTTCCCCGCAGCCTAGAAGGAACCACTGCAAAATGGTATGCGGAACACATAAACCCCATCGAGTTAAAAGAATTTGACAAGGTGGTGAATTTATTCATTGAGCGATTTCTATTCAATACAGAAGCACTCCCAACATTGAGTCATGTCTTCAACCTTAGGCAGAGAGAAAATGAGAAAGCGAGGGATTTCATTCATCAATGGAGGTCAACTTGCAACAAAATGAGGGACCCAATATCAGAGAGGCATGCATTGTCACTGATCCTCAACAATTTTTCAAAACCTCTAAGAGGTTTAATTTCCACCTCACCATCCAGAACTTTCATCGAGTTGACCGAACGAGTCGAATGGCTCGAACTAAGCATGGAGAACAAAGTCTATGAAGGCTTCACATTTACCAAGAACAACCACCAGAATGAGCAGAAAAAGAAGGCTCATTTCACTTATTCTGCCAACAATAACAACACGCATAATCATCACAAGGGGCAGAAGAAAAACAATTGCTATGGCGCCGACAATGCAAATACCAAGGGCGATCAGAAAGGAAAACCCACTCTCCAATACAACAAGCCTCCTCAGTAGGACCAAGGACCAAAACTGCGTGAGAAGACCAAGCATGAAGGGTGGAGTTATGATAGAAAGTTTACTCCCCTTGACCAATCACTCGAAGACGTGTTCGAGTATATGTTGTCAAAAGAAATGATCAAGTTGCCTAGATTGGATGATCCCCCTATGTCCATGGGAAGACTGAAGGACCAATTCTGCAAGTTCCATCGAGCGGTGAGACACAATACTGAAAATTGTTTTGTACTTAAGAACATCATCTAGGACTACATTAACAAGAATCTCCTAGTGGAAGGAAATGAAGAAGAAAAAATGGACATACTGAAGCAGCCTTTTCCTCGGCATGCTACGGTAATGATTACAGAACAACCTTTTCAGCTGCAAGAACACATTAAGCCGTGTTCTAGTCAAGATTTTCGAGCCCAGCATCAAGTTTTAGTGCTACGGCAAGCACTGCCCAACAACAAGAAAATGGACCTCATTTCAGCCTTTAGTAAGCTAAAAGTATCCGCAGAGCCTGCAAAGGCATCTTCCGAGGTAGCAAGAGGGATTCCCTAAATATTTCATCAAGTCCATGCCAGAGAAAGGAGAGACGTCGACTCAAAAGTCGCTAACCGCTTTATCCAATGTCTCAATTCTGGACTTAGCCCAAGCTTCTACCAAGCACCAACAAGTACTGGATGGCCTGCTGAAAAAAATCAAAGTAAAGCCCAGTATAACTCCAGAAGACATGGCCCAAGTTGTCAATCAAGCCATGACTAATGCGCCAATCACATTTTCAGATGAGGATTTGCCAAAGCCTCACACTTTCCACAACAATGCGCTCTACATCATCGTCAAAACCAGGGGGATGACTGTACCCCATGTGTTGGTTGATGGAGGCAGTAGTCTCAATATATGTCCTGAGATTACTGCCAAAGCTCTAAGTCTCAAAGAAGAGAAATACATTCCAGATCCAATAACTATCTATGGATTCGATAATCACGGACAGACAGCTAAAGGAAATTTTTTTCTGGAAATCCTCATCAATTATTTGATCCATTCAGTCCTCTTTCATGTGGTAAATGTGCCACCCACTTACAATCTGCTGCTAGGAAGGACATGGATCCACAATGCAAATGCCATGCCATCTACTCTTCATCAGTGCATCAAGTGGTCCTAAGGCGAAATGATCACAACCATACTAGGAGAAGATCCAGAGGAAAGGCTTCCGCAACCTATGATTCCCAGGCCCAGCTTCACCGCAGATATTCCCAGCATCAGAGAAAAAGAAGAAATTAATCTAGGAGAAAGTCTAGAGATACTCCAGACATCAGAGCCATCGATGCACACAATAGCCATGACTCAATGAAGGGGACCTCAATTTTTCATGATCGGAGGTTGACTTGACTACAGTTCTTTCAGAGACCATCCCTTATTTCCATAATTCATGAAAACCAAGAAGGGATTCGACTTGCTGCTGAAGCATGGCTACCAACCTTTCAAAGGTATGGGTAAAAATGAAGATGGTCGGATTGAACCCGTGATCCCAAAACATCATCCTCGCAGAGCAGGATTGGGCTTCTCCGAAAAAAGATCGCAGAAGAAGACTACTTTCATCAAGGGGGCACATTGAGAACAATATTTGTCATTCTTTTTCTATTCTTTCTCATCAAAATAATGTCTCATTCTATCAAAGTCTTTGATCAATTCAAATTCAATAAAATTTCAAGTTTTCTTTGTCTATCTGGATGTCATTTATCCCCTTGCTCTATCTTCTCATTTTTCTGTTGTCAATCTTTGCGATTTCATTTCATTCATGCACCTTTTCAAATGCTATTTGTCTTATAATGGGAAATCTTCCCTGAATAAAGTTTCTTCTCCAATTTTCAGAATGCCATCCCAATCAATTAAGAGGCTCATTCTCAACCCAAAGTCTCTTCCAAGATCGACAGTAATTCATTGAATCAAAGCAAGAACAGAAGATGACAAAGTTGCAAGGTAGTCAAAAGAATTTGCGGAATTCGACCCATCTCTTCAAGAATTACCAGAGTTCACCTTAGTTCAGAAGCAGGATGAACCATCAACTTTGGTCCAAGATCTGACTGAAGATATCAATATCGGTTCAGAAAATACTCCTAAGATTCTCAAAATTGGCACCAGTCTGAGTTCGGCAGAAAAAGAGAGGCTCACCAGTTTCCTCAAACAACATAAGGAAGTGTTCGCATGGACCTACGAAGATATGCCCGAACTACATCCTAAGTTAGTCGAGCATCATCTCGTTCTAAAGCCAGGCATCAAGCCAGTCAAGCAGAAGTTGAGAAAAATAGACTTAGGGTAGAACAACAAGTCAAGGAAGGTCTTGAAGACCTACTCAAAGCAGGATTCATCCGAACAATTGACTACCCGGATTGGCTAGCCAATTTCGTCGTCGTTCCTAAGAAAAATGGCAAAGTGAGAATTTGCATAGACTTCAAAGATCTCAATAAAGCAACCTCGAAGGATGATTATCCACTTCCAAACATCGATCTTCTGATTGACAACACGGCAGGGCATGCCATGTTCTCTTTTATGGACAGATATTCTGGATACAATCAGATCAAGTTAGCTGCTCGTGACTAATCCAAGACTTCCTTCACTACGCCATGTGGCACTTTCTGCTATACAGTTATGCCATTTGGGCTCAAGAATGCGGAGCCACATATCAACGCGCAATGGCCATTATTTTTCATGACCAGATATACAAAATCATGGATGCATATGTCGATGATATCCTCGTAAAGTCCAAAGAGGAAGAATCACATCGAAGCTCTTGATCAAGTTTTCAAGTGGCTCATTCTTTATAAATTAAGACTCAATCCACAAAAATGTGTTTTTGGAGTCGAATCAGGCAAATTGCTAGGCTTTCTGGTTAGCAAGAAGGGGATAGAAGTCGATCCCGCCAAGGCAAAAGCCAGCATCAACATGCCGCCCCCAACTAATCTCAAAGAGCAGCGTAGCCTTCAAGGATGCATGCAATCAATCCGGCGATTTATATCTAACTTGGCCATGAGGTGTGAGCCCTTCAATCATTTACTCAGAAAAAGAGTAAAATTTGAATGGAGACCAGAGTGTCAGCAATTATTCGATCGTATCAAGAAATATCTCCTCAATCCTCCTGTTTTGAAGCCACCAGAGTTAGGGAAACCTCTTTTACTATACATCTCGGTTAATCAAGTTGCCTGCGATGGATTCTTGGCGCAATATGAAGAAGGTAGCCTGATCGAGCATGCCATCTATTATGTGAGTAAGACTTTCATTGACTATGAAAAGAAATACTCTCAAATAGAAAAGACCTGCTTAGCCCTGGTCTGGATGTGTCAGAAGTTGAGTCACTGACATATGAAGTTAAGATCCTGTCAAAATTAAATCCTCTCAAGTACATTCTCGAGCAACCCTTTCTCAGCGGATATGACTTGGAATATGTCTCTCAACAATCGATTAAAAGCCAAGCAATTGTAGATCAATTAGTCAACTTTCCTTTGGCAGACAAAGTGAAAGCTGAAGATGACTTCCCTGATGAACAAATTTATAATATTCAGCAATCGCCAGTATGAAACTTATTCTTCGATGGTTCCAAAAATATGGCAGGAATAGGCATCAGGATCTTATTAATCACTCATGAGAAAGAGATGATTCCCTTCTCCCTCAAGCTCGATTTCCCATGCACCCACAACATGGTCGAGTACGAAGCCCTGATACAAGGCCTAAGAATTTTGCAAAACTTTAATGTTAAGAGAGTACACGCTTACAACAACTCATTGCTAGTCGTTAATCAAGTCCAAGTAGAATGGCAGGTTAAAGATCAAAAGTTGCTTCCTTATCATAAGATTGTTTTAGCCCTTACCAACAATTTTGAAGAATTTTAGCTATTCCATATCAAAAGAGACTTCAATCGAATAGCCGACAGCCTAGCCAATTTGGGTTCCATTATGACATTAAAAAATGGAGAACCATGTCGCTCCTTTGAAATTGGAAGACTTGATCAACCTGCCTTTCTTCCAGCAGAGCAAGTAAACCAGGCTGAGCAAAAGAAGAAGCCTTGGTATTAAAATATCAAAATTTTCATAGAGACTGGCGAATTTCCTCCAGAGCTTTCAAAGAAAGAACATCGAGCAATTCAACACATGTCTACTTGCTATTTCATTCTTGCAAATGTCCTCTATCATCGTGGGTTCACTTCTGAATATTCCAGATGCTTAGACGAAGATGAAGCCCAAGAAGTGGTGTAGGAAGCTCACACAGGCATTTGCGGTGGTCACGTCGGCTACCAAACTCTTGTCAAACAAATCATCCGAGCAAGATATTACTGGAAGACTATGCAGCAAGACTGCTACCGATTGGTAAAGAAGTGTGTCCAATGCCAGATGCACACACCCTCCATCCATGCACCAATATCGTACTTACAATCTGTCGTATCTCCATGGCCATTTTCTATGTGGGCATTCGACATCGTAGGTCCCATCACTCCTGCATCAAACGACCACAAGTATTTTCTTGCTACAACTGAATACTTCACCAAGTGGGTAGAAGCTATCACTCTTCGTACAGTGGAAGGATGGCACGTAGTCTCATTCATCCACAAAAATATCCTTTGTCATTTTGGCATACCGCACGACATCGTGTCAGACAATGGCAGTCATTTCAAGAATGAGAGAATGAAGACATTTTGCTCAAAATTCAAAATCCAGCATCATTTCTCTGCTCCGTATTATCCTTAGGGGAACGGACAAGCGGAAGCCACCAACAAAATACTGATTCGGATCTTGGAGCGAACTGTAGAAACGAGCCGCAACTGGCATGAAAAGATCCACAATGCACTCTGGGCATACCGAACTACCATTCGGACGCCAACAAACGCTATCCCATCAGAACTTGTCTATGGAACAGAAGTAGTGTTGCCCGCATGTGCAGAAACCCGCTCTGAAATTTGCATCACTTCTAAAATTACCTCTTGATCAATACCAGCAGCAACGATTGGTACAACTCAATTTGCACGATGAAAAAAGGCTAAAAGCAGCGGAGCACGCTCAGTCCTACAGTCAAAGGATAGCCAGGCAATACACCAAATCTGTCATAGAAAGGAGATTCAGAGTCAATGATTTAGTACTCAGATCCACAACTTATCTCAAGCACCATCTCGGTGGCAATTGGTCGCCAAATTGGGAAGGCCACTATGTCGTCAAAGAAGCATTACCCCGTAATTCATATCGGCTCATCAATGCCAATGGGGTAGAATTGTCAGATCCCATCAATGCCAGACATTTGAAAAAGTTCTATGCTTGAAACTCGTATTCTTCCTTTTGTAATTTTCCCTTCAATGATAATCAAATTTCCCTTTCCTAGCTACACTGGGGCATTTTAAATTTTTATCTCTATCCAAAAAATGTTTTGTATGCAGGCACGATAAACAAATCTCTCATTCTACGCAGGTGCATTAATCTGCATTCATTTGCATTTATTCATACTCATTTGCATTCAAGTACATTGATCAAAGTTAACTTACCCATTCAGGATAAGGGATAATCCTGAAACCCCGACAATCATTCTCATCCTAATTCCTAAACATCTTTAGGATGCCGGTCTCCTTCCAAAATCCAAAATTTCAAATTAGTCCTCTCCAAAACCTGGTTCTACTGGTTAATGTTTTAAAACCTAGGTTACCACTGGCCTAGTTTCTCCTTTGATGATCCGAGTTCCGACTCGTGATCTCTTTCCTTTATTGATTTGAGCTCTCACCCAAGCTCTCTATTCTCCTTTGTTAATCCAGGTTCCGACTCGTGATCTTTTTCCTTTATTGATTCAAGCTCCTTATTTTTCTTTGAAAACCTGAGTTCCAACTCAGATTTCTTTCATTTTCAAAATCCAACAACCCGAGTTCCGACTCAGATTTCTTATATTTTAAAATCCAGTGCTCGTACTGGCACTTTCCCAAGATCTAACCCTCGTGTTAGTATCCCATCAGTCGCATTAGTCGATCTTTTAGGTCTAGTCTTCATACGAACCTCACATCAAAATTCAATTTTCAATTTTGACCTTCGGGTCACTCTATTTCCAATCTTGACCTTCGGGTCAATCAATTTCCAATTTCGATCTTCGGGTCATTGTAAACACCCCAAATTTTCCTTATCCATTTTCAAACACACCCCTCGTGCAGTGCCAACCCTGCTAGGTCAGTGTAGGAGTCAAACTCTAAGTTTGTGTCAGAAAATTATTATTTTACCCACTTTCATTAGAAAAATTATCATTTTACCCACTTTTATTAAGAAAATTACCATTTTACCCCTAGGTCATCCTAGACTCAGTCAGTCGGAGTCAACCAAGATCGTTGGTCAGTTCAGAACAGTTAGAATGTCAATCATTTCTAGCTCACCCAAGCTCACAATTAACAAACCATTTCCATTTCTAACCATTCCTACCAAAATGGGATCATTTCTTCAGAAATGAGCTCATTTCTCACTCGAATCTAAGCCAATTGTCTCTGAGTCAATCATTCCTAGTCAGTCATATTGTTGTGAGTCTAGCTTGAGCTTACCAGAAGTTTAAGTACTCCAGTTTCAGTTTAAAACCATTTCCAAGTATCCAGAGCCCGTTTTAGCCCATTTCAGCTGAAATTGGGCTGGGTCCAGCCAGTTGAGCTAGTGTTCGAGCATCAATTTTAGTTCATCTCAGTATTATTGATCTTTGTTTTAGCTCAAACCCAACTCGTGTTCATAATTCACTTTACTAGAGTGACCACTTCTCGCCATTTCTCTAAAAATGGCAGTATTTCTTGACAATTCAGTCTGAGAGTTCAGTTCAACGTCTTGTCAGTCAAGTTGAGTTCTGAAACCCTATAACCCAGCTCAATCCAGTTCATTTCAGTTCAATCCAGCTCAAACCCCAAATTTCAGTGTTAGTCTGGCCCAGTAGAGCCCGAAGACCATTTCTTGAACCATTTTGCAAATTTTATCAATTTTAACACTTTTTGAACTGGTATAAGTGTCAATTAAAGTTTAATATCCAAATTTTTTCATTCAGGGTTAGCATTTCGCATGGCATTTCATACCATTTCTCATCATTTCATATCATTTCATAATATTTCATCACATCTCATTGCATTTTCAAAGTCCAGAACTCCAGTTTTATAAAATTTCAATCCAGATTGATCTTTAAAAGTTTTCAGAAATCAGTTTCAAACCCGACCATTCCTTTTTCAAAGCTTTAGGGAATTCCATCTTCCTCCTTTAGCAAAACCCCTTTTCAGATTTGTTCGTCCAAACTCCGAAGGTCCCATCATGGTCTCTTCACCCGAGGATTCCGTATGGTCGTCCCCTTCAGGTTAAGGGTTAAGCCTGAACCTTGCCCATCGAGGTATCTTCCTTTTTTAGGTTTCGGTTAAACCTGAATCTCGTTCCGACAAGATTCCTCGTTTTGACGAGGTGTTTCCTTCCATGTCCCATCATGGTTCTTCCCATCGAGGAATCCGTGCTTTGTATATTCATCTAGGATAGGATTCTACTTGAGATTCATCTCACGAGGCATTTTCCAAAATGTCCCATCAAGGTCCTCACATATTCCTTTCCCCATTCAGGTTATTTTGAGATATATTTGTCCCATCCAGGTTAAGGGCTAAACCTGAGTCATTCTGAATAGCTGATCTTGTCTCACCCGTGAGACTTGATCAAAATTCTTGTCTTTCATTATTTCGGGATCTTCACCTAAAGTCCCATCACGATTTCCTCATCTCTATTATTCAGTCATATCATTTCCGAGGATTTCGTCTCCCCCAAGCCATTCAAGGATAAAGTTTTAAGCCTGAAATCATGTCTTCAAATATATTCTTCCACACCCAGTACAGATCTGCTGACTGAGGCATTTTTCAAAATTTGGAGTGTTTCTTTGCCACTAAGCTCGTCTTTCAACCGGCTTAGTAGCAAAGAGGGGCATCTGTGAACACCCCAAATTTTTCAAAATCTTTTAAATATTCCCTTTTTTCCCCTGATATCATTTTCTGAGCAATTGAGTCACTTTTAAATCTAAATTTCAGTCCATTTCTCAAGTTTTATTGAAATTAAATTCATTGTATACATCCGACTTAATTTCGGATCTGGATCCAGATAAAAGATCCAAATGTGAGCTTCGTTGTCCAATTTTAAATTAATATCTCAAAATTATCAAAAATAACCTTTTGAGAAGCTCAGACACTTCATCCGACATTCATTTGGATCCATCATGTTGTATTTCTCGATTCGAGTATCAAAACTCGAATATTTTCTCAAAACTCAGGTCCGAACCCATTCTTCTGAATAAATTTCCCCGAAATGGTCAGAAATTCTCAGAAAAATACTTTTGTAAATATTTCTCAAAAAAATACAAAAAAAATTAGTGTTTAATCTTTATTTTCTCGTAAAATCTTAGAATTTTATTCCAAAAATACAAAAAAATGAAAAATAACACAAAAATAAAAAAAATTTGAAAAAAATAAAGAAGTCAAATGATTTTTAAGCTTAAAAGAGTTGAAATTTGCTAAACACTTCTTTTAAAACCCCCTTTTTGAAAATCAAAAACCACTATTTTAGAAAAGCTCCTGAAGGAAGCCTCTCTTGGGAATTTAGAAAACTTCATAACGGCCATTCTCCTGAGCACCATCTATCGCTCCCTCTTCCACTGGATGGCCATCCGTCTCCTACCTCACCCCTCCCCAAGCTCACGCATCAATCCATCCTTCACCTCTCCACGGCACCATCCCCCTCTCGATCTGCTCTTCACCCCTTTCTCCTCCCTACTTCCTCCCTCCTTCCTTCAGAGCTTCTGCAATCAAGTAAGAATTCTTCATCTACTCTGGTATCTCCTGATCCTCATAAAATTTTAAACACTTGTTTTGGAGTTCTTTTTCCTTTATTTCCATCTTTGTTATCTATGTTTCTGTATCAGTATAAATCATTTCTGGTGTTTATCTCTGTATAAAGTTTACACTGGATTTTCTTTTATCTTTTCTTACATACTGATGATCGACGATGCCTCGCAATGGCATCGTCGATCCATCTAAACTTCACTTTCATCTCCGTATTTGTTTTTTTTTTTTTTCATTTATTTTCTCTGTTTTTTTTTTCCTGCTTTCCCCATTTAAATGCACCATCGAGATACGATTGGGTTGCTAAGCACCATCAATCCCTCTTGTGCAACAGTAAAAAGGAATTTCCTAATTCCGAAATCCATTTTCTTCTGCTCTGTGATTCATTTTATTAGATTTCTTCAGTTCGTGTAAGGATTTGTATGTATTCTAACATTAGTTTTCTATCCTACCATGACCTGCATCTTTCCTTTTTTTTTTTTTTTAATAGACTATCATTTTTTTTCCTGCATATTCTCTTCCCTTTTGCTTTGTATTGGCATCAATCCATAGATAGCCATTCATGGCTAACAATAGCGATGGGAATTAAATGTGTCAAGAGCTAATACCCAGCGATAACATCTTTTTTTAATTATATTCACGTTCCCTTGGGAATGGTCGTGAGATCAAACCAGATTCAAAACAGATCGGTAAGTCTTCCTTTTCCTGCAAGTTTTTGTTATTATCTTCAATGATTTTCTGTCATCTATATTCATTTGTCGTGCCTCTTGCTGCTATATATATATATATCATCAATCTCCTGCATCTCACGAGGATGGAGATCTGCAAATACTGACTTCGTGATGATATTACTCATTAGTGAGTAATTTGATCCCGAGTTTGGTCTTTCCTTTGCCCATGCTTTATATTTGAAATCTGTGTTGTCCCAAAGATGGAGATCTGGTCTTCAATTAGGAGATCTTGAACATGGGCATCTCTATTCAGTGAGTTGGGATATACCAGTTTGTTTTGAAATATAATCTGATTTTTTTTTTGCCAACCAGCTTTTGTACATGTCCATCTACTACTAGTGATTGCAACGATGGATCACATTTGCATCTAGCTTCATGACCTGAAATTTGTTGAAGAAATAGCATGTAGACCCCCACTTGCGTTTCAGCTCCATTTTACAGCATTTCTCCTGCCAGCCAAATGATGCTTTGTTGGTCTTGGATGTTATGTTGGAGATGGGCTACAAACCCCGTCGACCTGTTACTTGCAGTCTTTTCTACAGTTTCTGCAAAGACAACATTGAAAATTCTATGAAGTGTTTTAATGAGATCATGTGAGCATGTTTATCAGAGGCACCTGGTGTGAGCTGAAAACCACTGGTTGAAAGGCTTACATTGGAAGAAGTTGACCAAAAGCTTTCAGAAAGTTGGGAAAACTTTGGTGAAGTATGTTTCCTGTTCATAGGACTTGCAATTCCAATTGGTGGGAAGTACAAATCTAGTGTGAGAGAAATGTGTCTTAGTTTGAATCATGTTTCCAGTTTCTGGGCACACAATTCTCGAGCTGAAGGATTTCAAGAGTTTGACACTTGGTGCCACAAGGCTGAAGCAGCAGGTTTCCCAGTGGTGAGGAGGGCAATAAAACTTTTCAAGTAGTTTTATCTAAAACTACCTCCAGATCTCCATTTTCTGCAAGAAATTTACAATCTTCGAGCAATCATGGAGGCCCCAGAAGCGCCAAGCAGGATGCAAGAGTTCCTATTCTCGCCCAAACTCCTTGCCCCCTTTGTTATTTTTCTCATGGTTTTATGTCACACACTTCTTGCACCAACATCCTCTGAAGCTATATTACTCATGCCAAGCAATTGCTGCAAGCCGAAGCTTTTTGGCTCTGAAATTGGCCAGACCTTGTTTGATATTCACCACCACTGAAGCTTTTTACATCTTGGTCATAGGAATCACATCCTTGTTAATGGTGACAATCGACTCGGCAATGGTCTTGCCCAAAGAGAACCAGAAGCATTTCACAATGGAAGACTTGTCATGGAGAGTTCTTGGTGCTTGGAAGGGGCTCATCATCACATAGGTTTATATATCTCTTTTAGCTGCTTCCTATGTGCTGTCTGTAGTGTTCTTCATTTGTTATTTTGCCACCATTTTCAAGAACTGGATTGGGGTATTGGTTTTGGTAGGTGTCTTTTTTTTTATTGTTATTATTATTTGATTGTAATATGGGTTTTGGAGTCTGTCATTGAAGCACTAGAAGACGATTGTTGTGAACCATTTTGTGTGAGGAACTCTTGGCATTAAAAATGGAAGAGGGTTGTTGAGATTATAAAGGGGATCTGCAGAGGGATGATAGAGTTCATAGATGGAAGAATTCTAAATGGGTGAAAATTTTGTTGGTTCTCACAGTGTGTGGTGTTGCATCTTGTGGGCGTGTGGAATATGGAGTCCATGAAGAGGGTGATTGGATGATCTTATTTGACAAAAACAAAGCATTCTGAAGAGTCTCGTGTTTAGCTGAAGGATATTGAAGATGAGGTTCAGATAGCTGCATCAGCAGTTGCTGTCACTATTGTCATCGGCCATGAGGCAGTTGGAAATGGCCCAGGTGCTGGTCGTGCATCTGTCACTGATGCGGGAAGCTGTGGAGGAGCAGATATTTCTATAATCGCCTACATTAGTGGTAGCAGTCTGCCATTTCCCAGTCAATCAAAGAACCCCTTTCTTTTTTTTTTTTTAGCTCTTCCTACTGATCTTTCTGTTAAGACTCCATGTCTCCAGCTCACAACCCACTGCACCTTTCACATCTACTATGCATATCATTTATCTCTCATAAGGGTAATACACCCATCACACTGTTACATTTTTTTTACTGCACTAGTTTCCCTGCACTCACCTACTGCAATACATGCATTCATACCACGTACTTCAGTTTCTTCACATCACAGCATCTCCCAGCCGCACATCCTGCAACATCATACACCACTTCCTTCACTGACACTGCAGTGACAGCAGTACATCACTCATTTTTGTGCTATTTCATATTCACCATAATATTTACACATCACCTATCATCATACACAATACCGTCCTATAGTGGCATGCCTTTATTTGCATTATTCTCATCATCTCTCATAGCTCCATCCTGCATTTGCCGAAGCACTTCCCTAATAAAAGGCCCATTTCTAATATATATATATATATATATATATATATATATATATATATATATATATATATATATATGCACAACATTCTTATTTAATACATTACATATCTCTCTCCTTCTCATAGATATTCATGTATGTTTTAACACTCATTCCCTGCCAAACTTAGGATAGCATACATATTTTTCCATGTATATTCTGATGAATACCCTCTTATATACCTATTGGGTTGTCAATATGACATTTTCTTTACATACTGCCTATTGCATTTTTTTTTCATACTGACCATGTTTTTGCAGGTATATATAGAAAACTCTGCTTTCTTTCTTAGTTCAAGAATCTTATCATCTCAATCCAATTCCCAAATTGTAATAGATAGAGCATAATGAGAAAATTTACATTTCTGCACTAGATTAGAATGAATGAGCATATATATCTTAGAAATTGCCTGTTTTCATGTCATTTTTTTCCTTTTATTTTCAAAAATTTCACAAATGAAGAACACAAATGGCACGTGCAGCATTTTGTAAAAGGTAATTAATCCTAAGTTGATGATTTACATCAATGGCCATAGTTAGGATGTAAACAAAACTTAGGATTTTTATCTTTTATAAAATAACATTGGATCCACACTGGATCTCTTTCTAAAAATCATCATATTTCTGAATATTTTCTTCTTTTATTAGAGTTTAACTTTAAATTAACTCAAAATATATATCAATGGCCGTAGTCAGGGTATATTGAGAGGTAATTTCATTTTAAACTCTATAAAAGCACCAAAATATGTTTTATTCTTCACTTGAATTTAAATATATATTATTATATAATACATTCAATGACCATAGTCAAGGATGTATTATATTTTCAATCTTATTTTAATTCATTTAAAGAATGAAATATGCTTGTCAAAATCAATTTTTCAAATTCTTTAAATTCATTTCATCATTTAGGATAGAATTGCTTCATATTTCCAAAATCTTTTAAAAAACCCAAGTGATTTTGAACCTTTTTTCTTCAAATTTCTATTTCAAATTGCAATTCTATCTCAAATTTTAAAGTCCAATTTGACAATGAAATTCCAAAATCATTTTATATTCAAACTTCAAATTCCCAACTCAATTCAAAAATTCAATTTCAAAGTTCAAATTAACTTTGAAGTTTCTCATTCATCTTTAAATTCAAAACAAAGTTTATCTTTCTATCTTCAAATTCAAAGTTTGAGATTGATTCTGAATCTCAAAGCTTGACCTTTCCTAAATTTTAAATTCAATCTGGGTTTTCAAAACCCAGATCCATATTCAAAAGTCCCATTTTAGACTTTCAGAATCCAAATCCAAAGTTAGATCAACTTGGATCCAGATTTCCAAGTACAAACTCTTTTTTTTTGGATCTCAGACTTAAGATCCAAAATCTATCTTAGGATTCAGAGTCCAACTCTATTTTGGATCTCAGACCTCAGATCCAATTCCATTTTAAGACCCAGAACCCAATTCTACCTTGGATCTCAGACTTCAGATCCAAATCTATTTTAGGATCCAGAATCCAATTCTATTTTTGATCCCAGACCCTCAGATTCAAATCCATGTGAGGATCCAGAATCCAATTCTACTTTGGATCTCAGACTTTAGGTCCAAATCTATGTTGGGATCCAGAACCCAGTTCCACTTTTGGATCTCAGACTTCAGATCCAAAATCCATCTTAGGATCCAAAATTCAATTCCATTTCCAATTCTAGATTTCAAATCCAATTCCATCTACAGATCACATCTGAATTTCTTAAATTCATCTCTATTTTTAAACACCATTTGGATTTCTTAGATCCATTCTAAATTTCAAACTTCAAAATCTAAATTCAATTCCATCTCAAGTATTCATTTCCTTTCCTAAATTCAAGTTCAAATTCAAAGTCTATTTTCGACTTTGAAACTTCATTTCCTTTCATTTTAAAGCTTCAAGTCATTCTTTCTCAAAATCAAGATTTATTCTCCCAACTCTAATTTACTTCAAAGACTTAGAACTTCTCTGATCTATCTCAAAGTTCTAAAGTTAGATTCAATCATTTTCTTCACTCCTTTACCAAGTTCATCTCAGAATAATTGGAAATTTTTAAAACATCTTTCAAAAGAGCATACATTCTTGCATTTGCACAAGCATGATTCTTTGTGCATTTAGATTTAGAATAAATTCTTAGATAATGTTTTGGCAAAGCAAAAGGCATAGATTCGATCCTTTGTTCGATTACCCCTGGTAAAGGCACCAGGAACGGTCGAACCTCGTACCGACGAGCGAATCCCGTCTCCCATTTTTCCCGCAATATATTTCAAAATGGAGGCGTATTTTCAAATCAAGGTCAAGTGAAACCCCGCAAAAATCAAATTTTCAAATTCTAAACTGGATTTGCTTCGCAACGGGGTATGAAACTTCAAATTCTGAGCTTGTTTCAAAAACTGTCAAAAATAGCTCATTTCGTCCAAAAATTTCTTGAAAAGACTATCCTACCCCTATGATTCTCAAAATGAGTTTCAAATTTGGAAAGTGAGCCCACTCTGAGATGGCTCCTTCATTTACATCTACATTTTTATTTTAAAATATTTTTTTTATATATCTCTCTCTTTTCTCTATTTTGTTTATTTTATTTTATTTTAATTCCTATTTTTTATGAAAGGAGGTGGGACCCACCAAGGTGGTCAACCAAGCCTCCAGCCCCCTCTCTCCTTCTTTCCTTTTCTTTCTTCCTTCTCTTCTTTCTTTCCTTTTTCCCTTCCTCCCTTTCTTTCCTTCTTTCTTCCACTTTCTTTCCCTCTTTTTTTCTTTCCCTTCCTTATTGTCCAGCCACCATAAGGCCCAACCCATTCACGTACACCTTCTCTCCCTCTCATTAACCCCTCTCAACCTTAGCCTTAATTTTTAAAACCCTAAGTCTTTTTGTTAAAAAAAAAGAGAAAGAAGCCTATACGGTGGATGCTCTCTCTCTCTCTCTCTCTCTCTTTGCTACACCCTCAAGTCCTCTCCTCAGTAGCCATGGCGGTCATTGCTTGAGCTCCCCTACAGCCACCTCCATCATAGTGAGTTGAAGCACCCACTTGCAACCTTGTTTCAGCCACCTTGTAGCAGCTCCCCCATGGTTCCAACAGCAAGGAAGCAACAACATTCACATAACTATAGCTTCAGCCCTACATTAGTGGCAGCCTTGTTACAACCACCACAGTAGCCCCCTAGCATCCATCTCCAGCCACCGGTGCGAACTTCTCCATCGCTCTCGCCCATCAGCTGATACAAGGTAAAATCCCTTTTCTTATTTTGTGAATCCAACTCAAAATCGGATTCATATGGCTGAAAAGCCATTGTTTATATGACCAAGTGATGTGAAAATCAGAGTTTTTCACGTCAAGGCTAGACGATGTGAGGTGATCCATCCAAATGAATGGATCAGATCCCTCTCATACAAATAGCCAATATCAAATCAACTTCATACATCCCTGTTTCCCTTTGTTTTAAGTATTATTTTTATATTTTAGGAGATTGATTTAATTTATTTCAAGGCTTTACATGTACTTCAATAGATTCATTCATATTCGTTTAGTAGCTTGTAGATTTTGATATTACATGTCCAGTCCAATTGTTATTGTGTGCACAAAATTTTACTCATAAATCTCAAAAAATTTAGGGTAATTAGGATTATTTTACATTGTTTATCTGCTGAAAATTTGAATTAATTTGGGTTTCTGAACCCTAGCAAATAAATCAAACGCCAAAATCGGATTTCACCCTTTTGAAAATTCCAGGTTTTATTTTAGCAGACAAGAACATCCGAGATCTCCCAGATGAACGATCCAAATTCTCCTAAAAAAAATACAGTGGGTCCCTGTTGGAACCTATTGTTTCTCAGTATTTTTTTAGATTTTTCCAATAAGATTTAAATTCTGCTAAAAATCGTTTTTTCATGAAACCTGTAAAAATCTTAATTTTTCCTTGTCAGGGTCTAGACCTACACTAACCCACTATGAGGCTTCAATCTGTAGGTGAGATGTCAAAACTTCCTACAGAGAAGTTGTTCCTCACCATTCGTTCTATCATTCCCCAAATTTTGAGAATTTTAGAAGCATTCTAGGTATTTTTTTCAGAATTAACTTTCCTGTCTGTCAAATTCCAATGTCTGAGAATTACAGAGATTTAGGTCTCTGATAATCCTCTTCTCTCTCCCAAACCATAACCCGAATCTTAAAACTGTAAAAATAAAAAATCTTTTTGTATTTGTCAAGGAACATTTCTTAGAATTTCATCCATCGTCTTAACTGTTTTCTATTTTTCCTATAATTGTTCCCAAAACCTTTCAGTCTGCCTTAGATCCTAGAGTCGCCGGATTCTGATCCGACTTGCCAGAGCTGTCAAGCTCCGACCATAGGTCAAAACCCAAATCTGTAAAAGGCAATTTTTTTTCCTAACTGTCCTTTATCGCCCCATAAAATTTGGGAAATTTTTATGGTAGTTTAGTATATGAAATTCAGTTTAGAGTTAGCATTTTAGGCAAAATCTAGATTTTTAGGATTTCTAGCTAATTTTCTATATTAAAAAAATATCAAAAAAATAAATTTTCGAGCTTCAGTCTATTTTTAGGGTTAGTCTAGGTGTCTATGCAAAATTTGGCTCAATTCCAAGTTCATTTACCTTATGTGTTGGTTTACTTATAAATTCAGAGGCGAAAATCAGGCGAAAATCAAATTAAATTCAATATTTTTTGATATTTTTGCCATTTTAAGGTTTTTATCATTTGAATAAGCATACCATATCACGTTAGGGTTAATTTCCATACCATTTTCATTTCAATTTCCTATTTTTGCCAAATTTATTTCCGAAAACCCTGGTTTCAAGGCCATAGTCTTGTCATCAGGGTCATTTTGACCTCATTTTCGAAATTCCAATCTTTAATTTTCTAAATTTTCATGCATATCATCATATTGCATCATATTGTGTTTGATTTTATTTCATTTGATTTTCAAATTTCTAAATTTTATAAAAATTCTTTCAGAAAAGCCTGATTTCAAGGTCATCATGGGTGTTTTGGTCATTTTTACTCCAATTTTGAATTTACAAGTTTATTTTCAAAATTTATTCCTTATTTATCATGTTTATATCAAAGGGGGTATGAATTTGGGTTTATGTCTGAATAATATCCGATAATTTCTAATATTTTTGGATAAATTCAGAAAAACCTACATTTCTCTGCTAACACTGTTTTCTAGTTTTGCAGGAATATCCAGGAAGAAGACCTTTATTTTCTTTTATTTCAATTCAATGTAATATCAGATGTAATATTTTGGAATAAGAGTTACTCTTCAGCTTAGAATAAGACTGCATTGCATATAGTTTAATTTCTGCAATTTCCAATATCTGATGTATGATGCATATGCACATTTTCCAAAATCACTATGGTTGACACGAATTGCGCATGCATAAGCTTTTAGAGAGTTCACAAATTTGGTGGGATTCATATTTATGGCCATAGTCAGAATACGAAGAAAACCAAGATTTGTGATCTTCGTATTAGCCACATTCAACCTACACTCTTAGGCTAACTTCAAAAATGCACTGCATTTCTCCAAATTTCAAAAGGATTTTCCCAATTTCTCAATGAAATATATTTTAAATTCATTCATTCATTCAATTTGCATTATTTTCAAATTCATTTTCTAATTTTATTTCAGAGAAATTGATTTTCTCAAAAATTTCCAAGTCTTTCTCAAGATTTTATTTTCTCAGAACTCTGAGTTTTCAAATAACATTTCAAAGTATTTCCCAAGTTCAAATCATGATTTTCCCAATATTTTAATATTCTCATTTTCAAGTTTCAAAGCTCCAAAATCGATTTTCTCAAAAACTCTGAATTATTTCTGAAATTGATTTTCTCAGAATCCTCAAATCCTATTCAGAAATCGATTTTCTTAGAAAAAGCTATTCCAATCTCAAAAATCAATTTTCTCAGAGTTGCCATTTTCCTGAGAATCCATTTTCCATTTCAAAAATCATTTTCCAATAAACTTCTTGATTTTCTCAAGATTCTCAAATCCATTTCCTTAGAAAAGCAATAAAAATTTCAAAATCGATTTTCCCAAAGTTCAAATTTTCCTGAGAATTCATTTTTCAATGCAAATTTCTGATTTATGATGAAATTCAATGATTTTCTCAGGAGTTCCATTTTCAAGAATTTTTCTAGTCATTTTTCAAGTACATCTCAATTTTCCAAAGCAAACATCATATTTCCCAAACTTGTATCTTTTCACAATTCCATAGCACATGCCTGATTCTCTGTGCATTCTAGGAAAATAGAGCGTAATTTAGATAATTTAACTTAGTCAAAGCACACATTTGATCCTTGGTTCGATTACCCCTGGTAAAGGCGCCAGGAACGATCGAGCCTCGTACCGACAGGCGGATCCCATTCCATAGAATTTTTCCGCAAATTAAAAAAACGGAAGTGAGTAATTTTCAAAACTTTTGTCTAGTTTGACTCGTAGAATCGTTTCTTCTCTCTCTCGCAGAGGGAGGGGGAAAATTTTTGTGATGATAACAGGTTTGACGACCGTGATGAGACATGTCTTCGTCTGATCAATTGTGTGCCTTAACTCAGTTCAATTATCAAAATCGTGTTCTATATAATGTCAACTTTTACTTTCTGATATCATGTGAACCTAGGAGCCTATACTTGAACCCAACTGACATGAATTGCATATAGACTAGGTATGGTTTGGTAGGACCAAATTGAAAAGAATTATTCATGCTCACTTAGACTTAGGTCTGAAAATACAACACTCCTCAATCTAGGAATTCTATGAAAACAATGTTTGCTTCTTTAAATATTTCAAAATTCTATCTCTTTAGGTTTTAGAGCCCTTTGTTTGCTTGCATGTGATCATTTTTCAAAAACCACCCCATCTATGTCTACCCGGTCTTCACGTTGTTGGACTCTCTTCCAGAACCATAGTTCAGGATAGAGTCTCACAACTGGGCCACTTATTTGGGCTAACGCCCCCCTGCCACATACCAAGGGCCATAGTCCAACGTATACCGGCAGGTGCTCATGGATGTTGGAAAAACACAAGCCTAGATCCAGAGATGAATTTTTATGCCACGTACAATGAGCCTCGACTCGAGTATATCGGCATAGCATGATTGGACACAGCTAATCTGAGCCTAGAGTCAGGATTAGGGTCCTAAAGCTCTTTCAAAATTGATGCATTTAGAGTCGGCTTCTTAGGGAATGTTGTATGTGTATAATTGTTTGTGATTGAATGTATGATATTCATTTTCATCTTATTTTCCCATATTTTTCTCAATTTTCCAAAATATTAGATGATTTTTCAAAATACTTCATTTTTCAATTTATGAAACATTTCTTTGTAAACCCTGGAAATTTTTTCTAAATTATCCAGTTTTTCTTCAAAACTCCAGGTGATTTTTCATTCTTCCGTTCCTTTGGACTTTGAATTTCCAACATTTCATTTTATACTATCTGCAATTTTCAAAATTCTTGTATTTTTCCTAAGTCTAATTCCAATCTTCCCATCTTTCAGTCCAACGGCATCCAGTCAACTCGACTCTGTCTTTCCTGAGGGTCACATCTCCTACGAGGTGCGACAAGGTCTTCCTGAGCATCGAGCTCTCAGCACCGGACCCTTCTTTCCCCGGTGGTACTATACTTGGTTTAAGAACTTCACTCGTATGTTTCCGAACCACTTGAGCGATTGCAGGTTGGAACTGGCATCTGCAGTGGGGAAGTTGACAGTTAATGGCAATCTGATCCATGCACTGGCAGAGCGGTGGAATCCGCACACTTGCACATTCTGATTCCCATGGAGCAAGATGACCCTGTTGATAGATGAGTTTTCAGATATCATGGGATTACCCGAGCCAGCCGGTCAGCCTAGAGATCCATTGGAGCAACAATTTTTGATCAATGTCAAGGGTCTGGACCTCAAAGATGCTTTATCTCGCATGACAGGGCATAAGTCTTGGTCATTGATTGAGGAAAATGGAAATGAATATGTGAGCCTGATCAAGATCTACCGACAGTATGGGGCATTCGCAGAAGTCAGCTCGTTATCCAGAACAACTCAAGAAAGAATTCAACATGTGATGGTTTTGTGCACTGTAGGACTCACTTTCTTTCCAGATAAATAAAATTATGTGGATGTCAGAATAGTTCAACTTGTGAGAAGATAGGGAAGTCGACAGACCAGTCGTCTCTCGATAGCCATGGCCACGCTTTTCTATACCGAGGGTTGACTCACTTCATGCTTGGAGAGTCCATCTTAGTCGAGAAGTGTACCTATGAACTTCAGTCCTGGTTCCTCCAGCATGTGCCAACCAGAGCTAGTTCGTTCAGATACAACGACAAGGAGCTCCTTCCAGTTGCACAGTACCGGTTCCTGATTGATCATCTGCCGAAAAAAGAAGTGGTGTGAGACTATTTTGATCGAGAGCTATCACCTCCCAGATACACCTATGCATACGACAAGCAGTTCAAGCTACTTGGTCCATTTTTCTGCACTTACTATCATTCAGAGTGGTGTGTCTGACAGTTTTCTCAGAGACAAAAGCGCGTGGAGATGCGACTGCTATTAGAAGTTGTGCTAGAGTTCGACCTTACATCAACACAGTGGTCCGAAACATACCATTCTGCCAGATATGGCTGAGACTCTTTTGTTACTCTTCCACTTTTTCCCGGTCCTTGTGTCTCTGCTGATTATCAAGAGTGGTAACAAACTGTCTGTCCGCCTCCTCTTTCTCAAGTTTATTATTGATACAATCATGTTTTTCCTTCAATGAATAAAAAATCTTTCAAATTCTTCATTCTTGGTTTGACGACCTCACCTAGGTAACAAGGCATAATTTTTAGTTGTTTATTTTCTTTGTAAAGGAATGGCAACGCAATTGTCGTAATCCCAACGATGACTCAATCCCTAGTAATGGGATGTTCTTCCAATTATTTACCAAATTCTCATCAAATATTTTTCATATATTCATTTCTATCCTGAATCTTCATCATCAAAATTTAATCATCCATCTCATTCTGCAGAGAGTATCGGTATTCCCAAGTGGTTCAGATCAGATAAGAAGACGCTTCTATATCAAGTGCATCAGTGACTTTTAAAGCATCAAGCAAAAAGAGATTAATTCTTCAAGAACTGTTAGAGGACAAAGTCAGACTGACGGGGATGGCATCGATTTCGCTGCATATCAAATGTTCAAGAAGATGATGATCAAGATGATGTCTGAGCAAGTTGGAGACAATCTTGGAAAGGCTCCCCTCAAGGAAAAGACATATGTTTCATTCTCCCAGAATATCATTGGCAAGAGCAGCAACGCAGAAAGTTCTAAGTCCAGCAGAAGCAGCAATGAAGGCAAAAAGGGAGAAGCCTTCAAACAAGACAGCAAGCTCTTCTCGTCAGACTCTCACCAGAAATCTCAGCAAAAAGAAAAGATAAAGCGGGACGGTTGGGGTTACGATTGCCGGTTTACTCCTCTTGAGTAGTCTCTCGATGAAATCCTTGAATATATGTTGGCCAAAGAATTGGTAAAGCTCCCAAGAATCACAAATCCTCCCACAATCATGGGAAGATTCATGGATCAATTCTGCAAATTCCATCAGGCAGTAGGGCATGATACCGACCACTATTTCGTCTTCAAGAACATTGTCCAAAATTATATCGACAAGAATTTCTTCGTTGAGGATGAGAAAGAATACCGGTCGACTGTCTCGGCCAAGTCTCAACAGAAGTCAAGCACTCGGCAAGAAGTACAACATGGCAGTCGGAACCATGATCGCAAGATGGCTCCATTGGATCAAATACTTGAGAGCTTTTTGGAATACATGCTCGCAAAAGATATGGTCGGACCTCTAAAGGCTCACTTTACTCTTTTTGCCAATGATAGCAAAAGCAATAAGAAAAATCATGATAACTATTCAGAGGGATATAAGAGCCAAAAAGGAAAGTTCTTCAACAATAATAAGCCTCTTCAATCTAGTCTTTAACATAAACAGAAAGATCAAGAAAAGCCAAAGCACAAGGATTGGAGTACGGATAAAAAATTCACCCCTCTGGACCAGACACTCGAAAGTGTTCTGGAATACATGCTCGCAAAAGATATGATCTGTTTGCCCAAAGTAGCTGATCCCGCAATAATCATGGGCAGGTTCAAAGAAAAATTCAACAAATTTCATCGGGCAGTAGGGCATGACACTGAGAATTGTTTCATCCTGAAGAACATCATCCAAGATTCCATTGACAAGAATCTCCTTGTTGAAAATGAGGAAGATACCAGTTGACCATCCTGATCAAGTTTTCCAAGAAACTGACAATGCCAAGGCTATGTCATCTCTAATCATTTTGCTTTTGGTCATTTTGAAGGATAATATAGTCCCAGTTTTCTTACCAATTTGTTATTTCTCTTCCCTTCAATGATTCAATAAAATTATCAATTTTCCTCATAAGCTTGTTTTTCTTCTCTGCAAAATATCCTTTCATGAGGAATGACCCTCTTCAGAGTCCCTCCTGAATTAATTAAAAGTCAGTTACTTTGTTACTTTCAAAGAGCGTTCTTCAAACATCAATTTTCTTCCTTTTATCCAAAATGTGTTTCCCCTATTACACTGGGGCATTATTTTGAAAATTGTCTTCAAAACGTTCTGTATGCAGGCAAGATCACACAAATCTCTCATTTTGCACGCATGTACACCCATTTACATCATTTTATATTCATTTGCATTCATTTACATTTGCATACATTCATTTGCACTCATTTGCATTAAATTCATTTCCCCTTCAGGTTAAGGGATAAACCTGAACTACCCATTAAGGATAAGGGATAAATCCTAAGACCCCGACAGTTGTCTAAGTCAGCATGAGGGTTAAAACTGAAAATCATTCATCAGAATCAATTGGTAAATTTTTAAAATTCAATGTTCGTGCTGGTAATTTTTTAAAATCCAGTGTTTGTGCTGGTATTTTTTCTTCAAAATTCAGTATTCATACTGGTAATTTTCCAAAACCCAGTGTTCATGTTGGTAATTTTTCAAAAAACCAATGTTCGTTCTGGTAATTTTCCAAAATTCAGTGTTCGTGCTGGTAATTTTTCAAAACCCAGTGTTCGTACTGATAATTTTCCAAAACCTAGTATTCGTACTGGTAATTTTTTAAAACATAATGCTTGTACTGGTTCATTTTCAAAATCCGGTGTTCACACTGGTACACTTTAAAATTCAGTGTCCACATTGGTCTAGTTTTCTTTCGGGATTTGAGTTCCGACTCGAATTTCCTTTCCAATTGATCTAGTTTTCCTTCAGGATTCGAGTTCTGACTCGAATTTCTTTTCCTTCCAAATTGATCCAGTTTTTATTCAGAATTCGAGTTCTAACTCGAATTTCTTTTCCTTCCAAATTGATCTAGTTTTTCTTCAGGATTTGAGTTCCGACTCGAATTTCTTTTTCTTCCAAATTAATCTAGTTTTCCTTTAGATTTCGAGTTCCGACTTGAATTTCTTTTCCTTAAAACCAAATTGGTATAAGTTTTTCCTTTAGGGTTCGAGTTCTGACTCAAATTTCCTTTTCTTCTGAACTTTCCAGTCTTTCCTTTAGGGTTCGAGTTCCGACTCAAATTTCCTTTCCTTCTGAACTTTCTAGTTTTTCCTTTTGAATTCGAGTTCCGACTCAAATTTCCTTTCTTTTAAATCCAAATTGGAAAAGTTTTTCCTTTAGGGTTCAATTTCTGACTCAAATTTCCTTTCCTTCTGAAATTTTCCAGTTTTTCCTTTAGGATTCGAGTTCCGACTCGAATTTCCTTTCCTTTGAATACGAATGGGTCTAGTTTTCCTTCAAAGATTTGAGTTTCGACTCAAATTTTCTTTCCTTCAAAACCAAACCTTCTAGTTCTCCTTTGAAGACTCGAGTTACGACTCAAAATTTCTAGTTTTCCTTACAGGATCTGAGTTTCGACTCGGTCGTTCTTTCAAAACCAACCTCTGAGTTGGACTTACCTTCAAAATCCAGCATTGTGCTAGAACTTACCTTCAGAATTCCAATTTTTTTATTGGATTTACCTTCAGAGTTCAGGTTCGTGATGGACTTTCATTCAGAATCCCATTGATGTGTCAACTCGGATATCAAGCAATTTCTTTCACCAAAGATTCCAAGAATATTTTGCCAATTTGTCATTAAATATTTGTTGATTTCAAAACCTTTATCACATAAAAGAATTACCTCAAAATTACCTTCAGTATTACTTCCAAAAGGACAAAGCTTTTGCGAAGAAGGATTCAAAATTCAGAATCTTTCTATTGGCCAACCAAAAGGATAAAGAATTAATCCTCGATAAGGCCAGCAAAAAAAAATCAATATTGTTGCAAAGCCATAAGTGATCGGTATTGATCGCAGTCAATGACACATTTTTAAAGATCATTCTTGAAAAATAAGGCAGTCAAAATATCCTGTGTGATACAGAAAAATTCACTCAATTCCCATATCTCCTCAATCACTTAAGCTACAATTAAATATTTGCAAAAGGGATCTCTCAATTGTCGTCAAGATAAAGACAAATTATGCGAGATAGACCCCTATTATCGTCGCAAAATTTTTCCCCGTCTTCCCTTCCTTGCGGAAGAGATAGAGGGAACACTTTCGCGATTCAAACTTGACCGGATTTTGGAAAATGTTTTGAAATACTTGCCTCCGTTTTGAAAATTGCGGGAAAATCCATGGGATGGGGCTCGACTTGTCGGTACGAGGTTCGACCGTTCCTGCCGCCTTTAACAGGGGTAATCGAACCAAGGACCAAAATTGTGCTTGACTTAGTTAAATCATCAAAATCGTGTTCTACCCTATATGCACAAAGAATTCAGGCATGTGCTATGAGATTTTGTAAAATGCAGCTTGGGAAAACATGATGTATGCTTGGAAAATATTTGGAGTTGAAAAGAATTTCTCAGGAAAAAGATGAAAGTCAATTTCTCAAGAAAACTCATGTGAAAGAGGTTTTTAAATCACGAGAAAGTTCATGAAGATGAGGGAAAAATCACGAATGGTTGAAAATCCTGGGAAAATGGAAGTGATTCTTGAGAAAAAGGTGAACATTTGAAAAGGGAAACACTTCTTAGGAAAAAAGCTTCAAGTTTTGAAAGTCTTCTTGGGAAAATGATTGAAATACATGGGAAAACCCTTGTGGAGAAGGAAAATTTGAAACTTGGGAAATTGAAATCCTGGGAATCTTAGCTTTGAAACACTTGGAAATCGATTTTGATTTTTGAGAAAGATGAGAGACTTCTTTTGAAAATCTTGAGAAAATAACCTTTTCCATGGAAAACTGTGGAAAAACTTGACTTGGGAAAACTGATTTTGAAAATTTCTCAGAGTTTCTTGAGAAATCGATTTCTTGAGTATGAAATTTTCTTAAGAAAATTATGTGAAAATCAATGATTTCATGATGCAAATGATATGAGTGTATGAATGCACTTTGAAGATTTTCTAAGAAATTTGTTGGAAAACTGTGTATTAAGTCAAAATAAATCTTTCACATATTCTGACTGTCAGAGTTTAATTGATTTAATACACAATGCTTTGAAAACATTGAAAATATGATGTGCTTTTTAAGATAGCCTAAGAGTGTAGGCTCAATGTGACTAGTAGAAAGATGATGGATCTGGGTCTCGTCCATATTCCGACTAGGGCCGTAAATATGGACACCACCGAGTTCATCAACTCCCTAAGAGTTGGTGCACGTTCCATTCGTGAACATCCATAGTGCTTTTGAAATAAAAATGCATGAATCATATAAGCAGGATATTGCATAAATTTAAACTATATGATATGCATCCTAGTCTAAGCAGGAAATTAAAATCTTATTCCAAAATTTACATTATTACATCACTAAATAAATGGAATAAATGGAAATTGCAGACTTCATCTCCTTCATTTGAATGTCCCTGCCAAGCTTGAAATAGGGTTAGCTCAAATATGTGGGTTTTTCCAAGATTTTCCAATAATACTCTGAAATTATTGGATTTAATTGGATATAAACCCTATTCTCATGCTTCCTTGATATTTGAAATGATGTAAATACAGGAAATTCGGTGGAAAATAGTTTGAAATTCAAAATTGGGGTCAAAATAACCAAAATACCCCTAAAATTAAAGTTATACCTTTAAAATTAGGGTTTTTGAAGGAAAACTTGGTAAAATTGAGATTTTGAAATTCAACTTGAATCAAATGATGATGAAATGCAGTATGAGACATTATGACATGCTGCTAAATACATTAGGACTGTAAAATCAGAATTTGACATTTTGCAATTTATCCAAAATAATGAATTTCGCTTATTTTTCACTTGGATCCGGGTCCTGCGGGACCCTATTTTGGTATTATGGCTAATCCGAACCTCAAATGGATTCCAAATTGCACCAAATTCGGTATGAAGCATCTACCTACTCTGATAAACAGCCTAAAATGCTAAAAATCACGAAATGATATGATTTAAATGCTAAAATTTAAAGGAAATCCTAAAATGGTGGATTTTGCCTATGGATCCGAACTTCTGATATTTTGCCTATGATATTAATCAGAGCTACTCACGACATCTACATGGACAACTTTCATGTTCATGACTTTGGCATTTGACCAAGACAAACAAGGATAAAAATATAACTTTTTAATCCTAAATTGACAGAACAGACAAATGTGACAAAACAGAAGACTGACAAGACAAATCCGAAGCGGGTATCAACACTGTTCTAAAAATCACAGTCTTTCAGATGCAAACATAGGACACCTCGGACATAACTTTCACTTTTTACAATTTTGAATTTGGATCAACACAGAAAGAGAACCCATCGACATTAGTCGATCCAAAGTCTCAGAGGCCCAAATCAGGCTCTGACACGTGTCCCGAACTCTCGGATTTTTGTCAGACATAAAAAAAATCATAAAAATCTAATAAAATCAGGTTAAAAACTAGACATTCTCCCAAGTTCATAACATATTTTGGGTCGAAAATCGGATCTTTCATGAGGGAGATCTCGATTTTACAAGTCAGAAAATAATTTTTAAAACGCATCTTGGGTAACAAAACCCGACTTGCCATTTTGAATGTTTAACACAGTAAACAAATTCAAATGCTTCCGAATTTTTGGCACAATTCTAGGGACACCTAAGGAAGCATTCCGTGATTTTTTTGGGATTTGTAAATAAAAATAAATGCATGAAATGACATGTGGACTGACTAACAAAAACAGAGAACTACCGAAAATGAGCAGAATTGAAATAGATGCTAAATTAATCCTAATTAATTCATGAAACATGCTAAATAAACGAAATAAAATGCAAATTAAATCTAGCTAAATGCATGAATGCTAAAAATCATCAAGAAAGCATAATCATATATTTTTATATATGCCGTTTCATGAGAATAGCTCAATCCATCTCTCGGATGAGCTCTTTCTTCAAACGACTCTCAAATCGAATTATGAAATTAAATCAAGAGGAAAAGAGCTGAACCTTGCTTCGTTAGGCAGCATTGAAGCTCTTGAAAGGGGCGGCTATCACGGGCTTCGTTCGTCCTTCGATCCGAGCTTCGAATGATTCACCAAAATCGACCCACCGTGCCTTCTTCACTGAGCCAAAGGGGGCATGAATTCCAAAGTGCAAAAATCGGATTCTCAAGAAGGCTAGGTCGAATTTTCAAGTCCAACAGGAGTTCTCAAAAGATGGTCTCTCATGCTGGGCGTGGAGCCTTGTTTTTATAGATTTTCTGAAAAAATTTGAATTTCAAACAGGCTCAATCTGAGCCCTCCATGTGGCGCCATCTCAGGGGTGCTATTTTGATTTTTTGAGAAAATAAAAAATGAGAATTTTGTGGGTGAGACACATCAGCAGGATTTGAAATTTTTCAAAATTTGGTTTGCTTGATTTTCTCTGCAGGAAGCTCCCAGATGGCGCCACCTCAGAGGGTGCTCTCTTGGAGTTTGAAATTCAAAATCGCCTTTTGTAGGGAGTCCTCAGGTGGCGCCACCTCATGGTGGGCTACTTTTATTAAAAATAAAATAAAAATAAAATTTGAAGCCAAGTGGGACTCTGGATTGGTGCCACCTCAAAAGGTGTTCTGAGGTGTAAAGCTGGAAACATTAGGAGCATGCCATGTGGCACCGTCTCTAGAGGCTCTTGCCATGTGTCAGAAGGACAGGAGTGGAGGAAGCAGACTGTGCCACCTCAGAGGAATTCAAATTCTACTTTTCTGCAAGAAAGGAGAGGCTGACATGTGGCGCCACCTTAGGGGGGTTCCACACTGCCATGTGGCAGAAGAACAAGACTGGAAGAATCAAAATGCGCCACCTCAGAGGGGGGGTTTTCTACTTTTTCTGATGCAGGGAGGTTTGGACATGTGGCAGACAAGTGTCAGTTGTCTGGAGAAGTCTTCTCAAATGGTGCCACCTCAGAAGGTGAATTTGAATTTCAAATGGAGGTTGGCTCTGGAGGAATGAAGGATGGACATGTGGCATTTCCTCAGAGTGGCTCCTACGATGCCATGTGGCAGAAGGGCAAAGCAAGGGACATGTGGCGCCCTCATATTCAAAGTAGAAAAAGGTAGAACTCCAGGATTTTCGCCACCTAGCTCTTGTCTAAAAAATTTTGAATGGTTGTTTTTTTAAAGGAAGCCAAGAGTGACATGTGTCCTCTACTTTTTCTGAAGGAGGCTGGAGATGACATGTGTCCTCTACTTTTTCTGAAGGAGGTAGAAGGAGACATGTGTCACCTGCTTTTTCTGAAAGAAGCAGAGAATGACACGTGGCAGAGGGAAGAGAAGGAGGTCCAAGCCACGTGGCGCCATCTCAGACAAAATGGAAAAGGTGAAGTTCAGGATTTGCGCCACCTCTGGAGAGGTTTGAATATTTGAATTCCAGTTTTCTCTGAAGAGAGCAGGAAGTGACACGTGGCATTTACTTTTTCTGAGAAGGGCAGAGAATGACGCATGTCACCTGCTTTTTCTGAAAAGATTAGGGATGACACATGGCATTTGCTTTTTCTGAGGAAATGAGAGATTGACATGTGTCTTCTGCAAAAGACACACTTCAAATGGCGCCACCTCAGAGGAGACACGCCTACCTTTTTCTGGAGGAAGCTAGGAGTGACACGTGTCTCCTACTTTTCTGAGAAAAGTAGGAAGAGACATGTGTGAGTCTACTTTTCTAAAGGAGGGAGAGGTTGACATGTGTCCTCTGCAGAAGACACTCTTCAAATGGCACCACCTCAGAGGATACAAGTTTTGCTTTTTCTGGACAGGACAACACATGACACGTTGCATCTCATGGATGATCTTTGGAATGACACCTGGCGCATGATAGGTATGGTGGATACTGACACATGGCAGATAAATGGGATGACATGTGGCGGCTTCTTAAGGTAGCCCCACACTGACACTTGGCATGGAAATGGGAGGAGAGAGAAAAGACAAGTGGCGCCAATCCAGGGGACAAGGCTCCTATATTTTTGGGTTTTTCAAAATTCAAATTTTCAAAAGAAAAGCCTGTGTGACACCACCTCAGTGTGGGTCCCACATTGCTTCTTTATTGAAATAAGGATAAAACAACAACTTCTTTTTGGAATTTTCATAAAATCTGGACTAATTGGTAAAATAGAAATTTTTGGAAAGAATTGGCCCCTGTAGGGCAATTTTGTAAAAGAATGATAGTTGAAATAGCTGACAAAAGGCAAAATCTGAGTTGAAATTTATTGAAAATTATCAAGATTGTTTTCCTGAGGAACTATTTTGAAATTCAGAGTCTTGGGGGTAAAATGGGAAGAATTGATAATTTGAAGACCCAGGGTTTTGAAATCAATTTTAAAAAGAGTTGAAATTCAAATCTGGATTGAAAATTTTGAAATCGAGAGTTCTGGACCTCGAAATGACATGTTGTGCAGTGCAGTGGTATGAGATGCTCATGCAATGATATGCAATGTCATGTCTTATGCAATAGAATCTTGAACCAAGACTTGAAGATTCCTGTCTTCTGTTAGGAGTAAAATTTTGAACATCTAAGACAAAATAGAAAATTTTTGAGAGTTGCAGATGAAATTTGGACTTTTGCAAGGTCCGAGCTCAGAAAATGACCATTTTGCCCTCCGACGATTTCAAAGGCTGGATACTGATGCTTGGTGGAAATGTTGGAGAGGTGAGTGAAAATTTAGGGTGTTTACATATGCCCCTCTTTGCTACTAAGTCGGCTCTTGGCCGAGCTTAGTGGTAAAGAAAAACACACCAAATTTGGGCTATATATAAAAAAAATGCCTCAGTTAGAAGGATCTGATTGGGTGTGAAGAAATTAGCCCGGGGAAGATCGTAGATATGAAATGGAAAACAAAGAGGAAAGATTCACTCTGTGAAAGTGAAATTCAGGTTTATGCCCTTAACCTGGATAGGACAGAAATACCTCGCACGGAACGAAGCTCAGGTTTGACCCTTAACCTGATTGGGGATTGAAATATCTCATAGAAATGAGACTCAGGTGTGTACCCTTCACCCGATCGGGTGGAAGATGGAATACCTCTTTGATTGAGGCTCAGGTTTGTACCCTTTTCCTGATCGGGCGGAAAATGAAATACCTCTTTGATTGAGGCTCAGGTTTGTACCCTTATCCTGATCGGGCGGAAAATGAAATACCTCTTTGATTGAGGCTCAGGTTTGTACCCTTATCCTGATCGGGCGGAAAATGAATGGAATCCTCGAAAGAAGAGACCATGATGGAACCTTCGGATTTTGCACAATAAATCCGACAGGGGTTTTGCAAAAGGAAGGAAAATGGGGGTCCCTAAAGCTTTGAAAAGGGATTGATTTTGGGCGTCTCATTGCTGAGACTAAAATCAGCTTTTGAAATTGCCTTTTGCGAGAAAATGATTGGTGGTTCGACCTCGAACCGAAATAGGACTGTCTATGGTGGGACAGTGGGGACACAGGGAAGTGTTCAAATCTGAGAGCTCATGCTCTCAAAGAAGGGAAGGAATCAAGTCCTTAAGAGGGATTTAAAATTGGTGTCTGGATGCATCGAAAACGAATCATCAAGCTCTCACTTCACGTCAGGATAGCTAGAAAATATTGTCAAAATGTTGGAAATTTTGCTGTTGATTCAAAATTTTTGAAAATGTTGCACATTGTTGCAAAGATATTCTTTCTCTTCTACCCAAAGCATTACCTCCAAACAAGGTTCGCTTCGTAGAATCGAGACTTGAAATCCAAATTGCTTGCAATTGACCTTCTTCAAGGAAGCTATCAATTTCCTTGATATAAGCAGGAAAGAGAATTTGATAATGTGAAAGCAGTTGATGAAAGAGTATTGATAATAGAATTTCACAAGATTAAAGAGGATTCTTGATAGATCTGGCAGTTTGATATCCTGGGAGCTTTTCTCAAGATAATCTTGCTGCACTCTTTTGGCTCTCTTGGGTTTTGGCTACATTCTCCTTCATTTTGGAGATGTTCTGACTTTTTCTCTCTTTCTTTTTCCTCTCTTTCTCTCTTTTGGGAGGGTACGTCACAAGCTCCTTCATCTTGGAGATGTTTCGATCCTTCTTTGACGATATTGGCTCATGTGTTAGAGATTTTTTGGATGATAGCTGAAATTAAATATCTTTTAGGGATTGTCGAGAGGTTCATCGCATCTGCCTTCATTTCGACAGTGCTTTGGACTTTCCCTGGAAGGACCCGTCACAAACTCCGTCATCTTGGAGATGTTTCGAATCTTCTTTGGCCCCGGGGGTCTACTCGCTTAATTCGCCTTCATCTTGACGACAAGTGAGAGATCTCTTTTGCGGATATTTAATGGCAGCTTAGGTGATTCTGAGGAGACAGGGTTTTGATGAATGCTCTTTTTTCTAGTGCTCAGGATATTTTCACTGCCTCGTCTTTACAAAAATAGCCTTTAAAGATGCGCCATTGACTGCGATCAATATCAATCATCTACGACTTTTCAATAACATTGAATCTTCTTTTCTGGCCATATCGAGAATTTATCTTCATCCTTTTGGTTGGCCAATAGAAAGAATTTGAATTTTGAGTCTCTTTTTGCAAAAGCTTCACTCTTTTGGAAGAAATGCTGAAGGAGATTTGTGCAATAAAGATTCTGAAATCAACAAATACTTTGACAAATTGACAAAATTTCTTGAAATCCTTGGTGAAGGAGAGCATCTGAGGTCCGGCTCAACACATCCGTGACAAAATTTCTCCTCTCTTTTCCCCCAAAAAGAGAGACTCAGGCTTGGCCCTGACCTGAATGGGAAATGGAAAATACTCCTTTCTTCCCTGAAGAGGAGGTGTTTGCAAAATGAACTTTCGAAGAGAAGTTGAGCTTTCGTCAAAGCTCCCTAATATTAGGCTTCTCTTATGGAAAGGGGGCCGATAATAGTGAGGTCTGAAAATTGGGTCATGAAAAGAACGAGTCCATCACACTCTCCCTGCAAGGAGGGTCTTTCATGACGAAAAATGGCCTAGTATGAAATTGGGGGGTCACAAGAAAAGCGAGTCTCCGTCGAGCCTCTCCCTTTAAAAGGGTTCCTTGTGTGAAATTGGAAATTGTTTTGCAAACGGTTCACAAAGATGCGAGTCCCTTCAAACTCTCCCTAAAAAGGGGCTAAGTGAACGAGTTGGATAGCATGCGAAAAGAACGAGCTCCCTCGAACTCTCCCTAAAAAGGGTCTCTCGCAAGAGAAAATGATTGAAATTGGATATTGAGATTGATTGACCCAAAGGTCGAAATTTGGAAATTGGAAAATTGGTTGCTGGAAATTGAATGACCCGAAGGTCTAAATAGGATGACCTGACGGTCGAAATTGAGAATTGGTTGACCAAAAGGTCGAAATTGTGAATTGAGTGACCCGAAGGTCGAAATCTGGAAATTGGTAATTGAAATTGAGAATTGGAAATTGGGTGACCCAGAGGTCGAAATTGGAGAATTGCCTGATTTGAAGATTTAAATTGGAATTTGGAGGGCAAAATATCAAATTTGAACAATTGACAGACCCTGAGGATCAAAATGACTTGGATCAACAAAGGAGAATGATGAGTTCGAGTCAGAGCTCGAATAAAATACAGAGATCACGAGTCGGAACCCGGATCAACAAAAGAAAATGAAGAGCTCGCATCTGAGCTCGAATGAATAGAGAGATCTCGAGTCGGAACCCGGATCAACAAAAAAAAATGAAGAGCTCGCATCTGAGCTCGAATGAATAAAGAGATCTCGAGTCGGAACTCGGATCAACAGAAGAAAATGAAGAGCTCGAGTCAGGGCTCGAGTAAGGTAATGAGATCACGAGTCGGAACCCGGATCAACAAAGGAAAATGAAAGGCTCGAATTAGAGCTCAAATAAGGTAATGAGATCGCGAGTCGAAACTCGGACCAACAAAAGAAAATGAAGAGCTCAAATAAGATGTAGAGAGATCACGAGTCGGAACCCGGATCAACAAAAGAAAATGAAGAGCTCGAATTAGAGCATGGATAAGATAAAGAGATCTCGAGTCTGAACCCGGATCAACAAATGAAAATGATTTGAATAAAAACCTGAGTCAGAACTCGGTTTTCCAAAAAGAGTTGGGATTTTGAAAATATATCAGTTTGGACACTGGATTTCGAAATAATACCAGTTCGAGCGCTGGGTTTTGGTTCAGTGTTGGCGATTATCTTTCCATTCTGAATCATTAGGAATCGCGATGTGACTGTTTGTTGAAATCCCAATACTGACCGGATTGTTGTTAATGCAGTTGAATGCAAATGAATATGAATTGATGTATATGAATGCACAAGTGCGTGAAATGAGACATTTGTTTATCCTGCCTGCATACAGGATGAAATTTAAAAATGCCCCAGTGTAACTGAGAAAGAAAGTTTGATCATTATTTGAAGAAAAATAGGAAGGATTACAAGAGGAGAATAAATGTTTCAAGTATAAAACTTTTTCAAGTGTCGAGCATTGATGGGATCTGACAATTCTACCCCATCGGCATTGATGAGCCGATATGAGTTGCGTGGTAATGCTTCTTTGACAACATAGGGACCTTCCCAATTTGGCGACCACTTGCCGCCGGGACGATGCTTGAGATAAGCTGTGGATCGAAGTACTAAATCATTGACTTTGAATCTTCTTTCGATGATAGACTTCGCATATTTCCTGGCTACTCTCTGGTGATAGGATTGAGCATGCTCTGCTGCTTTTAGCCTTCTCTCGTCGAGTAAGTCTAGCTGCACTAGTCGCTGCTGGTGGTATTGATCAAGAGGTAATTGCAGAAGTGAAGCAAATTTCAAAGCGGGCTTCTGAACATGTAGCGGCAATACTACTTCTGTTCCATAGACCAATTTTGATGGAGTAGCGTTCGTTGGAGTGCGAATGGTGGTCCGATAGGCCCATAGTGCATCATGGATCTTCTCATGCCAGTCACGGCCTGTTTCCACAGTTCGCTCCAAGATACGAATTAAAATCTTGTTGGTGGCCTCTGCCTGACCATTCCCTTGAGGATAGTAGGGAGCGAAAAAATGATGATAGATTTTGAACTTTGAGCAGAATGTCTTCATCTTTTCATTCTTGAAATGACTGCCATTGTCTGACACAATGTTATGTGGGATGTCGAAACGGCAAAGGATGTTCTTGTGAATGAAAGAGACCACGTGTCGGCCCTCTACTGTGCGGAGAGTGATAGCTTCTACCCACTTGGTGAAGTATTCTGTTGCGGCAAGGAAGTATTTGTGGCCATTTAAAGCTGAAGGAGTGATGGGACCTACGACATCGAAGGCCCACATGGAGAACGGCCATGGAGAAACAACAGATTGCAAATAAGTTGTCGGAGCATGGATGGAAGGTGCGTGTATCTGACATTGCACACACTTCTTCACATAATGATAACAGTCTTGTTGCATAGTCTTCCAGTAGTAACCTGCTCTGATGATTTGTTTGACAAGGGTTTGGTAGCCGACATGGCCACCACAGATGCCTTCGTGTGCTTCTCGCACGACTTCTTTGGCTTCGTCTTCATCTAAACATCTGGAATACTCTGAACTAAATCCACGACGATATAGGACATTGGCCAAAATGAAATATCGAGTGGACATACGCTGGATTGCTCGTTGCTCTTTCTTTGAGAATTTTGGGGGAAATTTGTCAGTTTCTATGAAAGTTTTAATGTTGTAATACCAAGGCTTCTTCTTTTGCTCAGCCTGGTTTACTTGTTCTGCTGGAAGGAAAGCAGGTTGGTCAAGTCTGCCAATTTCAAAAGAGCGACAAGATTCTCCATTCTTGAATGCCATAATGGAGCCTAAACTGGCAAGGCTATCGGCCACTTGATTGAAATCTCTCTTGATATGGAATAACTGAAATTCTTCAAACTTGCTGACAAGAGCTGAAACAATTTTCTGATAGGGAAATAGCTTATGATCTTTGACTTGCCATTCGGCTCGAACTTGATTGACAACAAGTAATGAGTCACCGTAGGCATGCACTCTCTTAACATTAAAGTCTAGTAGAATCTTTAGACCTTGAATCAGGGCTTCATATTCAGCCATATTATGGGTACATTGAAAGTCTAACTTGAGGGAAAATGGAATCATCTCCTTCTCAGGAGTGATTAATAGGATTCTGATGCCTATTCCGGCCATGTTCTTAGAACCATCGAAAAATAAATTCCAGACTGGAAATTGCTGGATATTGCAAATTTGCTCATCAGGGAAGTCATCTTCGGCTTTCACCTCTTCTGCCAAAGGAAAGTCTACCAATTGATCTGCAATTGCTTGTCCTTTAATTGATTGGTGCGAAACGTATTCTAAGTCATACTGCATCAATAAGACTTGTCATTTTGCGACCCGTCCGCTTAGGAAAGGTTGCTCCAAGATGTACTTGAGAGGATTGAGTTTAGACAAGATTTTGATTTCAGATGCTAGCAGGTAGTGTCTTAGCTTCTGACACATCCATACCAGTGCTAGGCAGGTCTTCTCTATTTGAGAGTATCTCTTTTCATAATCTATGAAAGTCTTACTCACGTAATAAATGGCATGCTCTATCAAGCTACCTTCTTTGTATTGCGCCAAGAATCCGCCGCATGCGACTTGATTGACTGAGATGTATAGCAAAAGAGGTTTTCCCAATTCTGGCGGCTTCAGAATAGGAGGATTGAGAAGATACTTCTTGATTCGATCGAATGATTGCTGACACTCTGGTCCCCATTCGAACTTCGCTCCTTTTCTAAGCAAGTGATTGAAAGGTTCGCATCTCATTGCCAAATTGGAAATAAAACGCCGGATTGATTGCATACGTCCTTGAAGGCTACACATTCTTTGAGATTTTTCGGGGGTGGCATATCAATGATAGCTTTTGCTTTGGCTGGGTCAATTTCAATTCCCTTTTTGCTGACCAAAAAACCCAACAGTTTGCCTGATTTGACTCCAAAGACACACTTTTGCGGGTTAAGCCTTAACTTATAAAGGATGAGTCGCTTAAAGACTTGATCAAGCGCTTCGAGGTGATCTTCTCCCTCTTTAGATTTTACAAGGATATCGTCAACATACACATCCATGATTTTGCGCATTTGATCATGAAAGATAACGGCCATTGCCCGTTGATATGTTGCTCCGGCATTCTTGAGCCCAAAAGGCATAACGGTATAACAAAAAGTGCCCCAAGGCGTAGTGAAGGAAGTTTTTGATTGGTCGCGGGCGGCTAACTTAATCTGATTGTAGCCGGAATATCCGTCCATGAAAGAGAACATAGCATGTCCTGTCGTGCTATCGACTAGAAGATCGATGCTTGGAAGTGGATAGTCATCCTTCGGAGTTGCCTTGTTGAGGTCTCTGAAGTCTATGCAGATCCTTACTTTGCCACTTTTCTTTGGGACAACGACGATATTGGCTAACCAATCTGGGTAGTCAATAGCTCGAATAAATCCTGCTTTGAGCAAATCTTCAAGTCCTTCTTTGACTTGTTGTTCTATTCTTAGATCCATTTTTCTTAGCTTCTGCTTGACTGGCTTAGCATCTGGCTTCAAGACGAGTCGGTGTTCGACCAATTTGGGGTCTAAGCCCGGCATGTCTTCATATGTCCATGCGAACACTTTTTCATGCCGCTTGAGAAAATCTGTAAGCCTTTTCTTTTCTTCTGGACTGAGACTAGTTTCGATCTGGAGAATTTTGGGATCTTCTTCTGAACCGATATTGACCTCTTCAGTCGGATCTTGTACTAGAGGAGATGGTTCATCTTGCTTCTGAACAGCGGCGAACTCTGGTAATTCCTGAAGAGACTGATCATATTCTGCACAATCATCTGACTGCTTTGCAATCTTATCATTTTCGGTGCTTGCTTTGATTCTGTGAATTGCTGCCAATTTCTGAAAAGCCTTGGGATTGAGAACGAGCTTCTTGATTGTCCGAGAAGTCATTCTAAAATTTTGGAGAAGAAATCTGGTTCAGATAAATCGGCCTATAGTAAGACAAGCAATCATTTGAAGAGAACCATGCATAAAATGGCATTGAATTATAAAATGAAGAGATAGACAGAAAGGGAGTAGATGGCATCTGGATAGACAAAGAAACTTGGAATTTTATTGATTGAATTGATCAATGACATTTGATAAAATGAGACATTTATTTTAGAAAGAATAGAAAGAAATAACAAATGGTCTTTATTGTGCCCCTTTGACAAAAACAGTCTTCTTTGACGGGCTTCCTTCGGAGAACCCTAGTCCTGCTCTGTGGGGACGATGTTTCTGGATCACTGGCTCGATGCAGCCGTCCTCGTTCTTGCCGAGTCCCTTGAAGGGTTGATAACCATGCTTCAGGAGTAACTCAAATCCCTTTCTTGACTTCATGAATTGTGAAAACAATGGGTGATCCTTAATGGTGCTGTAGTCGATTCGGCCTCCAACCTTGAAGAATTGAGGACCTCTCCATCGGATCGTGGCTACGGTGTGCAGAGATAGTTCTGATGATGTCGGGAGTATTTCTCGATTTTCTCCGTGGCTGATCTCTTCACTTTCCCTGATGCTGGAAATATCTGCATTGAATGATGGCCGGGGAATCATGGGTTGTGGGAGCCTTTCTTCTGGGTCTTCTCCCAGTATTGTGGTAATCATTCCACCTTTTGACCACTTCACGCATTGATGCAGGGTGGGAGGCACTGCATTAGCATTGTGAATCCACGTCCTTCCGAGCAGCAAGTTGTAGGTGGGTGGCACATTAACCACATGGAAAAGGACGGAGTGCACCGAATAGTTGATGAATACTTCTAGAAATATCTTCTCTTTTGCCGTTTGACCATGGTTGTCAAATCCATATATTGTGATGGGATCTGGGATGTATTCTTCATCTTTGATCCCTAATGCTTTTGCGGTCATCTCGGGACATATATTGAGGCTGCTGCCTCCATCTACTAGCACATGGGGTACTGTCATTCCCCTTACCCGAACGACGATGTAAAGAGCATTATTGTGAAAGGAATGAGGCTTTGGAAGGTCCTCATCTGAGAAGGTGATAGGCGCATTTGTCATGGAGAGTTCACTATCTGTGCCATGTCTTCAGGAGTGGTACTGGGCTTAACCTTGATTTTCTTGAGTAAATCATCCAGTACTTGCTGGTGCTTGCTAGAATTCTTGGCCAAGTCAAGGATGGAGACATTGGATAGAGCGGTCAGAGGCTTCTGACTTGAACTCTCCAGCCTGGGTTTGATAATTTGCTTGAGAAAGTCAGGTGTTCCCTTTGACTTGGGGGCTGACTTTACAGGTGCTTCCGAAACTTTCATCTTGTCGAATGCTGAGATTAAGTCCATCTTCTTGGAATCAGGAGTTGCTTGTCGTAGTACTGACACCTGATGCTGAACTTGTAGATCTTGTGCAGAACATGGCTTGATATGCTCGTGTGGTAGAAATGGCTGCGCAGACACTACAGCTGTGGTGTGCGAAGGGAAGGGGTGATTGAGAATGTCCATTTTCTCTTCTTCTTCTCCTTCCACTAGAAGATTTTTTTCAATGAGGTCTTGTATAATGTTTTTGAGAACAAAGCAGTTCTCAGTGTTGTGTCCCACTGTCCTGTGGAACTTGCAGAACTGATCTTTCCATTTCCCCATGGGCACAGGGGCATCGGCCAATCTGGGCAACTTGACCATTTCTTTTGACAGCATATATTCGAGCACATCTTCGAGTGTTTGGTCAAGATGAGTAAACTTTCTATCGTAACTCCATCCTTCATATTTGGTTTTCTCACACAGTTTCGACCCTTGATCCTGCTGAGGAGGCTTGTTGTAATGAGGAGCAGGCTTTGCTTTCTGATCCTTGTTGTTCGAACTGCCTGAGCTGTAGCAGTAATCTCTCTTCTGCCCTTTGTGTTGATTTCGGCCTTTGTTGTTGTTGCTGGCAGAATAAGTGAAGTGAGCTTTTTTTTTCTACTCACCTTGGGAGTTGTTCTTGGAAAAGGTGAAGCCTTCATAGACTCCATTTTCCACACTTAGTTCGAGCCATTCGGCTCGTTCTGTCAGCTCAATGAAGGTCCTGGATGGTGCTGTGGAGATCAATCCTCTTAACGGCTACGAAAAGTTGTTGAGGATTAAGGACAGGGCGTGCCTTTCCGAGATAGGATCTCTCATTTTGTTGCAGGCCGATCTCCATCTGTGAATGAAATCCCGTGCTTTTTCATTCTCGTTCTGCTTTAAATTGCAGAGATGACTCAATGTAGGAAGCGCCTCTGTGTTGAACAAGAAGCATTCAATAAAGAGATTTACAACTTTATCGAACTCCTTGAGCTCGATGGGGTTGATATGCTCAGCATACCACTTAGCTGCAACTCCTTCCAAGCTACAGGGGAAGCATAGAAACAATGCTCGGTTGTCCCTCTTGAACCAAGAGCATTCAGCAAAGAAAGTGGCGAGATGAGTTTTTGGATCGCCAGAGCCGTCGAATTTGATAAATTTACGGGAAAGATTTTCCAGATCATCATCCCCTTCTAAGTCGTCATAGAAGTCTTCACTGGTGAAGACTTTCTTGCCCTTGTCGCGGGCTTGCAGATCCTTGACAACTCGGGCCATTTCCTTGAACTGCGCTTGCAAAGGCTCTTCTGCCTCTCTGCTCTTTGATCTGTGGCTTTTACTTTGGCCACGTTTCTGGAATGCCGGAGGCACCTCATATTCTTCATCAGTATTTTCAGTTGAGTCTGATTCATCTGAAATCTCTTCTGGCTGGATTTGCTTTTTGGGAGCCTTCTTACCCCTGCGACCATGGAACCTTTCTCTGAATGGATTTCTTTCTAAGCTGGTCCCGGGCTGCTCATTCATCATTTTGTTCATCATTTTTCGAAACATGGCATACATTTGAGGGTCTATGCCATCGTCTTCTTGCTGCTGCTCTTGACTCTTCTCGGATCGGGGGGAACCCATTTCTTCTTCCGAGGCTGACGAGTACTGCGGTGTTGCTGTCCTTTTGCCTGATCTTGTTTGCACCATCAAATGTTGTGGATGCTCTCTGCAGGGCAAAGACCTGATTAGATTTTGTAGGAATTGATTTTTTTGGAAGAAATATTTGCTGGAAATATGGTAGACAAAAGATATCCCATTACTAGGGACTGAGTCGTCGCGAGAATCACGACAATTGTGTTGTCATTTCTTCTGCAAAACAACGAAAATATGCCTTGTTACCTAGGTGAGGTCGTCAAACCACAATAGAAAGAGAGACAATTTTATAGAAATGAGGAAACATGACTTTATTGATCTTGACAAAGAGGTGGGGGACAAACAATTTGCCACCATTCATGATAGTCGGCAGACACTCTAGGACTTGGAAAGATTTTAAGAGAGACAAAGGAATCCCAGCTATAGCGGGCAGAATGATATGCCCTGAACCATTGTGCGGAGGTGAGATCAAACTCTGCCATAGCTCCTGATAACAGTCGGGCTTCGACATACTGCTGCCTCTGGGAGAACTGCCGAACACATCTCTCTGGTTGGTAGTAAGTGCAGAAGAAAGGTCCCAACAACTTGAACCGCTTGCCGTAAGCGTACGTATATCTGGGAGGAGATAGTTGCCGATCAAAATAGTCCCAGACAATGTCATCTTCTTGAATGTTGTTGATCATGGATCGGTACTGCGCTACTGGAAGGAGTTCTTGTCCATTGTATCTAAAAGAGTTTGCTCGGGCTGGAACATGCTGGAAGAACCAGGATTGAAGTGCGTAGATGCAACCTTCAACTAAGATGGATTCCCCCAGTGAGAAACGGTTCAGACCACGATATAGGAAGGCGAACGCTACCATGGCTATGGAAAGACGGTTGGTTTGTCGACTTCTCCATCTTCTCATAAGCTGGATTATTCTGATGTCCATGTAATTTTGTCCATTTGGGAAGAGGGATAATCCTACAGTGCATAGAACCATTGCATTCTGAATCCTTTCTTTGGTTGTTCTTGATAGCGAGCTGACTTCAACGAATGTCCCGTACTGGCGGTACAACTCAAGTAGGTCAACATATTCATTTCCTTCCAACTGGATCAGAGGCCAAGATCGACGACCTGTCATACGAGCTAAGGAGTCTCGGGGGTCCAAACCCTTGATATTGATAAGGAATTGATGCTCTAATGGGTCTCCTGGTTGACCGGCTGGTTCTGGTAATCCCATGATTTCTGAAAATTCATCCATTAAGACGGTCATTTCTCCCCATGGGAACCAGAAGGTGCACGTCCGTGGATTCCATCGCTCCGCCATTGCATGGATTAGGTTGCCGTTGATGGTCTGCTTTCCGACTGCTGACGCCAGTTCTAATCCGCACTCGCTCAAATGGTCCGGGAACATTCGGGAAAAGCTTTTTAGCCAGGAATAGTACCACCGGGGAATGAAAGTTTCGGTGCTAAGGGCTCGATGTTCAGGACGACCTTGTCGCACCTCGTAGGAGATGTGACCTTCAGGAAAGATAGGATCGACTTGATTGGATGCCATCGAACTGAAAACAGAGAAAGACTCAGAATGAGACTTAGGAAAATGTGGGAAATTTTTGAAAAATTTTGCAGGCAGGATATAAAATGCAGCTGGAAAATTGAGATCCAGTAGAATGGTAGAATGAAAAATCACCTGGAGTTTTGAAAGAAATGGGATATTTGAGAAAATTATCCAGGGTTTGAGAAAAAGACCTAATGAGTTAAAAAACATTGGGAAATATAAAGAATTGAGAAAATCATACATACAATCACATCCTGCACAAACATTTATGCACATTCAGCACTCCCTAAAAGGCTGACTCTAGATGAATCAATTTGAAAATAGTTGTAGGACCCTAATCCTAACTCTAGGTTCAGATCATCTTTGTCCAATCCAGTTATGCTGATATACCCAAACCGAAATTCGAGGTACGTGGCATAGAATTTCAACTCCGGTTCTAAGGTAAGGTTTTCCAACATCCTTGAGCGCCTACCGATATACTTTGGACTGTGGCCCGCGGTACGTGGTAGGGGGGTGTTAACCCAAATAGTTGGCCCAGTTGTGAGGCTCTGTCCTGAACTAGGGTTCTGGAAGAGAGCCCAGCAACGTGAAGACCGGGTAAAGATAGGTAATTGGGGTTTTGAAAAATGATCACATGCAAGAAATAGATGGCTCTAAATCCTAGAGAGATAGACTTTTGAAATTTTTTGAAGAAGCATACATTGTTTGCATTCAGATCCTAAATTGAGGAGAGTTGTATTTAGACCTAAGTCTATGTGAACATGAAAATATCTCCTCAATCTGGTCCTACCAAACCATGCCTAAGCTATATGCAGTCAATGTCAGCTAGGTCAGAATCTAGGCTCCTAGGTTCGCATAATATAAAAAGTAAAGAGCTGACATTTTGTGAGCACGGTTTCAATAATTGAACTAAGTCAAGCATAATTTAAGTCAGACAAAGACAGGTCCCATCACGGTCGCCAAACCTGTTATCGTCGCGAAATTTTTCCCCGTCTTCCCTTCCTTGCGGAAGAGATAGAGGGAACGCTTTCGCGATTCAAACTTGACCGGATTTTGGAAAATGTTTTGAAATACTCGCCTCCATTTTGAAAATTGCGGGAAAATCCATGGGATGGGGCTCGACCTGTCAGTACGAGGTTTGACCGTTCCTGCCGCCTTTAACAGGGGTAATCGAACCAAGGACCAAAATTGTGCTTGACTTAGTTAAATCATCAAAATCGTGTTCTACCCTATATGCACAAAGAATTCAGGCATGTGCTATGAGATTTTGGAAAATGCAGCTTGGGAAAACATGATGTATGCTTGGAAAATATTTGGAGTTGAAAAGAATTTCTCAGGAAAAAGATGAAAGTCAATTTCTCAGAAAAACTCATGTGAAAGAGGTTTTTAAATCACGAGAAAGTTCATGAAGATGCGGGAAAAATCACGAATGGTTGAAAATCCTGGGAAAATGGAAGTGATTCTTGAGAAAAAGGTGAACATTTGAAAAGGGAAACACTTCTTAGGAAAAAAGCTTCAAGTTTTGAAAGTCTTCTTGGGAAAATGATTGAAATACATGGGAAAACCCTTGTGGAGAAGGAAAATTTGAAACTTGGGAAATTCAAATCCTGGGAATCTTAGCTTTGAAACACTTGGAAATCGATTTTGATTTTTGAGAAAGATGAAAGACTTCTTTTGAAAATCTTGAGAAAATAAACTTTTCCATGGAAAACTGTGGAAAAACTTGACTTGGGAAAACCGATTTTGAAAATTTCTCAGAGTTTCTTAAGAAATCGATTTCTTGAGTATGAAATTTTCTTAAGAAAATTACGGGAAAATCAATGATTTCATGATGCAAATGATATGAGTGTATGAATGCACTTTGAAAGATTTTCTAAGAAATTTGTTGGAAAACTGTGTATTAAGTCAAAATAAATCCTTCACATATTCTGACTGTGGCCATGAATATGTTTAGAGTTTAATTGATTTAATACACAATGCTTTGAAAACATTGGAAATATGATGTGCTTTTTAAGATAGCCTAAGAGTGTAGGCTCAATGTGACTAGTAGAAAGATGATGGATCTGGGTCTCGTCCATATTCCAACTAGGGCCGTAAATATGGACTCCACCGAGTTCATCAACTCCCTAAGAGTTGGTGCACGTGCCATTCGTGAACATCCATAGTGCTTTTGAAATAAAAATGCATGAATCATATAAGCAGGATATTGCATAAATTTAAACTATATGATATGCATCCTAGTCTAAGCAGGAAATTAAAATCTTAATCCAAAATTTACATTATTACATTACTAAATAAATGGAATAAATGGAAATTGCAGACTTCAGCTCCTTCATTTGAATGTCCCTGCCAAGCTTGAAATAGGGTTAGCTCAAATATGTGGGTTTTTCCAAGATTTTCCAATAATACTCTGAAATTATTGAATTTAATTGGATATAAACCCTATTCTCATGCTTCCTTGATATTTGAAATGATGTAAATACAGGAAATTTGGTGGAAAATAGTTTGAAATTTGGAATTGGGGTCAAAATGACCAAAATACCCATAAAATTAAAGTTATACCTTTAAAATCAGGGTTTTTGAAGGAAAACTTGGTAAAATTGAGATTTTGAAATTCAAATTGAATCAAATGATGATGAAATGCAGTATGAGACATCATGACATGCTGCTAAATATATTAGGACTGTAAAATCAGAATTTGACATTTTGCAATTTATCCAAAATAACGAATTTCGCTTGTTTTTCACTTGGATCCGGGTCCTACGGGACCCTGTTTTGGTATTATGGCTAATCTGAACCTCAAATGGATTCCAAATTTCACTAAATTCGGTATGAAGCATCTACCTACTCTGATAAACAGCCTAGAATGCTAAAAATCACGAAATGATATGATTTAAATACTAAAATTTAAAGGAAATCCTAAAATGGTGGATTTTGCCTATGGATCCGAACCAAATGCAATGCCTAATATGATAATGCAAGATTTACTCCATGAAAACTTCTAATATTTTTCAGAATGCTACATGACCCAAAATGAAACATTTTTGGTTTTTAAAGCCTCGGGATTTGAGCCATGGTGAGTTCAGTAACAGGGATTTAGTTCTGACAGAGGTAAAAATCACCCTAATCTAATGTAAAATGCTAAAAAAATAGAAAACAGCCATGGAAATTTATGATATTAATCAGAGCTACTCAAGACACCTAAATGGACAACTTTCATGTTCATGACTTCGGCATTTGACCAAAATAAACATGGATACAAATATAACTTTTTAATCCTAAATCGACAGAACAGACAAATGTGACAAAACAGAAGACTGACAAGAAAAATCCGAAGCGGGTATAAACACTATTCTAAAAATCACAGTCTTTCAGATTCAAACATAGGATACCTCGGACATAACTTTCACTTTTTACAGTTTTGAATTTGGATCAACACACAAAGAGAACCCATCGACCTAAGTCGATCCAAAGTCTCAGAGGCCCAAATTTGGCTCTGACACGTGTCCCAAAATCTCGGATTTTTGTCAAACATAAAAAAAATCAGACAAATCTAAGAAAATCAGGTTAAAAACTAGACATTCTCTCGAGTTCCGAACATCTTTCGGATCGAAAATCGGATCTCCCATGAGGGAGATCTCGATTTTACAAGTCGGAAAATATTTTAAAACGCATCCCGGGTAACAAAACCCGACTTGCCATTTTGAATGTTTACCATAGTAAACAAATTCAAATGCTTCTAAATTTTTGGCACAATTTTAGGCATACCTAAGGAAGCATTCTGTGATTTGTTTGGGATTTTTAAATAAAAATAAATGCATGAAATGACATGTGGACTGACTAACAAAAACAGAGAACTACCAAAAATGAGCACAATTGAAATAGATGCTAAATTAATCCTAATTAATTCATGAAACGTGCTAAATAAACGAAATAAAATGCAAATTAAATCTAGCTAAATGCATGAATGCTAAAAATCATCAAGGAAGCATAATCATGTATTTTTATATATGCTGTTTCATGAGAATAGCTCAATCCATCTCTCGGATGAGCTCTTTCTTCAAACGACTCTCGAATCGAATTATGAAATTAAATCAAGAGGAAAAGAGGTGCACCTTGCTTCGTTAGGCAGCATTGAAGCTCTTGAAAGGGGCGGCTATCACGGGATTCGTTCGTCCTTCGATCCGAGCTTCGGATGATTCACCAAAATCGACCCACCGTGCCTTCTTCACTGAGCCAAAGGGGGCGTGAATTCCAAAGTGCAAAAATCGGATTCTCAAGAAGGCTAGATCGAATTTTCAAGTCCAACAGGAGTTCTCAAAAGATGGTCTCTCATGCTGGGCGTGGAGCCTTGTTTTTATAGATTTTCTGAAAAAATTTGAATTTCAAACAGGCTCAATCTGAGCCCTCCATGTGGCGCCATCTCAGGGGTGCTATTTTGATTTTTTGAGAAAATAAAAAATGAGAATTTTGTGGGTGAGACACCTCAGCAGGATTTGAAATTTTTCAAAATTTGGTTTGCTTGATTTTCTCTGCAGGAAGCTCCCAGATGGCGCCACCTCACAGGGTGCTCTCTTGGAGTTTGAAATTCAAAATCGCCTTTTGTAGGGAGTCCTCAGGTGGCGCCACCTCATGGTGGGCTACTTTTATTAAAAATAAAATTAAAATAAAATTTGAAGCCAAGTGGGACTCTGGATTGGTGCCACCTCAAAAGGTGTTCTGAGGTGTAAACCTGGAAACAGTAGGAGCATGCCATGTGGTGCCATCTCTGGAGGCTCTTACCATGTGTCAGAAGGACAGGAGTGGAGGAAGCAGACTGTGACACCTCAGAAAAATTCAAATTCTACTTTTCTGCAGAGAAGGAGAGGCTGACATGTGGCGCCACCTTAGGGGGGTTCCACACTGCCATGTGGCAGAAGAACAAGACTGGAAGAATCAAAATGCGCCACCTCAGAGGGGGGTTTTCTACTTTTTCTGATGCAGGGAGGTTTGGACATGTGGCAGACAAGTGTCAGTTGTCTGGAGAAGCCTTCTCAAATGGCGCCACCTCAGAAGGTGAATTTGAATTTCAAATGGAGGTTGGCTCTGGAGGAATGAAGGATGGACATGTGGCATTTCCTCAGAGTGGCTCCTACGATGCCATGTGGCAGAAGGGAAAAGCAAGGAACATGTGGCACCCTCATATTCAAAGTAGAAAAAGGTAGAACTCCAGGATTTTCTCCACCTGGCTCTTGTCTAAAAAAATTTGAATGGTTGCTTTTTTGAAGGAAGCCAAGAGTGACATGTGTCCTCTACTTTTTCTGAAGGAGGCTGGAGATGACATGTGTCCTCTACTTTTTTTGAAGGAGGTAGGAGACATGTGTCACCTACTTTTTCTGAAAGAAGCGGAGAATGACACGTGGCAGAGGGAAGAGAAGGAGGTCCAAGCCACGTGGCGCCATCTCAGACAAAATGGAAAAGGTGAAGTTCAGGATTTGCGCCACCTCTGGAGAGGTTTGAATATTTGAATTCCAGTTTTCTCTGAAGAGAGCAGGAAGTGACACGTGGCATTTACTTTTCTGAGAAGAGCAGAGAATGACACATGTCACCTGCTTTTTCTGAAAAGATTAGGGAATGACACATGGCATTTGTTTTTTCGGAGGAAATGAGAGATTGACATGTGTCTTCTGCAGGAGAAACACTTCAAATGGCGCCACCTCAGAGGAGACAAGCCTACCTTTTTATGGAGGAAGCTAGGAGTGACACGTGTCTCCTACTTTTCTGAGAAAAGTAGGAAGAGACATGTGTCAGTCTACTTTTCTAAAGGAGGGAGAGGTTGACATGTGTCCTCTGCAGGAGACACTCTTCAAATGGTGCCACCTCAGAGGAGACAAGTTTTGCTTTTTCTGGACAGGACAACACATGACACGTGGCATCTCATGGATGATCTTTGGAATGACACCTGGCGCATGATAGGTATGGTGGATACTGACACATGGCAGATAAATGGGATGACATGTGGCGGCTTGTCAAGGTAGCCCCACATTGACACTTGGCATGGAAATGGGAGGAGAGAGAAAAGACAAGTGGCGCCAATCCAGGGGACAAGGCTCCTATATTTTTGGGTTTTTCAAAATTCAAATTTTCAAAAGAAAAGCATGTGTGACACCACCTCAGTGTGGGTCCCACATTGCTTCTTTATTGAAATAAGGATAAAACAACAACTTCTTTTTGGAATTTTCATAAAATCTGGACTAATTGGTAAACCAGAAATTTTTGGAAAGAATTGGCCCCTGTAGGGCAATTTTGTAAAAGAATGATAGTTGAAATAGCTGACAAAAGGCAAAATCTGAGTTGAAATTTATTGAAAATTATCCAGATTGTTTTTCTGAGGAACTATTTTGAAATTCAGAGTCCTGGGGGTAAAATGGGAAGAATTGATAATTTGAAGACCCAGGGTTTTGAAATCTATTTTGAAAAGAGTTGAAATTCAAATCTAGATTGAAAATTTTGAAATCGAGAGTTCTGGACCTCGAAATGACATATTGTGCAGTGCAGTGGTATGAGATGCTCATGCAATGATATGCAATGTCATGTCTTATGCAATAGAATCTTGAACCAAGACTTGAAGATTCCTGTCTTCTGTCAGGAGTAAAATTTTGAACATCTGAGACAAAATAGAAAAATTTCGAGAGTTGCAGATGAAATTTGGACTTTTGCAAGGTCCGAGCTCAGAAAATGACCATTTTGCCCTCCGGCGATTTCAAAGGCTGGATACTGATGCTTGGTGGAAATGTTGGGGAGGTGAGTGAAAATTTGGGGTGTTTACAACCCCCGAGGCCAAAGAAGATTTGAATCATCTCCAAGATGAAGGAGTTTGTGACAGATCCTTCCAAGGAAAGTTCAGATCACCATCAAGATAAAGGCGACTGCGATGAACCTCCTGACAAACCCTAAAAGATATTTAATTTCTGCTATCATCAAGAGATTTCCAACCAATGAGTCAATACCGTCAACATAATCTCTGATGCAAAGAAGGATCAGAACATCTCTGAGTTGAAGGAGTTTCTGACGTACCCTTCCAAAAAAAAGAGAGAAAAGTCAAGACATCTCCAAAATGAAGGATGATGTAATCCTCAAAAACCCAAGAAAGCTCCAATTCTGCCAAAAAAAAAGAGTGCAGAAAGATCATCATGAGAAAAGAATCCCAGGATATCAGATTGCCAAATCTGCCAAGAATCCTCTTTAAAATTTATGAAATTCTATTATCAATATTCTTTCACCAATTGCTTTCACTATATCAAGAATACTCTCTTTTTTGTTCATATCAAGGAAATTGATAGCTTCCTTGAAAGAAAGTCAATCGCAAGCAATTTGAATTTTGATTCTACGGAGTTAGCTCAATTGGAGGTAATACTTTGGGTAGAAAAGAGGAAAGATTTTCATACCAATATACATCAGTTTCAAGTATTTTGAATCAACAAACAATTTTTAACATTTTGACAATATTTTCTTACTATCTTGACATGAAGTGAAGAGCTCGATGTCCATCTTGACATATTCTGGCATCACCTTTTGCCTCCTTGAGAGAATAGCCTTTGTCGTCTTTCACGTTATTGAAATATTCACATTCTCTCTGAAAGGATATCCTTTGTTATCTTTCGTGTTGTCGAAAGAATTCATCTTTCGCGTTGTCGAAAGAATTCATCTTTTGCGTTGTCGAAAGAATCACCCTACTCCTTTGGATCACCTTTGTTATCTTTCGCGTTGCCGAAAGAATTCATCTTTTGCATTATCAAAAGAATTGCCTTGCTCCTTTGGATCGCCTTGTCATCTTTTACGTTGTCGAAAGAATCACCTTGTTCCTTTGGATCACCTTTGTCATCTTTCGTGTTGCCGAAAGAATTCATCTTTTGCGTTGTCAAAAGAATCGCCTTGCTCTTTTGGATCACATTGTCATGTTTCGCGTTGTCGAAAGAATCACCTTGTTCCTTTGGAACGCCTTTATCATCTTTCGCATTGCCGAAAGAATTCATCTTTTGCGTTGTCAAATGAATCACCTTGCTCCTTTGGATTGCCTTATCATCTTTCGCGTTGTCGAAAGAATCACCTTGTTCCTTTGGATCACCTTTGTCATCTTTCGCGTTGCCGAAAGAATTCATCTTTTGCGTTGTCAAAAGAATCGCCCTGCTCCTTTGGATCATCTTTGTTATCTTTGGCGTTGTTGAAAGAATTGCCTTGTTACTTTGGATCGCTTTTGTCATCTTTCGCATTGTCAAAAGAATTTATCTTTCACATTGTCGAAAGAATTGCCTTGTTTCGTTGGATCGCCTTTGTCATCTTTCGAGTTGCTAAAAGAATTCATCTTTCGTGTTGTCAAAAGAATCGCCTTGTTCGTTTAGATCGCCTTTCTCATCTTTCGCGTTGTTGAAAGATTTCATCTTTCGCATTGTCGAAAGAATCGCCCTGCTCCTTTGGATCGCCTTGTCATCTTTCGCGTTATCGAAAAAATCACCTTGTTCCTTTGGATCGCCTTTGTCATCTTTCGCGTTGTCGAAAGAATCGCCTTCTTCCTTTGGATCGCCTAATTCATCTTTTGCGTTGTCGAAAGAATTCATCTTTTGTGTTGTCGAAAGAGTTGCTTTACTCTTCTTTAAGAAAGTTGTCATATTCGCCATCCAACTTACCAATTTCAATTCTTGGTTAGGTTCAGGGTTACACCTGAGCCCCATTTTGATGAGGTATTTTATTTTCCGGTCAGGTTAAGGGTTAAACCTGAGCCTCATTCTGATGAGGTATTTCATCTCCCGGTCAGGTTAAGGGTCAAACCTGAGCCTCATTTTTACATGAGGTATTTCTCGACCCATCCAAGATAAGTGCAAAACCTGAATCTCACTTCTTTGAAGTAATTTTTTCTTCTTTATTCTCCATTTCATACCTATCATTTTTATCAGGGCTAATTTCTTCGTATCCAGTCAGATCCTTCTAACTGGGGCATTTTTATAGCTCAAATTTGGTGTGTTTTTCTTTGCTACTAAGTTTGTCCTCAAGCCGGCTTAGTAGCAAAGAGAGGCATCTATAAACACCCCAAATTTTCCTCATCCATTTTCAAACACACCCCTCATGCAGTGCCAACCCTAGTAGGTCAGTGTAGGAGTCAAACCCAAAGTTTGTGTCAAAAAATTATCATTTTACCCACTTTCATTAGGAAAATTATCATTTTACCCCTAAGTCATCCCGAACCCCAGTCAGTCGGAGTCAACCAAGCTCGTTGGTCAATTCAGAACATTTAGAATGTCAGTCATTTCTAGCTCACCCGAGCTCACAATGAAAAAACCATTTCCATTTCTGACCATTCCTGCCAAAATGGGATCATTTCTTCAGAATGAGCTCATTTCTCACTCGAATCTAAGCCAATTGTCTCAGAGTTAGTCATTCCCAGTCAGTCATATTGTCGTGACTCTAGATTGAGCTTACCAAGAGTTCAAGTACTTCAGTTTCAATTCAAAACCATTTCCAAGTATCCAGAGCCTGTTTTAGCCCATTTCAGCTCTTTCAGCTGAAATTGAGCTGGGTCCAGCCAGTTGAGCTAGTGTTCGAGCTTAAATTTTAGTTTATCTCAGTATTACTGATCTTTGTTTCAACTCAAACCCAGCTCGTGTTCGTAATTCACTTTACTCTAGTGACCATTTCTCGCCATTTCTCTAAAAATGACAGTATTTCTTGACAATTCAGTCCGAGAGTTCAGTTGAGTCAACGTCTTGTCAGTCCAGTTGAGTTCTGAAACCCTAAAGCCCAGCTCAATCCAGTTCATTTCTGTTCAATCCAACTCAAACCCTAATTTTCAGTGTCACTCTAGCCCGGTAGAGCCCGAAGACCATTTCTTGAACCATTTTGCAAATTTTATCAATTTAACACTTTTTGAACTGGTATACGTGTCAATTAAAGTTTAATATCCAAATTTCTTCATTCAGGGTTAGCATTTAGCATGGCATTTCATACCATTTCTCATCATTTTATATAATTTCTCAGCATTTCACAGCATTTCATCACATCTCATTGCATTTTCGAAGTCCAGAACTCCAGTTTTATAAAATTTCAATCCAGATTGAGCTTTAAAAGTTTTCAAAAATCAGTTTCAAACCTTGGGTTTTCAAAATTAACATTTTTACCCCCAAGATTCTAAATTTGAAAATATTTTCTCGAGAAAAATAATCTAGATTTCTTTCAAAATCAAATTCTAAACTGGATTTGCTTCGCAACGGGGTATGAAACTTCAAATTCTGAGCTCGTTTCAAAAACTGCCAAAAATAACTCGTTTTGTCCAAATTTATTTTGAAAAGACTATCCTACCCCTATGATTCTCAAAATGAATTTCAAATTTGGAAAGTGAGCCCACTCTGAGATGGCTTCTTTATTTACATCTACATTTTCATTTTAAAATAAAAAAAAATTTATGTATCTCTCTCTTTTCTTTATTTTCTTTCATTTTATTTTATTTTAATTCCTATTTTTTATGAAAGGAGGTGGGACCCACCAAGGTGATCGACCAAGCCTCCAGCCCCCTCTCTCCTTCTTTCCTTTTTCCCTTCCTCCCTTTCTTTCCTTCTTTCTTCCTCTTTCTTTTCTTCTTTCTTTCCCTCCTTTTTTCTTTCCCTTCCCTATTGTCCAGCCACCATAAGGCCCAGCCAATTCACGTACACCTCCTCTCCCTCTCATTAACCCCTCTCAACCTTAGCCTTAATTTTTAAAACCCTAAGTCTTTTTGTTAAAAAAAAAGAGAGAAAGAAGCCTATACGGGGGATGCTCTCTCTCTCTCTCTCTCTCTCTCTCTCTCTCTCTCTCTCTCTCTCTCTCTCTTTGCTACACCCTCAAGTCCTCTCCTCAGCAGCCATAGCACTCATTGCTTGAGCTCCCCTACAGCCACCTCCACCATGAAGCACCCACTTGCAGCCTTGTTCCAGCCACCATGTTGCAGTTCCCCCACAGTTCCAGCAGCAAGGAAGCAACAACATTCACACAGCTATGGCTTCAACCCTACATTAGTGGTAGCCTTGTTACAACCACCACAGCAGCCCCCTAGCACCCATCTCCAGCCACCGGTGCGAACTTCTCCTTCGCTCCAGCCCATCAGCCGGTACAAGGTAAAACTCCTTTTCTTATTTTGTGAATCCAACTCAAAATCAGATTCATATGGCTGAAAAGCCATTGTTTATATGACCAAGTGGTGTGAAAATCAGAGTTTTTCACGTCAAGGCTAGACGATGTGAGGTGATCCATCCGAATGAATGGATCAAATCCCTCTCATACAAATAGCTAATATCAAATAAACTTCACACATCCCTATTTCCCTTTGTTTTAAGTATTATTCTCATATTTTAGGAGATTGATTTAATTTATTTCAAGGCTTTACATGTACTTCAATCGATTCATTCATATTCGTTTAGTAGCTTGTGGATTTTGATATTACATGTCCAGTCCTTATTGCATGTGCAAAATTTTACTCATAAATCTCAAAATTTTTAGGGTAATTAGGATTATTTTACATTGTTTATCTGATAAAAATTTGAATTAATTTGGGTTTTTGAACCCCAGCAAATAAATCAAACCCCAAAACCGGATTTCACCCTTCTGGAAATTCCAGGTTTTATTTTAGCAGACAAGAACATCTGAGATCTCCCAAATGGACGATCCAAATTCTCCTCAAAAAAATACAGTGGGTCCCTGTTGAAACCTATTGTTTCTCAGAATTTTTTTAGATTTTTACAATAATATTTAGGTTCTGCTAAAAATCATTTTTTCATGAAACTTATAAAAATCTCAATTTTTCCTTGTCAGGGTCTAGACCGACCCTAACCCACTGCGAGGCTTCAATCTGTAGGTTGGATGTCAAAACTCTCAACAGATAAGTTGTTCCTCATCATTCCCTCTATCATTCCCTAAATTTGGATAATTTTAGAAGCATCCTAGGTATTTTGTTCGGAATTAACTTCCCTGACTGTCAAGTTCCAATGTCTGAGAATTACAGAGATTTAGGTCTCTGATAATCCTCTGCTCTCTCCCAAACCATAACCTGAATTCTAAAACTGTAAAAATAAAAAATCTTCCTCTGTTTGTCAGATAAAGTTTCCCAGAATTTCATCCATTTTCTCTACTGTTTTCTATTTTTCCCATAATTGTTCCCTAAACCTGTCAGTCTGCCCTAGATCCTAGAGTCGTTGGATTCTGATCCAACTTGCCGGAGCTGTCAAGCTCCGACCATAGGTCAAAAATCGAATTTGTAAAAATAAAAAATCTTTGCCTAACTGTCCTCTGTCACTCTATAAATTGTAGGAAAATTTTATGGTAGTTTAGTACCAAAAATTCAGTTTAGAGTTAGTATTTTAGGCAAAATCTGGATTTTTAGGATTTCTAACTAATTTTCCATATTAAAAAAATATCAAAACAATAGATTTACAAGCTTCAATATGTTTTTAGGGTTAGTCTAGGTGTCCATGCCAAATTTAGATAAATTCCAAGTTCATTTACCTTATGTGTTGGTTTACTTTTAAATTCAGAGGCGAAAATCAAGTTAAATTCTATATTTTTTGATATTTTTGCCATTTTAGGGTTTTTATCATGTGAATAAGAATATTATATCACATTAGGGTTAATTTCCATACCATTTGCATTTCAATTTCCTATTTTTGCAAAATTTATTTCAGAAAACCCTGGTTTCAAGGCCATAGTCTTGTCATCAGGGGCATTTTGGTTATTTTGACTTCAATTTCAAAATTCCAATCTTTAATTTCTAAATTTTCATGCATATCATCATATTGTGTTTAATTTTATTTTATTTTATTTTCAAATTTATAAATTTTATAAAAATTCTTTCAGAAAACCCTGATTTCAAGGTCATCAGAGATATTTTGGTCATTTTTACTCTAATTTTGAATTTTCAAGTTTATTTTCAAAATTTATTCCTTATTTCTCATGTTTATATCAAAGGAGGTATGAATTTGAGTTTATGTCTGAATAATATATGATAATTTCTAATATTTTCAGATAAATTCAGAAAAACCTATATTTCTATGCTAACATTGTTTTCTAATTTTCAAGGAATATCCAGGAAGAAGACCTTTATTTTATTTTATTTTAATTCAATGTAATATCAGATGTAATAATTTGAAATAAGAGTTACTTTTCAGCTTAGAATAGGACTGCATTGCATATAGTTTAATTTATGCAATTTCCAATATTTGATGTATGATGCATATGCATATTTTCCAAAATTACTATGGTTGACACGAATGGCACGTGCATAAGCTCTTAGGGAGTTCACAAATTTGGTGGGATTCATATTTATGGCCATAGTCAGAATACGAAGAAAACTAAGATTTGTGATCTTCGTATTAGTCACATTCAGCCTACACTCTTAGGCTAACTTAAAAAATGCACTGCATTTCAAATTCATTTTCCAATTTCATTTCAGAGAAATCGATTTTCCCAAAAAATTTCAAGTCTTTCTTAAATATTGATTTTCTCAGAACTCTGAGTTTTCAAATAACATTTCAAAGTATTTCCCAAGTTCAAATCATGATTTTCCCAATATTTTTATATTTTCAATTTCAAGTTTCAAAGCTCCAAAATCGATTTTCTCAAAAACTCTGAATTATTTCTGAAATTGATTTTCTCATAATCCTCAAATCCTATTCAGAAATCGATTTTCTTAGAAAAAGCTATTCCAATCTCAAAAATCGATTTTCTCAGAGTTGCCATTTTCCTGAGAATCCATTTTCTATTTCAAAAATCATTTTCTAATGAACTTCCTGATTTTCTCAAGATTCTCAAATCCATTTCCTCAAAAAAGCAATCAAAATCAATTTTCCCAAAGTTCAAGTTTTCCTGAGAATTCATTTTCTAATGCAAATTTCTGATTTCTGATGAAATTCAATAATTTTCCCAGGAATTCCATTTTCAAGTACTTTTCCAGTCATTTTTCAAGTACATCTCAATTTTCCAAAGCAAACATCATATTTCCCAAACTTGCATCTTTTCAAAATTCCATAGCACATGCCTGATTCTTTGTGCATTCTAGAAAAATAGAGCGTAATTTAGATAATTTAACTTAGTCAAAGAACACATTTGATCATTGGTTCGATTACCCCTGATAAAGGTGTTAGGAATGGTCGAACCTCGTACCAACAGGTGGATCCCATTCAATAGAATTTTCCCGCAAATTTAAAAAACAAGAATAGAACTTTGAATTGATGGTACAAGAATATATCTGAAGTAACTCCATAACATATACAAAATCTTTGTTTGATTACTAATGAGAAAAAGGTGCTTCTAGTCTAATGGGTGACCTGGCCAGTCAGGTGAACAAAGTCAACTAAACTAGCATGAATTATGGATAAACCTGTTGTAATGAAAATAGCTGAAACACCAATAATGCAAAACAAACTTTAAAGAAGCCAATAACACAAGTACTAAAAGGGAATACCAAACCCACTAAGGGGTAAAGTGCATACAAGGCATAAGATTAATATTATTGAAGAGAGTAGGTGGATGAAAAACCCATGCATTTACAAGTGAGAGCCTCCTCTATTTATAGAGGAAAGCTAAAAGGAAGGGACCACAAGGGGGCTCCCTTCTAGTCGTTGGGAGCCCAACGGTCAAAAATATGACCGTTGGGGCCCCAACGACTAGATGGGTGGGGACCTTGTGGTCCTACATTATGGAAAAATAAAAAAAGAAAAAGAAAAGAAAAAAGAGAAAAATACAAAAAGAAAAAAAAGATACATGATAATTTACCAAAATACCCCTATTGGGTTTTTGGTTGTACAGAAAAATAGAAAGAAATAAAATATGTATGTATATACATATATGTATATATACATATATATATATATATATACACACGTATGTATATATATACACACACACACGAATGACTCAAAAAATTACTCCGAAGGTGAGTAATTTTCAAAATCAATTTTCAAAACTTTGGTCGAGTTTGACTCGCAGAATCGTTTCTTCTCTCTCTCACAGAGGGAGGGGAAAATTTTATGTGATGATAACAGTCATTCAATTTCCAATTTTCAAATTCTGATTTCAATTTCGACCTTCGGGTCAATCAATTTCAACCTTCGGATCAATCAATTTCCAATTTTGACCTTCGGGTCATTCAAATTCCAATTTCCAATTTCCAATTTCCAATTTCCAATTTCCAATTTCCAATTTCCAATTTCCAATTTCCAATTTCCAATTTCCAATTTCCAATTTCCAATTTCCAATTTCAAATTTCAAATTTCAATTTCGACCTTCGGGTCAATTAATTTCCAGTTTTGACCTCCGAGTCACTCAACTTTCAAATTTCGACCTTCGGGTCACCCAATTTCGACCTTCGGGTCAATCAATTTCCAATTTCGACCTTCGGATCATTTAATTTCCAATTTTGACCTTTGGGTCATTTAATTTCCAATTTCCAAATTCCAATTTTCAAATTCCAATTTCAATTTCGACCTTCGAGTCAATCAATTTCCAACTTCGACCTCCAGGTCACTCAACTTCCAAATTTTGACCTTCGGGTCACCCAATTTCAACCTTCAAGTCAACCAATTTTGACCGTAGAGTCACCCAATTTAGACCTTTAGGTCAACCAATTTTGACCTCTGGGTCACTCAATTTCGACCTTCGAATCAACCAATTTTGACCTTAGGGTCATCCAATTTCAAACCTTCGGGTCAATCAATTCTATTTCAATCATTTTTGACCCGCGGATCATATTTTCCAATCATGGTCATGCATCAGATTCATTCCGCCAATTGGCTCAACATCAATCTCAATCATTTTCTCTTGCGAAAGATCCTGTTATAAGTTGAGTTCGAGGGAGCTCGTTCTTTTCGCATGCTATCCTTTGTTCACTTAGCCCATTTTCAGGGAGAGTTGAAGGGACTTGTGTCTTTGTGAACCGTTTGCAAAACAATTTTCCAATTTCACACAAGGAACCCTTTTTACAGAGAGAGACTCGACAAAGGCTCACTTTCCTTGTGCCCCCCCCCCCCAATTTTCATACTAGGCCACTTCGTCATGAAGGACCCTCTTTTTAGGGAGAGTGTGATAGACTCGCTTCCTCATGACCCAACTATCGACTTCACTTCTTTCGGCCTCTTTCCATAAAAGAAGCCTAACATTAGGGAGCTTTGACGAAAGCTTAATTTCTCTTCGAAAGTTTGTTTTGCAAACACCTCCTCTTTAGGGAAGAGAGGAGTATTTCCCACCTCCCATTCAGGTAAGGGCTAAGCCTGAACCTTCTCCTTCGGGAAAGGAGAAGGGAATTTTCGTCACATAAGCGTTAAGTCGGACTTCAAATACTCGCTTTCACCTAGGATTTCAAGAACATTTTGAGAATTTGTCATCAAATACTTATTGATTTCAAAATCTTTATTGCATAAGACCTTACTTCAGAATACCTTCAGTATTACTTCCAAAAGGAGCGAAGCTTTTACGAAAAAGGATTCAAAATCCAAATTCTTTCTATTGGCCGACCAAAAGGATGGAGATTAAATCCTTGATATGGCCAACAAAGAAAAATCAATGTTGTCATAAAGCCATAAGTGATTGATATTGATCGCAGCTATGGCACATCTTTAAAGACCATTCTTGTAAAAATGAGGCAGTGAAAATATCCTGAGCAATAGAAAAAGAGAGAATTCACCCAATCCATATCTCCTCAAATCACCTAAGTTGCAATTAAATATCTGCAGAAGGGATCTCTCAATTGTCGTCAAGTTGAAAACGAATATGCGAGTTAGACCCCAGGGGCCAAAGAAGATTTAGATCATATCCAAGATGAAGGAGTTTGTGACGGATCCTTCTAGGGAAAGTTCAGATCACCGCCAAGTTGAAGGCGAGTGCGATGAACCTCCCGACAAACCCTAAAAGATATTTAATTTCCGCTATCATCAAGAGACCACCAACCAATGAGCCAATACTGTCAATATAATCCCTGAGGCAAAGAAGGATTGGAACATCTCCAAGTTGAAGGAGTTTGTGACGTACCCTTCCAAAAAAAAAGAGGGAGAGAGAAAAGTCAGGACATCTCCAAAATGAAGGATGATGTAATAAACTTTCCCGAAACCCGAGAGAGCTCAAAAGAATGCAGAAAGATCATCATGAGAGAAGCATCTCAGGATATCAAACTGGTGAATCTGCCAAGAATCTCCTTTAATTTTGTGAAATTCTATTATCAATATTCTTTCATCATTTGCTTTCATGATGTTAATTCTTTCTTTCCTATTCATATCAAGGAAATTGATGGCTTCCTTGAAGAAACCCAGTTGCAGGCATTTTGAATTCAAATCTTGATTCTACGAAGTTAATCCAATTGAAGGTAATACTTCGGATAGAAAAGAGGAAGTATTTTCATCAATGTGCATCATTTTCAAAATTCTTTGAATCAATAAAAATTCTCAACATTATGACAATATTTTCTAGTTATCCTGGCATGAAGCGAGAACTCGATGCTCGGTTTGATGTATTCCGACACCATTTCAATCCCTCTTTAGGACTTGATAACGAGAGTTTTCAAGATTCCTTTCCTTCTTTTTATAATCTGAGCGCACGAGCTCTCAGATTCGCACACTTCCCAGTGTCCCCACTGTCCCGCCATAGACAGTTCAATTTTGGTTCTAGGTCGAACCACCAATCATTTTCTCGCAAAAGGCAATTTCAAAAGCTATTTAGTCTCAGCGATGAGACGCCCAAGACCAATCCCTTTTCAAGCTTTAGGGACCCCATTTTTCATCCTTTTGGAAAACCCCTATCGGACTTATTGTGCGAAGTCTTAAGGTCCCATCATGGTCTCTTGTTCCAAAGATTCTATTAATTTCTGCTTGATCAGGTTAAGGGTACAAACCTGAGCCTCATTTTGATAAGATATTTCATTTCCCGATCAGGGTAAGGGTCAAACCTGAGCTTCGTTCCCTACGAAGTATTTTTGTCCCATCCAGGTTAAGGGCAAAAACCTGAACTTCACTCTCGCTGAGTGAATCTTTCTTCTTCATTCTCCATTCCATAACTACCATCTTCATTAAGGCCAATTTCCATACACCTAGTCGGATCCTTCTAACTGGGGCATTTTTATATAGCCCAAATTTGGTGTGTTTTTCTTTGCCACTAAGCTCGGCCACAAACCGACTTAGTAGCAAAGAGGGGCATCTGTAAACACCCCAAATTTTCACTCACCTCCACAATACTTCTAGTAGTCACCACAGCTTGTCCTCTGAAATCTTCAAAGGGCAAAATGGTCAATTTCTGAGTCTGGACCCTGTAAAAGTCCAAATCTCACCTACAATTCTCAAAAATTCTCTATTTTGGCTCAAATCTTCACTTCCAGTCATGAATTTTCAAAGTCTTATTCATAACAAGAGACAAAAATCTTTAATTTCTAGTTCAGAATTGCATTTTCTGAGACATGTCATTGCATAGCATCATAGAGCATTTCATATCATTTCACTGCACAACATGTCATTTTGAGGTCCAGAACTCTTGATTTTCAAAATTCTCAATCAAGATTTGAATTTTAACTCTTTTGAAATTGATTTCAAACACCTGGGTCTTCAAATTGCCAATTTCTCTCATTTTAACCCCCAAGACCCCAGATTTCAAAATGTTTTCTCAGGAAAACAATCTGGATAGTTTCCAATATTGATTTTCAAATTTAGTCAACTGGACCGACTCTACTTGAAGAAGGGGACGAAGCTTTGAATTTAGAAATTCTGCAAAAAGACTTTGAATTTTATAAGATCTCCTTATTTTACCCTTTTATCAACAAATTTCAATATCGTTTTCACAAAATTGCTCTGAAGGGCCACCTTCCTTGCAAAATTTTCATAATTAGGCCAAGTTTTATTTTTTATTTACCAGTTAGTATAGGTTTTATAAAAAATTTGAAAAGTGGTTTTACTTTTTCACTTTTAAGACTTCAATTTTGCCATTTATTGAATAAAAAAGTGATGTGGGGTCCACCCTGAGGTGGCACCACACCTGAATTTCTTTTTATTTCCTTTTTTTTATTATTCACATGGGGTCTACCCTGAGGTGGCGCCACACAAAAATTAAACATTTATTTTATTTAAGCTTTTTGAAAATCCAAAAAAATAGCCTTGCCCTTGAGGTGGCGCCATCTGGTGCTTTCTCTCCTTCATTAACCACGTGCCAAAGTGGGGCCACCTTGAGGTGACGCCACATATGCCTCCCTGCAGAAAAAGCAAATGCATTTGAATTTCAAATCACCTAGGAAGAAGAAGGGGCGTCCCACCCTGAGGTGGCGCCACTCTGGAAGCTCCTCAAGAGTAGGCACTGTGGCTTGATTTTAGGAAAAGCACATAACCAAACTTTCAAAAAATTTCAAACTCCCCTCTGAGGTGGTGCCATCCAGAGCCTTCCCTTTTTTTACTTTATTTTTTTTATTTTTATTTTGTAAAATAACCAGATGTGGCCCACCATGAGGTGGCACCACATTTGGACCTCATTTTGGAAAAAGCAAAACAACAATTTGAAATTTTTTGAAATGCCCCCCAACCTAGGAGACACCCTCCCTTTGCTTTTCCTAAAAAATAGGAAAAGCAAGATTGCCTCTTGCTTTTCCTAACCCTCAGAGCTCTCTCTTTAAAAACTCTCCTCACACGCCACCTAGGGAGGCAAATAATCTAAGTCTGAAGACTCTCCAGACACCCCACTTGAACATCCGTTGACTTCCTTTCTGAAGCCTTCTCCTTTGCTCCTCTCTGAAGTACCCTATTTCTCTCTCACTCTCTGCCTCAGTCCATCTCTCTGCACCATACATTCTTGGTGCCCTCATCCTTCACCTCCAGCCACGTTCTCGAGGAGCCACTCAAGGATCAAGTGAAGCCACTTCGTAGCATCCTCAAAATCGCAAGTCCCAGAGCTCCAGAATCGTCAGAAGATTACAAGGTGGGTCTTTACATGAACTAGCTTTATCATGTCATTCAAAATCTTATATGCAAGGTGAAATCATGTTTATATTTGTATTATGATTCTGAGAATGCCATGTAATCGTATTATATCACCATTTTAAAGAAACGATTCGTTCAATCGATGGATCAAATCCTTCTCATAAATGGCACATAGCAAAGGGTCAATCAACTTCCTTGATTCAATTTCTATAGAATCTCATTATAAGCATACATTTTTAGGTTAGATGCATATTTCATTTCGTTAGTAATAGTTCTTCATGATTTAATTGGATGTATCATGCATTTTACATACTTCTGTTTCATTTTTGTAGCTCTCTGTTTTTAGCAGTCAATCCACTCGTTATCTCATGCTTGTATTTTATTTTAAAAATCCCAAAAAAATCATATATTATACGAATTGTTGTTCCTGATATTCTTCAAAAAATTGGAACCATTTGAAAATGTTAGCTTCATTAAAAGTCCGAAATACCAAATTGTGTTTTAGAGTCAGGAAAACGCTAGACAGAACCAAACCCAATTTATAAAATCGAGATCTCCATCATGGGAGATCCGATTCCTGATCCGAAAAATGTAGTAGGCTCGGAATTGAATATAGTATTTAATCTGATTTATCAGATTTTTCCAAAATATGTCATTGCTAATAAAAAATCTGAGACCACAGAACACGTATCAAAGCCTGATACAAGCTCATGAGACTCAAGATGAACTTGAGTCGACTGTTTCTCTCTGAGTATAACTCGAAATCTAGGTTTGTAAAAAATAAATTTCGTTTTAGGGATGTCTACTATTTGAGTCTGAATTTTTTGCAATTTTTAGAATAGCTTTGATGTCCTTTCTATAATTTTAATGTCAGTATGCTATTTTGGTTCTTATACCTGTCTCTCTGATTTATGTACTTCTTATCGTATTTAAATTTTTCTGGCAGCAAGTCAAATGCCGAATCTATACACATAAAAGTTGTTTGTATGCATGTTAGGAGTGTCCTCTTAAAATTTCAGAAATTTTGGTGGCATCTTACTATCTCTTATCTATTTTTATAGCGGATTCTGTTAATTTCATGCCTATCAAAATTAGATCCCTGCTACTGAACTCATTATTGGTCAAATCCCATGTCTATAAAAACTAAAGTTGTTCATTTTTATGTCTGTCAGCAGCCTGCAAAATATCAGACATTTCTATGGTGGATTTCTTTGCTAATATGTTTGAACATCGTATTTGGTTCACGCCCGCAAGCGAAATTTGCATGTTTTAGGACTTTATGCATTTAGATGATACCATTTCATGCATTTTTTTATTCCATTCTATTCCTAAGAGTAAATGGACGTTCCATGTCAAATTTGACATGATTTAAAGATCATTTGATACTCGGTTTAACCATATCATCAGAACAGGGCTCCCATAGGACTCTGACTCAGGCGAAAACAAGTGAAATTCACTATTATGGCCAAAATTTTGAGTTTATTTCTGATTTTATAGTCCCATCATGTTTAGCAGCATGTCATCATATCTCAGTCTTCATTTCATCATCGTTTGGTTCAATCTGAATTTCAGAATCTCCAAATTTTATCAAAAATTTCTTCAAAAACCCTGATTTCAAAAGGTATAACCTCGTTATTAGGGGCATTTTGGTCATTTTGACCGTAATTCTGAATTTTCAATCTCTACTACCTTATTTTCTGATATTTTCCTGATTTTAAATCATATGCATATCAAGGAAGCATCAAATTGGGTTTATATCTAGGTAAATCTGATAATTTTTGGATATTATCTAAAAATTCTAGAAAAACCTACATGGCTATACTAATCCAACTTTCAGTTTTGCAAGGATATTCAAAAGGAGGAGTTGCATTTCTCATTTTATTACTTTTATTTTTGCCAATGTAAATGTAAAACAAATATTGGAATAAGAGTTATTTTTATGCTTAGAATACGACGCATATCATATAGTTTATTTTTCTGTAATATCTTGATATGTCAATCATGCACTTTCTTTTGAAAACCACCATGGATGAACATGAATGGCGAGTGCACCAACTCTTAGGGAGTTGATGAACTCGGTGGAGTCCATATTTACGGCCATAGTCAGAATATGGACGAGACTCAGATTCAACATCTTCCTATTAGTCACACAGAGCCTACACTATTAGGCTACCTTTAAAAGTCATAGCATATTTCTCAATTTTCAAAATGTTTTGGATTTAATTAAGTTAAATTCTAAACATATTTACGGCCATAGTCAGAATATGTGAAGGATTTACCTTATCTTAACTCTAAAATGCACATTTTTCAGTGAATCCCTCAAAATTTTCATGAATATTTTCATAAAATTGCATTCATCCATTTAAGTTACGCCATATCTTGAAATTATGTGCATTTTGGTTTTCTCAATAAAATCTTTTTCAAAGAAAATTGATTTCTCAAGGACACCCTTCCTTCAAAACTTTCCTGGAATTTAAATTCTTCATTCTCAAAAGGGGGTTTTTCCAAGAATTCTCAACTATTTTCCAAACTTTAAAACCGATTTTCAAAGTTGGAATTCTCAGAAAATATATATTCTCAAGAATATTTAGAAATCAATTTCTCAAAATCCGTTTCAATTTTCTAAGAACTTTCCAGAATTTTCCAAATCCAATTCATGAGTTTCCAAATTACCTTCTCATCTCGAATTCCAAGATTAGGAAAATCGATTTTTCCTAAATCCTCAAGGTTATTTTCATCAAAATCATTTTACCAGGGTTTCCTTAGGAAATCGATTTCTCTTTACTCAGAAACATTTTCCATCATTTTCCTAGATATTTTCAGAAGCATACATCATATTTTTTCAATGCGCATTTTACAAAGTCTCATAGCACATGCCTGAATTCCCTATGCATTTAGGATAGAACATCAATTTTGATAATTAAGCTAAGCTAAGCACTCTTTGATCCTTGGTTTGATTACCCCTGTTAAAGGCGGCAGGAATGGTCGAACCTCGTACCGACAGGCGAATGCCATCCTACATATTTTCTCATTGTTTTCTAAACAAAGGCGAGTATTTTCAAAACAATTTTCAGACTTTGGTCGAGTTTGACTCGTGGAATGTTTCCCCTCTCTCCCGCAGGGAAGGGAAAAATTTTGTGATGATAACAGTAACCCGCCCAGAATTTTCAACAGTTTTCTCTTGTGAGTTTTTCTGCTTTGCGTAATGCTTTCAAAAAAAAATTTACCCTAAAAATTTAAGGATTTTCCAAGTTGGGATTTTGGGGCGTTACAGATCTTGGTATCAAAACAATGTTTAGAAGTGTGATTCAAGTCTCGACACGCAGCGACCATCGCACTGTAAGTATGCCTCATTAGTATAATTGTGTTTTTGTTGCTTAATTGCTTTTCCTGTATGCTTGAGACAGTGTTCTCGTAAAGGGGTTTGTGTTATGCTTGTGGATGTGGTTTCCCAAGCTAGTTCATGTCAACTCCTGTGAGAGTTGAAGTTTTTTTATTTAAACTCAGAGGCTGCTTTCATATTTCACCTTCTCGTTCGACATTGCCTGAGTGGAGACGGTTGATGAATCATAACAACGATTGAAACTGTTGTACCAATCGTGTTGAAGACGATGTGGTTTTGATAAGAGTCGTCTGATGAGGCTCTAAGTTAGTGCTTCCTTATGTTTTCCAACTACGTTGGATATGTTCGTAACCCTATCCTTGTTGAAGGGTATATTTCTGGAAGCGATCTTTCGGACAGAAGGCTAGAGCCCTGTCTGTGCCGATTGAATCTTTGAGTTCCTCGTTGGAGGATGTTGTTGATCCCCAGTTGTTCTTGGTGATGAGAACATGTGCACTTAGCAGTCTTTTGCGTTGTCGATGATGGCAATCGACTCCTGAGAGGGTCGTTGTTGGGGACAGCATAACATCAGACTTCAGAGTGTTGTTGCTCTTGAGAGAGTGTTGTGGGAGTTTTTGTTTAGCAGTCAAAGTCTGAGGGACTCGTGGTGCCATGAGTTGGCTCTGGTGGTGATTCCTGGTAGTGCCAACAATGTCGTTAGAATGGTGACTCTCTAACGATGCCGTCAGGGTGGTGACTCTCTGGCGATGCCATTAGGGTGATGATTCTCTAGTGATGCTACTGAAGTGGTGACTCTTCAGTATTGCCATTGGAGTGGTGATTCTCCAGCGATGCCGTTAGAGTGGTCACTCTCTGGCGATGCCATTAGGGTGGTGATTCCCTAGTGATGCTACTGAAGTGGTGACTCTTTAGTATTGCCATTGGAGTAGTGATTCTTTAGCGATGTCGTTAGAGTGGTGATTCTCCAGCGATGCCATTAGGGTGGTGATTCCTTAGTGATGCTACTGAAGTGGTGACTCTTCAGTATTGTCGTTGGAGTGGTGATTCTCCAGCGATGCCTTTAGAGTGGTGACTCTCTGGCGATGCCATTAGGGTGGTGATTCCCTAGTGATGCTACTGAAGTGGTGACTCTTCAGTATTGTTGTTAGAGTGGTGATTCTCTAGTGATGCCGTTAGAGTAATGAATCTCTGGCGATGCCATTAGGGTGGTGATTACCTAGTGATGCTACTGAAGTGGTGATTCTTCAGTATTGTCGTTGAAGTGGTGATTCTCTAGCGATGTCCTTAGAGTGGTGACTCTCTGGCGATGCCATTAGGGTGGTGATTCCCTAGTGATGCTATTGAAGTGGTGACTCTTCAGCATTGTCGTCAAGGTGGTGACTCTCTGGCGATGCCATTAGGGTGGTGATTCCCTAGTGATTCTACTGAAGTGGTGTCTCTTCAGTATTGCCATCAAGGTGATGATTCTCTAACGATGCCATTTGGGTGGTGATTCCCAAGTGATGGTATTGAAGTAGTGATTCTTCAGTATTGCCGTCAGGGTGGTGATTCTCTGACGATGCCATTAGGGTGGTGATTCCCTAGTGATGCTACTGAAGTAATGATTCTTCAGTATTGTCGTTAGAGTGGTGACTCTCCGACGATGCCATTAAGGTGGTGATTTCCTAATAATGTTGCTGGAGTGGTGACTCTCCAGTAATGTTGCTAGGGTGGTGATTCCCTAACAATGCTGCTAGGGAGGTGATTCCCTAACGATGCCATTAGAGTGATGATTCTCTAATGAAGGTTGTTGAAGTGTTGATTCTTCAACGATGTCATTTGAGTGACGATTCTCCTGTGATGATGTCAGAAGTGGTGATTCTCCGGATAGTGTGTTAGAGTGGTGATTCTCTAACGTTGGTCGTCTAGTATGGTATTTTTTTGACGACAACAGCCGTATGTGGTGTCGCTTGAGACGTTGCACAATTAGATTTATATTGTGGCACTGTTTGATTTATGCATCATGTACTCGAAAACTTTGAAAGATTGTTGTGGTTATTACTTAGCGAACATGATTGTAAAACTTATTAATTTATTATTATTATATCTTTTTGTCCTGATAGATGGCATGGGAAGACAGATGCAATAATATCATGAGTACGGTGAACAACCTTGCGGAGGTTGTGCAACAACAAGTGGTTGTGATGCAACAGATGGGCGCGAACCTTTAGCAGGTCGGCCATGATAGGCAGAACATAGGTGCGTGTGAACACCCCAAATTTTCTAAAAAATCTAAAAAATTCCTTTTTTGCCCCTGGGTCCATCTTTTGAATAATCAGGTCAATTTTTGATAAAATTTTCATTCATTCCTTGGATTCGCTGGAATCCAGACTCAATCTCCCTATCTGACCCAATCTTGGATCCAAATCGGATATCTGGACCCAATTCTGATCCCAGAACTTCTATTCTTCAAAAAATAAAAAAAATCAATTCGTGGTATTTTATCAGATGTTTTATCTGGATCCAATCTCAATTCGAGATCCAAACCCAATATTTTCTAAGAAACTTGGATCCAGATCCATTTCAGGGGTCATTTTTTGAAATAAATCATGTATTTTTCACAAAAAACCCATTTTAAGAAAACTTGTAATTTTAAAACCAGTATTTTACAAAAACCCTTCAAAAACCTCATTTGGATACCATTTTCCTAACCCCCCCCCCCTATTTTCCTCATATCTTTAGAATTTTTATTAAAAAAAAAAGAATATAAAAAGGAAAAAATTTCTGAAAAATATAGCTTTCTACACCATTTTTAAGAAAGATTTGTAGATGGGTCCCCTTTTTGAAAATTTTCAAAATAAGGGGATCATCTCTAAAAAAGCCCCTAACGGCTTTCCATTGTGAGAGAAGCCGCATAGATCTCCAACGGTCGGTTCTTCCTCAAGACATCTGATCGTCTGTCTTCCCCCCTCAACCATCGATGTCTAACCATCGACTCCTTCTCGATGCTTCCTCCATCCCCTATTTAACAAACCACAGGGAACCCTCTCAAGACATCATCTTCACCCCTCCACAGCTTCTTCACGCTTCTCATTTTCCTCCTTCTTCTTCCCCATTTTTTTCCTCTGCCTTCTTCCTTCCCTCTGTCTTCTTCTTCTGTATATTCTCCCAATTGGCTGAAGAAAAAGGTGGATCTCATACTATAACAGCCTACAGAGGGTCGCCACTCCCTCTTCAGTTGAAATATCGCAATCGGGAATCTCAATCCTGAATCATAAGCCACAAATTTCTTCCCTGTTGACTGAAGGTTGACCTCATAAGTCGAGAATCACAAACAAGCCAAAGCTCCTGCTTCGATCAACGAATCCGGTAAGCATCAGTTCTTTCCTCTATTTTAATTTCGTCTAACAATAATGTTAGCTTTTCATCATTTTTTTTTCCTTTTTCTTCTTTCCCCTTTTTGTGGCTTTTCTGTTGTCTCTGATTTCATTAATCTTCTCATTCGTCGCCCCATTTGAAAGCACCACAGGTAAGATCGTGTTGCCTATAGCAACAATGATCTACCTACGTGCTATATCAACAGAATCCTAGATTCCAACACCTTTTTCCTGTGTTGCAAATTTTGTTTTCTTCAGTTTGTTTAACATCCAGCATTTGTTATTTACTTTATTATTTTTGTTACTTAATTTTGTTATAATTTGTTATTATATCTCTGTTGCTAGAGATAATCTACCAAAAGCCTTGATTTATCAACATTCTCATCGATCTGTTTAAGATTCCATGATCCATGTTCGCTGCATTTTCCTTGAACCCTACCTCCATCTTATAACATTCTAATTTAAGTCTGTTTTGTTTCAATCTTTCTCTTTCGATTTTTCTTGTGGATTATCGACTTGCTTGTTCATACCTTGGTTTTTCCTTCTAAACTCTGATTTCCTGTTTGCATCATAATCGTTTCTCTTGATATTTGATTCCCTGCATTCATTTTTTACCATCATTTTGATTTTGTATCCATCTTAACCTCCAATCGATATTTGATTTGCCGTTTTCACATCGACCATTGCATTGTACCTATCTAGCTAGCATCTCCATGTATTTTTCTGTAACATTTGTACATCTTCAGTGCATCCCTCTGGTAGCTGCTCCCCATCTATGCATAGGTAAGAATCTAAAGGAAATCCACTTCTAAAAAAAAAGAGGAAGAAGAATAGCCGTTGGCCTCATTCCCAGTTGGGTTGAATCAGTACACCCAAATATTAGAACATTTCAGAGATCCAAAGAGTTTCAAAGAAAATGGTCTCCCATTTATGAACAAGTTCTCCTCATATGGTCGTTTTGCTATTAAGATGATACTGTAACGACTGGAAGAATTCTCTGTTCTCACTTTTGATGCAATGAGAGGAAAGCTCAAGAGCTGCTTTTGTTCCCTCAATACACAATCTTGTACCAAATAAAAAAAAAATAGTCAATTGGGATACTGCGAAGAAAAGTTGGAAAGTTTCTTCCAGAGGTTAATGGAGACAGGATGACAGAGAATTTGGATGAAGCTCTAAGAATCATAAGTTTATCTACAAAACTGATAAACAGGCTTTGGTAGCTCCTTTCTCAGAGTTTGTGGTTCCTCCTGAAATTGAAGAAATCCTAAGAGCTATGTGGTCTATCTCAAAAGCTCTATCTGATGAATTGAAGGAGTTATCGTGGCAGCTGGACCCTGATGCTAGATTTGGAGGATCAGCTGCAAGGGACATCGTATGGAACTTGTCTGAACAATCAAACATTGATCAAGACTTTTGGTGTGCATATGAGGATGAATCAGAAAGTGATGATGATGACGATGACAACAAAGGAAATTATTATTCCAACTATGAAAAGGCAGATATGTCTATCTTTTGTTTATGAATCTTCTCGCAAGGAAAATCAGAAAGATATTTCCAAGTGGATGGCGAGGATCGGTCTGCCTTCTAATATACCTGTGTCCTCTGGATGGGATGGCAGATACTCATCTGAAGAATATTCATGAATGTTAAAGAAAGAAGTATCATTCCTTGCAAATGGAGGAGCCTTCAGCTAGAGAGTCTGGCTATTTTTGTTAAAACCATTTTCAAGTTGACACAATCTTGAGAAAAAAAGAAATTTCATCCATCTCTAGCTTGGAGACCTGAATGAGCCACGATCACTGGGCAGTTTTGTTGGCAGAGAGATGATAGTCAAGGGTGTTTGGTGATCCAATTAAACCAGTAGTTTGCTTCATGTACCAACTTTCTAAACTTATTTGTTAACCCATCCATTATAGCATTTTATAATTTGATTATTCACTATATTTGCTTCTGCATTTGTTCCCTATAAACTTCACAATCTTCACAACTTCAGTACCTCCTGCACTCTGTTGTGACATTGCCTTCATAGTAGTCTATATCTCCACCGGCTGTAAAATTACACCTCAGCCCCTTCCTCGTAGCAACATTGTCATACCTATCATGTATCATACATTGCAGCATTACGATGTTTTTGCTATTGCATCCCTACTTCTTTATCATCTTCCTAACAGCAACAGTGTGTTTTCTCAGCTTTACTGAAAAGCATACCTGCTGTAACACATCCCCATATTTTTTGCAAATTATCCAATTACCAGTGCCCATAGTTTCAACCTCACTACTGTTGTACTCACACAACACCCTCTTCTCTGCTACATTATCCCGTTATGACTTCCAGCTCATCCCTATACACAATACATCACCCCACTTCACTGCATGTCACCAAATCCCTTACAGCATATCAGTCCATCACCTTCCGTCAACTTTTGTAGCATCCTTTTCACTGTTGTTAATTTCTATAGCAACCTTCCCAACCTCCACTTTCACCTCTTGTATACCTGTTAGTGTGAATTGCACTTCATCTGTTTACCCTCACACCCATTACCAGCCCCGCTATTACTGTAGCACAGTCACCCTCTGTTGTATATTCATCCAACATCCACTTATATTCCCAATGCCACTTACTCACATTGCTGCCAGCACTGCAAAGTTATGCAAGAATCCTTAAAGCAGCATACCCAACTCCCTCTTCTTGTTATCACGGTGCTCCCACCAACACACATAATATGCTGACCACTGCCTCTAGGCATCATCAAATACAAGTGTTACCTTTCCATTTAGATGATGTATATATATATATATATATATATATATATATATATATATATATATATATATATATGAATTCTAATTAATTTAGGATATCATTCACCTATTTCAAACATCTACTTTTCACCATCACTTTAAGATATTGCGTATATATTCTGATATTTACTCCTCATTAGCCAAAAAACATCAATTCAATGTATATTTTGTCATTGGCATTGCATTTTTCATTATTGTAAAATATATGCATGAGCATTTTATTAGTTGCGTTCTAGGTTCAATGTGATATTTTGCAAGTTTCTATATACATCCTTCATCTTGTGCTAACCTAAATTTTTGCAGGAAATGTATAGAAAATGTTATTTCCTTTCTCAGTTTAGAAATTGTGACTTTAATGTCAGAAATGTAATGGTTAGATTATAATGAGAAGTTTACTTTTCTTGCACTAGATTAGAATGTATGAGCATATACATTTTCTAGAAATGCTTGTTTTCATATCATTTTCCTCTTTTATTTAAAAAATTCACGGATGGGAAGACGAATGGCACATGCATCATTCTAATAAATGGTGATTAAATCTTAAGTTGACGATTTGCATCAATATCCATAGTCAAGGTGTGAACAAAACTTAGGATTTTCATCTTTTATGGAATAACATTGGATCCACACTGGATCTCTCTTAAAAAATCATCATATTTTTAAATATTTTCTTCTTTTATCAGAGTTTAACTTGAAGTTAACTCAAAGTATATATCAATGGTCATAGTCAAGATATATTGAGAGTTAATTTCATTTTAAACTCTATAAAGGCACCAAAATATGTTTTATTCTTCACTTGAGTTTAAATATAGATTATTATATAATACATTTTATAGCCATAGTCAGAAATGTATTATATCTTCAATCTTATTTTTATTCATTTAAAGAATGAAATATGCTTTTCAGTATCTGATTTTCAAAATTGTTCAATTCATTCATCATTTTGGATAGAATTATATCATATTTTCAAAACTCCTTTTTCAAAAATCCAAGTGATTTTGAGTATTTTCTTCACTTATCAAAACAATCTTCAATTCTTGTAAATTTTGATTCATCTTTTCATTCTCAATTCTATCGCATTTTCAATCTCAAAGTCCAATTTGACTTTGAGATTTCCAATTCATTTTTGTATTCAAAATTTAAATTCCAATCAAATTTTAAAGTTCAAATCAACTTTGAAATTCCAAATTCATTTTCAGAATTCTATTTCAAATTCAAATTCAACATTTCAGATCAAAGTTCAATTTAACCTTGAAATTTCTAGATTCATCTCCTGATTCAAGCTTCATTCTCTATCCTTCCTTTCAAATTTCAAAAGTTAATTTAAGACCTCTCAAATCCAATTCTAGGCTTCATCTGGACCTATGAAATCCAATCCCATCCTCAAAATTCCATGGGGATTTCTCAAATACACTTTAGACTCAATATGGATTCTCAAATTCAATTCCGGATTTCTCAAAATCTGATTTTCCACTTTCAAATTCAACTTGGATGTTTTAAAGATCCAAATTCAATTAAGATCTAAACACCCAAAATCCAGATTCTTGATCCAACTTCATTTAGGTTTCTTGATTCCAGATTCAACTTCATCTTGAATTCCAGACTTCGAATTCAATTTCATTTAGGATTCTAGATTTCGGATCCAATTCCACTGAGGATTCCAGACTTCAGATCCGACTCCATTTAGGATTCCAGATTCCGGATTCAACTCCATCTTGGATTCCAAACTTTGAATCCAATTCCATTTCAGATTCCAGATTCAACTCCATCTTGGATTTCAGACTTTGGATCCAATGCCATTTAGGACCCCAGAGTTCGGATTCAAATCTATCTTGAAATCCAGATGTAAAAATCCATTCTGAATTCAAACTTTAAATATAGAATTCCACTCTATTTTTCAAAATTCCATCTTGACTCTCAATTCTAGATCCATTTTTGAAGTCCATATTCGACTTTCAATTCTTATCTTCTAAACTTCCTTCTTCAAATTCAGGTTCATCTCAATCTTTGATTATTTCAAAACTCAAGATCTATTCTAAATCTTAAGTTAAAAAAAATCTAAAACTTCTCTAAATCCGTCTTCAACCTTAAAAAACCCTTTCTTCATCATATTCTTCATAATTTGAAAAGCATTTGGATAAAATTTCTAAATTCTTCTCAAAAGATCTTACATCTTTTGCATCTAAACAAGCATGATTCTTTGTGCATTTTTCTAGACTTAGAATAAATTCTTAGACAATATTAAGGCAAAGCAAAAAGGCATAAATTCGATCCTTGGTTCGTTTACCCCTGGTAAAGGCGCCAGAAATGGTTGAACCTCGTACTGATGAGTGAGCCCCGTCTCCTTTTTTCCCGCAAATATTTTAAAATGGAGGAGAGTAGTCTTTTAAATCTTTTTAAAATTAAGGTCAAGTGAGACCTTCGCAAAAGAATTCCTCTCTCTATTCTTTTCTTTTCTCTTCTCTCTTCTTTTCTGTCTTTTATTTTCCCCTTCAAAAAGGGAAATGGAGGCTAGAAAGGAAAAGAGAAAGGAAGAGAGAGGAATACAAGAGGAAAATTTTTGCGATGATCACAGTTTTGGCGACCGTGATGGGACATTTTTGAGAAAAATGCCTCGTGAGTTTAAGCTCAAGTATGATCTTTTTCGGATGGATATACAAAGCATGAATTCGTTTATGGAAAAACCATGATGGGGCTGAGAGGATTGCCTCGTCAAAACGAGGCTCAGGTTTAACCCAAACCTGAACGGAAGATTCCTCGTGGAGCGAGGTTTAGGCTTAACCCTTAACCTGAAAGGGACGCTACCTCAAGGGGTGAGGTTCAGGCTTAACCCTTAACCTGAAAGGGGCAACCATACGGAATCCTTAAACGAAGAAACCGTGATGGGACATAAAGAAACACATCGTCAGAACGAGATTCAAGTTTAACCCTTGTCTTGAGTGGGAGGCCGTACAGAATCCTCAAATGAAGAAACCGTGGTGGGACTAAAAAGGATATCTAGTCAAAACGAGACTCAGGTTTAACCTTAACCTGAATGGAAAGATACCTCATGGAGCGAGGTTCAGGCTTAACCCTTAACCTGAAAGGGGCGACCATACAGAATCCTCAAATGAAGAAATCATGATGAGACCTTCAGAATTTGGACGAACAAATCCGAAAAGAGGTTTGCGAGAAGAGAAAAATGGGGTTCCCTAAAGCTTGGAAAATGGATGATCTTGGGCGCCTCATTGCTGAGGCTAAATCAGCTTTTAAAAATAGATGACCTCTTGCAGAAGGTTTGGGTGATACCTCGAGAAGCGAGGTAACAGGTTTAATCCTTAGCCTGAATGAATACAGAATCCTTGAAGAGAGAGGAAACTGTGATGGGACCTCTAGACTTTGCACAACAAGTCCGAGAGGGGTTTGCAAAAGGATGAAAATGGGGGTCCTTAAAGCTTGAAAAGGGTTTGATAAATGGGTGCCTCATTGCTGAGACTGAAATAGCTTTTGACAATAACAAACCTTTTGTAGAAAGTTCATGTTTAACCCTTATCCTGAGCGAGAAAAAGGATCCACTCAATCCATATCTCCTCATTCATTTAAGCTACAATCAAATATCCGCAAAAGGGATCTCTCAATTGTCGTCAAGTTGAAGGTGAATATGTGAGTTCGACCCCTGGGGCCAAAGAAGATTTGGATCATCTCCGAGATGAAAGAGTTTGTGACAGATCCTTCTAGAGAAAGTTCAGATCACCGTCAAGATGAAGGCGACTGCGCTGAACCTCCCGACAAACCCTAAAAGATATTTGATTGTTGCTATCATCAAGAGATTTTTGACCAATGAGCCAATATCACCAGTATAATTCCTGAGAAAAAGAAGGATCGAAGCATCTCCAAGATGAAGGAGTTTATGACGTACCCTTCCCCAAAGAAAAAAAAGAAAAGCCAGGACATCTCCAAAATAAAGGATGATGTAATAAACTTCCCTCGAACCCAAGAAAGCTCAATGTCTTAAAAAGAGTGCCAAAAAGATCATTAAGGAAAAAGTCTCAGGATATCAAACTGCCAAAATTACCAGAAATCATCTTTTCTCATGCAAAATTCTTTCATCAATATCTTTTCACTGCTTGCTTTTATTAAATTAAGAATATCTTTTCCCTGTTCATATCAAGGAAATGGATAACTTCCTTGAAGAAACTCAACAACTTTAAAAATTTGAATCTGACTCTGGAATCAGGGGAGTTAACCTCGTTGGAGGAAATACTCTAGGAAAAAGAGAGAATATCTTTTGCACATACGTGCACACTTTCAAGCATTTGAATCAACCACAATTTCATCTTATCGACAAAATTTTCTAGTTATCCAAAAATGAGATAAATGCTCAATATCTATTTTGATACAACCTAGCATTGTTTATATTTTTCAAAAGAGAATTGCCTCATTCTGGTGAGGTATTTCTCTCAGTCCCATCATGGTTTTTCCTCATCCCACAAGATATTTTTCAAAAATGTCCCATCCAGGTTAAGGGCTAAACCTGAGTCTTTTCAAAAAAAATCTTATTTTTGTCTCGGCCATGAGACTTCTTCAAAATCTCTCCTTTTACCATTTCGGGATATTCATCCCAAAAATCCCATCACGATTTCCTCATTTTCTTCTGTCCAAATTACTTTCTTCTCGAGGATTTCGTTTTCTTCACAAAAAACTTTCAGGATAAGGTATCAAACCTTAGAATAATGTCTTACAAAACAAATTCTTCCACACCCAGTTTGAACCTTCTGACTGGGGCATTTTTAAGAAAAATTGGCGTGTCTTCTTTGCCGCTAAGCTCGACTTACAACCGGCTTAGCAGCAAAGAGGGGCATCTATGAACACCCCAAATTTTCCAAAAAATCTAAAAAATTCCCTTTTTACCCCTAGGTCCATCTTTTGAATAATCAGGTCAATTTTTGATAAAATTTTCATTCATTCCTCTGATTCGCTGGAATCCAGACTCAATTTCCCTAGTTGACCCAATCTTGGATCCAAATCAGATATCCGGACCCAATTCTGATCCCGAAACTTCTATTCTTCAAAAAATAAAAAAAAACAATTTGTGGTATTTTAACAGATGTTTTATCTGGATCCAATCTCAATTCAAGATCCAAACCCAATATTTTCTAAAAATCTTGGATCCAGATCCATTTCAAGGGTCATTTTCTGAAATAAATCATGTAATTTTCATAAAAAACCCATTTTAAGAAAACTTGCAATTTCAAAACCAGTATTTTACAAAAACCCTTCAAAAACTTCGTTTTGGATCCTATTTTCCTAAAAAACCTCGTATTTTCCTCATATCTTTAGAATTTTTATAAAAAAAAAGATTATAAAAAGAAAAAATTTCTGAAAAATATAGCTTTCTACACCATTTTTAAGAAAGATTTGTAGATGGGCCCCCTTTTTGAAAATTTTCAAAATAAGGGGATCATCTCTGAAAAAGCCCCTAACGGCTTTCCGTTGTGAGGGAAGCCGCAGAGATCTCCAACGGCTGGTTCTTCCTCAAGCCATCCAATCGTTTGTCTTCCCCCCTCAACCATCGATGTCTAAAAATCGACTCCTTCTCGATGCTTCCTCCATCCCCTATTTAACAAACCACAGGGAACCCTCTCAAGACATCGTCTTCACTCCTCCACAACTTCTTCACGCTTCTCATTTTCCTCCTTCTTCTTCCCTATTTTTTTCCTATACCTTCTTCCTTCCTCCTGTCTTCTTCTTCTTCTGTATATTCTCCCAATTGGCTGAAGAAAAGGGTGGATCTCATACTATAACAGCCTACAGAGCGACGCCGCTCCCTCTTTAGTTGAAATATCGCAATCGGGAATCTCAATCCTGAATCATAAGCCACAAATTTCTTCCATATCGACTGAAGGTTGACCTCATAAGCAAAGAATCACAAGCAAGCCAAAGCTCCTGCTTCGATCAACGAATCCGGTAAGCATCGGTTCTTTCCTCTATTTTAATTTCGTCTGACAATAATGTTAGCTTTTCATCATTTTTTTTCTTTTTCTTCCTTCCCCTTTTTCTGGCTTTTCTGTTGTCTCTGATTTCATTAATCTTCTCATTCGTCGCCCCATTTGAAAGCACCACAGGTAAGATCCTGTTGCCTATAGCAACAGTGATCAACCTACGTGCTATATCAACGAAATCCTAGATTCCAACACCTTTTTCTTGTGTTGAAATTTTGTTTTCTTCAATTTGTTTAACATCCAACATTTGTTATTTACTTTTATTTAATTTATTTTTATTTTTTTATTACTTATTTTTGTTATAATTCGTTACTATATCTCTGTTGCTAGAGATAATCTACCTAAAGCCTTGATTTATCAACATTCTCATCAATCTGTTTAAGATTCCATGATCCATGTTTGCTGCATTTTCCTTGATCCCTACCTCCATCTTATAACATTCTAATTTAAGTCTGTTTTGTTTCAATCTTTCTCTTTCGATTTTTCTTGTGGGTTATCAACTTGCTTGTTTATACCTTGGTTTTTCCTTCTAAACTCTGATTTCCTGTTTGCATCATAATCATTTCTCTTGATATTTGATTCCCTGCATTCATTTTTTACCATCATTTTGATTTTGTATCCATCTTAACCTCCAATCGATATTTGATTTGCCGTTTTCACATCGACCATTGCATTGTACCTATCTAGCCAGCATTTGCATGTATTTTTCTATAACATTTGTACATTATCAGTGCATCCCTCTGGTAGCTGCTTCTTATCTATGCATAGGTAAGAATCTAAAGGAAATCCCCTTCTAAAAAAAAAATAGTGGAAGAAGAATAGCCGTTGGCCTCATTCTTAGTTGGGTTGAATCAATACACCTAGATAATAGAACATTTCAGAGATCCAAAGAGTTTCAAAGAAAATGGTCTCCCATTTATGAACAAGTTCTCCCCATATGGTCATTTTGCTGTTAAGATGATACTGTAACGACTGGAAGAATTCTTTGTTCTCACTTTTGATGCAATGAGAAGAAAGCTCAAGAGCTGCTTTTGTTCCCTCAATACACAATCTTGTACCAAATAAAAAAAAAAAACAATCAATTGGGATACTGCGAAGAAAAGTTGGAAAGTTTCTTCCAGAGGTTAATGGAGACAGGATGACAGAGAATTTGGATGAAGCTCTAAGAATCATAAGTTTATCTGCAAAACTGATAAACAGGCTTTGGTAGCTCCTTTCTCAGAGTTTGTGGTTCCTCCTGAAATTGAAGAAATCCTAAGAGCTATGTGGTCTATCTCAAAAGCTCTATCTAATGAATTGAAGGAGTTATCGTGGCTGCTGGACCCTGATGCTAGATTTGGAGGATCAGCTGCAAGGGACATCGTATGGAACTTGTCTGAACAATCAAACATTGATCAAGACTTTTGGTGTGCATATGAGGATGAATCAGAAAGTGATGATGATGACGATGACAACAAAGGAAATTATTATTCCAACTATGAAAAGGCAGATATGTCTATCTTTTGTTTATGAATCTTCTCGCAAGGAAAATCAGAAAGATATTTCCAAGTGGATGGCGAGGATCGGTCTGCCTTCTAATATACCTGTGTCCTCTGGATGGGATGGCAGATACTCATCTGAAGAATATTCATGAATGTTAAGAAAGAAGTATCATTCCTTGCAAATGGAGGAGCCTTCAGCTAGAGAGTCTGGCTATTTTTGTTAAAACCATTTTCAAGTTGACACAATCTTGAGAAAAAAAGAAATTTCATCCATCTCTAGCTTGGAGACCTGAATGAGCCACGATCACTGGGCAGTTTTGTTGGCAGAGAGATGATAGTCAAGGGTGTTTGGTGATCCAATTAAACCAGTAGTTTGCTTCATGTACCAACTTTCTAAACTTATTTGTTAACCCATCCATTATAGCATTTTATAATTTGATTATTCACTATATTTGCTTCTGCATTTGTTCCCTATAAACTTCACAATCTTCACAACTTTAGTACCTCCTGCACTCTGTTGTGACATTGCCTTCATAGTAGTCTATATCTCCACCGGCTGTAAAATTACACCTCAGCCCCTTCCTCGTAGCAACATTGTCATACCTATCATGTATCATACATTGCAGCATTACGATGTTTTTGCTATTGCATCCCTACTTCTTTATCATCTTCCTAACAGCAACAGTGTGTTTTCTCAGCTTTACTGAAAAGCATACCTGCTGTAACACATCCCCATATTTTTTGCAAATTATCCAATTACCAGTGCCCATAGTTTCAACCTCACTACTGTTGTACTCACACAACACCCTCTTCTCTGCTACATTATCCCGTTATGACTTCCAGCTCATCCCTATACACAATACATCACCCCACTTCACTGCATGTCACCAAATTCCTTACAGCATATCAATCCATCACCTTCCATCAATCCTTTTCACTCTTGTTAATTTCTGCAGCAACCTCCCCAACCTCCACTTTCACCTCTTGTATACCTGTTAGTGTGAATTGCACTTCATTTGTTTACCCTCACACCCATTACCAGCCCCGCTATTACTGTAGCACAGTCACCCTCTGTTGTATATTCTTCCAACATCTACTTACATTCCCAATGCCACTTACTCACATTGCTGCCAGCACTGCAAAGTTATGCAAGAATCCTTAAAGCAACATACCCAACTCCCTCTTCTTGTTATCACGGTGCTCCCACCAACACACATAATATGCTGACCACTGCCTCTAGGCATCATCAAATACAAGTGTTACCTTTTCATTTAGATGATATGTATATATATATATATATATATATATATATATATATATATATATATATATATATATATGAATTCTAATTAATTTAGGATATCATTCACCTATTTCAAACATCTACTTTTCACCATCACTTTAAGATATTGCGTATATATTCTGATATTTACTCCTCATTAGCCAAAAAACATCAATTCAATGTATATTTTGTCATTGGCATTGCATTTTTCATTATTGTAAAATATATGCATGAGCATTTTATTAGTTGCGTTCTAGGTTCAATGTGATATTTTGCAAGTTTCTATATACATCCTTCATCTTGTGCTAACCTAAATTTTTGCAGGAAATGTATAGAAAATGTTATTTCCTTTCTCAGTTTAGAAATTGTGACTTTAATGTCAGAAATGTAATGGTTAGATTATAATGAGAAGTTTACTTTCCTTGCACTAGATTAGAATGTATGAGCATATACATTTTCTAGAAATGCTTGTTTTCATATCATTTTCTTCTTTTATTTCAAAAATTCACGGATGGGAACACGAATGACACATGCATCATTCTAATAAATGGTGATTAAATCCTAAGTTTACGATTTACATCAATGGCCATAGTCAAGGTGTGAACAAAACTTAGGATTTTCATCTTTTATGGAATAACACTGAATCCACACTAGATCTCTCTTCAAAAATCATCATATTTTTAAATATTTTCTTCTTTTATCAGAGTTTAACTTGAAGTTAACTCAAAGTATATATCAATGGCCATAGTTAGGATATATTGAGAGTTAATTTCATTTTAAACTCTATAAAGGCACCAAAATATGTTTTATTCTTCACCTGAATTTAAATATAGATTATTATATAATACATTTTATGGCCATAGTCAGAAATGTATTATATCTTCAATCTTATTTTTATTCATTTAAAGAATGAAATATGCTTTTGAGTATCTGATTTTCAAAATTCTTTAATTCATTCATCATTTAGGATAGAATTATATCATATTTTCAAAATTCCTTTTTAAAAAATCCTAGTGATTTTGAGTATTTTCTTCACTTCTCAAAACAATGTTCAATTCTTGTAAATTCTGATTCATCTTTTCATTCTCAATTCTATCTCATTTTCAATCTCAAAGTCCAATTTGACTTTGAGATTTCAAATTCGTTTCTGTATTCAAAATTTAAATTCCAATCAAATTTCAAAGTTCAAATCAACTTTGAAATTCCAAATTCATTTTCAAAATTCTATTTCAAATTCAAATTCAACATTTTAGATCAAAGTTCAATTTAACCTTGAAATTTCTAGATTAATCTCCTGATTCAAGCTTCATTCTCTATCCTTCCTTTCAAATTTCAAAAGTTAATTTAAGACCTCTCAGATCCAATTCTAGGCTTCATCTGGACCTATGAAATCCAATCCCATCCTCAAAATTCCATGGGGATTTCTCAAATACACTTTAGACTCAATATGGATTCTCAAATTCAATTCCGAATTTCTCAAAATCTGATTTTCCACTTTCAAATTCAACTTGGATGTTTTAAAGATCCAAATCCAAATTCAATTAAGATCTAAAAACCCAAAATCTAGACTCCCGATCCAACTTCATTTATGTTTCTAGATTCCAAATTCAACTTCATCTTGAATTCCAGACTTCGAATCCAATTTCATTTAGGATTCCCACTGAGGATTCCAGACTTCGGATCCAACTCCATTTAGGATTCTAGATTCCGGATTCAACTTCATCTTGGATTCCAAACTTCGAATCCAATTCCATTCCAGATTCCAGATTCAATTCCATCTTGGATTTCAGACTTCGGATCCAATGCCATTTAGGACCCCAGAATTCGGATTCAAATCTATCTTGAAATGCAAATCTAAAAATTCATTCTGAATTCAAACTTTAAATCTAGAATTCCACTCTATTTTTCAAAATTCCATCTTGACTCTCAATTCTAGATCCATTTTGAAGTCCATATTCGACTTTCAATTCTTATCTTCTAAACTTCCTTCTTCAAATTCAGGTTCATCTCAATCTTTGATTATTTCAAAACTCAAGATCTATTCTAAATCTTAAGTTAAAAAAAATCTAAAACTTCTCTAAATCTGTCTTCAACCTTCAAAAACCCTTTCTTCATCATATTCTTCATAATTTCAAAATCACTTGGATAAAATTTCTAAATTCTTCTCAAAAGAGCATACATCTTTTGCATCTACACAAGCCTGATTCTTTGTGCATTTTTTTAGACTTAAAATAAATTCTTAGACAATATTAAGGCAAAGCAAAAAGGCATAAATTTGATCCTTGGTTCGATTACCCCTGGTAAAGGCGCCAAGAACGATCGAACCTCGTACCGATGAGCGAGCCTCATCTCCCTTTTTCCCGCAAATATTTCAAAACGGAGGTGAGTAGTCTTTTAAATCTTTTCAAAATTAAGGTCAAGTGATACCTTTGCAAAAGAGTTTCTCTCTATCTTCTTTTATTTTCTCTTCTCTCTTCTTTTTTGTCTTTTATTTTCCCCTTCAAAAAGGGAAATAGATGCTAGAAAGGAAAAGAGAAAGGAAGAGAGAGGAATACAAGAGGAAAAATTTTGCGAGGATCACAGTGCGGTCACCTATAAACCCTTTATGGAATTGGATCCTCCTACTTTTAAGGGTAAGACAGACCCTAAAGCTGCCGAGTCATGGATACGCGAGATAGAACATATTTTTTATGTTCTCGATGTTCCAGAGGAGCAGAAAGTGAATTTTGGTACCTATCGTTTGAAGGACCACACTGAGAAGTGGTGGGACACGATCCCTATGGTTAAATTCAAAAATGGAAATGTTACGTAGGTGTGAACACCCCAAAAATTTCAAAATATTGTAAATATTCCCTTTTTGCCTCTGACCCCATTTTTCCGAGCAATCAAGTCATTTTTAAATCTAAATTCTAGTTATTTCTTAGAATTTATTGAAATTAAATTTATTTTTATACATCTGACTCAGTTTTGGATCTGGATCCATTGCCAAAATTCAAATCTGAGCCCCGTTGTCCAATTTTTTAAATTAAAATTACAAAATTACCAAAAATAGTTTTTGGAATAGCTCGGACAAGTCCATCCAGTATCCATTGGGATTCATTATTTGATATTCCTCGGTTCGAGGATAAAAACTCAAAAATCTTCTAAAAATTTTGAATCCAAAACCCATTTTCTGAAGAAATTTCTCCAAGATAACCTCAAATTCTTGGAAAAACCCTCTTTTGTAAATATTTTTCAAAAATACAAAAAAAATAGTTTTAAATCTTTGTTTTTTTCGTAAAATTTTAGGGTTTTATTCCAAAAATACCAAAAAAATATAGAAAATGAAGAAAAGAACAAAAAAATGAAAAATACAAAGAAAGAAAAAATAGTTTTAAAGACCTCCTTTTGAAAAAAAAAACATTTTTTAAACTAAAAACCATTTTTTAGAAAAAAAAAACTTTTGAAAAAGAGCCGCCATTTTGAAAATTCTCTAAAAATGGGGTCACGCCCTTTGGTAAAAAGCTTTCAACAAGAATTTTTTTTTTTTTAGGGTTTCAGAAACCCTCTCTCGCTAACCTCCTCTCCATTAGCCACACTCTCCTCTTCCAGAAGGATCTTCCCCAACGGCCTCGCAGGCCTTACCCCATCGCCAACCCTTCGATCATGCTCATTCACCCCAGTCCGTCGATGCCAAACCATTATTCCTCTTCCAGACCCTTCCAACCTTTCTTTAAAATGGGCGTAGGATGAACGAGACAGGGGAGGCTATTCAGATCATCGATCTTTTTTAAGGGACATCCATCTTCCACTACTCACCTCATCTATCTCACTTCTAGCGCCATCCCATTTTTTTCTCAGTTTTCTTTCTGATCGACGGGAAAGCCTTCCTTTCCTCCAGCATCTACATAAGCAAACTGCAGAGACCCCTTCAGAAAAACCGACAGCATAGTGAAGCAAGCCTACTTCTTTTTTTTCTGGTTGACCGAAGGAATCCTTCATCTCCAACTTCCTGAAGAACTCCAACTGACCCCTACAGAAATTTGGTAAAAACCTCTTTCTCCCCTTTTGTTTTGTTGCTCTCTTTTATCTTGTTTTCGGATTTTTTTTTATCGAAGCACCCACACAGCGTTGATCTTGCAAATAGCAAGTATCGATCTATGTAAAAGGTGCAAAATCAAAGGGAACAAATGGTTCCTACAATTTTCTCCCATTTTTATAAATTTCGCATCCAAATGCTTTATACTTATGTTACCATTTTATGATTATGCTCTGTAATTTTTTTCTTTCTCATGTCCTTACATTCCTCTTACTTTCTTTTGCAACTTATACAAGTCTTATAAGCCTAAATCGCTGTTTATATTGCTTCTTTGTCCATTATTGCCATTTGAGCAAACAATAGGTCTGTAGATTCGCTAATTTCGGATCTGTGTGTGTTTAGGTATTCTTCTAGTTACCGAAATCGTTTCCATGATTTTATTAGTTGATTTGGCCCTGGTCAAGGTATCATTCAGAAAATTATGCGTCGATTCCCCTTTTAGAACTCCCTCTGGATTAATTTCTGATGCTTGCATTCATAGTCTCATGTCCCATTTTCTCACTGTTTCAATCTGCATCATTTCAGCATCCCTTTTGGGTCTTGAGCCATATTTGTTATGTAATTTCTGTTGTGTTTATATGCGGCTCCTTGATTGAGTTCTCTCCCATTTTCTTCTTCCTGTATCTCAGTCTAGATCCCATGTATATCGATATTTGCATCTAAGCCCCCCTGTGTATTCACCTGTTAAATGTGTGCTCTATCGCAAATGCCGTCGAGAAAATGGATTGGATGTCGAAGGCTCATAAATGAACCATCGAGAAAAGCCTGAGGAATTTAAGAAGACATTGAAGATAACAAAAAAAAATCACTGCATTGTTTAATAGACCATTATATCAGTTTTTCACAGTTTTTATGGTAGTTCGACTGGATATGTGTGATGGACTATTGACGTTCCATCACATGTTCCATGCAAATTCATGGATAGCGATCATGCTTATCTATCGCAGCAAGATGAGATGCCCGTGATGGTAAGGGTAAAAAGTTCTTTGAGCTAGGGAATCCAGATAAAAGTGTACAGGAAATATATGGATGATAACACTGTTTTTTTTTAGTATCTGCAAATCTGTAATGATAAATAGTTTTCATCGGCTCTGTTCATTTTGTCTTGGAAGAAAAAGTCATTGCTGCCATGGCATATGCTGGAGATGCCTATCTAGGGGATCGGAGGAGAAGGGAGGAAATTCCTATAACATTTTCGTTTTGCAGGAAATTAAGTGTGCTACATCAGTTTCTGCTAGTGAAACATGCTTACAGGTTATTTTTTTTTCCTGCTTTTGTCTTCAAGGGTAAGTATTAACTGTAGTCATTTGTATATTTCAAGGAAATAACATACTCTCCAGTACTGATGATAAATTTTTTTTATGAGTGACAATATTATAATCCTTGCATTCACAAGAACATCTCATTAGTCGGTCAGTCTTAGTTAATGCAACTGATTTTGCCATCAATTCATTCCCAGCAATTCCAATATCTGCAACCTGTGGGAATTTCTGCAGCTTTAACTAGTTGTTGCTCAAACAGGCATGTAGATCAAATACATTAGTATATCTGCAAAAATTTTATGGTTATAGGTTGGTTTGTGCTGATGCATCTTGATTTACAAATTTACATATGCTAGTTTTTTTTGGGGGGGGTATTCTACAACTATGCTCATATGCTAGTTAATTTCACCTATTTATCCCCTTTGCCGATTCAATCATATATGTTGTTTCCTTGTATGATGTTTTTACATATCAGTGACTCACAAGTGGTATACTTTAGTTGAAGTCTCACACTGATAAATACAGTAGCTGCCATATTCTTCTGTTTATCTTATGCATTTCAAGTAGAAAATTTCTTTATTTACTTCCCTATACAGCTACCACCCTGCACAGCGGTTCATGAATCATTATACTTCTCATTTCGTATATGTCAATGTCTCGCGTGGCTGTTGTATGGAATTCCAGTCAGCTGTATCTTGACTAAAAGCATTGTCTACTAAGGTTTTGTTATCGTCGCGAAATTTTTCCCCGTCTTCCCCTTCCTTGCGGAAGAGAGAGAGGGAAACGCTTTCGCGATTCAAACTTGACCGGATTTTGGAAATTGTTTTGAAATACTCGCCTCCATTTTAAAATTGCAGGAAAATCCATGGGATGGGGCTCGACCTGTCGGTACGAGGTTCGACCGTTCCTGCCGCCTTTAACAGGGGTAATCGAACCAAGGACCAAAATTGTGTTTGACTTAGTTAAATCATCAAAATCATGTTCTATCCTAAATGCATAGAGAATTCAGTCATGTGCTATGAGACTTTGTAAAATATAAGTTGGAAAACTATGATGTATGCTTGGAAAACCTTTGGAATTGAAAGATGTTTCTCAGGGAAAAAGATGGAAATTGATTTCTCAGAAAACTCTGATGAAAAGATTTGAAATCTTGAGAAAGTTTATAAAGACTTGGGAAAATCATGAATGGTTGAAAATCCTGGGAAAATAGAAGTGATTCTTGAGAAAAGGGTGAACCTTTGAAAAGGGAAACACTTCTTAGGAAAACTTGGACTTTGAGAGTTTTCTTAGGAAAATGATGGAAATTCATTGGAAAGCCCTTGTGGAAGAGGAAAATTGAAACTTGGGAAGTTGAAAACCTGAGAATTTTAACCTTGAAATACTTGGAAATCGATTTTGACTTTGAGAAAGGCGAGAGACTTCTCTTGAAAATCTTGGGAAAATGACCTTTTCCCATGGAAAACTGTGGAAAAACTTGACTTGAGAAAACCGATTTTGAAAAAATCTTAGAGTTTCTTGAGAAATCAATTTCTTGAGAATGAAATTTTCTTAAGAAAATCATAAGAAAACCAATGATTTCATGATGCAAGTGATATGAATGAAAGAATGCACTTTGAAAGGTTTTCTAAGAAATTTGTTGGAAAATGTGCATTAAGTCAAAATAAATCCTTCACATATTCTGATTGTGGCCATGAATATGTTCCGAGTTTAATTGATTTAATGCACAAGATTTTGAAAACATCGGAAATATGATGTGCATTTTCAAGATAGCCTAAGAGTGTAGGCTCAATGTGACTAGTAGGAAGATGATGGATCTGGGTCTCGTCCATATTCCGACTAGGGCCGTAAATATGGATTCCACCGAGTCCATCAACTCCCTAAGAGTTGGTGCACGTGCCATTCGTGAACATCCATAGTGCTTTTGGAATAAAATGCATGAATCATAGAAACAGGATATTGCATAAATTTAAACTATATGATATGCATCCTAGTCTAAGCAGGAAATTAAATCTCTTATTCCAAAATTTACATTATTACATCACTAAATAAATGAAATTGTGGACTTCAGCTCCTTCTTTTGAATGTCTCTGCCAAACTTGAAATAAGGTTAGCTCAAATATGTGGGTTTTTCCAAGATTTTCCAATAATATTATGAAATTATTGGATTTAAATGGATATAAACCCTATTCTCATGCTTCCTTGATATTTGAAATAATGAAAATGCAAGAAATTCAGTGAAAAATAGTTTGAAATTCGAAATGGTGGTCAAAATGACCAAAATACCCTTAATTATAAAGTCATACCTTTAAAATCAGGTTTTTTTTTTAAGGAAAACTTGGTAAAATTGAGATTTTGAAATTCAAATTGAATCAAATGATGATGAAATGCATGATGAGGCATAATGACATGCTGCTAAACACATTAGGACTGTAAAATCAGAATTTGACATTTTGCAATTTATCCAAAATAACGAATTTCGCTTGTTTTTCGCTTGGATCCGGGTCCTACGGGACCCTGTTTTGATAGTATGGTTAAACCGAACCTCAAATGGATTCCAAATTACACCAAATTCGGTATGAAGCATTTACCTACTCTGATAAACAGCCTAGAATACTAAAGTTCACGAAATGAAATGATTTAAATGCTAAAATTTGAAGAAAATCCTAAAAATGGTGGATTTCGCCTACGGATCCGAACCAAATGCACTGCTTGATATGATAATGCAAGATTTACAGCATGAAAACTTCTGATATTTTGCAGACTGATAAAGGACCAGAAATGAAACATTTTTGGTTTTTAAAGTCTTGGGATTTGAGCCATGGTGAGTTCGGTAACATGGATTTGGTTCTGACAGAGGTAAAAATCGACCTAATCTAACATAAAATGCTAAACAAATAGAAAACGGCCATGCAAATTTTTGATAATTAACAGAGCTACTCTCGACACCTACATGGACAACTTTCATGTTTGTGACGTTGGCATTTGATCAACATAAACATTGATAAAAATATAACTTTGTAATCCTAAATTGACAGAACAGACAAATGTAACAAAACAGAGGACTGACAAGAAAAATCCGAAGAAGGTATCAACACTATTTTTAAAATCACAGGATTTCATATGCAAATAGAGGACACCTTGGACATAACTTTCACTTTCTACAGTTTTGGATTTGGACAACACACAAAGAGAAACCATCGACCTAAGTCGATCCAAAGTCTCAGAGGCCCAAATCAGGCTCTGACACTTGTCCCGAACTCTCGGATTTTTGTCAGACACTAAAAAAAATTAGAAACATCTGAGAAAATCATGTTAAAAACTAGACATTTTCCCTAGTTCATAACATCTTTCGTATTGAAAATCGGATCTCCCATGAGGGATATCTTGATTTTACAAGTCGGCAAATAATTTTTAAAATGCATCCCGGGTAACAAAACCCGACTTGCCATTTTGAATGTTTACTGCAGTAAAAAAATTCAAATGCTTTTGAGTTTTTGGCACAATTCTAAAGATACCTAAGGGCGCATTCCGTGATTTTTTTGGGATTTTTAATAAAAAATAAATGCATGAAATGATGTATGGACTGACTGACAAAAACAGAGAACTACTGAAAATGAGCAGAATTGAAATAAATGCTAAATTAATCCTAATTAATTCATGAAATGTACTAAATTAATAAAATAAAATGCAAATTAAATCTAGCTAAATGCATGAATGCTAAAAATCATCAAGGAAGCATAATCATGTATTTTTATATATGTCGTTTTATGAGAATAGCTCAATCCATCTCTCGGATGAGCTCTTTCTTCAAACGACTCCCGAATCGAATTATGAAATCAAATCAAGAGGAAAAGAGGTGCACCTTGCTTTGTTAGGCAGTGTAGAAGCTCTTGAAAGGGGCGGCTATCACGAGCTTCGTTCATCCTTCGCTCCGGGCTTCGGATGGTTCACCAAAATCGACCCACTATACCTTCTTCACTAAGCCAAAGGGGGCGTGAATTCCAAAGTGCAAAAATCAGATTCTCAAGAAGGCTAGGTCGAATTTTCAAATTCACAAGAGTTCTCAAAAGATGGTCCCTTCTAGGCTGGGTATGGAGCCTTGTTTTTATAGATTTTTCTGAAAAAATTGAATTTCAAACAGGCTCAATCTGAGCCCTCCATGTGGCGCCATCTCAGGGGGTGCTATCTGGGGGTTTGAAATTCGAATTTGGCTTTTGCAAGGAGCCCTCAGGTGGCGCCACCTCATGGTGTGCTACTTTTATTAAAAATAAAATAAAATAAAATTTGAAGCCAAGTGGGACTCTAGATTGGCGCCACCTCAAAAGGTGATTTGAGGTGTAAAGCTAGAAACAATAGGAGCATGCCATGTGGCGCCACCTCTAGAGGCTCTTGACATGTGTCAGAAGGACAGGAGTGGAGGAAGCAGGCTGTGCCACCTCAGAGGAATTCAAATTCTACTTTTCTGCAGGAAAGGAGAGGCTGACATGTGGCATTTCCTCAGAGTGGCTCCTACGATGCCATGTGGCAGGAGAACATGAATGGAGGAAGCAAAATGCGCCACCTCAGAGGGGCTTTTCTACTTTTTCTGATGCAGGGAGGTCTGGACATGTGGCAGACAAGTGTCAACTGTCTGGTGAGGCCTTCTCAAATGGCGCCACCTCATAGGAGAATTTGAATTTCAAATGGAGGTTGGCCCTGGAGGAATGGAGGGTGGACATGTGGCGCCACCTCAGGGTGGCTCCTACAATGCCATGTGGCAAGGGGGAGGAAAAGGGACACGTGGCACCATCTCACACAAAATAGAAAAGGTGAAGTTCAGGATTTGCGCCACCTAGCCTGGAGTTTGAATATTTGAATTCTAGCTTTCTCTGAAGGAGGCAGAAGGTGACATGTGTCCTCTACTTTTTCTAAGAAGAGCAGAGAATGACATGTGTCAGTCTGCTTTTTCTGAGAAGATCAGAGAATGACACATGGCATTTGCTTTTTCTGAGGAAATGAGAGATTGACATGTGTCCTCTGCAGGAGACACTCCCCAAATGGAGCCACCTCAGAGGAGACAAGCCTACTTTTCTAGAGGAAGCTGGGAGTGACACGTGTCTCCTACTTTTCTGAGAAAGGTAGGGAGAGACATGTGTCAGGCTACTTTTTCTGAAGGAGGGAGAGGTTGACATGTGTCCTCTGCAGGAGACACACTTTAAGTGGCGCCACCTTAGAGGAGACAAGCCTCCACTTTTTCTAGACAGGACAACCTATGACACTTGGCATCTCCTGGTGTTCCTTTGAAATGACACATGGCGCATGATAGGATACTAACACATGGCAGATAAATGGGATGACATGTGGCGGCTTCTTAAGGTAGCCCCACACTGACACTTGGCATGGAAATGGGAGGAGAGAGAAAAGACAAGTGGCGCCAATCCATAGGACAAGGCTCCTATATTTTTGGGTTTTTCAAAAGAAAAGCTTGTGTGACACCACCTCAGTGTGGGTCCCACATTGCTTCTTTATTGAAATAAGGATAAAACAACTTCTTTTTGGAATTTTCATAAAATCTGGACTAATTAGTAAAACAGGAATTTTTGGAAAGAGTTGGCCCCTGTAGGGCGATTTTGTAAAAGGAAGATATTTGAAATAGCTAACAAAAAGGCAAAATCTGAGTTGAAGTGGCTGAAATCCATATTAAAAACTATCCAAATTATTTTTCTGAGGAAATATTTGTGAAATTCAGAGTCCTCGGGGTAAAATGGGAAGAATTGATAATTTTGAAGACCCAGGGTTTTGAAATCGATTTTAAAAATAGTTGAAATTCTAATCTGGATTGAAAATTTTGAAATCAAGAGTTTTGGACCTCGAAATGACATGCTGTGCAGTGCAATGATATGAGATGCTCATGCCATGATATGCAATGTCATGTCTTATGCAATATGATCTTGAACCAAGGTTTGGAGATTCCTGTCTTCTGTCAGGAATAAAATTTTGAACATCTGAGCTAAAAATAGAGAAATTTTGGGAGTTGCAGATGAAATTTAGACTTTTGCAAGGTCCAGGCTCAAAAAATGACCATTTTGCCCTCCGGCGATTTCAAAGGTTGAATGATGATGCTTGGTGGAAATGTCGGGGAGGTGAGTGAAAATTTGGGGTGTTTACAGATGCCCCTCTTTGCTACTAAGCCGGCGTATGGCCGAGCTTAGTGGCAAAGAAAAACACACCAAATTTGGGCTATATATAAAAAAATGCCCCAGTTAGAAGGATCTGACTAGGTATGAAGAAATTAGCCCGAGGAAGATGGTAGATATGAAGCGAAGAATGGAGAGAAAAGACTCACTCTGTGAGAGTGAAATTCAGGTTTTATGCCCTTAATCTGGATGGGACAGAAATACCTCGTATGGAACGAAGCTCAGGTTTGGCCCTTAACCTGATTGGGGATGGAATATCTCATAACATGAGACTCAGGTTTGTACCCTTAACCTGATCGGGCGGAAAATGAAATACCTCTTTGGATGAGGCTCAGGTTTGTACCCTTATCCTGGTCGGGTGGAAAATGGAATACCTCTTTGATCGAGGCTCAGGTTTGTACCCTTATCCTGATCGGGCGGAAGATGAAATACCTCATCGAAGGAGGCTCAGGTTTATACCCTTATCCTGATCGGGCGGAAAATGAATGGAATCCTCGAAGGAAGAGACCGTGATGGAACCTTCGGATTTTGCACAGTAAATCCGACAGGGGTTTTGCAAAAGGAAGGAAAATGGGGTCCCTAAAGCTTGAAAAGGGATTGATTTTGGGCGCCTCATTGCTAAGACTAAATAGCTTTTGAAATTGCCTTTTGCGAGAAATGATTGGTGGTTCGACCTCGAACCGAAATGGGACTGTCTTTGGTGGGACAGTGGGGACATAGGAAAGTGTGCAATCTGAGAGTTCATGCTCTCAAAGAAGGGAAGGAATCAAGTCCTTAAGAGGGATTTAAAATTGGTGTCTGGATGCATCGAAAACGAACATCAAGCTCTCACTTCACGTCAGGATAGCTAGAAAATATTATCAAAATGTTGTTGATTCAAAGTTTTTGAAAATGTTGCACATTGCTGCAAAGATATTCTTTCTTTTCTACCCAAAGCATTACCTCCAAACAAGGTTCACTTTGTAGAATCGAGATTGGAAACCCAAATTACTTGCAATTGACCTTCTTCAAGGAAGCTATCAATTTTCTTGATATGAGCAGGAAAGAAAATTTGATATTATGAAAGCAATTGATGAAAGAGTATTGATAATAGAATTGCGCAAGATTAAAGAGAATTCTTGATAGATTTGGCAGTTTAATATCCTGGGAGCTTCTCTCATGATAATCTTTCTGCACTCTTTTGGCTCTCTGGTGTTTTGCTACATTCTCCTACATTTTGGAGATGTTCTGACTCTTTTTTTTTTCTCTTTCTTTTTTCTCTCTTTCTCTCTTTTGGGAGGGTACGTCACAAGTTCCTTCAACTTGGAGATGTTTCGATCCTTCTTTGCTCAGGGGTCATGTGGATGATATTGGCTCATTGGCTGGGGATTTTTGAAGGATAGCTGAAATTAAACATCTTTTAGGGATTGTCGGGAGGTTCATCGCATCTGCCTTCATCTCGACAGTGCTCTGGACTTTCCTTGGAAGGATTCGCCACAAACTCCGCCATCTTGGAGATGTTTCGAATCTTCTTTGGCCCTGGGGGTCTATTCGCCTAATTTGCCTTCATCTTGACGACAGGTGAGAGATCCATTTTGCAGATATTTAATTGCAGCTTAGGTGATTCTGAGGAGACAGGGCTTGGGTAAGTGCTCTCTTTTCTAGCGCTCAGGATATTTCCACTGCCTCATTTTACAAGAATAGCCTTTAAAGATGCGCCATTGACTGCGATCAATATCGATCATCTACGGCTTTGCAAAAACATTGAATCTTCTTTTCTGGCCATATCGAGGATTTATCCTTCATCCTTTTTGTTGGCCAATAGAAAGAATTTGAATTCTGAATCTCTTTTCGCAAAAGCTTCACTTTTTTGGGAGTAATGCTTAAGGTAAACTGAGGTAAAGATTTATGCAATAAAATTTTGAAATCAACAATTAATTGATTGACAAATTGATAAATTTTTCTTGAAATCCTTGGTGAAAGAGAGCATTTAACATCTGGCTTAACACATCCGTGACGAAAATTGAGTCCTGAAAAGACTCAGTAAAAGATCAATTCGACAGTTGAGTCTTGTTTTGACTTACCAGCTCGAAAGCAGGATTTTATCGAAGTACCAGCTCGAAAGCAGGATTTTATTTGTTTGACCAGCTCGAAAGCAGGATTTTTGGAAGTACTAGCTTGAAAGCAGGATTTTGATAGAAGTATCAGCTTGAAAGCGAGATTTTTGGGAATACCAGCTCGAAAGCAGGATTTTTGGGAATACCAGCTCGAAAGCAGAATTTGGATTGTTCGACCAGCTCGAAAGCAGGATTTGTCGACCGACCAGCTTGAAAGCAGGATTTTTGGGAATACCAGCTCGAAAGCAGGATTTGGATTGTTCGACCAGCTCGAAAGCAGGATTTATTGACCGACCAGCTCGAAAGCAGGATTTGGATTGAAGGACCGGCTCGAAAACAGGATTTGGATTGTTCGACCAGCTCGAAAGCAGGATTTGTTGACCGACCAGCTCGAAAGCAGGATTTGGGTTGACCGACCAGCTCAAAAGCAGAATTTGTTGACCGACCAGCTAGAAAGCAGGATTTGAGTTGACCGACCAGCTCGAAAGCAGGATTTGTTGACCGACCAGCTAGAAAGCAGGATTTGGGTTGACCGACCAGCTCAAAAGCAGGATTTGTTGACCGACCAGCTAGAAAGCAGGATTTGGGTTGACCAACCAGCTCAAAAGCAGGATTTGTTGACCGACCAGCTAGAAAGCAGGATTTGGGTTGACCGACCAGCTCAAAAGCAGGATTTGTTGACCAACCAGCTAGAAAGCAGGATTTGGGTTGACCGACCAGCTCGAAAGCAGGATTTGTTGCCCGACCAGCTCGAAAGCAGGATTTTGATTGAAAATGATTGTCATTGATAGAGATGTGACCCGAAGGTTTGAAAATGATAGATATTTGATGAATTTGTAACCCGAAGGCGGGAAAATGACTGATGTTGGCAAGATTGTAACCCGAAGGCTTGAATTGAGAATCTGATAAAGTGGGTGGTCCAGAGGTTGAAATTGGAAATTGTGTGACCCGAAGGTCGAATAGAGAATTGGGTAACCCAAAGGTCAAAATTAGAAATTTAGAATTGGAAATTATAAATTATAAATTGAAAATTGAAAATTGAAAATTGAAAATTGAAAATTGGCTGTTAGAAATTTGGAAATTGGGAATTTGGAAATTGAAAATTGGATGTTGGAAATTGGGAATTGGATGTTGAAAATTGGATGTTGGAAATTGGGTGCAGAATAAATGCAAATGGAATGCAAATGCACATGACAATGCAAATGAAGTACAAATGGGTGCATATATATGCAAAATGAGAGATTGGTTTATCCTGCTTGCATACAGGATGTTTTGAAGTAAAGATAAATTTTCACAAAAAAAAAATGCCCCAGTGTAACTAGGGAGGAAAATTTTGCATAAAAGAAGGATAATTGGTGAATAAGGCAACAAGCTCCTTGACTGATAGGCGTCCTCAAGATCATTCCTCACAAGAGAGACATTGTGAAAAGGAAGGATAAGCAAATAAGATGGTGCCAAGCTATTGAAAAAAATTCGATGACTTTATTGATGCTTAAAAATCAAGGAAAGAAAATGGGATTATATTTTTTTGATAAGCAAGAGGAGAAATGGAAAAGTGTCGGCATGGTCATCTTCTGGAATGATTGTAAAAAAAAAAATCTTAGTCGGGATGACTAGTCCTCCTTTTCGTCTTCAACGAGGAGCTCTTGTCAATGCAGTCTTTAACAATGTTCTTAAGGACGAAACAATGCTCGGTATCATGACCCATTGTCCGATGAAACTTGCAGAACTGATCTTTAAACCTTCCCATGGTCACAGAAGGATCTGCTATCTTGGGGAGTCTAACCATCCCTTTGGCGATCATATATTCCAGAACTTGCTCGAGCGGTTGTTCTAAGGGAGTAAAATTGCGGTCGTATCCCCAACCATCATGCTTTGGCCTCCCCTGGGGCCTTAATTCTAGTTGGATGCTCGCGGGAGAGCTGTCATTCTGCTTGTTGATTCTGTTTTCTTGTCCTGTATGATCATCTTTGCTGGAATTTAGACTCCCTGACCCGCCGGTGTGGTTCTTTCTGCCACCCCTTTTGCTTTTGCCATTGTTGTTGCCAGGGGCATTCACGGAGAAAGTGAAGTTTGACTTCTTCTTGATATCTGAATTGCTCTTTGAGAGTGTGAGGCTCTCATATACTCCATTTTCTATTCCCATCTCGAGCCATTCAGCTCGTTCTATCAATTCAATAAAAGATCATGCTGGGGAGGTAGAGATCAGGCCTCTCAAAGGTTGGGAGAAATTATTCAGGATGACCGACAATGCGTGTCCTTCTGATATTGGGTCCTTCATTTTGTTGCAGGTCTCTCTCCATCTGCGAATGAAGTCTCTGGCTTTTTCACTATCTCCCTGCTTCAGATTACAGAGGTGATTTAACGTTGGTAGCGCTTCAGCATTGAACAGAAATCGCTCGATAAATAGATTAACCATTTTATCGAATTCTCGCAGCTCAATTGGATTGATATGCTCGGAGTACCACTTGGCGGCAGTGCCTTCTAGGCTACGAGGAAAACAGAGAAATAGGGCCCTATTGTCTCTCTTGAATTTGAAGCACTCGGCGAAGAACATGGCGAGATGGGCTTTCGGGTCGCCGGAACCATCGAACTTGATGAATTTACGGGGAAGGTTCTCTAGATCTTCATCTCCTTCTAAGCCATCATAAAAATCCTCGCTGGTGAAGACTTTCTTTTCCTTGTCGCGGGCTTGCAGATCTTTAACCACTTTGGCCATTTCCCTGATCTGTGTCTGCAAAAGTTTTTCTGCAACTTGACCTTTTGATTTGTGACTCCTCCTTTGTTCTCGGCTATGTTTCTGAAATGCTGGAGGCACTTCATATTCTTCATCGGTGTCTTCCTCTGATTCTGATTCATCTGAAATTTCTTCTGGCTGAACTTGCTTCTTGGAGGTCATCTTATCATTGTGCCCATGAAACTTCTCTCTGAATGGGTTCTTCTCTGCACTGGTCCCAGCCTATTCACTCATCATTTTGGTCATCATTTTCTGGAACATGGTATACATCTGCGGGTCTATGCCATCCTCCCCTTGCTGCTGCTCTTGACTCCTCTCGGATCGCGGGGAGCCCATCTCTTCTTTTGAGGCCGAGTACTGTGGTGATGTGGTTCTTCTTCCTGACCTTGTTCGAACCATCAAATGTTGTGGATGCTCTCTGCAGGATGAAGTCTTGATTAGACTCTGAGGGAATTTTGGATTGGTTGGAAAATGATTATTGACGATATGGTAGACAATTGGAAGAATATCCCATTGCTAGGGATGGAGTCGTCGCTGAAGTTACAACAATTGTGTTGTCATTCTTTGTAAGAGAAATAACAACGGAAAATGTGCCTTGTTACCTAGGCGAGGTCGTCAACCACGAGGAAAAACACCATTTTGAAGGAAAGAGATATCTCTTGAAAAAAAACAATCCGCAAACGGATTTAGAATAAGGAGAAGGCAAATGGGTAAACAATTTTCACCGCAATAATCAAGGTATACACGAGGAAAATAAGGTGAAGAATTTTTTGCAAATAGACAAAAGAATTGAAAATCCAATGAGAGAAAACCTATGATTTTGAAAAATTGCAGGCAGGATGAAAATGCAGCTGGAAATCCGAGATCCAGTAGAAGGGAAGAGTGAAAAATCACCTGGAGTTTTGAAAGAAATTGGATATTTGGAAAAATTTTCCAGGGTTTGAGAAAATAAAGGGAAAGGATGAAAATATGGGTATTTGAAAATATTTTAGGAAAAATATAGGAAAAATAGAGGTAATATAAGAACAATCACATCCTGCACAAACATTTATGCACATACAACACTCCCTAAAAGGCTGACTCTAGATGCATCATTTTGAAAACAGTTGTAGGACCTTAATCCTAACTCTAGGTTCAAATCATCTTTGTCCAATCTAGTTATGCCGATATACCCGAATCGAAATCTAAGGTACGTGGCATAGAGTTTCAACTCCGGTTCTAAGGTAAGGTTTTCCAACATCCTTGAGCGCCTACCGATATACTTCGGACTGTGGCCCGCGGTACGTGGTAGGGGGTGTTAACCCAAATAGTTGGCCCAGTTGTGAGGCTCTGTCCCGAACTAGGGTTCTGGAAGAGAGCCCAGCAACATGAAGACCGGGTAATAATAGGTAATGGAGATTTTGAAAAATGATCACATGCAAGAAATAGAGGGCTCTAAGTCCTAGAGAGATAGATTTTGAAAATTTTGAAGAAGCATACATTGTTTGCATTCAGATCCTAAATTGAGGAGAGTTGTATTTAGACCTAAGTCTATGTGAGCATGAAAATATCTCCTCAATCTGGTCCTACCAAACCATGCCTAGTCTATATGCAATCAATGTCAGCTAGGTCAGAATCTAGGCTCTTAGGTTTGCATGATATCAGAAGTAAAAGAGCTGACATTTTGTGAACATAATTTCGATAATTGAACTAAGTCAAGCACAATTTTGACCAAACGAGGACAGGTCCCATCTCGGTCGCCAAACCTGTTATCGTCGCGAAATTTTTTCCCGTCTTCCCCTTCCTTGCGAAAGAGAGAGAGGAAAACGCTTTCGCGATTCAAACTTGACCGGATTTTGGAAATTGTTTTGAAATACTCGCCTCCGTTTTAAAATTGCGGGAAAATCCATGGGATGGGGCTCGACCTGTCGGTACGAGGTTCGACCGTTCCTGCCGCCTTTAACAGGGGTAATCGAACCAAGGACCAAAATTGTGCTTGACTTAGTTAAATCATTAAATTCATGTTCTATCCTAAATGCACAGAGAATTCAGGCATGTGCTATGAGACTTTGTAAAATATAAGTTGGAAAACTATGATGTATGCTTGGAAAACCTTTGGAATTGAAAGATATTTCTCAGGGAAAAAGATGGAAATTGATTTCTCAGAAAACTCTGATGAAAAGATTTGAAATCTTGAGAAAGTTTATAAAGACTTGGGAAAATCATGAATGGTTGAAAATCCTGGGAAAATAGAAGTGATTCTTGAGAAAATGGTGAACCTTTGAAAAGGGAAACACTTCTTAGGAAAACTTGGACTTTGAGAGTTTTCTTAGGAAAATGATGGAAATTCATTAGAAAGCCCTTGTGGAAGAGGAAAATTGAAACTTGGGAAGTTGAAAACCTGAGAATTTTAACCTTGAAATACTTGGAAATCGATTTTGACTTTGAGAAAGGCGAGAGACTTCTCTTGAAAATCTTGGGAAAATGACCTTTTCCCATGGAAAACTGTGGAAAAACTTGACTTGAGAAAACCGATTTTGAAAAATTCTTAGAGTTTCTTGAGAAATCGATTTCTTGAGAATGAAATTTTCTTAAGAAAACCAATGATTTCATGATGCAAGTGATATGAATGAAAGAATGCACTTTGAAAGGTTTTCTAAGAAATTTGTTGGAAAATATGCATTAAGTCAAAATAAATCTTTCACATATTCTGACTGTGGCCATGAATATGTTCCGAGTTTAATTGATTTAATGCACAAGATTTTGAAAACATCGGAAATATGATGTGTATTTTCAAGATAGCCTAAGAGTGTAGGCTCAATGTGACTAGTAGGAAGATGATGGATCTGGGTCTCGTCCATATTCCGACTAGGGCCGTAAATATGGATTCCACCGAGTCCATCAACTCCCTAAGAGTTGGTGCACGTGCCATTCGTGAACATCCATAGTGCTTTTGGAATAAAATGCATGAATCATAGAAACAGGATATTGCATAAATTTAAACTATATGATATGCATCCTAGTCTAAGCAGGAAATTAAATCTCTTATTCCAAAATTTACATTATTACATCACTAAATAAATGAAATTGTGGACTTCAGCTCCTTCTTTTGAATGTCCCTGCCAAACTTGAAATAAGGTTAGCTCAAATATGTGGGTTTTTCCAAGATTTTCCAATAATATTATGAAATTATTGGATTTAAATAGATATAAACCCTATTCTCATGCTTCCTTGATATTTGAAATGATGAAAATGCAAGAAATTCAGTGGAAAATAGTTTGAAATTCGAAATGGTGGTCAAAATTACCAAAATACCCTTAATTATAAAGTCATACCTTTAAAATCAGGGTTTTTTTTTTAAGGAAAACTTGGTAAAATTGAGATTTTGAAATTCAAATTGAATCAAATGATGATGAGGCATAATGACATGCTTCTAAACACATTAGGACTGTAAAATCAGAATTTGACATTTTGCAATTTATACAAAATAACGAATTTCGCTTGTTTTTCGCTTGGATCCGGGTCCTGCAGGACCCTGTTTTGATAGTATGGTTAAATCGAACCTCAAATGGATTCCAAATTACACCAAATTCGGTATGAAGCATTTACCTACTCTGATAAACAGCCTAGAATACTAAAGTTCATGAAATGAAATGATTTAAATGCTAAAATTTAAAGAAAATCCTAAAAAGGGTGGATTTCTCCTATAAATCCGAACCAAATGCACTGCTTGATATGATAATGCAAGATTTGAGCCAGAAATGAAACATTTTTGGTTTTTAAAGTCTTGGGATTTGAGCCATGGTGAGTTCGGTAACATGGATTTGGTTCTGACAGAGGTAAAAATCGACCTAATCTAACATAAAATGCTAAACAAATAGAAAACAGCCATGAAATTTTTTGATAATTAACAGAGCTACTCTCGACACCTACATGGACAACTTTCATGTTTGTGACTTTGTCATTTGATCAACAGAAACAATGATAAAAATATAACTTGGTAATCCTAAATTGACAGAACAGACAAATGTAACAAAACAGAGGACTGACAAGAAAAATTCGAAGAAGGTATCAACACTATTTTTAAAATCACAGGATTTCATATGCAAATAGAGGACACCTTGGACATAACTTTCACTTTCTACAGTTTTGGATTTGAAGCAACACACAAAGAGAAACCATCGACCTAAGTCGATCCAAAGTCTCAGAGGCCCAAATCAGGCTCTGACACGTGTCCCAAACTCTCGGATTTTTGTCAGACATTAACAAAAATCAGAAACATCTGAGAAAATCATTTTAAAAACTAAACATTCTCTCGAGTTCATAACATCTTTTGGATCGAAAATCGGATCTCCCATGAGGGATATCTCGATTTTACAAGTCGGTAAATACTTTTTAAAACGCATCCCGAGTAACAAAACCCGACTTTCCATTTTGAACGTTTACCACAGTAAAGAAATTCAAATGCTTCCGAGTTTTTGGCACAATTCTAGGGATACCTAAGGGCACATTCCGTGATTTTTTGGGGATTTTTAATAAAAAATAAATGCATGAAATGACGTGTGGACTGACTGACAAAAACAGAGAACTACTGAAAATGAGTAGAATTGAAATAAATGCTAAATTAATCCTAATTAATTCATGAAATGTACTAAATTAATGAAATAAAATGCAAATTAAATCTAGCTAAATGCATGAATGCTAAAAATTATCAAGGAAGCATAATCATGTATTTTTATATATGTCGTTTTATGAGAATAGCTCAATCCATCTCTCGGATGAGCTCTTTCTTCAAACGACTCCCGAATCGAATTATGGAATCAAATCAAGAAGAAAAGAGGTGCACCTTGCTTCGTTAGGCAGTGTAGAAGCTCTTGAAAGGGGCGGCTATCACGAGCTTCGTTCGTCCTTCGCTCCGGGCTTCGGATGGTTCACCAAAATCGACCCACTACACCTTCTTCACTGAGCCAAAGGGGGCGTGAATTCCAAAGTGCAAAAATCAGATTCTCAAGAAGGCTAGGTCGAATTTTCAAATTCACAAGAGTTCTCAAAAGATGGTCCCTTCTAGGCTGGGTATGGAGCCTTGTTTTTATAGATTTTTCTGAAAAAATTGAATTTCAAACAGGCTCAATCTGAGCCCTCCATGTGGCGCCATCTCAGGGGGTGCTATCTGGGGGTTTGAAATTCGAATTTGGCTTTTGCAAGGAGCCCTCAGGTGGCGCCACCTCATGGTGTGCTACTTTTATTAAAAATAAAATAAAATAAAATTTGAAGCCAAGTGGGACTCTAGATTGGCGCCACCTCAAAAGGTGATTTGAGGTGTAAAGCTAGAAACAATAGGAGCATGCCATGTGGCGCCACCTCTAGAGGCTCTTGACATGTGTCAGAAGGACAGGAGTGGAGGAAGCAGGCTGTGCCACCTCAGAGGAATTCAAATTCTACTTTTCTGCAGGAAAGGAGAGGCTGACATGTGGCATTTCCTCAGAGTGGCTCCTACGATGCCATGTGGCAGGAGAACATGAATGGAGGAAGCAAAATGCGCCACCTCAGAGGGGGGCTTTTCTACTTTTTCTGAGCAGGGAGGTCTGGACATGTGGCAGACAAGTGTCAGCTATCTGGTGAGGCCTTCTCAAATGGCGCCACCTCATAGGAGAATTTGAATTTCAAATGGAGGTTGGCCCTGGAGGAATAGAGCGTGGACATGTGGCGCCACCTCAGGGTGGCTCCTACAATGCCATGTGGCAAGGGGGAGGAAAAAGAGGGAAAGGGACACGTGGCACCATCTCACACAAACTAGAAAAGGTGAAGTTCAGGATTTGCGCCACCTAGCCTGGAGTTTGAATATTTGAATTCTAGCTTTCTCTGAAGGAGGCAGAAGGTGACATGTGTCCTCTACTTTTTCTAAGAAGAGCAGAGAATGACATGTGTCAGTCTGTTTTTTCTGAGAAGATCAGAGAATGACACATGGCATTTGCTTTTTCTGAGGAAATGAGAGATTGACATGTGTCCTCTGCAGGAGACACTCTCCAAATGGCGCCACCTCAGAGGAGACAAGCCTACTTTTCTGGAGGAAGCTGGGAGTGACACGTGTCTCCTACTTTTCTAAGAAAGGTAGGGATAGACATGTGTCAGGCTAGTTTTTCTGAAGGAGGGAGAGGTTGACACGTGTCCTCTGCAGGAGACACACTTTAAGTGGCGCCACCTCAGAGGAGACAAGCCTCCACTTTTTCTAGGCAGGACAACCTATGACACTTGGCATCTCCTGGTGTTCCTTTGAAATGACACATGGCACATGATAGGATACTAACACATGGCAGATAAATGGGATGACATGTGGCGGCTTCTTAAGGTTGCCCCACACTGACACTTGGCATAGAAATGGGGGGAGAGAGAAAAGACAAGTGGCGCCAATCCAGGGGACAAGGCTCCTACATTTTTGGGTTTTTCAAAATTCAAATTTTCAAAAGAAAAGCTTGTGTGACACCACCTCAGTGTGGGTCCCACATTGCTTCTTTATTGAAATAAGGATAAAACAACAACTTCTTTTTGGAATTTTCATAAAATCTGGACTAATTGGTAAAATAGGAATTTTTGGAAAGAGTTGGCCCCTATAGGGCAATTTTGTAAAAGGAAGATATTTGAAATAGCTAACAAAAAGGCAAAATCTGAGTTGAAGTGGCTGAAATCCATATTAAAAACTATCCAGATTATTTTTCTGAGGAAATATTTGTGAAATTCAGAGTCCTAGGGGTAAAATGGGAAGAATTGATAATTTTGAAGACCCAGGATTTTGAAATCGATTTTAAAAATAGTTGAAATTCTAATCTGGATTGAAAATTTTGAAATCAAGAGTTCTGGACCTCGAAGTGACATGTTGTGCAGTGCAATGATATGAGATGCTCATGCCATGATATGCAATGTCATGTCTTATGCAATATGATCTTGAACCAAGGTTTGGAGATTCCTGTCTTCTGTCAGGAATAAAATTTTGAACATCTGAGCTAAAAATAGAGAAATTTTGGGAGTTGCAGATGAAATTTAGACTTTTGCAAGGTCCGGGCTCAGAAAATGACCATTTTTCCCTCCGGCGATTTCAAAGGTTGAATGATGATGCTTGGTGGAAATGTCGGGGAGGTGAGTGAAAATTTGGGGTGTTTACAGGTTTGAAGTGATTCATTGAGTTTTATCTGTTGAAATTTGCGATGGTTCTGACCTGTCGAAATACGGTTGGTCTTGCACGATGAATGAACATTTGAACATGAGTGTCAAAATGTCTGAATGTTATTCGGATTCCAGTTAATTGCCATTTGTTTTGGCAAAAGACATCCTTATTGATAGTCACGTTACCAGATCAGTTTGATGCTTAAATTGTTGAACTCAGTTTGAATGACAGATATTAGGTTTGGAATGGATGCTATCCTTTGAATCCCCAAATAATTGCAGTTAATATACTTGTTAGGTGTTGAATTATATAGCATGTATTGCTTATTTAGATAGCTGGTGAATTAGAATAGTTGTGTTAACAGATTAACGTTGAGCTTGAAATTACAGAAAGTGTTAATAGGGGGTATGTCAGTACTGGCTAAAATAATCATGTTAATATATGTGTGTGTGTAACCTTTATTAACAATATGTGTGAGTGTTTTAACAGTCTTTGTTGGCCTTAGGTGTTAGTAATAAAGGTCATGGGTATTGGCCGAGGTGAATAATGACATATTAGCAGGATTAATGTCATTCAATCTAAGGGTTATTAATGAAGCATCATTCTGGAACCATCCCCATTGCATTCCATGCGACCTGTATGATTTACCTTCCGTTAACATTCAATTTATTGTTTATCATCAATGATTTAGATTTCTTGTAATTACATATCGGCACCTCATAACATGCCAGCCACTGCACTTACGTTTTTTTTTTTGCTTCACTCCCTGCACATTTTCATGGTTTCTGCCCTACATTACATACTACCCCTTTGTATATATATTCATTAGGCACCTACACAATCCCTCCATCTTCGGTTATCATTTCACTTCACCATTGTTGTGCCCATTCATCTACCTTGTTGTGTTTCCTTACACTTACAGCAGTGCAAGGCACAACTGTGGTTTCTTTAAACCTACAGCAGTGCAAAGCACTGCTGTGTTCCTCTTGCATTCACGGTAGTGCAAAGCACTACTATGCTCCCCTTTGCACTTACAGTAGTGCAAAGCACAACTATGGTTCATTTGAATCTACAGTAGTGCGAAACATTGTGATGCTTCTCCTGCCATTGGTAGCAGTACGAAGTACTGTTGTAATCTCACGCATCCATGACATATTGCCATGAGCATCCATAAATCTGTTGAGAAACTCTGTTTTGATGTCACATAATATGATACACTGTCTCATTTGATTTTATATGATATGATAATATGTCCTCTTGAAATATGTTATATTATGACTGAATATGTTTTGCCATAAATCTAACGAGTATTTGATGCAAGGATATCTCACCCAATAAGGATGGAGACTTCCTGTTCAAGTACAAATATGGTGCAATCATACTCCTTGAAGAAAAAGCTTGATGAGCCATGCATTCCTAAAGTTCAAATGAAGAGATCGGCTACCTCAAGATGAAGACTTCTTTCTTCTTTAGAGTCATATGTAACAGAACCTTCAGGAACTTGCATATTGCATATTACATACTCATTCATAAACACTATATCATAAAAGTATACGATAGTTTCAAAAAGCTCCTTTTTGAAAACCAATAATTGTACCTTCTTACAACCTTTTATGAAAAAGATATTTTGTCATGTAATAATTGTACCTTCTTACAACCTTTTATGAGAAAGACATTTTGTCATGTAATAATTGTACCTTACACTATATACAAGACAACATGAAAAAAGGAATGTAGGAAAAAGACAAAAACATAAAATCGGCTACATGGAGAAAACAAATATAATATGTTTTTGAAAAGACTCTAGTTATCTTCTTTAAAGAAATATTTCTAATATAAGAAGAAGACAAAAACATAAATCGGCTACACAAAAGAAAAACAAATGAAATATGTTTTTGAAAGGACTCTAGTTACCTTTTTACAAAACCATAAAATGTCAACTTACTTGAAGTCATCATTCTCTTTACAAAGCATTAAATACCTCCTGTAACAAATCCTTGTCAATATCCTTCTCAAAGAATGCCGACCTTCTTTTGGTCCTCATTCTCTCTGAAGACTTTGAAAAACACAACATAAAGAAAACACTTGACATGACTATGTACAAATAAATATCTCAAAGCACTCATTGTACTTACACTCATTTAAAGCAAAGTACTAATGTACCTCAAATCATTAATTAGAATAAAGACAAAACTACAACCCAACGTTCAATGTACTATTGTAAGAAATAGACTTTTTACATAAAATATGTATTACCTAAAATATTACAACGACTAGTGTACCCTCTATTTCACTTTTATGGAAAAAGGCATTCTCGAATTTCTCTAAAAGATATTTTTGAAATGACATAACATTTCACATTTCAAAAAGTTACAATTCCAAAATGTAACGACTACTTTTTAAAAGCTATATAAACACACTCAAATAAACTATTCAGACAATGGAATGGAATAGACGTGTGAGCTTACAACAAGAAAAATTCCTATTCGATATTTGAAAAGAGAGCCTTGAAAAAGAAAGAGAAAAAGAAAAGAAAGAAAAGAGAAAAAGTCAAGTCCAGCTCTTTGACAAAGAGTATCCTCTGAGTGACAAACAGAACATTCTGAGAATCCTTCATTCGTGCATTCATATCATTCTGAAGGTTCTATAGGAAGTATTGTAACTTTGTTATTCACTGTATTCCTTTGTTGAAAGAAGTAGACCTCTGTGAAAGAGGGTGTTGCCCTTCTCTGTTGAGAGAAGAAGACCTCTGTGAAAGAGGGTGTTGTCCTTCTCTGTTGAGAGAAGAAGACCTCTGTGGAAGAGGGTGTGCCCCTTCTCTGTTGAGAGAAGAAGACCTCTGAGGAAGAGGGTGTTGTACTATTTATCCGGTGACTCAGATGTTATAGTGGAAAGCTCAAGTGGTTTGCTTGGGGACTGGATGTAGGTCTGGATACTGACCGAACCAGTATAAATTCTGTGTTTTATGTGTTGTGCCTTATTGCCTGATTATTTTATTTTATCGATCTTTATCATATTTCACTATTCACCCCCCCCCTCTAGTGGAATTTCAAAATCATCCATTTCAAGCATCCCCGGTAGTGTGTAACATATACTCACTATCTCTTGTATATTTCCATTTGTTATATTTTCACATTACATGTTTTCGTCAATATCAAACTTGCTCATGCATATTCCTGTGACCATTGAACATATGCATCTCGTGTGCATTCTAAAACTATTTCATCATTTACCACCACCACCCCCTCTCTTTTGATCTCTTGTGATATAGCCGTATCTCTTTTTATCTACACTAACTCACCTTTTGCAGGAGATATATGGAAAATGTCATTTTTTTCTCTTAGTTTAGGAATTGTAACTTCAATTTCAATTTCAGATTTGTAATAATTAGATATTAATGAAAATTTTATGTTTCCAATATTAGATTAGAATGAATGAGCATGGTAAATATTATAAATTGCTTGCTTTCATACCTTTTGCCTTTACTTTCAAAAATTCACAAATGGATACACGAATGGCATGTACACCCTTTTGATAAGAGGTAATTAAATCCTAAGTCAACGATTTACATCAATGGCCATAGTCAGGATGCGAACAAGACTTAGAATTTTCATCTTTTATGGAATAACACTGGATCCACACTGGATCCTCTTCAAAAATCATCATATTTTCAAAATATTTTCTTCTTTTATTAGAGTTTAAATTAAAATTGGCTCAAAATATATATCAATGGCCATAGTCAGGATATATTGAGAGTTAATTTCATTTCAAACTCTATAAAAGCACCAAAATGTGTTTTATTCTTCATGTGAATTTAAATACAGATTAATATATAATACATTCAATGGCCATAGTCAGGGATGTATTATATTTTCAATCTTGTTTTAATTCATTTAAAGAATGAAATATGCTTTTCAAAATCCAATTTTAAATTCTTTAAATTCATTCATCATTTAGGATAGAATTGCATCATATTTTCAAAATTCTTTTTCAAAATCCAAGTGATCTTGAATGTCTTTTTTTTTTAAATTCTATCTCATTTCAAGATTCAAAATTCAATTTCAAAGTCCAATTTGACTTTGAAAATTCAAAATTCATTTTATATATTCAAAGCTCCATTTCAAATTTAAATCAAATTTCAGAGTTCAAATTCAACTCTGGAAATTTTAAATTCATTTCCAAGATTTAAATTCAAATTTAATTCAATATCTCAAAAACCAATTTCAAAGTCCAATTTAACTTTAAAATTTCTGATTCAAAATCAAGTTTTATTTTCTTATCTTCAAATTCAAAATCAAAGTTTGAGATTGATTCAGAATTTCAGAATTTGACTCTTCCTAAATTCAATCTGGGTTTTCAAAACCCATACCCATCTTCAAAAGTCCCATATGGACTTTCAAAATCCAAATCCGAAGTTAGAATCCAATTCCATTCAGGATCCAGAATCCAATTCCATCTTGGATCTCAGACTCCAGATCCAAATTCCATTTAGGGTCCAGAATTCAATTTTATCTTAGATCTCAGACTTCAGAACCAAAATCCATCATTGGATCTCAGATTTCATATCCAATTCCACTTAGGATTCCAGATCCAGAATTCAACTTCACTTTGGATCTTAGACTTCAGATCCAATTCCCTTTAGAATCCTAGAATTCAACTACATTTTGGATCTCAAACTTCAGGTCCAAATTCTATTTAAGATTCAGACTTCGAATTCAAATTCCATCTCGGATCCTAGATTTCAAATCCAATTCCATTCCCAATTCTATATTTCAAATCCAAATCTATCTTGATTTCCAGATTTCAAATCCAATTCCATTTTCAGATCTCATATGGACTTCTTAAATCCAATTCTATTGCCAAATTCCATTTGGATTTCTCAAACCCAAATTCCACCCTGATTTCAAACTTTAAATCTAAAATTCAATTTCGTTTCAAATTTCATCTCTATCCAGATTCAAAATTCGATTCAAAATCCATTTCTAACTTTAAAATCTCATCTCCTTTTCAGCCCCCAAATCCCTCTTTTCAAAATCAAGAGTTATTTTTCCAACTCCGATTATTTCAAAAACTTAGAACTTCTAGTATCTTTTCTGGATTATCTCAGGTTCTAAGTTAAATTCAACCATTTTTTTCACTCCCTTATCAAGATTATCTTAGAAACACTTCGAAGTCTTTCAAATCATTTTCTCAAAAGAGCATACATCCTTACATTTCACACAAGCATGATTCTTTGTGCATTTTAGACTTAGGATAAATTCTTAGATAATATTTTAGCAAAAGCAAAAGGCATAAATTTGATCCTTGGTTTGTTTACCCCTGGTAAAGGCGCTAGGAACGGTCAAACCTCGTACCGACGAGCGAATCCTGTCTTTCCATTTTCCCGTAAATTTTCAAAACGGAGGCGAGTGATTTTAAAACATTTTTTTAATTTTTGGTCAGATGAGACCTTGCAAAAGGGTTCCTCTCTCTTCTTCCTTTTCTCATTTCTCTCTTCTTTTTTGTCTTTTATTTTCCCTTCAAAAAGGGAATAGAGGTTAGAAAGGCGAAGAGAAAGGAAAAGAGGAACGAGAGGAAAAATTTTGCGATGATCACAGGAGTTGGCGACCGTGAAGGGACCCGTCTTTGTCCAGTTGAATCTATGCCTTTGCTTTGCTTTGATATTATCTATGTCTTTATTCTATAAATGTCAGCTTCATTTCCATGCAAAACCTTAGGAGCCTAGACTCTGTCCTAGGCTGACATCATTGCATATAACATCTAAGTATGGTTTGGTAGGACCATATTGAGGAGATTATTCCATGCTCACATTAGACTTAGGTCTGAAATACAACTCTCCTCGATTCTAGGGATTTAATGTAAACAATGTATGCAAGTGTATGCTTCTTTTTTATTTTAAATCTATCTCTTTAGGAGTTGCATTAGGGCCATCTGATTTCTTGCATGTTGAGCATGTTTTTGAAAAACATCCCTACCTATATTGTCCTGGTCTTCACGTCACTAGGCTGTCTCACTGAACCATAGTTCGGGAGAGAGCCTCACAACTGGGCCACTTATTTGGGTTTGCGCCCCCCTACCACGTACCTAAGAGCCATAGTCTGAGGTATATCGGCAGGCGCTCAAGGATGTTGGGAAGCCTTTACCTTAGAACCGGAGAAATATTTCTATGCCACGTACTTTGAGCTTCGGCTTGAGTATATCGGCGTACTTTGGTTGGAATCAGATAATCTGAACCATAGAGTTAGGGTTAAGGTCCTACAAGCCATTTGAAATATTGCATCTAGAGTCAGCCTTTTAGGGAATGTTGTGTGTGCATCTTTGTTTGTGCGGATATGATTATGCAATATTTTCCCTGTATTCTCCTATATGTATCAAATCTTTTTCAAAACCCTGGGTATATTATTCAAAATTTCTCCTTATTTTCAAAAACCTCAGGTGTATATTTTCCCTTTACCTACATTCTTTCCTCTTTTTATGTCAAATTTTCTTTAAAAACCCTGGAAATCCTTTTTTCTAAATTCCCTTGATCTTTCAAAAAATTCCAGGATTTGTGTCTATCCTCTTCTTTCATCAAAAGTCTATCTGTAAGTCCTGCATCCTATCTAAATCTCCTCATTCTTCTTTGCCTCAGTATCATTTCTGATGGCGTCTAATTCCTTTGATGATGTATTTCCCAGAGATTATGTCTTCTGTCAGATAAAGGATGGATCCTCGGATCATCGGGTTATCCAGTCTCAATCCTTCTTCCCCCGGTGGTATTATTCTTGGTTCGCCACCTTCTCGCGTATGTTCCCAGACCACTTAGATGATTATGGATTGGAGATGGCATTGGCAATGGGTAAGCGAACCATCAACGACAGTCTGATTCAAGCTATGGCAGAACGGTGGAATCCACGTACCTGCACATTTTGGTTTCCATGAGGAGAGATGACTCTGCTAATGGATGATGTCAGTAACATCATGGGATTACCAGAACCAGCTGGTTAGTCAGATGATCCGGTTGAGCAACAGTTCCTGATCAATGTCAAGGGGATATATGTTTGAGAAGCATTAGCCAGAGCAACAGGGAGCATATCCTGGCCTCTCACGAAGATCAATAGAAGTCAATTCATCGATCTGTTCAGACTCTATTGCAAATATGGAGCCTACAAGGAAGTTGACACCTTGTCTTGAGCAACAAAAGAAAGAATCCATCATGCCATGATCCTATGCACAGTAGGATTAGCCTTCTTTCAGGATGGTCAAAATTTCATCGATGTCAGAGTCGCTCAACTCTTTCAGAGATGGGGAAGCAAGCAGACCCGTCAACTTTTAGTTTTCATGGTAGCTCTAGCCTTTCTCTACCGAGGCTTAGCTCGTTTCGCCCTTGGAGAGATCATTCTGGTGGAAGGATGCACTTATGCCTTGCAGTCATGGTTCCTGCGACATGTGCCATCAAAAGCCAGTTCCTTCAGGTTTGGCAGCAAAAAACCGAAGTCTGTCGTTTAGTATCGAACTTTGATTGAGAGTCTGCATCACGAAGAGATCGTTTGAGATTACTTCGACAGGCAAGAGTCAGTTCCGCGCTACACTTATGCTCGTAGCAAGCGTTACAGACTGCCTGGTCCCTTTTTCTGCGTCGACTATCAGCCAGAAAGGTGTCTCAAACAGTTCTCGCAGCGGCATGTTTGCATCAGCACTCGCTTCCCAACGGGCCACATGCCAGAGTTTGATCTGCAGTCGAATCAGTGGTCTGGGGCATACCATGTAACTAAATATACTTGGGGCATACCTATTATCATGCTTCCTTGATATTTGAAATGATGAAAATGCAAGAAATTCACTAGAAAATAGTTTGAAATTCGGAATTGTGGTCAAAATGGCCAAAATACCCCTAATATTGAAGTTACACCTTTAAAATCAAGGTTTTTTGAAGGAAATTTTGGTAAAATTGAGATTTTAAAATTCAAATTGAATAAAATGATGATGAAATGCAGTATGAGACATTATGACATGCTTCTAAACACATTAAGACTGTAAAATCAGAATTTGACATGCTATCATTCATCAAAAATAACGAATTTCGCTTGATTTTCGCTTGGATCAGGGTCCCGCGAGGCCCTATTTTGATGATATGGCTAAACCGAGCCTCAAATGAATTCCAAATGTTGTCATATTCGGTATGGAGCATCTACCTATCATGACAAACAACCTAGAATGCTAAAACTCACGAAATGACATGGTTTAGATATTAAAATTTAAAGAAAATCCTAAAATGGACGAATTTCGCCTACGGACCCAAACCAAATACAATGCTTAATATGATAATGCAAAAATTACACCATAAAAACCTATGATATTTTGCAAACTGTTAAAGGACCCAAAATTTAACATTTTTGGTTTTTACAGCCTCGGGATTTGAACTACGGTGAGTTCGGCAACGGGCATTTGGTTCTGACGAAGGTAAAATCGATCTAATCTAATATAAAATGCTAAAAAAACAGAAAATAGACATGGAAATTTCTGATATTTAACAGAGCAACTCATGACACATAAATAAACAACTTTTATGTTTATGACATTGGCATTTGATCAATATAAACACATACAAAAATACAACTTTGCATGCCAAAAGCAACAGAACAGACAAATGTGACAAAACAGAGGACTGACAAGCAAATTCCGAAACAGATCTTAAAACTGTTCTAAAAATCGGAAGCTTTCAGATGCAAACAGAGGACATCCCTAACATGACATTCACGTTTTACAGATTCGGATTTGGAGAAATATCCAAAGAGAACCCATCTCCTTAAGTCGATCCAAAATCTCAGAGGCCCAAATAAGGCTCTAACACATGTCCCGAACTCTGGGATTTTTTGACAGACATAAAAAAATGTCCAAAAAATCTAAGAAAATCATGTTAAAAACTAAACATTACCTCGCATTTAGAACATCTTTCGGATCGAAAATCGGACCTCACATGAGAGAGATCTCGATTTTACAATTCGGAAATGAATTTTTAAAATGCATTCCGGGTAACAAAACCCGACTTTCCATTTTGAATGTTTACTGCAGTAAACAAATTCAAATCCTTCTGAATTTTTGGCAGATTTCTAGGGACACCTAAGGGCGTATTCCATGATTTATTTAGAATTTTTAACGAAAATTAAACACATGAAATAACGTGTGGACTGACTGACAAAAACAGAGAACTACTGAAACTGAGCAGAATTGAAATAAATGCCAAATTAAACCGAACTAACTTATGAAACATGCTAAATTAACGAAATAAAATAAAAATTAAAATTAGCTAAATGCATGAATGCTAAAAATAATCAAGGAAGCATAATTATATATTTTTATATATGTTGTTTTATGAGAATAGCTCATTCCATCCCTCGGATGAGCTCTTTCTTCAAATGACACAAGAATCAAATCATGATATTATGAAATCAAGAAGAAAAGAGGTGCACCTTGCGTCGTTATGCAGCTTGGAAACTCTTGAAAGGGACGGCTACCAATGACTTTGTTCGTCCTTCGATCCGGGCTTCGGATGATTCACAAAGATTGACCCACGCTTGGATCAAATTGGCCACGACACGAGCAATGTAGGTACTTCACTGCACCTTCTCCACTGAGCCAAAGGGGGGGGGGGCATGAATTCAAAGAGACACACTTGAGTTCTAAAAGGGATCTAATCTGAAGTTCAAAATCAAAATTGGAGTCTAAAATTGGAGTCCTCTAGGCTGGGCGTGAGCCCTTGTATTTGTAGAATTCTTTGAGAATTTTGAATTTCAAACAGGCTCAATCTGAGCCCTCCATGTGGCGCCATCTCAGGGCCTGCTATTTTGATTTTTTGAGAAAATAAAATGGGAAATTTGTGGGTGAGACACCTCAGCAGAATTTGAAAATTTTCAAAATTGGTGTTTGCTTGATTTTCTCTGCAGAAGGCTCCCAAATTGCGCCACCTCAGGGGGTGCTCTCTTGGAGTTTGAAATTCAAACTTGGCTTTTCTGAAGGTCCTCCTATGGCGCCACCTCAGGGGGCTAATTTTATAAAAAAAATAAAATAAATATAAAAAATGGAGCCAAGTGGGGTTCTGAAATGTCGCCACCTCAAAAGAGATTCTGAGGTGTAAAGTTGGAAACAGTAGGAGCATGCCATGTGGCGCCACCTCTAAGGAGCTCTCGACATGTGTCAGAAGGACAGGAATGAAAGAAGCAGAATGCGCCACCTCAGAGGAGTTCAAATTTCTGCTTTTTCTGCAGGAAAGGAGAGGCTGACACGTGGCGGTTCAGGATGATTATGCTTTTGACAAGTGTCAGCTGTCTGGAGGAGTCTTCTTCAAATGGCACCACCTCAGAGGAGACAAACTTTACTTTTTCTGGACAGGACAACATATGACACTTGGCATCTCATGGTGACTTTGAATGACACATGGCGCATGGAATGAAGAGGATGTCTAATGACATGTGGCGGCTTCTTAAGGTAGCCCCACACTGACACTTTGCAAAGGATGGCAGAAGAGAGAAGGTGACATGTGGCACCTTTTTCTAGGTGAACCCTATGCTGACACATGGCAGGGGAGGAGAGAGAAAAGACAAGTGGTGCCAATCCAGGGGACAAGGCTCCTATATTTTTGGGTTTTTCAAAATTCAGGTTTTTCAAAAGAAAAGCCTATGTGACACCACCTCAGTGTGGGTCCCACATTGCTTCTTTATTGGAATAAGAACAAGACAACAACCTCTTTTTGGAATTTTCATAAAATCTGGACTAATTGGTAAAACAGAAATTTTTGAAAAGAGTTGGCCCCTGTGGGGCAATTTTGTAAAAGAATGATAGTTGAAATAGGTGACAAAAGGGCAAAATCTGAGGTGAAGTGGCTGAAATCTATATTGAAAACTATCCAGATCGTTTTCCTGAGGAAATATTTTGAAATTCAGAGCCCTGGGGGTAAAATGGGAAGAATTGATAATTTTGAAGACCCAGGGTTTTGAAATCAATTTTGAAAAGAGTTGAAATTCAAATATGGATTGAAAATTTTGAAATCAAGAGTTCTGGACCTCGAAATGGCATGCTGTGCAGTGCAGTGATATAAAATGCTCATGCAATGATATGCAATGCCATGCAATATAATCTTGAACTAAGACTTGGAGATGCCTGTCTCCTGTCAGGAATAAAATTTTGAACATTTGAGCTAAAAATAAAGAAATTTTGAGAGTTGCAGATGAAATTTAGACTTCTGTAAGGTTCGGGCTCAGAAAATGACCATTTTGCCCTTCGGCGATTTCAGAGGCTGGATGCTGAGGCTTGGTGGATATGTTGGAGAGGTGAATGAAAAATTGGGGTGTTTATAGATGCCCCTCTTTGCTACTAAGCCAACTTGTGGCCGAGCTTAGTGGCAAAGAAAAACACACCAAATTTGGGCTATATAAAAAAAATGCCCTAGTTAAAAGGATCTAACTGAGTGTGAAGAAATTAGCCTGATGAAGATGATAGATATGAAATGGAGAATGAAGAGGAAAGACTCACTCTGTGAGAGTGAAATTCAGGTTTTATGCCCTTAACCTGGATGGGAAAGAAATATCTTGCTTGGAACGAAGCTCAGGTTTGACCCTTAACCTGATTGGGGAATGGAATATCTCATAAAATGAGACTCATGTTTGTACCCTTAACCTGATCGGGCGGAAGATGAAATACCTCATCAATTGAGGCTCAAGTTTGTGCCCTTATCTTGATTGGGCGGAAGATGAAATACCTCATCAATTGAGGCTCAAGTTTGTGCCCTTATCCTGATTGGGCGGAAATGGAATACCTCATCAAATGAGGCCTATGTTTGTACCCTTATCCTGATCGGGCAGAAAATGAAATACCTCTTTGATTGAGGCTCAGGTTTGTACCCTTATCCTGATCGGGCGGAAAATGAAATACCTCTTTAATTGAGGCTCAGGTTTGTACCCTTATCCTGATCAGGCGAAAAATGAAATACCTCTTTAATTGAGGCTCAGGTTTGTACCCTTATCCTGATCAGGCGAAAAATGAATTGAAATCCTCGAAGGAAGAGACCATGATGGAACCTTTGGATCTTGCATAATAAATCTGACAGGGTTTTTGCAAAAGGAAGCAAAATGGGGTCCCTAAAGCTTGAAAAGGGATTGATTTTGGACGCCTCATTGCTGAGACTAAATAGCTTTTGAAATTGCCTTTTGCGGGAAATGATTGGTGGTTCGACCTCGAACCGAAATGAGACTGTCTATGGTGGGACAGTGGGGACACAAGGAAGTGTGCAAATATGAGAGTTCATGATCTCAAAGAAGGGAAGGAATCAAGTCCTTAAGAGGGATTTTAAAATCGATGTCAGGATGCATCGAAAACGAACATCAAGCTCTCACTTCACGTCAGGATAGTTAGAAAATATTGTCAAAATGTTGTTGATTCAAAGTTTTTGAAAATGTTGCACATTGTTGCAAAGATATTCTTTCTTTTCTACCCAAAGCATTACCTCCAAACAAGGTTCACTTCGTAGAATCGGGATTGGAAACCCAAATTACTTGTAATTGCCCTTCTTCAAGGAAGCTATCAATTTCTTTGATATGAATAGGAAAGAGAATTTGATATTATGAAAGCAGTTGATGAAAGAATATTGATAATAGAATTTCACGAATTTAAAGAGGATTCTTGATAGATTTGGCAGTTTGATATCTTGAAGCTTCTCTCATGATAATCTTTCTGCACTCTTTTGGCTCTCTGGTGTTTTGGCTACATTCTCCTTCATTTTGGAGATGTTCTGACTTTTTCTCTCTTTCTTTTTCCTCTCTTTCTCTCTTTTGGAAGGGTACGCCACAAACTCCTTCAACTTGGAGATGTTTTGATCCTTCTTTGACGATATTGGCTCATGGGTTAGAGACTTCGGATGATAGCTGAAATTAAATATCTTTTAGAGATTGTCGGGAGGTTCATCGCATCTGCCTTCATCTCGACAATGCTTTGGACTTTCTCTGGAAGGATCCGTCACAAACTCCGTCATCTTGGAGAAGTTTCGAATCTTCTTTGGCCCCGGGGGTCTGCTCGCTTAATTCGCCTTCATCTTGGCAATAATTGAGAGATCCCTTTTGCGGATATTTAATTGCAGCTTAGGTGATCCTGAGGAGACAGGGCTTGGGTAAATGCTCTCTTTTTCTAGCGCTCAGGATATTTCCACTGCCTCATCCTTACAAGAATAGTCTTTAAAGACGTGCCATAACTGTGATCAATATCAATCGTCTATGACTTTTCAATAACATTGAATCTTCTTTTCTGGCCATATTGAGGATTTATCCTTCATCCTTTTGGTTGGCCAATAGAAAGGATTTGAGTTTTGAATCTCTTTTCGCAAAAGCTTCACTCTTTTGGAAGTAATGCTGAAGGTAAATTGAGATAGGGATTTGTATAATAAAGATTCTGAAATCAACAATTAATTGATAAAATTTTCTTGAAATCCTTGGTGAAAGAGAGCACTTGAAGTCCGGCTCAACACATCCGTGACAAAAATTCTCCTCTCTTTTTCCCCAAAAAGAGAGACTCGGGCTTAGCCCTTACCTGAATGGGAATTGGAAAATACTCCTCTCTTCCCTGAAGAGGAGGTGTTTGCAAAACGAACTTTCGAAGAGAAATTAAGTTTTCGTCAAAGCTCCCTAATATTAAGCTTCTCTTATGGAAAGGGGGCCGATAATAGTGAGGTCTGAAAATTGGGGCATGAAAGGAACGAGTCCATCACACTCTCCCTGCAAAGAGGGTCCTTCATGACGAAAAATGACCTAGTATGAAATTGGGGGGTTACAAGAAAAGCGAGTCTCCGTCGAGCCTCTCCCTATCAAAGGGTTCCTTGTGTGAAATTGGAAATTGTTTTGCAAACGGTTCACAAAGACGTGAGTCCCTTCAAACTCTCTTTGAAAAGGGGCTAAGTGAACGAATTGGATAGCATGCGAAAAGAACGAGCTCCCTCGAACTCTCCCTAAAAAGGGTCTCTCGCAGGAGAAAATGATTGAAATTGGATATTGAGATTGATTGACCCAAAGGTCGAAATTGAAATTGGAAAACTGGTTGTTGGAAATTGAATGACCTGGAGGTCGAAATTGGATAACCTGATGGTCGGAATTGAGAATTGGTTTGACCAAAAGGTCGAAATTGTATGACTCGAAGGTCAAAATTGAGAATTGAGTGACCCGAAGGTCGAAGTTTGGAAATTGAGTGACCCAAAGGTCGAAAATTTGGAAATTGATTGACCCGAAGGTCGAAAATTGGAAATCGGTAATTGAAACTGAGAATTGGAAATTGGGTGACCCAGAGGTCGGAATTGGAGAATTGCCTGATTTGAAGATTTAAATTGGAATTTGGAAGGCAAAATATCAAATTTGAGCAATTGACAGACCCTGAGGATCGAAATGACTTGGATCAACAAAGGAGAATGATGAGTTCGAGTCAAAGCTCGAATAAAATACAAAGATCACGAGTCGGAACCCGGATCAACAAAAGAAAATGAAGAGCTCGAATCTGGGCTCCAATGAATAGAGAGATATTGAGTCGGAACCCAGATTCAACAAAAGAAAATGAAGAGCTCGAGTCAGGGCTCGAATAAGGTAATGAGATCACGAGTCGGAACTCGGATCAACAGAGAAAAATGAAGAGCTCGAATAGGGTAATGAGATCACGAGTCGGAACCCGGATTAACAAAGGAAAATGAAGAGCTCGAATCAGAGCTCGAATAAGTTAATGAGATCACGAGTCGGAACTCGGATCAACAGAGAAAAATGAAGAGCTCGAGTTAGAGCTCGAATAGGGTAATGAGACCACGAGTCGAAACCCGGATTAACAAAGGAAAATGAAGAGCTCGAATAAGGTAATGAGATCACGAGTCGGAACTCGGATCAACAGAGAAAAATGAAGAGCTCGAGTTAGAGCTTGAATAGGGTAATGAGATCACGAGTCGGAACCCGGATTAACAAAGGAAAATGAAGAGCTCGAATCAGAGCTCGAATGAATAAAGAAATCTCGAGTCGGAACCTGGATCAACAGAGAAAAATGAAGAGCTCGAGTTAGAGCTTGAATAAAGTAGAGAGATCACGAGTCAGAACTCGGATCAACAGAAGAAAATGAAGAGCTTGAATCTGAGCTCGAATAAAGTAGAGAGATCACGAGTCGGAACTCGGATCAACAGAAGAAAATGAAGAGCTCGAATCTGAGCTCGAATGAATAAAGAGATCTCGAGTCGGAACCCGGATCAACAAAAGAAAAATATGGACCAACTTGAAAGTTGGAGTTTGAAAGAAAAGAAGCTTGGATCAGAATTCAGATCTTCAGAGGAGAACCCGGTTAGGGGATCAAAATTTTGCAAATTGTCAGTGCGGGGACTGGATTTTTGAAAAGCGGATTCTATCTGAAGAATTTTGAGAAGAAAAAAAAATCAACAAAGATTGTAGACTAGAGTCGGAAATTGATAATTAAAATGGAAAATCATTCATAGTCTCAGGATTTATCCCTTCTCCTGAATGGGAAGTGAATTGGGTGCATAATTAGTGCAAATGAAATGCACATGCACATGAAAATGCAAATGAAGTGCAAATGAATGGTGAGGGATTTTATTTGATCCTGCCTGCATATAGAATGTTTGAAAACGAATTTTCAAAAAGATGCCCCAGTGTAATGGGGGAGAGAGAATAATATTAAAAAAAACAGAACAACCAAGAGAAGAATGTCATAATTAAATGAGAAAAGTTGATGATTTTATTGATGCCTTAAAAAGGGATGACAACTTGAAAACGGAAAACAACTAGGACTATATCGTCCTGACAAAAATAAATATGACAAAATGAGAAGGCATTGGCATTGGCATTGGCATTGTCATTCTTCCGAGTGATCTGGGAAAGGCTTGGTTAGGACTGCAACTCGTCCCTCTCTTTCTTCCGGCACCAAAAGCTCTTTATCAATGTACTCCTGTACAATATTTTTTAGAACGAAGCAGCGTTCAATATTGTGCCCCATTGCTCGATGGAACTTGCAGAAACAATCTTTCCATTTCCCCATGGTGACTGGAGGATCCATAATCCTTGGAAGTTTGATCATATTCTTCGCGAGCAGATATCCAAGAATTTCTTCGATTGGCTGACCTAAAGGAGTAAACTCGCGATCATAACTCCAACCATCATGCTTTATCTTCTTCGGATTGCTGGATTTCTGTTGAATGCTGACTTCTTTCTGGGAATTGGACTGAACTTGCTTGGTTAGGGCTACTGGATGTTCTTCTTCTCTGCTTTCAACAAAGAGGTTCTTATCAATATAGTCTTGCACAATGTTTTTGAAGACAAAACATCGATCAGTGTCATGCCCTACTGCCCGATGGAATTTGCAAAACTGGTTCAAGAATCTTCCCATGATGGTGGGAGGATCTGTGGCTTTTGGGAGCCGGACTAATCCCTTGATCAACATGTATTTAAGGACTTCATCGAGTGGTTTGTCTATAGGAGTGAAATCTCGATCACCGCTCCAGTTTCCACGCTTTGGTTTTTCTTTATTTTTTTCCTTTTGCTGAGGGCTGGATTGAAAAGGTCTATCCTGGATTTTGGAATACTTTCCCTTCCGACCCTTAGGCTCTTCCAAATTGCTGCTTTGATTGCCTATGTTTTTGTTGTTGCTGGGTTTAGAACTGGTTGCAGTGTTGTGGTCGCCAATGATGCACATAGGGATGGTGATAGATGTTTCTTCTTTAACAGGAACTTTTCTGAAATTGGCTTCAGCTTGCTCGGATAATATCTCAATCATCATTCTTTTGAACAACTGATATATAGCGGGATCAATCTCCTCCTTGATGGTCTGAGCTCCCTCTTTGACAGACTTCATGGAATCCATTTCTCACTAACTGTCTATAACTAATGTGCTGAAGTAGCGCGGTCTTTGATCTCGTCTAGATCACACAATCACGCCAATGCCCTCTGCAAAACCACATGGAATGTTTAGCATGATGGGAAAAAGAATTTTGAAACCAACACTCTTGAGGGAAAAACAAATGATGGGATTGGAAGGACATGTCAAAAATTTTGGATAAAATTTGGAAGATATACTGGAAAATATGGAAAAGTTTTTAAAGATATAAGCAAAATTTGAAATTTAAAAAATTTGCAGGCATGATTGGAATAAGGCTGGAAGTTCGAGATCCAGTAGAACGGGAGAATAGAAAATCACCTGGAGTTTTGAAAGAAATTGGATATTTTAATAAAATCATCCAGGGTCTGAGAAAATAAAGGAAAAGGTGAAAAATATGGATATTTGAAAATATTTTGGGAAAATGTGAGGGAAATAAAAGTAGCATACCAACTCACATCCTGCACAAACATTTATGCCCATTCAGCACTCCCTAAAAGACTGACTCTAGATGCATCATTTTGAAAACAGCTGTAGGACCCTAATCCTAACTCTAGGTTCAGATCATCTTTGTCCAATCTAGTTATGCCAATATACCCGAATTGAAATCCGAGGTACGTGGCATATAATTTCAACTCTGGTTCTAAGATAAGGTTTTCCAATATCCTTGAGCGCCTACCGATATATTTCGGACTGTGGCCCGCTGTTATCATCGCAAAAATTTTAAGTTTTGCGAATCAAACTGACCTTTGAAAAAGTTTTTGAAAATAACTCGCCTCCGTTTTTAAAATGCGGGATAATTCCGAAGAATGGGACTTGCCTGTCGGTACGAGATTCGACCGTTCCTGCCACCTTTAACAGGGGTAATCGAACCAAGGATCAATCTTATACTCTGCTCTATTCAACTTGTCTAAATCATATTCTAATTTCTAAATGCACAAAGAATCAGGCATGTGCTATGAATTTTCAGAAAAATGCACATTTGAAAACATGATATTTGCTTTGAAATATTTAGAAAATATAAATCTTGGAAATGATATCACATGAGAAATCATGAAATGGGATTTGAAATGTACTTCTGAGAGAAGTAAAAATCGATTTTGAGGAATCCTTGACATTTGGTGAAAATCGATTCTGAGAGACTTGGTTTCTCTGAATTCAAACTTTGAAATTGAAATTTTAACTTAGAAAATTTGAATTTGGAACTTGGGAAATACTTGAAATATTCTTTGAAATTCAATGCTTTTGGGAAAATCGATTTTGCTATAAGACTTAGGAGATTTTGAGAAATTCAATTCCCTTTGACTTAGAATTTGAATTGGAATTGGCAAATGCATGAAATGAATGAATATGGATTTGAGGAATTGAGAAATACTTTTTGTATTTTGAGAAATGCAGTGCATTTTTGAAGTTAGCCTAAGAGTGTAGGCTGAATGTGGCTAATGTGAAGATCATAAATCTAGATATCCTTCATATTCTGACTATGGCCATAAATACAAATTCCACCAAGTTTATAAACTTCATAGAAGCTAGTGCATGTGCCATTCGTGTAGACCATGGTGAATTTGTAAGAATATACATGAATCATCATTCATCACACATTAAAATTATAAAAATAAGCTATATGCAATGCTGCCTAAGCTAAGCAGGAAATGTAAATTCTTATTCCAAAGTCTAATTACAAATTACATCACTAATGAAATTTAAATACATGAAAAATAAAGTCTTCAATGTACCTGCAAAACTAGAAAACTTGGTTAATGAAAATATGTTGGCTTTTCTAGATTTATCCAACAATATCAGGAAATTGTTGGATTTTGCTAGATATAAGCCTTTTTGCCATGGTTCCCTTAAATCAAAATGATAAAGTATAAAATAAAATTGAATAAATAAGGAAGATAAAATATGAAATTTCGAAATTGGGGTCCAAATGACCAAAATACCCCTAATAACAAGACTATGGCCTTGAAATTAGGGTTTTTAGAAAGATATTTTGATAAAATGCAAGTTTTGAAATTTGAATGTAATAAACTAAGCTAAATATGATGTGACATGCTTAAAAATATGAAAATTAGGGTTAGGGATTTCGAAATTTAGGTCAAATGACCAAATTGCCCCCGATAGCAAGACTATGGCCTTGAAATCAGGGTTTTTAGAAAGAGATTTTGGTAAAAATTTAGGTTTTATGCACTAAATGAAATCAAATGAGCACAAAATTAAATCTAAAGCATCCTAACATGATTATGAACATAATAAAACCCTAAAAATATATGCTTATATACGAAAATTCAAGAATATCACAAAAACTGTGATTTTAGCAGTGTTTTTTGATCTTTCAGGAACCCGGTTTTGCAATTTGCCTAATTCAGCCATCAAATGGATTCCAAAATCCATAAAAATTGGTACCTGCACTTGTTATAACCCTAATGTCGAATTGGAATTATAAAAATAATTTTTTGACATTAAATTAATCCGAAAATTGCATTAAACCCTAAAAATATGCTATTTTTGACCTAATTCACCAACCAGTCTCACTCCAAGACCTGAACCAGGGGTCAAATCTCCATGGAAATTTATGAAATTTTACAGAGACTAACTAGAAAGAAAAACAGAGATTTCCCAATTTACATATCGGAAAAATCATCTACGGTTAGGGAGAAACTCTTCCGGCAATCTGAGCTAAAATATATCACTCTTAACAGGGATTAAAACAGCTATTCCAGATTGAAAATACAGACATAAATAGCAATTCTAAACAAAAATCTCTGAAATTTTAGTGGTGAACAGTAGCCAGAAAAATAATAATACTCACTTTTTACAGATCTAAAATCGGATCTGTGGTTTGGGATTTATGACTAACACAAGTCTGATTAGGGTTTTGGTAAACCCTAACGAGTTTTAAATTTAAAAACCGATTATCTGAAAGAGGAAAAATAATAAACAGTGATCAAAAAATCTGAAAATTTCACAGAAGACAGATCTACTCAATGTGAATCCATAGCACTTTACAGATCTAAAATCGGATATAAGATGAGAGAAATATCATCACAGCAAGTTACCTTCTTGATTTTAACCACGATTTTAAAGCTTTAAAAACCCGATTTGATGTCTGATTTGTTTGACAGGGTTCCCGAGATCCAAAACCTCTGATTTTTCTACAGTAACTCAATAACTCATGCATGCACCACATATAAAAAAATCCAAAATAAACAATGAGTGCTTCAATCCAAAATAACATCATCTTTACTGTTCTAAACCTAGAACACACAGAAATTTAAGAAACTTGAAAAACCATGCATTAACTAATGTAAATAAATAAAATAAACCATAAAACAGTAAATAAAAATTATTTCTATGCTATAGAACGTAAAACAAACATGAATAAACCATGAAAATAAATTAAAAATAGGGAATCAATGGCTGGAATTTGATATCACCTTTAAAACATAGATTTAACCCATTAAAAACTGTAAATCATATATTTTATTGGTTAATAATGCAAAGAATCATATTAAAATCAATTCTAATGGATTAAAATCTCTGTAAATCATCCAAAACAGGGTTAGATCACCTTCTTGGATCGTTATTGTTGATTCTTGATGGTTCTTGAGGTCAAATCTATGGTTTAATCCATGAAGATGATGGTGCCAATGGCTAAATCATGCTTAAAACAATGAAAAACATTAAATAAAAACTAAAAATTAAAGAAAAACATTACCTTGAGGTTGCTGCAATGGAGGAAGGGCTGGAGAGGAGAGAGAAGCTCCAAGAATCCAATAGGAGAGAGAGATTGGAAAATTGTCCCCTATGGGCCTCTTTTTATAGTAAAAAAATTAGGTTTTAAAAAATTAGAATTTTGAAAAATTTGGACTTCTAAAGGGGGGGGCGATTTTGGGGTGGAGTTACCTAACTACCCCTAGTCTAAATTATCCTAAATAGTTCCTAATTAACCCCTAGCTAATCCTAAAAATCCCCCAAATGTGGTGCCACTTGGCATTCTCTCACATTGGGTTTTTAAAACACTTTTAAAAACCTTTAAAAACACTAGTTTTTAAAAACTAACTTTCAAAAATGAGTTTTTCAAAATGGTTTTGACTCTTCTAAACCTCTAACACTAACCAAGACATCAACTAACCCTAGTCTAGCCCTGACTTACTCGAATATGGCGCCACCCCGAGTGGGCCCTACTTGAGTTTTTCAAAAAGCGATTTTAAAACTTGAAATTGAAGGAGTTTTCAAAAGATTTTCAAAAGTAAACTTAAAATTAGGATTTTTGAAATGGCATAAGGTCCTAACTGAGTTAGAATTCCTCTGGATATGGTGCCAACTGAGTGGGCCCACATCGAGTTTTGAACATTTTTGAAATAAACACTGAAAATGGCTTTGAAAAAGGGTTAAAATTGACATTTGAAATTCAAGATCTTTGAAAATAGGGTCTCAAACGAACTGGAACTCCGGGTTAGAGTCCTGAACTCTTAGGACTCTGAGATTTTAGATTTTAAAAGCCAAATGAAAGAATTTTCAAAAGATTTTATTAAGAAATGATGAAATAAGTCAGAAAACACAGTCAGGGTTAGACTCCCAACTCGACCGAACTCTAAAATAGAGTCCTGAACTAACTGGACTCTGTGAAATGACCGAGATTTCGAAAGCAAACGGAAAAGATTGAAAATGGAAGTAAAACTGACTTAAAAACCAAACTTCTGACCGGATTAGGACTCTGAGACAGAGTCCTGATCGGACGGAAACTTTCAAAAATTTGAGAAATTTGATGAATAGAGGCATTCAGAAGCGACACCATCTAAATGGGTCTCATTTGTGAATTGAAATCGATTAAAGTTTGAATTTGAAAGGAATCCAGATTGTTTTCTGAGAAAATATTTCAAAATACAAAGTCCTGGGGTTGGAAAATGACAGAGTATTGAATAAAAACCCAGGTTTTGAAATTGATTTTGAAATAAAGCTTTAAAATTCAAATCTGGATTGAATGTTTTGAAATAGGAGTGCTGGATCTCGAAAATGAGATGTAATGACATGCAATGACATGCAATGCTATGCAGAATACATGCAATGATATGCAATGATCTGTAATGACTTATAAAATGGAAGTACTGGATGAGGGTGAAAATTTGGGGTGTTTACAGATGCCCCTCTTTGCTACTAAGCCGGTTGAAAGCCGAGCTTAGTGGCAAAGAAAACACACCAAATTTGGACTATAAAAATGCCCCAGTTAGATGAATCTGACTGGGTATGAAAGAATTTATTCAAATGATGATGGTAGATATGAAATGAAGAATAAGGAGAAAAATTTATTTCAAAAAGAAGTGAGATTCAGGTTTTGCCCTTAACCTGGATGGGACAGGAAATACCTCGTATGGAACGAAGCTCAGGCTTAACCCTTAACCTGAAAGGGGACGATAAATGAAATACCTCATCAAAATGAGGCTCAGGTTTAACCCCTTGACCTGAAAGGGGACGATACCTCATGGAAAAACGAGGCTCAGGCTTAACCCTTAACCTGAAAGGGGACGATACCTCGTGGAAAAACGAGGCTCAGGCTTAACCCTTAACCTGAAAGGGGATGATACCTCGTGGAAAAACGAGGCTCAGGCTTAACCCTTAACCTGAAAGGGGACGATACCTCGTGGAAAAACGAGGCTCAGGCTTAACCCTTAACCTGAAAGGGGACGATACCTCGTGGAAAAACGAGGCTCAGGCTTAACCCTTAACCTGAAAGGGGACGATATACGGAATCCTCAAATGAAGAAACCATGATGGGACCTTCGAATTCTGCACAATAAATCCGAGAGGGGTTTGCAAAAGGAAGAAAGGGGGTTCCCTAAAGCTTGAAAAGGGATTGATCTTGGACGTCTCATTGCTAAGACTGAATGGCTTTTAAGACAGATGACCTTTTGCGGAAAATTCAGGTTTAACCCTTAACCTGAACGGGAACTGTCTATGGTGGGACAGTGGGGAGCACAGGGAAGTGTGCGAATCTGAGAGCCCAGGCACTCAGATCAAAACAAGAAGGGAAGGATCTTGGACAACTCCCATCATCCGATCCTAAAAGGGATAACAACAACGCCTGGATACATCAAAATAAACATCAAGTTCTCACTTCATGTCAGAATAACTTAAAAAGATTGCCAATAAGATAAAAAATTGTAGTTAATTCAAGAATGATAAGCACATATATATATGAAAAATATTCCCTCTTTTCTACCTGAAGTATTACCTCCGACTGAGCTTAACTCCATAGAATCAAGATTCGAATTCAAATTACTTGCAATTGACTTTCCTTCAAGGAGGCTATCAATTTCATTGATATGGACGGAAAAGAATGTATTCTTGATATTGCGAGAGCTATTAGCGAAAGGATATTGATAAAAGAATTTCACAAAATTAAAGAAGATTCTTGATAGATTCGGCAGTCTGATATCCTGGGATTCTCTTCTCATGATGATCTTTCTGCACTCTCTTTTTGACAGAATTGGAGCTCTCTTGGATTTTTTGGGAATTACATCATCCTTCATTTTGGAGATGTCCTAGCTTTTTCTCTCTTTATTTTTTTTTTGGAAGGGTACGTCACAAACTCCTTCATCTCAGAGATGTTCCGATCCTTTTTCTCTCTCAGAGATTATATTGACGGTTATTGGCTCATTGGTTGGAAGTCTCTTGATGATAGCGGAAATTAAATACCTTTTAGGGATTGTCGGGAGGTCCATCACACTCGCCTTCATCTCGACGGTGATCTGGACTTTCCCTGGAAGGATCCGTCACAAACTCCTTCATCTTGGAGATGATCCAAATCTTCTTTGGCCCCGGGGGTCGACTCGTCTAATTCGCCTTCATCTTGACGACAGTTGAGAGATCCCTTTTGCAGATATTTAATTGCAGCTTAGGTGATTGAGGGGACATGGAGATTGAGTGGATTTTTCTGTATCACCCATGATATTTCGACTGCTTATTTTCCAAGAATGATCTTTAAAAATATGCCATTGACTGTGATCAATATCAATCACTTCTGGCTTTGCAACAACATTGAATTTTCTTTGATGGCCATATCGCGGATTTATTCTTCATCCTTTTGGTTGGCAATAGAAAGATTTTGAATTTTGAATCCTTTTTCGCAAAAGCTTTGTCACTTTGGAAGTAATACTGAAGGTATTCTGAGGTACAATTTTATGCGATAAAGATTTTGAAATCAACAACTAAATTTTTTTTTTTATGGCAAATTGGCAAAATATTCATGGAATCCTTGGTGAAGGAAATCATTTGAGATCTATATGACACATCCGTGGCTAGATTCTTCTCTCCTTTCCCCAAAGGAGAGACCCAGGCTTAACCCTTACCTGAACGGGTAACAAAAGATACTCCTTTCTTCCTTGAAGAGGAGGTGTTTGCAAAACAAACTTTCGAAGAGAAATAGAGTTTTCGTCAAAACTCCCTATTTCTAGGCTTCTCTTATGGAAAGGGGGCCGCTAACAAATATTGAAAGGATATCATAGAGGAACGAGTCCATCACACTCTCCCTGGAAAAAGGGTCATCGACGACGGGGGTGGCCTAACAAAAGACATTTAGGGTTACAAGGAGGACGAGCTTCCGTCAAAACTCTCCCTGGAAAAAGGGTTCCTTGTGTGACAATAAAGATTGTTTTGCAAACTGTTCGTGAATCATGAGTCCCTTCAAACTCTCCCTAGAAAAAGGGGTTCAACAAACGTACAATAAAGACATGCGAAAAAGAATGAGCTCCCTCGAACTCTCCCTGGAAAAAGGGTCCCTCGCAAGAGAAGATGATTGAAATTGGTATTGGGTGACCCAAAAGGGTCGAAATTGGGAATGACATGGGTTTAATAGGGATTCAGCCTAAGAACGACATTGGTTCAATTTAGAACAGCATTGGTTTCGCAGGGGTTCGACCTACGAATTATCAATTCCATAGGAATTCAACTTAAGGATCATAGCTTAAGAAGGAATGATTCCAACTTGTGAGCTTTGAATGGACCAGGTGCTAAACTGGGTTTTTGAGGGAAGATTCGAATCGGAATTCAACTCTTCAAGGAAAACTAATGAATTTGATTTTGAAAGACAATTCGAGTCGGAACTCGGATCTTCTAGACCAACTCGCAGGATAGTTTGAGTAGAAGTTCAAACTTGTAAAGGAAAGCTAAGCGAAATGGATTTGAAAGAAAATTCGAGTCGGAACTCTGATTTTCTAGACCAATTCTGAATTGGATTTGGAAGAAGATTCGAATCGGAACTCGACTCTTCTAAACCAATTCTAGAATCTAGAGGAAAGAAAATTATACGAATTGGATTTGTAAGAAAATTCAAGTCGGAACTTGGATTTTCTAGACCAATTCTGAATTGGATTTGGAAGAAGATTCGAATCGGAACTCGACTCTTCTAGACCAATTCTAGAATCTAGAGGAAAGAAAATTATACGAATTGGATTTGTAAGAAAATTCAAGTCGGAACTTGGATTTTCTAGACCAATTCTGAATTGGATTTGGAAGAAGATTCGAATCGGAACTCGACTCTTCTAGACCAATTCTAGAATCTAGAGGAAAGAAAATTATACGAATTGGATTTGTAAGAAAATTCAAGTCGGAACTTGGATTTTCTAGACCAATTCTGAATTAGATTTGGAAGAAGATTCGAATCGGAACTCGACTCTTCTAGACCAATTCTAAAATCTAGAGGAAAGAAAATTATATGAATTGGATTTGTAAGAAAATTCAAGTCGGAACTTGGATTTTCTAGACCAATTCTGAATTGGATTTAGAAGAAGATTCGAATCAGAACTCGACTCTTCTAGACCAATTCAAGACATTTAAAGGAAAGAAAAGTTGATAAATATAAAGATGACATTTGGGACTAGTTCAACTAGTATGAGCATCAGATTTTGGAAGAGTACCAATACGAGCACTGGGTTTTAAAAGGTTACCAGTACAAGCACTGGGTTTTAAAAGGTTATCAGTACGAGCACTGGGTTTTAAAAGATTACCAGTATGAGCACTGGTATTTAAAAGATTACCAGTACGAGCACTGGGTTTTAAAAGGTTACCAGTACGAGCAGTGGGTTTTAAAAGGTTACCAGTACGAGCACTGGGTTTTAAAAAGATTACCAGTACGAGCACTGGGTTTTAAAAAGATTACCAGTACGAGCATTGGTATTTAAAAGATTACCAGTACGAGCACTGGGTTTTAAAAGATTACCAGTACGGGCACTGGGTTTTAAAAGGTTACCAGTACGAGCGCTGGATTTTTGAAGGTTATCAGTATGAGCACTGGATTTTAAAAAGAAAGTACCCGCACGAACGCTGGGCTTTCAAAAAGTCTGACCAGTGAATACTGAATTTAGAAAGGGTTCGACCAGTAAAAACCAGATTTAGGAAGTTCGACCAGTGAAAACTGGATTTAGGAAGTTCGACCAGTGAAAGCTGGATTCTAGAGGTTCGACCAGTAAAAACCGGATTTAGGAAGTTCGACCAGTGAAAACTGGATTTAGAAAGTTCGACCAGTAAAAAACGGATTTAGGAAGTTCGACCAGTGAAAACCGGATTTAGAAAGTTCGACCAGTGAAAACCGGATTTAGAAAGTTCAACCAGTGAAAACCGGATTTAGAAAGTTCGACCAGTGAAAACCGGATTTAGAAAGTTCGACCAGTGAAAACCGGATTTAGAAAGTTCGACCAGTAAAAACCGGATTTAGGAAGTTCGACCAGTGAAAACTGGATTTAGAAAGTTCGACCAGTGAAAACTGGATTTAGAAAGTTCGCTTCACCCGAAGGTTGACCGGTAAAAATGGTTTTGATAAAAACTCGGCCCGCAGGACGAACTTGAAAAAGGTTGGTGTTTAGAAAGCGCTTGATGATTGTAATGTGAGATTTTCAATCTTTTACCCTCACGCTGACCTAGACAAATGTCGGGGTCTCAGGATTTATCCCTTATTCTGAATGGGTAATTCAATGCAAATTGATGCAGATGAATGCGTGCAAATGCAAATGAATGTAAATGGGTGCACATGCGTGCAAAATGAGAGATTTGTTTGATCCTGCCTGCATACAGAAAGTTTTGAAGATAAAATGAAAATTTTAAAAATGCCCCAGTGTAACTGGGAAAGAAGAATTTGAATAAAAGGATAAATGATTGATGTTCGAGGAGCGCTCTCTGAAGGTGACACGACAATTGGCTTTTGATTGATTCAGAAGAGACTCTGAAGAGGTCATTCCTCATAAAAGAACATTTTGCCGAGGAGAATAAAAAAAATGGCACCGAGCTTGCGAGAAAAACTGACAACTTTATTGATGTATTGAAGGAAAGGTAACAAATAGAGGAAAGACAGACGAGATTACATTATCCCTTTGAAATAATAAAAGCAAGATGAGAAATTAGGAAAGTGCTAGTGTTATCAATTTTTTGAATGATTGGGGAGAAACATGATCAGGATGAATGGTCCTCCTTTTCATCTCCAACGAGAATATTCTTGTCAATGACGTCTTGGATAATATTTTTAAGGACAAAACAATGCTTGGTATCGTGACCCATTGCCCGATGAAATTTGCAGAACTGATCTTTAAACCTTCCCATGATCACAGGAGGATTTGCTATCTTGGGGAGTCTAACCTTCCCTTTGGCTATCATGTATTCCAGAACTTGCTCCAATGGCTGTTCTAAGGGAGTAAAATTACGATCGTACCCCCAACCATCATGCTTTGGTTTTCCTTGGAATTTTAATTCGAATTGGACACTTGAGGAAGACTTGTCATCTCGCTTGTCCATTTTATCCTTCCGACTTGCGAGGTCATTTTTCTCTGAGTTTGGATTTTCTGAGCCTCTAGTATGATTTTTTCTACCTCCTCTTTTGTTTTGTCCATTGCTACTTCTGGTAGAATTGGTAGAAAATGTGAAGTGAGCCTTCAGAGACCCGACTGTATCTTTTGTGTGCATGTATTCCAAGAAACTCTCGAGTATTTGATCTAACGGGGCCATCTTGTGGTCCTGGTTTGGATCATCACGTTGCATCTCTTGTCGAGTACTTGATTTTTGCTGAGACTTGGATAAGACAGTTGACCAGTACTCTTTCTCATTTTCAATGAAGAGATTCTTGTCGATATGATCTTGGATGATATTCTTAAAGACGAAACAATGTTCAATATCGTACCCCGTTGTTTGGTGGAATTTGCAGAAGCGGTCTTTCCATTTCCCTAGGGCGACCAGAGGATTAGCAATTCTTGGAAGCTTAACCATTCCTTTGCTCAACATGTATTCAAGGACCTCTTCGAGGGGCTGATCTAGAGGAGTGAATTCGTGATCGTAACCCCAACCGTCATGCTTTTTCTTCTCTTTTTGTTGACTCAATTTTTCACTCTGCTTTAAAGATTTCTCTTTCTGACTTGTATGATTGCCCTTGTTATCCTTGCACCCCTCGCGATGGGCCTTAACAGAATTTGTCTTTTTTGAATCTTGATTATTCCTGACGGGAGTGATGCTCTTGTAGAAATCTTTGCTCCTGAAAACCTTCTTGCCCTTGTCGCGGGCTTGCAAATCTTTAATCTTCTTTGCCATTTCCTTCAGCTGTATTTGGAACGGATCATCCATTGCTTGATTTTTCCCTTTATAGGTTGTCCCTTGCCTATGAGGGGATCTTTGAAGTGCTTGCCAGACTTCATACTCTTTATCAGTGCCGCCTACTGATTCTGACTCATCAGATGTATCCTTGTGTTGGATATATTTCTTGGATAGTTTTAAAACTTTCTTGGCTGACCGGCCTTTTGCCCTCTGCTTGACCTGGATCTTTTTTGTACTAGCTTCAGCTTGTTCTGTCAACATTTTGGTCATCATCTCTTTGAACATAGCATATATCTGAGGATCAACATCATCCTCTGCTTGCTGACCTTGACTTCTGACTGATCGGGGTGAGTCCATTTCCCCTTCTGAAGTGACTGAGTACGCGACGCCTTCAACTGATGCGGCTTTCTTCCTGGATCTTGTATCAACCATCGGGTATCGCAAATGTTCTCTTGGATATTACTGATGCTCTCTGCAGGGCAGAACTGGTGGTTAGGCTTCTGAAGGAAATTTGGTTTGGAGGAAAATATTTGTTGAGAATTTTGTTAGACAATTGAAATAATATCCCATTACTAGGGATTGAGTCGTCGCTGGGATTACGACAATTGTGTTGCTATTCTTTGCAAGATAAACAACTGAAAATATGCCTTGTTACCTAGGCGAGGTCGTCAAACCAATGTAAAATAAAGGAATTTTTATTGAGAGGAAAAACATGATTTTATCAATAATACACTTGACAGAGGGGAGGGGGACAGACAATTTTCCACCACTCCAGATAATCAGAAGATACACGAGGACCAGGAAAAATAGTAAGACTGACAAAGGAATCCCAGCCATGTCTGGCAGAATGGTATGCTCCGGACCACTGATCTGATGTGAGATCGAATTCTGGCAGAACCCCGGCTGGTGGACGAATCTCTACGCGCTTCTGCCTCTGAGAGAACTGCCTGACACACCGCTCTGGATGATAGTATGCGCAGAAGAAGGGGCCAAGTAGTCTGAATCGCTTGCCATAAGCATAAGTGTATCTGGGAGGTGATTCCTGACGATCAAAGTAGTCCCATACGACCTCTTCCTCCTGAAGGTTGTCGATCAGGAACCGGTATCGCGCAACTGGAAGAAGCTTTTCACCATTGTATCTGAATGAACTGGCTCGGGCTGGCACATGCTGGAGGAACCAAGATTGTAATGCATAGGTGCACCCTTCGACTAGAATGGATTCTTCGAGTGTGAAACGGGTCAACCCTCGGTATAGAAAGGCGAGTGCGGCCATGGCAATGGAGAGGCGGCTGGTCTGTCGACTTCCCCATCTCCTTAGAAGCTGAACTATTCTGATATCCATGTAATTTCGTCCGTCGGGAAAGAAAGCCAATCCCACCGTGCACAGAACCATCGCATGCTGAATTCTCTCTCGAGTTGTCCTAGACACCGAACTGACTTCCACAAATGTCCCATGCTGTCTGTAGATTTCGAGCAGATCCACATATTCATTTCCATCTTCTTCAATCAGAGGCCAAGACTTGCGTCCTGTCATGCGGGCTAAGGCATCCTTAGGGTCCAGACCCTTAACATTAATCAGAAACTGTTTCTCCAATGGATCTCCAGGCTGACCGGCTGGCTCGGGCAATCCCATAATCTCTGAAAATTCATCCATCAGTACTGTCATCTCGCCCCACGGGAACCAGAAGGTAGAAGTGCTCGGATTCCACCGCTCTGCTAGTGCATGGATCAAGTTGTCGTTGACTGTCTGCTTTCCCACTGCGGACGCCAGTTCCAATCCACACTCGTCCAGATGGTCCGGAAACATATGAGAGAAGTTCTTGAACCATGAATAATACCACCGGGGAAAGAAGGATCCGGTGCTGAGGACTCGATGTTCGGGAAGACGTTGTCGCACCTCGTAGGAGATGTGACCGTCAGGGAAGACTGAATCAAGCTGACTGGATGCCATCGGACTGGAAGACATGGAAATTGGAATAAGATTTGAGAAAAATACAGGAATTTTGAGAAAAATGCAGGCAGGATAAAAATAAAGCAGGAAATTCGAGATCCAGAAGACAGGAAAGATGGGAAATCACCCGGAGTTTTGAAGAAAATGGAGGAATTTTATGAAAATCGTCCAGGGTTTAATGAAATATAAGGAAGTACTTTATAAAATGAAGTGTTTTGAAAATCGTCCAGGTTTTAAAACATAGACAGTACATGGACATGGACTGGGGAATTTTGAAAAATCGTCTAGTATTTTTAGAAAATATGACTATAACATATTCAATCACATTCTGCACAAACAAGTATGCACATACAGCATTCCCTAAAAGCTGACTCTAGATGCACAAATTTTGAAATAGTTGTAGGACCTTAATCCTAACTCTAAGGTTCAGATCAACTGTATCCAATCCAGTTATGCCTATATACTCAAGCCAAGGCTCGATGTACGTGGCATAAAATCAATTTCTCCGGTTCTAGGTTCAAGTTTTCCAACATCCTTGAGCACCTGCCGATATACGTTGGACTATGGCCCTTGGTACGTGGCATGGGGGTTTTCACCCAAATAAGTGGCCCAGTTGTGAGGCTCTGTCCCGAACTATGGTTCTGGAAGAGAGCCCAGCAACGTGAAGACCGGGACAATATAGGTGGGGGTGGTTTTTGAAAAACATGAGCACATGCAATCAAACTGAAGACTCTAAGTCCTAAAGAGATAGATTTTTGAAATATTTGAAGAAGCAAGCATTGTTTTCATACAATTCCTAAATTGAGGAGTGTTGTATTAGACCTAAGTCTATGTGAGCATGAATAATTCTCCTCAATATGGTCCTACCAAACCATACCTAGTCTATATGCATTCCATGTCAGCTGGGTTCAAGTCTAGGCTCCTAGGTTCACATGATATCATAAAGCAAAGCTGACATTCCATGGAAATCGATTTTGACAATTTGAACTAAGTAGAGCATTAGATTGATCAGGCAAAGACAGGTCCCATCACGGTCGCCAAACCTATTATCATCGCAAAATTTTTAACTTTTGCGAATCAAACTGACCTTTGAAAAAGTTTTTGAAAATAACTCGCCTCCGTTTTTAAAATGCGGGATAATTTCGAAGAATGGGACTTGCCTGTCGGTACGAGATTCGACCGTTCCTGCCACCTTTAACAGGGGTAATCGAACCAAGGATCAATCTTATACTCTGCTCTATTCAACTTGTCTAAATCATATTCTAATTTCTAAATGCACAAAGAATAGGCATGTGCTATGAATTTTCAGAAAAATGCACATTTGAAAACATGATATTTGCTTTGAAATATTTAGAAAATATAAATCTTGGAAATGATATCACATGAGAAATCGTGAAATGGGATTTGAAATGTACTTCTGAGAGAAGTAAAAATTGATTTTGAGGAATCCTTGACATTTGGTGAAAATCGATTCTGAGAGACTTGGTTTCTCTGAATTCAAACTTTGAAATTGAAATTCTAACTTAGAAAATTTGAATTTGGAACTTGGGAAATACTTGAAATATTCTTTGAAATTCAATGCTTTGGGGAAAATCGATTTTGCTATAAGACTTAGGAGATTTTGAGAAATTCAATTCCCTTTGACTTAGAATTTGAATTGGAATTGGCAAATGCATGAAATGAATGAATATGGATTTGAGGAATTGAGAAATACTTTTTGTATTTTGAGAAATGCAGTGCATTTTTGAAGTTAGCCTAAGAGTGTAGGCTGAATGTGGCTAATGTGAAGATCATAAATCTAGATACCCTTCATATTCTGACTATGGCCATAAATACAAATTCCACCAAGTTTATAAACTTCATAGAAGCTAGTGCATGTTCCATTCGTGTAGACCATGGTGAATTTGTAAGAATATGCATGAATCATCATTCATCACACATTAAAATTATAAAAATAAGCTATATGCAATGCTGCCTAAGCTAAGCAGGAAATGTAAATTCTTATTCCAAAGTCTAATTACAAATTACATCACTATTGAAATTTAAATACATGAAAAATAAAGTCTTCAATGTACCTGCAAAACTAGAAAACTTGGTTAATGAAAATATGTTGGCTTTTCTAGATTTATCCAACAATATCAGGAAATTGTTGGATTTTGCTAGATATAAGCCTTTTTGCCATGGTTCTCTTAAATCAAAATGATAAAGTATGAAATAAAATTGAATAAATAAGGAAGATAAAATATGAAATTTCGAAATTGGGGTCCAAATGACCAAAATACCCCTAATAACAAGACTATGGCCTTGAAATTAGGGTTTTTAGAAAGATATTTTGATAAAATGCAAGTTTTGAAATTTGAATATAATAAACTAAGCTAAATATGATGTGACATGCTTAAAAATATGAAAATTAGGGTTAGGGATTTCGAAATTTAGGTCAAATGACCAAATTGCCCCCGAGAGCAAGACTATGGCCTTGAAATCAGGGTTTTTAGAAAGAGATTTTGGTAAAAATTTAGGTTTTATGCACTAAATGAAATCAAATGAGCACAAAATTAAATATAAAGCATCCTAACATGATTATGAACATAATAAAACCCTAAAAATATATGCTTATATACGAAAATTCAAGAATATCACAAAAACTGTGATTTTAGCAGTGTTTTTGGATCTTTCAGGAACCCGGTTTTGCAATTTGCCTAATTCAGCCATCAAATGGATTCCAAAATCCATAAAAATTGGTACCTGCACTTTTTATAACCCTAATGTCGAATTGGAATTATAAAAATAATTTTTTGAAATTAAATTAATCCGAAAATTGCATTAAACCCTAAAAATATGCTATTTTTGACCTAATTCACCAACCAGTCTCACTCCAAGACCTGAACCAGGGGTCAAATATCCATGGAAATTTATGAAATTTTACAGAGACTAACTAGAAAGAAAAACAGAGATTTCCCAATTTACAGATCGGAAAAATCATCTACGGTTAGGGAGAAACCCTTCCGGCAATCTGAGCTAAAATATATCACTCTTAACAGGGATTAAAACAGCTATTCCATATTGAAAATACAGACATAAATAGCAATTCTAAACAAAAATCTCTGAAATTTTAGTGGTGAACAGTAGCCAGAAAAATAATAATACTCACTTTTTACATATCTAAAATCGGATCTGTGGTTTGGGATTTATGACTAACACAAGTCTGATTAGGGTTTTGGTAAACCCTAACGAGTTTTAAATTTAAAAACCGATTATCTGAAAGAGGAAAAATAATAAACAGTGATCAAAAAATCTGAAAATTTCACAGAAGACAGATCTACTCAATGTGAATCCATAGCACTTTACAGATCTAAAATCGGATATAAGATGAGAGAAATATCATCACAGAAAGTTACCTTCTTGATTTTAACCACGATTTTAAAGCTTTAAAAACCCGATTTGATGTCTGATTTGTTTGACAGGGTTCCCGAGATCCAAAACCTCTGATTTTTCTACAGTAACTCAATAACTCATGCATGCACCACATATAAAAAAATCTGAAATAAACAATGAGTGCTTTAATCCAAAATAACATCATTTTTACTGTTCTAAACCTAGAACACACAGAAATTTAAGAAACTTGAAAAACCATGCATTAACTAATGTAAATAAATAAAATAAACCATAAAACAGTAAATAAAAATTATTTCTATGCTATAGAACGTAAAATAAACATGAATAAACCATGAAAATAAATTAAAAACAGGGAATCAATGACTGGAATTTGATATCACCTTTAAAACATAGATTTAACCCATTAAAAAGGGTAAATCATATATTTTATTGGTTAATAATGCAAAGAATCATATTAAAATCAATTCTAATGGATTAAAATCTCTGTAAATCATCCAAAACAGGGTTAGATCACCTTTTTGGATCGTTCTTTCTGATTCTTGATGGTTCTTGAGGTCAAATCCATGGTTTAATCCATGAAGATGATGGTGCCAATGGCTAAATCATGCTTAAAACAATGAAAAACATTAAATAAAAACTAAAAATTAAAGAAAAACATTACCTTGAGGTTGCTGCAATGGAGGAAGGGCTGGAGAGGAAAGAGAAGCTCCAAGAATCCAATAGGAGAGAGAGATTGGAAAATCGTCCCCTATGGGCCTCTTTTTATAGTAAAAAAATTAGGTTTTAAAAAATTAGAATTTTGAAAAATTTGGACTTCTAAAGGGGGGGGGGGCGATTTTGGGGTGGAGTTACCTAACTACCCCTAGTCTAAATTATCCTAAATAGTTCCTAATTAACCCCTAGCTAATCCTAAAAATCCCCCAAATGTGGTGCCACTTGGCATTCTCTCACATTGGGTTTTTAAAACACTTTTAAAAACCTTTAAAAACACTAGTTTTTAAAAACTAACTTTCAAAAATGAGTTTTTCAAAATGGTTTTGACTCTTCTAAACCTCTAACACTAACCAAGACATCAACTAACCCTAGTCTAGCCCTGACTTACTCGAATATGGCGCCACCCCGAGTGGGCCCTACTTGAGTTTTTCAAAAAGCGATTTTAAAACTTGAAATTGAAGGAGTTTTCAAAAGATTTTCAAAAGTAAACTTAAAATTAGGATTTTTGAAATGGCATAAGGTCCTAACTGAGTTAGAATTCCTCTGGATATGGTGCCAACTGAGTGGGCCCACATCGAGTTTTGAACATTTTTGAAATAAACACTGAAAATGGCTTTGAAAAAGGGTTAAAATTGACATTTGAAATTCAAGATCTTTGAAAATAGGGTCTCAAACGAACTGGAACTCCGGGTTAGAGTCCTGAACTCTTAGGACTCTGAGATTTTAGATTTTAAAAGCCAAATGAAAGAATTTTCAAAAGATTTTATTAAGAAATGATGAAATAAGTCAGAAAACACAGTCAGAGTTAGACTCCCAACTCGACCGAACTCTAAAATGGAGTCCTGAACTAACTGGACTCTGTGAAATGACAGAGATTTCGAAAGCAAACGGAAAAGATTGAAAATGGAAGTAAAACTGACTTAAAAACCAAACTTTTGATCGGATTAGGACTCTGAGATAGAGTCCTGATCGGACGGAAACTTTCAAAAATTTGAGAAATTTGATGAATAGAGGCATTCAGAAGTGACACCATCTAAATGGGTCTCATTTGTGAATTGAAATCGATTAAAGTTTGAATTTGAAAGGAATCCAGATTGTTTTCTGAGAAAATATTTCGAAATACAAAGTCCTAGGGTTGGAAAATGACAGAGTATTGAATAAAAACCCAGGTTTTGAAATTGATTTTGAAATAAAGCTTTAAAATTCAAATCTGGATTGAATGTTTTGAAATAGGAGTGCTGGATCTCGAAAATGAGATGTAATGACATGCAATGCTATGCAATGACATGCAATGCTATGCAATGACATGCAATGCTATGCAGAATACATGCAATGATATGCAATGATCTGTAATGACTTATAAAATGGAAGTACTGGATGAGGGTGAAAATTTGGGGTGTTTACACCCGCAGTACGTGGTAGGGGGGTGTTAACCCAAATAATTGGCCTAGTTGTGAGGCTCTGTCCCGAACTAGGGTTCTGGAAGAGAGCCCAGCAACGTGAAGACCGGGTGATGATAGGTAATGGAGATTTTGAAAAAAATGATCACATGCAAGAAATAGATGGCTCTAAACCCTAAAGAGATAGACTTTTGAAAATTTTTGAAGAAGCATACATTGTTTGCATTCAAATCCTAAATTGAGGAGGGTTGTATTTAGACCTAAGTCTATGTGAACATGAAAATATCTCATCAATCTAGTCCTACCAAACCATGCCTAGACTACATGCAGTCAATGTCAGCTAGGTCAGAATCTAGGCTCCTAGGTTCGCATGATATCAGAAAGTAAAGAGCTGACATTTTGTGAACACAGTTTCGATAATTGAACTAAGTCAAACACAATTTTAGTAAGACAAGGACAGGTCCCATCATGGTCGCCAAACCTGTTATTGTCGCGAAATTTTTCCCGTCTTTCCTTCCTTGCGGAAGAGAAAGGGAAAATGCTTTCGCGATTCAAACTTGACCGGATTTTGGAAATTGTTTTGAAATACTCGCCTCCGTTTTGAAAATTGCGGGAAAATCCATGGGATGGGGATCGACCTGTCGGTACGAGGTTCGACCGTTCTTGCCGCCTTTAACAGGGGTAATCGAACCAAGGACCAAAATTGTGCTTGACTTAGTGAAATTATCGAAATTGTGTTCTATCCTAAATGCACAGAGAATTCATGCATGTGCTATGAGATTTTGTAAAATACAAGTTGAAAAGTATGATGCATGCTTGGAAAATGCTTTGGAGTTGGAAATAGTTCTAAGGCAAATGATGGAAATCAATTTCTCAGGAAAACTCAGATGGAAAGGATTGGAAATCTCGAGAAAAATCATAAAGATGTGGGAAAATCATGAATAGTTTGAAAATCCTGAGAAAATGGAAAGAATTCTTGAGAAAAGGGTAAACATTTGAAGGGAAAATGCTTGTCAGGAAAAGCTTCAAGTTTTGAAAGTTTTCTTTGGAAAATGATTGAAATTCATTGGAAAACCCGTTTGGGGAAAGAAAATTGAAACTCGGGAAACTGAAATCCTGAGAATCTTAGCCTTGAAACACTTGGAAATTGATTTTGATCTTTGAGAAAAGTGAGAGATTTCTTTTAAAAATCTTGAGAAAATAACCTTTTCCATGGAAAAATGTGGAAAAACTTGACTTGGGAAAACCGATTTTGAAAAATTCTCAGAGTTTCTTGAGAAATCGATTTTCTTGAGAATGAAATTTTCTTAAGAAAATCATGAGAAAACAAAGGATTTCATGATGCAAATGATATGATTGCATGAATGCACTTTGAAAAGATTTTCTAAGAAATTTATTGGAAAATGTGTATTAAGCCAAAGTAAATCCATCACATATTCTGACTGTGGCCATGAATATGTTCAGAGTTCATTTGAATTAATTCATGAGATTTTTGAAAGATTGGGAAATATGATGTGCATTTTAAGATAGCCTAAGGGTGTAGGCTCAGTGTGACTAGTAGAAAGATGATGGATCTGGGTCTCGTCCATATTCCGACTATGGCCGTAAATATGGATTCCACCGAGTTCATCAACTCCCTAAGAGTTGGTGCAGGTGCCATTCGTGTACATCCATAGTGCTTTTGAAATAAAATGCATGAATCACATAAACAAGATATTGCATGAATTTAAACTATATGGTATGCATCCTAGTCTAAGCAGACAGTTAAATCTCTTATTCCAAAATTTACTTTATTACATCACTAAATAAATGAAATAAAAGAAATTTCAGACTTCAGCTCCTTCTTTTGAATGTCCCTGCCAAACTTGAAATGGGGTTAGCTCAAATATGTGGGTTTTTCCAAGATTTTCCAATAATATTCTGAAATTATTGGACTTAATTGGATATAAACCCTATTATCATGCTTACTTGATATTTGAAATGATGAAAATGCAAGAAATTCAGTAGAAAATAGTTTGAAATTCGAAATTATGGTCAAAATGACCAAAATACCCCTAATATTGAAGTTACACCTTTAAAATCAAGGTTTTTTGAAGGAAATTTTGGTAAAATTTAGATTTTAAAATTCAAATTGAATAAAATGATGATGAAATGCAGTATGAGACATTATGACATGCTTCTAAACACATTAGGACTATAAAATCAGAATTTGACATGCTATCATTCATCAAAAATAACGAATTTCGCTTGATTTTCGCTTGGATCAGGGTCCCGCGGGGCCCTATTTTGATGATATGGCTAAACCGAGCCTCAAATGAATTCCAAATGCTGTCATATTCAGTATGGAGCATATACCTATCCTGACAAACAACCTAGAATGCTAAAACTCACGAAATGACATGGTTTAGATACTAAAATTTAAAGAAAATCCTAAAATGGACGAATTTCGCCTACGGACCTGAACCAAATACAATGCTTAATATGATAATGCAAAAATTACACAATAAAAACCTCTGATATTTTTCAGACTACTAAAGGACCCAAAATTTAACATTTTTGGTTTTTACAGCCTCGGGATTTGAACTACGGTGAGTTCGGCAACGGGCATTTGGTTCTGACAAAGGTAAAATCGATCTAATCTAATAGAAAATGCTAAAAAAAACAGAAAACAGCCATGGAAATTTCTGATATTTAACAAAGAAACTCACGACACATACATGGACAACTTTCATGTTTATGACATTGGCATTTGATCAACAGAAACACAGACAAAAATACAACTTTGCATGCCAAAAGCAACAGAACAGACAAATGTGACAAAACAGAGGACTGACAAGAAAAATCTGAAACAGATCTTAAAACTGTTCTAAAATCAGAAGCTTTCATATGCAAACAGAGGACATCCCGAACATGACATTCACTTTTTACAAATTCGGATTTGGAAAAATAACCAAAGAGAACCCATCTCCTTAAGTCGATCCAAAATCTCAGAGGCCCAAATCAGGCTCTGACACGTGTCCCGAACTCTCGGATTTTTGTCAGACACAAAAAGAATGTCCAAAAAATCTGAGAAAATCATGTTAAAAACTAAACATTACCTAAAGTTCAGAACATATTTTGGATCAAAAATCAAACCTCACATGAGAGAGATCTCTATTTTACAAGTCGGAAATGAATTTTTAAAACGCATTCCGGGTAACAAAACCCGACTTACCATTTTGAATGTTTACTGTAGTAAACAAATTCAAATCCTTCAGAATTTTTGGCATATTTCTAGGGACATTTAAGGGTGCATTCCATGATTTATTTAGAATTTATAACAAAAATTAAACACATGAAATAACGTGTGGACTGACTAACAAAAACAGAGAACTACTGAAACTGAGCAGAATTGAAATAAATGCCAAATTAAACCTAATTAACTTATGAAACATGCTAAATTAACGAAATAAAATACAAATTAAAATTAGCTAAATGCATGAATGCTAAAAATAATCAAGGAAGCATAATTATATATTTTTATATATGTCATTTTATTAGAATAGTTCATTCCATCCCTCGGATGAGCTCTTTCTTCAAACGACCCAAGAATCAAATCATGATATTATGAAATCAAGAGGAAAAGAGGTGTACCTTGAGTTGTTATGCAGCTTGGAAACTCTTGAAGGGGACGGCTACCAATGGCTTTGTTCGTCCTTCGATCCGGGCTTCGGATGATTCACAAAGATCGACCCACGCTTGGATCAAATTGGCCACGACATGAGCAATGTAGGTACTTCACTGCACCTTCTCCACTGAGCCAAAGGGGGGGGGGCGTGAATTCAAAGAGACACACTTGAGTTCTAAAAGGGATCTAAGCTGAAGTTCAAAATCAAAATTGGAGTCTAAAATTGGAGTCCTCTAGGCTGGGCGTGAGCCCTTGTATTTGTAGAATTCTTTAAGAATTTTGAATTTCAAACAGACTCAATCTGAGCCCTCCATGTGGCGCCATCTCAAGGCCCGCTATTTTGATTTTTTTGAGAAAATAAAATGAGAAATTTGTGGGTGAGACACCTCAGCAGAATTTGAAAATTTTCAAAATTGGGGTTTGCTTGATTTTCTCTGCAGGAGGCTCCCAAATTGCGCCATCTCAGGGGGTGCTCTCTTGGAGTTTGAAATTCAAACTTGGCTTTTCTGAAGGTCCTCCTATGGCGCCACCTCAGGGGGCTAATTTTATAAAAAAAAATAAAATAAATATAAAAAATGGAGCCAAGTGGGGTTCTGAAATGTCGTCGCCTCAAAAGAGATTCTGAGGTGTAAAGTTGGAAACAGTAGGAGCATGCCATGTGGCGCCACCTCTGTGGAGCTCTCGACACGTGTCAAAAGGACAGGAATGAAAGAAGCAGAATGCGCCACCTCAGAGGAGTTAAAATTTCTGCTTTTTCTGCAAGAAAGGAGAGGCTGACACATGGCGGTTCAGGATGATTATGCTTTTGACAAGTGTCAGCTGTCTGGAGGAGTCTTCTTCAAATGGTGCCACCTCAGAGGAGACATGCTTTACTTTTTCTGGACAGGACAACATATGACACTTGGCATCTCATGGTGACTTTGAATGACACATGGCGCATGGAATGAAGAGGATGTCTAATGACATGTGGCGGCTTCTTAAGGTAGCCCCAAACGGACACTTGGCAATGAATGGCTGAAGAGAGAAGATGACATGTGGCACCTTTTTCTAGGTGAACCCTATGCTGACACATGACAGGTAAATGGGAGGAGAGAGAAAAGTCAAGTGGCGCCAATCCAGGGGACAAGGCTCCTATATTTTTGGGTTTTTCAAAATTCAGATTTTTCAAAAGAAAAGCCTATGTGGCACCACCTCAGTGTGGGTCCCACATTGCTTCTTTATTGGAATAAGAACAAGACAACAACCTCTTTTTGGAATTTTCATAAAATCTAGACTAATTGGTAAAACAGAAATTTTTGAAAAGAGTTGGCTCCTGTGGGGCGATTTTATAAAAGAATGATAGTTGAAATAGCTGACAAAAGGGCAAAATCTGAGGTGAAGTGGCTGAAATCTATATTGAAAACTATCCAGATCGTTTTCCTGAGGAAATATTTTGAAATTCAGAGCCCTGGGGGTAAAATGGGAAGAATTGATAATTTTGAAGACCCAGGGTTTTGAAATCAATTTTGAAAAGAGTTGAAATTCAAATCTGGATTGAAAATTTTGAAATCAAGAGTTCTGAACCTCGAAATGGCATGCTGTGCAGTGTAGTGATATGAAATGCTCATGCAATGATATGCAATGCCATGCAATATAATCTTGAACCAAGACTTGAAGATGCCTGTCGCCTGTCAAGAATAAAATTTTGAACATTTGAGCTAAAAATAGAGAAATTTTGAGAGTTGCAGATGAAATTTAGACTTCTGTAAGGTCCGGGCTCAGAAAATGACCATTTTGCCCTTCAGCGATTTCAGAGGCTGGATGCTGAGGCTTGGTGGATATGTTGGAGAGGTGAATGAAAATTTGGGGTGTTTACAGATTCTGAAAGCCCAAATGGGGCTTTTGAAGATGGATCTGGGTATTGGAAACCCTGATTGAATTAAAATTTAAGAAGAACCAAGTTTTTGAGATTCACAATCAATCTCAAACTATGATTGAAGATAAGAAGATAAACTCATTTTTTTAGAATGAATCAGAAATTTCGAAGTTAAATTGAACTTTGAAATTTTGAATTTTGAATTAAATTGGAATTTTGAATATAAAATGATCTTGAAATTCCAAAGTCAAATTGGTCTTTGGAATTGTGATAGAATTGAAATTTGAAATAGAAATTTGAAGAAAGATGTTCAAAATCACTTAGATTTTTAAAAGGATTTTTGAAAATATGATGCAATTCTATCCTAAATGATGAATGACTTTAAAGAATTTTCAAATTGGATTTTGAAAATCATATTTTATTCTTTACATGAATTGAAATAAGATGGAAAATATAATACATCCTTGACTATGGTCATTGAATGTATCATATGATAATCTATATTTAAATTCAGGTGAAGAATAAAACATATTTTTGTGCTTTTATAGAGTTTAAAATGAAATTAACTCTCAATATACCCTGACTATGGTCATTGGTATATATTTTGAGCCAATTTTAAGTTAAACTCTAATAAAAGAAAGAAATATTTGAAAATATGATGATTTTGAAAAGGATCCAGTGTTATTTTATAAAAGATAAAAATACTAAGTCTTGTTTACATCCCGACTATGGCCGTTGATGTAAATCATCAACTTAGGATTAATTTACCTCTTACGAAATGATGCACGTGCCATTTGTGTTGCCGTTTGTGAGAATTTGATAAATAAAGGCAAAATGCCTGAAAAACAAGTAATTCATGATATTTACAATGCTCATCCATCCTAATCTAGTACAGGAAATGAAAATTTTTCATTTAATACATAGCTATTATATTGGAGCTACATTGATTTTAGAGGGGAAAATGACACTCTTCACATATTCCCTGCAAGAATCAAGTTTAGCACATGATGATGCATATAGAAAGAAGTTCGTAAAAAAAATGCAACTGATAAAAATGCTCCATCATGTATTTTATACTAGTGAAAAATTCAAGGTAAATGACAAAATATACAGACTAACACACTATCTTGTTGTTCAACACACTATACTACTCATACAGAACTCTCACACACACATTGTCAACTCAGATCTACTAACACACACTCAATGCCAAGATATTATCATACGCCGACCATTAATGTATATGCTAACATACTCACACAACCTATGCTAACTCACAGACTAACTAACTCATTGTACCAGCTGAATGACACTCTGGTCCGAGTAAGCAAGGTATGTATACTCACATATCGATATTAGCTCACCTAGTGCTTACATACCTTTAACACAGGATTAATGACGCATTCATATTAAGAAAGGCTGACACACATTTACTGCTAACAAAATCTTAGTGCTACAACTCAAGTCCTGCTAATTCCGGATATGAATCTAATGGATCTTCACTCAACAAGCAGTGAATTGCAATGGAACTTCACGGTAAGATTATGATAGATTCAGAGTTTACAGTCAGACTGCACCACAGGCATCAAATGGGAAAAACTTCTCCCACAACAAGCATATCTAACTACAACTTAGAATTCAATCTAGAGTAATTTGAATCAAAAGTCTGTAACAACATATTATGAGTGCTAAAACATAAGATTGAATGGATATCAGCATGTTAAAGTTCCATCTGATCAATAGCACCTAGTTGCTATTTTCTAGAATCCTCAACAGTGTTCAATCTTACCGGAGTATGGATGGGCTACAAGGCCTGAATTTGCAATGGATGTCACCAACGCCTAAATGTGACTATGATCCTCTATTCCTCCCCAGACGCAGGCATACACCTTCTTATGAAAAGAGAGGTTCAACGGCTTCTAAGTCTGTTGAATGCTCTTCAAGGATGGATTCCTTAACCCTTGGCAGAGTGTTTCCTGTAAAAACATGCCAATTTTGCATTGATTTCTACTAGTGCAAGTCAATTCTTCCAGAGGTTAATTTCCTTCAGACTCCTGCAGAGAAGATGCTCGATCCTGAGAAGAGGCTCGGGTGCTCCTTCTTAAAGAGGATGGATGCTACAGCAGAAGGGCAGATGAAGGCGGACGATGTCAAGGATACTTCAGAGGAAAGCCTCTATTGGAAGAAAAATCAATGGGAGAATCAGATGAAGTTGATGGTGAAATTCCACTAGAGGGGGGGTGAATAGTGAAGTACGATAAAGATCGATAAAATAAAATAATCAGGCAATAAGGCACAACACATAAAACACAGAATTTATACTGGTTCGGTCAGTACCCAGACCTACATCCAGTCCCCAAGCAAACCACTTGAGCTTTCCACTATAACATCCGAGTCACCGGATAAATAGTACAACACCCTCTTCCTCAGAGGTCTTCTTCTCTCAATAGAGAAGGGGCACACCCTCTTCCACAGAGGTCTTCTTCCCTCAACAGAGAAGGACAACACCCTCTTTCACAGAGGTCTTCTTCTCTCAACAGAGAAGGGAAACACCCTCTTTCACAGAGGTCTACTTCTTTCAACAAAGAAGAAAAACAATGAATAACAGAGTTACAATACTTCCTATAGAACCTTCAGAATGATATGAATGCACGAATGAAGGATTCTCAGAATGTTCTGTTTGTCACTCAGAGGATGCTCTTTGTCAAAGAGCTGGACTTGACTTTTTCTCTTTTCTTTCTTTTCTTTTTCTCTTTCTTTTTCAAGGCTCTCTTTTTCAAATATCGAATAGGGATTTTTCTCGTTGTAAGCTCACACGTCTATTCCATTCCATTCCATTCTATGTTGAATAGTTTATTTGAGTGTGTTTATATAGCTTTTGAAAAAGTAGTCGTTGCTTTTTGAAATCGTAGCCTTTTTGAGATGTGAAATGTCATGTCATTTTCAAAAACATCTTTAGAGAAATTCGAGAATGCCTTTTTCCATAAACAGTGAAGTATGGGGTACACTAGTCGTTGTAATATTTTAGGTAATACATATTTTATGTAAAAAGTCTATTTCTTACAATAGTACATTGAACGTTGGATTGTAGTTTTGTCTTTATTCTAATTAATGATTTGAGGTACATAAGTACTTCTTTACTTTAAATGAATGTAAGTACACTGAGTGCTTTGATATATATATTTGTACATAGTCATGTCAAGTGTTTTCTTTATGTTGTGTTTTTCAAAGTCTTCAGAGAGAATGAGGACTAAAAAAAAAAGTCGACATTCCTTGAGAAGGATATTAACAAGGATTTGTTACAGTAGGTATTTAATGCTTTGTACAAAGAGAATGATGACTTCAAGTAAGTCGACATTCTATGGTTTTGTAAAAAGGTAACTAGAGTCTTTTAAAAAAACATATTATATTTGTATTTCTTTGTGTAGCCGATTTTATGTTTTTGTCTTCTTCTTATATTAAAAACATTTCTTTAAAGAAGGTAACTAGAGTCTTTTCAAAACTATATTATATTTGTTTTTCTCTATGTAGCCGATTTTATGTTTTTTGTCTTCTTCTTATATTAAAAACATTTCTTTAAAGAAGGTAACTAGAGTCTTTTCAAAGCTATATTATATTTGTTTTTCTCTATGTAGCCGATTTTATGTTTTTGTCTTTTTCCTACATTTCTTTTTCATGTTGTCTTGTATATAGTGTAAGGTACAATTATTACATGACAAAATATATTTTTCATAAAGGGTTGTAAGAAGGTACAATTATTAGTTTTCAAAAAGGAGCTTTTTGAAACTATCGTATACTTTTATGATATAGTTTTTATGAATGGTTATGTACTATGCAATATGCATGCTTCTGAAGGTTCTGTTACATATGACTCTAAAGAAGAAAAATACAATCTTCAATCTTGAGGTAGCTGAACTTTTTGGATGCTCTTTAGTAATGCATGGCTCATCAAGCTTTTCTTCAAGGAATATGATTGCACCATAGTTGTACTTGAACAGGAGGACTCCATCCTTTTTTGGGTGAGATATCCTTGCATCAAATACTCGTTAGATTTATGGCAAAACATATCCAGTCATAATATAACATTTTTTCAAGAAGGCATATTATCATATTATATAGAATCAAATGAGACAGTGTATCATATTATGTGACATCAAAACAGAGTTTCTCAACATTCTCCCCCTTTTTTGATGATGACAAAATATGCTCCCCCTGTCAAAAAGACATTATGCATAGAAATAATAATATGATAAAATATTTGAAAAATGTTTAAAGAGAATTTCTCCAATAATGGAGACAGGTTTTCTCCCCCTTTGTCATGGACAAAAAGGAAGGGATCAGAGTAAGAGAGTTATTACAGACCAAAAGGAATTAAAAGTTATTACAGACCGAAAAAAACAAGTTTATCCCGAAGGTGGAGGAGGTTGATGTGTTCGGTCGGTACGATTCCGCTTGTGAGCTGGACGAGTTTGCTGCAACAGGGCTTGATTGCGAAGGATACGATCCTGAGAGCGCTCGATATCCATTATTGCAGAGAAGTAATCAAAGGTGGATGCTGGATTTTCTTCATCAGAGCCAGGCATGTGCAGGGACCTTAGATTGAAGGTGGTAGCATCGAGGACCTGAGAGGGATGGAGGATGACTTCATTGTGAAGGGGTACTTTGAAGTATTTGAGAATGGGAGTTATGAAACACCCGAAAAGAAGAGGCCTGAATTTCTGATAACGAATGAAAAGGTCGAAAAGAATGGAGGACCAGTTTATCGGAGTAGAGGAAAATATTGCATAGATAAGGAGAGAGATTTTTCGTGGAACTAATCCCTTGCGGGGAAGCTTGGGATAGATGTTGTGGAGAAGAATCTGGGCAAGTAATTGAGCATGAGGTTGAAGATTCCTCATGTGCCATGGAAGTTGGTAGCAGTTGGTACAGATAAGAATTTTTCGAAGTACTGATCGTTCGATAGGTACTATGGTGTTGAGGTCGGTGCCGGTGGAAGGCAGATTTAGAATTCTACCTAGTGAGGAAGCATGAAAGATCATCAGCTTGCCTCGAACTTTGGTGGTGATTGTAGTTTGTTCATGATCAGTGGAAAAGTTTGTATAGAAAAGTCGAACGAGTTCAGGATAGTAGGCAGCTTGGGATGAAGATCCTAGTAGAGGTTTGAGTTCAGGGAGATAGTTGTCTAAGTCGAATAGCATGAAATCGTCGAAGTTAACCAATTTACCTTCATGAATGGGGCGAGAGCATAGTAAGTTGTAATTGTGAAACAGATCTGCTGCAGTAATCACATTGTTGGAGGAGGAAGAGGCCATTGCAAGAGTTTGTAAGGAAAAAGGAGGACTAAGAAGGGCGAGTTTGAAGTGGGTAATAGTTTGTAGGATGATAGATAGATACGAGTGGAATTGGTGTGTGATGAACCAATCCATTAAATAGAGGAATGAAAATAATTTTGATAGGTTTTGAATGACATTGGAAGTGAGTGATTTTTAGATTTTAGTCAAATAAGGAAATCCGTGAGTAGTAAGTTAAGAGACTTGTGAATGACAAATCAAATCAATGTTTGAAGATAGTGTATTATATTAGGTTGAGAAGGACATAGTTTTGAAATATATAGTATATATATAGATTTTACTATGGGTGAGTTTATCGACTAGTGAGAGAAGCCATTAATAGAGTATGGGGTGTCATGTTGAACTAAAAAGAGTGAATGATTTTGAAAATAATGGCCTAATAAAACAAGCAACTTTTTACTTTATGTGGAGGTATTCTTAATTCGTGAATGGAGAGTTTAGAATAGGACAACCCATGGGGTATGAGTGAGAGGCAATAATAGTTTTTATTTAAGAAGTATATATATTGATAAGCATGAAAGGAGAGTGAAAGACATAAAAAGATGATACGAATATGTAGAGAAAAGAGAAAGGTTATAAAGGACAACATTCACTTGATTTAGATATGACATAAAGTAGAGTTAGAATAAATAAAGTTTTGCTTGGAGACAAGACTTTAAGGATTCTCGATTTTAGAGAGATATACAATATAAGAGAGAGTCATGGTCACGGATGGAAAGTCACTTCATATGAGATAAAGAGAGAAAGAGGAAATAAAAAGGTGGTACTAGTAGTATTAAAAACAATAGAGGATAAGTTGTTTAGAATATGATTTCATAAAAGATGTGAAGGATGACCGGATGATAATAGATTATACTTAAGCTATGAAATAACCGATGATATAGTAAAAATTTACGTGAAATATAATCACTTAAGAGGTGATAATAATCACTTTGAATTTTTCATAAGAGGTCTTAAGATTTTAGATACGTACATTGATAAGAGGTCATAAAAAAAGAAAATATATCATATGAATATAATTTATTAAGAATAATAATGAGGAGTCATGTTTGGAGGTCGGCTAGCTTTTTGTATGAGAGGTTGTCACAAAAAGACAAAAGATATAAAAGGTGTAATGAAATGAGTGATGTGATCCAAGTCATGATAACTTTTTACTTAAAGTAAATGGTTCTTATGGATATGTGTAAAAGGAGATAGGACAAGAAGACATTATGAGAGTGTACTTGAAAGATGACATGTTGAAAGACATAAAGAATGTGTTATGATGAATGAATTTTTATAAGTATTGTGAGTATACGAAAATATGAAAACATAGTTTGACTTTGAATAGTAAAACAAACACACAAAAAAATCGATAATAAGAAACTTTAAAAAAAAAAATTATCAAAAGCAATACTCTTAATAAGTGTGATTAATTTACAAGTCATTTAGTTTGCATATTCCTAGTTCTCTTCTAATACATGTGAAGTCTTCATGTTTTAATGGTTTAGTGAATATGTCTGCTAACTGTTGATTAGTGGGTATGAATTCGAGTTTAATTATGTTGTTTAAGACTTGTTCTCTTAAGAAGTGGTGTCTTATTTGAATGTGCTTAGTTCGTGAGTGTAAAAATAAGATTCTTAGATAAGTTTATAGCACTAGTATTATCACAGAAAATCATTGTATTTTCAAAATTTAGACCAAAATCTTTTAAGGTTTGTTTCATCCAGATAACTTGGGTACAGGCTAGGCTGGCAGTAATGTATTCGGCTTCAGTAGTTGATAAGGATACACAGATTTGTTTCTTACTGAACCATGATACTAGTGAGTGCCCTAGCATATGACATGTTCCACTTGTGCTTTTTTGTCAGATTTACTTCCAGCAAAGTCAGCATCGTTGTATGAGATTAGATCAAATGTAGAGGATTTTGAATAGAATAATCCAAAATCAACTGTCTTTTAAATATCTCATTATTCTTTTTACAGCTTTAAGATGTGATTCTTTTGGATTTGACTGAAATCTAGCACACAAGCAAACACTGAACATGATATTTGGACGACTAGCAGTTAAATAAAGAAGTGATCCTATCATACCTCGGTATACCTTTGTATCAACAGACTTACCATCTTCATCTTTGTCCAAAACAGTAGTAGTGCTCATAGGAGTAGATTTTGAAGCAGTTGAGTTCATGTTGAACCTCTTCAGAAGTTCACGAGCATACTTAGATTGATTGATGAAAACTTCATCCTTGGTTTGCTTAATATGCAGTCCAAGAAAGTAGGTGAGTTCTCCCATCATACTCATTTCAAATTCTTTCTGCATGGACTTAGAAAATTCTTCACAAAGAGTGTTGTTAGAAGATCCAAAGATGATATCGTCTACATATATTTGAACAATTAGGGTATGATTATTCACTATTTTCACAAATAATGTCGAGTCTGCTTTGCCTACAGAAAAACCAGTTTTTAATAAAAAGGTTTTAAGTCTATCATACCAAGCACGAGGTGCTTGTTTTAGACCATATAAAGCACGTTTTAGTTTAAAAACATGATCTGGATATTGTTCATTTTCAAATCCTGGAGGTTGTTTTACATAAACTTCTTCATTTATAAAACCATTTAAAAAGGCACTTTTAACATCCATTTGATATAATTTGAAATCCATATAGCTTGCATATGCTAAAAATATTCTAATAGATTCAAGTCTAGCAACAGGAGCAAATGTTTCATCAAAATCAATACCTTCTTCCTGGTTGTATCCTTGAGCTACTAGTCTAGCTTTGTTCCTTATAACATTACCTGTTTCATTCAGCTTGTTTCTGAAGATCCATCTTGTTCCAATGATCTGATGGTCCTTTGGTCTTGGTACAAGATCCCAAACATCATTTCTTTGGAATTGATTCAATTCTTCAGTCATGGCTAGCATCCAGAACTCATCAATGATGGCTTCATCAATCTTCTTTGGTTCAAGTTGAGAAATGAATGCCATGTTTGCAATCCGTTCTAGCTGAGCTCTAGTTTGAACCTCTTTTGTCAGGTCTCCCAAAATCTGCTTTTGAGGATGATCTTTGATATCGACAAATGTTCTTTGATGATCATCTTCATTAGACTTAGCTGTGTTATCTAAGAATAAATCTGTACTTTCAACATCATCATCATTAGTTTGCTTATGAACAGATTGATCAATAGATTCACAAAAACTAACATGCATAGATTCTTCAATAGTATTATAACTCTTATTGAAAACTTTGTATGCTTTACTATGACTTGAATATCCTAAGAATATGCCTTCAACGGATTTTGCATCAAATTTATCCAGGCTATCTTTTGTGTTTAGGATAAAGCATTTACATCCAAAGACTTTGAAATAGTCTATTCTTGGAGTTCTGTCATAGAATAGTTCATAGGGAGTTTTATTTAATAAGGGTCTAATGAGAACTCTATTTGTTATGTAGCATGCAGTATTAACAGCTTCTGCCCAAAAAGATTTAGCAAGATTATTGTGTTGGAGCATAGTTCTAGCAGATTCATGAAGGGTTCTATTCTTTCTTTCTACTACACCATTTTGAGGTGCAGCTCTAGGAAAGGCAAAGTTATGAGAAATACCATGCAAGTTACAAAAATTTTCAAAAAGTTCATTTTCAAATTCTCCTCCATGGTCACTACGGATTTTAACAATAGAACACGATTTTTCATTTTGTAACTTTTTACATAAAATTTCAAATTGACAAAACGTATCACTTTTGTTTTTCAAAAATATTACCCAAGTAAATCTTGAGTAGTCATCTACAATGACAAAAGCATATCTATTATGATTAAGGCTAGCTACCCTAGAAGGACCAAAAAGATCCAGGTGAAGAAGCTCTAAAGGTCTTTTACTTGAAATTATGTTTTTTGATTTGAAAGATGATTTTGACAGTTTTCCTAATTGACATGCATCACAAAAATAATCCTTTTTAAAAGATATTTTGGGTAACCCACGTACTAACTTATTTTTAGCTAATTTAGACATGTACTTAGAATTTACATGACCCATTCTCATGTGCCATAAATGTGGAGAGTCATTATTAGCTATAAGGCAATGTTCTGTGATGTTTTCTAGGTATAGTTCATATATATTATTCTTTCTTATACCTTTTAAGATGATGTTTTCGTTGGTGTTTGCTATGAGGCATGCATCATGATTAAAGTTAACATTATAACCTGTGTCACACATTTGACTGATACTTAGTAGGTTATGTTTTAAGCCTTTAACAAGGAGAACGTCTTTGATAAGAGGTTTATCTATGTTACCAATATTACCAATGTCAATTATCAAACCTTTGTTGTTATCTCCAAAGGTGACAGTTCCTCCTTCTTTATAATGAAGAACAGCAAAAAGGTCTGGATGTCCTGTCATGTGCTTTGAACATCCACTATCTAGTATCCATCTGTTCTTCTTGTTTGGAGCCTGCAAATCATCAAGTAAAATTTCTTTTTGGTACCCAATCGGGTCCCTTTTTGTTAGACCTTGGAACCCATATCCATTTGGATTTGGGTTTGTCTACAACCTTAAAGGAGTTAAAAAGATTAGCATTATAATACTCCTTATTTGGTTCAGATGAACTTTTCACAAACGTGGTCTTTTGATTCATACAAGAAGGCTTTTTAAAATGAGAGTAGCCAATACCATTCTTGTAAAAAGAGACTTTCTGAGAGGATAAGAGTTTATCCAAGTTCTCTTTACCTTTAGTAAACTTGAAAACTGTTTTCATGAGGTTCTCAGTTTTACTTTTTAGCTCTGAAATTTCTACTTGCAGATTTTTAGTTTTGGAGCTAGTAGAAGAAATTTCAGACATAAGCATAAGGTTTTCCTTTTTCAACTCAGAATTTTCACTGCTGAGTTTTTCATTCTTTTGGGAAAGCTTTAGATTTTCAGATTTTAAATCTTTATTTTTGAAACTCAATTTTCTAGATTCTTCAAATAGTTCTTGAAAAGCATCTAGAAGTTCTTCAAAGGAAAAATCAGAGATTTCACTTACCAAACTTTCGTTTGCCATGAAGCACATATTTGCAGTTTCGGCTTCATCGTCACTTGACTCTTCACTAGTGGATGGTTCTGAATCATCCCATTGAGCATGCAAAGCCTTTTTTTTGAAGAACCTCTTCTTTGGTTCCTCAGTCTTGGATTTTCTTTTGAGAAGGGGACAGTCACGTCTTAAGTGGCCTGGCTTATTACACTGATAGCACATGGGATCTTCTTTAGGATCTTTTCTTTCCTTGTGCCTGTTTGGAAGCCGGTTCCTTCTCATGAAGCGCTGGAATTTTCTAGTAAGTAGCGCAATTTCTGATTCTTTATCTGAGTCTTCATTCTCAGATAGGGCTGGGAAAGCTAGAGTTTTCTTTACTGGTTGCTCTTCTTCCCTTCTTTCTTTCATGTGGACTTCATAGGCCATAAGATTGCCTATTAAGTCGTCCAAAGTAAGCTTAGATAAATCTTGAGCTTCTTCAATAGCTGTAGTCTTCTTCTCCCAATCAGTTGTGAGAGATCTCAAGATTTTCTTCACCTTTTCTGTCTGAGAATATGTTACACCCAGAGATTTCAGATCGTTGGTGATGTTGGTGAATCTGGTAAACATCTCTGTGATGGGTTCATCTTTGTTCATTTTGAACAACTCATATTTTCTAACAAGAGATGAGATTTTGGCTTCTTTTACGTTGTTGGTTCTTTCATGAATAACCTCCAAAGAATGCCAAATGTCATATGCAGATTCACATATAGATATTCTGTTGAATTCATTCTGATCAATGGCACAATATAAGGCATTCATAGCCTTTGCATTTAGGTTTGCCATTTTCTTTTCTTCATCAGACCATAAGTTATAGTCTGCGGATGGAGATGTGTATGGATGCTCAACAAATTTCCATACAGCAAAGTCTATGGATTTGAGAAAGATAGCCATTCTGCACTTCCAGTATCCATAATTGGAGCCATTGAAAAAAGGAGGACGAGATGCGTGTTGACCTTCAATATCACGAGCATAAGAGGTAGATGCCATTTGTGCTGGAAGACTTGTTATGTCGAAACCAGCAAACCTGCTCTGATACCAAATGAAATTCCACTAGAGGGAGGGTGAATAGTGAAGTACGATAAAGATCGATAAAATAAAATAATCAGGCAATAAGGCACAACACATAAAACACAGAATTTATACTGGTTCGGTCAGTACCCAGACCTACATCCAGTCCCCAAGCAAACCACTTGAGCTTTCCACTATAACATCCGAGTCACCGGATAAATAGTACAATACCCTCTTCCTCAGAGGTCTTCTTCTCTCAACAGAGAAGGGGCACACCCTCTTCCACAGAGGTCTTCTTCCCTCAACAGAGAAGGACAACACCCTCTTTCACAGAGGTCTTCTTCTCTCAACAGAGAAGGGAAACACCCTCTTTCACAGAGGTCTACTTCTTTCAACAAAGAAGAAAAACAATGAATAACAGAGTTACAATACTTCCTATAGAACCTTCAGAATGATATGAATGCACGAATGAAGGATTCTCAGAATGTTCTGTTTGTCACTCAGAGGATGCTCTTTGTCAAAGAGCTGGACTTGACTTTTTCTCTTTTCTTTCTTTTCTTTTTTTCTTTCTTTTTCAAGGCTCTCTTTTTCAAATATCGAATAGGGATTTTTCTCGTTGTAAGCTCACACGTCTATTTCATTCCATTCCATGTTGAATAGTTTATTTGAGTGTGTTTATATAGCTTTTGAAAAAGTAGTCGTTGCTTTTTGAAATCGTAGCCTTTTTGAGATGTGAAATGTCATGTCATTTTCAAAAACATCTTTAGAGAAATTCGAGAATGCCTTTTTCCATAAACAGTGAAGTATGGGGTAATGATGTAAGACCCATAATTTTTCAGTATCTTTCTGAAGAAATTCATGAGGCATTTTCAAGTAAAAATAGCATCTGAACCCGAAATACGAATCAGATCGATTTGTACGAGCCAGATATACTTAGGATATTCGTCGAATCGCGAATATATGCTCAAACACTCTGGAAGCCATAACTTCCTACCTGAATGAAATCAAAGGATTCATGCGAGCCAACTTTCTTAGTTACGTCAATACGAAGGGAATGGCGTACTCAGAATTTTTCAGAAAAAAATCGCCGGAAACCTGAAATTCTTGTAGGACCCACGGAAATATTGGTGGGACCCACAGAAATATTCCTCAGAAAATATCTTGTGGGACCCACAAAATATCCTATGAAAATATCTAGTGGGCCCCACCTCAAAAGGAACCTCCTGGAATTAAAATAAAGCTCAGGGGCAAAAGGGGGATAAAAATTCCCAAGAGGAGGTGGGCTTGGGCTATAAATAGCCCTCCCCACTCTCTCTCTTCTTATAATTTCGACCCCCCCTCTCTCTCTTGCCTCCTCTCTCTCTCCTAAACCTCCCCTAGTGAGCCCAAGTGAGTCTGAGCCCACCTGACCTGGCCTGAACCCACATGACCTGGTCTGAGTCTGCCTAACCTGGTCCTAGCTCACCTGACCTGGGTCTGAACCCACTTGACCTAGTCCAAACCTAGTTGACTTGACTTGAACCTAGTTGGGTTTAAAGTCAAAGTCAAAGTCTATTTTGGTCCAGATTCTGGTTTGGATTTCTGAACCCAGACTTAGCCTACTTGAGCTGAGTTCGAACCTGCTGAACCCAGTTGACTTGGATCGAACCCTGTTTGGTTCAAACCACTTAGGTTGAGTAGCTTGACCTACTCTCCCTCTTTCTCAACTAAGTCAGCTTCACCTGACTTAGTCTGACCTCTCGAAGGAAGGCTTGAAGCCAAAGAAGCAACCCGGAGCCATTTCTTCCTCGATTTGAAGTAAGTTCGCTTCGTTGATCCATCTCTCTCAAGTATTTGACTGTTTGTATATAGAATATACTTTCTGAAGTAGTATCTTGCTTTAGTTCTTGATTGAGCCCTTTTTGGACACTTCGGTGTTCACCCGCTCGTCTCGTAACTATCGTCGGATATATCTATGTTCAAACACGCAGTATATGCGTTTTTAAAATGGTATCTCGCCCTAGTTCTTGGTTGAGCCCTTCAGAACACTTCGGTGTTCACCCGCTCGCCTCGTAACTATCGTTGGATACGAATCTAGGTGTATATCTGCTGATTCTGCCGACGCGTCTTATATCGCACAGGCTATGTAATTTACCTTTGCCATCGCGTCATATGATGCCAAGGCTCCCTGTTTTCTGCACTTTCGATTATGCATTTACTTACGCCGTCGCGTCGAACGATGCCAAGGCTCCTACTTTCTGCAATGTATTTACTTACGCCGTCGCGTCGAACGATGTCAAGGCTTCTGCTTTGTTATATATGTAGAATATTTCGTTCAGTTACACACCCTGAACAATAGTATATGCATTTCTTTACGCCGCCGCTGTATAAAGCACAGGCTTCTGCTTATACTACATATATGGCGCATAAATGAGCGTTCAAATGGAGATCAACTCCAAATCGCCAATGCGATTCCTTGACCGCTCCTCGTTCAAGATTCTGCTTGACGAATGAAGCCCCTATTGGAAAGGCTTCACTTTTTGGCAAAATGCTCTTTATGTAAAAATTAAGTCAATTACGTATGGCCTGGCTATGGCCCAGGGTTCCTGCAACCTTGATGGATGCAAAGTACGCACAACGGTGCGCATCCATTTCCCCGGATTGAGCATGGCGATTTCCTACCAAAGAGGGGAGATGCCGCTGAAATGGATAAAAGAAACGCACGCTTTCTCCGTAAAAGAGAGGAAGTGCTGCTGAAATTTCTGAAGAAGCTAAGAATAGCTCAGAAAGAACGTAGCAGGATACTCTGACATATAGCAGAGTGCTACCCAGTTCATGGTTTGCCCTCTACAACGTAGAAGGGTTCGTCGCACCACTGCAGGTAGAGCAGGGGAGGTGCTGACGAAATGGTCGGCAGAAGAGCTGCCGGAACCAATGGAACGGCATAATGATGTCCGTTGATGGAACGATGCCAGATCGGCTCGTATCCTTGTGCCTGCAAGGGCACCTTGCTCGTAAGGGCCGCTGAGCCGGAGTAGAGGTTGCGCCTTGGCTAGGTTTGGACTCGTTGCGTAAAAATACGCCGAGTAGCCGATCTATTTAGATCGAGTCATATGCATGCTCATTGAGAACGGTTACGCAACCAGACTCGTAAGGGCTGAAGAGCCAGAGTGTGTTGTTTCCACCCAAAGAGGTGTGATGCTCGTGGTGGCCGAAGTGCCAAAGAGCGGTGTTCTGCATGCATATGAATAAGACTTAAGGTCGCACATACCCCGCGGTTGAAAATCGTGTTAGGGGTACCCCCTCAGTAATGACTGTGTTGGGGAAGACTGAATGGGGTCGGGTACATACTCCCGTAGTGCTGAAAGCACGGGCTGCCTAAATGGCATGCAGATTCTGTCCAAGTAATTGTAAGACTGGCAGACCCCTTTAGGAATTATGCTCACTGTGGAATGACAGTGATGGTACAGCCTTGAGTGACATGTATTTTACTTTGGACCTGATAGAGTCCACGATGGCCTCAGTCACTCATGGGTTTTGGGGTCGTGGTTATCCTTAAGATCTAAGGATTGAACCCAACTACTGCAAGTAGAGGATGCATCCGAATATGGGCCTAGTAGGGTTCTCCCAGTTGAAACACACTGCCCTACTATGGATAGGGTCAACAGGCCTCTGGGGTATCTAAAATACATAGAATAATCAACCCCCAGAACGTCGCGTTGATGCCCGGACAATAGCTCTACCTGCGTACCAAAGGCGGGAGCGGTTAATTATCAAACAATGCATTAGTTCTAGGTACAGCGATGCTTTGAATATATGAGTGGATGACGTGTTGAGTCAGTCCTGCATAACCTTTGTGAAGGTGTCATGTTCGGTATACTACTGGACCGACTGGGCAAAGACCCGTGTTGTATCCGCACGACTAAGCGAAGCTCGAGGAGTTGTCCTTAGATGTGTGGGATACGGATGTGCCAAGTATGAGGACTTGAGCTAGACATCACTTTGAGACCCGGAAGAGGTCATGGCTAAGTCGTGGAGACTTAAGCGGCTATTCAAATCACAGCCCTGAAAAGGCTTGCTCTAAGTCATGAGGACTCGAGCGGATGTTCAACTCATAGCCCTGAGGAGGCTTTTGTGATATACGTTAAGTCATGGAGGCTTGAGCGTCGTATTACGAACTGCGGCCCTGAGTGGTTTATGCATTTACTTGAGTTGAATAGATAGGTGTTTGCCTACTTACCAGACCATCAGTGGTTCTGACCCCGTTTAATGGGGATTTCAGGTGTTGAACCTGTGTGGCGATATACGGAGCAAGGCGGCATCGAGTTCCAGGGTTTCTCTAGACAGAGTTGTACTGCTTCCTTTTATTGAACCTTCACTGCTTTTCTAAGCAGTAGAGTTGTAATAAACATGTGCTTTCGATAAAATGGAACACTTTGGTGGTCAATGAGTTGCTTGGCCACATACCTGCAACGTGCTCGGAGTTTTCTAAAACTGACGACTCATTATCGTCTGATTCCGTTGCTAAAAGCTTTTCTGAGTTCCACTGCAAAGAAAAAAAAAAAGAAATTCATGAAAATTTTAACTTAGCTTTGTTTTGGAAATCCGGGGCGTTACAACACTAGTCGTTGTAATATTTTAGGTAATACATATTTTATGTAAAAAGTCTATTTCTTACAATAGTACATTGAACGTTGGATTGTAGTTTTGTCTTTATTCTAATTAATGATTTGAGGTACATAAGTACTTTTTTACTTTAAATGAATGTAAGTACACTGAGTGCTTTGATATATATATTTGTACATAGTCATGTCAAGTGTTTTCTTTATGTTGTGTTTTTCAAAGTCTTCAGAGAGAATGAGGACTAAAAAAAAAAGTCGACATTCCTTGAGAAGGATATTAACAAGGATTTGTTACAATAGGTATTTAATGCTTTGTACAAAGAGAATGATGACTTCAAGTAAGTCGACATTCTATGGTTTTGTAAAAAGGTAACTAGAGTCTTTTAAAAAAACATATTATATTTGTATTTCTTTGTGTAGCCGATTTTATGTTTTTGTCTTCTTCTTATATTAAAAACATTTCTTTAAAGAAGGTAACTAGAGTCTTTTCAAAACTATATTATATTTGTTTTTCTCTATGTAGCCGATTTTATGTTTTTTGTCTTCTTCTTATATTAAAAACATTTCTTTAAAGAAGGTAACTAGAGTCTTTTCAAAGCTATATTATATTTGTTTTTCTCTATGTAGCCGATTTTATGTTTTTGTCTTTTTCCTACATTTTTTTTTCATGTTGTCTTGTATATAGTGTAAGGTACAATTATTACATGACAAAATATCTTTTTTATAAAGGGTTGTAAGAAGGTACAATTATTAGTTTTCAAAAAGGAGCTTTTTGAAACTATCGTATACTTTTATGATATAGTTTTTATGAATGGTTATGTACTATGCAATATGCATGCTTCTGAAGGTTCTGTTACATATGACTCTAAAGAAGAAAAATACAATCTTCAATCTTGAGGTAGCCGAACTTTTTGGATGCTCTTTAGTAATGCATGGCTCATCAAGCTTTTCTTCAAGGAGTATGATTGCACCATAGTTGTACTTGAACAGGAGGACTCCATCCTTTTTTGGGTGAGATATCCTTGCATCAAATACTCGTTAGATTTATGGCAAAACATATCCAGTCATAATATAACATTTTTTCAAGAAGGCATATTATCATATTATATAGAATCAAATGAGACAGTGTATCATATTATGTGACATCAAAACAGAGTTTCTCAATAGATGGATTATTGTATGCAATGCTAAGAAAAGGATGGATGTATGAATGTAGACGGTAGATACCAGAGAAAAAAAATGGATTTAATGGGTTTTTGCAGGGAAAAACTCGATGATGGGGATGAAGAGATGCTGATAATGGATCAATGAGAAGTGGCCTAGATGCCTCTTCTTATAGAAGAGCTGGAAGGATCGAGAAGGAGGGAGGTGCAAGAACTTCAGTCGATCGACGGATGGTGCTTCCCGATGGTCGATGCGGAAAATGGATATTTGAAGAGGAAAACAGATGGATGCTGAAGGAGGGTTGCTACAATCTCCGTTTCCTTCAGTTGATTATGCAGAAAATGGAAGAAGATAGTGTAAAGGAAGAAGGGAAAGGGGAAGGTTGGTTCGCGATTTTCAGAGAAGCGATGAAGTTGTTGGATGGATTTCAGAAGCTCGGAGACCTCTTCTTAAAGGGGAAGTAGAGGCTTCCTGCGAAGGTTTGTTGTGGATGTGGGGTAAAAAGTCGTGATGGCTATTGAAGATCGACGGTGGTGAGGGCCCTCCTGTAATGGAGGCTTTCAGAGGCAAAATATGCGGGAGAAGGGCGAGCCTGCGACCGTTTGCGATTTTCCCTTTTTCAAAAGGGAGGTCCATTCAAAAGAAATTTCTTTGTAAAATAGTTCAAAATTGAGGTTTTCAGCAAAAAAGCTTTTTAAAACCTTGAGAATCATTTGTTTTTCTTGTAGTTTTTCCAATTTTTTGGTTTTTTCGTTATTTTTCCATTTTTTGCATTTTTTAGAATAAAGTCCTAAAAGTTTCACGAGAAGACAAAGATTTTAAACTATTTTTTTGTGTTTTTGCAAAGATATTTACAAAAGGGAATTTTTCTGAGAATTAAAAGCTATTTTGAGAAAATTTCTTCAGAAAATGGGTTCATATCTGGATTTTGAGAAAATATTTGAGGTTTAAATCCTCGAATTGAGAAATACAGAGTTGGGGATCCAACAGAGCGCCGGATGAACTGCCCGAGCCATTCAGAACCATTTTTTGGTATTTTTGTAATTTTACTTTGGAAATCGGACAACGAGGCTGAGATTTGGATTTGAAATATTGGGTTCGGGTCCGAAATTGACTTTGAATATATCAATATGAAATTCAATCCAGAAAATCTGAAGAACGATTGAAATTTAGCTTTGGTTTTCTCAGAAAATGGAACCAGGGGCAAAGAGGTCATTTTTACAAACCTTTGAAAAAATTGGGGTGTTCACAGATGCCCCTCTTTGCTATTAAGTCGGTTGAAAGCCGAGCTTAGTGGCAAAGACAACACTAAAAATTTTGAAAATGCCCCAGTCAGCATATCCGAACTGGGTGTGGAAGAATTAATTTTTGAAAATATGGCTTCTCAGGCTTAAAACCTTATCCTGAATGGTTTTGGGGAGACGAAATCCTCGAAAATAATATGATTGAGTAGAAAATGAGGAAATCGTGATGGGACTTTGGATAAAAATCCCGAAATGATGGAAAATCAGAATTTTGATCAGGTCTCATGGGTGAGACAAAATACTCTTTTTTTGGAATGATTCAGGTTTAGCTCTTAACCTGGATGGGACAAAGATATATTAAAAATGAATTGAATGGAGAAAGGAATACATGAGAACCTTGATGGGACATTTTTGAAAAATGCCTCATGAAATGAAGCCCAAGTGGACTTCTATCCCGGGTGGATATATGAAGTATGAACTCCTCGATGGAAAGAATCATGATGGGACTGGAAGAAAACATCTCATCAAAACGAGGAATCTCGTTGGAACGAGACTCAGGTTTAACCCAAACCTGAAAGGAAGATACCTCGCGAAGCGAGGTTCCGGGTTAACTCTTAACCTGAATAGGAAATCTACCATACGGATTTCTTAAATGGAGAAACCATAATGGGACCTTCGGAATTTGGACAAACAAATCCGAAAGGGGTTTTGCGAAAGGAGAAATATATGGTTCCCTAAAGCTTTGAAAAGGGAAAAAAAATGGGTGTCTCATTGTTGAGACTGAAAAAGCTTTTGAAATCTATGACCTCTCGCAGAGGGTTCAGGTTTGACCTTTATCCTGAGTGGGGAAAAATCTACCATACAGATTTCTCGAATGGAGAAAAATCATGATGGGATGGGAAGAGATACTTCAACTAAATGAGGCAACCCTTCTGGAAGATATAAACAACGCTAGGTTTCGTCAAAATGGATATTGAATGTTTATTTCATTCTTGGAATAGCTAGAAAATTTTGCCAATAAGATAAAATCGTAGTAGATTCAAACGCTTGGAAATATGCACATATTTGCAAAGATATTCCCTCTTTTACCTAGAGTATTTCCCCCAACGAGGTTAACTTCTTGGTCTTAAGAGTCAAATTCAAAAATTTTAGCGTTGATGATTGTCTTCAAGGAAGCTATCCATTTCCCTGACATGAGAAGAGAATAAATATTCTTAATTTCATAAAAGCAAGTAATGAAAAGATATTGATAAAGGAATTTTTGCATGAGAAATGATGACTTCTGGCAACTTTGGCAGCTTGATATCTGGGTGTTTTCCCATGATGATCCTTTTGCACTCTTTTTGAGTCATTGAACTTTCTCGGGTTTTTATATCATCCTTCATTTGGATGTCCTGCCTTTTCTCTCTTTTTCAGGGAAGGGTACGTCACAAACTCCTTTATCTTGGAGATGTTTTGATCCTTCCTTTTATCTCAGGAATTCTATTGATGACTTTGGCTCAAAAAAGGTCTTTATATGATAGTAGAAATCAAATATCTATTAGGGTTTGTTGGTAGGCCCATCGCACTCGCCTTCATCTTGACGGTGATCTGAACTTTCCTTATAAGGATCCTTCACAAACTCCTCCATCTCGGAGATGATCCAAATCTTCTTTGGCCCCAGGGGTCTAACTCGCATATTCGTTTTCATCTTGACGACAGTTGAGAGATCCCTTTTGCGGATATTTGATTGCAACTTTAAAATGAATGTGAAGATATGGATTGAGTGGATTCTTTTTATAGCTCAAGATATTTCCACTGCATGATTGCCAGAAAAGTTGTCTTAAAACATACGCCATAGCCATGATCAATATCAATTTGCTCCTGGATTTTCAACATCATTGAAGATTTCTTTCACTGATCATATCAAGGACATCTCTTACATCCTTTTAGTTGACCAACAGGAAAAGATTTGAATTTTACATCTTTTTCGCAAAAAGCTTCACCTTATTTTGGAAAAGGGTACTAGAGGTAATCTGAGGTAATTCTTTTGTGTAGTCAGATTTTTAGAATCAACAAATGCTTTTAGCAAATTGGTGAAGTTTTCACGAATTCGTTGTGGAATAATCACTCAATATAGATTTTGATGAGACCTTTAGCTGTAGTTTAGGGGAATGATGCAAAGATCAGTTTTTGAAAAACTTGACTGATGAAATACATTAGGTTTTGGAAATCCCGACCAGTTATGAGAAATTGGATTTTGATAATCCCGACCAGTGAAAAACACTGGATTTTAAATCCTAACCAGTTATGAAAACTTGATTTCAAATCCCGACCAATTATGAAAACTGGATTTCAAATCCCGACCAGTTATGAAAACTAAATTTCAAATCCCGACCAGTTATGAAAACTGGATTTCAAATCCCGACCAGTTATGAAAACTGGATTTCAAATCCCGACTAGTGAAAAATACTGAATTTCAAATCCCGACCAGTTATGAAAACTGGATTTTGAAAATCCCGACCAGTGAAAAACACTGGATTTCAAATCCCGAACAGTTATGAAAACTGAATTTCAAATCCCGACAAGTGAAAAACACTGGATTTCAAATCCCGACCAGTTATGAAAACTGAATTTCAAATCCCGACCAGTTATGAAAACTGGATTTCAAATCCCGACTAGTTATAAAAACTGGATTTCAAATCCCGACCACTAAAAAATACTGGATTTCAAATCCCGACCAGTTATGAAAACTGGATTTTGAAAATCCCGACCAGTGAAAAAACACTGGATTTCAAATCCTGACCAGTTATGAAAACTAGATTTCAAAACCCAACCAGTTATGAAAACTGGATTTTGAAAATCCCGACCAATGAAAAACACTGGATTTCAAATCCCGACCAGATATGAAAACTGGATTTCAAATCCCGACCAGTTATGAAAACTGGATTTCGATAATTCCGACCAGTGAAAAACACTGGATTTCAAATCCCGACCAGTTATGAAAACTGGATTTCAAATCCTGACTGTTATCGTCGCGAAATTTTTCCCTCGTCTTCCCTTCCTTGCGGAAGAGAAAAAGAGAGAAATGCTTTCGCGATTCAAACTTTGACTGGATTTTGGAAAATGTTTTGAAATACTCGCCTCCGTTTTTGAAAATTGCGGGAAAATCCATGGGATGGGGCTCGACCTGTCGGTACGAGGTTCGACCGTTCCTGCCGCCTTTAACAGGGGTAATCGAACCAAGGACCAAAACTATGCTTGACTTAGCGAAATTATCAAAGTTATGTTCTATCCTAAATGCACAAAGAATTCAGGCATGTGCTATGAGATTTTGGAAAATGCCAGTTGGAAAACATGATGTATGCTTAGAAAAACATTTGGAGTTGGAAAGAATCTCTCAGGAAAAAGGTCAATTTCTCAAGAAATTCAGATAAAAAAAGGGGTTTTTGAAAACATGAGAAAGCTTATAAAGATGTGGAAAATTCAGAAATAGTTGAAAATCTTGGGAAAATGGAAATGATTCTTGAGAAAAGATGAACCTTTTGAAAAGGGAAACACTTCTTAGGAAAACTTGAACTTTGAGAGTTTTCTTAGGAAAATGATGGAAGATTTATAGGAAAACTCATTGGAGAAGGAAATTCAAAACTTGGGGAATCGAAATCCTGGGAATTTTACCTTTTGAAATACTTGAAAATCGATTTTGGATCTTGGAGAAAGATTGGAAAACTCTTTTGAATATCTTAAGAAAATATCATTTTCCTGGGAAAACTGTGGAAAAACTTGTCTTTGAAAAACCGATTTTGAAAAATCCTTAGAGTTTCTTGAGAAATCGATTTCTTGAGAATGAAGTTTTCTTGAGAAAATCTTGAGAAAATCAATGATTTCATGATGCAAATGATATGAATGTATGAATGCACTTTGAAAGATTTTCTAGTAAATTTGTTGGAAAAATGTGCATTAAGTCAAAATAAATCCTTCACATATCCTGACTGTGGCCATGAATATGTTCAGAATTTAGTTGATTTGATGCATATGCTTTTGAAAACTTTGGAAATATGATGTGCATTTTAAGATAGCCTAAGAGTGTAGGCTCAATGTGACTAGTAGAAAGATGATGGATCTGGGTCTCGTCCATATTCCGACTAGGGCCGTAAATATGGATCCCACCGAGTCCATCAACTCCCTAAGAGTTGGTGCACGTGCCATTCGTGAACATCCATAGTGCTTTTGAAATAAAATGCATGAATCATAGAAACAAGATATTGCATAAAATCAAACTATATGATATGCATCCTAGTCTAAGCAGGAAATTAAATCTCTTATTCCAAAATTTACATTATTACATCATTAAATAAAGGAAATAAAAGAAATTTGCAGACTTCAGCTCCTTCTTTCGAATGTCCCTGCCAAGCTTGAAATAAAGTTAGCTCAAATATGTGGGTTTTTCCAAAATTTTCCAATAATATTATGAAATTATTGGATTTAATTGGATATAAACCCTATTCTCATGCTTCCTTGATATTTGAAATGATGAAAATGCAAGAAATTCAGTAGAAAACAGTTTGAAATTCGGAATTGTGGTCAAAATGACCAAAATACCCCTAATTATAAAGTTATACCTTTAAAATCAGGGTTTTTTGAAGGAAAACTTGGTAAAATTGAGTTTTCAAAATTCAAATTGACTCAAATGATGATGAGATGCAGTAAGGGACATGATGACATGCTGCTAGACACATTAAGACTGTAAAATCAGAATTTGGTATTTTGCAATTTATCAAAAATAACGATTTTCGCTTGTTTTTCGCTTGGATCCGGGTCCTGCGGGACCCTATTTTGGTATTATGGATGATCCGAACCTCAAATGGATTCCAAATTGCACCAAATTCGGTATGAAGCATCTACTTACTTTGATAAACAACCTAGAATGCTAAAAATCATGAAATGATATGATTTAAATGCCAAAATTCAAAGAAAGTCCTAAAATGATGGATTTTGCCTATGGATCCGAACCAAATGAAATGCCTAATATGATAATGCAAGATTTACACCATGGAAACTCTTGATATTTTGCAGACTGCTAAAAGACCCGAAATGGAACATTTTTGGTTTTTACAGCCTCGGGATTTAAGCCATGGTGAGTTCAATAACAGGGATTTAGTTCAGATAGGGGTAAAAATCACACTAATCTGATGTAAAATGCTAAACAAATACAAAACGGCCATGGAAATTTATGAAATTAATCAGAGCTATGAACGACACCTACATGAACAACTTTCATGTTTATGACTTCAGCATTTGATCAACATAAACACCGATAAAAATATAACTATTCCTGCCTAAACTAACAGAACAGACAAATGTAGCAAAACAGGGGGCTGACAAGAAAAATCCGAAGCAGGAGTCAACACTATTCTAAAAATTACAGGCTTTCATATTCAAACATAGGACATCTTGGACACCACTTTCACTTTTTACAGTTTCGGATTTTGAGCAACACACAAAGAGAAACCATAGCCCTAAGTATATCCAAGATCTCAGAGGCCCAAATTAGGCTCTAACACGTGTATCGACATCTCGGATTTTTTTCAGACATTAAAAAAAATCAAAAAAATCTGATAAAATCATAATAAACACTAGACATTCTCCCGAGTTCAAAACATCTTTCGGATTGAAAATCGGATCTCCCATGAGGAATATCTCGATTTTACAAGTCGTAAAATGATTTTCAAAACGTATCCCGGGTAACAAAACCCGACTTGCCATTTTGAATGTTTACCACAGTAAACAAATTCAAATGCCTCCGAATTTTTGGCAAAATTTTAGGGACACCTAAGGGCGCATTCCGTGATTTTTTTGGGATTTTTAATAAAAAACAAATGCATGAAATGACGTTTGGACTGACTGACAAAAATAGAGACCTACTGAAAATAAGCAGAATTGAAATAAAGGCTAAATTAATCCTAATTAATTCATGAAATGTACTAAATGAATGAAATAAAATGCAAATTAAACCTAGCTAACTATATGAATGTTAAAAATCATCAAGGAAGCATAATGAAACATTTTTATGTATGTCTTTTTATGAGAATAGCTCAATCCATCCCTCGGATGAGCTCTTTCTTCAAACGACCCCCGATTCGAATTATGGAATCCAATCAATGGAAAAAGAAGTGCACCTTGCTTCGTTGCGCAGCGTAGGAGCTCTTGAAATGGGCAGCTATCACGAGCTTCCTTCGTCCTTCGCTCCAAGCTTCGGATGGTTCACAAAAATCGACCTCTGTTGGAATTGGACTGGCCACAGCACGAGCTCTACTCCACCTTCTTCAATGCGCCAAAGGGGGCACGATTTCCACAGTTCAAAATCTGATTCTAGGAAGGCTAGGTCGGATTTTCCAAGTTCACCAGAGCTAAAAAAATGATCCTTCTAGGCTGGGCGTGAACCCTTGTTTTTATAATTTTTCTGAAAATTTTTGAAATTCAAACAGGCTGGATCTGAGCCCTCCATGTGGCGCCATCTCAGGGGGTGCCATCTGAGGGGTTTGAAATTCAAATTTGTCTTCTGCAGGGAGCCCTCAGATGGCGCCACCTCAAAAGGCTATTTTGATTTTTTTGAGAAAATAAAAATGGAAATTTTTGTGGTTGAGACACCTCAGCAGGGGGAATTTGGAATTTTTCAAAAATTTGCTTGATTCTCTCTGCAGGGAACTCTCAGAAGGCGCCACCTCAGAGGGTGCTCTCTTGGAATTTGAAATTCAAACTCACCTTTTGTAGGGAGTCCTCAGGTGGCGCCACCTCATGGTGGGCTACCTTTATTAAAAATAAAATAAAAATAAAAAATGGAGCCAAGTGGAGTCCTGGAATGGTGCCACCTCAAAAGGTGTTGACACATGTTAGAAGGACAGAGCAGTGGGCTCAGAAGGCGCCACCTCAGAGGAATTTGAATTTTGCTTTTTCTGGTGAAAGGAGATCTGGACATGTGGCAGTCCAGGATGGTTCCAAGTGTCAGCCTGCTGGAGGAGGTTCTTCAGATGGCGCCACCTCAGGGGAAGTTTGAAATTCAAATGGAGGTTGGCCCTGGAGGAATGGAGGGTGGACATGTGGCGCCACCTCAGGGTGGCTCCTACAATGCCATGTGGCAAGAGGGAGGAAAAGAGGGAAAGGAACATGTGGCGCCATCTCAGGCCATCTGGAAAGATCAGAGCTCCGGATTTTCGCCACCTAATGCCTTGTTTGAATTTTAAATGGTTTGCTTTTTCTGAAGAAGGCCATGAGTGACATGTGTATCCTACTTTTCTGAAAGAGGTAGGGAGAAGACATGTGTCCTCTACTTTTTCTGAAAGAAGCAGAGAATGACACGTGGCAGAGGGGAGAGAAGGTGGGCCAAGCCATGTGGCGCCATCTCAGACAGGATGAAAAAGGTAGGAGTTCTTGATTTTCGCCACCTATGAGGAGATTTGAACTTTTGAATTCTAGTTTTTCTGAAGAAAGCAGGAAATGACACATGGCACTTGCTTTTTCTGAGGAAATGAGAGCTTGCCATGTGTCCTCTGCAGGAGACACTCCAGATGGCGCCACCTCAGAGGAGACAAGCCTACCTTTTCTGTAGGAATTTAGGAGTGATACATGTCTCCTACTTTTCTGAGAAAGGTAGGAAGAGACATGTGTCAGGCTACTTTTCTAGAAGGAGGGAGAGGTTGACACGTGTCCCCTGCAGGAGACACACTTCAAGTGGCGCCACCTCAGAGGAGACAAACTCCACTTTTTCTAGACAGGACAACCTATGACACTTGGCATCTCCTAGTAGTCTTTGAAATGACACATGACGCAGGATGGATAGGGTGACACATGGCAGATAAATGGGATGACATGTGGTGGCTTCTGAAGGTAGCCCCACACTGACACTTGGCATGGAAATGGGAGGAGAGAGAAATGACAAGTGGCACCAATCCAAGGGACAAGGCTCTTATATTTTTGGGTTTTTCAAAATTCAAATTTTCAAAAGGAAAGCTTGTGTGACACCACCTCAGTGTGGGTCCCACATTGTTTCTTTATTAAAATGAGGATAAAACCACAACTTCTTTTTGGAATTTTCATAAAATCTGGACTAATGGGCAAAACAGGAATTTTGGAAAGAGTTGGCCCTTGTAGGGCGATTTTGTAAAAGAAAGATATTTGAAATTGTCAAAAAGGGCAAAATCTAAGGTGAAGTGACTGAAATCCACATTGAAAACTATCCAGATGGTTTTCCTGAGGAAATATTTTGAAATTCAGAGTCCTGGGGGTAAAATGGGAAAAGTTGATAATTTTGAAGACCCAGGGTTTTGAAATCAATTTTGAAAAGAGTTAAAATTCTAATCTGGATTGAAGATTTTGAAATCGAGAGTTCTGGACCTCGAAATGACATGCTGTGCAGTGCAGTGATTTGAAATGCTCATGCAATGATATGCAATGATATGCAATGTCATGTCTTATGAAACGCAATCTTGAACCAAGACTCTGGAGATGTCTGTCTCCTGTCAGGTGTAAAATCTTGAACATCTGAGATAAAAATAGAGAAAATTTGAGAGTTTCAGATGAAATTTGGACTTTTGCAAGGTCCGGCTCAGAAAATGACCATTTTGCCCTCCAGCGATTTCAGAGGCTGAATGTTGATGATTAGTGGAAATGTCAGGGGAGTGATTGAAAATTTGGGGTGTTTACACTGACCAGTTATGAAAACTGGATTTTGAAAATCTCGACCAGTAAAAAACACCGAATTTCAAATCTCAACCAATTATGAAAACTGGATTTCAAATCCTGACCAGTTATGAAAACTGGATTTCAAATCCCGACCAGTTATGAAAACTGGATTTTGAAAATCTCGATCAGTGAAAAACATTGGATTTCAAATCTCGACCAGTTATGAAAACTGGATTTTGAAAATCCCGACCAGTGAAAAACACTGGATTTCAAATTCCAACCAGTTATGAAAACTGAATTTCAAATCCCGACCAGTTATGAAAACTGGATTTCAAATCCCGACCAGTTATGAAAACTGGATTTCAAATCCCGACCAGTGAAAAATACTTGATTTCAAATCCCGACCAGTTATGAAAACTGGATTTCAAATCCCGACCAGTTATGAAAAACTGGATTTTTGAAAATCTCGAATAGTGAAAAATACTGGATTTCAAATCTCGACCAGTAAAACATACTGGGTTTTGAAAATGAAGGATTTAATCTGATGGTTGGAAAGTGATTGAATTTGGGAGATTATAACCCGAGGGTTGAGAAAATGATGAGATTTTGAAGATATTACAACCAGAGGTTGGAAAACTAATGGAATTTGAGAGATTGAAGATCTTGAAGGTTTGGAAATGATAAAATTGAGGAATCATACCTTAAGGGTTTGATCTTTTGGAATACACGACCAGCGGGAGCTTGATCTTTTGGAAATACATGACAAACGAGTGTTGAATCTTTTTGGGGAATACATGACCAGCGAGATGCTGGATCCTTTGGAAATATCAAATCTTGGGAAGTTCAAGTCAGAACTTGAATTTTGCAAAAGGAAGGTATTTGATCAGAGGAATGAATTTAGAATGTTAACGATGTGAGAACCGGATTTTCCAAATGAGCTTAATATATGATTGAAAAGTTTGAGAAATAACCAGTGCGAGGCCTGGGTTTTGAAGATGAGTTAGATTTTCAAAATGAGTTTTTAGAAGATAATTCAGGATTTATCCCCTTATCTGAATGGGGGAAAATAGCAAAAGGAATAACCTCATTGAAAGGAGGCATCAGGTTTATCCCTTAATCTGAAAGGATATTTTAAAAGATAAAGGTAGATGAAATTTTAATAAGATTGACGAAAAATTTGCTAAAACTTGACAAAGATGAGCAATAACTTGATGAAAATTTGATCAAACCAAAAAGTGAATAAAATGAAATGAAAATAAAGATCACAAGATCAATTGAGAATTAATAAAATTTGAGGAAAAGAGCTTTTGTCTAATCCTGCCCACATATGATGGAAGAAGACGATTATATATCAAAATAAAATGCCCCAGTATCATGGAGAAGAATGTAAGAATTGATAGAAGATCATTGTTTTATTGAAATGTTTGAATAGTACAATAGGCTTTAGAATGAAAATTCTAAGTATAAAATTTCTTCATATGCAGAGCGTTGATAGGATCTGGCATTTCAACCCCGTCTGCATTGATCAGACGATAAGAATTGCGAGGTAATGCTTCCTTAACCACATAGGGGCCTTCCCAATTGGGTGACCACTTGCCCCGTGGTCGATGCTTGATATGAGCTGTCGATCTGAGCACCAAATCGTTAACTCAAAATTTTCTCTCAATGACGGACTTGGCATAGTGTCGAGCTATCCTTTGTCGATAAGCTTGAGCGTGTTTGGCTGCCTTGAGTCTCTTTTCATCCAGTAAATCTAGCTGCACCAATCTCTGCTGCTGATACTGATCAAGTGACAATTCTATAAAGGAAGCAAATTTGAGAGAGGGTCTTTGGATATGGAGAGGTAACACCACTTCAGTTCCGTAAACAAGTTCTGAAGGAGTGGCATTAGTCGGAGTCCGAATGGTGGTCCGGTATGCCCAAAGTGCATCATGAATTTTCTCATGCCAGTCTCGACCTGTTTTCACAGTCCTTTCCATAATACGAATCAAAATTTTATTGGTGACTTCTGCTTGGCCATTCCCTTGAGAATAATAGGGAGCTGAGAAATGATGACAAATTCTGAATTTAGAACAAAATGTTTTCATCCTCTCATTTTTTAAATGGCTTCTATTGTCTGAAACAATATCATGTGGTATGCCGAAGCGGCAAAGAATATTTTTGTGAATGAAAGAAACCACATGGCGGCCTTCTACTGTGCGTAGAGTAACAACTTCAACCCATTTTGTGAAATACTCTGTCGAAGCCAGAAAGTACTTGTGGCCGTTGGAAGCAGAAGGAGTGATTGGGCCTACGACGTCGAAAACCCACATAGAAAATGGCCAAGGAGAAATGACTGATTGTAGATATGTGGCCGGTGCATGAATGAAAGGTGCGTGCATCTGGCACTTGACACATTTCCTTACAAATCGATGACAGTCCTGCTGCATGGTATTCCAGTAGTACCCCGCTCGGACTATCTGCTTGACGAGAGTTTGATAGCCAACATGGCCACCACAAATCCCTTCATGCGCTTCTTGGATAATATCCATAGCTTCTTCTTTGTCTAAACATCTGGCATATTCAGAACTGAAACCATGGTGGTAGAGGACATTGGCAAGAATGAAATATCGGGTAGACATACGCTGAATTGCACGTTGCTCCCTTTTTGGCATTTCTGGTGGAAAATCACCAGTCTCAATGTAATTCTTGATATTTTGATACCAAGGTTTCTCCTTCTGATTGACCTGGTTTACTTTCATATTTGAAATAAAAGCAAGTTGCTCAAGTCTGTCGACTTCAAAAGAACGACATAATTCACTGCCTTTGAAGGATAAAATGGAGCCCAGACTGGCCAAACCATCGGCTATCTGATTGTGCTCTCTTCTTATATGGTTGAGCTGAAACTCTTCAAAGCTGTCCACAAGAGCTAGGACGATCTTCTGATAGGGAACCAATTTGGAATCTTTCACTTGACATTCAATGTTAACTTGACTGACAACAAGTAATGAATCACCAAAGGCATGCACTCTCTTGACATTGAAATTTTGCAAAATTTTGAGGCCTTGTATTAGAGCTTCATACTCGGCCATATTATGAGTGCATTGGAAACCAAGTTTGAGAGAATACAGGATCATTTCTTTCTCTAGAGTGATTAATAAGACTCCAATCCCTATGCCAGACATATTTTTAGAGGCATCGAAGAAAAGGTTCCAAACTGGGGGCTGTTGGATATTACAGATGTGCTCATCAGGAAAATCATCCTTTGCTTTAATTTCTTCTGTCAAAGGGAAATCCGCCAACTGATCTGCTATCGCCTGGCCTTTAATTGACTTTTGAGAGACATACTCTAAGTCATATTGCATCAGAAGGACTTACCACTTCGCAATCCGTCCAGTGAGAAATGGTTGTTCCAAAATGTATCTGAGAGGATTAAGTTTCGATAGAAACTTGATTTCAGAAGCCAACAAGTAATGTCTTAATTTTTGGCACATCCAAACTAGAGCTAGACAAGTTTTCTCCATCTGAGAATACTTCTTTTCATAATCAATGAAGGTTTTGCTCACGTAGTAGATGGCATGCTCTATCAGGCTGCTCTCTTCATACTGCGCGAGGAATTTACCGCAAGCATTCTAATTTACAGAAATATATAGTAAGAGAGGCTTCCCCAATTTTGGCGGCTTCAAAACTGGTGGATTAAGGAGATACTGCTTGATGCGCTCAAACAAGAGCTGACATTCTGATCCCCATTCAAATTTAACTCCTTTTCTTAGTAAATGATTGAAAGGTTCATATCTCATGGCCAAATTGGAGATGAACCTGCGAATAGACTGAATACGCCCTTGAAGGCTTCGCAGTTCCCTAAGATTAGTTGGTGGTGGCATATCGATAATGGCTTTTGCTTTGGTTGGATCCACCTCTATTCCTTTCTTGCTGATAATGAAGCCGAGTAATTTGTCAGATTCTACTCCAAAAACACATTTTTGAGGATTAAGTCTCAACTTGTAGAGAATGAGCCTTTCAAAAACTTGACTGAGAGCATCAAGGTGATCCTCTTCTTCTTTAGACTTAACCAGAATGTCATCCACATATGCATCCATATTTTTGTGCATTTGGTCATGGAAAATAACTGTCATTGCGCTCTGATAGGTTGCCCCAGCATTCTTAAGCCCAAATGGCATGACTGTATAGCAAAAGGTTCCCCATGGGGTAGTGAATGAAGTCTTCGACTGATCACGAACGGCCAACTTGATCTGATTATAATCTGAATATCCGTCCATGAAAGAAAACATGGCATGACCTGTTGTGCTATCGATCATCAGGTCAATATTAGGAAGTGGATAATCATCTTTTGGGGTAGCCTTATTGAAATCCCCGAAATCAATGCGGATCTGAACTTTTCTGTTCTTTTTATGGACTGCTACGATATTTGCTAACCAATCTGGATAATCAATGGCCCGGATGAAGCCTGCTTTTAATAAATCTTCAAGTCCCTCCTTGACTTGTTGCTCAATTCGAGGGTCTAATTTTCTCAGTTTCTGCTTGATTGGTTTGACCTCTGGTTTCAACTTGAGTCGATGCTCAACCAGCTTGGGATCTAATCCTGGCATATCTTCGTAAGTCCAGGCAAATACTTCCTGATGCTTCTCAAGGAATTGGATGAGTCTTGCTTTTTCAACTTCGCTTAGACCCGACCCAATTTTGAGAATTTTCGGATCATCTTCCGACCCAATGTTGATATCCTCAGTTGGATCTTGAACCAGAGATGAGGGTTCATCCTGCTTCTGAATGTGAGCAAATTCTGGCAATTCCTGAATAGTGGAATCAAATTCTGCTAGCTCTTCGGTCTACTCTGCTGCTTGGCTAACCTCTGCTATGTCTTTCATCTCAGGAAACCTTATCAATTTTAAATACTTGGGATTGATAATGAATCTCGTCATTGATTCAGGAGTTAATGGTCCTGAAAATGCCAACAAGAGGTTTTTAAGGGAAAGTATAAGCCAAAACAAATTTTTATACAAAGTAAAGAAAAATGGCATAGACAAAATGATAGATACTCAAGTATGGAGAGAAATTTGATCTTTCATTGATTGGAAGTATGATATTTACAAGACTTTGACAAAAGAAATGGGACTGCGTCGTCCCTACAAGATTAGCAAAAAGATGAGAAAAGTAAGCAGAAAAACTAAGGCATCATCCTTTCATTGACTTCCTCTGACAAAAATGGTCTCTTTGCTGGAATCCTGGTTGGTGAACCCCAACCCCGAGTTGTCCGCATGTTGAACTGGAATGATAGGCTCTATTATGCCGTCCTCATTTTTCCCTATGCTCCGGAACGGCTGGTATCCCTGGTATCCATGTTTTATCAGCAGGTCGAATCCCTTTCTGGCTTTGAAAAACTGAGAAAATAAGGGATGATCTTTGAAGGAGGTGTAATTGATGCGGCCTCCTAACTTGAAGAAACAAGGTCCTTGCCATTGGACCGTGGCTGCAACATTCTCTTCGTCCATGACATCTTTCAGTTTCAACACCTCTAAGCTCTCGCTGAGATTGATTTCATCCGCTTCTCGGATGCTTGGAATATCAGCTGTGAATGTTGGACGGGGAATCATAGGCTGTGGCAGCCTTTCTTCAGGGTCTTCGCCCAGAATGGTGGTAATCATTCCGCCCTTGGACCACTTGATGCACTGGTGGAGGGTTGATGGAACGACATTGGCGTTATGGATCCATGTTCGTCCCAACAAAAGATTATAAGTTGGCGGCACATTGACGACATGGAATAGAACTGTGTGCACTGAATAGTTGATAAAAATTTCCAGGAAGATCATGCCTTTGGCAGTCTGCCCGTGATTGTCGAAGCCATAGATGATAATGGGATCAGGCACGTATTCTTCTTCCTTCAATCCCAAGGCCTTTGCTGTCATTTCTGGGCAAATGTTGAGGCTACTGCCTCCATCAACAAATACGTGCGGGACAGTCATGCCCCAGGTCCTTATCACAATATACAGTGCATTGTTGTGGAAAGAATGAGGCCTTGGTAGGTCCTCATCTGAAAAGGTAATAGGTGCGTTAGTCATTGCCTAGTTTACAATCTGCACCATGTTTTCGGGCGTGGTGCCCAGCTTCACTTTGATCTTCCTCAGTAGATCATCTAGCTTTTCCCGATGCTGGGGAGAATCATGAGTCAATTCGAAAATAGAAATGTTGGAGAGCGCTGTAATTGGCTTCTGAAGGTTTTTGGCCCGCTCTTCTGCTGCCTCGGAGGTTTCTGCTTCCTCTGTGGAGGCTTCCTTTTTCAAAAATCTCTTTGGAAAAACTTGGGTTTTTCCACTCTCGACTGACATGTTTCTTATGTTAAAAAATGAGAGGATATTCCCTCTCTGAGATGTAGGTTGATCCTGATGTAGAACCATCACCTGATGCTGAAGACTTATTTCTTCGCTCGAACATGGACGTATGTGATTATGTGAAAGAAAAGAATGTTCGGAAATGGTAGATGCTGAATGTTTTGGGAATGGGGTGGACAAGATGTCCATTTTGTCATCTTCTTCGTCCTCGATGAGGATGCTCTTATCGATGCAGTCCTGGATTAAATGCTTTAGGACGAAACAATATTCAGTATCATGTCCAGTTGCCCTGTGGAACTTGCAATACTGTTCCTTGAATCTTCCCATGATCACCGGCGGGTCTGCAACTTTGGGAAGCTTCACCATTCTGTGGGATACCAAATATTCCAAAATCTTTTCTAAAGGTTGGTCAAGGGGAGTGAATTTTCGATCCCTACTCCAGTTTATATGCTTGGGTTTTTCTTGAAGGTCCCCTTTTTGTTGAGGATCGGCCGGGAGAGGCTTGTCATTGTTCTTGAAGAACTTCCCTTTTCTCTTTCTGCTCTGTTCGGGCTTTGTGCCACTGCCGCTGTCATGCTTGCTGCTACTGCCCTGATTATCTTGGAGAACATCAGTTGAGTAGGTAAAATGAGCTTTCTTCTTTGGGTCTGGGATATTCTTGGCCAAAGCAACACCTTCATACATTCTGTTTTCTACCCCCATTTTGAGCCATTCTGCTCGTTCTGTCAGTTCGATAAATGATTTGGACGGGTATGGGGAAAAAAGGCTTTTTAGGGGCTGGGAGAAGTTATTGAGGATGACTTGGAGGGCGTGTTCCTCAAAAATAGGGTTTCTCATCTTATTACAAATGCTCCTCCATTTATGGATGAAATCCCTCGCCTTCTCATTAGGCTCCTGCTTTAGGTTGCACAAATGGTTCAGGGTGGACAAAGCTTCCGTGTTGAACAGGAAGCGCTCCACAAACATGTTGACAACTTTGTCAAAATCCCTTAATTCGATGGGATTGACGTGCTCGGCATACCACTTGGCAGTTATTCCCTCCAGACTGCGGGGAAAACAGAGAAATAGGGCACGGTTGTCTTCACTGAATCGGGCACACTCGGCGAAAAACATTGTCAAATGGGCCTTGGGATCTCCGGATCCGTCAAACTTAATAAATTTCTGGGGAAGATTCTCCAAATTATTGTCCCCTTTTAAGTCGAGGTAGAAGTCTTGCCTGGTGTATGACCTTTTTCCTTTGTCACGGATTTGCAGGTCTTTGACTATTTTGGTCAATGCTTGGATCGAATCCTCTACGAGGGCCCCATACTTGGGCTTGTTCACTGACAATGGATCTTCCACTGGCCTTTTGGATTGCCGCAGATGTTTTGGGATGTAAATCAACTGCTCTTCTTCTTCAGAGACTTCTTTTGCTGACCCAGAATCCTCAGAAGTACTGTCACACTGTACTTTCTGTTTGCTGATCTTGACGGGCCTTTTCACGGGCTTCTTCTTAACTTTGCTCTTAGAAGACGCCTTCTTAGGACCAGCCTTAGCCTGTTCGGCCATCATTTTGGTCATCTTTTGAAAGACCCGGTACATGGCTGGATCAACATCGCTCTCATCCCCTGAGTCATGCTTCTTGGATAATCTAGGAGAATTCATCTCCTTTGGTTCGTTGTCGCTGTGTCGTTGAGCACCCTGCTTACCAGCCCTTGTCTGAACCATCTTTGGATGCCAAAGTTTTCTGTAGAATATGAGAATGGTTAGAGTATGAAGAAGCTTTTGAAAACCAAAATTTTTTGAGGAAAAGGAACGAAGGATTTTAGCAGACAATTTTAAGAGATTATCCCATTACCCGGGATTGGGTCATCACAAAATTTGTGATAATTTGTGTTACCATTTGATGATAACAGAGAAATGTGCCTTGTTACCTAGGAGAGGTCGTCAACCATGATATAATACATTGAAGAAATATGGGAAGAATGTCCCATTTACCCGGGATGAAGTCGTCACCAAAATTGTGACTATTTGTGTTATAAAACAAAATACAAGAAATAAATTTTTGGCCAAAAAGTAATTTTTATTGATAGTTAACATTCAAAGACAAAGAGAGGGCAGACAAACAGTTTGCCACCACTCTTGATATTCAAATGATATATTTGGCCCAGGAAATACAGATAGAGAAACAAAGGAGTCCCAGGTATATTTAGTGACATGGTATGCCCCAGACCACTGATCCGACTGCAGGTTGAATTCTGGCATGTTGTCTGTCGAGAAGCGGGTGTTGGCACGAACCTGCCGCTGCGAAAACTGTTTGAGACATCATTTCGACTGATAGTCAACACAAAAGAAAGGGCCAAGCAATCTGTAGCGATTGCTGCGAGCATAGGTGTATCGAGGAATGGTCTCTCTTCTGTCGAAGAAGTCCCAAACAATCTCCTTCTGATACAGTTTCTTGATCAAGGCTTAATACTGAATGGCAAACTTTGACTGCTTACTGCTGAATCTGAAAGAACTGGCTTTTGAGGGAACATGTCGCAGGAACCACGACTGTAGTGCGTAAGTGCATCCTTCTACCAGAATAGTCTCTTCGAGGGCAAATCGAGCCAAGCCTCTGTAAAGAAAAGCCGAGGCTGTCATAGAAACTGAAAGCTGACGGGTCTGCTTGCTTCCCCATCTTCGAAAGAGCTGGGCAACTCTGATATCTATGAAATTCTGGCCATCTTGGAAGAAAGCTAATCCTACTGTGCATAGGATCATGGCATGCTGAATTCTGTCTTTAGCTGCTCGAGACAGAGTGTCAACCTCTTCGTAAGCTCCGGACTTGCGATAGAGTCCAAACAGGTCGATGAATTGATTCCCATTGATCTTAGTAAGAGGCCAGGATCTGCTCCCTGTTGCTCTGGCCAAGGCTTCTCGAACATCCACCCCTTTGATGTTGATCAAAAACTGCTGCTCGACAGGATCATCTGGCTGGCCAGTTGGTTCGGGCAATCCCATAATATCATTGAACTCGTCCATCAGTAGAGTCATCTCCCCAGGGAAACCAAAATGTGCAGGTACGTGGATTCCACTGTTCTGCCATAGCTTGAATCAAAGCTCCATTGATGGTTCGCTTGCCTACCGCCGATGCCATCTCCAACCCACAGTCATCCAAGTGGTCTGGGAACATACGTGAGAAGGTGGCAAACCAAGAATAATACCACCGAGGGAAGAAAGGGCGAGTTTGGATGACCCGTTGATCCGAGGATCCATCCTGAATCTGATAGAAGACATGATCTCGGGGAAAGACTGCATCGAGGGAATCAAACACCATTTGGAATAATACTGTGGCAAAGAAGAAATGAGGGGAATTAGATAGAATGCAGGACTTACGGATAGACTCTTTGAAGATACAAACCTGGAAATTTTGAAAGATTGAGGAAATTTTAAAGGAATTTTTCCAGGGTTTTTAAAGAAAATTTGATCTAAAAGGAGAAAAGAAATGTAGGTAGAAAAAAATATACACCTGGGGTTTTTGAAAGTAAGGGGAAATTTTGAATAATACACCCAGGGTTTTCGAAAAAAGTTTGATACATATATATGAAAGAATAAAAGAATTATCATACAACTAAAGCTGCACAAACAAGGATGCACACACATCACTCCCTAAAGGCTGACTCTAAATGCAATATTTGAAATGGCTTGTAGGATCTTAAACCTAACTCTAGGGTTCAGATCATCTGATTCCAATCAAGATATGCCGATATACTCAAGCCGAGGCTCGAAGTATGTGGCATAGAAATATTTCTCTGGTTCTAAGGTAATGGCTTCCCAACATCCTTGAGCACCTACCGATATACCTCGGACTATGGCCCTTAGGTACGTGGTACGGGGGCGCGAACCCAAATAAGTGGTCCAGTTGTGAGGCTCTCTCCCGAACTATGGTTCAGTGAGACAGCCCAGCAACGTGAAGACCGGGGCAATATAGGTAGGGAGGTTTTCAAAATATGCTCAACATGCAAGAAATCAAATAGCTCTAATGCAAGTCCTAAAGAGATAGATTAAAATGAAGAGAAGTATACACTTGCATACATTGTTTTGCATTCAATCCCTAAAATTGAGGAGAGTTGTATTTCAGACCTAAATCTAATGTGAACATGGATATAATCTCCTCAATATAGTCCTACCAAACCATACTTAGATCCTATATGCAAATAATGTCAGCTTAGGACAGAGTTTAGGCTCCTAAGGTTTGCATAGAAATGAAGCTGACATTTGAAGAATAAAGACTTAGATAATATCAAAGCAAAAGAAGAAGGCATTAAATTCAATCGGACGGAGACGAGTCCCATCACGGTCGCCAAAACTGTGATCATCGCAAAAATTTTCCTCTCTTGTATCTTTCTCTCTCTTCTTTCTCTTTTTCTTTTCTGACCTCTATTTCTCCTTTTTGAGGGGAGAAATGAAAAGACAGAAAAGAAGAGAGAAGAGAAAAGAAAAGAAAGAAGAGAAAGAGAAATTCTTTTGCGGGGTCTCACCTGACCTTAATTTTGAAAATTTAAGAAAATAATTCACCTCCGTTTTGAAATATTTGTGGGAAAACTGGGAGACGGGATCCGCTCGTCGGTACGAGGTTCGACCGTTCCTGGCGCCTTTACCAGGGGTAATCGAACCAAGGGTCGAATTCATGCCTTTTGCTTTGCTAAGAATTTATCTAAGAATTTATCCTAAATCTAAATGCACAAAGAATCATGCTTGCGCAATGCACGAATGTATGCTCTTTTGAAAATGATTTGAAATTTTACAAGTGTTTCTGAGATGAATCTGATGATAGAGTGAAAATTGGTTTTTAACTTAGAACTTTAGATTTTAAAGTTCTAAGTTGTTTGGAATAATCAGAGTTTGGGGAAAATAATCTAGACTTTTGAAAGGAAGGATCTTGAAATTCAGATAAAAGGGAGAAGAAAGGAAACTTCAAAGTCATAAATGGACTTTGAATCAGAATAGAGATGAAAGGGGATTGAATTCTAACTTTGAAGATTGAAATCAAAATGAAATGTGGGAAATCTAAATAAAATTGAAAAATGGGATTGATTTGAAAGTTGGAATTCAAGATGGGATTTGAATCCAAAGTCTGGATTCTAAATTAAGATCAAAAATTGAATTCTGGATTTAGAATTGAAAAATGGGAATTGGATTTGAAATCTGGGATGAAATGGAATTGGATTCAAGAATTGGAATTGAGAATAGAAGTTGATTTTGAAATAAGAATGCAAAATGGGATTTGAATTCAAAGTCTGGGTTCTAAATAGAGTTGAGTTTTAAAATTGAATTTCTGGATTTAGAATCCGAAATGGGAGTTGAACCCGAAATTTGAGATCTGAGAGGGAATTAGATACTATATCCTAAATGGAATTGGATCTGAAGTCTGAGATCCAAAGTAGAATTGGGATTTGGATCTGAAGTCTGAGATCCAAAATGGAAGTTGAATTATGGATCCTAAATAGATTGTGGATCTGAAGCCTGGGATCTAATGATGGGAGTTTAATTCTGGATCCTAAAATAGAATTGGATCTAAAGTCCGAGATCCAAAAGTGGGGATTGTACTTGGAAATCTGGATTCAAGTTGGGGTTGGTATCCTAGAATGGATTTTTGGATCTGAAGTCTAAGATCCAAAGCGAAGTTGGATTCTGAAAGCCCAAATGGGGCTTTTGAAGATGGATCTGGGTCTTGGAAACCCTGATTGAATTAAAATTTAAGAAGAACCAAGTTTTTGAGATTCACAATCAATCTCAAACTATGATTGAAGATAAGAAGATGAACTCATTTTTTTAGAATGAATCAAAAATTTCGAAGTTAAATTGAACTTTGAAATTTTGAATTTTGAATTGAATTGGAATTTTGAATATAAAATGATCTTGAAATTCCAAAGTCAAATTGGTCTTTGGAATTGTGATAGAATTGAAATTTGAAATAGAAATTTGAAGAAAGATGTTCAAAATCACTTGGATTTTTAAAAGGAATTTTGAAAATATGATGCAATTCTATCCTAAATGATGAATGACTTTAAAGAATTTTGAAATTGGATTTTGAAAATCATATTTCATTCTTTACATGAATTGAAATAAGATGGAAAATATAATACATCCTTGACTATGGTCATTGAATGTATCATATGATAATCTATATTTAAATTCAGGTGAAGAATAAAACATATTTTTGTGCTTTTATAGAGTTTAAAATGAAATTAACTCTCAATATACCCTGACTATGGCCATTGGTATATATTTTGAGCCAATTTTAAGTTAAACTCTAATAAAAGAAAGAAATATTTGAAAATATGATGATTTTGAAAAGGATCCAGTGTGGATCCAGTGTTATTTTATAAAAGATAAAAATACTAAGTCTTGTTTACATCCCGACTATGGCCGTTGATGTAAATCATCAACTTAGGATTAATTTACCTCTTACAAAATGATGCACGTGCCATTTGTGTTGCCATTTGTGAGAATTTGAGAAATAAAGGCAAAATGCCTTAAAAACAAGTAATTCATGATATTTACAATGCTCGTCCATCCTAATCTAGTACAGGAAATGAAAATTTTTCATTTAATACATAGCTATTACATTGGAGCTACATTGATTTTAGAGGGGAAAATGACACTCTTCACATATTCCCTGCAAGAATCAAGTTTAGCACATGATGATGCATATAGAAAGAAGTTCGCAAAAAAAAATGCAACTGATAAAAATGCTCCATCATGTATTTTATACTAGTGAAAATTTCAAGGTAAATGACAAAATATACAGACTAACACACTATCTTGTTGTTCAACACACTATACTACTCATACAGAACTCTCACACATACATTGTCAACTCAGATCTACTAACACACACTCAATGCCAAGATATTATCATACGCCGACCATTAATGTATATGCTAACATACTCACACAACCTATGCTAACTCACAGACTAACTAACTCACTGTACCAGCTGAATGACACTCTGGTCCGAGTAAGCAAGGTATGTATACTCACATATCGATATTAGCTCACCTAGTGCTAACATACCTTTAACACAGGATTAATGACGCATTCATATTAAGAAAGGGTGACACACATTTACTGCTAACAAAATCTTAGTGCTACAACTCAAGTCCTGCTAATTCCAGATATGAATCTAATGGATCTTCACTCAACAAGCAGTGAATTGCAATGGAACTTCACGGTAAGATTATGATAGATTCAGAGTTTACAGTCAGACTGCAGCACATGCATCAAATGGGAAAAACTTCTCCCACAACAAGCATATCTAACTACAACTTAGAATTCAATCCAGAGTAATTTGAATCAAAAGCCTGTAACAACATATTATGAGTGCTAAAACATAAGATTGAATGGATATCAACATGCTAAAGTTCCAACTGATCAATAGCACCTAGTTGCTATTTTCTAGAATCCTCAACAGTGTTCAATCTTACCGGAGTATGGATGGGCTACAAGGCCTGAATTTGCGATGGATGTCACCAACGCCCAAATGTGACTATGATCCTCTATTCCTCTCCAGACGCAAGCATACACCTTCTTATGAAAAGAGAGGTTCAGTGACTTCTAAGTCTGTTGAATGCTCTTCAAGGATGGATTCCTTAACCCTCGGCAGAGTGTTTCCTGTAAAGACATGCCAATTTTGCATTGATTTCTACTAGTGCAAGTCAATTCTTCCAGAGGTTGATTTCCTTCGGACTCCTACAGAGAAGATTCTCGATCCTGAGAAGAGGCTCGGGTGCTCCTTCTTAAAGAGGATGGATGCTCCAACATAAGGGCAGATGAAGGCGGACGATGTCAAGGATACTTCAGAGGAAAGCCTCTATTGGAAGAAAAATCAATGGGAGAATCAGATGAAGTTGATGGATTATGGTATGCAATGCTAAGAATAGGATGGATGCATGAATGTAGACGGCCGATACCGGAGAAAAAAAATGGATTTAATGGGGTTTTACAGGGAAAAACTCGATGATGGGGATGAAGAGATGCTGATAATGGATCAATGAGAAGAGGCCTAGATGCCTCTTCTTATAGAAGAGCTGGAAGGATCGAGAAGGAGGGAAATGCGACAACTTCAGTCGATCGACGGATGGTGCTTCCTGATGGTCGATGCGGAAAATGGATATTTGAAGAGGAAAACGGATGGATGTCGAAGGAGGGTTGTTGCAATCTCCGTTTCCGTCAGTTGATTATGCCAAAAATGGAAGAAGATAGTGTAAAGGAAGAAGGGAAAGGAGAAGGTTGGTTCACAATTTTTAGAGAAGCGATGAAGTTGTTGGATGGATTTCAGAAGCTTAGAGACCTCTTCTTAAAGGGGAAGTAGAGGCTTCCCGCGAAGGTTTGTTGTGGATGTGGGGTAAAAAGCCGTGATGGCTGTTGAAGATCGACTGTGGTGAGGGCCCTCCTGTAATGGAGGCTTCCAGAGGCAAAATATGTGGGAGAAGGGCGAGCCTGCGACCGTTTGCGATTTTTCATTTTTCAAAAGGGAGGTTCATTAAAAAGAATTTTTTTTGTAAAATAGTTCAAAATTTAGGTTTTCAGCAAAAAAGCTTTTTAAAACCTTGAGAATCATTTGTTTTTCTTGTAGTTTTCCCATTTTTTTTTGTGTTATTTTCCCATTTTTTTGCATTTTTTAGAATAAAGTCCTAAAAGTTTCATGAGAAGACAAAGATTTAAAACTAATTTTTGTGTTTTTGCAAAGATATTTACAAAAGGAAATTTTCTGAGAATTAAAAGCTATTTTGAGAAAATTTCTTCAGAAAATTGGTTCATATCCGAATTTTGAGAAAATATTTGAGGTTTAAAGCCTCGAATTGAGAAATATAGAGTTGGGGATCCAACAGAGTGCCGGATGAACTGCTCGAGCCATTCAAAACCATTTTTTGGTATTTTTGTAATTTTACTTTGGAAATCGGACAACGAGGCTCAGATTTAGATTTGAAACACTAGGTTCGGGTCCGGAATTGACTTTGAATATATCAATATGGAATTCAATCCAGAAAATCTGAAAAACGATTGAAATTTAGCTTTGGTTTTCTCAGAAAATAGAACCAGGGGCAAAGAGGTCATTTTTACAAACCTTTGAAAAATTTGGGGTGTTCACACACCTTCAATAAACTCGACATTTTTAAAGAAACAAGCATTTTTTGTAAAAAAAAGACTTACTCACATGGTCATAAAATTTATAACCCCTAGATTTTTCAGAATATCCAAAGAATAGCAGTTAACCATTATTGAGTTGAGTTTCTTTTCATGTAGCCTATATGACTTTGGCTCAGCTGGACATCCTCAAATATGAAAATGCTTCATACTAGGCTTTTTTATTTGTCCACATTTCATATAAGATTTTGGTTACTCTTTAGTTGATACTTTGTTAAGTACCTAAGTTGCAGTCTTTAGTATCTCTCCCTAAAAGAATTCTAGTAAAATAGAGTGACAAATCATACTCTTTACCATATCCTTTAAGGTCCTATTTTGTCTCTCAACAACACCATTCATGATGAAAATACCTAACATGGTGTATTGAGGGAACGATACCACATTCTTCTAGAAATTTACCAAATGACTCTGGATGTTGTTCACCTAATCCATCATATCAACCATAGTACTCACTACCACAGCCAGATCTGACAGCTTTAATCTCTTTGTCAAGTTGGGTTTCAACTTCGGCCTTAAATGATTTGAATACATCCAGTGACTGAGACTTTTCATGAATCAAATATAGGTATCCATAATGAGAATAGTCATCTATGAACGTAATAAAATATTATTGACCATTCCAAAAATCCATAGAGAATGACCCACAAATATCCATATGAATAAGTTTTAAGATGTTTGTTCTTCTGTCAACACATATTTTCCTTATGTTTGTTCATTTCTCTTTTATGCACTTAAAACAAACCTGAAAGTCGATGAAATCAAAAGAACCAAGAATTTTACTTGTCACAAGCCTTTCAATTCTTTGTTTAAAAATGTGACCTAATCGCTTGTGCCATAATAAAGCAGAATTCTCATTGGCTAATTTTTGTTTTGTATCACGTGAACTTGAATGCAAGGTTTCACGATATGAAGCAATAATATTAAGTAAATATAGATTATCGACTATAGATAAATAACCAATTCCAATAAGATTTGAATTAAGAAACAACTTAAACTGACTATTTCTAAATAAACAAAAATAACCAAATTTATCTAATGCAGAAATAGAAATCAAATTTTGTCTAAATGATGGTACAATATATGTTTATTTCAAATCTAAATAACAACCAGTCTTTAATAATAACCTAAAAGTCCCTATTGTCTCAACTTGAACTGATTTGTCATCGCCCACATATATGAATCTTTCAGCAACAATTGGCATTTAACAACTTAGGCAACCTTGCATTGACATACTTATGTGAGTGGTAGCACCAGAATCCATCCACCAAGTGTACTTGGGTATAAAAGTTAAATTAACTTCAGAACAAACCAAAGTAAGGATTGTATGTTTCTTTTCACGCCAAACATGATATTTGGTACAATCCTTCTTCATGTGACCCTCACTCTTGCAAAAGAAACAACTGAACTTTATATCCTGATATTTCTTCTGCAATGGAGGGTCCACTGCAACATTTTTATCCTTTTTACTTTTCTTAAATTTGTCTTTAGAGGTAACTGTCAAATGAGCACTTTCTATTTTTTCTTGTTTCATCATTTTCTCTTCTTGCACACAATGTAAAATGAGCTCATTTAGAGTTTATATTTTCTTTTGGCAGTTACAACTTATCTTAAATTGACTGTATTGTGCAGGAAGAGATATCAAAACTAAATGCATGAGTAAGTCCTCAGACAACTCTAACTTTAGTGCCTTTAGTTTTGAAGCAAGATGAGACATTTTCATAATGTACTCTCTTATGTTTCATTTACCTTTATACCTTATTGAAACAAGACTCGAAAGAAGGGTGCTTGTCTCAACCTTTTCATTTTTAGCAAAACATTTTTCAATTTTCTCAAGAAACTTCTTGGCATTAACTTCTTCAGACATAGTGCTCCTGAAGGTATTCAGAATTGCATGTTTCATGATTATAAGACTCATGCGATTGGATCAACCCCACGTCTTATAGTTTTTTTTATCCTCAATGAAACTTCTATCTGTGACAGCAGTGGGTTGATCCTCTAGAAGTGCAAGATTCAAATCCATACACCCAAGAACAATCATGACATTCTCTTTCTAGTTTTTGAAGTTTGAGCTATTCAAAACAGAGATTGAATTGATATTTTCAGATATTAAAGAAGCAGAAGAATTAACTGAATAAAAAATAAAACAAACAACAACATACTCACAATTAATATACATATTCACATGCATTAACATATTCAAACTGTAGTGAATCCCATCACAAGATACCCAACACAACATTGACATTTAATGTTTAGACAAAAGAGTCAACTTATAAGTCGTATTCTTATCACAGTAATCAAACATGGATAATTAATCATGTCAAACAACAAACTTTTCTTTAGACCGACTCATTATTTACATGAAAACTTGATAATCATCCCATATTTATTACTGAAAGTATATTTGAGTTCGGCCAAATAATAATCTTCCTTTGGGCCAATCAATATTCGCATGAACCTCAAATATACAAATATCTTAATATTCCAAACAAGTCAATCTTTACAATAAAGGTTATTTTGGTAATATGTTGTTTTAATCTAACTCATTTTAGAATATTAGACCCTTATTCCAAAAATAATAACATAGTTCAAATTTAATATGTGATTACATGCATATGAACAAAAAGAAAACAAAGTCATAATCCAAATAGGGTCAAAAATTTATCTGAAGTCAACCCTTTAAAGGAACCCAAAATACATATGAACAAAAAGAAAACAAAGCTATAATCCAAATAGGGTCAAAAATTTATCTGAAATCAACTCTCTAAAGGGACCCACAATACATACATAATGGCCTGGACCAAAAAAATATAAATTCCTAAAAGAAATTTCTTTTTCCCATTTTTTTTTGTTCCAAGACACATGCAAAGTGTCAATGACCCGACAAGTCAGGTCAAACTAGACCCAGCCCGCGGGCCGATCCGGGTCAGACCTGACCTTGACTCAGGTCAGTCTCAGCTCAAACGGATGGGAGGCTGAACCCGTCCCCACCCATCGTCGGTTTTGGGTCACCCGACGGTGGTCGAGGTGCATAGCCACCCCCCGGACTACCGTCATCGGTGTAACGCCCCAAAATTTTAACCCAATTTTAGAGGAATTTTTTTTATAATAGCGAAAACAATTAATACTATAAGGTTAAGCATTCCGAAATATTACAGTGGAGAGCAAGCAACATCACTTGTTTTATTTCATTATCCAATAAATAACGATATAAGAGTTTCAATGACATGAACTAATAAATCAAAAGGAAATCAAATTATCCCAGGAACAGTAAATCAAATGTCGATCGAAGCCTCATCCCGCTGTCGCTTGTAAACTCTATTCTTCACCTGAAAAATGGTAAATTAATTGAAATTAGACTACAACTGTCTAAGTAAGAAATACTATATTTTTTCTTACAGGTATATCATGTGTCAAATATGTGATGTGGGTGTCGTTTGTGATTTTCAGCATATACAGGAACATGTAAAGAATCTACACTATGACAGTAATAATTTATAAGAAAGCAAACTAACAGGTAAAAGAATTGGTAGAATTTAAGCATCTAATAACCATAAATTTCATTATATGCTTAAAAGTAAATAAGCACATGCCTACCGTAACTGTTTGGTATAAAAGTATAAGTCTGTCACTGCTTACTCAAAAGTGATTCCTAAGACAATCTAATTTTAATATTTATCTTTAATTATCTCGCAGGTACACGCAGGCCAAGGCAACCATTTCAGAAGAGAACATTCGGGGGTTCATTATTCATTGGTGTTTTATTAACCTAAACATTCTAATTGAAATTATAAATCCTAAGGGAGCGGCCAGTGACCGAGAGAACCTCCCAAAGGACCAAATCCAAAACAGGATGCATCCTTAACTTCTGCAGAAGAACTTGGAGCTACCACCTAAGACACAATTTGGTAGTCCAGGTTTCCTAACTCCGAGAACTCGGGACCAATGAGTCATTGCCGCTCGAAGCAATAACACATGTCCCTGAAGTTTTGTACCACCTACCCTCTCCAAGGTATGCTCGAATCTGAGTAGGTTGACCTTTGCATTTATTTAAATTTCCTGAAGTATAAGGGCATTTTCCCAAATTTTATTTTCTACTAAAATAGTAGTAGATCCCCAACCTTCGTTATATTACAAAGGTATACAATCCAAACTTTTCTCTATTTGGTTTCACAGACCCACTCAGAGTGCTCCGGTACCTTTAAACCGTCACACACACAAGCCCTGGTACCTTTAAACCCGTCAGGCCAATAAAATTTAACTTTTAATTTTCTTACTCGTGTAATTTTATTAGCCCAAGTACCCGCATCAGGTACTCAACCCAATACTGCCCATTAGGCAAGATGTCCCAACAACAACCAACTTAATAATTTTCCCCTTTAGGGTACCACAATATATTAAACCAGTGGGACTTTAACATTACTCGTGTGTCAGTTCATTACTAGAATACCTAACTCTGAACAATTTAAAAAATGTTGCTATATCCAGTTTCCCTTACTTGGATACCTATCCAGAAAAAAAAAGAAATTTCAAGCATACTGGTATATACTGACCCATTGCTGAATACATAACTATTATTGTATTAAATTGTAAGTGTACTACTGCACAGGTTTTATGGCTGGGATGCATGTCTATAAACCACTACCATTCCCATTTCAGAACTTACAGTAATTCAAACATAGAGACCAATTTGCACATGTATAGCGTGAGTATTGCAATTTCAGAACTACTTAGGGCATGGTATAGTCTGAGTATTAGCATTTCGGAATTTGAGGTAACTTACACATGGAATAAGGTTTAACATGTGAGTATTAACCCATGCTACTGGATCATCAAACTTTCAGAACCAACGATTCTTTAACAAGCACAAAGTTTATCAAACCCTGTACCACAGTTTACCTTCAACCGACACAAGAGATAGACTTGAAACAAATATTACTTTATGCAGGGAAAAACTAATTAGATTAAGCCATAATCTGTGAAGGGAAAAAATTTCAGTACAGGCAATTTATATTAAGTAACAAAAGATTAGCATACACGTTACAAATTATCTAAGCAAGAATGTAACATGCAAAACTCTATTTCAACAAGATTATAACACCATTTTTTTTATAACTTTGATAAACACCCGTGATGCGTAAACCTCTTTCTCAATTGCCTGTTATACGTACACGTATGAACTAGTTGGACTGTATGTATAATCTAACAACCGATGTTTTGGCAGATTGAAATTTTTTTCACGTTAATCAATTGAATCCCCATATGCTAGGAATATTAATATAGAAACTCACACATTATGAAGAACAATTCATTCAGTCGCACAAAAAAATTTAACTTATTGTATCAATCGTTATCTAACATCATCACAGAGTAAAATAAGATGGAAGATACAACAAATCTCAAATGGTACATCAAACAGTTATAATAAAATCCTTTTTTTTTTAGTTCACGACAGCCGAACTAGAAACCCATTTGCAAAAATAGAAAGAAATCTCATGTAATCCATAATCAAAACTCCCTTTTTTCAATTGGTTCTTGGCAGTCAAAATCCCCAAATCAAGCGATTTGGGGTTTCTGACAACCCTCGTGGTATGCCTATCCTTACTGAACAACAATCCAAAACCCTTAAGCATAAATCAAAAACCCTTTTTGCATAAACCGAAAACCCCTTTTTATCATTCGACCCCCCCCCCCCCCCCCCTTAGCATAAATCGAAACCCTTTTTTTTACCTGGGATTCACGGCAACCTGAATCCCTAATTTTTTTCTCGATTAAGGATTCATGGCAACCCATATCCCTCATTTCTTGCTTGATTTGGGTTTCATTTTATAGTAGCCGAAATCCCCAAATCAATTGATTTGGGGTTTTCGGACAACCCACACCATAGGCTCAACCCATGACGTACCCAACAAGAAGAACACAAAATATTCCTACCTCTCCTAGTGCTTTTCTGGCGATCGAAGTTTGCTGTCGTGAGAGGAGGGCCGACCAACGTCGATTGCTTCGCTGCCAAGCTCGAGTCGAGAGGAACAGAGAGAAGAGAGGAGTCAGGGGTCGCTTAGGCGGATGCCAACGGACGTAGAGAGAGGGGAGAAGACACATAGAGAGAGAAGAGGAGAGTGGGAGGAAGAGGGGTTTGGGACCCCATTAGTAGGAGGGTGGCCTCTCGAAAAGGAAGGAGGTCGTTACCCTCACCTCGACGGCTACGCACCTCCCCTTCCCCTTTCGATTGCATTAAGAACCCTAATAGGTTCTATTGGGCCTTCGTATGCCCCTATACTTACAACCTTTTTTTTTTCATTTCACGGGGTGTGGCCCAGGTTCGAGACCTGGGATCCAGACGCGGTCTAGATCCGCGACACCCCATTGTCGGTATGGATCCGCAGGTTGGATTCAAATGGATCCACTGCGGGTCCACGTATTAACATGTTATATATATAAATGTATAGATCCGTTATGGATCCTAGATCCAAAATACGAATCCCAAGGCCAATTCAATAAATTATGCATTATTTTAAATAGTTTTCAAATAATTAATGAGAAAAATTAGGTTATTACATCCTTTCCCCCTAAAAGAAATTTTATCCTCAAAATTTACATGTAAGTGCTTACTCAAAAAGATTGGGGTACTTCTCCCGCATATTGGCCTCAGTTTTCCAAGTGCTTTCATCAGTGCCATGGTGTTGCCATCTCACCTTGAGGAGAGGAATGGTCTTTGATCTCAAGACTCGCTCACTTCGTTCTAATATTTTCACTGGTTTTTCTTCCATTGTTAGGTCTTCCCTTATATCCACGTCCTCATACTAGATGACATGTGACAGATCTTGAAGATACTTCCTTAGCATAGATACATGGAATACATTATGAATCTGAGCATACTGAGGAGGTAGATTTATACGATAGGCCATTTCTTTAATCCGCTCCAAAATCTCAAAAGGTCCGACATATCTGAGGCTCAATTTTCCTTTCTTACCAAAATGAAACACACTTTTGGTGGGTGATATCTTGGTGGGTAATATCTTCACGAAAATCTGATCCCCCACTTCAAAAGTGAGCTCTTTGTGCCTTTGATCTGCATAACTCTTTTGCCGACTCTGGGCTGATAGCAGTCTATCCCTTATCATTTTAATCTGCTAGGTATAATGTTGTAACACGATTGGTGATTTCATCGCGCATTCACCAACCGCGTCCCAATACACAGGCGATCTGCAAGGTCGTCCGGACAGAGCTTCGAAAGGAGCCATGCCGATGCTCGCATGGTAACTATTATTGTAGGTAGACTCTACTAAGACCATGTGCTTATCCCATTCACCTTTCCAATCCAATATACATGCTCGCAACATATCTTCAAGTGTCTGGATAGTCCTCTCTAATTATCCATCAGTCTGGGGATAAAAAGCAGTACTCAACTTCAGCTTTGTACCCCATGGCCTATTGCAACTGACCCAAAAATCGAGAAGTAAACCTAGGATCTCGATCTGATATGATAGAGACTGGTACTTCATACAGTCTAACAATCTCTTTCATGTATAAATCTGCTAAGTTCTCGAGAGATTGATTTATCCGTATGGGTAGAAAGTGAGTTGATTTGGTGAGTCGGTCCACTATTACCCATATAGCGTCATGCTGTTTCCGTGTTTTGGGCAAACCCACCACAAAGTCTATGGTGATTTTTTTCCATTTTCACTGTGGAATATCCATTCGCTGTATCATTCTGCCAGGCTTCTGATGTTTGATCTTGACTTGCTGACAAGTCAGACATTTAGAGACATAATTTGCGACCTCACGCTTCATTCCATTCCACCAATACCCTCATTATAAATCTTTAAACATTTTTGTACGCCCCGAGTGTATGGTGTACTTGAACCTATGTGCTTCACCTAATAGTTCTTCTTTCAACTTAGGATCACTAGGGACCCAAAGTTGTTTCTGCATCTAGATACTGCCATCTTCCTTGAGTGAGAAGTGTGAATTTTCTTGCTGAGCTAGTGACTTGAGCTTCTCAATCTGAGGATCCTCCTTCTGACCCTCAATAATCTTTGTAAGGATCTCCGGATGGGCAGATAAGTTAGATAGTTTGATACTTCCTTTGTCATCTGCGAACGACTTCTAGTTAATAAATTCTTCCACCAACTTCTATTCTTTTGTCACTATATTGGACATATCGTAGCCGGCTTTGCGATTGAGAGAATCAGCTACAACATTTGCCTTTCCTGGGTGATAGGAAACGGTAAAGTCATAATCCTTTATAAACTCCAACCAGCGTCGTTGTCGCATATTCAACTCCTTCTAAGAGAACAGGTATTTGAGACTTTTATGATCAGTAAACACCTCAAACTGTTTCTCATACAGGTAAAGTCGTCATATATTCAAAGCGAACACTACGACTACCAATTCAAGATCATGAGTTGGATAGTTTTGCTCATGAATCTTTAGTTGGCGAGAGGCATACACTATCACTTTGTCATTCTACATTAAGACACCTCCCAATCCTGTACCTGATGCGTCTGAATATACCACAAAACCACCATGACCTGATGGTAAGGCCAATACTGGGGTGGTGGTAAGATTCTTCTTTAATATTTGAAAACTCTCCTCGCATTTATCCGCCCATTTGAACTTAATTCCTTTCCTCATGTGCTTGGTCATGAGCATGGCAATCCGTGAAAAGTCTTGAATGAATCTTCTATAATAGCCTGCTAACCTGAGAAAACTCTTGATATCATCGATATTCTTCAGTTAACCCCGATTTAATACAACTTCAACCTTAGCCGGGTACACCGATACTCCATCTCGCGATATGACATGGCCTAATAACATGACCTTCTCAAGCCAGAATTCACACTTGGAAAATTTTGTGAACAATTGGTGTTCCTTGAGAGTCTCCAATATAATCCTCAAATGATCCCCATGTTGCTCTATGCTTTTAGAGTATATAAGTATATCGTCAATGAAGACGATCACGAAAGTATCCAAGTACGCTTTGCATACCCGATTCATCAAATCCATGAATGCGGTGAGTGCATTTGTCAGTCTGAATGGCATAACCACAAACTCGTAGTGACTGTACCTTGTTCTGAAGGATGTCTTGAGAATATCGTTGTCCTTGATCCGGAGTTGGTGATATCCAGATCTGAGATCGATTTTTGAAAACACCTTAGCCTTTTGCAGCTGATGGAACAAGCCTTCGATGCGAGGTAGGGGGTATTTATTCTTGATGGTCACCTGATTCAGCATCTGATAGTCTATGCACAACCTCATAGACCCATCTTTCTTCTTCACGAAGAGAATTGGTGCTCCCCATGGTGATACGCTAGGTCTAATGAAGCCTTGCTTCATCAACTCTTGAAGTTGTTTTTTTAGTTCCGCCAACTCTACTGGGGCCATACGATATGGTGCTTTAAAAAACGGTGTCATCCCAGACACTAACTCAATATGAAAATCCACCTCCCACTATGGAGGTAGTCCAGGTAACTCATCCGGAAATACTTTCAGAAATTCATGAACCACTTCAAGTTCTTTCAGTGGTGTGACCTTCGGCTCAAAGGAAAATACATTCACTAGGAATGCTCCGCACCCTTGCCGCATATACTTTTGAACCTTTAGTACCAATATAATTCGGGCTTTTGCCGTAGGTCTGAAGAGCCTAAACTCAACCTTTGGCAATCCTAGTCGGGACAAGACCACTTTTCCTTGGTGGCAGAGAACATTGACATAATGTTCATATAACCAACCCATCTCCAATATGATGTCATATTCATTCATATCGAGTAAGATTAGGTCAACAAGTAAGTTTTGCCCTTCCAACACAATTGTTACATAAGGGATGTAGTTTACACATATTGAATTATATCCTATAGGATTGTACACGTCTAATACATGTTTCAGGGATTCAGTATGTGCACCTAAAAGTTTAGCAAACTCTATGGATATAAATGAATATGCAGCACCACAATAAAAAAGAACAAGTGCAGCATGACCGTCGACAAGTATTGTACCTTGCACCGAGTTTCCTTTTTCCAGTTCCTCCGCAGTAGTCACATATACTCGTTCTGACACCCTCTTTTGTGCGTTCTGTTGCGGTGTCTGCTGTTGCTGTTGTTGATACCCTCCTCTGGTGTTCTGCCTCTGCATATCTGTCGTCTTCTTATGACACTGACGAACATAATGACCCATCTTGCCACAATAGAGACATGCACCGGTGTCCCTGGTGCAAGGTTGCCCGTTATGAAACTAGTTGCACTTTGAGCAAACACGGTTTTGTCCCTGATGTTGCGGAGGACGAGCACCACCATTGTACCTCTATTTCTTGTGAGGTGGTTGGTGCTTCTTGCCACCCTAGTGCTGCTGCGGGCTGACTCCCCACTTCCATGATGTGCCATTTTGACCCTTGACTGCTCCCAATCTTTGTTCAGCATAGTAGCCATTTCAATGGCTCGTGCGAGGGTGGATGGCAGATTGGTCATCATTCAAGATCGTAATTCATCCTTGAGTCCCCAAACATACTTGGTTTGCCTGGCCTTATCATTGGCGAACAAGTTCGGGCAATAACGCTCTAAGGTCCGAAATTTGGTAGTGTACTATACCAGATTCATATTCTCCTGATTAAGCTCAAGGAACTCCTGTTATTTCTGATCACGAGTATGCTGGAAAAAATATGTCTTTAAAAATGCCTCCTTGAAAACTTTCCATGGAATATGATCCATCCCGGCAAAGTGAATAGTTCGGGCTGTGTCCCACCACTTCTATGCATCTTCTGTCAAGCGGTAGGTACCGAAGTCTATTTGCTTATCATTGGGAACAGGCAGAACCCGAAAAGCTTACTCCATCTCTGCAATCCAGCTCTCGGCTAGCTCAGAGTCACCCTTTCCTGAAAAAGTTGGCAAATTCAACTTCAGAAACTTCTCATAGGTGACTGTGCCAACATTATGACTTCCACTTATGGCCGCGGATAGCTCCGTCTGGTTACACATTTGGGTGTCCATTGTTTGAGTCAGACTACCGAGAGTTTTCATCATGAAACCCCTTTGTTCCTTTCATTCATTTCCTGTGCTCGAACTAGCCTAGGATCGATGATACATCTAATACAGATTTTGACGACACATATTGTTAAAAAAAAATATCAAGCATCTTTAATAGGCCTACCATTATCATTATACATAACTACACTTACAGAAGAGAAACAATGCAATTATCATGATTAATAAAGAACTATACTCACAGAGCACTTGCATGGTGTGGCACGATCATGATCTTTGATTTATTGTTGTCAGGCTCTGATACCATAACTGTAATGCCCTAAAATTTTAACCCAATTTTAGAGGAATTGTTTTATAATAACAAAAACAATTAATACTATAAGGTTAAGCATTTTGAAACATTACAATAGAGAGCAAGCAACATCACTTATTTTATTTCATTATTGAATAAATAACGATATAAGAGTTTCAATGACATGAACTAATAAATCAAAAGGAAATCAAATTATCCCAGGAACAATAAATCAAATCTCGATCGAAGCCTCATCCCGCAGTCGCTTGTAAACTATATTCTTCACTTGAAAAATGGTAAATTGATTGGAATTAGACTACAATTGTCTAAGTAGGAAATACTATATTTTTTCTTACAGGTATATCATGTGTCAAGTATGTGATGCAGGTGTCGTTTGTGATTTTCAGCATATACAAAAACAAGTAAAGAATCTACACTATGACAACAATAATTTATAAAAAAATAAACTAACAGGTAAAAGAATTGGCAGAATTTAAGGATCTAATAACCATAAATTTCATTGCATGCTTAAAAGTATATAACCACATGCCTACCGTAACTGTTTGGTGTAAAAGTGTAAGTATGTCATTGCTTACTCAAAAGTGATTCCTAAGATGATCTAATTTTAATGTTTATCTTTAATTATCCCGCCGGTACATGCGGGCCAAGACAACCATTTCAGAAGAGAACATTTTGGGGTTCATTATTCATTAGTGTTTTATTAACCCAAACATTCTAACTGAAACTGTAAATCCTAAGAGAGCGGCCAGTGATTGAGAGAACCTCCCAAAGGCCCAAAACCAAAACATGATGCATCCCTAACTTCTGCAGAAGAACTTGGAGCTACCACCTAGGACACAATTTGGTAGTTCGGGTCCCCTAACTCTGAGAACTGGGGACCAACGAGCCATTGTCGCTCGAAGCAATAACACATCCCCGAAGTTTTGTACCACCTACTCTCTCTAAGGTAAGCCCAAATCTGAGTGGGTTGATCTTTGCATTTATTTAAATTTCTCGAAGTACTGGGGCATTTTTCCAAATTTTATTTCCTGCCACCATAGTAGTAGATCCCCAACCTTTATTATATTACAAAGGTATACAATCTAAACTTCTCTCTATTTGGTTTCACAGACCCACTCAAAGCGCTCTGGTACCTTTAAACTGTTACGCACACAAGCCCCGATACCTTTAAACCAGTCGAGCCAACAAAAATTAACTTTTAATTTCCTTACTCGTGTATTTTTATTAGCCCAAGTACTTGTATCAGGTACTCAACCCAATACTGCCCATTAAGCAAGATGTCCCAACAATAACCAACTTAATAATTTTCCCCTTTAGGGTACCACATTATATTAAATCAGTGAGACTTTAACATTACTCGTATGTCAGTTCATTGCTAGAATACCTAACTCTGAGCAATTTCAAAAATGTTGCTATATCCAGATTCCCTTACTGGGATACCTATCTAGAAAAAGAAGAAGTTTCAAGCATACTGGTATATACTGTCCCATTGCTGAATACATAACTATTATTGAATTAAATTGCAAGTGTACTACTGCACAAGTTTTATGGATGGGATGCATGTTTATGAACAACTACCATTCCCATTTCAGAACTTACAGTAATTTAGACATAGAGACCAATTTGCACAAGTATATCCTAAGTATTGCAATTTCAGAACTACTTAGGGCATGGTATAGTCTGAGTATTAGCATTTCGAAATTTGAGGTAACTTACACATGGAACAAGGTTTAACATGTGAGTATTAACCCATACTACTAGAGCATCAAACTTTCAGAACCAACGATTCTTTAACAAGGACAAAGTTTATCAAACCTTGTACCACACTTTACCTTCAGCTGACACGAGAGATAGACTTGAAACAAATATTACTTTATGCAGGGAAAAACAAATTAGATTAAGCCATAATCTATGAAAGGAATTTTTTTTAGTACAAGCAATTTATATTAAGTAACAGAAGATTAACATACACATTACAAATTATCTAAGCAAGAACGTAACAAACAAAACTCTATTTCAACAAGATTGCAACACCATTTTTTTTTTTAACTTTCATAAACACCCGTGATGCCTAAACCACTTTCTCAACTGCCTGTTATACATACACGTATGAACTAGTTGGACTGTATGTATAATCTAACAACCGATGTTATGGCAGATTGAAATTTTTTTTCTCGTTAATCAATTGAATCCCCATATGCTAGGAATATTAATATAGAAACTCACAAATTATGAAGAACAATTCATTGAGTCGCACAGAAAAAATAATTTATTATATCAACCATTATCTAACATCATCATAGAGTAAAATAAGATGGAAGATACAACAGATCTCAAATGGTACATCAAACAGTTATAATAAAATCCTTTTTTTTTTGTTTCTGTTTGGAGTTCACGACAACCGAACTCGAAACCCATTGGCAGAAATAGAAAGAAATCTCTTGTAATCCATAATCAAAACCTCCTTTTTTCAATTGATTCTCGGCAGTCGGAATCCCCAAATTGAGCGATTGGGGGTTTCCGACAGCCCTCGCAGTATGCCTATCCTTACTGAACAACAATCCAAAACCCTTTAGCATAAATCAAAAACCCTTTTTACATAAACCGAAAACCCCTTTTTATCATTCGAACCCCCCCTCTTAGCGTAAATCAAAACCCTTTTTTTTCTCTTTTTTTTTACCTGGGATTCATGGCAACCTGAATCCCCATTTTTTTCTCGATTAGGGATTCACTACAACCCATATCCCTCATTTCCTACTAGATTTGGGTTTCGTTTCAGAGTAGCTGAAATCCCCAAATCGATTGATTTGGGGTTTTCGGGCAACCCACACCATAGGCTCAACCCATGACGTACCCAACAAGAAGAACACAAAATATTCCTACCTCTTTCAATGCTTTTTCGACGATCGAAGACTGTTGTTGCGAGAGGAGGGTCGGCCAACGTCGATTGTTTCACTATCGAGCTCGGGTCAAGAGGAACATGGAGAAGAGAGGAGTAGGGGGTCGCTCAGGTGGATGCCGACAAACGCAGAGAGAGAGAGAGAGGAGGAGGAGAGTGGGAGGAAAAGGGGTTCGGGACCCCATTAGTAGGAGGGTGGCCTCCTGAAAAGGGAGGGGGCCGTTACCCTCACCCGGGCGGTTACACATCTCCCCTCCCCCTTTCCATTGCGTTATCAGAACCCTAACAGGTTCTATCGGACCTTCGTATGCCCCTATACTTATAACCTTTTTTTTTTTCATTTCACGGGGCGCGGCCGGGGTTTGGGTTCGAGACCATATCCTATTATAATCAGATGCTGATATGATTTTCACTTTTTGCTATCAAATCTGACAAATATCCGAACTTTAACCCGAATCCTTTAAATGAAAAAATCTGTTTAGCCCACATCCGGTTAGTTGAATATATGGTATTGGCTACATCCGATCAACCTTTTACATTCTTATGGGTATCGATCTTTCATTCTTGGATTCAACATGTTTCAACTAAATCTGCAATGGTTAAAAAAAAAAATCTCTATATTAGGGACTACTAGAATATGAAAACTGGAAACATGAGAACTCCAGTATCAACAGGGATTTTTATAGGTCATTTTAAAGGGACTGACTCTTGAATATTTCAACTAAATCATCTGATTGTGGCGCAGCGACTTATATTTTTATAAATATTTAAGCATCTAAAAATCTTATTTTTTTGTCAAAAGATCCAACAATCGATTCCTAGCAAATGGACCATGCTGAACTCATATGTGGATTCGGTATTGCAAAAAAAAAAAAAAAAACATGAAGAGCACGAGTTTTTATATTTCCAAGTCTCATATTCTATTAGCCCACACAGGCTTCGCTCATCTAGTAGGGGCTACTAGTGAATGTCACCAAATTGACGGAATGTCACAAGTTCAAAACCCATAGGTGGCTCGCCACAAAGGTAGAATCTGAGTGTACTCCCCCGGTGGGTGAGGGCCATCTGATGGGTTTTACAAACCGCAAGCCAGCCAAGGTGCAGTCGGTGATGGTTTTTTTTCTCTTGGATTATAAAAATAAAAAAAGTCTCGTATTCTATCGGCCACTGTATTAGTCGGTTACATGCAAAGATTAAGGGTAATTTAATAGTTTAAATACATCAGGAAGCCGTTATCCGACGTGGCAGACGCGCGCTTCTCTCCACTGGAAACGTGTGAATTCCCGCTGACGTAGGACATGCCACGTCGGATCACTTTCGGTGCACAGGTCTTCTCCCGATGCCCATTTCTGGAAAAAAGTCCGGTAGAAGAAATCGGAGGACGGAAATCGCTGATCCTTTTTCCGGGGATCGAGATTTCCGAGCTTCCAGTAGGAGAGCAAATCGACGGCCCTAGTTCGATCTTTGGCAGTTCCTCTCCCTCCTACGATTTCGAGATTTCTCTATTTAATTTTTTTTTTCAAACAAAGGAAAAAGCACTCTGCTTTCGACACTCCTTCTCCTTTCCCTTCAAACACACACTCCTATCTTTTTCTCTAATTTTACAGGGAAATCGATTCCCGAACATTTTTAATTTCCTAAAGTATTCTGTACGAAGCGTGTAAATTTTTTCTCTTTCTCTCTTGCTTGGTTTGGGGAATTTAGGGTTGGTATATGTATTTAAAATTTTCAATTACGGAAGCTAAAGTTGAGTAAGATCAGGGTTTCTTGTGTCGTACGCATTCCGCTTGTTTCCGAAATGGGGAAGGGAAAGATTTTCCTTCCGCTAGGGTTTGTTTCTTTGTCGACAATGGAACTCATGAGTTTCGTGTTTTTCGAAGACCGAACGGTTAATGTGAAGCAATGCATGATTCGGCAACCGTAGAGGTGTTTCATCCTGCGTCGCTCTGCACTAGATTGTTGTTTTCCTTGGGTTCTTTCGTGTTATTGTTTGGCTTCTGGTGAATCGTCGGGATCTTTTCGCTCGGAAATGACTTATTGCGTGGAGATTAAGGACGGCTCGGTGTTGGATTCGAAGTTGGAGATGGGAGACGACAATGGGGCGTACGTTAGGTTGGGTTACCTGAACGATCCCGAGCCGGAGGAGTTTGGGAGGTTGGAGAATAGGCCGCCTTTGAAGAAGGCTTGCCGCGTGTGCTGGTGGGTCAAGGCGGTTTTTGTATGCCTTTGCTTCCTGCTGCTGGTTGGTGCTTTCATCATTTGGGGGGCGCCTTTTCTCATTGAGAAGGTAAACCCTTTCTCTTGATTCTCGTAATTGAGTTCTTGCTTTTGCATTTCTTCTTCTCCCTTCCATACTTAGCATTTGCATGACTATTTATTCTATTTTCTGTAAATGCATCCGAATTTAGTCCATAATGTAAGAGAATGATCATTTCCCTGTTTTGGCTAATGAATAAAATTTATGCCCCTCATAGGAAGCATAAACAATATATAAGTTAAGTAAGAAATGATTTCAAATGTAACCTTGTTTTGCCATTCTAATGGCTTTATTGTAACTTCTTATGGATATGAATATGGAATCCTATGCCTTTTACCCCTTGTCAAGCAATTTGTATTATAAAATTTGTAAATATAGTAATGGAGAAATACCCAATTGCCAACAACTAGCAATTCATATTAATGAGGGTTTCTATGTTCTTTCTCAGTTCTTCCGGAGTCTTATTTTACGTGAATTTTGAAAATCAGTGATTGCTTTTAGACCTTGGTGTATCGTATATCGTTTTATTCTTACGGCTGGTCATATGCATAATGCATTCTCCTTGTTGGCAGTTTCAGAATTATGTGATGACTAATGGCTCATTTAGGAGGTACAGTTGCCTTCACGTAACGTCCTAACTTGTTTCTACAGACTTTCAAGTCTTATAACATTTTGGTAGGTTTAAAGGCTTTTAAAGAATGTCTGCAGTTTTAAATTAGGCATCCTTAAACGTTGCTTTGTACTCAAAAACCTTTTGGAGCCTCAAAAAGAGCATCGATGTCCCTCATTCTTAACCCCTTGGTGGATATCAGGATTTAGACATGATTTCACTTAAATGTTGGTATATAGTTACTTCTCTTGTAGAAATCAACTTAAAGAATCCATTCATTTTATGAACTTTGTGCAAACAAAATTCTAGAGTATGACAGCATGACTATTTTTTTCATCTCCAAATTTCTTTTAACAAATTTTGCCTTATGCCATTAATAGGTTGTTGTACCAATCTTGGACTGGGAGACGGCCACATTTAGTACACCTGTTCTCGGTTTTTTGCTTTTTGCTTCTATGGCAGTATTTCCTGCTCTCTTATTGCCATCAGCACCTTGCATGTGGTTAGCGGGAATGACTTTTGGTTATGGATATGGATTTTTACTAATCATGGCAGGCACAATCTTGGGCATGTCTTTGCCATACTTCATTGGTTCTCTCTTTCATGAAGGAATACATGTGAGTCCTAATTTCCTGACTCAAAATTTGCACAAGTGCAATTTGTTAAATGTATCCTTTCATAATCAGAAAATTTTAGTCTGACTGAAAACTTTATTTTATTGATACAGAAATGGCTTGAAAGATGGCCTAAGAAAGCTGCTATTATTAGATTAGCAGGGGAAGGAAGCTGGTTTCATCAGTTTTGAACTGTCAGTTTGCTTAGGATCTCTCCATTTCCTTACATTATCTTCAATTATGCTGTTGTTGCAACAAATGTGAAATACTGGCCGTACATATGTGGATCTTTGGTAGGAATGGTGCCAGAAGATTTTGTTACAATATACAGGTTAGTCCTATGACTGATTTTTATGTAAAGCAGGTTTCATAACTAAAAAGTGTTTTTCCTTCTTGTTATTCATTCTTAGCATTCACAATATGCCTTTGTTGAAAATGCAAGCTCATAAGCTTTGGAATTTTCTACTTTTGTGATTTTGGTTTAACAGGTTGTTTTATTAATCATGATTTATTTATTTATGACTTCAAATAAGATGAGTGAGAATCGTTTACGGTGGTTTGGACATATTCGGCGAAGGCCTAATGATGCTCCAATTAGAAGGATGGAGAAATGGGAAAATATATTAGTTAAAAGAGGTCGGGGTAGGCCTAGGAAGACATGGATGGAGGTGATAGGAAAGGATATGAATGCTTTGAACCTCATCGAGGACATGGCATTGGATAGAAATGATTGGAGGAGAAGGATTCATGTGGAAGACCCAGAATGATTTTCTTTTTTGGTTCATATCGCCGACCCCAATTGTTTTGGGATGAAGGCGTAGTAGTTGTTGTTGTTTTTGTAGTCTAGTTTGTGGTAAGGGTGGGTATGGGGCTGGGCAGTTTGCAGACTGCCTGTGGTCTGACCTGAACGTGCCAGGCCTGACCTTCCTTTTTGGGATCCAGCTTGGAACAAACTGGTCTTGCACCTGGCCCATTAACACAGGCCAGGACCCTAGTCAAAAATATGTGGCCCGTATTCTTTGCCTTCTAAAAATAGGGTGCCAGGCAGCTCATGGCCTGACCCATTGGTTTTGTTCCTGCCTCAAACCAGCTTGTTGACGTGCCAGGTTTGACTAGGCCCCGGGCAGGTTGTTCTGTCCAAAACAACAGGCTGGCTGTCCCATTGCCCAACCCTAGTTTGTACTGGAAAACAAAAAGAAAGAAAATTCTAAATTTGTAATATAGTGCTTCTAGCAGTTTTGCAAAATGTCTTGAGAGTCGAGACCCCTTGAACTTTTATTAGCAAAATATTTATGTGTTGCTTCTAACCTCTTGTTTTATGCCCCTCTTTTGTTTTGTTTTTGGACATTGTATTGGAAATCATTCCCAACCCTAGTTTGTACTAGAAAACAAAAAGAAAGAAAAATCTAAATTTGTAATATAGTGCTTCTAGCAGTTTTGCAGAATGTCTTGAGAGTCAAGACCCCTTGAACTTTCATTAGCAAAATATTTATGTGTTGCTTCTAACCTCTTGTTTTATGCCCCTCTTTTGTTTTGTTTTTGGACATTGTATTGGAAATCATTCCTTGGGCCTTATTTCTATTGATGTTTCTTGATGTGGCATGTTGGTGATTAGAAATGTGCATCCAACTGGTTTTGTTTCACATCTGGTTCTTTTCATTTTTTATGATTTATTTCTTTGTTACATACGGTTTCAAGCTTTTGTTTTAAGCTTCCTGCTTCTTATGTCTTACTGTCATTGAATGTGGCAGCCCCATTTACTTTGTGATAAACTAGCCAAACTAATGCAAACATATGCTGCTCTGGATGTCGTTGCACATGTAATAGTGACAGCTGCACTTTAGCAAGGCACTTCACACTTCACCATATCTGTATTAGAAAAACAAATTGTGTTCAACTTTCAACCATTTATTGTCATTTGTCAGGAAGGGAAGTGCAATCCATCATCTAAGTCTTCCATATGAAATTTTCAAGTTTAATCAGTAATTGGCTCCAAATCTTTAAATTGGGTTGCATTCCTAGCAAATCTGATCTACATGATACGTGTGCTTCCTTTCTTGACTTTCGTGTTCTATTTTGGGGAATATTTTGGAAATGCACCACCCATTTTTTTAGGTTTTCCCCAACACATGCTTAACTTTTTGGCTTTTCACCTCATCTAACATTCAGGTGGCTGATAAAAGCATCCTCTGTTCAAGCAATCCAAGCTGCAACTAGCACCACTAACATTGTGAAAATACATAAAATTTTAGCCCCAACAATTTGAAACCCTCTCTCTCTCTCCATCAAGATTATTGATTTTCAACATCTGATCTTTTGGGTCTTGTTTCTTTTTTCAGTCTTAAAACAGTTTTGGGAACACTGATTAACAAAGTGATGGTAATATCATCTGATCTTTTGGGTCTTGTTGTTCCTTTTTTCAGTCTTGAAATAGATTTGGGAACATTGATTAACAAAGTGATGGTAATATCATCTGATCTTTTCCTTTTTTCATTCTTAAAATAGTTTTGGGTGCATTGATTAACAAAGTGTTGGTATAATATCACAAAGAGGGGTTGGGAGAGAACAAGAGGGCACATTTACAATATCAGAGAAGATGAATTGTGGCAACTAGGAGAAAAAGTTAAGGCTTGCATGGAGGTAACAGTTATTCGTGTCATGTTTACTTACTGGCAATAAGAGCACAAGGAGAAGCATAAAACGAAGACTGTAAAGGATAAAACTGTCAATTTTTGCTAGTTCATGGCCAACATTTCTTTGACGTATTTAAAAATTGTAATTAATTAAAGAAAATTTTAGGGGCACTTTTGAAAAGCTAAAAATTTAGGTGCTATTTTGTAATCTTCCCTTTATTTTGAGAATGAAAAATCTTGCTCACATGTAGTCACATTTAACTAGAAAACAGTTGAGGTGTATGTAGAGAACAAAGCATCACCATTTCTTAGAACCAGTCACTTATATCTGTTCCAGGTATATCTCAAGATAATGTAGATTTTCAAATAAACTTGAGAAAACCTTGGCATTCAACATAAAAACATAAACTCAAGATAATATGCCCCCTGTTTGGATCACTTTATAAACTGTTCCTTGCCATTTATGCTTATTTTAATTAACACTTTTTGGTGTTTGGAATCTGGATCATTTACTTTTATTTTTTTTAATGACATTTTATAAATTTCACCCTTTTTTCAAAAATAGGGGGTGACCTACTTATTTCTTTTGTGTAAGTGCTGATTTTCTTCCATTTCACCCCATCATCACCCACCACCATTTCTCCACCATCACCACCATCATTACAATCATCACCATTGCCACCACCATCACCATTACCATAATCACCATTGCTACTACCATCATTACCATTAATACTACCACCACAACCACTATTACCACCATCACCACAATTGCCTCCGCTACCAGCACCATTACCACCACCTGCACCACTGCCACCATCACTATGTCACCATCACCTCTATTACCACCACCACCACTACCATCCACCATCACCATCCATCATCACCATTACTAACTAATCTTCTTTTTTTATTCATATAAATTTAAATAGTTGGTGATCCAAACATTCACATAATTAAAAATAAGGGCAAGTATCTTCATTATAAAATGTGCTTTAATTTATTTTTGTAAGCAATAAACGAAACCAGATCCAATCAGGGCAATAGACATTTAAGTAAACCTTGGCATTTAGAAAAAGAGAAGTATAAAAATACTATAAGAAAAATAGATTTTATTTTTTTCAGAAATTTTGAGAAAATTTTGTAAGTTTTTAAAATGATAAAATAAGAATCAGAAAATCATATTTAATGCAGAAATTTAGAAAAATAAAAAGTTTTGAAAATATAGTGTTTTTTTTATATTTACACAAAGAAACCGTCCACAGGAACAGAGACCTAGCCGTGTTGGCTCTGTCTGCCATACTTACGGTCACTGTCTTGGCAACGTAAAACTCCGTGGAATTACCCCTTGCCCCCAGGGAGTCACCACGCTTCGGCTTGCACAAGTGGTGATGCCCATGAGATTTGAACCTAGACCGCCTGCCTAGCGGCCTAGGCCACATCCCACTACGCTAAACCCCTTTGGGGCTTGAAAAGATAGTGCTAATGCTGCCATTTTTTGAAAAATTTGGTAGTTTGATAATATTGCAATATTTTCACTTTTTAATTAATTCTCCATTATTGTGATATTTTCAGAATACCAGTTACAATTATAAAACCTATCTAACTATGTCAAAATAAATTAAGAAAAAAAATTAGGAAAAGTGAATCTGGATAACATATTTGTCATTATGCACAAATTAAGCTGATCCTATCATCAATATTTGAAAATGTAACCCTTAGCATAATAAAATGGATTAATGATGACACATGCTTCAATGAGTATTTTCTCCAACCAAAGGCACTGAAAAAGGTGCAAAGGATCTGACCCGATTCATGTAACCGATCCATGTAATATCCATGTAATGACCATGTAACTCCTTTTTACATTTATCGGGTCTGGATACACCAGACCCAGACCCATACTGTAATGTAAACTTAAATACACAAGTTAGGTCACAATTTCTTTTACTGAAATCGTGACAGCCGTAATTGATCTCTCTCTCCCTCTCTCTCTCTTCTCTTTCTCAATGCGGGTGCAGAGGAAAACTTTCATGGTATCAGAGCATAAATCCATCTAGGGGTTGAGGAGGATTCCAAAGGTGCGACAGATCAAAGGTTTGAGGTTTCTTTCATCTCCCATCTTCTTTTCTTCTTCAGTTTTCTTTTTCTCTACCTCCATTCCCAATCTCCATCTCTCGTTTTTCCCCTTTTCTGTTTTTCTTCAGTCTTTTCTTTTCCTTTTAGTGGATTCACGCCTCACGTGAATTCCTAAGCTGTTCACAAAGAGCTCACGTGAACCCTGGTTCACGATAATCCTATAGATCAAGAAAGGGAAAAGCCTGTTTCATGTGAAACACTAAGATTAAATTATAAACCATTCAATTTTTTTCTTCTTCTCTTTTCTGCTTATCCCTTCTTATACTGGGCTGGATATCCAAGTCTGATCGTGCATTTCGGGCAGACCTGCGACATCAAATCTGGGATTCTAAACCCTTTTGATGTCCAGCCTGCTGTGTGACAATCTCTTTTGATTCGACTCTCAGAACCCCTTTCTCGTATCATATTTCTTTTGACTGTTACGAGTGGGATCCACATTGAAAATACAGTCTGTTTTTTTTTTTCTTCTCTTCCTTTCCTCATTGCTTCCACATTGAAAATACGGTTTGAATTTCTTTTTCATTGCTTAAATATCCGACCTTTCAAAAGTAAAAAAGAAAACTCAGTCTTGGAATATAGCCTGAATTTCTTCTGACAGCCTCTGGTCGCCAATTTTTGAGTTTCTCAGCCGTAAAAAAAAAAGGCGATCAACAAACATCTCTGGCTGCAGACTGAGCACCCTGTGGATACTCTGGTAACACAAAAAGGGGTTCTTTTTCTTGTTAAAACTCTTCTTTATGGATATTCATTCCTCTTCATCCAATCTTTCTTTAAGTTTTCTCACTCAACTCGTTTCTGAAAAGTTAACTACCTCAAACTTCTTGATTTGGAAGAGACAAATAATTCCTTTTATAAGGAGTCAAGGTCTCTTAGGTCACCTTGATGGAACCACTCCCGCTCCACTCGAATATGTTACGAGAGAGGAAAAAGACGACAAAGGAGTAAGTTCAATTGTGTATGTCAAGAATGTAGAGTACCTCAATTGGGAAAGGAAAGATCAGTCGGTGGTTGCATATATCACTTCCACCTTGTACCAAGAGGTCCTTGTTGCAATTCCCGACAATTGTACTGCTCTGCAACTTTGAAAAAAATTGGTTCAAACATATTCACAAGTTTCGCAGGCACGAATGGTTTTTCTCAAGAGGGAATTTCAAATGCTGAGAAAAGATTCCATGACCATCATGGAATATCTGAACAAGCTGAAGACTATCACAGACCAACTTGCAGTTATAGGGTGCGCGGTGAGTGACAGTGATATGGTACAACAAACTCTGAGTGGATTGGGATCCGACTACAATATGATCATCACTTCACTATTGTGTCTCCCTGCCCTTCCTACCTTTGATGAGTTGCGAGCAAAATTGATTCAGTATGAGATGACTTTGAAAAGGTTCTCTGAGGAATCTCACATTCACACAAATTCTCAGGAAGTTTTTTGCCACAGGAGTGACTTATGGTAGAGGACGAGGACGAAGAGGACAAGGGCGAAGTGGACACGGAGGGTATGGTCTGCTTCCCACTCCAAATACGTTAGCTTATGCGCAGGGATAAAGATCCATTCCTACTTGCTTCCTTTGTAACAAAAAGGGGCATATCAAGGCGAATTGTTGGCATAATCTAGAGAATAAAGGAAAGGGTCCACAGACAGAAAACAAAAGGAAGTTCTCAAATAGTGGAGAGATTAAAGATCTGTTGATATCTGCTTTGTCAGAGTTGAAATTGAAACAGTGTGATGAAGGCACTTGGTTTGTCGACTCAGGGGCAGCGACTCATGTGACAGGTGATGCAGGTAAGATTTCTAATCCCATTCCTTATTTTGGAAAAAGTAAGATTGTCACTGGAGATGGATCCCACCATCTTGTTTCTCATGTTGGAAAAACTGTCATTCCCATGTTATATTCCACTCTTACTTTTTCAGACATTCTTCATGCCCCTGACATTAAGAAAAATATTGTCTCTGTTTCCAAACTTATTGATGATAATAATGCTTCAATTGAATTCACTCCCTTCTCTGTGCAGGTCAAGGACCTACGCACGAGGGAAACATTCGCTGAAGGAAAGAGACGAGGCAATATGTATGTCTTTGAAGAAGCTCCTTGTCATGCTGTTCGCCCTGTCCACCTGAATTCAAAGCCCTCATTAGAGTCGTGTTTATCCTCTTCTGCTAATGTTTTTAGTATTTCTGAATGTAATAAGTCATTCTTATGGCATAGTCGGTTAGTACATTGTGGGAGTCATTTTATTGAGAAACTTGTATCTAATAATCTCATTCCAAAAGAAAGTCTCAATAGGGATGAGAACAGTCACAAATGTTCCAGTTGTCTTTCCTGCAAGAGTCATGTATTGCCTTTTCATTCCATTAATAAGAGAGCTTCAAAACCTTTTGAGATAATCTGTTCTGATGTATGGGGACCCACCCCAATTGCCTCTGGATCTGGAAGCAAATACTATCTAATATTTGTTGATAACTATTCTCGATACACTTGGATATATTTCATAAAAAATAAGTTGGAAGTCTTCTTTTTGTTTTAAAATTTTCTTTCCTTTATCAAAAATCAATTTTCTGAGTCCATTCAATTTTTCCAATGTGATGGAGGTGGGGAATTCTCATCCCGTGATTTTATTTCTTTTCTTCAAAATAACGGAATAGGAAGGGTGTCCTGTCCTCACACCCCTCAACAAAATGGAATTGCTGAACGAAAACACAGGCATATCGTTGAAAGTGCCATGAGTATGCTCCATGACAGCAATCTTCCCATCAACCTATGGACAGAAGCTTTCCATTCAGCCGTGCATGTGATAAATAGACTGCCTATGGTTGTTCTGGAAAATAAGTCTCCTTATCACTGTCTTTTTAGAACTCATCCTAGTTATTATGATCTGCGTGTTTTTTGATGTGTCTGCTATGTGTATATCGATCAGTCTCTGAGAAACAAGTTTCAAGACAAGCCCCAAAAGTGCAGATTTGTGGGATATGCAGATGACTACAAAGGATATAGGTGTTATGATCCCACCAACAAACGCATCAGAACCTCAAGAAACGTTGTCTTTGATGAACAAAATTTTGATCACGGAGCTGACACAACGAATATGCCAACTGAAATTTACTATCCTTGGCTGAGCTCAGAACTTTTTGCTGGCTCCAATGAAGCATGCTCCTCAGATTGTGTGCAACAAGAAGGAGAGGTGTTTGAGAACACTGGGACATCGGGGTCACAGAATGCAGAGGAAGTACCGGGCAAATACAAAGGCATTGTCTATTCTAGATAGAGACCGACAACATCAAGCCATTAAGATCATGTCTCAGTCGCCAATCTTGCGCCTTCTCATACTCTTGCAGCCAGAAAATCAAACCGCATACGACATCCTATTGACAGGTGGGTTAGTTATAACAACTTCTCCTTGGATCTTCAACTGTTTTTAACTGCCATCAATAAGGATGAAGAGCCCATCATGTATTATCAGGCAGCCGCTTCTATGAAATGGGCAGAAGCCATGAATGATGAAATGCAAGCCTTGCATGAATGTGGAACATGAGAAGTTGTTCCCAGATCACCTGATAAAAATGTTGTCGGATGCAAATGGGTCTACAAAATCAAGTACAAACCAGATGGAACCATTGAACGATATAAGGCCAGGCTTGTAGCAAAAGAATTCACTCAAGAAGCAGGGCAAGACTATGATGAGACAATTAGTCCGGTTGTAAGAATGAGAACGATTCGAATCATCATCTCCCTGGCTGTTGAACATGGATGGAAGTTGAGTCAGCTTGATGTAAAAAATGCATTTTTACATGGGAATTTGAAGGAGGAAGTATACATGGAATAACCCCCTGGATATCAAGAACAAAATTGTAAAACCCATGTATGCAAGCTAAAAAGAGCCATTTACGGCCTGAAGCAAGCATCTCGCTCTTGGTTTGATAGCTTCTCGCTAGAGATTCAGAAACATGGATTTTCACGTTCCATGCTGGACCACTCATTATTTATTTTTAAAAGCCCGCCTGTGACCATTCTATTATTAATTTATGTCGACGATATTATCATCACAGGAAACTCTGCGGACCATATCCAAGAAATAAAAGACTTATTAGATCAAAGGTTCAAAATGAAAGATCTTGGAGTTCTACGCTATTTCCTTGGTGTAGAAGTTGATAACCAGGCTCATGGCTTGACACTTACTCAACACAAGTACACCGTAGATGTTCTCAGCAAGGCAGGCATGAAAGACTGCAAACCTCTGGGAACTCCGAGTGTACTTCATCAAAAACTTAACGCTCATGATGAAGATCTGTGTGATGACCCCACCAGGTATCGTAACATAATAGGAATGTTACAATACCTCACATTCACTAGACCTGATATTGTTTATTCAGTCAATCAAGTGTCTCAGTTTATGCATGCGCCATGTACTGGACATATGAAAGCAGTCAAGAGGATCCTTAGATATCTGAAAGGGACTATTGGGGATGGATTGATGTATTTACCACAGTCATATGGCCAAGACAAGCACGAAATTATTGTATATTGTGATACAGACTGGGCAGGAGATCCTGACGAACGAAGATCTACATCAGGATATTGTGCCTTCATTGGAAGAAATTTAGTCTCTTGGAGCAGTAGAAAACAAAAAGCTATCGCTAGATCAAACACTGAGGCTGAATATAGATCCATGGCTGCTGCCACTGCCGAAGTCACATGAATCAGGCATCTTTTAACTGAAGTAGGAGAAAAGATCTCCCACACTACCTTGCTCTGTGACAATCAAAGTGCCATCAACATGTCATTTAATCCAGTACATCACAGTCGTGCCAAGCACATTGAGATCGACCAACACTTTGTGAGACAGAAGGTTGAAGAAAAAAAGATTGAGCCTGAGTTTGTCAGCACTGAAAGACAGGTTGCAGACATATTTACCAAAGGGTTAATCAAGGACCGCTTTTGGATGCTTAAAAGCAAGTTGTTCATGGTTCAAAACCATAATCAACTTGAGGGGGGGTGAAAAAGGTGCAAAGGATCTGACCCGATCCATGTAACATCCATGTAACTCCTTTTTACATTTATCGGGTCTGGATACACCAGACCCGGACCCATACTGTAATGTAAACTTAAATACACAAGTTAGGTCACGATTTCTTTTACTGAAATCGTGACAGCTGTAATTGATCTCTCTCTCTCTCTTCTCTTTCTCAACGCAGGTGCAGAGGAAAACTTTCAGGCACCACCACCACAAAATGATCCACAATATGAGAATGGTGTGAACTCTGCCTGTGATACCAGCTATGACAGAGATCATTTCTCTGATGAAGAACTCCTAGTCCACACCAAAATTTGGCAAAATTAAGCCACACATACTAATAACATAAATATGTGATGCAAAAAGTGGACCATTTCCTCCACGGGCATCACTTTTTATTGTTAATCAGTTGATTTGTATGACCATCAACACATATTTGTTTTACTTGACCCAAAATCTGTCTGGTATGGTATTAGGCTTTAGGCTTCAAAAACAGAAATACCAATAAGAAGCCAGAATAGTACTTGAAATGTGTTCCATGGTAAATCTGGGCATCAATGGTAAGATTTTTCTATTAATGTGGGTTTTCCATCCAATTTTGACTGGATGTACCTCTTCTTTTGTCCCTTGAGAGCAGGAAAATGCTAGTTGAAACACATTTTTTGTGGTGGTTCTAGCTTAGACGTGTATATGTTGTCTTCCAGTGAGGTTCCAGCAAAAGTGGCCTAATATGCCCACTAATTGTTTCTATTATAAGGTGTTGAGAGTTCTCCCAAAATGGTTGTATTTGCCATTCAGAAACTGTAAAAATGCCAATTAAAACAATGATTATGTGGTCCCTTTCATTTGATGGTTATTTTTTCCCAACTTTCAGTTATTTTCCACTCCCCTATGGCAAAACTGCCCCTATATGCCAATTTGATATTTGTATTTTAACTCCATGTGTTTGTCAAAAAAACCTATTGTTGGTGCATTTTCAGTCTGATTTCACCTATGTAACACAAACTCTTCTAACAGGGCACCACACCCGCACCCATGCGGGTGCGACACTTGGACACAGCTTCCTTTGTGTCAGGTGAAGTAAACCACACTGAGGTCCATTTCTGTCCAAAAGTAAATTCAGTTAACCCTAACCAAGTCCAGTTTTATCTATATTATATATATAAATACATAAATGCACACACATACATGTAGTGTTAACTTAAAACTGTTAAAAATTATATATATATACCCTCCCCGCACCCAAGTTTTTTTAAAGTGCCACATCCGCACCCGTATCCACACCTGCACCTATGTGACATAGGTTTTCACCTAATTCAGTATGCAAGATACATAGTGAGGTTAATATTAATTTGGATGGTGACTGGCTTTTTATGCAATGCTTTTCAATTTTCTCTCAGCAGCTAGTGGTGACACAGTCAACATTTTTAGCTATTGAATAGATTTCTGGAAAATATGCTTCTAGTGACTGATCTTTGACCAATGTGTTTGACTAATATGTTACAGTGTTAGAAAACTGCTAGTCAGCATAAGGATGATTTTTTAGAAGATGAATCCATCCTTTCCTTGATCTCACTTCATTCTAGGAAATAGAAGTCCATACTTTCTGTTAGTAATCTTAAGTAGCACTATTGTTTTAATGACTGATCGGTTGAGGGAATGTGGCTTTGATATGGAAAAACTTTGACAAGCTTCAAAGTAATGATAACTCGTTATTCATCCCTTTGTGAGAGCACCCATTTCACTTTGATTCTTATTATTCCTACTATGTTCTTTGTATCCCGACCATAAGGAATTTTTCCAGCATTCCCACATGACATAAGTGCTCTTGACTGAGGTGGGCCATATTTCGTCAGGTCTTAGAGTGCCTGTCATACCACATGGTTGGGGTGTGACTCGACTTTTTGGATCTGGCACCTGCCCCCGAACTGGTGGTGCCGAAGAAGACGTAAATTTACTTGCCTCCAAACCACTTGGAAAGAAAAGACGTGAAAGATAAGTAGTGGAGGTGTCATTCAGTTTGGTAGGGGTTGCCAACTCCTTAATGGAAGACCCTTTTACTCTTTGTACTCCATTCATTACCTTCCATTTGACGGCTTTAATGGTCAATCATTTTGGGAGTTCCTTTGAAATTTTACCGACAGTCCTTCCCAGACTTCTTTACAACAGGTACCTTTAGGAAATAATATTTATCTAATGGGTTTTCAGTAATCTAGGCTAGGTTTCCTGGTTCTCTTCTGGACCCCATACATTTACAAAATTATACACAAATTAACTCTATCCAACCTCTTTGTAGCATAAACTTTGTTTCTCCATTCTAAACCCGGAAGTGTATTCTCTCTAAACTATGAATTTTGTTTACTACATTTCGGAAGCATATGAAAAATATGTATGAAATTTGGGAGCAATTGATTGCTGTACTAAACAATATAACATCCCTTGAAGCGGTACCTCCCTTTGCCAGGAGCTTCCTATGGAACTTTATTACCACTGTGTCCTAAATGATCTCTATTCACCTGCTCTCCAGCCACCAACTTTGAGCAGCAGTCAGAATTTTGCAGTAGGAAGAAGTCGAAGATTCACTAGACTTCATGATCGAAAAATCCACAGAGGCTAACCGTGGCTTTATGAAACTTAAACATGTTATCTGCATACTGCTGTTGGGATAGACTATTAATTCTAGTAACATAAAAGCCTTATTAGCAGATTTCAAGATGCTGTTAATCTCTATAAAAAAGAGATTTTGTGTAAAAACACAATGCTAGAAACACGAAATGTGCACAAAGGCACAAAAGGAGAACTTCTCACAAGTGCACAAAGGCACGAATACAAATGCACAAAAGTAAAAAATATCAACTTGAATATATTGAGTCCCAAAAGGGGCTTTACAAAAGCTTGAAAAAGCTCAAGGGGGTCACCCCTATTTATACTACATTGGAGCAATGGGGGGGCTCCAATACATATGTTGGAGCCCCTCCAACGGTTAGAAAAGTAACCGTTGGAGGCCCCCCATGTGACATCTCATTAAATGAGAGGAAAAGAACAAAAAATAAAAAAAGAGATACAAAAAAAAAACAAATACAACATATTCTCAAATGAGAATATGCGTAAACATGTGAATTTACATAAATACCCTTATCGGGTTAGAGATATATATTTATATATATATATATATATATATATATATATATATATATATATATATATATATAAAAGAGACACAATATTTTAACATTGGGATCATTTAGGATTCCCTTGAATAGCAGCCTTGCCAGCCCTAGAGGACTCATATTGTGGAATTATAGGATCCACTTGTCTCTTAGATAATAAATCATCATGATATATTCGTGTTGAGGTTGGACACTTGCTGTCTGAACATTTAAAGCTATACTAGTTTCATTCTAAATCCATTTAATGGCTGTTAAAAAAAAAAAAGAACAATACTTCTTTCTTTTTATATTTGTACAATTATTCTTCAGAGAATAATACTAACATTCTTTTCATATCTTGTACAAATACTCTTCTCATTTATTTTTTTTTTAAAATATCTGGCAACCACCGGGTCTCTTTCTAATTAGTGAGCCTAGGCTGAAGCATTTGATTCTGAGTTTTTAAGAATAGGATCCACACAAGAAATGCTAATATCAGCGCAGGTTGCATAGTAAAAATAACCCTATGGGTTATCTCCTGCTGCTGAGTTGTCACTTTTGATTGTTCTGTTCAACTAGTCCAATGTAATCTATCTGCATTCACATTTTGCAACAGTAGAATCGGTTGGCCTCTTCTGATGCCGAATCCCAGGTCCGAGCTAGCAACCAGTCATCATGCCATTGATCACACAGAAATCAGCAAGTCGATGAATTTAAAATGAGACCGTTGATTTCTGAATTTCCGAACAGAGCCTTATGACTGTTTTCTGCCACTACACTTATTTTCTGTACACAGCATCCCCTGAAAGAATTTCTCGTAACATGGGTTCTTTGTCATTTACCAAATTGAAAGATAAAGTTACAAGTTCTCAAGCTTGTGCCTTTCTTTGAGAGTTTGTCAAGATACTGTGATTAATGGATAGTAAGAGATGAAGGTCAGTTGCAACCAACAGTTCCTGTTAGGTATTTTAAAACGTTCAACTTGCCAAAACACTGCTGTACTGAAATAGCGAGAGACAAGAAAAGAAAAAAGGAGAAACGGAAAAATAGGATCATCCTGGTCAGTGGCGTAGCTAGGATTCATGTGAGGGGGGGGGGGGGGGGGGTTCGGGGGCAGTGCCCCCGATTTTTTTTTTTAGATAAAATAAAAAATGGCTACAATTATTAATAAAAATCTATTTCATATGGACAAATCAAACTATTTGCTGCAGTCAGGGCTGGGCTAGGACTGCACTGGGCTAAAAAAATGGATAAAAATCTATTTCATATGGAATCAGGGCTGGGCTAGGACTGGGCTTTTAAAAAAAAAATAAAAAAATTTAACTGTTTCGGGAGGCAGGACTGGGATACAGCCCAGTCCTGCTCCACCTTGCTCCGCCTCTGATCCTGGTGTAACTTTGTCATTATACATAAGATAATTGATGAACGTTGGTGATGATTGGTTACCATCAACTGCAAAACTTTCTGTTTTATACTGCTCTTTACTTTTTTATGCACTGTTTTGAGAAGCCACTGGATGCTTAGCTGCACACACCGAGCACCAAACATTTGGTGGTTTCAAACTCCCCAACGTTGCTGTGGGACTTGTCTATGGCTTGAGTTGGATCAGCATTCCTAACTCACCTAGCGGCTCAATCAAGTTGGACTCACTCAGCTGTGACTCGTCGAGGCCCCTGTTTGAGCCACAGCCAAATTTGCTAATTTATTGCTGGACTACAGCGATTCTGATCTCAAGTTGGTTGATCTAAGGTGGCTTGGCCACTGCTTGACAAAGGGGGAATTGGTATTGCTTTGTAGACATCCCTATGAGGGTCCTAAAAATTCGCCACTTTTTATTCTTGACTAGAGATATAGGAGGACAAGGGAAGTCTTGGTTTGTGATGGAAGGGAGGACAGATCAGGTGCAATCACATTGCCCACTTTGAGTGTGCCGCACCTGGTCGCCCTCTATCTTTGGCTCACAGCCTGTCAGTTGTGGGGCCCAACAGCAGATGAAGGGCAGCTAGGTGCAGCGGCAGACTCAAAGTGTGCAATGCGATTGCACTTGAACTGCCATCCATGGAAGGCTTGTTTGGTTTGGTTGGCTGACTTTTTTGATGGTTTTGAAGGGTATGGAAATGTGTTTGGTCATGAGCAGGAGTCCTTTTTGTGATGGGTTTCCAATTTGATGGTTGTTTTGCGCAGCGGGATTCTGATCAGAAGCCTTGCGGATGTGTCTCACGATAGGCGGTTCCTTTTGCCTCAGCAGATCCTGTACAACTCGCTCGGCGTCTGCGCTGCCATTGCTGCTGCTATCGCCTTAACCATCTATTCCAAGAATGCACTTCAAACACTTCAGTCCGAAGAAGACACCCTGGAATGATGCCAAAACTACAAAGAGAGGAGGAAGACGACCAGGCGGGGCGGGTGGGCCAGTGGCCAGTGGGTATATTTGTTTTGGCCACGTGTACCAATGCCCAGACACGTCACTCACCTGTAGAAGGAAAAATTGGAGTCACATAAGCAAAAGATGTATATAATTGCTGTAGATGAATGAAGAAAATGAATTTGCAACTTTACACACACATATCCACTTTTTTTTTGTTTTTTCTTTTTAAATAGTCAAGGTGGTGGTGACGTTATATTTGTATATTTAGTGAAAAAAAGTGTTCTAAATGTGGTGGAATTGGTTGGCCGAGCCATTAATGTTTTCGATTTTTATATTTCTTTTTCTTCAGAAAGAAGGCTGGAGTTGGTGTTCACACAGTCAGCATTCATGGAGCCATTTATAAAAAATGTCGGTGGGCACTGACGATGAATTAAATTCCTGAGGCACGGATCATAAATCTTTGACATACATATATTCTGCAACTAGACGTTATGGCCATTTATGAATTATGGGGCCTCATGTTTCTCTGAACTCATTTTGGTTTTACCTTCGTAATTTGTAGTTTAGATTTTCTTTTTGTCTCTCTCTCTCTCTCGTTAGTTTTAGAGTTGTAATGAATGAGATGAGTCATGAATGGGTTGTCGTCGTCATGTCGATATCGCCTGAGCTCTTGTCCCGTTTATTGAGAATTGATGTATGAGCGTTTTTTTCTGGCTGTCTGAAGAAGACGGAGTTTTAAATATGAGAAAAGGAACGGCAGAAAGCAGAGGCAAAATCATGCTGTGCGGTTTCTCCCCCATTAAAAATAATTAAGGAGTGAGATATTTGCTGCTGCAGGAACCCAGCATTAAACCATTGAGACTGCTTGTTGAAGATGACCGAAACGCCCTTGCTTTCGTCAACCAAGGATAAAAAAGCCTCTCTGAGTGCAGTTTGTAACAAGAAGCATCATAGTACCGCAGGCAGAGCCAGCCAGCGCAACTAGGTTTATGATCTTTTGTGTAAATATAAAAAATTTATTTATTTTTTTATTAAAAAAAAAACCCTCACAGATAACCGGGTCACTTAATGAGTATGCATGCCCCTTTGTCAAGATAAAACTCCAGGTGTAGTAGATATAACAACCCAGCCTAAAACCAGCAGCCATTGATCTTGTAAGAGCACATGCCCCCACATGACAGGTAGTTGGGTGGTCCCTCCTGCTGCAACAGGGGCACCCGCTGGAAAAAGGGAGAAAACTGAACTGGACAAAGGTGCACATAAGGTTTATGAGGTGGTGCCAACGGGCATTTGCTTCCCACCCAGATTGAAAAAAAAAAAGACACACGATAGGACAAAGGCAAACCCCTTCACCCGGGCCCAGTCAACAGAGATGCTTAGAACAGTTAGACAGAGAGGGACTGGACTTTGAGTTTGCTTTATGTCCTTGAACCGTTAACCCTGAGCCCAGGAGGAAGACTTGGTGGGTGAGTGCAGTAGGGGAGACACGACACAGTGCGCCACTGGAGGCAAATGGGAAGAGACTCGAAATTTAGTGTGAAGGAAGTAAATGGGGGCGAAGCACGTGCCTGTCTCTCACACAGCCATTAATAAAAGCTGCTCATGAAAACGGGCATCCCTCTCTCTCTCTCTCTCTCTACTGCCTGCTTCTGCAACACTCTTTGGTGGGTTCTCCGAGGCGCGCTGATTCTGTCTTCCTCTCTCTCTTTCTCGTGCTCTCCGCGGAAGAGTTACTGTTGAGAGAGAGAGAGAGAGAGAGAGAGAGAGAGAGAGAGAGAGAGAGAGAGGAAGACGCGGTTTCTTTTGTTCTCGTTCTCTACGGGACGAACGCTAAAGAATATCTTGGGTCTCGGAAGATTCAGGAGAGTGCAGCGTTTGATTCTCGCATGAGTCCCTCCTGAGGATCCCAAGGAACGTGATTCTGCGTAAACTCTGTGGTTGAGAGGGATTTTCGTTCGTTCGTTCGTTGGTGGGAAAGAAAGAGGAGTGAACTCAGCAGTGAAAAGTTGTCTCCTTGGTAGGACGGCGTCTGTCGTCTTAAGGAAAGAAGCAGGAGAGGCGGTAGACTAGTGATACTCAAGGAAAAAAATTTGATAAATTCAAGTGAATTTCATGTTTATTTCCTTGATTTTTCCTGCTCAGATTTTCTCCAATAACTGCGCTTCTTTCTTCTTCTTAAGGATTTCCATAGCTTTCTCTGCCCATTCCAGTCTTTCCAATTGCGAGAAGACAAACTGCGAGCAGTGCTCTGAGAGTGTCACAAGTATCCGGAGTCTTCATAGCGGTCTGCTTCAATGTGTATTTTTTCTCCTTATGAGAGGATGTTACTAGTGATCACATTAAGAACTCGCGCTCTTTAACATCGTTGCGATCTTGAAGAAGCCTTTAGATGCTAAATTCTTCAAGTTTGAACCAAAGCAGAAGCAAAAATTTCGGTTTTTCTTTCTCAGAATCACTGAGAAGAGGCCGCATTCTCTGTCCTGCGCGGTTTCTGAAGCGTGTCTCAGCAAAAACAGGTGAGTTCTTCGATTCTTACCTGAATAGTTGCGCGGTTACTTCGTACCGGAGTGGACATTAGGTCTGGAGTCTTGATAGCGTGGAACGTGTGATCTCGGCTTCCTGTTTTGAGTGAAAGCGAAAGCATCACCAGAAGAGAGGGGGAAATTGAGATTCGCCGCGAGAAGATGGAGAAATCGGCTGGAGCAGCTCGGTTTCACCGATTACGAGGCTGAGACTATGCCGGAAGATGGAGAAATTGTGGCGAACTCTGCTCCTGCTCTCGGCCAGCTTCCTCTCAATCTTTGCCGTTTCTCCGGTGGTTTCCTTGTCGGAAAAGGAGATCCTTTTGGAGTTCAGGGGAAACGTTTCTGGAGATCCCCTGAACGCCTTGATCTCGTGGAACCCGTTGGATCCGACTCCCTGCCGGAACTGGACGGGGATCACCTGTAATCCTGATGGAGACGTCGTGAAGATCATCCTGCAGAACGCTCAGCTCGACGGAGTTTTGTCGGCGAGCCTCGCCGGATTGAAGTCGTTGAGAGTCCTCACGCTCTCCGGCAATGCCTTCCGTGGGGAAATTCCGCTGGAGTATTCTCAGATCATGACTCTATGGAAGCTCAACGTCAGCCAGAACTCTCTCTCCGGGCTGATCCCCGACTTCCTCGGTGATTTTCCAAGCCTCCGAATGCTGGACCTGTCGAAGAACGCTTTTAACGGGACCATTCCCTCCTCCCTTTTCAAGAACTGCTTCAAGACTAGGTACGTCTCCCTCTCGCACAACAATCTCGACGGTTCGATCCCTGGATCCCTCGCTAATTGTTCCAAGCTCGAAGGATTCGATTTCTCTTATAATGATCTCAGTGGCAAAATACCGGAAGAGATCTGGTGGAGAATTCAAAGTCTAGTTCATGTTTCTCTGAGAAACAATGCCTTCGCTGGAGAAGTTTCTCAAAGGATCGCTTCTTGCCAGAATTTGGAGTTTCTTGATCTTGGGATCAATCTTTTGACTGGGCCGATCCCTTCTGGTTTGCTTGGTCTCCCAAACCTTACTCATTTGTCTATCGGAGACAATTTCTTTACCTCTGCTCTTCTTCCAGACATCCTTAGTTCTCCGTCACTGAGTTACTTCAATGCATCGTTCAATCAATTACAGGGTGAGATCCCTGAGATTAGAAGCTGCAGCGACCGACTGGAGATTTTAGACCTCTCTGGTAATGAATTTAGTGGGGAAATTGAATCTGACATTCAGAATTGCAGAAGCTTAAGAGTTCTGAACATGGGCTCTAACAAGATCAGTGGAAACATTCCCCCAGAGATTGGGAACTTAAAATGGCTCTCTGTATTGAGGTTAGGCAATAATTCGATCAATGGGTCGATTCCTTGGGAGATTGGAAATATCGAGTTTCTTCAAGTATTGGATTTGCACAATCTTCAGCTGGTTGGTGACATCCCCCTTGCTTTATGCAATTGCAGATTTCTTCTTGAGCTGTGAGTTTTACCTTAAAGTTATTCCTTTGATCAGTACGAATTTGTAGCTTTCAGTAAAATAAATACTTGTTTTTCCTTTGTAGGGATCTTTCTGGTAACAGTTTGCAGGGTACAATTCCTGAAACAATTTACAATATGACCTACTTAGAGCTTCTAGACCTGCATAAAAACATTCTAAATGGAAGCATTCCATCGACACTTGGACAATTAGTGCAGCTCAAATTGCTTGATTTATCTAACACCACCCTGAGCGGTGAAATTCCTTCCTCCATTGGAAACCTGTCACAACTGGCCTATTTCAATTTGTCCTTTAACAACCTTTCTGGCCCCATTCCATCTAACTCCATTTTCCAGAAGTTTGGTGATGCACCTTTTATTGGCAACCCAGGGCTCTGTGGCCCTCCTCTGGCCACATCCTGCTCAGGCAAGGTCAGCACTGCAGGCACCAAGAAGACCAAGTTGTTAAGTGTTTCTGTAATCATTGTCATTGTTGCTGCTGCTGCAATATTTGTAGGAGTATGTGTGATCACCTTTATGAACATCAGGGCTCTAAGGAGGACAAAGCCTCCTGAGATCTTGGTCTCAGAAAGCACAGCGGCTTCTACAGAGTCTAATATCATCATCGGAAAGTTGGTCCTTTTCAGCAAGAGTCTGCCTTCCAAATATGAAGATTGGGAAGCTGGAACCAAAGCTTTGCTGGACAAGGATTGTCTAATTGGTGGGGGAACTATTGGGACGGTCTATAAGACCACATTCGAAGGTGGAATTTCAATCGCTGTGAAGAAGTTAGAAACACTTGGAAGAATCAGAATTCAGGAAGAATTTGAGCATGAGATTGGTCGGCTTGGAAACCTGCGGCACCCAAATCTTGTTCCCATGCAAGGTTACTACTGGTCGTCCACAATGCAGCTTATCCTTTCTGAATTTGTTCCTAACGGTAACCTCTGTCAGCACCTTCATGAATTCAGTCTTTCTGGTACAAGTAGGAGTGAACTTTCTTGGGACAGGAGATTCAAAATTGCAGTAGGAACAGCCAGAGTGCTTTCCTATCTTCACCATGACTGTCAACCACAAGTGCTGCATTTGAACATCAAATCTACAAACATTCTCTTGGATGAACAGTATGAAGCCAAATTATCGGATTATGGATTGGGGAAACTGCTGCCCATGTTGGATAATCATGTCTTAACAAGGTTCCATACTGCAGTTGGTTATGTCGCTCCTGAATTAGCCCTCCAGAGTTTGAGAACGAGCGACAAATGTGATGTTTACAGCTTTGGGGTTGTCCTGTTGGAGCTTGTGACAGGGAGGAAGCCAGTGGAGAGCCCAATGACAGCAGAGGTGGTGGTGCTGTGTGATTATGTGAGGCGATTGTTGGAAAATGGCAGAGCTTCTGCCTGCATCGATCCCAGCTTGCTTGGGTTTGCAGAGAATGAAGTGATGCAGGTTCTAAAATTGGGGTTGGTCTGTACGTTGGACAACCCTTCAAGGAGGCCAAGTATGGCCGAGGTTGTTCAGGTATTGGAGTCTATAAGACCCAATTCAGATGCTTGAAAGGCAGCCAAGGTACCTTGTATGTATTGTTACAAAGGAAACAAAATCCATTCTTTTGTTTTCCGCCCCCTCTTTTTTATGTACTTTCATCATTCCCTTGTCATTGTTATTGTTAATCGAGATTCATTGATTGAAATTTGGGATTTTTTCTTCAAATGATTTCATGAGACTTGATTGATTTTTTTTTTTGCATTCTCATGTTCGCCATTATAGATCCTTCAAGATTTTAACTTTTCAAAAGTTTCTTTAATGGTCAATGTTGAACTGAGATGTGAAGGTAGGAGTAATTTATAATATTTTGCTAAAATAACGCCAGCCATCTCTCTCTCTCTCTCTCTCTCTATATATATATATATATATATATATATATATATATATATATATATATATATATATATATATATATATATGGGTGGTTGGGGCAGGATCTCTACAACAGGTATCTCCTCCCTACTCCATCAGCCGAGGGTATTAAATTATGGTAATGCAGTAGAAGAAAACGTCCTAGGAGAAAGCCAACGCAGACTAGAAAAAAATGTTTTCTTCAATGCTTTTACAAATGTACAAAAGTCCCATATATATAAAACAACATTCTGGTTATCTCCATGAAATAAGTCAGAATAACAATAAACCTATCGTTATCCAATGCTTATCCTTATCTTTATCTCAATCACGATAGAGATTATCGTAACTGAGATAGAATCTCGTTCTAACATGCTCTCCCTCAAGTTGGAGCATGAGGATTGATGACGCCCAACTTGCTCTTGAGTTAAGAAACTGATATGGTCTCAATGGCTAGGTAAACATATCTGAGTTTGTCGGAACAAATTGAGTTCTGATTAAACCGTTTTGAATTTTTTTTCTTATAACATGATAGTCGATCTCTATATGTTTAGTGTATTCGTGGAACACCAGATTTGTTGTAATATACAATGATGCCTGATTGTCACAAAACATCAACATAGGTTGGAGATGTTTGATTCCTAAAACTGACAATAAATATTTTAACCATGTTAATTCACAACTTGCAAGTGTCATCGATCTATACTCTGCTTCAGTTGACGATCTTGAAAAGTACAAGATTCATTAACAAAAACGTCATCACACTGTAAATGTAACACCCTAATTTTTATAACCCAAAAAATGATGATTTTTTTTAAATACCTTTAAATATTTTAACATATAACAATGGAAAAACTCATCGGGTCTAAAAGTTGGCATGTTACTTTTCGTATTCATGCATAACCATATGATTCTGAGAACTTAAAATAAATAGATTTCATCTTGCATAAAATAAATCGATGTCCACAATCATGAAAAATATTAATTAAATTGTTCATTGCCATAAAAATCAAATAATAAATCACAGTCTAAAAATCTTGTAAATACGAAGGAAAGGTAGACTCGGTTTTCATCACAACCTTCCGCCTTCGCATGTAAGCTATTCCTTATTACCTGAAAAATATTAAACCATATAGGGTTAGACAAAACATGTTTTAGTAAAGTGAAATATGCTAAGCTTGTAAGACAAATACTCAAAGCAAGAATTTCAATAGAAATTTCATAGTTTAGCATTTGAAATTAACTGAAACAATTACATAACTAATCCTGCATGTTCAAAATTTACAAATTTAACAAAAGAGCATCAATTCACACATTCAAGAAATAAAATGCATGAGCAGTTAATATGCATGACTTACCATATGCGGAATCCCTTCAATGCGTGCATATTTTTTATCTTTAATTATATTTTCTTTCTTAAATGATGCATGCAATGCCTAACTAATGCACATACATCTTAAGTTATCACTTCTTAGCCCTGCTAATACGACACAAGCTTATATTCTTAGATTAGAACCATGACTCATGACGTGTTTTACATACAATGGTGACTTTAGCTTGACCAGGTCCATTCACCAGGATAGGGTGAGGGATGTTAATACGAGAGAGATTCCCAACACTTTTCAATCCGATGCACCACTTTTTCTCATGAGTATCTTATATCCTTTACGCTACAGTCTAATGCAGAGGTTTCTCCATAAAATGGTGGGAGGGGAGGAGCAACATTCCATGCTCGAAACATACTTACCCCACAAAGTTTTATACAACCTGCCACTCTCCTAGCAAGTATCTTGAGTTTTAATGTCACATGATTACTTGATTACATACTTTATTTTTTTTCATGCAATATCAAAACTTGAGCCACTTTATAAGCCATGAATGCATTCTTATAAAGCATTAAAAAATTCACTTAATCATACTTGCAACATAAACTTGAGCATATGTGTAAATGAAAATCTTATTCATTTTCATACTTCAGCTAATACATATGCATGTATATGACCAATGCAATAAAGAATATGAATATGAGCATCCATCTCAGGAAAACATTCATATCATCACCATAACATGAGCATACTTGCAGCTAATACATATTCAAAATTTAAAACATAAACTTGCATTCATTGGACCCTTTGATCCTTGATCTTAATATGTAGACTTTATTAACTATTCAGGTCATAAGCATATTCATATAAGCTTTTACATAGGATCAGACCTACATACTTATTTACATATTGCATGTTATTTAAAACGAAGAAATTTATACAAAAATATGCAAACTATGCATAGGTTGACCCTCGGTCCAAAGACCGGTCTTGATTTATGAAACTAATATTTCTGCCAGACTGTTATAGAGCTCACAGAAAATTTTATGTTCTGTGAATAGAGCTGATATTTTCACAGTATAAAAAAAATCGTTAGCTTTTCATAGCCATAAACCGTTCATGAAAATTCCTCCGTATGAGGGAGTTATGAACGTTTTACTACGGACATGCCATATTCTGTTTCGACTGTCACCGGGCCGTGCTTAGTCTATGAACAGAGCTCAAAATTTCACAGTAGATGCAAAATTTTGTTAGCTTTCCAATGCAATAAACCGTTTGTCAAAACTTTTTTTGATGAGGGAGATATGAATGTTTTACTGATCGAAGGTCGGGCTAGAAACCTGAAATTCCAGATCTAAGCATTTGGGTTGGACCAAACCGAGTCGCCCGAATCCGTACACCCATGATTTTTCTTGTATATTTTAAATAAAAAGTAGAATAAAATACATAGTTAAATCTGAGATAGATCATATTTTTTCTCAGCCTTTTAGCCAGAAAAATATGCCTGATACACAACTTTATTTTCTCAAGAATTAATTCAGAAGAATATGCAATAAATTAACTAAAATATAAAATATTCATGAAATAAAATTCAGAAAAATCCAAAAAAATCACAGAGTATCTAACAAATCATAATCCATCATAAACCATGAAATCTTTCATAAATCCAACCATGAATTTCACTTTCTTTCTAAATTTACCGATTTCTTTTATGAGAAACCCGATATTGCCAAAATCACAATATCTCAAGATTTCGATCATAGAAATTCTTAAAATTTATTTAGAAGGTCTACAATAACATATTCTACCAATACAAATTGATAGTTATAAGAAAATAATGGCATAAATCAAATATTTATAAATTGTACATATTTCTTTTCTGAGAAATCTAGTTTTTATGAAAAACTAGATTTCAAAAGAGGTTTTGCTTTGGGGAAAATGTTCTTTCTCTATGGAACTTTAGTTCTTAGTCAAACACACAGTTAGGAGGATCTGATCATGGCCTAAACTCATGAAAAGTCATTAAAATTTATGCCAAGAACTCCGTTCTTGCAAGAAAAGCATAAATCACCTACCTCTTATTGCAAAAATATTTTTCAAAGATTCTGGCTAATCTTTTTGCACAATTTGGATGATTGTAAACACCCCAAATTTTCACTCACCTCCCTGATATCTCCATCAATCATCACATTTTGGTTCTCCGAGATCACCGAGGGGCAAAATGGTCATTTTCTGAGATAAGACATTGCAGAAAATCAAAATTTCATTCTTGAGTCTCAAAATTTCTATATTTAGGCTCAGAAACATCTCCAAGCTGCAAATTTTCAAAATTCTACTCTTGACAAGAAGCTAGAATTTCCAAATCCTGATTCAGAGTGGCATTTCATGAAACATGTCTTTGCATAGCATTGCACGAATATTTCATATCATTTCACTGCACAACATGTCATTTCGAGGTCCAGAACTCTCGATTTTAAAATCCTCAATCCAGATTCGAGTTTTAACCCTTTTCAAAATTGATTTCAAAACCCTGGGTCTTCAAAATCGCCAATTCTTCCCATTTTACCCCCAGGACTCCGAATTACAAAAGTTTTCTCAAGAAAACAATCTGGATAGTTTTGATATTGATTTTTTAAAAAATTTCGTCAATTGGAAAGAAGGGGACACAATTTTAAATTTAGGAGATTTTATTTCGAATTTTTGCAAAAGAGCTCTCAATTTCTTTATAAAATCCCTGTATTTTGCCCTGAAAGGCCATTTTTTTTAGTTTTTGAAATCAAGTCCATTTTATTTCATATTTCCTAACTAGCCTACCATCATAAAATCCCCAAAAAATTCATTTTTGCTTCTATTTCAAATAAATGACGTGGGACCCGCCTTGAAGTGGCGTCACACTCAAATCTTTAGATACTCCCCTTATTTTCAAAAAGGGTCCACCCTGAGGTGGCACCACTTTATAAAAACCCTTTCCTTTAAATTTCAATTCCATTTTAATAATCAGTGGGCCCACACATAGGTGGCGCCTCACTAAAATCCCCTACAGAGAAAAAGCAAATCTCATTTCAAAGAGTTTTTTTTAAAGTTTATTTTTTATCTTATCCGGCTGAGGTGTCACCACCTTAAAAAAAAAAAAAGGAAAACCCCATTTACTCACGTTTTCCCTTTGTTTTTACCTTTTCAGCCCCCAAACGGTGCCGCCTTAAAACCCTAAAAGAACACTTTAGCCAAGCTTTTGAAACCCCAAAATTTCTGCGAACAAACCAACCGTCCTTTTTTTTAAGGATTGACGAATTTTCAAAATCTTTCAAAAATCTGTTTGAAAGTTTTCAAATGTTTTCAAAAGTCAGTTCAAAACCACCATTTTTTTTTGTAAAACCTCCTGGAAACTCTTTAAAAGGAACCACGATGGAAGCAAAAGGGGGGATTAGGAATGTTAGGGCTTTCGATATCTCTCTGAAGACCTCAGTTTTTCTGATTGTTCTCAGCCTCCAGCAGAACATTCAAGAGGGGACCTGGAAGGCCAACTTCTCCTCTCCCTATCTAGTCTCTCTGTATCCTCTTGTGCCTCCCCCTTTTAACTCTCTTTTTCAGCAGGGATTGAAGGAACCCTCCATCTTCCTGATTGGGGATAATCGTCTTCTTCCATCAACTAGTAAAAGGAAGGACCAAAGGGAAACCAGATAGTGTGTGGTCCTCTTTTCCCTTTTTGAGTCTTGACTCATCCCCAAAGGAGACGCCAGCGTCAGCCTCCATTCAGCCAAGGTAAAGGCTCCTCTTTTCATTTTACCCTGCATCTACAGGAAGCCGATATCAGGTTCATGCCATAGGCATGGTAAACCCATCTCAAACGGCTGATGTGGTTTACTTTTGGTTTAGTCAATATGTCAAGAAATGATAATGCCTCTCAATGGCATCCTCAATTCAATTTGAAGATCATGGTTTTACCAAATCTTTATTTTCCTTCAAGATTCTCATATGATTCCTTATAGCATCATGACTATTTCAAAACTCTTTTTTGTTTTACCTCAATTCTTGATTTTCACACGCATGTCCAACTCCTCCTGTTGCACACCCATGATTTATACTCATTTCAGAAGATTCTTTTTTATGAACTTCAGTTTTTCGGTCTTCTGTAAGTGCAGCAACTCAGGCTGCAAGTATTAGCAGTGGTAACATTCTCGTTGTCTTATAACCTTCTTGCTTAAAGTTAGTTTAAAACTTTCAGTATGTCATTATTTTTTTTTTTTACAGATTTATTTGGTTTTTCATTGAGTTGCCTGCATATCATGGAGTAAAGTGATAACCAATAAGGTTTATCTTACAGTGAACGATGCTTTTAACAAGGGCACTATAGATAATTTCGGTGTTAGTCTTGAGCTCATGTTTCTCATAATATCATGTCAGTATTGACCCCTGTATGTACATTAGATGAACTTCATGATCTGGGTTCATCAAACCGTCTAATGATATACCATTTAATATGTACGTATGATCAGCTTAGGCATCACTTCTGCACCTTTACATTTTTTTTTTACTCAGCACATGTTTTACACTTATTTATCATAGTTTTTTTTGTTTTACCTGTGTTAAGTCCCATTTGCTTCCTGGTGGAATACCCTGTCATGTATCTAACGTCACCTTTTATCATTTGGGTAATCCCTGTTCTTGCTGTGCTCATAGGGATATGTACAGGGGTATTAGTTCCAGTTTTTTTTTTTATTACTAGTGGCTAGTGTAGTACAGGTATACCGTTACCAGCTAGATGAAGAACAATTTTTTTTTCTTTCATATCAGATCAATTGCAACATTAGATGTAATTATTTCTGCTGTATGGAATCATGTTGCTAAAATATTTGTTGTGGGAATCTGATTCATCAAAGATGATTATTCAGACAAAGTAGCACATATGCTTGCTCAAATGGGTGGGATTTTCAGTTGTGATATAACATTCTAACCCGTCCATATGAGCCTTTAGACAATACATTAATATCTAGATTTTAAGCATTAATGGCTACCCATTTAAGATTGTTTTGTATTATTTTCTGTTACTGTCTTTCACTCGCATAGCATCAATTGTTAAACTCAAGAGTTTATGCATTTTGGCCCCAATGTTGGCACATCTCCTTATGAACCTGTCATGCCTTACTTCTGCAGTTATGTTATGCACAGTTACAAGTTACAAATTTTTTTTTTTATCATGGCTTTCATTAGCCTGGTTGAGATTATCTTTTCTTTTCATCTGATGAAGATATGGGACTGACGATATCAGTCATGACTTGGAATGAGAGTTCTATGCAACTGGTAGATGATAGTATGGCGTGATTATGTCATTGATACATGATGCTAATTTTCTATATTCATATTTTATAACTATATCATATGTGATTTCTGCTGTGCAAATGCTTCTTTTGAATCAGTCTGCATATGAGTGGAAGATAGTCTCTGGCAGCATAGTTATTTATTATAAGCAGGGGTATTATTCTCTGTAGGAGTCTTCTATACACTGCTTCTATACATGTGTACATCAGTAGTCTCTCTCAGTATTTCCTATCGTTTTTTTTTGGTAATGTCATTTTATACTAATTATTAGCCACCGTCAATTTTCTCCTCGTGCCCTCTACCTGTAGCATGTCTATTGCTATGTCTACATTTTCAATTTATAATTTAAGATGTATCATCCTTTTACATACTGATTTGATTGGTTTTCTTTATCACTCGTGACATCTCTCATCTTTATTTTTTACAATAGATGTCTTGTATTTGCTCTCTGTGCCAGGTTAGCCTATTATATGTGTTTAGCATATCTCTTGTATGAGTTTCTATGCACTCTGTACTTGCCCAGTACATGTTCTGAAGTATTTCTCTACGTATCATCTAGGCCTGTTTCATCCTCTATAGTGTAATGTGCTTCGATAGGGTATAATATATTCATTAATGGCTGTTTCAGTTGCTGATATCACGCTTTGCTGCTGTGCATTTGTTTGTCATTATCTCCTTACCCTCACCATATACTGTATGCCCCCCTTTGCCATCATTTCTTTACCTATCATTAACACCCACATTACTAGCCATTCCAGCCCTACACCACCCTCACCTATGCTGTCCATCCTATTATCCCAGATTTTTGTATTTAGTTATTTTAGGGCATCAACTTATCTCAATGACTGAAATTAAGATGATGACAGGGGAACAAAAGGATTTTTCTGAACCATAGTCAATTGTACTCGTCCAACAACACAATGGCACGTACTATGTCAAAAGGACATTATATCCTTGCCTTAGTTTTGAGATTTTCCACTGCAAAATGCGTGTATACAACCTCCATTTGCAGAAAAGAGGCGTGATACACAGTATAATGAAATCTTACAACCTCCTTTGCCAAATCCACATTGTCATCTTGCATTAAAGTTTTCCATGTATATACCTATGTACTTCTGGTTATGTATATATTCTTGTGTATTACCCTCATTACCTGTATGGTGTTTTTGTACATTACATGTATGAATGTGATTATTATACACATTTTCAATTATGAATATATTTATATATATATATATAGATATACATGTATATATATATACATATATACCCTCATGAACATTTTGTTTTGTATAAGTCTTTAGGTATATATAGATGTATATTCTTCATTTAGTTTAAATATAGTTCTTAGATGTTCTCATATATAGTCCATTCATATTCTTGACACTACAATTCAAGCATAATCACCGGCATGTCATCATTATTAGAAGATCTTCTTTTATCTATATAGTGTGTTTCTGGTATCAATTCTCGTTTGCAGAGAATATCTGGAAGATGCTGACTCCTTGGTTCCACATATTTTTTTTAGTTTTATGATAGCAATGTAACAATCAAATGTAAACTTTGGAATAATATTTATTTTTCTGCTTAGATTAAGATGCATTTCATATAGTTTGAATTCCTGCAATATCCTGATTACGTGGTTCATGCATTTTATTGCCAAATCACTGTGGATGAACACGAATGGCACGTGCACTAACTTTTAGAGAGTTGATGAACTCGGTGCAGTCCATATTTACGGCCCTACTCAGAATATGGACGAGACCCAGATTCATCATCTTTCTACCAGTCACATTGAGCCTACACTCTTAGGCTATCTTCAAAATTGCACATCATACTTCCAATTTTGCAAAATATTGTGAATTAAATCAATTAAACTCTGAACATGTTCATGGCCACAGTCAGAATATGTGAAGAATTTACTTTGGCTTAATACACATTTTTTCAACAAATTTCTCAGAAAATCTTTCTAGATATCTTTTCTAAAGTGCATTCATACATTCAAATCATCTACATCATGAAATTACCTGTATTTTTCAAACTTTTCTCAAGAAACTTCTAAAATTTTCAAAATTGGATTTTCCAAGTCAAGTTTTTCCATGATTTTCCCTGGAAAATGTTATTTTCTTAAGATTCATTTTCAAAAGGAGTTTCTCACCTTTCTCAAGAATCAAAAATCGATTTTCAAACATTTCAAGGCTAAGATTCTCAGGATTTCAGTTCCCTGAGTTTTGATTTTCCTTCTCCAAAGAGTTTCCCAATGAAATTTAGTCATTTTCCAAAGAAAGTTTTCAAATTTGACAAATAGTTCCTCTTCAAGTATTTTCTCAAGAATCGTTTTTACTTTCTCAGGATTTTCATTCATTCGTGATTTTCCCAAAACTTCATAAATTTTCTTGAGATTTCAAATCCTTTTATCAGAATTTTTTGAGAATTTGATTTCTATCTTTTGCCTGAGAAATATTTTCCAACTCCAAAAGCATTTTCCAAGCATACATCATGTTTTCCAACTTGCATTTTATAAGATATCATAGCACATGCCTGAATTCTCTGTGCATTTAGGATATAACACAGTTTTGATGATTTAGCTAAGTCAAGCACATTTTTGGTCCTTGGTTCGATTACCCCTGTTAAAGGCGGTAGAAACGGTCGAACCTCGTACCGACAGGTCAAACCCCATCCCATGGATTTTCCTGCTATTTTCAAAACGAAGGCGAGTATTTCAAAACAAATTTCCAAAACTCTAGTCAAAGTTTGACTCGCGAAAAGTGTTTTCCCCTCTCTCCTACAGGGAAGAGAAGACGAAAATTTTGCGACGATGACAGGTTTGGCGACCATGATGGGACCTGTCCTTGTCTGATTAAAAGTGTGCTTGACTTAGTTCAATTATCAAAACTATGTTCACAAAATGTCAGCTATTTACTTTCTGATATCATGCAAACCTAGGAGCCTGAATTTTTACCTAGCTGACATTGATTGCATATAGCTTAGGCATGATTTGGTAGGACTATATTGAGGAGATATTTTCATGCTCACATAGACTTAGGTCTAAATACAACTCTCATTAATTTAGGATCTGAATGCAAACAATGTATGATTCTTCAAAAGTTTTCAAAATCTATCTCTCTAGGATTTAGAGCCCTCTATTTCTTGCATGTGATCATTTTTTCAAACCTCCCTTACCTATCTTTACCTGGTCTTCACGTTGCTAGGCTCTCTTCCAGAACCCTAGTTCGGGACAGAGCCTCACAACTGGGTCACTTAATTGGGTTAACGCCCCCCTACCACGTACCGCGGGCCACAATTCGAAGTATATTGATAGGCGCTCAAGGATGTTGGAAAACCTTACCTTAGAACCGAAGTTGAAATTATATGCCACGTACCTCGGATTTCAGTTCGGGTATATCGACATAACTGGATTGGACAAAGATGATCTGAACTTAGAGTTAGGATTAAGGTCCTACAACTGTTTTCAAAATGATGCATCTAGAGTCAGCCTTTTAGGGAGTGTTGTATGTTCATAAATGTTTGTGCAGGATGTGACTGTTTGTGTGTTACCTTTATTTCTCTCATATTTTCCCCCAAATATTTTTTTCAAATATCCATATTCTCATTTTTTCCTCTTATTTTCTCAAACCCTGGATGATTTTCCCAAATATTCGATTTTTTTCAAAACTGTAGGTGATTTTTCATTCTCTCGCATTCTACTGGATCTCGAATTTCCAACTGCATTTTATATCCTGCCTGCGATTTTTTTCAAAATTTTCTATATTTTCCTAAGTCTCATTATGAGTCTTTCTCTATTTTCAGTCCGATGACATCCAGTCAAATCGATCATATTTTTTCAGAAGCTCACATCTCCTACGAGGTGCGACAAGGTCGCCCTGAACATTGAGCTCTTAGCACCGGAACTTTCATTCCCCGGTGGTACTACTCATGGCTCAAAAGCTTTTCTCGCATGTTTCCGGACCATTTGAGCGAGTGCGGATTAGAATTGGTGTTAGTAGTCGGAAAACAAACCATCAACGACAACCTGATCCACGCCATGACAGAGCGATGAAATCCATGAACATGTACCTTCTGGTTCCCGTGGGGAGAGATGACCATTTTAATGGATGAATTTTCAGAAATAATGGGATTACTAGAACCAGCCGGTCAACCAAGAGATCCGTTAGAACATCAGTTCCTGGTCAATGTCAAATGTTTGGACCCCCGAGACTCATTAGCTCGTATGACATGCCTTCGATCTTGGCCTCTGATTCAGTTGGACGGAAATGAATATGTCAATCTGCTTGAATTGTACCATCAATATGGGACCTTCATCGAAGTCAGCTCACTATCAAGGACACCTAGAGAAAGGATTAAGAATGCAATGGTTCTATGCACTGTAGGATTAGCCCTCTTCTTAGACGGACAAAACTACATGGATATCCGAATAATCCAGCTCATGAGAAGATGGGGAAGTCGACAAACAAACCATCTCTCCATAGCCATGGCAGCGCTCGCTTTTCTGTACCGAGGTTTGACTCGTTTCTCACTTGGAGAATCCATCTTAGTTGAAGGATGCATTTACGCGCTTCAATCCTGGTTCTTCTAGCACATTCCAGCCCGAGCGAGCTCTTTCAGATACAATGGTCAAGAACTTGTTCTAGTGGCACAATACTGGTCCATGATTGACAACATTCAAGAGGATGACATCGTCTGGGACTACTTTGATCAACAACTATCTCCTCCCAGATATACATATGCTTATGGCAAACAGTTCAATTTGTTGAGACCATTCTTCTGCACTTACTATCAACCGGAGCGATGTGTTCGGCAATTCTCCCAGAGACAGCAGTACGTCGAAGCTCGACTACTATCAGGAGCTATGGCAGAATTCGATCTCACTTCCGCACAATGGTCCGGGGCATATCATTCTGCCCGCTACGGTTGGGATTCCTTTGTTACTCTCAAATTCTTTCCTGGTCCTAAAGTGTCTGCTGATTATCATGAATGGTGGCAGATTGTTTGTCCTCCACCTCTTTGTCAAGATCAATAAAAAGTTCAAATTTTCTCATTCTAATGAAATTTTCTCTCTTTCTATTGTGGCTTGACGATAACAAGGCACATTTTTGTTGTTTATTTCTCGTTTAAAGAATGACAACACAATTATCGTGATTCCTGCGATGACTCAATCTCTAGTAATGGGATATCTTTTTCAAATTGTCTACCATATTTCCAGCAAACATTTCTTCCCAAAACCAATTCCTTCAGAATCTAATCAGGTCTTTGCTCTGCAGAGAGCATCCACAACATTTGATGGTTCAGACAAGATCAGGAAGAAGAACCACATCGCCACAGTACTCATCAGCTTCAGAAGAAGAGATGGGCTCCCCGCGATCCGTCAGAAGTCAAGAACAACATCAAGAAGACGATGGCATAGATCCACAGATGTATGCTATGTTCCGTAAGATGATGAACAAAATGATGAGTGAGCAGGTCGGGACTGTTACGACAATGAAGCCAAACATGATACTTCAAGTACAAGGTTTTGATGATGAGCAAGTGGAATCAACTGCATTTCAGCTAAGGCTATGAAGAAATTGAAGAATTCAGTGAAGAATCTTTGAAGACTAGTGTGTAAATGTTTAATTCATTAAAAGTCTTAGATTCTTGTAAGAGCCTTACTTAGAGTGCATATTTAGGTTGCATTTCACCTTAAAAGTCTTTAGAAAAACTTTTCTAAAAGAAACACTTTTGAAAGTCTTTTTAGAAAACTCTTTTCTTAAATTTTCATGTTTATTAGTCGACCAATAGACTTATCAGTCGACTAATCCTTTCGCGCCATAATTTCTAAAAAGTCATTCTTGTCAAATTAGTCGACCGAAGATTTTATCAGTCGACTGGGCAGAATGTCTGTTTTCTGGAAAATTAGCAGCAATCGACTAATGGTTTTATCAGTCGACTGAACAGAACATGTGTTTTCTGAAAAATTTAGCAGCAGTCGACTAATGCTTTTTATCAGTCGACCGAACAGAATGTTTGATTTTCAGAAGATTTTAGCAGCAGTCGACTAAAAGGTTTTTCAGTCTACTGATGATATTATCAGTCGACTAACTTTTCTCAAGTCGACTAAGTTTCAAAAGTTCAGATTTTCAAACGGCTCGATTAACAGATCAGTCGACCGACGATAACTGTCAGTCTACTAATAACTAACTATTAGTCGACTAACTGATGTTTCAGTCGACTAATTTTGCCGTTTTCCTGAAACTTCACAAAGGCGTGTCTTTTCATTTTTCAAACGTTTTGATCGTTCAAAATGGACTGTTTTGACACCCTTTCATACTCTCAACGTATGAAATCTTTTAACTATAAATATGAGTGCATTTTACACTCAAAAACACAGAGAAACAACAAGAATTCAATCGATTTGAATCATTTACTTATTGCTTTTCACTCTTATTCATTCAAGTATTTGTTTTCTCACTCACGTGATATTTTCACTTCAGTTTTTCACTCAAATCATTTTGAGAGTTAGTGAATTCGTGAGTAGAGTATTTCAACAACCTCAAAAGCCAATTGCATCTCATTTGCATTCAAAAGGAAGGCTCATAGGTTGTATTGTAAGTTGTTATTTCTTTTTTGTAAAAAGAAAGACTCCTTGGTGTAAAGGAGTTGTTTGTATTCAGTAGGATTGTTACTGAAAGTGGGACCGGTTATGGTCTGTGTGATCTTGTAGTTTACAAGGTTGATAGTGGAAAATCTCAAGCGGGTTTTGCTTGGGGACTGGATGTAGGTCGGGTTAGACCGAACCAGGATAAAATCTTGTGTTCTTTGTGTGTTTGCTTTTCGATTTGCAAAATCATTCTATATTCCGCAGAAATTTTTTAAAGCACTATTCACCCCCCCTCTAGTGCTTGTTGCCTCGATCCTAGTGCACTTTCATTTGATATCAGAGCACAGGTTTGCTATTACTTTGATTTGACCATCATCTAGCATGGCAACTACAACATCTCAGCACAAAGAAGGAAACTCCTCTGTTCGTCCTCCTCTCTTCGATGGAACAAACTATGGATACTGGAAAGTAAGAATGACAATATTCTTGCAATCCATGGATCTCGATGTCTGGAGAGTTGTTTCAGAAAAGTACCAAACTCCATCAACTGATTTCAGCCGATGGACCGATGATGAAAAGAAGACTGCTTCACTGAATGCCAAAGCCATGAATGCATTATATTGTGGCGTTGACAAGGTAGAATTCAATCGCATCTCTCAATGCTCTACAGCAAATGAAATCTGGCATACTGTTCTCGTGACACACGAAGGTACGTCAAAGGTAAAAGAATCTAAAATTGCTTCTTTAGTTCATAAATTTGAATTGTTCAAAATGAAGCAAAATGAATCCATATCGGACATGATAACTAGAATGACCGATATAATTAACACTTTGAAATCCCTTGGAAAAGAATATTCACAAGTGGATTTAGTCAGAAAGATTCTAAGGTATTTAACTTCTGAATGAGAGAGAAAAACCACTGCTATTGAAGAAGCAAATGATCTCAATACTCTCACTCTTGAAGACTTAGTTGGTAACCTAATGGCATATGAGGTCCAATTTCAAGACAGACAAGAAGAAGAGCCTAAGAAGAAATCTCTTGCTTTTAAGGTTACTTCTGACTCAGAAAATTCAGAAGAAGATGAAGATGAAGATATTGCCCTCATCACAAGGCAATTCAGAAGATTCATAAAAAAGGGAAGATTTCAAAGAAAGGCAAAGAAAGCAGATTCTTCCATTCTCAATGAAGTAAAGTGCTTTAACTGCAAAAAGGCAGGACATATCAAGAAAGATTGTCCTCTTCTCAAATTCAAGCCCAAGGACCAATTCAAGAAGAAAAAGGCATTTCAAGCCTGTTGGGATGATAGTGACTCCTCTTCCGATGAAGAATCAAATGAAGAAGTCGCCAACATGTGTTTTGTAGCACAAGAAGATTCGGTAAGTCAATTTGACTATGATGAGTTATTTGAAGCATTTAATGATTTATATGCTAAATTTAAGAGTCTTAGTTCTAAAAATAAAGAGTTAAAAACTGAAAATTTAACTCTTGACTCTCAAAATAAAATGTTACTTCAAGAAATAGAAGATCTCAAGAAGGAAAATTCTTGCCAAGCACTTGAGATAAAAGAAATTGGAGTTAGAACCAATCTCTTACAAAATGAAATATTTAGTCTTAAAGAAAAGTCAAAAGATCTTCTTTCTATAGTGACCAAATTCACAAATGGTCAAGAGAATCTAGAAAAACTTCTTGGTTCTCAAAGATGCTCGGTTAATAAAACCGGATTGGGATATAGCTTCTTTGATACTCAAAATAGACCAAACTATGTGGTGAAAAATCAAAGACATTATTCTCAACCTTTTGTTCATAAAACTAAACTTTCTAGTTCTAATAGAAATGCATCTAGAAATGATTATTCTAAAAATGTTTATTCTAAATCTTTTTATAGAAAGAATATCTATTATCAAAGGAAACCAAAATCCAAATGGATATGGGTTCCTAAGACTAACTCTCATGGACCCGAAAATAGAAAGGGGTCAAATGCTCTGTTTTCTGATATTGTTGTAGGTACACAACATAAGGAGCAAATGGATATTGGACAACGGTTGTTCCAAACATATGACTGGAAGGTCGGAGTTATTTTCCACCCTCCAAAATAAGGATGGAGGAACCGTCACCTTTGGTGACAATAACAAGGAAAAAGTGATAGGTATTGGTAATATTGGTAATCCAAAATTTTCCTTGATAGAAAATGTTCTTTTAGTAGATGGTTTAATGCATAATTTAATATCTATCAGTCAATTATGTGATAAAGGTTTTCATGTTTCTTTTGAAAATGATTTATGCTTAATTTCTGATTTTCAATCTAAAAAGATCATTTTTAAAGGTAAAAGAAGAAACAATGTGTATGAACTATATCTAGATTAATTACCCTCTTTTAATGAAAAATGTCTTATTGTTTCAAATGAAATTCAATGGTTATGGCACAAGAGACTTGGACATGTTAACTTTAAAATTATTTCAAAATTATCCAAGAATGATCTTGTAAGAGGCCTACCTAGAATACCATATAAAAAGGATCACTTATGTGATGCTTGTCAAAGGGGTAAACAAATTAAGAGTTCTTTTAAAGCAAAAGATATAGTTTCAACAAAAACGTCCTCTTGAACTTTTACATTTAGATCTATTTGGACCATCTAGAATTCAAAGTTTGAATGGTAGCAAGTATGCTTTTGTTATAGTAGATGATTATTCTCGGTTTACATGGGTGATTTTTCTAAAAAGCAAAAATGATGCTTTTTCAGAATTTTCTAAACTTTGTAGAAGAATTACAAATGAAAAATCTACAACTATTATTAAAATTCGTAGTGATCATGGTGGTGAATTTGAAAATGAATCTTTTCTAAAGTTTTGTGATTTACATGGTATATCTCACAACTTTGCTTTTCCTAGAGCGGCTCCACAAAATGGAGTTGTTGAAAGAAAGAATAGAACTTTGCAAGAATGTGCTAGAACCATGCTTCAAGATAAAAATTTACCAAAATACTTTTGGGCTGAAGCAATTAATACAGCATGTTATGTCTTAAATCGTGTTCTTATTCGACCAATTTTACATAAAACGTGTTTTGAATTATATTATGATCGTATACTAAAAATCTCATATTTCAAAATTTTTGGTAGTAAATGTTTCTTGTGAAATACCAAAGATAATCTTGATAAGTTTGATTCAAAATCAGATGAATCAATATTTCTTGGATATTCTTCTAGAAGTAAAGCATATCGTATTTTCAATAAAAGAACATCTTGTATTGAAGAATCTTTACATGTTGCATTTGATGAGAATTGTGAGCAGGTTATACCTCTAAGCGAAGAAGAAGAAGTAATACTTCAAGAAGAACCCTTGATAGAGAGTACTTCTCAAGAAAATATTCCTCTTCAACCGGTTTGAAAAGAAGTTCCTAATCATCCACATGAACAAGTTATTGGTGAAATAAAGAGTGGTGTCCAAACTAGAAGGCAGTTGGAAAAATATATTGCAAATGTTGCTTTCATATCTAAATTAGAACCAAAGAATATCAATAAGGCATGTGATGATGAATTTTGCCTTTTAGCCATGTCTGAAGAACTTAACCAATTCACTAGGAATGATGTTTGGGATCTAGTTGATAGACCAAAGGATCATCCGGTAATTGGAACAAGATGGGTCTTCCGAAATAAGCTGGATGAAAATGGTGAAGTCATTCGTAACAAAGCAAGGCTAGTAGCACAAGGCTATAATTAAGAAGAAGGCATAGATTTTGATGAAACCTATGCACCAGTGGCTCGATTAGAGTCAATTCGAATGATGCTTGCTTTTGCTAGTTACATGAACTTGAAGTTATATCAAATTGATGTTAAGAGTGCATTCTTAAATGGACACATCAATGAAGAAGTTTATGTAGAGCAACCTCCAGGCTTTGAAAATGAGAAATATCTAGAAAAAGTCTACAAATTGAAAAGAGCTTTGTATGGACTCAAACAAGCACCAAGAGCGTGGTATGAAAGACTACAAAATTTTCTAGAACAATCTGGTTTTTCCATTGGTCGGGTAGACTCCACTTTATTTATTAAACATTTTAATTCAGATATTCTTATTATGTAAATTTATGTTGATGACATAATATTTGGTTCTACTAATGATTCTCTTTGTAAAGAATTTGCTAAAACTATGCAGGAAGAGTTTGAAATGAGCTTGATGGGCGAATTAAACTACTTCCTTGGACTTCAAATAAAGCAAACTGAAGAAGGAATCTTCATCAATCAGGCTAAGTATACAAAAGAACTTCTCAAGAGATTTGGGATGGACTCATCGAAATCAAGAAGGAATCCTATGAGTACAACTACTTCTCTTGATAAAGATGAAAATGGTAAAAGTGTAGATACTAAGCTCTACATAGGTATGATCGGATCTCTATTATACTTAACTGCTAGTCAACCTGATATTATGTTTAGTGTTTGTATGTGTGCAAGATTTCAAGCTAATCCAAAGGAATCTCATTTAACTGCAGTAAAACAAATTCTTCGTTATTTGAAAGATACTTCAGATTTCGGTTTGTTTTACCCAAAATCATTTTCCTTTGATTTAGTTTCATATAGTGATGCAAATTTTGCAGGAAGTAAATCTGATCGCAAGAGTACTAGCGGAACTTGTCATTTCTTAGGAAATTTCGTAGTCTCTTGGTTTAGTAAAAAGCAAAATTCAGTATCACTCTCAACAATTGAAGCAGAATATATAGCGGCTAGTTTAGCATGTTGATCATGCATATATTTTAGGGATTTTTCATATAAAAATATGCATGATTTCATGAGAAAATGATTTAAAAACCCAATTTTATGTTAGTTTCGAGTAAATGTGCTAAAATGATTTAAAAATAGAAAATGCATGAAAAATAGTTTTATTTTACATTTTAATGCCTATTTTAGTGTTTGACATAATTGTAGTAGTTTAGTTTTTGAAAATCATAAAAAAATTAGAGTTAAAATAGACTTAGTTTTGTATTTTCTAAAACATAGTCATTTTGAGGTATTTTGTAAATAACTTTTTGAAGAGAGGTTTTAGAAATGAAATTTTACAAAGAAGAGGGACTTATGGAGAAAAGTTCAAAATTATAAATATGATACGTAGGGGGAAGAGAGGCTTGTCTTCTCTCTTTTGCCTAAGCCCTCTCTTCTTCCCCTTCCTCTCCACCTCTTCTTACCTCTTCTTCTTCTCCCTATTTTCCCCTCTTTTTCTCATCCTCTTTCCGGTGGAGAATTCCGGCAATGGCTGAAGCAAGATAGAGGATTCCAACCTCTCTTCCCAACCAAGTTTGTAAGTGTATCCTTCTCTTCTTCTTCTTCTTCTTCTTCTTCTTTTCCTCTTCTTCTTTTTCTTCTTCTTCTTCTTTATGAATTTTCATTTTGATTTCTGTTAAGCATTCATAGCTCATATTAAAAGAAATATGTTTTGATTTACAGTTTTTGTTTCATAAAATTTTTAATTCGTAGTTACATGAATCGGTTCTGCATAAAAAAAAAAAAGGTTGAAAAAATTTGCCGATGAATCTCAGAACTCCTGTAGCCTTTCCGGTTTTCTTAGATCTGAAGTCTTGATAAAACATCAGAGTTAAAACATTAAAAACAGAAAAAATTTTGTTCAGCAATTGGTGGATTTCAATATTTCTACAGGAACTAATCTGAAATCTACCGTCGGATTTCAACAAAATTCCTACAGAAGCTTGATCGATCATCTGGATCGATTTCCATTAATTTTTTTATCCGGCGATCATTATTTTCAAAGCTTACTAAATTGATTTCTAACTATCAATCAGAGAACTGGATCAAATCCAGTTGATTATAATCTCTTTGTTCTCTGATTGATAGTTGAAATCCTCTGATGTAGCCGGATTCACATCACATGTATCGTGAAAATGTGAAAGAGGCACTTTCATTTGAGTTGCCGTGAAATTCATTTCACGACTGTTGAAGAATTCCGGTGTATGCTGTTGAAGAATTCTGGTAGGCTGTTGAAGCATTCCAGTATGCTGTTGAAGAATTCCGGTGGAGGCTGTTGAGAGTTCCGGTAGGCTGTTGTGATTTTCGGTAGGCTGTTGAAGAATTCCGGTGGATGCTGTTGAAGAATTTCGGTAGGCTGTTGAAGAATTCCGATGGATGCTGTTGAGAGTTCCGGTAGGCTGTTGTGATTTTCGGTAGGCTGTTGAAGAATTCCGGTGGATGCTGTTGAAGAATTTCGGTAGGCTGTTGAAGAATTCCGATGGAGGCTGTTGAGAGTTCCGGTAGGCTGTTGTGATTTTCGGTAGGCTGTTGTGATTTTTCGGTGGAAGATATTGAGAGTTCCGGTGGAGGATTCGCCGGAAGTTCTGGTGGTTCAGCTCCTTGAAATGGTGGGAACCGAACTCACCTGTGTGAGGTCGTGTATTGTGATTCAATCGTGAATTGTTGATATTGTATTTTTTCTCATTTTCACGGCAAAGAATTATTTTGAAAAAAAAATGTTTTCAGCAAGTGTAGCTGTTCCTAATCTTTGGTGATTATTGTTTGAAGGTTGATTGATGGACTTTTGGCATTAATCAGATGTCTGTTTTAGATCAAACTAGTGATTTCTGAATGTATAAGATCTAAAAATGTTAGTTTGAGTGTATTAAAGAGCATTTGATTGAATGAATAAATTGCTACTTGAACATTGATTTTTGAGCTTTGTAGAACTACTGGTTTCTTGATTAATCTGATTATCGGTCATCTTTCCAATTTCTAAGCAATATCTGGCCTACATATTTGATGAATGATCAGTAGTGTTAATTTTTGAACATATGTTACTAGTTGATTAGTAATTACTTTTAATTAGTTGTTTTGAATTTAGGTTTAATTAGTTGATTTGAAATAATTAGCAATGGTAATTGCTTTGTAATTAGAATATTTAGCTAATTAGTAATTAGTTACTTAGTAAAGAAATATGATGTTAGTTTTTGGATACTATTTTTAGTCTTAGAATTAATTAGTTAATTGTCATTAGCTTCCTTTCATGATATCTTTTAGAAATTTTTTTAGTGTACTTTGTTTAGTATAATTTTTACTTTTATCTCGTATACTGCTCGTGTTCATTTGAATTGTGCAGGATAGCACAGACTGGAGTGGAAGAGATTACGTGACACGAAGTACGAAGAATAAAGTTTTTTTTACTTTTAAATTTAGAATTAGAATTTTAATTGGGTTTGTAAATATTGCACTTTACGCCCTCTACGAAGGGTATTCATTTGTTGTAATAGTTAGTTGTCTTTACTTTTCTTGAATATTTTACATTTCAAATAATTCGGCAATAAAGATTAGTTTAGATTTGTGTACTTGAATACGATATATTCCCGTTCCCTGAGTTCGACCCGGTCTCATCCACTACTGAGAACCGGTTTTTATTATTTGATGTCTGGTTTTCACATGCTTTTCATATAAAAATCTTTTCAAAATTACAACGATTGCAAAAAGACATCAAATTTTTGGCGCCGTTGCCAGGGAACGGCGTAATATTAGTATTCACTTTATTGCCTAGTGTTTGTGTGTGCATTTAGGTTTAGAACCACGTATGTGCATATCTTAGAGACGAGCTTACTTTTCTGCACAACCCACCTATTAAGATTCCCTTAGAGGTGACTGTGTACGATTGGTACCGTACACATAGATTTTATATTTCTTATGCATAATCTCTTTTATGTGTAACTGCGTGGTGTTTGTTTAGTTTTGTGTTGTTTTTAGTTCACTCGCTTTGTGGTTTGCGTGGTTTGGCCGCTTAGTGCGTTAGTTAGGTAGAAAACCCAAAGTTAGGACGTGTGCTACACCGGTCTACTCTAAGGTGTACGCAATGGCTGACGATCATCAATTGATCCGTCCTTTGAGGGAGTACTCCATGCCAAATACATATACTCCCACCTCCTGCATCACAAGACCTGATGTAGGAGCGAGCCATTTTGAGATTAAGGCCAGTGTGATTCAAATGTTACCTTCGTTTTATGGCCTTAGCAATGAGGACCCATATCGTCATCTCGACGAATTCCTTGAGATTTGCTCGACTGTGCGAATCAATAACTTTGGAGATGATGCTATGAGGTTAACTTTGTTTCCGTTCTCTCTCAAAGATAAAGCCAAGCACTGGTTAAAATCTCTTGAGACAGTTCGTATTACTACTTGGGAAGGAATGCAAAAAGAATTTTTAAAAAAATATTTCCCAATTAGTAAAACGAACCAGTTTCTAAAAGCTATAACCAGTTTTTCTCAAATTGAGGGAGAACAATTTCACGAGTCTTGGGAGAGATTGAAAGATCTTCTCCGCAAGTGTCCCCATCACCAGGTGCCTCGTTGGCAGTTGGTGCAGTATTTTTATGACGGGCTTACTGAAAAGCATCGTCAAATGGTTGATTCGTCTTGTGGGGGCACTTTTATGCTCAAGAGTGAAGATGAGGCGTGGTCTCTATTCGAGACCTTGAGTGAAAACACGACGCATCATAACTTGTCTTCACGGCTCGATAGGACTACATCTCTGTCTAGTGGTCCTAAGAAGGTTGGGATTTCCGAAGTTGGGTCCGAATTAGAATTGCGTACCAAGGTTGACCAATTGACTAGGAAGTTAGATCAATTCCTAGCCAATTCTTCGAGAAATCCAGTGGAAAGAGTGTGCGAGCTATGTATTAGCCCTGCACACTGTGTTGCGGATTGTCCGGCAGCACCATTATATCCTGAATTCGTTCAGGAGCAGGTGAATGCTGCCCAAGGTTTCGCTAAACCCATGCCCGATTCATTTACATCCTCATATAACTCAGGTTGGCGAAACCAGTTTATTTCCCCATCCCATCAGCCCTCCCAGACACAGTATAGACCCAGTAACCCTTCACAAGGTTACTCGCATCCTATATTTCCACAGGTTCATCCCCAGTATTGTCTACCTTCTCCTCAGGAGCCCATTCCAAGTTCATCATTTCAAGAGAAGATGTTAGAAGTTTTTTCTGATATCAAGGCCACTTTGTGTTCCCATACGCAGTCAATAGCCAAGCTAGAGACTCAAATGGGACAGTTAGCTCAGACATTGAGTAGACAAAATCAGGGGAACCTTCATAGTCAGTCTGTTGTCACATTAAAGGGAGAGGATTCCATGTCATTTGACTTGCAACCCACTGATTCACATCATAAGCAAGTCGAATCTGTTACATCCCTTCAGTATGGGAAGGCGTGTCACCCCATTCAGGAATCGACTCATGAACCCCATATCATTTCTACTGACGAGTCGATCTTCATGATACCTCAGCAGAAGGGGCCTTACTCACAGCATACATTTTCATCATATAAAGCCCCATTTTCTCAGCCTTTAGGATCACCAATTTTTAGTAAGCAAGAGGTACAGATGCAGAAGGTGCTTGACCAAGTCAAGCCAGATCATATTCACCACTTGTCTGAAGTTGCATTCATTGGTACTCGGTCGGTCCTAGACTCTCGATTCTTGACCAGTCTCTCAGATGAGACTAATCTCCGTTCTTCATGTCAAGAGAGTCATGGTGATACATTTGGAGGTAGAAGGGATGGAAACACAGTGCGTAGTGTCACAGATGACACTCTTTTCTACATAGAGCCCGGTTGAGTCTGACTTCATGTCCATTGATCTCATGGACGATGAAGGGTTTTCCAGGGATCCGTCTGGCTGGGGACGTGAAACTTAGCGCTTTATGGGAGGCAACCCATATCTTGTATATTATTAGAATTGCTTAGAATTTATAGATTTTATTTTTACTTTTTCATGAGTTTTTCATGTTGTTTTTGTTTCATTCATGAGTTTTATGTTTTGTCATGTATACATTGCATTCATTATATTCATAGAACATATATTTTTAATTCATGTCAGGTCATTCTACTCTTTTCCCTCATTTATTTCTCTCATGTGCATTCACTTAGTTTCATTCAAGCATGGGGGAGTGCCACTGGGACAGTGTCATTCAAGCATGGGGGAGGGTGTAGAATGCACACCTTGATATTTCTGTTTACGTTCTTGCACATGTTTACACATATCTCATGAAAAGTAGAGTTTTAAAGAAAGAGTTTGAACTTATATGAATGTTATTTCAAATCTAATGTTTTTAGAGGATTTTTTAAGCCCCACGAAAATTTTTTCTGACATAGATCTAAAAATTATGGTTGTTTATGTGGATTTCGAGGAAATGATGATAGATACATGTTAGAGTTTATTTTGAATCATAAATATGAATATGCACAGTTTTATTTTTGAAAAACTAAGCAAATGAACAAAAGCATAAAAATGAGCTCAAAAGAAAAAATATATAGCATGCGTTAGGTTGTTTGGATAATTCCACAATCCTTAATAGATAGAAATTAGATGTAAGTTGAAACTTTTAATTCCATTTTCGAAAAGGAGAGTAGAAAACTTCGTGATCCTAAGTAACTGAGAACAGATACAAGTTGAAATGTTTGACTCTCATGTTATAAGGGTGAATGAAGGAAGTCACTTTTATGTCTTAGTTGATATCTTTTGGTATGCATTGAAAAAAATATAGAAGATATTGACATTGCACAAGGCATAAAAGCAGACCACATGCAAGCTATAAGAGAAGAATAAGTACGCAAAAAGAAAAAGCGTGAAAAAAATGAAAAAATTGAGAAAAGAGCTGAAAAAGAAAGAAAAGTTCAGTGCTTAGAAGTATGATTGAGAAAACCTGTGCAGAAAACATATGAGTGAGGATAAGTAAATAATAATATGTTTTTATTGGATTTTCTAAGAATAAAATATAAATAATTGTGATGTTTAGAAAAGTGAAAGAAATTCTTTTTCTGTGGTGGTACATAAAAGATTCTAATTATATTGTGATTTTGAAATAACAGGAAATATTTGTGAAAACAAAGTCTTTAATTACCTACTGCTTATGAGGATGTGTAATATTATGCATACATGACAGAGATGTTTGTGGGTAGCATCACTGCAAACCCTCACGAGACCTTACTCGTCCACTGGCGTAACCCAGGGGTTGAAAGGGCTTGTTGCATGAGCTAAATGCAACCGTGATTCCTACGAAAGTGAGTTAGGTGATAGTTTGATTTCTTGCATTTTTCTAGTTTGCTCGAGGACTAGCAAAACATAAGCATGGGGGTATTTGATCATGCATATATTTTAGGGATTTTTCATATAAAAATATGCATGATTTCATGAGAAAATGATTTAAAAACCCAATTTTATGTTAGTTTCGAGTAAATGTGCTAAAATGATTTAAAAATAGAAAATGCATGAAAAATAGTTTTATTTTACATTTTAATGCCTATTTTAGTGTTTGACATAATTGTAGTAGTTTAGTTTTTGAAAATCATAAAAAAATTAGAGTTAAAATAGACTTAGTTTTGTATTTTCTAAAACATAGTCATTTTGAGGTATTTTGTAAATAACTTTTTGAAGAGAGGTTTTAGAAATGAAATTTTACAAAGAAGAAGGACTTATGGAGAAAAGTTCAAAATTATAAATATGATACGTAGGGGGAAGAGAGGCTTGTCTTCTCTCTTTTGCCTAAGCCCTCTCTTCTTCCCCTTCCTCTCCACCTCTTCTTACCTCTTCTTCTTCTTCTCCCTATTTTCCCCTCTTTTTCTCATCCTCTTTCCGGTGGAGAATTCCGGCAATGGCTGAAGCAAGATAGAGGATTCCAACCTCTCTTCCCAACCAAGTTTGTAAGTGTATCCTTCTCTTCTTCTTCTTCTTCTTCTTTTCCTCTTCTTCTTTTTCTTCTTCTTCTTCTTCTTCTTCTTCTTCTTTATGAATTTTCATTTTGATTTCTGTTAAGCATTCATAGCTCATATTAAAAGAAATATGTTTTGATTTACAGTTTTTGTTTCATAAAATTTTTAATTCGTAGTTACATGAATCGGTTCTGCATAAAAAAAAAAAAAGGTTGAAAAAATTTGCCGATGAATCTCAGAACTCCTGTAGCCTTTCCGGTTTTCTTAGATCTGAAGTCTTGATAAAACATCAGAGTTAAAACATTAAAAACAGAAAAATTTTGTTCAGCAATTGGTGGATTTCAATATTTCTACAGGAACTAATCTGAAATCTACCGTCGGATTTCAACAAAATTCCTACAGAAGCTTGATCGATCATCTGGATCGATTTCCATTAATTTTTTTATCCGGCGATCATTATTTTCAAAGCTTACTAAATTGATTTCTAACTATCAATCAGAGAACTGGATCAAATCCAGTTGATTATAATCTCTTTGTTCTCTGATTGATAGTTGAAATCCTCTGATGTAGCCGGATTCACATCACATGTATCGTGAAAATGTGAAAGAGGCACTTTCATTTGAGTTGCCGTGAAATTCATTTCACGACTGTTGAAGAATTCCGGTGTATGCTGTTGAAGAATTCTGGTAGGCTGTTGAAGCATTCCAGTATGCTGTTGAAGAATTCCGGTGGAGGCTGTTGAGAGTTCCGGTAGGCTGTTGTGATTTTCGGTAGGCTGTTGAAGAATTCCGGTGGATGCTGTTGAAGAATTTCGGTAGGCTGTTGAAGAATTCCGATGGATGCTGTTGAGAGTTCCGGTAGGCTGTTGTGATTTTCGGTAGGCTGTTGAAGAATTCCGGTGGATGCTGTTGAAGAATTTCGGTAGGCTGTTGAAGAATTCCGATGGAGGCTGTTGAGAGTTCCGGTAGGCTGTTGTGATTTTCGGTAGGCTGTTGTGATTTTTCGGTGGAAGATATTGAGAGTTCCGGTGGAGGATTCGCCGGAAGTTCTGGTGGTTCAGCTCCTTGAAATGGTGGGAACCGAACTCACCTGTGTGAGGTCGTGTATTGTGATTCAATCGTGAATTGTTGATATTGTATTTTTTCTCATTTTCACGGCAAAGAATTATTTTGAAAAAAAAATGTTTTCAGCAAGTGTAGCTGTTCCTAATCTTTGGTGATTATTGTTTGAAGGTTGATTGATGGACTTTTGGCATTAATCAGATGTCTGTTTTAGATCAAACTAGTGATTTCTGAATGTATAAGATCTAAAAATGTTAGTTTGAGTGTATTAAAGAGCATTTGATTGAATGAATAAATTGCTACTTGAACATTGATTTTTGAGCTTTGTAGAACTACTGGTTTCTTGATTAATCTGATTATCGGTCATCTTTCCAATTTCTAAGCAATATCTGGCCTACATATTTGATGAATGATCAGTAGTGCTAATTTTTGAACATATGTTACTAGTTGATTAGTAATTACTTTTAATTAGTTGTTTTGAATTTAGGTTTAATTAGTTGATTTGAAATAATTAGCAATGGTAATTGCTTTGTAATTAGAATATTTAGCTAATTAGTAATTAGTTACTTAGTAAAGAAATATGATGTTAGTTTTTGGATACTATTTTTAGTCTTAGAATTAATTAGTTAATTGTCATTAGCTTCCTTTCATGATATCTTTTAGAAATTTTTTTTAGTGTACTTTGTTTAGTATAATTTTTACTTTTATCTCGTATACTGCTCGTGTTCATTTGAATTGTGCAGGATAGCACAGACTGGAGTGGAAGAGATTACGTGACACGAAGTACGAAGAATAAAGTTTTTTTTACTTTTAAATTTAGAATTAGAATTTTAATTGGGTTTGTAAATATTGCACTTTACGCCCTCTGCGAAGGGTATTCATTTGTTGTAATAGTTAGTTGTCTTTACTTTTCTTGAATATTTTACATTTCAAATAATTCGGCAATAAAGATTAGTTTAGATTTGTGTACTTGAATACGATATATTCCCGTTCCCTGAGTTCGACCCGGTCTCATCCACTAGTGAGAACCGGTTTTTATTATTTGATGTCTGGTTTTCACATGCTTTTCATATAAAAATCTTTTCAAAATTACAACGATTGCAAAAAGACATCACATGTTCACAAGTACTTTGGATGAAACAGACCTTAAAGGATTTTGGTTTGAATTACTCCGCAACAACTATTTATTGTGATAACACTAGTGCTATAAATCTTTCGAAAAATCCTATTCAGCACTCAAGAACTAAGCATATTGAAGTTAAACATCATTTTTTAAGAGATCATGTGTTGAAAGGAGATATTTCGTTAAATTTTATTTCCACTAAAGAACAACATGCTGATATCTTCACTAAACCTCTTAAAAATGAAGATTTTATGAGAATTCGGAGAGAACTAGGTATTTGCTCATTTTTTGATTTATAAAAATGCTGATTTTTGAACAAAATCTCAAAATTGCACTATATTAGTCGACCAATAAAATTCTAGTCGACTGGTGTTTTATATTTTGGAATGTATCGCACCATGTTAGTCGACCGATATATTTCTAGTCGACTGATGATATTTTTAGAATAAGTCGCACTTTTTAGTCGACCGATAAAGTTTTAGTCGACCGATAAAGTTTTAGTCGACTAAATTTTTAAAAAAAAAAATTTAATGAAGGGACCCGACACCCCTTGGATTTGTTTTAAAACCCGTTTTTTTTTAAAAGAGGCATCGTTTCACTTCGTACCATTTCGTTTTTCTTAAAAACGAAAACCCCTCTTTCTCTCTTGCCTCTCTCTCTTCCGAAAAACCCTCGGAGTGCCATTCGACTCCATCTTCGCCGGGGTTTTCTTACCGTAACAGGGAGACGCCGGAATCTTCTGGACGTGATCTTGAAACGCCGGAATCCTCTTGTAGTGACTGGCGCATCTTCAAAACACGCCGGAACTCTCTTGTCGTGACAGTGTATTGCCGGAATCCCCTTTTGGCCGACCTCTCCTCGCCATCAGCCACCGCATCGACCTTCGTTTTTTATCGCCGGAAAGCTTTTTCCCTTTGCCGGACGTCATTTGGAAGCCGACATTTTTTTTTGGTAACTTTTTTACCATGCCTCGTACGAAGTCTGCATCTGCAAAAGGTTTAGGTTCTCCTCCTCCTACACCTACTTCAAGACATGGGTTTTCACTCAGATTACTCCGAAATCCTCTTTTATATGATACTTTTGATTATTTTGGCTCAGTTTACAGAATTGTTACTTTTTTTATTATTTTGGCCACTGCCAATGTGTATTTTACAAACTTGTGGAAACAAAAACCATTTCTTCCTTATGGTTGTCTTTTAACCCGTATTTTTAGACATTTCAAAGTTCCTTTAACAAATGAAAAATACATTGAGCAAAAAGAGTTCTTTGATCAAACAATTTTTAAAAGAATGAAAATTAAATATCTGCCTCCTTTAAATGTTGATCAAACTGAACCATCTGATCCTAATGAACCATCTATTTCTGAACCTTCACCTTCTGCGACACCTTCATCTTATGCAAAAAGAAAGAAATTTTCGACAAATCAAGACCATGATGAAGTTATGCAGAGACTAGAAGCTTTGGAGCTGCATCAACACACTTTTCGTGAAGATGTGACTCAACAACTTGCTTCAATTCAGAAGGATGTAACTGCCATTAAGGATTTGCTAAACTCTTTTTTCTGACCTTTGATCTTTGAAATACATACTTTATGGGTTGTAATATTTTTAAACTTGTATCTCTATTTTGCTTATGCTGTTTTTTTGCCCTTACTCTTTTTTATTCTGACAAAGGGGGAGAAAAAGATAAAGATAGCATTACATTGAAATTGCAGGAGATCTTGAGAAAAAGATGATATCAATTACATTGCAGGAGATCTTGCATAAGAAATGCAAAATTAAGAGAAAAAGAAAGCTTTGAATAAATGTATTTCTAAATGCATGAAGAAAATGATGAATGGAAATGCAAACCAATCAATATGTGTTATATGTGCTTTAAATGTGCTAACTTTTAATGTTTTGCAGCATATTGATAGGGGGAGTAAAATCTCCATCTATGCATCTAAATGCTTCATCTTTGATTAAGTTTGTCATCATCAAAAAGGGGGAGATTGTTATGACAATGAAGCCAAACATGATACTTCAAGTACAAGGTTTTGATGATGAGCAAGTGGAATCAACTGCATTTCAGCTAAGGCTATGAAGAAATTGAAGAATTCAGTGAAGAATCTTTGAAGACTAGTGTGCAAATGTTTAATTCATTAAAAGTCTTAGATTCTTGTAAGAGTCTTACTTAGAGTGCATATTTAGGTTGCATTTCACCTTAAAAGTCTTTAGAAAAACTTTTCTAAAAGAAACTTTTGAAAATCTTTTTAGAAAACTCTTTTCTTAAATTTTCATGTTTATTAGTCGACCAATAGACTTATCAGTCGACTAATACTTTCGCGCCATAATTTCTAAAAAGTCATTCTTGTCAAATTAGTCGACCGAAGATTTTATCAGTCGACTGGGCAGAATGTCTGTTTTCTGGAAAATTAGCAGCAATCGACTAATGGTTTTATCAGTCGACTGAACAGAACATGTGTTTTCTGGAAAATTTAGCAGCAGCCGACTAATGCTTTTTATCAGTCGACCGAACAGAATGTTTGTTTTTCAGAAGATTTTAGCAGCAGTCGACTAAAAGGTTTTTCAGTCTACTGATGATATTATCAGTCAACTAACTTTTCTCAAGTCGACTAAGTTTCAAAAGTTCAGATTTTCAAACGGCTCGATTAACAGATCAGTCGACCGACGATAACTGTCAGTCTACTAATAACTAACTATTAGTTGACTAACTGATGTTTCAGTCGACTAATTTTGCCGTTTTCCTGAAACTTCAAAAAGGCGTGTCTTTTCATTTTTCAAACGTTTTGATCGTTCAAAATGGACTGTTTTGACACCCTTTTATACTCTCAACGTATGAAATCTTTTAACTATAAATATGAGTGCATTTTATACTAAAAAAAACAGAGAAACAACAAGAATTCAATCGATTTGAATCATTTACTTATTGCTTTTCACTCTTATTCATTCAAGTATTTGTTTTCTCACTCACGTGATATTTTCACTTCAGTTTTTCACTCAAATCATTTTGAGAGTTAGTGAATTCGTGAGTAGAGTATTTCAACAACCTCAAAAGCCAATTGCATCTCATTTGCATTCAAAAGGAAGGCTCATAGGTTGTATTGTAAGTTGTTATTTCTTTTCTGTAAAAAGAAAGACTCCTTGGTGTAAAGGAGTTGTTTGCATTCAGTAGGATTGTTACTGAAAGTGGGACCGGTTATGGTCTGTGTGATCTTGTAGTTTACAAGGTTGATAGTGGAAAATCTCAAGCGGGTTTTGCTTGGGGACTGGATGTAGGTCGGGTTAGACCGAACCAGGATAAAATCTTGTGTTCTTTGTGTGTTTGCTTTTCGATTTGCAAAATCATTCTATATTCCACAGAAATTTTTTAAAGCACTATTCACCCCCCCTCTAGTGCTTGTTGCCTCGATCCTAGTGCACTTTCAGGGACCAGTTCAGAAAAGAATCCATTTAGGCAGAAGTTCCACGGTCACAAGGATAAGAAGACTTCCAAAAAGCAGGTTCAACCAGAGGAAATTTCAGATGAAACAGAATAAGCGGAAGACACCGATGAGGAGTATGAGGTACCTCCGACATTTCAAAAATATAGTCGGGAACAAAGGAAGAGCCGCAAACCAAAAGGCCAGGTCGTAGAAGAGCCCCTGCAAGCACAGTTCAGGGAAATGGCTAGAGTTGTTAAAGATCTACAAGCCCGCGACAAGGGCAAGAAAGTCTTCACCAGTGAGGACTTCTATGATGGCCTAGAAGGAGATGAAGATATGGAAAATCTACCCCGTAAGTTCATCAAGTTCAACGGCTCCGACGATCTAAAAGCTCATCTTGCCACATTCTTTGCAGAGTGCTCAAGATTCAAGAGAGACAACAAAGCACTATTTCTATGTTTTCCCCGCAGCTTAGAAAGAGTTGCTGCTAAATGGTATGCTGAGCATATCAATCCCATCGAGCTCAAGGAGTTCGATAAAGTTATGAATTTGTTTATCGAACGCTTCCTATTCAACACAGAGGCGCTCCCGACATTAAGTCATCTCTGGAATCTAAGCCAGAATAAGAACGAAAAGGCACAAGACTTTATTCATAGATGGAGATCAGCCTGCAACAAAATAAGGGATCCTATATCAGAAAGGCATGCTTTATCACTAATCTTCAACAACTTTTTGCAACCTCTAAGAGGATTAATCTCCACCGCACCATCCCGGATCTTCATTGAGCTGACTGAACGAGCCGTATGGCTCGAGCTAAGCATGGAGAATGGAGTCTATGAAGGCTTTACATTTCCCAAAAATAACTCTCAAGGTGAACAGAAGAAGAAAACTCACTTCACCTATTCTGCCAACAACAACAACAACAATAGCCAAAATTAGTACAAAGGGCAGAAGAAAGATTACTGCTATGGCGCAGGCAATTCAAACAACAAAAGTGATCAAGAAATGAAGCCTGCTCCTCAATACAACAAGCTCTCTCAGCAAGATCAAGGGCCGAAACTGCGTGAAAAGGTTAAACATGAAGGATAGAGCTACGACTGAAAATTCACTCATCTCGACCAATCACTTGAAGATGTGCTTGAGTATATGTTGTCGAAGGAAATGATCAAGTTGCCAAGACTGGCCGATCCCCCTGTGCCTATGGGGAAATGGAAAGACCAATTTTGCAAGTTCCATAGGACAATGTGACACAACACTGAGAACTGCTTCGTTCTCAAAAACATTGTGCAAGATCTTATTGACAAGAATCTTTTGGTGGAAGGAGACGAAGAAGAAAAAATGGATATTCTCAATCAGTCGTTTCCTCCGCACACCACAACAGTGATATCTGAATGGCCATTCCAGCCTCAAGAACACATCAAGTCGTGTTCTTTTCAAGATCTTCAAGTTTAGCATCAGGTTTTGGTGTTACGACAAGCAGCACCAGCCACTAAGAAGATGGACATAATTTCAGCATTCGGCAAGCTAAAAGTGTCTGAAGAATCCACGAAATCGTCCCCCAAATTAAAAGGAATCCCAGAATTCCTTAATCAGTTTATCAAGCCCATGCCGAAAAAGGAAATTCAAAAGCCACTGACTGCTTTGTCCAATGTTTCAATTTTGGACTTGGCCAAGAACTCCCGCAAGCACCAACAAGTACTGGACGATTTGCTCAAAAAAATTAAAGTCAAACCCAGTACCACACCTGAAGACATGGCACAAATTGTGAATTCAGCCATGACAAATGCGCCAATCACCTTCTCGGATAAGGACCTTCCAAAGCCTCACTCCTTTCATAATAATGCCTTGTACATTGTCGTTCGAGTGAGAGGAATGACAGTACCTCATGTGCTGGTTGATGGAGGCAGCAACCTCAACATATGTCCTGAAATGACAACAAAGGCACTAGGCATCAAGGAGGAAGAATACATTCCAGATCCTATCACTATATATGGATTTGACAACCATGGTCAAAAAACTAAGGGCAAGATATTTCTGGATGTGTTTATCAATTATTCAGTACATTCAGTACTTTTTCATATGGTCAATGTGCCACCCACCTACAATCTGCTGCTCGGAAGGACGTGGATTCACAATGCAAATGTGGTACCTTCCACCCTTCATCAATGTGTAAAATGGTCCAAAGGTGGAATGATTACAACTGTATTGGAAGATGACCCAGAAGAAAGGCTTCCGCAGCCCATGATCTCTCGACCGTCATTCACAGCAGATATCCCTAGCATTAGAGAAAGTGAAGAAATCAATCCGGAGAAAGTCAGGAAATACTCCAGACAATATCAGAATTATCTCTGCACATTGTAGCCATGATTCGATGGAGAGGTCCTGAATTCTTCAAGATTGGAGGTCGGATCAGCTACAATACTATCAAAGAGCATCCATTGTTTCCACAATTCATGAAGGCAAGAAAGGGATTTGATTTACTTCTGAAGCATGGTTATCAACTCTTCAAAGGACTGGGTAAAAATAAAGATGGTCGCATCCAGCCAGTGATCTAAAAGCATCGTCCCCACAGAGCAGGACTAGGGTTTTCCGACAAAAGCTCACCAAAGAAGACTGTTTTTGTTAAAGGGGCACATTGAGAACCATTTGTTATTTTCTTTCTATTCTTTTCAAAATAAATGTCTCATTCTATCAATGTCTTTGATCAATTCAAAATCAATAAAATTTCAAGTTTCTTTGTCTATCTAGATGCCATCTATTTCCCTTTTCTACCTCCTAATTTTATAATTCCAATGTCACTTATGCATGGTTCTTTTCAAATGATTGTTTGTCTTATGATGGGCAATTTTCTTTGAATCAAGTTTCTTCTCCAAAATTTTTAGAATGCATTCTCGAACAATCAAGAAGCTCGTTCTCAATCCAAAGGCTTTCCAAAAATCGACAGTGATTCACCGAGTCAAAGCGAGCACAGAAGATGGCAAGGTTGCAAAGTAGTCAGATGATTATGCAGAATTTGATCAGTCTCTTCAGGAATTACCAGAGTTCACCTCAGTTCAGAAGTAGGATGAACCATCAGCTATAGTCCAAGACCCGACTGAGGATGTCAATATCGGTTCAGAAGACGATCCCAAGATTCTCAAAATTGGTACTAGTTTGATTTCAGAAGATAAGGAAAGGCTTACAAGTTTTCTCAAGCAACATGAAGAAGTGTTCGCATGGACATATGAAGATATGCTAGGTTTAAACCCAAAATTAGTCGAACACCGCCTCATTTTGAAGCTAGATGCTAAGCCAGTTAAGCAGAAGCTAAGGAAAATGGATCCCAGAATAGAACAATAAGTCAAAGAAGAACTTGAAGATTTGCTCAAAGCAGGATTCATTCGAACTATTGACTACCTAGATTGGTTAGCCAATATTGTCATTGTCCTAAAGAAAACTGGCAAAGTGAGGATTTGCATAGACTTCAGAGACCTCAATAAAGCGACTCCAAAAGATAATTATCCACTTCCAAGCATTGATCTTCTAGTCGACAGCATGGCAGGACATGCCATGTTTTCTTTTATGGATGAATATTCCGGCTATAATCAGATTAAGCTGGCAGCCCGTGATTAATCAAAAACTTCCTTTACTATGCCTTGGGGCACTTTTTGTTACACCGTCATACCATTTGGGCTTAAGAATGCGGGAGCAACATATCAACGAGCAATGGCCGTCATCTTTCACGATCAGATGCGCAAAATCATGGATGCATACGTTGATGGTATCCTCGTGAAATCCAAAGAGGAAGAAGATCACCTTGAAGCCCTTGATCAAGTGTTTAAACGGCTCATTCTTTATAAGTTAAGACTTAACCCCCAAAAGTGTGTTTTTGGAGTCGAATCAGACAAACTGTTGGGTTTTCTGGTCAGCAAAAAGGGAATTGAAGTTGACCCAGCCAAAGCAAAGGCTATCATTGATATGCCACCCCCAACGAATCTTAAAGAATTGCGTAGCCTTCAGGGATGCATGCAATCAATTCGACGATTTATTTCCAACTTGGCAATGAGATGCGAGCCTTTCAATCACTTGCTCAGAAAAGGAGTGAAGTTCGAATGAGGACCAGAATGTCAGCAATCATTCGATCGGATAAAAAAATATCTCCTCAATCCTCCCATCCTGAAGCCGCCAGAATTAGGCAAACCTCTTCTGCTATATATCTCAGTCAATCAAGTCGCATGCGGCAGATTCTTGGCGCAGTACAAAGAAGGCAGCTTGATAGAGCATGCCATTTATTATGTGAGTAAGACTTTCATAGACTATGAAAAAAATACTCTCAAATAGAGAAGACCTGCCTAGCTCTGGTGTGGATGTGTCAGAAACTAAGACACTACCTGCTGGCATCTGAAGTCAAAATCTTGTCTAAACTCAATCCTCTCAAATACATCTTGGAGCAACCTTTTCTCAGTGGATGAGTTGCCGAATGACAAGTCTTATTGATGCAGTATGACTTAGAATATGTCTCCCAGCAATCAATCAGAGGCCAAGCAATTGCAGATCAATTGACAAATTTCCCTTTGGCAGAAGTGAAAGCCGAAGATGATTTCCCTGATGAGCAAATATGCAACATCCAACAATATCCAATCTGGAATTTATTTTTCGATGGTTCCAAGAATATGGCTGTAATAGGCATTGAGATATTATTAATCACTCTTGAGAAAGAAATGATTCCATTTTCTCTCAAGTTAGATTTTCAATGCACCCATAATATGGCTGAGTATGAAGCCCTAATTCAAGGACTAAAGATTCTACTAGACTTCAATGTCAAGAGAGTGCATGCCTACAGCGACTGATTACTCGTTGTCAATCAAGTTCGAGCTGAATGACAAGTGAAAGATCAAAAGCTATTTCCTTATCAGAAAAATGTTTCAGCTCTTGTCAGCAAGTTCGAAGAATTTCAGCTCTTCCATATCAAGAAAGATTTTAATCAAGTGGTCGATAGCCTAGCCAGTCTGGGCTTCATTATGGCATTCAAGAATGAAGAATCTTGTTGTTCCTTCGAAATTGGCAGACTTGACCAACCTGCTTTCCTTCCAACAGAACAAGTAAACCAAGTTGAACAAAAGAAGAAACCTTGGTATTACAATATCAAAACTTTCATAGAAACCTGTGAATTTCCTTCAGAACTCTCAAAGAAAGAGCAGTGAGGAATTTAACGCATGTCTACCCGATATTTCATTCTAGCCAATGTCCTCTATCGTCATGAATTCAGTTTAGAGTATTCTAGATGCTTAGACGAAGACAAAGCTAAAGAAGTCGTGCGAGAAGCACACAAAGGCATTTATAGTGGCCACGTCGGCTACCAAACCCTTGTCAAGCAGATCATCAGAGCAGATTATTATTGGAAGACTATGCATCAATACTGTTATCATTTTGTGAAGAAATGTATCCAATGTCAGATACATGCACCTTCTATTCATGCTCCAACACCATATTTGCAATCTGTTGTCTCTTCATGGCCGTTCTCTATGTGGGCCTTTGATGTTGTAGGTCTCATCACTCCCTCTGCTTCAAATGGCCACAAATACTTTCTTGCCGCAACAGAATATTTCACCAAGTGGGTAGAAGCTATCACTCTTCTCACAGTAGAAGGCCGACACGTGCTCTCTTTCATCCACAAGAGCATCCTTTGTTGTTTCAGCATCCCACATGACATCGTGTCAGATAATGGCAGTCACTTCAAGAATGAAAAGATGAAGACATTCTGCTCAAAGTTCAAAATCTACCATCATTTCTCCGCTCCCTATTATCCTCAAGGGAATGGTCAGGCAGAAGCTACCAACAAGATTTTAATTTATATCTTGGAGCGAACTGTAGAAACAAGACGTGATTGGCATGAGAAGATCCACGATGCACTATGGGTCTATTGGACCACCATTAGCACTCCAACAAATGTTACTCCATCAAAACTGGACTATGAAACAAAAGTAGTATTGCCATTACATGTTTAGAAGCCCGCTTTAAAATTCGCATCACTTCTAGAATTACCTCTCGATCAATACCAACAACAGCAAATGGTACAGTTAGACTTGCTCGATGAGAGAAGGCTAAAAGCAGCAGAGCATGCTCAATCCTATCGCCAGAGAATAGCCAGGCAGTACACGAAATCCATCATCGAAAGAAGATTCAAAGTCAATGATTTAGTACTTCGATCCACAACTTATCTCAAGCATCATCCTAGCGGGAAATGGTCGCCCAATTGGGAAGGTCCCTATGTCATCAAAGAAGCATTACCCCGCAACTCATATCGGCTCATCAATGCCAATGGGATAGAATTACCAGATCCCATTAATGCTCGACACTTGAAAAAGTTCTATACTTGAAACATCTATTCTTCCCTTGTAATCCTCCTATTTTCTTTAATAAGGATCAAACTTTCTTTTCCCAGTTACACTGGGGCATTTTTTAAAAAAAATTGTTCTGTGTGCAGGCAGGATAAACAAATCTCTCATTTCACACACTTGTGCATTCATGTGCATCAATTTGCATTCATTTGCATTCAACTGCATTAACATCAATTTGGTCAGTATTGGGATTTCAACAAACAGTCCCATCACAATTCTTAATTGTTATCCAAAATCAAAGAACAATCATTAATACTGAACCAAAATCCAGTGCTCGAATTGGTAATATTTCAAAAAAAAAAAACAGTGCTCGAACTGGTATTATTTCAAAAAAAAAAAAACAATGCTCGAACTGGTACACTTCAAAATCCAAATTTCAAATTGGTCTATATTTTCCTTTGAAAAACCGAGTTCCGACTCGGGTTTTCTCTTAAATCATTTTTCCTTTGAAAAACCGAGTTTCGACTCGGGTTTTCCTTTAAATCATTTTCCCTTTGAAAAAAACCGAGTTCCGACTCGGGTTTTTTTTTAAATTATTTTTTTCTTTGAAGATTCGAGTTCCGACTCAGGTTTTTCTTTAAATTATTTTTCCTTTGAAGATTCGAGTTCCGACTCGAGTTTTTCCTCAAATTATTTTTTCTTTGAAGATCCGAGTTCCGACTCAGGTTTTCCTTCAAAATATTTTTTCCTTTGAAGATCCGAGTTCCGACTCGAGTTTTTCTTTTAATTATTTTTCCTTTGAAGATCCGAGTTCCGACTCGGGTTTTCCTTTAAATTATTTTTTTCTTTGAAGATTCGAGTTTCGACTCGGGTTTTCCTTTTAATTATTTTTCCTTTGAAGATTCGAGTTCCGACTCGGGTTTTTCTTTAAATTATTTTTCCTTTGAAGATCTGAGTTCCGACTTAGGTTTTCCTTTAAATCATTTTTCCTTTAAGGATCCGGGTTCCAACTCAGGTTTTTCTTTAAATCATTTCCTTTGAAAAAACCGAGTTCCGACTCGGGTTTTCCCTTAAATTATTTTTCTTTGAAAAACCGAGTTTCGACTCGGGTTTAACTCGGGTTTTCCTTCAATTTTTTTTTCTTTGAAGATCTGAGTTCCTACTCAGGTTTTCCTTTAAATCATTTTTCCCTTGAGGATCTGAGTTTCGACTCAGGTTTTCCCTTAAATTATTTTTCTTTTGAAGATCCGAGTTCCGACTCGGGTTTTCCGTTAAAATCATTTTTCTTTGAAGATCCGAGTTTCGACTTGGGTTTTCCTTCAAATCATTTTTCTTTGTTGATCCGAGTTCCGACTCGTGATCTCATTACCTTATTCGAGCTCTTCATTTTTCTTTGTTGATCCAAGTTCTGACTCATGATCTGACTACCTTATTCGAGCTCTGATTCAAGCTCTTCATTTTTCTTTGTTGATCCGAGTTCCGACTCATGATCTCTTTACTTTGTTCAAGCTCTTCATCCTCCTTTGTTGATTCGGGTTCCGACTCGTGATCTCTTTACCTTATTCAAGCTATGACTCGAGCCATTTATTCTCCTATGTTGATCCAAGTCACTTCGATCTTCAGGGTCAGTCAATTTGTCAAATTTGACCTTTTGCCCACCAATTTCCAATTTAAATCTTTGGATCATTCAATTCTCCAATTTTGACCCTCTGGTCATTCAATTCTCCAATTTTGACCTCCGGGTCACCCAATTTCCAATTTTTCAAATTCAATTTCCAATTTCGACCTTCGGGTCACTCAATTTTCAATTTCGACTTCCTGGTCGCCCAATTTTCATACTCTCAATTTTCAATTCTCAATTTCGACCTCCGAGTCACACAATTTTGACCTTTTGGTCAACCAATTCTCAATTTCAATCGTCAGATCATCCAATTTTGACCTCCGGGTCATCCAATTTCCAATAATCAATTTTCCAATTTCCAATTTCGACCTTTGGGTCAATCAATCCCAATATCCAATTTCAATCATTTTCTCTTGCGAGAGACCCTTTTTATAGGGAGAGTTCGAGGGAGCTCGTTCTTTTCGCATGCTATCCAACTTGTTCACTTAGCCCCTTTGAGGGAGAGTTTGAAGGGACTCGCGTCTTCGTGAACCGTTTGCAAAACAGTTTCTAATTTCACACAAGAAACCCTTTTAAAGGGAGAGGCTCGACAGAGACTTGCTTTTCTTGTGCCCCCCCCCCCCCCCCCCAATTTTCATACTAGGCCATTTTTTGTCATGGAGGACCCTCTTTTCAAGGAGAATGTGATAGACTCGTTCCTTCATGACCCAATTTTCAGACCTCACTACTATTGGCCCCCTTTCTATAAGAGAAGCCTAATATTAGGGAGCTTTGACGAAAGTTTAATTTCTCTTCGAAAGTTCATTTTGCAAACACCTCCTCTTCAGGGAAGAGAGGAGTAATTTCCATTTCCCATTCAGGTAAGGGCTAAGCCTGAGTTTCTCTTTTTGGGGAATAAGAGAGGAGAATTTTCGTCACGGATGTGTTGAGCCAGATCTCAAATGCTCTCTTTCACCAAGGATTTCAAGAACATGTTGTCAATTTGTCAATCAATTACTTGTTGATTTCAAAACTTTATTACACAATTTTTTACCTCAGTTTACCTTCAGCATTACTCTCAAAAGAGTGAAGCTTTTGCGAAAAGAGATTCAAAATTCAAATTCTTTCCATTGGCCAACCAAAAGGATGAAGGATAAATCCTCGATATGGCCAGAAAAGAAGATTCAATGTTATTGCAAAGCCATAAATGATTGATATTGATCGCAGTCAATGGCACATCTTTAAAGATCATTCTTGTGAAAATGAGACAGTGAAAATATCCTGAGCGCTAGAAAAAGAGAGAATTCACCTAAGCCCTGTCTCCTCAAAATCACCTAAGCTGCAATTAAATATCCGCAAAAGGGATCTCTCAATTGTCGTCAAGATGAAAGCGAATTAAGCGAGTAGACCCCCGGGTCCAAAGAAGATTTGAAACATCTCGAAGATGATGGAGTTTGTGACAGATCCTTCCAAGAAAAGTCCAAAGCACTGTCGAGATGAAGGCAGATGCGATAAACCTCCCGACAATCCCTAAAAGATATTTAACTTCAGCTATCATCTAGAGATCTCTAAAGCCAATGAGCCAATATCATCAACATGACCTCTGGAGCAAAGAAAGATCGAAACATCTCCAAGTTGAAGGAGTTTGTGACATACCCTTTCAAAAGAGAGAGAGAGAGAGAGAGGGGAAAGAAAGAAAGAAAAGTCAAGACATCTCCAAAATGAAGGAGAATGTAACCGAAACCCACAAGAGAGCCAAAAGAGTGCAGAAAGATTATCATGAGAGAAGCTCCCAGGGTATCAAACTGCCAAATCTATCAAGAATCTTCTTTAAACTTGTGAAATTCTATTATCAATATCATTTCATCAATTTCTTTCATAATATCAAATTCTCTTTCATGTTCATATCAAGGAAATTGATAGCTTCCTTAAAGAAGGCCAATCACAAGTAATTTGGATTCCCAATCTTGATTCTACGAAGTGAATCTCGTTTGGAGGTAATACTTCAGGTAGAAAAGAAGGAATATCTTTGCAACAATGTGTACCATTTTCAAATACTTTGAATAAAAAACAAAAGTCTCAACATTTTGACAACATTTTCTATCTATCCCAGCGTGAAGTGAGAGATTGATGTCCGTTTTCGATACATCCAGACACCAATCCCTCTTTAGGACTTGATTACGAGAGTTTTCAAGATTCCTTCCCTTCTTTTTATAATTTGAGAGCATGAGCTCTCAGATTCACACACTTCTCTATGTCCCTACTGTCCAACCATAGACAGTCCCATTTCGGTTTGAGGTCGAACCACCAATCATTTTCTTGCAAAAGGCCAGTTGAAAAGCTAATTTAGTCTCAGCAATGAGACGCCTAAGATCAACCTCTTTTCAAGCTTTAGGGACCCCATTTTCCTTTCTTTTGCAAAAACCCTGTCAGATTTATTGTGCAAAATCCGAAGGTTCCATCATGGTCTCTTCTTTCGAGGACTCCACTCATTTTTCGCCCGATCAGGTTAAGGGTACAAACCTCAGCCTCCTTTAATGAGGTATTTCATTTTTCCGCCCAATCAGGATAAGGATACAAACCTGGGTCTCATTTCTATGAGATATCTTATTCTCCAATCAGGTTAAGGGTCAAACCTGAGCTTCGTTCCATACGAGGTATTTCTGTCCCATCCAGGATAAGGGCAAAACCTGAACATCACTCTCGCAGAGTGAATCTTTCTTCATTCTCCATTTCATATCTACCATCTTCATCAGGGCTAATTTCCACATGCCCAGTCAGATCCTTCTAACTGGGGCATTTAATATAGCCCAAATTTGGTGTGTTTTTCTTTGCCACTAAGCTCAACAACAAGCCGGCTTAGTAGCAAAGAGGGGCATCTGTAAACACCCCAAATTTTCACTCACCTCCCTGACATCTCCATCAATCATCACATTTCGGTTCTCCGAGATCACTGAGGGGCAAAATGGTCATTTTCTGAGATAAGACATTGCAGAAAATCAAAATTTCATTCTTGAGTCTCAAAATTTCTATATTTAGGCTCAGAAACATCTCCAAGCTGCAAATTTTCAAAATCCTACTCTTGACAAGAAGCTAGAATTTCCAATTCCTGATTCGGAGTGGCATTTCATGAAACATGTCTTTGCATAGCATTGCACGAACATTTTATATCATTTCACTGCACAACATGTCATTTCAAGGTCCAGAACTCTCAATTTCAAAATCCTTAATGCAGATTCGAGTTTTAACCCTTTTCAAAATTGATTTCAAAACCCTGGGTCTTTAAAATTGCCAATTCTTCCCATTTTACCCCCAAGACTTCGAATTACAAAAGTTTTCTCAAGAAAACAATCTGGATAGTTTTGATATTGATTTTTTAAAAAATTTTGTCAATTGGAAAGAAGGTGACTGTTCTCGTTGCAAAAATTTTCCCGTCTTCCCTTCCCTGCGGAAGAGAGAGGAAATTGCTTCCGCGATTCAAACTTGACCGGATTTTGGAAATTATTTTAAAATACTCACCTCCATTTTGAAAATTACGGGAAAATCCATGGGATGAGGCTCGACCTGTCGGTACGAGGTTCGACCGTTCCTGCCGCCTTTAACAGGGGTAATCGAACCAAGGACCAAAACTATGCTTGACTTAGTTAAATCATCAAAATCGTGTTCTATCCTAAATACACAGAGAATTCAGGCATGTGCTATGAGATTTTGGAAAATGGAAGTAGGAAAAACATGATGCATGCTTGGAAAATGCTTTGGAGTTGGAAATAGTTCTAAGGCAAATGATGGAAATCAATTTCTTAAGAAAACTCAGATGGAAATGATTGGAAATCTCGAGAAAGTTCATAAAGACGTGGGAAAATCATGAATAGTTTGAAAATCCTGAGAAAATGTAAGTAATTCTTAGGAAAAGGGTGAACATTTGAAAAGAAAAATGCTTGTCAGGGAAAATTCCAACTTTGAAAAGTTTCTCAGGGAAGTGATTGAAATCCATTAGAAAACTTTGAGGGAGAAGGAAAATCTAAACTTAGGAAATTGAAATCCTGAGAATATTGTCCTAGAAACACTTGGAAATCGATTTTGATCTTTGAGAAAGGTGAGACTTCTTTTGAAAATCTTGAAAAAATAACCTTTTCCATGGAAAACTGTGGAAAAACTTGACTTGGGAAAACCGATTTTGAAAAATTATCAGAGTTTCTTGAGAAATCGATTTCTTGAGAATGAAATTTTCTTAAGAAAATCATGAGAAACCCAATGATTTCATGATGCAAATGATATGAGTGAATGAATGCACTTTGAAAAGATTTTCTGAGAAATTTTATTGGAAAATGTGTATCAAGCCAAAGTAAATCCTTCACATATTCTGACTGTGGCCATGAATATGTTCAGGGTTTTATTTGAGTTAATTCACAATGTTTTGAAAAATTGGAAACATGATGTGCATTTTTAAGATAGCCTAAGAGTGTAGGCTCAATGTGACTGGTAGAGAGATGATGGATCTGGGTCTCGTCCATATTCCGACTAGGGCCATAAATATGGACTCCACCGAGTTCATTAACTCCCTAAGAGTTGGTGCATGTGCCATTTATGTACATCCATAGTGCTTTTGAAATAAAATGCATGAATCACATAAACAGGATATTGCATGAATTCAAACTATATGATATGCATCTTAGTCTAAGCAGAAAATTAAATCTCTTATTCCAAAATTTACATTATTACATCACTAAATAAATGAAAGAAAAGGAAATTGCAGACTTCAGTTCCTTCTTTTGAATGTCCCTGCCAAACTTGAAATGGGGTTAGCTCAAATATGTGGGTTTTTCCAAGATTTTCTAATAATATTATGAAATTATTGGACTTACTTGAATATAAACCTTATTTTCATGCTTTCTTGATATTTGAAATGATGTAAATGCAAGAAATTCAGTAGAAAATAGTTTGAAATTCGAAATTGTGGTCAAAATGACCAAAATACCCCTAATATTGAAGCTACATCTTTAAAATCAAGTTTTTTAAGGTAAAATTGAGATTTTAAAATTCGAATCAAACCAAATGATGATGAAATGCAGTATGAGGCATGATGACATGCTGCTAAACACATTAGGACTAAAAATCAGAATTTTGACATGCTACCATTCATCAAAAATAATGAATTTCGCTTGTTTTTCGCTTGGATCAGTGTCCCGCGGGGCCTTGTTTTGATGATATGGCTAGACCAAGCATCAAACGAATTCCAAATACTGTCAAATTTGGTATGAAGCATCTACCTATTCTGATAAATAGCTTAGAATGCTAAAACTCACGAAATGACATGGTTTAGATACTAAAATGTAAAGAAAATCCTAAAAAGGGCGAATTTCGCCTACGGACCCGAACCAAATGCAACACTTAATGTAGTAATACGAGAATTCCACCATAGAAACATTTGAGATTTTGCATACAGCTAAATGACATGAAAATAAGCAATTTTGTCTTTTACAGCTTTGGGATGTGAACTATGGTGAGTTTGGTAACGAGAATTTGGTTCTGATAGAGGCAAAATCAACCCGATCCGATGTAAAATTGCATAAAAAATAGCATCCTACCATAGAAATTTCTGATATTTAACTGAGGAACTAATGACGCACACAGAAACAACTTTTAATTTTATGATTTTGGCATTTGATCAACAGGAACAAAGATAAAAATACGACTTTTCATGCCTAAATCAACAGAGCAGATAAATATCACAAAACATAAGACTGACAATAAAAATCAGAAACAGATATCAAAACTGTTCTAAAAATCATACGTTTTCAGATGCAAACAGAGGACATCTCGAGCATGACATTCATGTTTTACAGATTCGGATTTGGAGCAGTACCTAAAGAGAATTTATGACTTAAGTCGATCCAAAGTCTCAGAGGCTCAAATCAGGCTCTAACACGTGTCCCGAATTCTTGGATTTTTGTCAGACATTAAAAAAACTCAAAAACATCTGAGAAAATCATATTAAATACTAGACATCATCCTTAGTTCAGGACATGTTTCGGATAGAAAATCGGACATCATATAAGAGAGATCTCGATTTTAAAAGTCGGAATTAACTTTTCAAAACATATCCCAGGTAACAAAACCTGACATACCATTTTGAACTTTTACCACAGTAAACAGATTCACATCATTCCAAATTTTTGGCAGCTTGTTAGGGACACCTAAGGGCGCATTCTATGATTTTATCAGCATTTTTAACGAAAAATAAATGCATGAAATGACATGTGGACTCGCTGACAAAAAAAGGAAATTACAGAAATGAAGCAGAATTGAAACAAAGGCTAAAAAAAATCTAATTAATTCCTAAAATACACTAAATCAACGAAATGAAATATGAACTAAATCTAATTAATGCATGAATGTTAAAATCATCAAGAAAGCATAATTCTACTTTTAATATATGTCATTTTATGAGAATAGCTCGATCCATCATTCGGATGAGCTCTTTCTTCAAAACGAAAGTGCAAATCAAGACAAAGGCATTATTTCAATAAAACCAATTAGAATAGAGGTGCACCTTGTGTTCTTTTGCTGTTTTGGAACTCCTGAAATGAATGGCTATGGATGGCTCCTCTCGCTCTTCAAATCGAGTGTCGGAAAAATTATCCTCTGCTCCTAGGTCGAGCTTGGAGTGGTTTTAACAAGGTATGCACTTCAATACACTCTCTCAAATGGGACAAAGGGGGGGCGTGAATTCAGAGAATCAAATGTGAAGTTCAAAAGAAAAATTTTGACTGAAGTTCAGATCCAAAAGAAGCTCTCTTCAGCTGGGCGTGGGCCCTTGTATTTGTAGCAATTCTGGAGATTTTTGAATTTCAAGCAGGCTTAATTCGAGCCCTCCATGTGGCACCATCTCAGGGTATGCCACTTGGATTTTTGAGAAAATAAAAATGAGAATTTTGTAGGTGAGACACCTCAGCAGGGGAATTTGGAATCTTTCAAAAAGCTTGCTTGATTTTCTCTGCAGGAAGCTCCCAAATGGAGCCACCTCAGAGGGTGTTGCTTGGGTTTGAAATTCAAAATTTTCCTTTTGCAGGGAGCCCTCATGTGGCGCCACCTCATGGGGCTATTTTTATTTTGAATAAAATAAAAATGAAAATTGAAGCCAAATGGGGCTATGGAATGGCGCCACCTCAAAAGGTGTTTGAGATTTGAATCTAGAAGCAGTAGGAGCATGCCATGTGGCGCCACATCAGAGTGGCTCTTGACATGTGTCAGAAGAACAGAGCAGTGGGCTCAGAAGGTGCCACCTCAGAGGAGTTTGAATATTCAAATTTCTGCTTTTTCTGGAGGGAGCAGGGGCTGACATGTGGCGCCACCTCAGGGTGGATCCACACTGCCATGTGGCAAGAAGACAGGAACAAAAGAATCAGAATGCGCCACCTCAGAGGCTGTATTTGAAATTCAAATGAGGCTGGCTCTGAAAGAATGGAGGGTGGACATGTGGCGCCACCTCAGGGTGGCTCCTACAATGCCATGTGGCAGGAGGGAGGAACAAGGAACATGTGGCGCCATCTCAGACCAGATGGAAAAAGTAAAGTTCAGGATTTGCGCCACCTAGGCCTTGTTTGAATTTTTTTGAATGGTTGCTTTTTCTGAAGAAGGCCAAGAGTGACACGTGTCCTCTACTTTTCTGAAGGAAGCTAGGAGTGACATGTGTCACTTATTTTTCTGAGAAAAGTAAGGAGAGACATGTGTCACTTACTTTTCTGAGAAAAGTAAGGAGAGACATGTGTCATCCTGCTTTTTCTGAAGAGAGCAGAAAATGACATGTGTCCTCTACTTTTTCTGAAGGAAGCTAGAAATGACATGTGTCACTTGCTTTTCTGAGAAAAGCAGAAGGTGACATGTGTCAGTCTGCTTTTTCTGAGAAAGGGAGAGAGTGACATGTGTCACTTGCAGGAGACAGACTTCAACTGGCGCCACCTCAGGGGAGAATAGCTTTACTTTTTCTGAACAAGACAACACATGACACTTGGCATCTCATGGTGACCTTGGAATGACACATGGCACAGGGTGAAGATGGTGGACACTGACACATGGCATGGAATGAAGAGGATGTCTAATGACATGTGGCAGCATCTTAAGGTGGCCTCACACTGACACATGTCGGAGGATGGAAGGAGAGAGAAAATGACAAGTGGCGCCAATCCAGGGACAAGGCTCCTATATTTTTGGGTTTTTCAAAATTCAGTTTTTTTTTTCCAAAAGGAAAGCCTATGTGACACCACCTCAGTGTGGGCCCCACATTGCTTCTTTATTGAAATAAAGACAAGCCAGAAAACCTCTTTTTGGAATTTTCATAAAATTTGGACCAATTGGCAAAATAGAAATTTTGAAAAGAGTTGGCCTCTGTAGGGCGATTTTGTAAAAGGAAGATATTTGAAATTGTTGACAAAAGGGCAAAATATGAGATAAGGTGGCTGAAATCCATATTGAAAACTATCCAGATCGTTTTCCTGAGAAAATATTTTGAAATTCAGAGTCCTGGGGTAAAATGGGAAGAATTGACAATTTTGAAGACCCAGGGTTTTGGAATTGATTTTGAAAATAGTTGAAATTCGAATCTGGATTGAAAATTTTGAAATCAATAGTTTTGTACCTCGAAATGACATGCTGTGCAGTGATATGAAATGTTCATGCAATGCTATGCAAAGACATGTTTCCTGAAATGTCGCTCTGAATTCAAAATTGGAAATTCTAGCTTCTTGTCAAGAATAGGATTTTGAGACTCAAGCATGGAATTTAGGACTTTCTGCACGGTCCAATCTCAGAAAATGATCATTTTGCCCTTCGACAATTTCGAAAGCTGGATGATGATGCTTGGTGAAAATGTCGGGGAGGTGAGTGAAAATTTGGGGTGTTTACAGGGACACCATTTTAAATTTAGGAGATTTTATTTCGAATTTTTGCAAAAGGGCTCTGAATTTCTTTATAAAATCCCTGTATTTTGCCCTGAAGGGCAATTTTTTTTTAAAGTTTTTGAAATCAAGCCCATTTTATTTCATATTTCCTAACTAGCCTACCATCAAAAAATCCCAAAAAGAATTCATTTTTGCTTCTATTTCAAATAAATGACGTGGGACCCGCCTTGAAGTGGCGTCACACTCAAATCTTCAGATACTCCCCTTATTTTCAAAAAGGGTCCACCCTGAGGTGGCACCACTTTATAAAAACCCTTTCTTTTAAATTTCAATTCCATTTTAATAATCAGTGGGCCCACACATAGGTGGCGCCTCACTAATATCCCCTACAGAGAAAAAGCAAATCTCATTTCAAAGAATTTTTTTTTTAAAGTTTATTTTTTATCTTATCCGGCTGAGGTGTCACCACCTTAAAAAAAAAGGAAAACACCATTTACTCACGTTTTCCCTTTGTTTTTACCTTTTCAGCCCCCAAACGGTGCCACCTTAAAACCCTAAAAGAACACTTTACCCAAGCTTTTGAAACCACAAAATTTCTGCGAACAAACCAGCCGTCCTTTTTTTTAAGGATTGACGAATTTTCAAAATCTTTCAAAAATCTGTTTGAAAGTTTTCAAATGTTTTCAAAAGTCAGTTCAAAAGAGTTCAAAACCACCAATTTTTTTGTAAAACCTCCTGGAAACTCTTTAAAAGGAACCACGATGGAAGCAAAAGGGGGGATTAGGAGTGTTAGGGCTTTCGATATCTCTCTGAAGACCTCAGTTTTTCTGATTGTTCTCAGCCTCCAGCAGAACACTCAAGAGGGGACTTGGAAGGCCAACTTCTCCTCTCCCTATCTAGTCTCTCTGTATCCTCTTGTGCCTCCCCCTTTTAACTCTCTTTTTCAGCAGGGATTGAAGGAACCCTCCATCTTCTTGATTGGGGATAATCGTCTTCTTCCATCAACTAGTAAAAGGAAGGACCAAAGAGCAACCAGATAGTGTGTGGTCCTCTTTTCCCTTTTTGCGTCTTGACTCATCCCCAAAGGAGACGCCAGCGTCAGCCTCCATTCAGCCAAGGTAAAGGCTCCTCTTTTCATTTTACCCTGCATCTACAGGAAGCCGATATCAGGTTCATGCCATAGGTGTGGTAAACCCATCTCAAACGGCTGATGTGGGTTACTTTTGGTTTAGTCAATATGTCAAGAAATGATAATGCCTCTCAATGGCATCCTCAATTCAATTTGAAGAGCATGGTTTTACCAAATCTTTATTTTCCTTCAAGATTCTCATATGATTCCTTATAGCATCATGACTATTTCAAAACTCTTTTTTTTTTACCTCAATTCTTGATTTTCACACGCATGTCCAACTCCTCCTGTTGCACACCCATGATTTATACTCATTTCAGAAGATTCTTTTTTATGAACTTCAGTTTTTCGGTCTTCTGTAAGTGCAACAACTCAGGCTGCAAGTATTAGCAGTTGTAACATTCTCGTTGTCTTATAACCTTCTTGCTTAAAGTTAGTTTAAAACTTTCAGTATGCAGCATTAGATGTAATTATTTCTGCTGTATGGGATCATGTTGCTACAATATTTGCTGTGGGAATCTGATCCATCAAAGATAATTATTCAGACAAAGTAGCACATATGCTTCCTCAGATGGGTGGGATTTTCAGTTGTGATATAACATTCTAACCCGTCCATATGAGCCTTTAGACAATACATTAATATCTAGATTTTAAGCATTAATGGCTACCCATTCAAGATTGTTTTGTATCATTTTCTGTTACTGTCTTTCACTCGCATAGCATCAGCTGTTAAACTCAAGAGTTTATGCATTTTGGCCCCAACGTTGGCACATCTCCTTATGAACTTGTCATGCCTTACTTCTGCAGTTCTGTTATGCACAGTTACAGGTTATAATTTTTTTTTTATCATGGCTTTCATTAGCCTGGTTGAGATTATCTTTTCTTTTCATCTGATGAAGATATGGGACTGACGATATCAGTCATGACTTGGAATGAGAGTTCTATGCGACGGGTAGATGATAGTATGGCGTGATTATGTCATTGATACATGATGCTAATTTTCTATATTCATATTTTATAACTATATCATATGTGATTTCTGTTGTGCAAATGCTTCTTTTGAATCAGTCTGCATATGAGTGGAAGATAGTCTCTGACAACATAGTTATTTATTATAAGAAGGGGTATTATTCTCTGTAGGAGTCTTCTATACACTGCTTCTATACATGTGTACATCGGTAGTCTCTCTCAGTATTTCCTATCATTTTTTAGATAATGTCATTTTATACTAATTATTAGCCACCGTCAATTTTCTCCTCGTGCCCTCTACCTGTAGCATGTCTATTGCTATGTCTACATTTTCAATTTGTAGTTTAAGATGTATCATCCTTTTACATACTGATTTGATTGGTTTTCTTTATCACTCGTGACATCTCTCATCTTTATTTTTTTACAATAGATGTCCTGTATTTGCTCTCTCTGCCAGGTTAGCCTATTATCTGTGTTTAGCATATCTCTTGTATGAGTTTATATGCACTCTGTACTTGCCTAGTACATGTTCTGAAGTATTTCTCTGCATATCATCTAGGCCCGTTTCATCCTCTGTAGTGTAATGTGCTTTGATAGGGTATAATATATTCATTAATGGTTGTTTCAGTTGCTGATATCACGCTTTGCTGCTGTGCATTTGTTTGTCATTATCTCCTTACCCTCACCATATATTGTATGCTCCCCTTTGCCATCATTTCTTTACCTATCATTAACACCCACATTACTAGACATTCCAGCCCTACACCACCCTCACCTATGTTGTCCATCCTATTATCCCAGATTTTTGTATTTAGTTATTTTAGGTCATCAGTTTATCTCAATGACTGAAATTAAGATGATGATAGGGGAACAAAAGGATTTTTCTGAACCATAGTCAATTGTACTCGTCTAGCAGCACACTGGCACGTACTATGTCAAAAGGACATTATATCCTTGCCTTAGTTTTGAGATTTTCCACTAGAAATGCGTGTATACAACCTCCATTTGCAGAAAAGAGGCTTGATACACAGTATAATGAAATCTTACAACCTCCTTTGCCAAATCCACATTGTCATCTTGCATTAAAGTTTTCCATGTATATACCTATGTACTTCTGGTTATGTATATATTCCTGTGTATTACCCTCATTACCTGTATGGTGTTTTTGTACATTACTTGTACGAATGTGATTATTATACATGTTTTCAATTATGAAGATATATATATATATATACCCTCATGAACATTTTGTTTTGTATAAGTCTTTAGGTATATATAGATGTATATTCTTCATTTAGTTTAAATATAGTTCTTAGATGTTCTCATATATAGTCCATTCATATTCTTGACACTACAATTCAAGCATAATCACTGACATGTCGTCATTATTAGAAGATCTTCTTTTATTTGTAAAGTGTATTTCTGGTATCAATTCTCGTTTGCAGGGAATATCTGGAAGATGCTGATTCCTTAGTTCCACATATTTTTTTTAGTTTTATACCAGCAATGTAACAATCAAATGTAAACTTTGGAATAATATTTATTTTTCTTCTTAGATTATGATGTGTTTCATATAGTTTGAATTCCTACAATATTCTGATTACATGGTTCATGCATTTTATTGCCAAATCATTGTGGATGAACATGAATGACACATGCACTAACTTTTAGAGAGTTGATGAACTCGGTGGAGTCCATATTTACGGCCCTAGTTGGAATATGGACGAGACCCAGATTCATCATCTTTCTACCAGTCACATTGAGCCTACACTTATAGGCTATCTTTAAAATTGCACATCATACTTCCAATTTTGCAAAATATTGTGAATTAAATCAATTAAACTCTGAACATGTTCATGGCCACAGTCAGAATATGTGAAGAATTTACTTTGGCTTAATACACATTTTTCCAACAAATTTCTCAGAAAATCTTTCTGGATATCTTTTCCAAAGTGCATTCATACATTCAAATCATGTGCATCATGAAATTACCTGCATTTCTCAAACTTTTCTCAAGAAAATGCCATTCCATGGAAATCAATTTCTCAAGAAACTTTTAAAATTTTCAAAATTGGATTTTCCAAGTCAAGTTTTTCCATGATTTTCCCTGGAAAATGTTATTTTCTTAAGATTCATTTTCAAAAGGAGTTTCTCACCTTTCTCAAGAATCAAAAATCGATTTTCAAACATTTGAAGGCTAAGATTCTCAGGATTTCAGTTCCCTGAGTTTTGATTTTTCTTCTCCAAAGAGTTTCCTAATGAAATTTAGTTATTTTCCAAAGAAAGTTTTCAAATTTGACAAATAGTTCATCTTCAAGTATTTTCTCAAGAATCGTTTTTACTTTCTCAGGATTTTCATCCATTCGTGATTTTCCCAAAACTTCATAAATTTTCTTGAGATTTCAAATCCTTTTATCAAAATTTCCTGAGAAATTGATTTCCATCTTTTGCCTGAGAAATATTTTCCAACTCCAAAAGCATTTTCCAAGCACACATCATGTTTTCCAACTTGCATTTTACAAGATATCATAGCACATGCCTGAATTCTCTCTGCATTTAGGATAGAACACGATTTTGATGATTTAGCTATGTCAAGCACATTTTTTGTCCTTGGTTCGATTACCCCTGTTAAAGGCGGCAGGAACGGTGGAACCTCGTACCGACAGGTCGAGCCTCATCCCATGGATTTTCCCACTATTTTCAAAATGGAGGCGAGTATTTCAAAACAAATTTTCAAAACTCTGGTCAAAGTTTGACTCGCGAAAAGTGTTTTCCCCTCTCTCCTGCAGAGAAGGAAAGACAAAAATTTTGCGACAATGACAATGATCTGCACCTTCTACTAGCTTGAAAAGAATCTAATACACCCTATGAAATCACGTGAAGGTCTTTTTTGAATCCAAGAAAGAGAAGGGAAGGCTCTAAGGGATGTGAGGAAGAGAGAAGAGAAAAGAGAAACTAACCTTATTAATCATTCTCATGAGGGCCTCTACTTATAGATTGACTTAGACAAGAGTATCATCTCTAATATAAGAAGTTAATATTTATTAATAAAAAAAGACAATAAATTATAAGACCTAATTCAATAAATTTCGAAATTACTTAAACTATAAAAGAAAACTAGAGACCTTTTTCCATGTCTTGGGCTCTAGTGATAAGTTAACCATCCAGAAGACCTACAGACCCATAGACTCATCAAAATTGGATGTTTAAATAATCATTTTGATAGCCCTTAAAACGTAGATCATTATGGTGGTTTTAGATTTAATCATACGTACACGGATTGACAATAAAATTTAGTCGATATCAAAAAATGTTAATTTTCAACCTATAATTAGGCATAAATTTTGGTCACTGATAAAACACTCAAATCAATGACAATTTGGGCATATAAATAGTTGATTTTGATGCCCTCAAAATGAGGAACATCAAAGTTAACTCTGATTTAATAGACAAACCACTAATTGGCCAAAATTTCTATTAAAACAATAATAAATTTTTTTTTAGCGTCCAACTCTATGGGTCAAATCCAATGATATATGATTCAAGATATCCTGAGTTATATCCTATATAATCTATCCTTTAATTGATCTAAATGTTATGGATTGTATTCAACTGAATTGGGTTTGATTTAAATATCATTAGTTAAATTTATTGGCTATTTTATATTTTTTAACCTTAATTTAACACTCAATTAAGTCTTAATTTAGATTTGAATCAAACTCAAATCTAATTATAACATTTTAGACATATTTATTAAATTCAAATTCAAATTCAAATTCTAAAATCCATAATCTAAAAATATACAAATCATTTACTTTCTTGTTTAGTCAACATATTTTAACTTTTTCAATTATTCTTAAAATAATCTTCATAACTTGAGACAAAGGTTCATAATTAATCAAAATCAAGAAAATAAAAAAATCAAGAATTTCAATAACATCAAGAATATCAAGAAAATCACTTGGGTTTTACAATAAATCTTTGGTCAACTTGCTAAGAGATATCAAATTTTATTTAAAACTAGGAACACATAAGACATCAATGAGATATATTTGTGGATTTATGTTTGCACTGCCATTGTGAGTGACTGAAGCAGATAGTCTGGTGGGTAATCCTAATGGTGGACAAACGATAGATTATGGAGAATGTAGTAAATCCAGGCTAAAAACTATGTGGTTAGTAGCCCCAATGTCTATTATCCAACATGAATAAGGTAAAAGAAAACCTAGGGTTTTACATGCTAGATTGGCTTAGATTTCCGGTTTACCTTGTGACATGAGGGTTATTAGATGTTTATATTGTTCAGGTGTGATCTGTGGTGAGGCAACTTCCTGTTTTGGCATCGTCAAATTCACCCTTGCAATTGAATTTGGGTAACCATGAAGTTGATAGCATTTTGCTTTGACGTGACTCAACTTACCGAAGTGGTCACATTTGGGTCTTGGGTGATTTGGACGTGATCTTGGTTAAGAAACTCTTGATTTTACATTATTATCATCCTTACACTCAATAGTGACTGCCAACATGTGGTGTTCATTTGATGACGAAGGAAGAACTCATATCTCTCTCCGCCTCTCTTCCTGATTGATGTGAGCATATGCTTTCGAAACAAAAAGCATAGGTTCGATCAAAAGGATTTGACTTCGGATAGAGCTATAACTATCATTGAGCCCCATCAAAAATTACATAAGATGGTCTCTTTGTTGCATGCCTTGGATTGCTTTTATCACTCCATAAGAGCAATTCAGTATGAGACATATGAAGCTAACTCATCCCATATTCCTTTAGGCTTCATATAATAAACGACAATGGATGAATGATGTTTTTTGTGATTGATTATATCAAATTGGATTTGATAAATGCGTGGTGCATTTGATTGAGAGAATCGCTCATGCAGCTCATTCAAACATCAAAAGCAATGTCAAAATATATAATACTTGAAGACAGATCCTTATGGATCGAGTTCAAGATCCATGAAAGGACTATGTCATTGCATCTTTGTCATCCCGCAAATAAGGTAGAATGAATGTCTAGTTTTGAAATTGTTCCATCAATGAACCCTAACTTATTTTTGGCACTTAGGTCCATGCACGTAGCCCATTTTCATGTGAAATAATTTTTCCCAGTTAAGACTGGATACCAGCACCACACATGGATTGTCAGAGTAATGTAAAAAGTATGGGCTAACAAGCAACTCTATCGACTAATCTCTTTTAGTATTGAAGGATCTCGCAGTTTCTACAGCCATGGCGATCTTGATCAAGAGAGGAAGCAACAACCAACGCACAGAAGATGAGGTCAAACTTGATCACTGATCTGATCAAGAGAAGAAGCAACAATAGATGCACATGAACAAAGATTAATTTTGATTGTTGGTCCTCAAATCAGCTAGCAGAATAATATATCTATGGATCTCAGATGTGCAACAACACAAAGTCCTCCGGCGATAACACAAATAGTGAAATGAAACAAAAAGAGGCATGACCGCCTTCTCACGTTAAGCAACCTTCACACAATCATTGAAAGGAGTAATGTCACAACAATAGGTTGGCGCTCAGAACAAAAAAATAAAATGTGCAATGCAATGCACGATATAGTAGCGGAAGATTAAGATGAACAAAAGGATCGATAGTTTGTGGTGAGTGCTGGTGGGAGAAGAAACGCATAGCTAGTTATGCATGTGTGACTGTGATTAAAAAGCCTGCGAGTGCGACAACTGAGGGTGAGGCTGAGACAAAGATTTTGATCATCCACACCAAACAAGAAGAAGAAAGGCACTGACTTGCAGGGACGCGCAAATAAGAGCGCATATGCAGGGAAGACTAGCTGTAGCAAATTTGGGTGTTTTAGCCCAAGCAAAAAAATAAAGAAACTTTGCTCTAAAAAACACAAAATTGATCAGGATGTCGACTACTTTGATACCATATTAAGATTATGGTAATGCAGTTGAAGAAAATGTCTTAGGAGAAGAGTCAACACAAACTAAGAAAAATTGTTTCCTTTAAAGCTTTTACACATGTACAAGAGTCACATATATATACAAAAACATTATGGTTATCTCCATGAAATAAGTCGAGATAGCGATAAGCTTATTGTTATCTGATGCTTATCCTTATCTTTATCTTAGTCATGATAGAGATTATCGTGACTGAGATAGAATCTTGTTCTAACAAAGGGGAGCAATTTTGTTACCAAAACCTCTAGTGACATGGCCATATTTTCCAATCTATTGCCTGCTTTCTTGTATATAGTTATCCTTGCTGCCATGGACATGAGCAGAGTGATCCAAGCTATCAATGTCAATGAACAAAGAATTATTGAAACCCTATTGTAGAGAGCAAGTTGGAGAACCCAGTTCTGTCCCTTTCCTATGGAAAGAGAAGCCCAAAAAAAATTACATCCAAACACCTACTACTGATCTATCTCCCTCTCCTCCAGCAAAGCTGGTGATATCAGTTCTTTTTCGATGGGAAGAAGAGCGAGGAAAACCGAATGCTTGCTCCCCAGCTAGGATGGATTCTCTTCTTCGCAACCCTATGACTTCTATCAGAGAAGAAGAAGAATAAAGTGATAGATATGAGGATGGTGGTGATGAAGATGATGAACTGTTTGAATTGGACTTTGAGTTTTTTGTTTTCAATGAAAGCAATCTCCCTATCAAGACCTTTTCTGGTTTGACTCCCTCCATGCTTGTGAATCACATGTCAACCATGTCTAAAATGTCCCATGAGATCTTGATTGACCATCTGGTATAGGTAAGAGACTGTCGAACCTCTAGTAGTTCAGGACAAGGGACAGGCAACAATGAAGATGATAGTTCTTATATTGAATTCCATTTCCCTATTGTATCTCTTCACTCTGGTTTTCTCCAAAAGGTTTTGGCTGTTGAGAATCACTTCTCTGATGGGTCTAGGCAGGGGTCAGGAAGGCAAAGCTACCACAGGATCAACTACGTGAAGGTGAAACAGATGCCTCCTACTCTTGGAGATTTGATATTTATGAGTTGTAGGAGAGGAAAGCCTAAGAGAAATTTGGCTGCCATTCATAGCAAGAGCCACCCTTCCTCGCTGGTAATTTTTTAAATTCTTTTGGTATATTTAATCAAATGATGATTACATAAGTCTTGTGTTCACTCAATATTTTCTAACTGAGGTGTTTTTTGATAGATAAACTATGGGTTTGGTTTTCAGGTGTAAAACAATGCAAATGCCCTCTGACTAGGGGTGTCAACGGGCTTGGTTTACCCGGACCAGACCCGAACCAAACCCTATAGGGTCCATGGTGATAAATAATAAATCCGGATTAAGGACCTGAAGGTCATATTAATACATGGACTAGGATATAGTTTATGAAATTGTAACATCTTGAACCTCGGGAGTCCGAGTTTAGTTGGTATTACTTTTCAAAGGAAAAACATACCGAATTCACACAGACAAAATATGGCTAATTTTTTTTCATTCTTTTTTCAATAACTCACTTTCTTTCACAATGTTTATCATTCATAACATAAAAAAATGACAAGTATATAAATGTTTAATGACATAAAAAACAAAAACTATAAAGTGCTCTGCCAAAGAAGTAGCCGATTACGTCCTGTCTGTGCTAGTGTGCCTTGAACCTACAGTTATAATTATATAAGGGGGTGAGTCTACAACCCATAAGAAATAATTATAAGCAAATAAACACTTAAACTTATAACTGTAGTGGGCTCTAAGCCCCTAGTCTGAATTTAGTTTTTGATACACCGCACAAGTTTATATATTTTAATTGTTCCCCCATTAACTCTCTTAAACATTTTGTCACACCAAACTAACCTTAAGTCGGCTATACCGGTCATAGTCATTTATGGGCGTAGCAACCTGCGTAGAACACCCAAATTCTATATGTTGGTAAGACAATGAATCATAAACTCCCAGTGATCCCTGGACTACCAGGCACTGTAGTGAAACAAAAAGAGGGCCCCACCAGTAGTTAGTCGGGAAGTCAAGCTCAATCTCAATCTCAGCATAGTTCATGCTACATCCAAACCATGATGGTTCTCAACCATCCATAGTTGTCTAGAGTTCCAAACACTGTATAAGTATAACCCTAAGTCATAAACTAAGTTCAACATATTGAACCACATTCTCAAGCTCGTATTTCACTTGTTCTCTCATGAGTGATATCGTGAAATGATCATGATGGATCTCACTCTTTAATCTTAGAATGATATTAGGGTTCACACTTATCTCATACTAAGCACGCAATGATGTAGAGTCTCCATATCATTAAATCACTGATGACCCACTCTCCATGGTGGTTGCACTCTGGCCACGAACCAGGTGTCCTTTACCATAGGTCACCACTTTTGGGATTTAAGGGGTTATGCATGCAAATCTTAATATATTCATTCACATAATATGAATAAAATAAAGATACTCAAGTCTAATCACAATTTCATCATGATGCATGTTATTAGCAATTTATCACACAGATATGCTATCACAAAACAATATATTTCTAATATGCATGACATATCATGACTAACATGTGTTTGTAATCATCTCATAATTTCATGCATGATTATTTTATGCACATCATGTTCACACTAAAAAATTATATTTCTAATCATGCTAACTCATAACATTACAATAACATGCAACACAAAAAGGTTTATTAATAACTAAAATTTACTTATAATATCCCTTACCTCGAATACGAATGTTGGCCTCTAATCGAATTTGAGTCTTAAGTTGATCTAATAGTAGGATCCGATCATTACACAAGCATATTTGTATTAATATACATAACCTCTTATATTTTTATAAAATTATCAAAATACCTCTCTCGACTTGACTCATCAAACCTCAAATTTTGTGCCCCTAATTTGACCAAAACCAGAGGACAAGTAGATTCCCCTTTACGATACAAATCCAATGCACCAAACCTCATTCAATTATGAATTCGAAGTGTAAAGTTATGCTCCTTTTACCAAAATAGATCTTGGGTACACATAAGGGTACTTTGGTCATTTCAATAATTATTCTCAAAATTTAAAAATAAATCACCAACTCGATCCAGATTCATTTCTGATTTGGATCTAAATCTATTTGACTGGAACCAGACTCATTTCTGATCTGGATCCATAATTGGTCAATCCAGCAATGAGTTGGATCTGGATCTAGAACTTATCCATTCAGTTGGATCTAGATCCAGTTCTGATTTGGATCTATTATTGATCTAAACCAGATTCAGTTCTGATCTAGATCTAGAATAGTCAGCGAGGATCCAGACACAGATCTCTCTAGATCCAATTCTATTTAGATTCGTCTAGAGTGACTGGATCAGACTGAATGCAGATTCGGTCTGATCCAGGTCAGACCAGTTTGGATCTGAGATCCAGTCAGACCTGACTCAGTCTAGTTCACACCTAGACCGATTTGGTATGAACCGAAACAAGTTGAACTTGTTCGATTCAAACTGGTTTGATATGAACTAACATAAACTGAACCGGTTCTACCCGATATATATATATTTTTTATACTTGGTTCGATCTAGGTGCGACCCAGACAGACTCGGTCCAATCTCGTTCGCAGCAGGCTGACCCGGTCTATTTTTTTTAAAGAAGACATGTGAAAGGGGGGATCTGCCTCTTCCGTCGTATCAGACACAAAGGGGCCGACCCCTGTCGGCCCTCTCCCTCCTTCCTCCTCATGACAGAGGGGCCGCCCACCGACGTCGGTCGGCCGACCCTCTCTCTCTCTCTCTCTTTCGTAGTCTTGTTTTTTTTCGTTTTTCTACAACTTGTTGGCAGTCATGGTTGTCGACCCTTTGCTTAACCAAAAAAAGCAAGAAGGAAAAAAAGAACATACTTGGAGTCGCCGTCGTCCGGTAAGTCCCTCCTCTTATGCAACTGTCTTTTTTTTTTTTCTTCTCACCCTCCCTCGCTCTCTCTTGCTTGACGATTGTAGGGAGCGCACCGTGAGAGCTATTTATAGCCCTCACTGTGGGGTTAGGATAACCTCACCCCACCGTGATTTGGGGGAAGAGGATTTGGGAAACTGACTCCCTCCTCTTTTTATTTATTTATTTTGAACTCTAGCTCCTTCGGCGATTTCGTCGGAGGAGTGGTTTTACAGAAATTTTATACCAGTTCTGGACCCGACCCAAGTTCTGATTAATACCATCAATTTTTAAATGTAAAAATGATAAAAATATGGTTTTATCCAGTATGGTCCAGGTCTCGTTCATGTAGTTCTCATCGGGTCCAGGTATGGTTTTTCTTATAGTGGACCCAATTATTCTTGAGTCTGGACTCAATATCATACCAAACAACTAGGTCAAAGTCTGGTACCACCTAGGTTTGAACTAAACCTGAGTTGTTGACACCCCTACCTCTGACTTTCTCTGGCCAAAGGGTATTGATTCTCACATTTAGGGAGAAACGTTGTTGTGTAATTACCCGAAGCAGGTTATATGTTACCCCCCAAAGACGCAGGTGCATGTTCGGGGGTCCGAATGAGTGCCATGTATATAAGCACATGGGGCTCATATCCCCATGTGCGTCAACATCACTTAGCGTCAGAGTCTGGTGCGATTGCAAAGACTTAAGTACCCTTTCCCGCCATGAAATGATGGTTCAAGAAAAGGACAAAAATGTCCTTAATCTAAAAAAAGGAAACGACGGTTCAAGAAAAGGACAAAAATGTCCTTTATCCAGAAAGTTGAGGATGATGTTAACTCTTGAAAGTCCTAACATTCTATTTTTTTCCTAAGCAGTAAACTTTTACACTATCTGCTGTAACAGGAGCTCCATTTGATGATGCACCCTTTGTCATCGTCTATTGCCACCAGAGTACCCTTTGTCGTCATCTGCTGCCACCAGAGCACCCTTTGCCATCGTCTGCTACCGTCAGATCACCCTTTACCGCCATCTACTGTTGTCGAAGCAACCTTTACTGTCGTCTGCTGCCATCATAGCAACCTTTACCGTCGTTTGCACAGTGGCAACATCGTTGCCACCTTCGACTGCATCTACCTTCTGAGTGTTTATCCTCCACTGTCGGATTACCAAAACTCCTATCATTGTAAGGTTTTGTTATACAAACAAATCGATTTGTAAATCTAAATGCTAAATCTTACAACTGGTTATACTATTCCTGCTAAATAATGCCTATTTTTATACTGAAACAAATCGATTTGTACCTATCCACCTTATAGGCGTCGAAAAATAGTTAGCACGATTTGTTCTTATGAAGGCCAAACATTTCAACGATATGTACTTATGAATGCTAAATTTCTACAATGATTTGTATATTGGAATGCAGCAATGATTTATACATTTAATGCAATAACAATTTATATTTTTGATGCAACAATGATTTGTACGTTCGATGCAGCAACGATTTATACGTTTAAAGTAATAACGATTTAATGAAATTACCATGATTTATACTTAAGTTTGATAAATTATACAATAATGTTTACGTATGAAGCTCAAACATTACAACGATATATACTTATGAAGGTTGCAATTTCTATAATAATTTGTCGATTTATACATTTAAAGCAATAGGGATGTGTATTTATGAAGTTACCTCGATTTGTACTTAAGTTTGCTAAATCTTACAATGATGTTTACTTATGAAGTCAAATATTGCGACAATTTATAATGTTGGTGATTGTTTAACAAATGGGATAATTTGTATTACTATATACTTGAGGAGGCGGTTGTAACATATAATGATGCAATTAAATTTATGTGTTATGCAGGTTAGCAATGTCTAAAGCTCGTCAGACAAGAAATCCTCCACTGTTCGATGGGATGACTCTTAGAGAAATTATCCGTCAGTCCCATCTATATGAGCGTTATGAAAGGTACCAAAATATAATGAAGATTGATAATGATAAAGACAGGGACAAAGCATTGGAATTATATAATGTGGAGCATTATTCATCAGATATTGAGGCTAAAGAGCAAAGAAAGCATGAGAAAGAACTAACGATGAAGAAGAAGAAGAAGGATGATGAAGAGAAGGAAAAGCAAAGGAAAAAGGAGAAGGAGAATGAAAAGCAAAGGAAGAAAAAGCAAATGAAGGAGGAGGAGGAGAGAAAAAGGAAAATGAAGAAGGCGGAGGAGAGGGAAAGGTAAAAGAAGAAGGAGGAGAATAATGAAAAGCAAAGAAAGAAAAGGCAAATGAAGAAAGAGGAGGAGGAGAGGAAAAGGCAAAGAAAGAATAAGGAGGAGGAGTAAGGGAAGCAAAGGCAATTGAAGAAGAAGAAGGAGGAAGAGAAGGAAAAGCAAATTATGAAGATGGAAGAAGAAAAGCAAAGGAAGAAACATCAGGATGATGAAGAGAAGTGGTGGTACTTTTAGCAATGGTTATTTTTAACACATAATTTTTATCATTGAAAGCGTTTTGAAAAATCACCAATCAAGTAATAAAATCGACTTTTCACGAATGTAGCAAGTACGGGTCGATCCATAGGGAATGAGATACACTCAAATTAAATCTGAACTTTGCATTTTATTGATATTGAACTTGTTCAATTACAGAAACTATTACAATGAAATCAAAATTGAACAAGTGCAGAAAAGAGACGCGCAATGACTTAAGCCTGTGAACACAAGGGCATTTTCATCAGTTCACTTGATGCAACACTCGATCACTGGGACAAGATGCTCTTAACTTGCAACTTAATATCACCTCCACGATAACAATGAAGTTAATAAAACTATTTACAGCAATTAAAGACAATTATTTTTTGTAGATTAATGCTAAAATTAATTGCTACCCTAATTTTACATAAAACAAGAAATTACTAGAGCTAATTTTCTAACTAATTATCTTAACACTACAATTAAATCTGGACTAATATTAGGAACCTAGAAAGACACTAAAAATCATAGTTGGAAAAACTACGTAAAATGACAAATAACTATTTTGCCCCCGCGCTATGCGAAAATAAATCCTAAAACACTAATTATCAAGCAAACATACATACAGACTCATTATAAATCTATGTAAACTATATAAAGAAATCAAAACATAGAAAGATAATATGAACGAAATGAAATGACAAATTCAAATGAAATCTAATGACAAATAAAACTATACTAAACCTATAATGTGAATATATGCAAACTAACTATGAACTATATAAACCTAATGACAATTCACTAAGTAATTTTAAGAGCTAAATGGAATATCAAAAACAACTAATAGCAATTTGCAACTAAGTAAAACTAACTACAAATTAACTAAGTATTTCTAACTACAAAACAACTATTCAATCTAATTACAAAACACTAAGTGAATTTAGTATCAAAATACTACATTCATCTAATTACAAAGATGCTAATTAAGTGTAACTACTAACTACTAACTAATGACAAAGCACTTAACAATACAAATTAATTCTCTTAACAACTAACTAATTGCTTAATTAATCACTAATTGTTCATGAACTAACACTAACTAATCGATTAACTAATACTAACTAATGATATAACACTAAGATCTAATACTATTATTCACTCAAAATACTTAGTAAAAATCAATAATGAAAACACTTAGTAAAAATCATTTAACAAAAAATACTCAAAACATTAAAATCAAGTGTGAAGACTAATCAATGAAACAGTAAACATCAAATAAAACTAAAGTAAAGACTTTGCATTGAAACTCAGTTTCCTTCAAACAGTGGAACTTAGCAGTTAGGAGCAGTTAACAACAATAAACATTTTTTAGTGAAGTTCAACTAATTCTAACAGTGAAGTTCAGAAAAGAGTTTCAATAAAAAAATCAGTAAAATTGACACATTGAAAATCGCAACAAAACATATACTAAAAATTGCAGTCACATTCATAAAAACAAACACTAAAATAGTAAAAAAACTAAAGCACAATAAAGCAAACACTAAAACATGAATCACTATGCTTAAACAAACAGTGAAAAAGGAAAAACAATACGTAACACTAAAACACTAAGTAACACGGTAAAAAACAAACACACACGCAGCTACTACACTTACTCTCTGCTTAACACACTATTATCACACACACAACACTCTGAACCATACGCACACACACAGCTGCTATGCACACTCACACAACACTGGTCATATTCACCCAGTACTACTCACATTCACTCTCTATTTAACACTCACACTGCACTATACTTAATACACACACTTAACACTAACTCACACCGCTACTACACTCTCACACACACATCACTAACTCACTCACAACACCAGTAAGCAACCAGTAAACACAGTAAAACACTAAAACTCAGCAAAAATCGTAAAAATAGTAACAAATAAAAACAATCAGTAAAAACTCAGCAAAAACTTAACGATACTTTCAAGCAATTAGTAAAAACAAACATAAAACAATAAAGCAATCAGTAAAACAAGAAAGAACAGAAAACAAAAATGGAAAATGAACTCAGTAATAGGAAAATGAAAATTGCTTATCAACTGTAACAGAAATGCTAAAAGAACGATGCAAATTGCGATGGAAATGTGAATTAGAAACAGATGCTAACTAGAAAGTTAGAATCCAACTACAGGAATCAGAAAGAAATGTACAATTTCAATCTACTATCATAAAGAAACTATCAAATGTTATACGAATGCACAAACAGGAAAGAAAGGCTTGAATCAACGATAGGAAACAAAAATCTGAAATGAAAATTAAAACAAGAAAAAAACAGGAATAAAAATAAAAACAAAATTCGTAAAAATCAAAGACAAACAGAATTAAAAACAAAACAAACATCGAAATCAAAATAAGAAAAAGAAAGAAATCAAACCAAACACAGGAATCAAACTAAAATAGAACACTAAACAGAAATCAACACTAAACAAAACAGGAAAGAACAAGCAAGCAGGGAAGAACAAGAATCAACATTTAAACAAAACAAGTATCTATGCAAATCAAACTAGAAAAACAATCAAGCAGAACAATAGGAATCAAAATTCAAAACTAATCAGAACTGAAATCAAAACAAGAACCAGAATCAACGCTAGAAAAACATATGGAAATCCTTTTTTTTTCTTTTTCATTTTTCAAACAGATGAACTAACCCTAACATATAAACTAAAAGAGGAGAAGAGGAGACAACGAACCTCTTGAGGCCGTCCAACGAGGCTGGAGGTAGAAGGGGAGCAGAATTTGCCTTGAATACATGCCAAAAACCCTCGATGTTGCTGCTACCTTATCCACTTTGCTTCCTCTTGTTGAAGCACGTAGGTGGGAGAAAAACCGAGCAAAGGAAAGGGAAAGACGATCGACTAGAGAGGGCGGTCGATCCTAGAGGAGCATACAATGTTCCAGCTAGGAGCAGATCCCTTCACAACCTGTTGTACCTGTAAGACAAGAAACATGGGCCATTAGAGCAGCAAGGGGCGAAGAAAGGTAGACGTGCAAGAAGGAAATGAAAGAAAAAGGGCGGCGACTTCAATGGAGGTGGTGATTTTTTCTGCAACTCCCAAGGATAAGGAAGAAAATAGATGTAAGAGGCAACTGAGAGAGGAGATGGAAGAGTGAGAGTCAGGCTGTGTAGGCGTCTTCTTCCAGGCAAAAATGTGAAATAGTGGTTTGAAGCTTGTTTTTATAGCTAAAACACTCTTTTCTGGAAATTCCAAAAAGGAGATTAAAATGCACTTAATTGTTGGGCGCCTATTCTAGAGGGGTTTTTTAGTAATTATTTTCTAAAAATCGTGAATGGGCTGAGGTGGGTTGGATCTTGGATATTTGGCATTGATCCAGAGCCCAAATGGGCTATTTGGATCCATTTTTTACTCACTTCGCCCCGAGGTCCGACCCGCTACACTGTAAATGAGACATCTTTCTCGTTTTAAATCTGATTCGAACAAAATTCAAATCATAGCTCAATGACATCTAAATGCATCTAAGTGAGGGTTTTAAACCTATAAATGATGCATTTATGCAATAATAATATATTATGCTTATGAGTAATTAACGCATCATCAAGAAGGAAAGGCAAAGGAAGGAGAATGAGGAGGACAAGGAAGAGAAAGAAAGACAAAGAAAGGAGAAAGAGAATGAGGAAGAGAATGAAAGGCAAAGGAAGAAGAAGGAGGATAAGGAAGAGAAGGAAAGGTGAAGGAAGGAGAAGGAGGAGGAGGAAGAGAAGGAAAGAGAAAGAAAGAAGCATGAGGAGGAAGAGAAGGAAATGGAAAGGAAAAAGCAGGAGGAGGAAGAGAAAGAAAGAGAAAGGAAATAGTAGAAGGAAGAAGAGAAGAAAATGGAAAGGAAAGAAGAAATTGAAAAGCAGAGGATGGAGGCAAATGAGAAAAAAAGGAAGAAGTAGAAAAGCAGAGGAGGGAGACGAAAGAGCGAAGGAGCAACAAGAAAGGCAGAGGAGGAGAGGAGGAGGAGAGAATGAATGAGGAACAAGAAAGGCAGAGGAGGGAGGAGGAGGAGCGAATGATGGAGCAACAAGAAAGGCAGAGGATGGAGGGAGGGGATGAAGAGGAGAAAAGTATGACCAAGGTATGTAAATCAACCCTCTCTGTCATAATTTACTGTGATAGGTATTATTATGTATAGTGATTACTATGGTAGCGATTACTATGTATCGTGATTAATGTGATAGCGATTACTATATATAACGATTACTGTGATAGCAATTACTATATATAGCGATTACTATGTATAGGGATTACTATGATAGCGATTACTATGAATGATTTACTATTATAGGTATGATTATGTATAGCAATTACTATGATAATGATTACTATGTATAGTGATTATTGTGATAACGAGAGTGCAATGATTATTATTTATAGTAATTACTGTATACAATGACGTGAAAAGCTCAGAAGGCAGTGTCAGTGGCATGTAGTTCTGTCGTGGTATGGATAACTGAGTGAATATCAGAAGAATCAATTATGAAATATGCACTTTGGCGGCCTTCTGAACCAACATTATTTTGAAACGTGTTGGAACACCATGACCCACCTGGTAAATAAGTGGAATCATAAGACAAACATATTCTAGTTTGATTCTTTTAAGATCACCATGACCCTAGAAGATGTGGTGCTGATTACGAGCTTTAAGTACCATGGAAGTGTTGTCCTATTACGGGATTCAAACTATAACACAAGGGATAAGTGCACGACCCTTCTAGGAATATTGATGAAGGACTAGAGTCAATATATTTATGGTGAAAGCAATTCCATATTGATGAAAGTTTCTTCTTTCCATAATAAATGAGACGGTTGGTCTGCTACATGTGCATCTGAAAGAGCTGACCAAGAGTTGCGCGGCTTCCTTCTTTATTTTTTTGGACTTACTTTATTTTCTGATTTGTCTGGTTCAAGGATAAGTTACCTGTGGTTGTAGCTCTTGGAAGACTTAGGTAAAGTCGACAACTATGCATGGGGTGCTACTATGCTCGCACACTTTTACAATCAACTTTATCATGCGAGTAAGGGTACAAAAATTGTCGTAGGGTTTTGGCCATTTGTCCAAGTAATTATTTATTACATATTTTGTAGTTGTAGACTAAGATCATTGAAGATTATAATCTTACTATTATATTGATTTTGTAGGTCTGGTTGTGGGAGCATATTGTCGCCTTGCGTGTAAGACCCGAGATTTTTCTGAGAAAATATTTCTAATATAAGATGAAAATTTATAATATGTTGCATATATATATGTATTGATGTGCTTCAGTGATGAAAATTTCTTATGTGACTGCAAGAATTTGTCGTAAATTATGTATACATGACTACACGAGACTTTAAATCATGTAAGTACAATATACGTGATAGAAGTGCATGATTCTGGATGAATTAATTTCTGAAAATTTAGGGGTATATTCATAATATATGTATTTAGTTTATCCCTAAATTTAAGACCCAAACGAAGAAAAAACCCCGTCAGTGCATGTGAATTACTGAAAAATGCATATCGATAGTATACGGGTCTTAATGAGAGCATTTCTCGCAAATGATGGAAAATGATTCAAAGAAGCTTTGAACATTACATGGCAATTGATAATTTGAAAATGAAAATATGATGTGATAAAGTTAATTTTTATTTCAAGTATTACATGAGCATTGTACTATTTAACTATCGTTTTGGATCTGGATCCGACCAGTGGCCACCCAGACCCATTGGGCGACTTTCCATATGGATGGTGGTGGCCATGAGGACCAGATGGTCAAGGGGTTGACCAGTCTGGGCGGTGGCAGGGAGGTAATATCCCAACTTCCTTTTGAAATGTCGGCCATGGGTTGGCCAAGTGGGCGACAGCCCATGGCTTTTTCGTAAGAACTCAAGTGCATCCTAAATGGCACACTTCCATTAGCTAAAAGCAGTGACAGCCTTGGGGCTCCCCTTATAAATTTTCCCAAGCTTTAATGGCATTTAGAAACCCTTTTGAACGACATTTTTTAAATGATTTTTAATGATTTCAAATAGAGGAATTCAGTTGGCATATTAGGCGGCTATGGGGGGCATGAGCCACCCCAGCCCTCCATCTTTCCCCAATGCATCCTAGCCGTTCATTCTAGAACCTTAAATATTTAAAATTTTGAGAAAGAGAGAGAAAGCCCTAATGGACGATTTCCCTCTCTCGCTCTCTTCCCCTCATTCCATCTCATTCTTCTCTTCTTCCCCAAACCGTGGGGTGTGTTTGTATGGGTGCTAAGCACCATTTTCGTGGAAGCCCATAAGCTTCTCACTCGGAGCTTCCTCTACACCGGTTGAAAGCCTTCAGAGGTGAGCCACCATTTTGCATTGTCCATGTTTATGAAAATTTGGTACGGCTTCATGAAGGCCATCTTCCCATGGTAGGCTTTGCCATGAATGGGAAATGGTCGGATTAGGTGCTCTAAACTCTAAGTTGTCATTCTGCTATAATTCACAAATGCGTACATGCACATATGGCATCGTGTTTTGTTCTTTTTATGTTGTTGCAAAACCGTGTGGTTGATTGGGTGTATCCTTATGGTAGCATGAAGTTCTCTTTTATTTCCTGCATTTTCTCTTGTTTCCTTCTTGTTTCCGCTTTCCGTTGTGCGGGTTCATGGTAGCCCATGGTCCTGCTCTGTTTTGGTAGTGAATTTGGGCTACCATAGTATGCTTCGGATTGCAAGAAGGCCATGTACCGGCTCTAGCCCAACAACTCCACCCAGTCGGGTTAGCCCCTTTGGGTGTTGCGGGCTTAGGCTAGTCAGGCCGAGTCATGGTGTGTTCAGTTGGATCAATCTAGGCTGTTGGACGTGCCCAGCAGATGGGACCTTAGGCCGACCACAACCGAGTCAACCTAGGTCCACTCTCTCTCCCATTTTGCCTTGCGCAACCCATGACTGAGCCCCATTTTGGGTGGTGGTGGGTTTGGTTTCCTTTGGTCTGACACGGTCTAAACCGAATCTGGTCCAGACCTGTCAGAGGCTCTTGGCCGAACTGGGTTCAGTTAAGGGCATCTATCCCCTTTCGCCATGCTAATGCTAGAGTTCGTGGACCTGCTGCAACTAAGTTGCGGCAGGTGAGCTGCAACCAGGTGCAGGCAAGTGGGCCTGCACCCCTCCCTTCGGTGGTGGTTGAGCCACACTTGGGTCTGGACACTCGGTCCAGACCTTGCTTAGGTCTGAGCATGCCCATTGTGGGTCTGGACCAGTTGGTCCAGACCTGAGCTATCCTTGGTGGCCGCGATCCACGCGTGTGGTTTTTTCCCCAAACCAAACTCACTTGGTCCAGGTGGTTCGGCCTCTGCAGCAATCTGGTTGCCAACTCTTTGCAGCTAGGGATGTTGCACCCTTTCGGTTCAGCAGTGCCGCCCAACCCGGGGGCCTGTTTTGTGTGTGTGTGTGGTGCCCCATGGCACCGAGGTTCGTGGGCAGGCGGGTTCGATCTGGCCGGACCCTTGTTTAGCGAACTGGGTTTGCCCCTTTCGTGGGAACCCACTTTTTGTGCTCTCAAGCTTCGTTGGCGAGCCTACGAGCGACAACTTTTTGGAGCTGCATGTGAGCATAGGGCATGGGTTCTAATTGCTCCGACAAATTCTGTAGACATTGATTCACCACGTAGTGGACGATGTGTGCAATTTTTCCAAGGAGAATATATATATATATATATATATATATATATATAAAGTATTGGTAAGCAGTAAATGCGTGTAGTGTGGTTTTCACACTCTTACACGTATTTCCACCTTTGCGAAACTGAATGCATAGTGCTTGTGAATGTCACCATATCGAGTGCGCAACAAAATAATATAAGGTTATTGCATGAATAAGAAGCTTATTCCGTATGATGAATCGTAACACTTCGCTTGATGTAAGTGTGGCATTATTCTTGTCGCACTCCTTGGTACGTTACAAATTATTTATTTAAGCATATCATCATGTGTCATGTGACGTAGTGTTTTGAAGAAGTTCGTATAGCATGTACACTGTCACACGCTCTAGCACGAAGGCAAGTGCACAAATGAATGCTAGCATATTTTCATAATTGCTATTGTGGACACACAAATCATTTTGAGCACTCATCGCATTCCGTTTGTACAAAAGGACTTAAGGCACGTTGTATGGTTATAAGGGTCTTATGAGACTTTGTGAATGTTACAACTCCTTGGTGAGTTTTGTGTGGGCGATGGCTCCACCTCGTGAGTCGAGCTCACTTATGTTAGAGATACATAGTTTTATATGCTTTACACATCTCGTGATTCATTTCTAGAGACGCCTTACCTTGGCTAAATGTTTCTAACTGTCTCATCATGATGCACACTGCTTTGTATTGTTACATTGCTAGTTCTCCTACTTGTCGCAGGATGCACATGTATGTTCACACACACCCATGCTTTGCTTGCATAATTCGCTTAATTGCATTGACTTATGTTTTAAAAGCATGTTACTACTAGTAGTTATCACTTATTGCTTCGTTTTCAGTTTTGCTACTGTCTTTATACTTGCTTATATTATACCTGTGACATCATGGTGAATGAATGATAATGTTATGTGTTGCATGATAGCTTTGTTTTCGATTTTCACAACTGGTATATTGTGATTGGTTTATCTCACTAACTCGCAAGAGTATTGACCCCGTTTTATGAGGACACAAGTTTTTTACTCCTCGTGGTGCGATAGAGCTCGATGTGTGGCGGAGGACTGAACCCACACTTCTAGAACGTTGAAGATCTTGGCAGTTGTTTTTGTAAAAAGAGAAATATTGTATCATCTTGTAAAATGTGATAAATAAGATGTTTCATATTCTTATTGCTTCTCTCTGTGATTCGCCCACAGTTTTCCACTTGTTTTTCCTTTCTAGTTTTTTGCTTTATGCAATGTATTTCAAAAAAAAAAAAAAAAATTTAACCCTAGAAATGTTAAGGATTTTTCAAGTCGAGAATTTTGGGGCATCATAGCTTTGGTATCAGAGCAGTTTGTTAGAAGTATGATACAAGTCTCTGCACGCATTGACCATCGCACTGTAAGTATGCCTAATTTAGTAGAATTGAGTTCCTATTGCTTTATTGCTTTTTCTGCATGTTTGAATAAATTTGAATAATATTTCGATTGTCGTCTGATGTGAGATATAATCTCATGTTTAAGCCTTGTATGAATTGGCTCAAGGTATCGAGTGTCAGAACCAAGAGGTTCAGACTGCTATGCGAATAGAATTCGTAAGGTGAATTGGTCTTAGTGTGCTAAGCTTTTGCACCAATCGTATTGAAGACGATGTGGTTTTGATAAGAGTCATCTGATGAAGCTCTAGGTTAGTATTCTCTCTTTTCTAGCTTCATTGGAATTGTTCGTGACCCTATCATTGACGAAGGGTATCTTTCTAGATGTGCCCTTTTTGGACAGAAGGCTAAAGCCTTGTCTGTGCCAGTTGAGCCTCTGTGTATTCCGTCAAAGGATATTGTAGATCCCCAGTTGTTCTTGGTGATGAGAACGTGAACGATGTTGTGCACTTAGCAGAGTGTGTTTGTGTTGCCAATAATGGCACTCGACTCCTAAGAGGGTCGTAGTGGGGATAGCATAACACCGAGTTTCTGGTTGTTGTCGCTTTTGAGAATGCACTGTGGGAATTCTTGTTTCCCAACCACAGTCGAAAGGATTGTGGTGTTGTGTTGGCTCAGGTAGTGATTCCTGGTAGTGCCAGTATTTCCATTAGGGTAGTAATTCCCTAATGATGCTACTGAAGTGGTGATTCTTCAGTAATGCCGTTAGAGTGGTGATTCTCTAATGATGCCATTAGGGTGGTGATTCCCTAATGATGCTACTGAAGCAGTGATTCTTCAGTAATACCGTTAGAGTAGTGATTCTCTTATGATACTGTTAGGGTGGTGACTCTCTAACGATGCCATTAGGGTGGTGATTCCCTAATGACGCTACTGAAGTGATGATTCTTTAGTAATGCCGCTAGGGTGGTGATTCTCTAGCGATGCCATTAGAGTGGTGATTCTCTAATGAAGGTTATTAGAGTGGTGACTCTCCAACGATGTCGTTAGAGTGGTGATTCTCTAACGATGCCGTCAGGGTGGTGACTCTCTGACGATGCCATTTGGGTGGTGATTCCCTAATGATGTTGCTGAAGTGGTGATTCTTCAGTAATGTCGTTGGAGTGGTGACTTTCCAGCGATGCCGTTAGAGTGGTAATTCTCTAACGATGCAGTCAGGGTGGTGACTTTCTGACAGTGCCATTAGGGTGGAGATGCTCTAATGATGCTGCCGGGGTGGTGATTCTCTAGTAATGCCGTCAAGGTTGTGACTCTCTAACAATGCCATTAGGGTGATGATGCTCTAATGATGCTACTGGGGTGGTGATTCTCCAATAATGCCACCAGGGTGGTGACTCTCTGACGATGCCATTAGGGTGGTGATTCCCTAATGATGTTGTTGAAGTGGTGATTCTTCAACAATGTCGTTAGGGTGGTGATTCTCTAACGATGCCATTAGAGTAGTGATGCTCTAATGATGTTGCTGGGGTGGTGATTCTCCAGTAATGCCATCAGAGTGGTGACTCTCTAACGATGTCATTAGGGTGATGATGCTCTAATGATGCTGCCGGCGTGGTGATTCTCCAGTAATGCCGTCAGGGTGGTGTTATCATCGCAAAATTTTTCCTCCCTCCCTCGGCGAGAGTGAGAAGAAACGATTCTGCGAGTCAAACTCGACCAAAGTTTTGAAAATGGTTTTGAAAATTACTCGCCTCCATTTTGAAAATTTGCGAAAAAATTTCGTGGAATGGGATCCGCCTGTCGGTATGAGGTTAAACTGTTCCTGGAGCCTTTATCAGGGGTAATTGAACCAAGGATCAAATGTGCGCTTTGACTAAGTTAAATTATCTAAATTATGCTTTATTTTCCTAGAATGCACAGAGAATCGGGCATGTGCTATAGAATTCTGAAAAATAATGCAAGTTTGAGAAATATGATGTTTGCTTTGGAAAATTGAAATGCATTTGGAAAAAGACTGAAAAAGTGCTTGAAATTGGAATTTATGGGAAAATCATTAAACTTCATTGGAAATCAGAAATTGGATTGAAAAATGAATTCTCGGAAAAACTTGAATCTTGGGAAAATCGATTTTTGAAATTTGAATTGCTTTTCTGAGGAAATGGATTTGAGAATTCTGAGAAAATTAGGAAGTTCATTGGAAAATGACTTTTGAAATGGAAAATGGATTCTCAGGAAAATGGGAAACCTGAGAAAATTGATTTTGAGATTGGAAACTTAGAATTGAGAATGTGGAAATCTTGAAAAATCATAACTTGAACTTGGAAAATACTTTGGAATATCATTTGAAAATTCAGAATTCTGAGAAAATCAAATCTTGAGAAAAAACTAAAAAAATTTTGGGAAATCGATTTCTCTGAAATGGAATTGGGAAATGAGTTTGGAAGTAATGCAAATTGAATGAATGGACATTAATTTGAAAGTTATTTCAATTGAGAAATTGGGAAATTCTTTTGAGACTTTGAGAAATGCAGTGCATTTTTGAAGTTAGCCTAAGAGTGCAGGCTGAATGTGGCTAATACGAAGATCATAAATCTTGGTTTTCTTCATATTCTGACTATGGCCATAAATACGAATCCCACCAAATTCGTGAACTTCATAAGAGCTTGTGCATGTGCCATTCGTGTCAACCATAGTAATTTTGGAAAATATGCATATGCATCATACATCATATATTGAAATTTTCAGAAATTAAACTATATGCAATGCAGTCCTATTCTATGCAGAAAAGTAACTCTTATTCCAAATATTATATTGTTTTTACATTGAATTGAATAAAAAAATAAAATAACTAAATCTTCTTCCTGAAGGTTCCTGCAAAACCAAAAAACAATGTTAGCACAAAAATGTAGGTTTATCTGAATTTATCCGAAAATATGGAAAATTATCGGATATTATTCAGATATACACCCAGATTCATACCCTCTTTGATATAAACATGAGAAATAATGAATAAAATTAGAAACTGAACTTGGAAATTTGAAATTGGGGTCAAAATGACCAAAATACCCCTGATGACTTTGAAATTAGGGTTTTCTAAAGAAAATTTTGTAAAATTTAGAAATTTGAAAATCAAATGAAATAAATCAAACACAATATGATAAAATATGATGATATGCATAAAAATTTGAAAAATTGAAGTTTGGAATTTCGAAATTGAGTTCAAAATGACCAAAATACCCCTGATAACAAGACTATGGCCTTGAAACCAGGGTTTTCTGAAATAAATTTTGCAAAAATAGAAAATATGAAATGTAAATGACATTGAAATTAACCCTAATATGATTCTAGATGCTTATTTACATGATAGAAATCCTAAAATGACAAAAATATCATAAAATATCAAATTTGACTCTATTTTCGCATGATTTTCGCTTCTGGATTTAAAAGTAAACTAACACACAAAGCAAATGAACTTGGAATTGAGCCAAATTTGGCATGGACACCTAGACTAACTCTAAAAACAGAATGAAGCTCGAAATTCTTTTTTTTTGTTATTTTTTTAATGTGGAAAATAACTAAAAGTCCTAAAAAATCAAGATTTTTCCTAAAATGTTGATTCTAAATTGGATTTAGGATATCAAACTTCTATAAAAATTTCCCAAATTTTATGAAGTGGCAGAGGACAGTTAGGCAAAGATTTTGCCTTTTAGAGATTTTGGTTTTGAACTATGGTCAGAGCTGGACAGCTCCGACAAGTCAAATCGAAATCTGGCGACTCTAGGATTTAGGGCAAACAAACAGGTTTTGGGAGAAAATGTGAGAAAAATAGCAGACAGATGGGAAAATGGTTGGAATTATGGAAAAATATCCTGACAGATAGCGGCAAATTTCATTTTTTTACAGCATTGGGATTCAAGTTACGGTTTGGAAATGGGCACACTGTTATCAGAGACCTGGATCTCTGGAATTTTCGGATATGAGAATCTGTCAAACAAAAACAATAAATTTGTAAAAAATACTTGGGCAATCCCAAAAATTCCAAATTTTGAGAAATGACATAGGAATGGGTTAGAAACAACTTTTGTGTTAAAGGTTTTGATAGATGACTTATGGATTGAACGAACACAACACATTAGGGTCGGTCTATACCCTGACAAAGAAAAATCAAGGTTTTCCCAGGGGTCTAGAAAAATTGATTTTTAACAGAGGTCAAATCTACTTATAAAGATCCCAAAAATTTTGGACAGTTAGTAGATTCCACCATGAATCTACTGTAATTTTTAGGGAAAGATTCAGATTGTCCATCTAGGAGATCCCATAGGTTCTTGTCTGCTAAAATAGAAATTAAAATTTCGAGAAGGTTCAAAACTCGACGCAGCCTATGATTTATTTAATAGGGTTCAGAAACTCGAATTAATTTTAATTTTTGGCAGGTAAACAATAATAAATAAACCTAATTAACCTAAAGATTTTGAGATTTATGAGTAAAGATTCACACATACAATAACGATGGGACTGAACATCTAAAATCAAGACCTACAAGTCAACATAATTTTAATGAAACTAAATAGGTAAATGAAATATATATAAATTAATAAAGCAAGATAAAAAAAATGATGTTTAAAATATGGAACCTATATGTCAAATAAACTAATAAACAAAAAATCCAGGGAGGCATGATCCATTTTTTTGCTTTTGACTCTCAAAGTGAGAGGTTCGTCCATCAAACGGAATGACCTCATCACTCATTTAGTCCATACACATAAAATATGTATTGTTCTACTTTTGTTTTTTTTTTCAACCATGGAAGAGACGTTGGTGTGCTGCTGCTGTGTTGAAGGTGGCTACCGGCTGGTGCTCCCCTTTGGTGGTTGCCTTGTTGGAGTTGATGCTGGAAGTGAAGGAGGTGGTTGCAGTTTGGTAGAACGGAAATGCTGGAGATGGAGGATGCTGCTCCAAAGAAGGCTGACGGTGGTGCTTCCAAGGTGGTTGCTGCTACGTTGAAAGTGATGGTGGAGGTTGGTTTAAGGCTGAAAGTGCAGCAATGGGGGCTGCAGCCCAAAAGAGAGAGAGAGAGAGAGAGAGAGAGAGAGGCGTGAGATCCACAAAGTGGCAGCCGTGTAGTCTCTTTTCAACCCAAGAAAACTTAGGGTTTAATGAATGAAAATACTTAGGTATTGATAGGCTTAATGAAAAGAAAGCAAAAAAAAGTTTATGTGAATGGGCTGGAGTAAGTAGGGAAAGGAAGGAAGGGAAGGGAAGAAGGAAAGAAAGGGAAGAAAAAGAAAAGAAAGAAAGAAGGAAAGGGAAAAAGGAAAAGGGAAAGAAAGAAAAGAAAGAGGAGGAAAAAGGAAAGGGAAAGAAAAAGAGAGGAAAATCTGGAATTTTATTTTTTGTTTATTTTTTATTTTTTTTACATGTGGCACCACCTTGGAGTGGGGTGCACACGGTTTTTCAAAAGGGTTTCAGAGTGGGCGCCACATTGGAGTGGGTCCACACGATTTCTAAAAAAAAAAAATGTTGAAATAAAGACTAAAAGCTTCAGTGTGACGCCACTCATAGTGGGTCCCACTTGTGACAAAAGCAAAAATGACTGTAAAATTTCTCAGAAAACTTTTGGCTATTTTTTGCAGTTTTTGAAATGAGCTCGGATTTTGAAGTTTAATACCCCATTGCGAAGCAAATCCAGTGTAGAATTTAAAAATTTGAGTTTGAAATAAATCCAGATTGTTTTTCTCGAGAAAATATTTCCAAATTTAGACTCCTTGGGGTAAAAATGTCAATTTTGGAAACCTAGGATTTGAAATTGATTTCTGAAACTTTAAAAACTCAATCTAGATTGAAATTTATAAAACTCGAGTTCTGGACTTCAAAAATGAAATGAAATATGATGAAATGTTATGAAATGTTGAGAAATGATATGAAATGATATGCAAAATGCAAACCCTGAATGAAGAATTTTGGATGTTAGACCCCGATTGGTAGTTGTACTAGTTTAAAAAGTGTTAAAATTGATAAAATTTGCAAAATGGTTCAAGAAATGGTTTTTGGGTTCTACCGAGCCAGAGTGACACTGAAAATTAGGGTTTGAGCTAGATTGAACTGAAATGAACTGGATTGAGCTAAGTTTTAGAGTTTTAGAACTCAAGTGAACTGACAAGACACTGACTCAACTGAACTCCTCGACTGAATTATCAAGAAAAGCTGTCATTTTTAGAGAAATGTCACGAAATGGTCACTAGAGTGAAGTGAATTACGAATCTGAGTTGGGTTTAAGCTAAAACAAAGGTCAGTAATACTATCATGAACTAAAATCAAAGCTCGAACACTAGCTCAATCGACTAGACTCATCTCAGTTTCAGCTAAATGAGTTGAAATGGGCTAAAATGGGCTCCTGAACTCTTGGAAGTGGATTTAAACTAAAACCGGAGCACTTGAACTCCTGATGAGCTTAGGCTAGACTCAGGGGAATAGGACTGACTGTGAATGACTGACTCGAAGACAATTGGCTTGGATTTGAGTGAGAAATGAGCTCATTTCTGAAGAAATGATCCCATTTTGGCATGAATGGTCAGAAATGAAAATTGCCTTCTCACTATGAGCTCAAATGAGCTTTAAATGATTGATATTTTAACTGTTCTAAACTAACCAATGAGCCTGGTTGACTCTGACTGACTAGGGTCTGGGATGACCTAGGGGTAAAATGGTAATTTTCCTAATGAAAATGGGTAAAGTGATGATTTTCTGAAACAGACTCGGGGTTTGACTCCTACACTAACCTAACAGGGTTGGCACTGCACGAGAAGGGTTATTTGAGCATGGATGAGGAAAATTTGGGGTGTTTACAGATGCCCCTCTTTGCTACTAAGCCGGCTTGAAGACGAGCTTAGTGGAGAAGAAAAACACACCAAATTTGGGCTATAAAAATGCCCCAGTTAGAAGGATTTGACTGGATATAAAGATATTAGCCCTGATGAAAATGGTAGATATGAAATGGAGAATGAAGAAGAAAGAATTTACTTCAAAGAAGTGGGATTCAGGTTTTGCCTTTAACTTGGATGGGACAGAAAATACCTCGTGTAGAAACGAAGCTCAGGTTTGACCCTTAACCTGTCCGAGAAATGAAATACCTCATCAAAATGAGGCTCATGTTTAACCCTTAACCTGACCGGGAATGAAAATAATGAGATTCTCGAAAGAATAACCCATGATGGAACCTTCGAACTTCCGCACAATGAATCTGATAGGGGTTTTGCAAAAGGATGAAATTAGGGTCCCTAAAGCTTGAAAAGAGGTTTGATTTTGGGCGCCTCATTGTTGAGACTAAATAACTTTTGAAATTGATGACCTTTTGCGAGAAAATGATTGGTGGCTTAACCTCAAGCCGAAATTGAATTGTTTATGGTGGGATAGTGGGGACACAGAGAAGTGTGCGAATCTGAGAGCCCAGGTGCTCAGATTATACCAACAGAAGGGAAGGAATCTTGAAAACTCCCGTTATCAAGTCCTAAAAAGGATAACAGATGGTGTCAAGATGCGCCAAAGATGAACCTCAAGCTCTCGCTTCATGCTAGGACAACTAGAAAATATTATCAAAATATTGAAAATTGTTGTTGATTCAAAATGGTTGAAAGTGATGCATATTGTTTTAAAAATATTCCCTCTTTTCTACCTGAAGTATTACCTCCGATTGGGCTTAACTCCGTAGAATTAAGATTCGAATTCAAATTGCTTGCAATTGACTTTCTTTCAAGAAAGCTATCAATTTCCCTGATATGAACAGAAAAGAGAGTATTCTTGATATTGTGAAAGCAATTAGTGAAAGAATATTGATAATAGAATTTCACAAAATTTAAAGAGGATTCTTGGTAGATTTGGCAGTTTGATATCCTAGGATTCTTTTATCATGATGATCTTTCTGCCCACTTTTTTTTATTGGCAGAATTAAAGCTCTCTTGGGTTTTTGAGGATTACATCATCCTTCATTTTGGAGATGTCCTGACTTTTCTCTCTCTCTCTTTTTTTTGAAAGAGTATGTCACAAACTCCTTCATCTTAGAGATGATCTAATCCTTCTTTCTCTCAGGGATTATATTGACGATTATTGGCTCTTTGGTTGAAAATTTCTTGATGAAAGCAAAAATTAAATATCTTTTAGGGTTTGTCGGAAGGCTCATCGCAGTCGCCTTCATCTTGACAGTGATCTGAACTTTCCCTGGAAGGACCTGTCACAAACTCCTTCATCTTGGAGATGATCCAAATCTTCTTTGGCCCTAGGGGTCTAACTCTCATAATTCGTCTTCATCTTGACGACAGTTGAGAGATCCTTTTTGCAGATATTTAATTGCAGCTTAAATGAAGGAGGAGATATAGATTGAGTGGTTTTTTTTCTATCCAAGATATTTCAACTGCCTTGTCTTTACAAGAATGATCTTTAAAAATGTGTCATTGACTGCGATCAATATCGATCACTTATGACTTTGCGACAACATTGAATTTCCTTTGCTGGTTATATCGAGGATTTATTCTTCATCATTTTGGTTGGCCAATAGAAAGATTTTGAATTTTGAATCCTTCTTCGCATAAGCTTTTTCCTTTCAGAAGTAATACTGAAAGTATTTAGAGGTAAACTTTTTTTTTCAATAAAGATTTTGAAATCAATAAATATTTAATGACAAATTGGCAAAATGTTCTTGAAATCTTTGTTGAAAGAAATTGCTTGAGGTTTAATTGACACGTCCTTGACTAAATTGAGTCCTGAAAAGACTCAGTAAAAGATCAACTCGAAAGTTGGGTTTTGTTTTGACTAACCAGCTCGAAAGCAGAATTTGTTGATCGACCAACTCGAAAGCAGGATTTGGGTTGACCGACCAGCTCGAAAGCAGGATTTGTTGATCGACCAGCTTGAAAGCAGGATTTGGGTTGACCGACCAGCTCGAAAGCAGGATTTGGGTTGACCGACCAGCTTGAAAGTAGGATTTGTTGACTGACCAGCTCGAAAGTAGGATTTGTTGACTTACCAGCTTGAAAGAAGGATTTTGGGTTTGACCGATCAGCTCGAAAGCAGGATTTGGGTTGACCGACCAGCTCAAAAGCAAGATTTGTTGACCGACCAGCTCGAAAGCAGGATTTGTTGATCGACCAGCTCGAAAGCAGGATTTGTTGACTGACCAGCTCGAAAGCAGGATTTGGGTTGACCGACCAGCTCGAAAGCAGAATTTGTTGACCGACCAGCTTGAAAGCAGGATTTGCTGACTGACCAACTCGAAAGCATAATTTGTTGATCGACCAACTCAAAAGCAGGATTTTGATCGAAAGATTGAATTTGATGATTTGAAATTGATTGACATTAATGAAGTTATAACCCGAAGGCTTAGAAAGTGATAGATATTGATAAAGTTGTAACCCGGAGGCAGGAAAATGACTGATGTTGGTAAGATTGTAACCCAAAGGCTTGAATTTGGAAATTGATTAACCCGAAGGTCAAAATTAGAAATTAGTTTACTAGAAACGATATGGGTTCAATTGAGAACGACATTGGTTCTCTGGGAACAACATGGGTTCAATAGGGATTCAACCTAAGAACGACATTGGTTTAATTGAGAACGACATTGGTTCTCTGAGAACAACATGGATTCAATAGGGATTCAACCTAAGAACGACGTTGGTTCAATTAAGAACGGCATGGGTTCAATAGAGATTCAACCTAAAAACTATCAATTCCATAGGAATTTAACCTAAGGATCACATCAGTTCAGTAGGGATTCAGCCTACAAATGATTAATTCCATAGGAATTTAACCTAGGGATCACATCAGTTCTACAAGGGTTCGACCTACAAACTACCAATTCCGTAGGGATTTAACCTAAGGATCACATTGGTTTCGCAGGGGTTCGACCTATAAACTATCAATTCCATAGGGATTTAACCTAAGGATCGCATCGGTTCCGCAGGGGTTTGACCTACGAACCATCAATTTCATAGGGATTTAACCTAATGATTGCATCAGTTCCGCAGGGGTTTGACCTACGAACTATTAATTCCATAGGGATTTAACCTAAGGATCGTATCGGTTCCGCAGGGGTTCGACCTACGAACTATCAATTTCATAGGGATTTAACCTAAGGATCGCATCGGTTCCGCAAGGGTTCGACCTACGAACTATCAATTCCATAAGGATTTAACCTAAGGATCACATCAGTTCCACAGGGGTTCAACCTACGAACTATCAATTCCATAGGGATTTAACCTAAGGACCACAGTTTAAGAAGGAAGGGTTTAACTTGTGGGCTTTGAATGAACTACGTGCTAAACTGGGTTTTAAAGGAAGATTTGAATCAGAATTCAAATCTTCATGTGAAAACTAAATGAATTGGGTTTTGAAAGAAAATTTGAGTCGAAACTTGGATCTTCTAGACCAATTACTAAATTGCAGAAAAGTTTGAGTAGGAGTTCAAACCTTTAAAGGAAAGCTAAGCAAATCGGATTTGGGAGAAAATTCAAGTCGAAACTCTAATTTTCTAGACCGATTCTAGACATTTGAATTGAATTTTGGAAGAAAATTTGAGTTGGGACTCTAATTTTCTAGACCAATTCAGAAGGAAAAGAAAACTCGGGTCGGAACTTGAATCTTCGAAGGAAAACTAGATCCATTGTGGATGGAAAAGAAATTCGAGTCAGAACTCGAATCCTGAAGAAAAAGTAGATCAATTTGGAAGAAAAAAAATTTGAGTCGGAACTCGAATCCTGAAGGAAAGCTAGATCAGTTAGAAGAAAGGAAATTTGAGTCGAAACTCGAATCCAGAAGGAAAACTAGATCAATTAGAAGGAAAAGAAATTCGAGTCAGAACTCGAATCTCGAAGGAAAACTAGACCAATATGGATATTGAATTTTAAAGTGTACCAGTGTGGACACCATATTTTAAAAATGAACCAGTATAAGCATTATGTTTTGAAAAATTACTAGTACGAATACTGGGTTTTTGAAAAATTACAAGCATGAACATAGAGTTTTGAATAATTACCAGCATGAACATTGTTTTTTTTTTAAATAACCAGCACGAACACTGGGTTTTGGAAAATTACCAGCACGAACATTGGGTTTTGAAGAATTACTAGCATGAACACTTTTTTTTTTGAAAAATTACCAGCACGAACACTGGGTTTTGAAAAATTACCAGCACTAACACTGGGTTTTGAAAAATTACTAATTGATTCTGATAGAAGATTTTCAGTCTTCACCCTCACGATGACTTGGACAACTGTCGGGGTCTCAGAATTTATCCCTTATCCTGAATGGGCAACTCAGGTTTATCCCTTAACCTGAAGGAAAAATGAATTTGATGTAAATGAATGTAAATGAATGCAAATGAATGCAAATGTATGCAAATAAATGCAAAATGATGTGAATGAATGCACATGCGTGCAAAATGAGAGATTTGTTTGATCCTACCTGCATACAGAATGTTTTGAAGACAATTTTCAAAATAATGCCCCAGTATAATAGGGAAAGTAAATTTTGGATAAAAGGAAGATAATTGATGTTCGAAGAATGCTCTTCGACGGTAACAAAACAACTGACTTTTGATAGATTCAGAGACTCTGAAGAGGGTCATTCCTCATGAAAGAACATTTTGCAGAGAAGGAGAATATGAGGTGACATCAAGTTTATGAGGAAAATTGATAATTTTATTAATGCATTGAAGGAAAGATGACAAATCAAGGAAAGACAAATGGGATTTTATTATCCCTTCAAAATAATGAAAGCAAGATGAGAAATGAGAAAATGCTAGCATTGTTAGCTTCTTGAATGATTGAGGAAAAAGCTCAGTCAGGATGACTAGTCCTTTTCATCTTCAACGAGGAGATTCTTATCAATGCAGTCTTGAACGATATTCTTGAAGACGAAATAATGCTCGGTATCGTGACCCATTGTCCGATGAAACTTGCAGAATTGATCTTTAAACCTTCCCATCGTCATAGGAGGATCCTCTATCTTGGGGAGTCTAACCATCCCTTTGGCTATCATGTATTCCAGAACTTGCTCGAGCGGTTGTTCTAAGGGAGTAAAATTGCGGTCGTATCCCCAAGTGTCATGCTTTGGTCTCTCTTGGGGTTTTAATTATAATTGGATGCTCGAGGGAGAGTTCTCATTCTACTTGTTGATTCTGTCATCTTGTCTTGTATGATCATCTTTGCTGGAATTTAGACTCTCTGATCCGCTGGTGTGGTTCTTTCTTCCACCCCTTTTGCTTTTGCCATTGCTATTGCCGGGGGCATTCGCAGAGAATGTGAAGTTTGACTTCTTTTTGGTATCTGAATTGCTCTTTGAGAGTGTGAGACTCTCATATACTCCATTCTCTATTCCCATCTCAAGCCATTCAGCTCGTTCTACCAATTTGATGAAAGATCGTGCTGGGGAAGTAGAGATCAGGCCTCTCAAAGGTTGGGAGAAATTATTCAGGATGACCGACAATGCATGCCCTTCTGATATCAGATCCTTCATTTGATTGTAGGTGGATCTCCATCTATGGATAAAGTCTCTGGCCTTTTCTGTAAGGTCCATAATTTATTTTGTGGTAATATTTCACAAATTGTGTTGAGACCGAGAAATTTTGATGAATTGGCAATTTTCGTATTTAAGCCTACATAAAGATATGGGTCAAATCGTGTAATTTTACATAAAAAGGAAATTGAAGGAAATCCATAGTGAATTAACCTTCGAAATTTTTAGGGCAAGCAAATTTGAGGTTCGAACGACGAAAAAACCCCCGTCAGTGCATGTGAATTACAGAAGATCGCTTAGAAACATAGCCAGGGCCTAAACGAGACCCATTTCGTTCGTAGCAAAGATTTCTTCGCTTGGGTAGCTTTGAAATATCATTTACATTGATCATATAAAATAAAATAATTATACATAATGAAAAAATATCTGAAATTCAATTAAAAATAAAATTGATATAATAAATAATCATTTCTTTCATTGGTCAAGGTCGACCAAGGCCATGACCGTCCATTCAGGATGGCCTTGGGACGATCATGGCCATGAATCCAGCTGGTCACGTTGACCAGCTGGATGAGTGGTAGTCTCGTAAGAGACTAAAAAGTAATCTTAAAGGGAGTGCCATGATTGACCCTACCCAAATCAATCAAAAAAGAAGAAGAAAAAAAATGATGAAGTGTGATAATTTTAATAAAGAACCAAAAAGGAGTAGATGACTAGGCTAGAGGGGTCAACATTCCCTCTTGGGGAGTGCGTGGGTTTTTGAGAGCCCATGCCTTGGGATTCAAGGAATCCCAAGGGCTCTTTCCAAGAGGTAAGAGTCCTCATTGGATGCATGGGGTGGCAGCCCCATGGCATTTCCGTTATTTTTAAGAGGATTTTCAAATACTTTGAGATGAGTGGTGGAGCTGGGTGGCGGTGAGAATCCATGACCCACCCCCAGCCCCACATCTTGGAGGGTGATTCTCCACCCTCCATCTTAACATAGCCCCTTTATGACCCTTTGAAAAATCGAGAACCCCATTGAGGGGGCGATTTTTTTCAAAGTCCATTTTCATTATCTCTCCCATACTCTCTCTCTTCTCCCTTCTCTTCCTCCCAGCTGTGGGGGTGCTTCTCCACCATCAACGTTGAAGAGCAGTTGTACTTACATTCTTCATCTGAGCTCCGAAGGTGAAGGCTCAACACGCATTGCACCATGTTTAAGTACATCGTGAAACCGAGGATCCAATGCATCTATGCATGCATGATCCATTGGTGGATTAGCTTGACTAAGCTCTTCTTTTCCATTGTTTTGACATTAATTCATCCTTGTTCGCGTTTATGAGTTTCTTTTTCATTTTTTTACGAATTCTTTCACCATTGTTGGCATTGTTTGCATGCCGTATTTATATGCATATTCTGTTTTGTTACCAATAGCATTTTCAGTTTTTTATCTCATATTTTTTTTTAGCTTCAGCCTTGTTGTGCCTTTTGCTTTCATAGCTGGGTTGGTGGCGCGTTGTGGACACATTGAGCTTGCTGGGGTGCACTGGATCAAGCTGGGCTCGTCCAGAATGCACCCAACCCTCTTTGGCACTTCCTTTGTATGCAGGCGTGCAACAGCTCGTGAGTTACAGTCGTCCTTCCTCCCTTGGTGCGTCTGGGTGCTGGGCTCAACCCAGTCCCAATGGCCTGGGTCACGGTGTGACCAGGCTCCACCTGGGAAAGAGGGGCCCATGCCCCTTTGGTTTTTCTTTTTTTTTTCTTTTAATGTTGTTGGTTCCATTCGGTCTTATGGCGTTTTGAGATACCCGGGCACCCGGATGGTTTAGCAGGTTGGGGCAAGACTATAGCAGGCGCCCAACCCCTCTAGATCGTTCGTTCGAGCCCATGGGCTCCAGCTTGTGGGTGTGGAAGGATGCAAGGTTTGGTCCAGCAGACCAGACCCTTCAGCTAACTCATGTTTACCCTGGGTTTGGAGTTGGGCACCATGCGGGTTGTCCGCACGGTCAACTAGGTCGCCCAGAATTTATTATTTAATTTTGTAACAGGTGTTTTGGGCTAGAGTACTGGTTCATAGGCTAGACCCCAGCCAGGACGTGGCACTTGGTGCCAGTCCGGTTCCTTTGTTGGAGCCGGGTGCGAGCCATGAGGTGCTGGGCAACCGGGCCATCCAATGGCTGAACCTTTTCGGTTCAGGTCTGAACTAAAGGTTCAGACCTATGTGCACCTTGACAGCACAGACTGGACCCATGGACCAGACCCCTATCCAAACTCCTTTGGTACCCAGAACTGCGAGGTTACCCGCGGTTTCCATTTTGGCAGCCTATTTCAGACCTAACCGAGCTACTTCGGCAGTTTGGTCCGAACCGTGAGTCGGACCAAGACCTTTTGGTGGACTCAGCAGTCTGGTCCAGAGGACCAGACCTGCATATTCATGTAGACCAACTTTGACAGCGGGTACGCAACTCCATTGCCGGAACCTCTGCAGCCTTTTTACCACTCTAGTCGGTTGTTCCCAGTGATAACCCTTTTTGTTCAGCACGAAACCTTACTCATAGTTGAACCTTAGTTGGTCCAGTCTCGTGTTTTGTCTTGCCCCGCACCCTTTCGCAAATCGGTTAGGGTGTTTGGCATGTGCGCACATAACTCGGGATGCAACTGTTTCGGGCAATGTTATATATATAGGTATATATACATAAATATGTATATATATACATATAGGGGTGTATGTATAATTGAGTATACATGTATATATATATATATATATATATATATATATATATATATATATATATATATATATATATATTTATATATATATATATATATATATATATATATAAACATGTGTACTCAATTATACATACATGCCTACCTTTGGTTAGTTTAGGTTGGCTAGTTGTGCACGAGGGTAAGCATTGTTGCTAACCCCACATGTTTGAAACCCACATGGTATCGAGTCACGGACATTGTCCGCTGCTTTGTCTTGGGTCTGCGGTCACGGCACCCCACATAGTGGAAAAGCCAATGTAATCCCCATTAGATGGGTCATTCTCAGAATTCGCTCTTGACACGTAAGAGTGTCGCACTTCTTAAGGAAAATACTCACACTTTGGTTTCCGTTTTCGGTTGACTAAGTTGTGTAAGCGAACGAACACTATTGCAAACTCCACGTATATAGAGTCTACGTTGGTTACAAGTCACGAACATTGTTCAGTATTTTTGTATCGGGTTTGCAGGCGCGGCACCCCAACCAATGGAAATGCTAATGTTATTCCCATAAGTTGGGAATATCATAGATTTCAATCTCAGCACATAAGTACGCCAAATCGTGAGTCTTCCCTACAAGAATGACCTCATGTTACGTAAAGTGTCAATCTTAATGAGTTAGTTCCAACTACTTGAGTAATGAAATTGATGAAATTTCATATGTATGAAGTTGTACACTCACATGCACATTATCTCGTCTCTCGGATATGAAACTGTATAATGCCTCTGTTCCTTATGTATGTACAAATGATAGAAAGCATGTGGTATTTAATTACACTTTGCATGTAGCACATCCTGACACTCTTACTGAGTAGTGCGTACCTCGACTGGTACATTGCTTGAGGCATTGATGAGTGCACATGGTGCACTTCGTGAAATGAAAAGGGTTGAAACATAAGTTTAAACACCATAGAGTATGAATGAATATGATTTTGTGTTTGGACTCGATTGGAGTCTCTGGGCAAAGGCCCTTCTGTCATGAGTGAACTCACATGTGGCTATACCCTAATTTAGAAAGGAAATAATATGGTGTTAAGATCGCATTCACAAGCGATGTGCTTTTGTCAGCAGTGTGCGGCTGAGCACGTGGATGGGTAAGCTAAGTCCTCATTTTGGTACCCCGCGGGGACCACGAGGCATAAAATCCTCGTCAAGAGGTATGACTAAATGATAAGCTTAAGAAAGATAAACCTGCTTCGCCCCATTCACAAACGGTTCACCTTGGAGAGGGTGAATGGTACAACCCTGAGTGACTTGTCATTACTATGACACGTGTTTTGACAAAAGCTGTAGCATCCTTTGGCCTACAGTCACTCAGAGTCAGGGGGGTCGAGGTTGCCTTTCTAGGGACCTCACTACTGCAGTAGTATGGATTGCAATCCTTGTCTATGCGAGAGTTTCTCTCAGTTGCGTGCTGCTCGCATGAGGTTTACTCGGTCTATAGCATCCTCGATTACCACATTAGAAATTGAATAACAGACGTCGGGTGCATGTCTCACAGAATGCAAGGTTCCTTCGCGTACTCGAAGGAGTAACAAGAAGAACTTAAAGACTAACTAATCACAGTTGACATATTATAGTTGTTTCAAGTTACTTTACTTGTTTCAGTTACTTTACTTGTTTCAGTTACCTTACTTGTTTCAGTTACTTTACTTGTTTCAGTTCTATTACTACTCTTAGTTACCTGTTTCACTTGTCACTTATGCACTTAGCTGACACAAACACATATACTTGTTAGTTCTTGTTGTTGTTTCCTGTTTCCTCTTAGAAATGATGTATATGTCGTTGTTGTTTCTTCATCACCTCGCAAGAGGACTGACCCCGTTTTATGGGGATGCAGGTGACGAATAAGTACAGTGTTGATGCGACGGCACACGGTGGAGGCTTGGGGACCCACACTTAGCTGCAGATCCTGTCCCAGTGGTTTTGGGTTTTGGTTGGGATACATTCCCTATTTTTAAGATTTTTGTACTATCATATTTTGTAACTCTTAAACTGTCAGGTTGTAAGCCCCTTCATATTTGTGATTGTACCTTTATTTATGTTTTTAGCTACTTTTGTTGTACTTAGCTGTGGCTGTCCAACTTGCGACCTTGCCACCCTCTTTACACCTTGTTTCTGCTGTTTTCAGTAAAACCTTTTCAAAAAAAAAAATCATAGAAAAATCTAAGGTTTTTCCAAGGTCGAGGTTTGGGGGGCCACAGAGCTTGGTATCAGAGCAGCGTTTAAGTGTGGTCCAAAGCTTCATCGTGCATCGTCCATCGCACTGTAAGTATGATTAAACTTTATTTATTTCTTTGTTCCTTACTTCTTAGTTTGCATTGTGTGCTTGGTTCTGCGTGTGGGTTAGATGGCGACAAACTCAAGTTACGAAAAGATTTTGGAAGCTCTCCAGAATTTGGTCTGATGCGAGGAATCCTTGGGTGGAGTTGTACAGCACTTAGCTCGTAGTGTGCATATGTTGGCATTTCCTTGTGCCAGGTGTTTGGTGGATCGCGCAGGATAAATTTGTCCCCATGAATTGTCTGATTGCCCTTATTGCAGCCTTCGGGGGCATATCGAGGAAGAATGCCAGACGAAGCTGCGAAATAAGCTTTGGAAGATCAATGCGGATAATATTGATGACGTGTCTTCGGTCATTGGACCCATGATAGTTGAAGTGGATAGCCAGGATAGAGACAGGCGTGGAGCGCCGAACTCTTCCTAGTATTCTCCTGAATCATATCCTTATGCGGTTTCATCAGAGTACGTGCCAGAACCTTTTGTGCCGCCAATATTGATGAAAGTCCAGGAGATATCTGATACGCCGTTGAAAACTCCTGCTTCTCCTCCTCGTATCAGGCCGCGACGTTGTGGAAGTCGGAAGGACTACCAAGATTTTTACACTAGCCAGTCAAGGACTGCCGAAAGAAGCAAGCAGATGATCAGTGAAGAAACACGCCAGGGACATCTCAGCAGGCGCAACCGAGGCAGCCTCAACCGTATTAGCAGCAACAACAACATCAACCAAAGCAGGGCAACCAGAAGGTCATTGTCGGACGTGCTTACGCGACAACTGTGGAGCAAGTGACCAAGGGTGAATTGGTCCAAGGTACTATTTCAGTCACAGGGCATGCAGCCTTTACGTTATTTGATTGTGGTGCTTCACATTCTTTCATAGTTGCTAGATTTGCCAATACTTTACCTTTGATCGTAGAGTCCTTGAATTACCCGTTGAAGGTCTATACTCCGACAGGTGATCAGTCTTTTTGTGATTCATATATTCTGAGGATCGAGGTGTCAGTCTGTCGAGAGGGCAAGGTTGTTCTTTTTCAGCCTGATCATCCTGTCTTGGAGATTAAGCTTCCTCGTCCCTTGCGTGATAGCTGTATGATTTCTTCCTTCAAGGCCCAGAAGTATTTGTGAAACGGGGGTACTACATTTTTTGTCAGTATTACCTCAGTCGAACCTGAGATGGTTTTGATCGATGACTTAGACGTGGTTCAAGAATTTTCTGATGTGTTTCCAAAGAAATTGTCTGGTTTACCTCTGAAGCGAGAAATTGAATTTTGCATCAAGTTGTTGCTTGGAACTACTCCTATTTCTAAGGCACCTTACTGTATGGCTCCAGCAGAGCTAGAGGAATTGAAGTGGCAGTTGGAAGAACTTTTAGATCAGGGTTTCATTCGACCCAGTGCTTCTCCGTGGGGAGCACCAGTGTTGTTCGTGAAGAAGAAGGATGGATCTTTGAGGTTGTGTATCGACTACCGGTTGCTCAACCAAGCGACGATTAAGAACAAATACCCATTACCCAGGATCGAAGACCTCTTCGATCAGTTGCAGAGAGCAAAGATTTTCTCGAAGATTGACCTCAAGTCAGGATATCATCAACTTCGTATTAGAGAGGAAGACATTGCAAAGACAACTTTTCGAACGAGGTATGGTTTATACGAGTTCGTGGTGATGCCTTTTGGCCTCATGAATGCACCAGCTGCATTCATGAATCAGATGAACCGAATTTTTCGTTCATTCATGGATACATTCGTAATCGTGTTTATTGACGACATCTTGGTCTACTCAGAGAGTCTTGAGCAACATCGAGAACACTTGTGTATTATTTTGAGCATTCTCCAAGAGCATCAGTTGTTTGTCAAGTTCTCCAAGTGCGAATTTTGTCTTGAGCGAGTTATGTTTCTTGGTCATGTGATATCCAAGGATGGAGTGTCAGTCGATTCAGCAAAGGTTGAAGCAGTTTTAGGCTGGAAGCAACCTCAGAATGTGTCAGAGATTCATAGTTTTCTCGGGTTGGCATGTTATTATCGATGATTCATCCAAGACTTTTCGAGGATTGCCTTACCTTTGACGAAGCTTTTGCGCAAAGGTATCAAGTTCGAGTGGGATAACGCTTGTGAAGACAGTTTTCAGATCCTGAAGTCAAAGTTGATGACCTCACTGGTGTTAACTTTACCGTCAGGCAGAGGTGGTTTTGTGATGTACACGGACGCCTCTAGTACCGGATTGGGTTGCATGCTAATGCAGCACGGTAGGGTGATTGCTTATGCTTCTAGACAATTGAAGACCCACGATAGAAATTACCCGACACACGATTTGGAGCTAGCAGCAGTTGTGTTTGCTCTGAAATCATGGCGACATTATTTGTATGGAGAATTGTTTGGGGTCTTCTCAGACCACAAGAGTCTCAAATATTTGTTCTCTCAGAAGGAGTTGAACATGAGACAGCGACGTTGGCTCGAATTCATCAAGGATTACGACTTTACGTTGTCTTACCACCCTGGTAAGGCGAATGTAGTGGCAGATGCGCTTAGTCGCAAATCGAGTGGTGTTTTGGCTAGTCTCGTGTGGAACTAGAAGCTGATTGAAGATTTTGTAGTTTGGAAGCCTTTTTCAGTTGGGGGCGGATCGATCAGATTGTCTGGTCTGACTATTCGATCAGAGTTTTTGCCTAGAATCGTGAAGGCTCAAAAGCTTGACGACCAGTATGGTAAGTTTCTAGCTTTGGCAGAACAAGCAGAGACCCTCTTTAGTGTGTTAGATGACAGCACTATTCGTATGAGAGATCGACTTTGGGTTCTGAGCGACCCTGAGCTGAAAAAAGAAATTCTTGATGAAGCACATATGTCAAGATATACGATTCATCCAGGCGGAACGAAGATGTTTAAGGATTTGCAACGCAAATATTGGTGGAATGATATGAAGCGCGAGATAGCAGCGTACATTGCGAGATGCTTGACTTGTCAGCAGGTCAAGGGGGAACACTAGCGTCCTGGTGGTTCCATGCAGAGAATCGAGATTCCTCAATGGAAGTGGGAAGGTGTTACGATGGATTTTGTGGTAGGTTTACCGCAAACGAGACATAAGCATGATGCGATTTGGGTAGTTGTGGATAGACTCACCAAGTCTGCCCATTTCTTGCCTATCAGGATCAGTCAATCCCTTGAGAGTCTAGTTGACCTATATATCAGAGAGATCGTGCGACTGCATGGTGTGCCGAGATCGATTATTTTTTATCATGATCCCTGGTTTATATCGTGACTGTGGGGTCAGTTGCAGTCTGCTTTGGGTACAAAGTTGAAGTTCAATATAGCTTTTCATCCTCAGACGAATGGACAATCCGAACAGACAATTCAGACGCTAGAAGACATGTTATGAGCCTATATGCTCGACTGAATGGGTGAATGAGATTCACACCTGTGTTTGGTTGAATTTTCATACAATAACAGTTACCATGCTAGTATTGGGATGGCCCCGTACGAAGCATTGTATGAGAGACCTTGTCGATCGTCGTCTTATTGGGACGATATCAGCGACAGATCGAGAGAATCGTCGATTGTTCTTCAGCACTATACTCAGCAGGTGCAGAAGATCCGAGGACGTTTAAAGGCAGCACAAGATAGATAGAAGAGTTATGCTGATAAGAGAGGACGCGAGTTGTCATTTGAGGTTGGTGACATGGTTTTTGTCAGGGTTTCACCAACCAAGGGTGTGTTTCGTTTCGGTAAGAAAGGGAAGTTGAGTCTGAGATACGTTGGACCATTCGAGATTTTGGCAAAGATCGATGAAGTGGCATATCGTGTCGAGTTACCTCCATAATATGTCCACATTCACAATGTTTTTCATGTGTCAATGCTAAGGAAGTACATTCCTGACCCAACGCACATCATTCGCTACGAAGATGTTGAAGTGCAGAAAGATCTGACTTTGACAGAATGGCCTATCGAGATAGTTGATCGACGAGATCAGGTTTTGCGTACCAAGACTATTCCACTAGTTAAGGTACGTTGGCAGCACCATGGCATCGAAGAATGCACATGAGAACCAGAAGCGAGCATGAGAGAGAAATATCCAGAACTTTTTGTAACCTAATATGGGTGATTTCGTGGATGAAATCCTTTTTAACGAGGGGAGGATGTAAGGTCCATGATTTATTTTATGGTAATATTTCACAAATTGTGTTGAGACTGAGAAATTTTGATGAATTGGCAATTTTCGTATTTAAGCCTACATAGAGATACAGGTCAAATCGCGTAATTTTACATAAAAAGGCAATTAAGGGAAATCTATAGTGAATTAACCTCCAAAATTTTTAGGGCAAGTTTATAGTACGTATATTGTGATTGACCCCAAATTTGAGGTCTAAACGACAAAAAAAAACTCGTCAGTGCATGTGAATTATGGGAGATCACTTAGAAACTTAGCGAGGGCCTAAACGGGACCCATTTTGTTTGTAACGGAGATTTCTTCGCTTTGGTAGCTTTGAAATGTCATTTACATTGATAATATAAAATAAAATAATTATATAAAATGGAAAAATATCTGAAATTCAATTAAAAATAAAATCGATATAATAAATAATCATTTCTTTCATTAGTCAAGGTCGACCAAGGCCATGACCGTCCATTCAGGATGGCCTTGAGATGACCATGGCCATGAAACCAGATGGTCATGTTGACCAGCTGGATGAGTGGCAGTCTCGTAAGAGACTAAAAAGTAATCTTAAAGAGAGGGCCACGATTGGCCCTACCCAAATCAATCAAAAAAAGAAGAAGAAAAAAAATGATGAAGTGTGATAATTTTAATAAAGAACCAAAAAGGAGTAGATGACTAGGCTAGAGGGGTCGACATTCCCCCTTGGGGATTGCGTGGGTTTTTGAGAGCCCTTGCCTTGGGATTCAAGGAATCCCAAGGGCTCTTCCCAAGAGGGAAGAGCCATTATGAGGCTTGAAAGAACCTCATTGGATGCATGGGGCGGCAGCCCCATGGCATTTCCGTTATTTTTAAGAGGATTTTCAAATCCTTTGAGATGAGTGGTGGAGCTGGGCGGCGGTGGGAATCTGTGACCCACCCCCAGCACCACATCTTGGAGGGTGATTCTCCACCCTCCATCTTAACACAACCCCTTTATGACCCTTTGAAAAATCGAGAACCCCATTGAGAGGGCAATTTTTTTTCAAAGTCCATTTTCATTCTCTCTCCCATACTCTCTCTCTTCTCCCTTCTCTTCCTCCCAGTCGTGGGGGTGCTTCTCCACCATCAACGTTAAAGAGTAGCTATACTTACCTTCTTCATCCAAGCTCCGAAGGTGAAGGTTCAACACGCATTGCACCTTGTTTAAGTACATCATGAAACCGAGGAGCCAATGCATCTATGCATGCATGCTCCATCGGTGGATTAGTTTGACTAAGCTCTTCTTTTCCATTGTTTTGACATTGATTCATCCTTATTCGTGTTTATGATTTTCTTTTTCATTTTTTTTTAACGAATTCTTTCACCATTGTTGGCATTGTTTGCATGCCGTATTTATATGCATATTTTGTTTTGTTACCAATAGCATTTTCAGTTTTTCATCTCATATTTTTTTTTTAGCTTCAGCCTTGTTATGCCTTTTGCTCTCATAGCTGGGTTGGTGGCGCGTTGTGGACACATTGAGCTTGCTGGGGTGCACTGGACCGAGCTGGGCTCGTCCAGAATGCACCCAACCCTCTTCGACACTTTCTTTGTATACAGGCGTGCAACGGCTGGTGAGCTACAGCCGTTCTTCCTCCCTTGGTGCGTCTGAGTGTTGGGCTCAGCCCAGTCCCAATGGCCTGGGTCACAGTGTGACCAGGCTCCACCTGGGAAAGAGGGGCCCAGGCCCCTTCGGTTTTTCTTTTTTTTTTTCTTTTAATGTTGTTGGTTTCATTCGGTCTTATGGCGTTTTGAGATACCCGGGCACCCCGATGGTTTAGCAGGTTGGAGCAAGCCTATAGCAGGCGCCGAACCCCTCTAGATCGTTCGTTCGAGCCCATGGGCTCCGGCTTGTGGGTGTGGAAGTACGCAAGGTCTGGTCCAGCAGACCAGACCCTTCAGCTAACCCACGTTTACCCTGGGTTTGGAGCTGGGCACCATGCGGATTGTCTACACGCTCAACTTGGTCACCCAGAATTTATTATTTATTTTTGTAACAGGTGTTTTGGGCTGGAGTACTGGTCTGAACCATGGATTTAGACCACTGCTACAATCGGTTGGGCTGACTGGTTCATAGGCCAGACCCCAGCCAGGACGTGGCACTTGGTGCCAATCCGGTTCCTTTGTTGGAGTCTGGTGCGAGCCATGAGGTGCTGGGCACCCGGGCCATCCAATGGCTGAACCTTTTCGGTTCAGGTCTGAACTAAAGGTTCAGACCTATGTGCCCCTTGACAGCACGGTCTGGTCTCATGGACCAGACCCCTGTTCAAACTCCTTTGGTACCCAGAACTGCAAGGTTACCCGCGGTTGCCATTTTGGCAGCCTATTTCAGACCTAACCGAGCTATTTTGACAGTCTGGTCCGAACTGTGAGTCGGACCAAGACCTTTTGGTGGACTCAGCAGTCTGGTCCGGAAGGACCAGACCTACATATTCATGTAGACCAGCTTTGACAATGGGTACGCAACTCCATTGCCAGAACCCATGCAGCCTTGTTACCCCTCTAGTCGGTTGTTCCCAGTGATAACCCTTTTTGTTCAGCACGAAACCTTACTCATAGTTGAACCTTAGTTGGTCCAGACTCGTGTTTTGTCTTGCCCCGCACCCTTTCGCAAATCGGTTAGGGTGTTTGGCATGTGCGCACATGACTCAGGATGCACCTGTTTTGGGCAATCTTATATATATAGGTATATATACATAAATATGTATATATATATATATATATATATATATATATATATATATATATATATATATATATATATATATATATATATATATATATATATATATACACACATATAGGGGTGTATGTATAATTGAGTGTACATGTATATATATAAATATATATATTTCGATAAAAGTGAGCCTTGTAACTTATATATATATATATATATATATATATATATATATATATATATATATATATATATATATATATATATACATGCCTACCTTGGGTTAGTTTAGGTTGGCTAGCTGTGCACGAGGGTAAGCATTGTTGCTAACCCCACATGTTTGAAACCCACATGGTATCGAGTCACGAACATTGTCCGCTGCTTTGTCTTGGGTCCACAGGCGCGGCACACCACACAGTGGAAAAGCCAATGTAATCCCCATTAGATGGGTCATTCCCAGAATTCGCTCTTGACACGTAAGAGTGTCGCATTTCTTAAGGAAAATACTCACACCTTGGTTTCCGTTTTCGGTTGACTAAGCTATATAAGCGGACAAACACTATTGCAAACTCCACATATATAGAGTCTACGTTGGTTACAAGTCACGAACACTATTCAGTATTTTTGTATCGGGTCCGTAGGCGCGGCACCCCAACCAGTGGAAATGCTAATGTTATTCCCATAAGTTGGGAATATCATAGATTTCAATCTCAACACATAAGTACGTCAAATTGTGAGTCTTCCCTACGAGAATGACCTCATGTTACGTAAAGTGTCAATCTTAATGAGTTAGTTCCAACTACTTGAGTAATGAAATTGATGAAATTTCATATGTATGAAGTTGTACACTCACATGCACATTATCTCATCTCTCGGATATGAAACTGTATAATGCCTTTGTTCCTTATGTATGTGCAAATGATAGAAAGCATGTGGTATTTAATTACACTTTGCATGTAGCACATCCTGACACTCTTACTGAGTAGTGTGTACCTCGACTGGTACATTGCTTGTGGCATTGATGAGTGCACATGGTGCACTTACTTCGTGAAATGAAAAGGGCTGAAACATAAGTTTAAACACCATAGGGTATGAATGAATATGATTTTGTGTTTGGACTCGATTGGAGTCTCTAGGCAAAGATCATTTTGTCGTGAGTGAACTTACATGTGGCTATACCCTAATTTAGAAAAGAAATAATATGGTGTTAAGATCGCTTTCACAAGCGATGTGCTCTTGTTAGCCGTGTGAGGCTGAGCACGTGGATGGGCAGGCTAAGTCCTCATTTTGCGTACCCCGTAGAGACCACAAGACATAAAATCCTCGTCAAGAGGTATGACTGAATAATAAGTCTAAAAAAGATAAACCTGCTTCGCCCCATTCACAAACGGTTCACCTTGGAGAGGGTGGATGGTACAACCCTGAGTGACTTGTCGTTACTACGACACGTGTTTTGACAAAAGTTGTAGCGTCTTTTGGCCTCCAGTCACTCAGAGTCAGGGAGGTCGATGTTGCCTTTTTTGGGACCTCACTACTGTAGTAGTATGGATTGCAATTCTTGCCTATGCGAGAGTTTCTCTTAGCTGCGTGCTGCTCGCATGAGGTTTACTCGGTCTGTAGCATCCCCGGTTACCATATTAGAAATTGAATAACAAACGTTGGGTGCATGTCTCACAGAATGCGAGGTTCCTTCATGTACTCGAAGGAGTAACAAGAAGAACTTAAAGACTAACCAATCACAGCTGACATATTATAGTTGTTTCAAGTTACTTTACTTGTTTCAGTTACTTTACTTGTTTCAGTTCTGTTACTACTCTTAGTTACCTTTTTCACTTGTCACTTACGCACTTACCTGACACAGACACATATACTTGTTAGTTCTTGTTTCTATTTCATGTTTCCTCTTAGAAATGATGTATATGTCGTGGTTGTTTCTTCACCACCTCGCAAGAGGATTGACCCCATTTTATGGGGATGCATGTGACAAATAGGTACAATGTTGATGCGATGGCACACGATGGAGGCTTGGGGACCCACACTTAACTACAGATCCTGTCCCAGTGGTTTTGGGTTTTGGTTGGGATACATTCCCTACTTTTGAGATTTTTGTACTATCTTATTTTGTAACTCTTAAACTGTCGGGTTGTAAATCCCTTCATATTTGTGATTGTACCTTTATTTATGGTTTTAGCTACTTTTGTTGTACTTGTGGTTGTCCAACTTGCGGCTTTGCCACCCTCTTTGCACCTTGTTTCCTTTGTTTTCAATAAAACCTTTTCAAAAAAAAATTCATAGAAAAATCTAAGGTTTTTCCAAGGTCGGGGTTTGGGGTGCCACATTTTCAGTGTCCTTCTGCTTTAGATTATAAAGATGATTCAGGGTGGGTAGCACCTCGATATTGAACAAGAATTGCTTAATGAAAAGATTAACCACCTTGTCGAATTTCTTCAACTCAATGGGATTGATGTGCTCTGAATACCATTTGACAACAATGCCCTCTAGACTGCTAGGAAAGCATCTAAACAAAGCGCGATTGCCTCTCTTGAATCTATTGCATTCTGCAAAGAACATAGCCAGGTGAGCCTTGGGATTGCCAGTCCCATCAAATTTGACAAATTTGCGAGGGAGATCTTCTAGTCTGTCATCTCCTTCCAGACCATCATAGAAATCTTCGCTTGTGAAAATCCTTTTGCTTTTGTCGCGGGCCTGCAGATCTTGAACTATCCTGACCATATCTCTGAACTGTGGGGTGGTCAGAATCACTGATAGACTGATCTTTGAATTTATGGGTTGACCTCTGCCCCTGAGTAGACTTGTGGAGTATCTGCTGAGTCTCAATTTATTCATCTGTGTCTCCCACTGATTCCTCTTCGTCAGATGTATCTTCATGCTGGACACGCTTTTTAGATATCTTCACCTGCTTCTTGACTGTGTGACCCTCAGCCTTCTGCTTGACCTGGGTCTGCTCTGTACTGGCTTCAGCTTGCTCTGCCAGCACCTTTCTCATCATCTTTTTGAACATGGCATACATCTAAGGATCAATGTCATCATTTGCTTATTGACCGTGGCTCCTGACTGAATACGAGGAGTCCATCTCTTCTTATAAAGCTGATGAGTATGCAATGCCTTTGATTGATGCAATTTTCTTTCCTGACCTCGTCTGAACCATTTAAATATCACAAATGCTCTCTGCAGGGCAAAGTTGATGGTTAGGCTTTTGAGAGAGATTTTGACTGGAAGAAAATATTTGCTGAGAATTTTGGTAGACAATTGAAAGAATATCCCATTACTAGGGATTGAGCCATCGCTGGGATTACGATAATTGTGTTGTCATTCCTTTGCAAAGAAAATAAACAACTGAGAATTATGCCTTGTTACCTAGGCGAGGTCGTCAAACCAAGAATGAAGAATTTGAAAGATTTTTATTCATTGAAGGGAAAACATGATTGCATCAATAATAAACTTGTGAAAGAGAGGGCAGACAAACAATTTGTCACCACTTTTTATAATCAGCAGAGACACAAGGACCGGGAAAAAGTGGAAGAGTAATAAAAGAGTCTCAGCCATATCTGGCAGAATGGTATGTTCTGGACCACTGTGCTGATGTAAAGTCGAATTTTGGCATGACTCCTGATAGCAGTCGCATCTCTATGTGCTTCCGTCTTTGAGAAAACTGTCGAACACACCGCTTTAGATGATAATAAGTGCAAAAGAATGGACCAAGCAACTTGAATCTCTTGCCATATGCATAGGTGTATCTGGGAGGTAATAACTCTCGATCAAAATAGTCTCACACCACTTCTTCTTCCTACAGATAATCAATCAGGAATCGGTACCGTGTAACTGGAAGGAGCTCCTTGCCGTTGTATCTGAACGAACTAGCTTTGGTCGACACATGTTGAAGAAACCAAGACTGAAGTGTATAAGTGCACCCCTCGACTAAAATGGACTCTCCAAGCGTGAAACGAGTCAATCCACTGTATAGGAAAGCAAGTGCGGCCATGGCTATCGAGAGACGACTGGTCTGTTGACTTTCCCATCTTCTCAGAAGTTGCACTATTCTGACATCTACATAATTTTGTCCGTCTGGAAAGAAAGTGAGTCCCACAGTGCACAGAACCATTGCATGCTGAATTCTCTCTCGAGTTATTCTGGATAGTGAACTGACTTCTGCGAATTCCTTATACTGTTGGTAGATCTTGACCAGGCTCACATATTCATTCTCGTTTTCCTCAATCAGTGGCCAAGACTTATGCTCTGTCATGCGAGCTAAAGCATCGTGGGGGTTCAAACCCTTGACATTAATAAAAAATTGTTGCTCCAATGGATCTTTAGGCTGACCGACGGGCTCGGACAGTCTCATGATCTCTGAAAATTCGTCCATCAACAGGGTCATCTCGCCCCACGGAAACCAGAACGTGCAAGTGCGCGGATTCCACCACTCTGTCAGTGCATGAATCAGATTGTCGTTGACTGTCAATTTTCCCACTGCAGATGCCAGTTCTAACCCGCAATCGCTCAGGTGGTCCGGAAACATACGAGAGAAGTTCTTGAACCAAATATAGTACCACCAGGGGAAGAAAGGTCCGGTGCTGAGAGTTTGATGCTCGGAAAGACTTTGTCGCACCTCGTAAGAGATGTGACCCTTAGGAAAGACAGAGTCGAGCTGACTGGATGTCATTGGACAGAAAGACAGAAAGATTGGAATTAGACTTAGGAAAAATACAAGAATTTTGAAAATTGCAGGCAGGATAAAATGAAAAAGCTGAAAATTCAAAGTCTAGAGGAACGAAAGAATGAAAAATCACCTAGAGTTTTGAAGAAAAAGTGGATAATTTGGAAAAATCGCTCAGGGTTTACAAAGAAATGCTTCATAAATGGGAAAATGAAGTATTTTGGAAAATTATCCAGTATTTTAGAAAAACTGGGAAAAATATGGGAAAATAAGATGGAAATGAATATCATACATTCAATCACAAATAATTATGCACATATAACATTCCCTAAGAAGCTGACTCTAAATGCATCAATTTTGAAAGAGCTTTAGGACCCTAATCCTGACTCTAGGCTCATATCAGCTGTGTCCAATCATGCTATGCTGATATACTCGAACTGAGGCTCGATGTACATGACATAAAAATTCATCTTTGATTCTAAGCTTGTGTTTTCCCAACATCCTTGAGCACCTGCCGATACACGTTGGACTATGGCCCTTGGTACGTGGCAGGGGGGCGTTAGCCCAAATAAGTGGCCCAGTTGTGAGGCTCTGTCCCGAACTATGGTTTTGAAAGAGAACCCAGCAACATGAAGACCGGGTAGACATAGGTGGGGTGGTTTTTGAAAATATGAACACATGCAAGCAAACAGATGACTCTAAGTCCTAAAGAGATAAAATTTTGAAATTTTTGAAGAAGCAAGCATTGTTTTCATACAATTCCTAGATTGATGAATGTTGTATTTCAAACTTAAGTCTATGTGAGCATGAATAATTCTCCTCAATATGGTCCTACCAAACCATGCCTAGTCTACATGCAGTTCATGTCAGCTAGGTTTAAGTCTAGGCTCCTAGGTTCGCATGATATCAGAAAGTAAAAGCTGACATTCCATAGAACACGATTTTGATAATTGAGTTAAGTCAAAGCATACACTTAATCAGATGAAGACAGGTCCCATCACGGTCGCCAAACCTGTTATCATCGCAAAATTGTTCCTTATTCCCTCTGCGAGAGTGAGAAGAAACGATTCTGCGAGTCAAACTCGACCAAAGTTTTGAAAATGGTTTTGAAAATTACTCGCCTCTGTTTTAAAAATTTGCGAGAAAATTCCATGGAATTGGATTCGCCTGTCAGTACGAGGTTCAACCGTTCCTGGCGCCTTTACCAGGGGTAATAGAACCAATGATCAAATGTGCGCTTTGACTAAGTTAAATGATCTAAATTATGCTCTATTTTCCTAGAATGCACAGAGAATCAGGCATGTGCTATAGAATTCTGAAAAATAATGCAAGTTTGAGAAATATGATGTTTGCTTTAGAAAATTGAAATGCATTTGGAAAATGATTGGAAAAGTGCTTGAAATTGAAATTCCTGGGAAAATCATTAAACTTCATTGAAACTCAGAAATTGGATTGGAAAATGAATTCTCATGAAAACTTGAATCTTGGGAAAATCGTTTTTTGAGATTTGAATTGCTTTTCTGAGGAAATGGATTTGAGAATTCTGATACAATCAGGAAGTTCATTGGAAAATGACTTTTGAAATGGAAAATGGATTCTCAGGAAAATGGGAAACCTAAGAAAATTGATTTTGAGATTGGAAACTTAGAATTGAGAATGTGGAAATCTTGAAAATCATAATTTGAACTTGGGAAATACTTTGAAATCTCATTTGAAAATTCAGAATTCTGAGAAAATCAAATCTTGAGAAAAACTTAGAAATTTTTGGGAAATCGATTTCTCTGAAATGGAATTAGGAAATGAGTTTGGAAATAATGCAAATTGAATGAATGAACATGAATTTGAAAGATATTTCAATTAAGGAATTGAGAAATCCTTTTGAGACTTTGAGAAATGTAGTGCATTTTTGAAGTTAGCCTAAGAGTGTAGGCTGAATGTGGCTAATACGAAGATCATAAATCATGGTTTTCTTCGTATTCTGACTATGGCCATAAATACGAATCCCACCAAATTCGTGAACTTCATAAGAGCTTGTGCATGTGCCATTCGTGTCAACCATAGTGATTTTGAAAAATATGCATATGCATCATACATCAGATATTGAAATTTTCAGAAATTAAACTATATGCAATGCGGTCCTATTATATGCAGAAAAGTAACTCTTATTCCAAATATTACATTGCTTTTACATTGAATTGAATAAAAAAATAAAATAACTAAATCTTCTTCCTGAAGGTTTCTGTAAAACTAAAAAATAATGTTAGCACAGAAATGTAGGTTTATCTGAATTTATCTGAAAATATGAGAAATTATCGGATATTATTTAGATATAAACCTAGTCACTTTTACTATCAAAATAAGATGCCTTGCTTCCCTTTCTCGTGCTTATTTGATGCAGGAGTGGAGCACAAGACTCAAGTTTGTAAGGATTCATTTGAATTTATTTTCATTTTAGATTTTTATTTTGATTCTGATGTTTGGATCACTATATCATATTCATATTTTTAGGATAAATATTAATTTTTTAGAAGTTTAGCATATTGGGTAATTTACTTTAATTAGAATTAAGTAAAATCTCATCTATTTATACACGAGGGATCTCTTTAGAAGAAGAGTTGAATGAGATAAATAGGTTATTCTCTTTTCTTTTAGTTTCTGGTTTTCTTCTTTATTTTATTTTTTTGCATCTTTCTGCTTTCTAATCCTTTTCTTGTATTTTTCTGCTTTTCTCAATTTCTGGGTAACATCATTATTTTATCTTCAACTTCTAATAGAAAGGCATGCAAAGCATAGTTGTATGAGGTGTACCAATATCAGATACCAGTACGAAACTCGTCTCTACCGCTGTTACGCTTGCATGTCTTTCTCCTTTGTTTCTCTTTCTTTTGTGTTTTTTTCTATTAACCATTACCGAATGATATGCTGCGCTTTTGGAACCAGATCCAGAAGGCGGCCAGTGAACACACGCAAACCATCCTAGATTGGAGGCAAAATCAGACAAGGAAACAGACCTTTGTTCGAAGCTCATTGTATTCTGTGTTGAAAAAAAAAAAAAAAAACTTCAGCTTGTTGCCGTAGTGACGATGTACCAGAATGAGAACTGGGAAAAGGACCGACCAGAAAACATACATCGCAGCAATTAGATTTGTGTACTATATATATTATCTTAATGAAGTGATCTGTGTGCTTCAGTTCCAGCTAAGGTTCTTCAAAAAACGGAGCAAAAAGCCATGCATATCCAACAAAGGAGAGGAAAAAGAAGGGCATTAATTGGAAGAAAAATCATTAGCAACTTTTTTTTTTATTATCTACGAAATTTACAGCTTTCAGAAACCTTTTTAATCCGTTTCATTACCACAGGCAAATCATCCTTTGATAACATGGTGAAACAGCAACGAAACCATCCGGGTTCGATACAGTGACAAGCCGACCCAGGCGTGACGTTGATCTTCCCTACGTCTAAGAGCTTCTCCCACAGCTCGAGCTCCCCTTTTTCACTATAAGACCTTATCAATCGGCTCATGTCGGCCCAACAATAGAAACCACCACTGCTCTTGGTGCACTCGATGCCCAACTCCTTCAGTCCATCCACAAAAGCAGTGTACATTCCACTAAGCCTCTCATGATTCTCCTTGATGAATCTACGGACAAAACTAGAGTCTGAAAGCATGGCTATGAGCAACCGTTGGGTTGGCGCAGAAACAGAAGAGAACCTAGCCAACCTTGTTGCAGCAGCCAACACGTTATCGTTATAAGAATAGAGCACCCCCACTCTGAAACCAGGAAGGCAGAGATCTTTGGATAGCCCGTAAATTAAGTGAACCCTGCTCTTATCAAAGTCTCCTGAATCAACTATCTCTGTGATGCTTACAAACTCATCTACTCCATGCACAGATCCAGCAAACACCTCATCAGAAATCAGATGTATGTTTTTCTCCCTCGCAAAATCCAGCAAAGCGTATAGAGTGCTTCTGCTAAGCACATGACCAACTGGGTTTGAAGGGTTTGAAATAAGAACTGCACGAACCTTCAGCCCACGCTTTTTCGACTGGTTGAATGCCCGCTCCAAAGCAGAGATGTTGATGTTGAAATTATCGCTGCTTCGACAGGGAACTGGTACCAATTCTATGCCGGTTCTCAGCTTTATGTCCCTGTCAAAACTGGTCCCAAGTAGTTTTGTCAATAGGCTACAAACGACTAACAAAGGATAAGCCTATAAGGATTATCTGATGGAAGAATTAGGTGGTTACCCTGGGTAGTATGGGGCTGGAACAAGAAATGCGTTTCCTGGATCAGCAAGGCAGAAGCTCAGTATCTCAATTGCCGGAGTGGCACCAGCTGTCAACACCATTTGGGATGGGTCGAATGAAACCTGCCTTCTCATGACCTCAGTCATAAATCCAGCCACAGCCTACAGAAGCAAAGCAGAAAAACAAAGATCTTTAATCATGAAATAACCTGTCAGCATACCCTTGTAATGGCAACCTATGAGATAATTAACAGATGCCCTTGGAAAGTGGGTCCTCAACAAGTTTTAACTTCTAAAATTTGTATAAGCAACAATTATACTAGTACATGGATCTCGGGGAAACCTTGAGGCTTAAAAAATATAAAAAATAACAAAAATAAGTAAGAAAATATCATGTTTAGACAAAAAATACATACATAAAAGAAATAAGAAAAACATATTTAAAATGTAAAAAATAAATAAGAAAACTATTTGATAATATCGTGATATTATCAAATTGGCGCTACTTTACCTACGTTATCGTTTGTTGAATTTACCCCGATAATATCACAATATTTTGAAAATGTCGCTGATATCTGTGACTATGGATCAGATCCATAACCAAGTTAAACCTCCAATATGTTTGCACATTGTAGGAAGGTTTTTTCACTTCTCCTGCCCTGAGTGCAGATTAAGGAGGTGTGAAAAATCACCTCATTCAATGGCTGTTAAATAGTGGTGTTGGGGAAGGAGTGTGCATCATCAATGTATTGTTTTGGCAAAACAAGTGTTTCCAAAAAATAGAGGTCGTTGTGGAATTCGATATGCACTCTTATCGCGATACGAGTGCGTATAGTACCCGTATCATATTATACGAGGTGCATCGATACAGGGTCAGCACCAATGTTATCAAAAACGTGCCTTGAGGCACAGCCCTCTGTGCCTCAAGGCGCAAGCCTGAGGTGTGAGGCGCAAAAAAAAAATTTGTACAAGATTTCTAAGACATAATCAACAAGATTTTTGTAGGTTAATCTCATATATTTTTCAGTTATTTCAGTTATGTAATCAGTTTCTTAGTATATTTTAACTTTTGTTGGTTAATCTCATATATTTTCCAGTTATGTAATCAGTTTTTTAGTTACTTTTATATGCTATGTCACAGAGACTCTCCAACTAGGTGCCGCACTTGCATCGCACCCTCACCCGCACCCGATGCGGTCAACCTGACCCTGGGTGCAGTCAACGCACCTAGGGCCATTTATGTCCAACTTTTAGACTTTATATATATAATTTTTTATATTTTTGCCGCACCCCCGCACCCATGTGACATAGTTTATATGTTAATCTCATATTGTTTAGAATAATCTTATATATTTTAACTTTTGTAGGTTAATCTCATACATTTTTCAGTTATGTAATCAGTTTCTTAGTATATTTTAACTTTTGTTGGTTAATCTCATATATTTTTCAGTTATGTAATCAGTTTTTAGTTACTTTTATATGTTAATCTCATATTTTTTAGTACTTATTTGAGATTTTCTATTTCTTATTGGTTGTTACTTCATCAATAAAGCATTTCTTTATTTATTTATATTTTTAGATATTTTTTTAAAGTTTTCAAAAAAAAATGAGGCTTACGCTTTATGCCTCGCCTCGGTTTTTTATAGAGCGCCTCGCTACGCCTCAACGCTTTTCACAACACTGGTCAGCACTCTTAAAAATTAACAAATCGTAATTTTTAAGTTTTGGGTTTTAAAGACCTCTAAAGGCTGGCTCCCTCATTTGTGTAGAAGTCATTAGACAGGTATCCACACACCATACGACTCATGAGAGCGATTTGGGGGAAAATTCGTGCACAAGGGAGAGGGATTTTGCGATTGGCTAAAGTAAAAGTGTATTCCAACCATTTTCCACTCAAGGAAGTGGGTTAAGGTAAGTAAATAATAATTATGAGAATGAACCACAGTATCAAGCATCTCTTGTAAACTACCAGACATCAATCAATCAAAACCTATATCAATTGAATTAGTGAAAACAACAGATACCCAAACCACAAGAAACTTTATACTATTATTTCTCAAAGTTTCTCCAGCCTCAACTAAAGAGTAACACCACATAATCCAATTTATGCTTGGAATAAGAAGTTGATCAACAACTTGTCAAATCACAACGAAGTCAGGAGGCCAGGTGTATGCTTCAGTGTAACAATTGTACTAGTACATGGATCCCAATCTAAAATGAGAGTAATGACACCTTTTTTTCGTGCTAGGCATAAATCTAAACTGAGAAGATCAACATTGTATTTTTTCCAATTCCATATGCAAACTTAGATTTCCCAAAAAAAAGTAGGCCATTTAACAGATAATACCTGTTAGAAACCACAACTCGCAGAACATATCAATTCCAATAATTAATCATCAAGTTAGGCTGTTTCTGAGTGGATGAGAATAAGACTATAATGTAGTAATAGTAAGTGTCTAAGCAGGAAGCAATACAGCCTAGTCTAACAGAGTAACCAAATTCCATGTGGAGACTATATTCAGGGCAATGCCTGCCAAAGACAACAGGAATTGACAGTTGGACCACATCAGTGTTCATCTTGACAGGCAGATCGAGTAACCCCAAATGAAAAAAATACCCCGTCAGAGCAGATATTCTGTGTGGAAGCTGGAGTAAAGTCTAGTACATGAAGATCAGCCCAAAAAGCCATCTAGATAAGTTCTAATAGTATCCAAGATGTAGATTGGATTGGGATTTGTGAACCTCGCGAGACACCTAAAGATCCTAAACTCTTCTTTAACATTCATTAGAAGTATCTTCATCGCTCTGGTCATAGATAGGCAACACCACAACAAGCAAACAATTGAGAGGGACTTAGGCTGATGTTGATCCTGCGAAGAACACATGCTTCTAGACAATGAAGACATGGATGAGTTGGTACATCTCGCCATAGGGATACACTTGCCAATTTCTGAGTATTAAAAGCAAATAAATCGATCTCCGCAATTTGGTCACAATTCATGACTCGAAGAAAAGCATTACTCAATGACTTTTGTCTCATTCGCAATCTAAATGAAGAAATAGAAACATTCGAAGAAAAGGCACTAGCAATTATAAGGAATTTCCAATAACTGAACCTATGACATGAGGAAGAACTATAAATCTATAATATGAATAATCACCCAGACCTGACACTCTGATGGAAAGCAACTTCTGCAAGATTGCACAGACAAAAACATCAATGAACTCTAAGAATCTACTCTGATGCAAATCGAAATAGATCTAAAATCATCTTCTGACAAAAAATAGATCAATGATTCATACATTTTTCATTGCCGGAATGCCGTCAAACTTCTGGTAGCAGGCAATCCCGCTAATACAGAGCGATGCTCCATCATCTGCGCCGATCAACGACCCTACATTAGCAGCAATCCAATCTCGCACCAGACCTTGAGACAACTGCGCAAACAATAAACCGGTAAACAACAAATAAAACAAAAATAATGGCTTGTTTAACAAAATATGAACCAAAAGTATGAATTCAAAACCCTAGAACACTCCATACCGTGTTATCCGCCAAGCCGAGTTGAATAACACCGTCAGGATTCGTCTTTGGGTCGTAGGGATCGTCCGAATGCCTCCGGATGCCGGAGTAGTAAGGTGACTCCCCGGCTTTGTTGATGGAAAGGGCCCGATACGAGATGTAGGTCGGGCCGGAGGAGCTCCGTGACGAAAGCCTCGCTGGAGGCGGCGAGGAGGTTTCCGGTGCGTCGTGAGGCAGAGGAGGCGACGACGGAGGAGGAGAAGGAGGAGGCGGCGGGCGGGAGAGGTGCCGGCGGAGGTAGAGTTGCAGGAAATAGAAGAGGGATAAGGGGATGACGGAGCCGAGGAAGAGACCGCCGCGGCCCTGAACGATGCCCTGCAACGGGACGATGAGCCTCATGTCCGTCCGCCCGGAGACGACTCCACCGCGCCGCCTGCCTTCCTCCCGCTCCCGATCGTCCTGTGTCATCTAGGGAGTTTCCGGCAAGGTTACGGCCGGAATCCCCCTCGTTCCCTCCGAAGCCTCGTCGGGCGATTTGTGAAGCGCAAATCCCTCGTTGCGTGTTGTTCCGGCCTGCTCCTCCACCCCTAAAACGGTGGGGCCCACCTGGGTTCCCTTCCACCACTCTTCAATCAACGTCGCTATTCTTATCTCGCTATCATCGACCACCCAGTAAAGACAATTCAAAAAAAAAATGTTGTGTTGAATTCCAAGATCAAGCTCGCCGTGTCATCCTGACAGTTTCATCGAAAAAACCCTTCTTTAACATAAAGACGCAATAAACAACAGAAAAGTCACTAATGCTGATGTGTCAAAACATAATCGCAAGACTTATTTTAGAAACTCAACCCTAAATTCGGTGACTATTTTTTCTTGGAAAGGCAAGTGCATATAATAATTAATTTTGTTTAAAAGGGCAAGCTAACGTGGGGATGTGGCCAAGAGAGGGCTGGGTCCCAGAGTTGGGTCGTTCGTGACCGTCCATAACAAACCCTGAGAGATGTTGTCAGTATCGGTATCGGCCCTGGCCAACGATTCGGGTGAATAAGCATATACCGATACTCAAGTGAATCGTCAGCTAAAAAAAATATTATGTATCAAACAAAACGTGACATGTGTTAAAGCCATTAAAATAATATTAAAAAATAATCTTTAAGTATATTTTATATTTATTAAAAAAAGCTGATTCAAGGGTAAAGCCTATCGATTTTCTGCCCGATACTGACAACATATTGCCTGAGACATTCTCCAGCTTCCTTTCCGGACAGTTTTATTTTTTTTTTTTTTAACCCCTGCCAGTTATACCATTGGGTTTTGAACCTGCAACGTCTCAACACAAAGTGACGTCCACTAAATGCTCTTACCAGACAAGTGAAGCTCTACATGTACAAGCCCAAGATCTAATACTGCTTGGAGAGGCCTTCTTCTTTCTTTCAGACAGGTTATCCAGCTGTAATGTATCATGGCTTTTATTCATCATGCTTATCATAACCACTTTTCAAATAGTAGAGTGTCGTGTCCACCCACTCGGGTCACCCGTGTCGTGTAGCAGCGGGCTTGGGGGAGAAGGTGGTGCTGATCCCCTTCGTCTCAGGTTTTGACTTTCACCAGGTGTGCGGGTGTCTTTAATTAATTGGTTCTGTAAGAGTTTAGGTGTCTATGAAGCCACTGAGATTTACCTTGCATGGAGGCGGGGCCCATTAAGTGACTAGGTTCTCAACAAGGGTTCTTGATCGTAATTAAAAAAAAAAAAGTAACATGCATCTCAAATATTCCAAGTTTGAGATTGAAGCATTCACAAGCATCCTAGAAGTTAAGGATCCCTAGAATTTAAGGGTTATGACTAGAAGCATATAGGATTAGTAAAAACTGAAATTCTATTATATATATTGCCATTGCGGTTGAAGGGAAAGTTTTATTGGACTACTGTTAAGCCCGCTTTATTATATGGTACGGAATGTTGGGCTGCCAAGAGACATCATATTCAAAAAATGGGGACCGGCAGTCATGGGCCTACCACAAAACTAAAGGCGGAGTTAACGCACTAAACTTTTTTATGATTAAAAAAGTCAAGTTATTTAATTAATTGAAACAACCTCTTCCAAGAAGTGGTTTCTAATAAAAGAACTATGCTAAAAGGACGTTTATGAAGACCATTTGAATAGATAAAGGTTATAATTTTACTAGATGGTGTAGTATGGTGGCATATATAATGTGTAACCACAACAATGTAGTATAAACATCATAATATTTTGGTCAGCATTTAACCCAGGCTTATCTTTCACTGATTCTTCACCAAACTTGAAATTGAATATTTTAGCACATTGCCATGATTGAACTTACTACCCTATTAGATAAAACCATGCAGAACACATCTCTAAGCTTAGTAATAACATCTAATGTGTGCATCTGAGTAAACAGGAGCATGTATCATCATATGGTATTATCGTTTTAAAGTGTATAACACAGCCTCAAAGGGGGTTTGGCATAGTGGGATGGGATCTAAGCCGCTAGTCTGGTGGTCTAGGTTCAAATTCTTTGGGCATCACCCTTTGCACAAGCCAAAGCATGGCGACTCTCTTAGGGCAAGAGGTACGCCCACATAGTTTTATGTTGTCAGGACAGCGATCATAAGTATGTCAGCGCGACTTGGTCTTTGGTCCTGGGGGGTGGTTTCTCAGTGTAAATAAAAAAAAAAAAAAAACAGTATTACACACAAACTCTCTCTCTCTCTCTCTTGTGTGTGACAATGTTTTAACAATGATCAAAAGGACATTCAAAAGTGGTTAATGCGTGTGACATTTTAAAAAAGTTTATAAAGCAATATATTTTTGTGCATCGTCATTGGTTCTTTCATTTGGTTTGAGAACCGAGTGAAATGCTTCTTTCTCATCAGATTCTGTGAATCTTGATGCACCTTTCGTGGGCTGTCCTGCCTTTCCCAAGTAGCTTGGTGCCAAAAACCTCTTTTTGTCCGTGAGCTCCGGACCACACATCCCACTCTCGGCCATTACCACATGACACCCTCTTGCTTAAGGGGCAGCCCAACCACTTCTGTCTACTCTTAAGAACAAACCGACATGTCATTTTCTTAAGAAAATCAAGTGAGAAACAATGTTGGAGGTTTCACTCACACATCATCACCATTCTCATCCACCAACAATACACTTTTATGCTTGCCTTCACATTCCAATTTGCACGTAATCTAAGCCAATGTTGTCTGTATAGTTGCGAATCTGCCTGAATCACCCGATTCGTATTATACCTTATCGCCGAGAAATCTATACGAAACCCAGCTGATTTGTTTTTTTTTTTAATATTTTTAAATAGTTTAAAATAAGTTTTGCCAAATTTAATATTATTTTAATGTTTTTGTAACACGTTATATACTGGTTAAAATTTTGCCAATTCAGTTCAGAATCGGGATCAGCCAATTCCTTGAATCATTTTGAAGATATATTCAGGGCGGAGACCGATTTTGACAACATTGACCTAAGCAATTTGCTATAAATCTATGTTACAAAAATATGGGTACACCTAGCTCCAACGGGGTTTGGCGTAGTGGGGTGGGTCTTGGCCGTTAGACGGACAATTAAGGTTTGATTTTCATGGGTGTCACCATTTTGTGCAAGCCGATGTCCAACATAGACCCCGGGGTGGGGGTCCTAGCTTTGGAGTTTTATGTTGCCGGCACGACGACTGCAGATATGGTTGGCTGAACCAGCGTTACCAGGTCTTCGCTTCGGCTTGCACAAGGAATGACACCCATGAGATTTAAACCTAAACCGTCTGCCTAGCGGACTAGGCCCCATCTCACTACACCAAAAACTGGAAAGTTTAGTTTTGAATCTAAAATTGAACTTGACATTGAGAATGCATTTTTTATGTTGGAAGAAAAAATGTTCTCTTTAAAATTATATTTTTTTGTGATGGTTATTTTTTTATAAAAATGCTTAATATATACAGATGCATTTAAGTAAAAACATCTCCTCATGCTTCACACTCACTCCTTTCATGCTTCTTGTATTGCTGCAGCTCACACCCACACTTTGCTCTTCTAATTTTAGTTTTCTATAAAGATACATAAACAACCACAATTAATTAAGCATGAAGGTGATGAGTGTTGTCTAGATGGCCTGATGTGAAGAGGAGATCCATTACTGGCCTGGCTCCGGCCAATGAATTGATGTATGACATCCTTGGACTGAGTACCTTGCAAGGTATTCGCTCCCATCATTAGATTTTCACTCCCTGATGTGTACGTAATTGATACTGCTTTGCTTTTAGGGTACGTTTGTGTGTTAACGGAAAATGGGTGTTTTCTGCAAAAACACATCGACGGGCATGCGTTTCTGCGGAAAACCCTACACGCTGCCTCTGAGTTTTCTGCGGAAACGGTTCCCGTGAGGGAAAGGGTCCGTGACATGCAAATATTGAACCAGAAGCTTGCTGCCTATGCTTTGGTGGTAGTTCAGGAACTCTTTTCATGAATTAATAGAACATTGAATAATTTAAAAATACAAGACAAAGTTCACCGTGACATTTTCCCCTTTCCTACAATTTAAGGGCATTCTTTTCTTTTTTTCTTTCTTTAATTGAAAGGCAGGCTAGGGTTAGGCAGACTCCTACCAGTTATACAACGATACAATTGGGATTTGAACTTGCAACGTCCCCAACACAATGACGTGCAGTAGCTTCTCCTACCAGACAAGTAGAGCCCCTTTCATAATAAATAAAGGTTACTACTTTTGGGTTACAAGTTTTCAGGTGGCATCAAATGTAACGCCCCAACTTTTTATAATAAAAATTTTGGTGTAAAAAAATTTTTTTTAATAGCGGAAGTGCGAAAAGCACAAGTCGGGTGCATTACAGGGTAAAACAGAGAAGTACCAAAAAGCATGTCATTCATTAGTTAAAACATTAATATCATTAAGTACATCTCAAAATAGAAATGTAAATCTACTAATCCGAGTTCAAACATAAAATACTGAAATAAATGAGATCTCTTGGCTATTTTCATAACGACTACTCGATGCTCCGATTTAGTTGTTACCTGAAAACAATTAAAGCAGAAGGGTCAGACTCCTCTGTCTGCGTAAGAAGCATTATATTTATATGTGGTGCTTAGTGTCTTGTGTACAAATATGTGCAACAACTACAGATATAATTAGCATGAAAATTTGTATCATTCTAAGAAAATAATCATGCTTTCTAATTCATGATACGATGCAAAAGATAACTGAACTAAAGGTACATTTATTCACATTAGCATAAGTTGTAGATTCTACAAGTTTTATGAAGGTCATATCAACAGTACATAATTCTTTAGAAAAAAATTTCTCGTCAACTTAAATCATTTAATGATTATCTTACTCTTACCATGTAGGTACGCACAGGCATAGGCCTCGTAGCGGACCGAGACTATACAGGTGTCTATTAATTAATACCCGTATAACTAGCCGTACGGATATCCAAAGGGGACGGTCCGTGACCGAGAGAGAACTTCCCAATGGCTAAAACAAGAATTAGGATGCACCCTTGACACTTTTGCAGAAGACTTGGATCTACCACCTAGGACACACTGGTAGTCCTGGTCCCCTAACTTCGTGGACTGGGGACCTGGTGAGACGCATAGCTCTCACGAAAACAAGAATGTCCACGAATCTTGTACCACCTACCCTCTCTAAGGTAGACCATGGGTCCAGTAACATACACCATCTTTCAGGTGTACCCAGAGCCCGGAGAATCCGGTAACAAACACAGTCTTTTAGGTGAATCCAGAATCTTGAAGGTTTTATATTTATGTTTTTATTTAACCTTTTCTTTATAACCATGTGTGAGCTATCGCACCACCAGTGGTCCGGTAGCATATACCGTCTTTCAGGTATACCCAGAACCACACAATTTTTTTTCGATTTTGCATTCATTTCCTTTTTTGTTTGCTTTCTTGTGTGAGCCATCGCACCACGAGGAATTACAAAATCCCGAACCCGCAACTGTGTTCAAACACATACTATGCATCTTACCATTCGGGGTGTCTCATAAGCATTGCCCAATTGCGTATATTCCTCAAAACTCGGCAAACTTGCATATGCTGCAATGGTACCGACATGAAATTCAATGACAGATTTACGTTAATAGCAAATATGCATATATTGTTGCATTATTGTCATGAATTCACATGACAGATCCGCGTTAATAATAAGTATGTATATGCTGCGGCATGACCTTCACCTGTGTAAAGACCAAGATATACTCCCAGCTGACTCCCCACATAAGAGGCTGGATGCATAAGTATATTTATGCATCTATATGTTGGATCTTACGTTTTCCATCATCTATATGAGATGTACTCAACCCTGTAGTCAGACTTACGCTCAGAAACGTAATATCAGCAATAAAGTATATATATATTTTTTTTATTTATAGGTTGTATTGCTTTTTTTATCATTTGAAGTGGTGTGTACAACCTAACGACTCAGATATAGCCCTTCACATGTTTAACTGCATACTACCAAAATATCTTTTTGGTTCATTAAGACATTGAGTCAATACATATGCTTCCACCTAGTTAATAAGGTTTAGTAATAATCAATAACCAACGTTTTTGGTGTATGCAAGTTCAAAAAAAGTAAACATCATTTACAAACCACTCCTCGTGATTCAATAGAAGTGTCATACAGTCAATAATCATTGTTTTTTTTTCAATGAGATGCACATAGTTTGGGTATTCTGTTGGGCATTTAGAAATGGTGGGTGTGCAGGTCGTATGTACAAATCTACACATTTGTAAGATGTAGTCACGTTGCTTATGTGACTACAACTAGTAAATAACTCTTATAAAGACCAGCATGAGTAAAAAAAAACACATCCAACACTCATACGTAACTGTAATTAAACCCATACATATAGCATTATCCTCAGATTCATAGTTAGTTTTTTCGTTGGGTAGGTCAATCACTTGTACCCCTATTCATTGGCTTTCGCACACTACAGAGAAAAGAAAGAAAGATATTGGTATATTCATCATTTTTTTTTCACATTACCACCAGATTTGGGAAATGCATGAGCACGCTGGTTCATGGGTGGATGGTATAAATATGCATATCTGCCATAATCGATACTTTCATAATCTTTATTATTCTTAGCTAAAACCATAAAACTTATAAACTTTTATATTTGTTTTTTTTTTCTCCTCATATCAAATCGATGGTGCTGCAGTGCTGCAGCTTATTTATGCCACAGGGCGTCGATCACTCACATAAAAATGAAAATACTTCTTACTTTTTTGAAGTTTCGAGATGGCACAACTGCACCTCGTTTCCTTCGTTGAAACGGCACACCACGTCAACAACGGAGGTCCACCCGTCCAGCACTATGGTCAACCACCACCGAGAGAGAGAGAGAGAGAGAGGAAAGGAGAAACGTTTGAGAGAAAGAGAGAGAGAAATCTGAAATGTTTTCTCCTCCTCAACCTTTAATTCTTTCTCTCCCCACGTAGGGGAGTTTTGGTTTTTCAAAAACTCAACTTCTAGCCCACCTTTTTAGTGGGTGTTTGGAAGTCCCAACATTGCCCCTCCCTCACATCAGCAAATGTATCTTCAGCTTCCATTTTTTTTTTAGTGGTACCCTCCCCCATTTGGTGGGATTTTCCTTGTTTCTTGGAAAAGGGGAAACAAAAAGGCCAACACCCACATGTTTATTGTGGGAGAGGGTTTAAGAGGTAGGGGTTTAACCAACCCACGATTTTTTCTCTTTTTATTTATTTATTTATTTATTTATTTCAAAGTAAAAATCCCACTTTTCTATGCAAAAAGGTGAAATTCGTGCACAAGGGGTTTTGAATCGGGGTCTTAAACCTAAGGGGTAACGAGCCCCACCACTTGTGCTATGTTGCTTTTTGTTGCAAAGGGTGTGAATTAAATTGTATATAACCCTTTCAGCTTCGTTCCAGATTTCATAAAAAAAATAATGTTTTTCACTTCTACGTGGGCGCACCATGGGTTTTGAATTTGGGTTGTGGCTCCACACAACTGTGTGTCCTACCACTACACCACATCATCACTTTGTGTTTACTTTTGTAAGCAAATTGTTTTTATGTCATATTGGGACGTTTTTCCCTCGTTGATGGATTTCTTTTGTTTTCACATGGATTTTTCTCATGTTTGTTCTAAACTTGCCCTCTCTTACCTTAAATGTGTTTTGGATCTCACACTATTACCTCGAAACCATTGAATTTACCATTGGGTCCCGTGAACCGGGTCAGATTATCAGATCTTGCCAAGATCCAGATCCAAATACCAAATACCAAATTTGAGGGTTTGTTATCGGTTTCGTTCTAGAAACCTCAAGTCATCAAAATTGTATTACATAGCATAAAATCTTACTATTTCACATAAATGCTTCACTTTCATTCATTTAGAATTTCATAAATTTCACGGGTTTTACATCCTTCTCCTCTAAAAAAAAAATTGTCCACGAAATTTGTAATATATATCAATCAAACAATTGAGGGTACTTGTCCTTCATTGTTGCTTCCGGTTCCCATGTGCATTCTTCTAAGCCATGATGTCTCCATCTCACTTTGACTAATGGGATGATCTTGTTTCGCATCACCCGCTCACTGCGATCTAAGATTTCGACCGGTCTCTCTTCTACGGTCAGATCTTCTTGCACACTGATGTCCTCAAACTGAATCACGTGTGACGGATCTTGAATGTATTTTCTCAACATCTATACGTGAAATACATTATGAATCTTGGCAATTTGAGATGGTAGCTCAACTTGATAAGCAGTTTTGCCGATCCGCTCTAATATCGGGAAAGGTCCGACGTATCTAGGACTCAACTTCCCCTTCTTTCTGAATCTAAAAAGGCTCTTGGTCGGCGATACCTTGACAAACACTGTATCTCCCACTTCAAAACTAAGCTCTCTACGTCGTTGATCCGCATAACCTTTCTGTCGACTTTGTGCTGCTCTAAGTCGATCTCGTATCTTCTGTATTTGTTCAGTGTAATGTTAAAGTACCATTGGTGACTCAACTGTTCTTTCGCCAACTTTATCCCAATATACTGGTGACCTACAAGGCCACCCATACAGTGCTTCGATGGGCGTCATGTCAATGCTCGCATGGTAGCTATTATTGTAAGCGAATTCTGCTAGTACCACGTGAGTATCCCATTCGCCTTTCCAATCTAGTATACAGGTACAAAGCATGTCCTCCAGTGTCTGTATGGTCCTTTCTGACTATCCGTCGGTTTGTGGATGAAAGGCAGTATTGAACTTCAACTTAGTTCTCAATGCCTTTTGTAACTGCCCCCACAGTCGGGAGGTAAACCGAGGGTCTCTGTCGGATATGATAGAGATTGACACCCCATGTAATCGTACTATCTCCTGGATATACAGGTCAGTCAAGCTCTCAAGTGATTGATTCTTCCTCATTGGTAGGAAATGTGTTGACTTAGTGAGTCGGTCAACCACTACCCAAATAGAGTCATGGTTCTTTCGGGTTCGCGGTAACCCCATCACGAAATCCATCATGATATGTTCTCATTTCCATTGAGGAATTTCCATCAACTACATTGTTCCTCCAGACCTTTGGTGCTCAATTTTGATTTGTTGACACGTCAAGCACTTCGCAACGTATCTCGCAACATCACGCTTTATTCCATTCCACCAGTACATGAGTTGTAGATCTTTAAACATCTTGGTACTCCTCGGGTGAATAGTATACTTGCTCTTATGTGCCTCTGCCAATAACTCTTCTCTGGTCTCTAGGTCGCTCGGCACCCATAGTCGATCCTTAAACCATATACTCCCATCCTCTTTACGCTGGAAAACAGTGTCTTCTTGCAATGTCAATGCCTCCATCTTCCCGTATTGCGAGTCTTCTTTTTGCTTAATCATGATCTGCCCTCGCAGTTCTGATCGTACCGTCAGGCTAGACAACCTAAGTATGCCTTGATCCTCGGAGAAAGGTCTCCATTCTGTGAATTCAGAAATCATCTTCCATCAAAGACTTACTAGGCTAGAAAGATTCCCCCGAGCCTTGCGACTAAGGGCATGAGCAACAACATTTGCTTTCCCAGGATGGTACGAGATTGTAAATTCGTAGTCCTTGATGAACTCGAGCCACCTTCTTTGTCGCATATAGAGCTCTTGTGATCAGTGAAGACTTCGAACTGCTCCCCATATAGATAATGTCTCCAAACCTTCAAAGGAAAAACCACAACCTCCAACTTCAAGTCGTGAGTGGGGTAATTCCTCTCATGAATCTTCAGTTGTCGTGATGCATAGGCAATGACCTTGCCATGCTGCATCAGTACACACCCTAGTCTTGTACCAGAAGCATCTCTGTACACCACGAATTCTCTGCTTCTAGATAGTAAGGCTAACACTGGAGCTGTGGTAAGTTTAGCTTTAAGAGTTTGAAAGCTTTCTTCACTTTTCTCATTTCATTCAAACTTTACCCCTTTTTGTAGAAGCTTGGTCATTGGCATAGCGATTCGAGAGAAGTCATGGATAAATCGCCTATAGTAGCCAGCTAATCCTAAGAAGCTTCAGATTTCAATGACATTCTTTGGTTGTGACCAATTCATCACAGCATCAACTTTGGCAAAATCAATTGAAACTCTGTCTTTCGAGATCACATGCCCAAGGAACATGACTTCATCAAGCCAGAATTCGCATTTCGAGAACTTGGCATATAACTGATGTGTCTGGAGGGTTTCCAAAATGATTTTCAGATGTTCTTTGTGTTCCTCCGCATTTTTCGAGTATATCAGTATGTCATCAATGAAGATGATGACAAAAGAGTTCAAGTATGGCCTGAATACTCGATTCATCAGGTCCATGAATGGCGTTGGGGCATTCGCGAGTCCAAATGGCATCACCACAAACTCAAAATGCCCATATCTGGTTCAAAATGCTGACTTTGGGATATCTTCATCTTTTATTCTCAACTGGTGATAACCTGACCTCAAATCAATCTTAGAAAATACTTTTGCTCTTTTCAGTTGATCGAATAGCTCATCAATACGGGGTAGAGGATATTTGTTCTTCACAGTTGCTTGGTTCAACATTCTAAAGTCTATGTATAGTCTCATAGACCCATCCTTCTTTTTCACAAACAGGACTGGTGCTCCCCATGGAGACGTGCTCGGTCGTGCAAAACCATGCTTCATCAGCTCCTGCAACTGCTTCTTTAATTCTTCCAACTCTACCGGTGCCATCGGATAAGGTGCTCTTGATATTGGCTTCGTACATGGCATCAGTTCTATCCCGAACTTGACTTCCCGCTGAGGAGGAAGTCCTGAAAGTTCCTTAGGAAATACGTCGACAAAATCGTGGACAATTTCCAAATCCTCAAGTGGAGTTAGTTTTGTTTCACCTCCAATCATACTAACTAGAAAAGTCATGTCTCCTCGGCGGAGGTACTTCTGGGCCTTGAGAGTTGAAACAATTCTCTTTTTATTACCTGGTCTTGCCAAACGAAATACAACCTCTGGCATACTAGGTCCGAACAAGATGACCTTGCCTTCCCTATAGAGGATTTTGGCGTAGTGTTCAAATAGCCAGTCTATGCCTAATACAACATCATACTCGGTCATATCGAGTAATACTAAATTAGTAGGTAGGTTGTGATTCTCTAATATGATCTCTACTTTTGGCATATAGTTCACACAGATTTCATTGAGCCCTATGGGGTTGTATACCACTAATTCATGGTTCAGTGATTCTGTGGGATTACTAAGTTGTTTTACAAAATTAACAGATATAAAGGAATGTGAAGCTCCACAATCAAATAAAACAAGGGCAGCTTGGCCTGAAACAAGCACGGTACCTTGCACAAGGTCTCCCTTCTCCAGTTGGTCAGTTGTAGTGGCATACACGCGTCCCGCTACACATTGTGGGGCCGTCTGTGGCTATGGTGGCGGCGCACGGTGCTATTGAGGTTGTTGTCCTCTAGTGCCACGCCGCGCTTCATCGGCTTGCTTCTTTCGACACTCCTTAATATAATGTCCCATTTTTCCACAGTAGATACACCCCCCTGTCTCATGGGGACATTGTTGTCCGGGGCAAAAACGATTGCACTTCTGACACCTTTGATTCTGTCCTGGCCTGGGTTTGGTGCCATTCTCGTGTCGTGGCTTCTTGTTCTGAGGGTGGAATCGCCTCCCACCAAACTTCTTCTTGAATTCGTGTTTTTGAACCCCTATTTTGTTCATCTGCGATCTTTGTCCCTCCTTTCAGTCGTCATCAAGGAGAGTCGCCAACTGTATGTCCGGGACAGATAGAAACAATCCGTTACAATCTAAGGGTTAACAATACCTTATAAACTTTTATGCAACTTATGACACGAAGAGAAATGATCTTTTACCTGAATAGCCTCCTCAATGTTCTTGGGCTCTCGAGTGTATAGACGGTTTCTCAAGCCCGTCTTCAAGCCTCTAGCAAACTTCATTGTCTGATCCTCGTTCGATATGTACACGTTTGGACAATATCGTTCCAAACTGTGGAACTTTGTAATGTAATCGGCTAGGGGCATCTCGCTTTGCTGCAGATCCAAAAACTCCTGCATCTTCTTTGCCATCTAGTGCTTCGGAAAGTAGGTGGCGTTGAAGACTTCTATGAATTCAGTCCAAGATACTGGGTCGTCCTGGAACTTGACTGCCCTCGTGGTTTCCCACCACTTTTCAGCATGATCCTTGAGACGATAAGTTCCAAAATCCACCTGACGTGCCTCGGGCACCTCCAATACACAGAAGATACGTTCAATCTTCCGGATCCAACTCTCAGCAGCTTCTGGATCTGTCTTTCCGGAGAAAGCAGGAGGATCCATGTCCATGAATTTCTTATAGGACATAGTCCCATTGTTTGTACTCTTCACGTGGGCAACCTAGTGTAAATTGTTGCCCATCTGCTGCATGGTCGTAGCTTGCTGGCCTACTACTGCGGCCAGGTTACGTAGCGTTTCCATAATGTCGTTGCAGCGGTTTGCCAAAGCCATCTTTTTGAGCAATTTAAAATTCATTATAACCTTAGCCATAATTTCGTGAAATAATCATACATACTCATATAGTTTTTATCTCTATATTACAAAAACAACATTCTTACATACTTACAGAGCCATCGCAGTCGCTGGAAGAGCCAAGATCTCAAGTTATTCAGTCCTGCTCTGATACCAAAATTGTAATGCCCCAACTTTTTATAGTAAAAAATTTGGAGTAAATTTTTTTTTTAATAGCAGAAGTGCGAAAAACACAAGTCGGGTGCATTACAGGGTAAAACAGAGAAGTACCAAAAACCATGTCATTCATTAGTTAAAACATTAATGTCATTAAGTACATCTCAAAACAGAAATGTAAATCTACTAATCAGAGTTCAAACATAAAATACTGAAATAAATGAGATCTCTTGGCTATTTCTATAACGACTCCCCGATGCTCCGATTTAGTTGTTACCTGAAAACAACTAAAGCAGAAGGGTCAGACTCTCCTGTCTGCATAAGAAGCATTATATTTATATGTGGTGCTCAGTGTTCTGTGTACAAATATGTGCAACAACTACAGATATAACTAGCATGGAAATTTGTATCATTCTAAGAAAATAATCATGCTTTCTAATTCATGATACGGTGCAAAAGATAACTGAACTAAAGGTAAATTTATTCACATTAGCATAAGCTGTAGATTCCACAAGTTTTATGAAGGTCATATCAACAGTACATATTTCTTCAGAAATAAATTTTCCGTCAACTTAAATCATTTAATGATTATCTTACTCTTACCCTGTGGGTACACACAGGCATAGGCCTCGTAGCGGACCGAGACTATACAGGTGTCTATTAATTAATACCCGTATAACTAGCCGTACGGATATCCAAAGGGGATGGTCTGTGACCGAGAGAGAACTTCCCAATGGCTAAAACAAGAATTAGGATGCACCCTTGACACTTTTGCAGAAGACTTGGATCTACCACCTAGGACACACTGGTAGTCCTGGTCCCCTAACTTCGTGGACTGGGGACCTGGTGAGACGCATAGCTCTCACAAAAACAAGAATGTCCATGAATCTTGTACCACCTACCCTCTCTAAGGTAGACCATGGGTCCAGTAACATACACCATCTTTCAGGTGTACCCAGAGCCCGGAGAATCCGGTAACAAACACAGTCTTTTAGGTGTACCCAGAATCTTGAAGGTTTTATATTTATGTTTTTATTTAACCTTTTCTTTATAACCATGTGCGAGCTATCGCACCACCAATGGTCTGGTAGCATATACTGTCTTTCAGGTATACCCAGAACCACACAATTTTTTTTCGATTTTGCATTCATTTACTTTTTTTGTTTGCTTTCTTGTGCGAGCCATCGCACCACGGGAATTTCCAAAATCCTGAACCCGCAATTGTGTTCAAACACATACTATGCATCTTACCATTCGGGGTGTCTCATAAGCATTGCCTAATTGTGTATATTACTCAGAACTCGGCTCGACCTAGAGCCCATATTTGAATATTCCTTTTTTTTTTAGCGTACACATTCGTACCCACAAACTATGCCATCCACATGGCATGGTTTAATTGATATATATATATATATATATATATATATATTGATATATATATATATATATATATATATATATATATATATATTATTCACAGCTCGACGTACTATGGCTGATTCTCACACATAACCCAATTTTGTATTAATTCGCTAATACAATGACATGATCATATATATTGCAAACCTACATATGTTGTTGTATGCCTATGTAGGTTGATAAAAATAGCAAACTTGCATATGCTGCAATGGTACCGACATGAAATTCAATGACAGATTTACGTTAATAGCAAATATGCATATATTGTTGCGTCATTGTCATGAATTCACATGACAGATTCGCGTTAATAATAAGTATGTATATGCTGCGGCATCACCTTCACCTGTGTAAAGACCAAGATATACTCCCAGCAGACTCCTCACATAAGAGGCTGGATGCATAAATATATTTATGCATCTATACGCTGGATCTAACGTTTTCCATCATCTATATGAGATGTACTCAACCCTATAGTCAGACTTGTGCTTAGAAACATAATATCAGCAATAAAGTATATATATTTATTTATTTATAGGCTGTATTGATTATTTTTATCATTTGAAATGGTGTGTACAACCTAACGACTAAGATATAGCCCTTCACATGTTTAACTGCATACTACCAAAATATCTTCTTGGTTCATTAAGATGCTGAGTCAATACATATGCATCCACCTAGTTAATAAGGTTTAGTAATAATCAATAACCAACGTTTTTGGTGTATGCAAGTTCAAAAAAAGTAAACAGCATTTACAAACCACTCCTCGTGATTCAATTGAAGTGTCATACAGTCAATAATCACTGTTGTTGTTTTTTTCAATGAGATGCACATAGTTTGGGTATTCTGTTGGGCATTTAGAAATGGTGGGTGTGCAGGTCGTATGTACAAATCTGCACATTTGTAAGATGTAGTCACATTGATTATATGACTACAACTAGTAAATAACTCTTATAAAGACCAGTACGAGTAAAGAAAAAACACATCCAACACTCATACGTAACTGCAATTAAACCCATACATATAGCATTATCCTCATATTCATAGTTAATTTTTTTTTCGTTGGGTAGGTCAATCACTTGTACCCCCTTATTCATTGGCTTTCGCACACTACAGAGAAAAGAAAGAAAGATATTGGTATATTCATCATTTTTTTTTTACATTACCACCAGATTTGGGAAATGCATGAGCACGCCGGTTCATGGGTGGATGGTATAAATATGCATATTTGCCATAATCGATACTTTCATAATCTCTATTATTCTTAGCTAAAACCATAAAACTTATAAACTTTTATATTTGTTTTTTTTTCTCATATCAAATCGATGGTGCTACAGTGCTGCAGCTTATTTATGCCACAGGACGTCGATCACTCACATAAAAATGAAAATACTTCTTACTTTTTTGAAGTTCCGATACGGCACACCACATCGGCAACGGAGGTCCACCCGTCCAGCACTATGGTTGACCACCACTGAGAGCGAGAGAGAGAGAGAAAAAAAAGGAGAAACGTTTGAGAGAAAGAGAGTGAGAGAAATCTGAAACGTTTTCTCCTCCTCAACCTTTAATTCTTTCCCTCCCCACGTAGGGGAGTTTTGGTTTTTCAAAAACTCAACTTCTAGCCACCATTTTTAGTGGGTGTTTGGAAGTCCCAACATTGCCCCTCCCTCACATTAGCAAATGTATCTTCAACCTCCATTTTTTTTTCTTTAGTGGTACCCTCCCCCATTTGGTGGGATATTTCTTGTTTCTTGGAAAAGGGGAAACAAAAATGCCAACTCCCACACGTTTATTGTGGGAGAGGGTTTAGGAGGTAGGGGTTTAACCAACCCACGATTTTTCCTCTTTTTATTTATTTATTTATTTCAAAGTAAAAATCCCACTTTTCTATCCAAAAACAAGTTTGAATGGAATGAGAAAAGTGAAGAAAGCTTTCAATCGCTTAAAGCTAAACTTACCACAGCTCCAGTGTTAGCCTTACCATATGGAAGCGGAGAATTCGTGGTGTACACAGACGCTTCTGGTACTGGACTGGGGTGTGTACTGATGCAACATGGGAAGGTCATTGCCTATGCATCACAACAACTGAAGATTCATGAGCGGAACTACCCCACTCACGACCTGGAGTTGGCGGCCGTGGTTTTTGCTTTGAAGGTTTGGAGACATTATCTATATGGGGAGCAGTTCGAAGTCTTCACTGATCACAAGAGCTTGAAGTATCTGTTTTCCAGAAGGAACTCAATATGCGACAAAGAAGGTGGCTCGAGTTCATCAAGGACTATGAATTTACAATCTCGTACCATCCTGGGAAAGCAAATGTTGTTGCTGATGCCCTTAGTCGCAAGGCTGGGGGGAATCTTTCTAGCCCAGTAAGTCTTGGATGAAAGATGATTTCTGAATTCACAGAATGGAAACCTTTCTTCGACGATATAGAAGCTTGGTCATTGGCATAGCGATTCGGGAGAAGTCTTAGATAAATCGCCTATAGTAGCCAGCTAATCCTAAGAAGCTTCGGATTTCGCTCATATTCTTTGGTTGTGACCAATTCATCACAGCCTCAACTTTGGCAGGATCTACTAAAACTCCGTCTTTCGAGATCACATGCCCAAGGAACATGACTTCATCAAGCCAGAATTCGCATTTCGAGAACTTGGCATATAACTGATGTGTCTGGAGGGTTTCCAAAATGATTTTCAGATGTTCTTTGTGTTCCTTCGTATTTTTCAAGTATATCAGTATGTCATCAATGAAGATGATGACAAAAGAGTCCAAGTATGGTCTGAATACCCGATTCATAAGGTCCATGAATGCCGCTGGGGCATTCGTGAGTCCAAATGGCATCACCACAAACTCAAAATGCCCATATCTGGTTCGAAATGCTGACTTTGGGATATCTTCATCTTTTATTCTCAACTGGTGATAACCTGACCTCAAATCAATCTTAGAAAAGACTTTTGCTCTTTTCAGTTGATCGAATCGGCCCTCAATACGGGGTATAGGATATTTGTTCTTCAAAGTTGCTTGGTTTAACATTCTATAGTCTATGCATAGTCTCATAGACCCGTCCTTCTATTTCATAAATAGGACCGGTGCTCCCCATGGAGACGTGCTCGGTCGTACAAAACCACGCTCCATCAGCTCCTGCAACTGCTTCTTTAATTCTTCCAACTCTGTTGGTGCCATCCGATAGGGTGCTCATGATATTGGCTTCGTACCTGGCATCAGTTTTATCCCGAACTCGACTTCCCGCTGAGGAGGAAGTCTTGGAAGTTTCTTAAGAAATACGTTGGCAAAATTGCAGACAATTTCCAAATCCTCAAGTGGAGTTAGTTTTGTTTCACCTCCAATCATACTAACTAGAAAAGCCATGTCTCCCCGGCGGAGGTACTTCTGGGCCTTGAGAGTTGAAACAATTCTCTTTTGAATACCTGGTCTTGCCAAACGAAATACAACCTCTGGCATACTAGGTCGGGACAAGATGACCTTGCCTTCCCTATAGAGGATTTTGGCGTAGTGTTCAAATAGCCAGTCTATGCCTAATACGACATCATACTCGATCATATCGAGTAATACTAAATTAGCAGGTAGGTTGTGATTCTCTAATATGATCTCTACTTTTGGCATATAGTTCACACAGATTTCATTGAGCCCTATGGGGTTGTATACAACTAATTCATGGTTCAGTGATTCTATGGGATTACTAAGTTGTTTTACAAAATTAACAGATATAAAGGAATGTGAAGCTCCACAATCAAATAAAATAAGGGCAGCTTGGCCTGAAACAAGCACGGTACCTTGCACAAGGTCCCCCTTCTCTAGTTGGTCAGCTGTAGTGGCATACACGCGTCCCGCTACTTATTGTGGGGCCGTCTGTGGCTGTGGTGGCGGCGCACGGTGTTGTTGAGGTTGTTGTCCTCCAGTGCCACGCCGCACATCATCGGCTTGCTTCTTCCGACACTCCTTGATATAATGTCCCATTTTTCCACAGTAGAGACACCCTCCTATCTCACGGGGATATTGTTGTCCGGGGTGAAAACGATTACACTTCTGACACCTTTGATTCTGTCCTGGCTTGGGTTTGGTGCCATTCTCGTGTCGTGGCTTCTTGTTCTGAGGGTGGAATCGCCTCCCACCAAACTTCTTCTTGAATTCGCGTTTTTGAACCCCTATTTTGTTCTTCTACGACCTTTGTCCCTCCTTCCAGTTGTCATCCAGGAGAGTCGCTACCTGTATGTCCGGGACAAACAAGAACAATCCATTATAATTTAAGGGTTAACGGTACCTTATAAAGTTTTATCAACTTATGATATAACGAGAAATGATCTTTTACCTGAATATCCTCCTCGAGGTTCTTGGGCCCTCGAGTGTATAGATGGTTCCTCAGTCTCGTCTTCAAGCCTCTAGCAAACTTCATTGCCCGATCCTTGCCCGATATGTACACGTTTCGATAATATTGTTCCAAACTGTGGAACTTAGTAATGTAATCGGCTAGGGGCATCTCACCCTGCTGCAGATCCAAGAACTCCTGCATCTTTTTTGCCCTCTCGTTCTTCGGAAAGTAGGTGGCATTGAAGACTTCTACGAATTGAGTCCAAGATACTGGGTCGTCCTGGAACTTGACTGCCCTGGTGGTTTCCCATCACTTTTCAGTATGATCCTTGAGATGATAAGTCTCAAAGTCCATCCGACGCGCCTCAAGCACCTCCAGTACACAGAAGATACGTTCAATCTCCCGGATCCAACTCTCAGCAGCTTCTGGATCCGTCTTCCCGGAGAAAGCAGGAGGATCCATGTCCATGAAATTCCTAAAGGATATAGTCCCACCATTTGTACTCTTCTCGTGGGCAACCTAGTGTAAAGTGTTGCCCATCTTCTGCATGGTCGTAGTTTGCTCGCCTACTACTTCGACCAGGTTATGTAGCATTTTCATAATATCGTTGCAGCGGTTTGCCCAAGCCATCTTTTTGAGCAATTTAAAATTCGTTATAACCTTAGCCATAATTTCGTGAAATAATCATACATACTCATATGGTTTTTATCTCTACATTACAAAAACAACATTCCTACATACTTACAGAGCCATCGCGGTCGCGGGAAGAGCCAAGATCTCAAGTTATGTAGTCATTCTCTGATACCAAAACTGTAATGCCCCAACTTTTTATAGTAAAAATTTTGGAGTAATTTTTTTTAATAGCAAAAGTGCGAAAAACACAAGTCGGGTGCATTACAGGGTAAAACAGAGAAGTATCAAAAAGCATGTCATTCATTACTTAAAACATTAATGTCATTAAGTATATCTCAAAACAGAAATGTAAATCTACTAATCAAAGTTCAAACATAAAATACTGAAATAAATAAGATCTCTTAGCTATTTCCATAACGACTCCCCGATGCTCTGATTTAGTTGTTACCTGAAAACAATTAAAGTAGAAGGGTCAGACTCCCCTGTCTGCATAAGAAGCATTATATTTATATGTGGTGCTCAGTGTTCTGTGTACAAATATGTGCAACAACTACAGATATAACTAGCATGGAAATTTGTATCATTCTAAAAAAATAATCATGATTTCTAATTCATAATACGGTGCAAAAGATAACTGAACTAAAGGTACATTTATTCACATTAGCATAAGTTGTAGATTCCACAAGTTTTATGAAGGTCATATCAATAGTACATATTTCTTCAGAAATAAATTTTTCGTCAACTTAAATCATTTAATGATTATCTTACTCTTACCCTGTGGGTACACACAGGAATAGGCCTCGTAGCGGACCGAGACTATACAAGTGTCTATTAATTAATACCCGTATAACTAGTCGTACGGATATCCAAAGGGGACGGTCCGTGACCGAGAGAGAACTCCCCAATGGCTAAAACAAGAATTAGGATGCACCCTTGACACTTTTGCAGAAGACTTGGATCTACCACCTAGGACACACTGGTAGTCCTGGTCCCCTAACTTTGTGGACTGGGGACCTGGTGAGACGCATAGCTCTCACGAAAACAAGAATGTCCACGAATGTTGTACCACCTACCCTTTCTAAGGTAGACCATGGGTCTAGTAACATACACCATCTTTCAGTTGTACCTAGAGCCTGGATAATCCGATAACATACACCGTCTTTTAGGTGTACCCCGAATCTCGAAGGTTTTATATTTATGTTTTTATTTAACCTTTTCTTTATAACCATGTGCGAGCTATCGCACCACCAGTGGTCCGGTAGCATATACTGTCTTTCAGGTATACCCAGAACCACACAATTTTTTTTCGATTTTGCATTCATTTCCTTTTTTTGTTTGCTTTCTTGTGCGAGCCATCGCACCACGGGGATTTCCAAAATCCCGAACCCGCAACTGTGTTCAAACACATACTATGCATCTTACCATTCGAGGCGTCTCATAGGCATTGCCCAATTGTGTATATTCCTCAAAACTCGGCTTGACCTAGAGCCCATATTTGAATATTCATTTTTTTTTAGCGTACACATTCGTACCCACGAACTATGCCATCCACATGGCATGGTTTAATTGATATATATATATATATATATATATATATATATATATATATATATATATATATATACATATATATATATAATTCACAGCTCGACGTACTATGGCTGATTCTCACACATAACCCAATTTTGTATGAATTCCCCAATACAATGACATGATCATATATAACGCAAACCTACATATGTTGTTGTATGCCTTACATGACCTCAACGGTGGGTTCGTAACAATAGCAAACTTGCATATGCTGCAATTGTACCGACATGAAATTCAATGACAGATTTACGTTAATAGCAAATATGCATATATTGTTGCGTCATTGTCATGAATTCACATGACAGATCCACGTTAATAATAAGTATGTATATGTTGCGGCATGACCTTCACCTGTGTAAAGACCAAGATATACTCCCAGCAAACTCCCCACATAAGAGGTTGGATGTATAAATATATTTATGCATCTATATGCTGGATCTTACGTTTTCTATCATCTATATGAGATGTACTTAACCCTATAGTCAGACTTGTGCTTAGAAATGTAATATCAGCAATAAAATATATATATATATATATATATATATATATATATATTTTTATTTATAGGCTGTATTGATTTTTTTAATCATTTAAAGTGGTGTGTATAACCTAACGACTCAGATATAGCCCTTCACATGTTTAACTGCATACTACCAAAATATCTTCTTGGTTCATTAAGACGCTGAGTCAATACATATGCTTCCACCTAGTTAATAAGGTTTAGTAATAATCAATAACCAGCGTTTTTGGTGTATGCAAGTTCAAAAAAAGTAAACAGCATTTACAAACCACTCCTTGTGATTCAATAGAAGTGTCATACAATCAATAATCATTGTTTTTTTTTTCCAATGAGATGCACACAGTTTGGGTATTCTGTTGGGCATTTAGAAATGGTGGGTGTGCAGGTCGTATGTACAAATCTGCACATTTGTAAGATGTAGTCACGTTGCTTATGTGACTACAACTAGTAAATAACTCTTATAAAGACCAGCATGAGTAAAAAAAAAACACATCCAACACTCATACATAACTGCAATTAAACCCATACATATAGCATTATCCTCATATTCATAGTTAGTTTTTTTTTGTTGGGTAGGTCAATCACTTGTACCCCCTTATTCATTGGCTTTCGCACACTATAGACAAAAGAAAGAAAGATATTGGTATATTCAACATTTTTGTTTTCACATTACCACCAGATTTGGGAAATGCATGAGCACGCCGGTTCATGGGTGGATGGCATAAATATACATATCTGCCATAATCGATACTTTCATAATCTCTATTATTCTTAGCTAAAACCATAAAACTTATAAACGTTTATATTTTTTTTCCTCATATCAAATCGATGGTGTTGCAGTGCTGCAACTTATTTATGCCACAGATCGTTGATCACTCACATAAAAATGAAAATACTTCTTACTTTTTTGAAGTTCCGAGATGGCGCAACCACACCTTGTTTCCTTCGTTGAAACGACACACCACGTCGGCAACGGAGGTCCACATGTTCAGCACTATGGTCGACCACCACCGAGAGAGAGAGAGAGAGAGAGAGAGAGAGAGAGAGAGAGAGAGAAGGAGAAACGTTTGAGAGAAAGAGAGAGAGAAATCTGAAACATTTTCTCCTCCTCAACCTTTAATTATTTCTCACCCCACGTACGGGAGTTTTGGTTTTTGAAAAACTCAACTTCCAGCCCACCTTTTTATTGGGTGTTTGGAAGTCCCAACATTGCCACTCCCTCACATTAGCAAATGCATCTTCAACTTCCATTTTTTTTCTTTAGTGGTACCCTCCCCCATTTGGTGGGATTTTCCTTGTTTCTTGGAAAAGGGGAAACAAAAAGGCCAACTCCCACACATTTATTATGGGAGAGGGTTTAGGAGGTAGGGGTTTAACCAACCCACGATTTTTCCTCTTTTTATTTATTTATTTATTTATTTCAAAGTAAAAATCCCACTTTTCTATGCAAAAAGGTGAAATCCATGCACAAGGGGTTTTGAATCGGGGTCTTCAACCTAAGGGGTAACGAGCCCCACCACTTGTGCTATGTTGTTTTTCGTTGTAATGGGTGTGAATTAAATTGTATATAACCCTTTCAGTTTCGTTCTGGATTTTATAAAAAAAATAATGCTTTTCACTTCTACTTGGGCGCACCATGGGTTTTGAATTTGGGTTGTGGCTCCACACAACTGTGTGTCCTACCACTACACCACATCATCACTTTGTGTTTACTTTTGTAAGCAAATTCTTTTTATGTCATATTGGGACGTTTTTCCCTCGTTGATAGATTTCTTCTATTTTCACATGGTTTTTCTCCTGTTTGTTCTAAACTTGCCCTCTCTTACCTTAAATGTGTTTTGGATCTCACGCTATTATCCCAAAACCATTGAATTTACCATTGGGTCCCGTAAACCAGGTTGGATTATCGGATCTTACCAAGATCTGGATCCAAATACCAATTTTGAGGGTTTGTTACTGGTTTCATTCTAGAAACCTCAAGTCATCAAAATTGTATTGCATAGCATAAAATCTTACTATTTCACATAAATGCTTCACTTTCACTCGTTTAGAATTCCATAAATTTCGTGGGTTTTACATCTTTCCCCTCTAAAAAAAAAAATCGTCCACAAAATTTGTAATATATATCAATCAAACAATTGAGGGTACTTGTCCTTCATTGCTACTTCTGGTTCCCATGTGCATTCTACTAAGCCATGATGTCTCCATCTCACTTTGACTAATGGGATGATCTTGTTTCGCATCACCCGCTCACTAAGATCTACGATTTCGACTGGTCTCTCTTCTACGGTCAGATCTTCTTGCACACTGATGTCCTCAAACTGAATCACGTGTGACGGATCTTGAATGTATTTTCTCAACATCAATACGTGAAATACATTATGAATCTTGGCAGGTTTAGATGGTAGCTCAACTCGATAAGCAGTTTTGCCGATCTGCTCTAATATCGAGAAAGGTCCGACGTATCTAAGACTCAACTTCCCCTTCTTTCCGAATCTGAAAACGCTCTTGGTCGGCGATACCTTGACAAACACTGTATCTCCCACTTCAAAACTAAGCTCTCTGCGTCGCTGATCTGCATAACTTTTTTGTCAACTTTGTGCTGCTCTAAGTCGATCTCGTATCTTTTGTATTTGTTCAGTGTAATGTTGAAGTACTATTGGTGACTCAATTGTTCTTTCGCCAACTTCATCCCAATATACTGGTGACCTACAAGGCCGCCCATACAGTGCTTCGAAGGGCGCCATGTCAATACTCGTATGGTAGCTATTATTGTAAGCGAAATCTTTTAGTACCACGTGAGTGTTCCATTTGCCTTTCCAATCCAGCATACAGGCACCAAGCATGTCCTCCAGTGTTTGTATGGTCCTTTCTGACTGTCCGTCGGTTTGTGGATGAAAGGCAATGTTGAACTTCAACTTAGTTTTCAATGCCTTTTGTAACTGCCCCCACAGTCGTGAGGTAAACCGAGGGTCTCTGTCGGATATGATAGAGATTGACACCCCATGTAATCGTACTATCTCCTGGATATACAGCTCGGTCAAGCTCTCAAGTGATTGATTCTTCCTCATTGGTAGGAAATGTGCTGACTTAGTGAGTCGGTCAACCACTACCCAAATAGAGTCATGGTTCTTTCGGGTTCGCGGTAACCCCATCACGAAATCCATCGTGATATGTTTTCATTTTCATCGAGGAATTTCCATCAACTGCATTGTTCCTCCCGGCCTTTGGTGCTCAATTTTGATTTGTTGACACTTCAAGCACTTCACAATGTATCTCGCAACATCACGCTTCATTCCATTCCACCAGTACATGAGTTGTAGATCTTTAAACATCTTGTTACTCCCCGGGTGAATAGTATACTTGCTCTTATGTGCCTCTGCCAATAACTCCTCTCTGGTCTCTGGGTCGCACGACACCCATAGCCGATCCTTAAATCATATACTTCCATCCTATTTACGCTGGAAAACAGTGTCTTCTTGCAATGCCAATGGCTCCATCTTCCCGTATTGCGAGTCTTCTTTTTGCTTAATCATGATCCGCTCTCGCAGTTCTGATCGTATCGTGAGGCTAGACAACCTAAGTATGCCTTGATCGTCGAAGAAAGGTCTCCATTTTGTGAATTTAGAAATCATCTTTCATTCAAGACTTACTAGGCTAGAAAGATTCCCCCCGGCCTTGCGACTAAGGGCATCAGCAACAACATTTGCTTTCCCAGGATGGTACGAGATTATAAATTCGTAGTCATTGATGAACTCGAGCCACCATCTTTGTCGCATATTGAGTTCCTTCTGAGAAAACAGATACTTCAAGCTCTTGTGATCAGTGAAGACTTCGAACTGCTCCCCATATAGATAATGTCTCCAAACCTTCAAAGGAAAAACCACAACCTCCAACTTCAAGTCGTGAGTGGGGTAATTTCTCTCATGAATCTTCAGTTGTCGTGATGCATAGGCAATGACCTTGCCATGCTGCATCAGTATACACCCTAGTTCAGTACCAGAAGCATCTCTGTACACCACGAATTCTCTGCTTCTAGATAGTAAGGCTAACACTGGAGCTGTGGTAAGTTTAGCTTTAAGAGTTTGAAAGCTTTCTTCACTTTTCTCATTCCATTCAAACTTTACACCTTTTCGTAGAAGCTTGGTCATTGGCATATTGAGAAACTCTGTTTTGATGTCACATAATATGATACACTGTCTCATTTGATTTTATATGATATGATAATATGTCCTCTTGAAAAATGTTATATTATGACTGAATATGTTTTGCCATAAAACTAACTAGTATTTGATGCAAGGATATCTCACCCAATAAGGATGGAGACTTCCTGTTCAAGTACAAATATGGTACAATCATACTCCTTGAAGAAAAAGCTTGATGAGCCATGCATTCCTAAAGTTCAAATGAAGAGATCGGCTACCTCAAGATGAAGACTTCTTTCTTCTTTAGAGTCAAATGTAACAGAACCTTCAGGAACTTGCATATTGCATATTACATACTCATTCATAAACACTATATCATAAAAGTATACGATAGTTTCAAAAAGCTCCTTTTTGAAAACCAATAATTGTACCTTCTTACAACCTTTTATGAAAAAGATATTTTGTCATATAATAATTGTACCTTACACTATATACAAGACAACATGAAAAAGGGAATGTAGAAAAAAGACAAAAACATAAAATCGGCTACATGGAGAAAACAAATATAATATGTTTTTGAAAAGACTCTAGTTACCTTCTTTAAAGAAATATTTCTAATATAAGAAGAAGACAAAAACATAAATCGGCTACACAAAAGAAAAACAAATAAAATATGTTTTTGAAAGGACTCTAGTTACCTTTTTGCAAAACCATAAAATGTCGACTTACTTGAAGTCATCATTCTCTTTACAAAGCATTAAATACCTCCTGTAACAAATCCTTGTTAATATCCTTCTCAAAGAATGTCGACCTTTTTTTGGTCCTCATTCTCTCTAGAGACTTTGAAAAACACAACATAAAGAAAACACTTGACATGACTATGTACAAATAAATATCTCAAAGCACTCATTGTACTTACACTCATTTAAAGCAAAGAAGTACTAATACACCTCAAATCATTAATTAGAATAAAGACAAAACTACAACCCAATGTTCAATGTACTATTGTAAGAAATAGACTTTTTACATAAAATATGTATTACCTAAAATATTACAACGACTAGTGTACCCTCTATTTTACTTTTATGGAAAAAGGCATTCTCGAATTTCTCTAAAAGATATTTTTGAAATGACATAATATTTCATATTTCAAAAAGTGACAATTCCAAAATGTAACGACTACTTTTTAAAAGCTATATAAACACACTCAAATAAACTATTCAGACAATGGAATGGAATAGACGTGTGAGCTTACAACGAGAAAAATTCCTATTCGATATTTGAAAAGAGAGCCTTGAAAAAGAAAGAGAAAAAGAAGAGAAAGAAAAGAGAAAAAGTCAAGTCCAGCTCTGTGACAAAGAGCATCCTCTGAGTGACAAACAGAACATTCTGAGAATCCTTTATTCGTGCATTCATATCATTCTGAAGGTTCTATAGGAAGTATTGTAACTTTGTTATTCACTGTATTCCTTCTTTGTTGAAAGAAGTAGACCTCTGTGAAAGAGGGTGTTGCCCTTCTCTGTTGAGAGAAGAAGACCTCTGTGAAAGAGGGTGTTGTCCTTCTCTGTTGAGAGAAGAAGACCTTTGTGGAAGAGGGTGTGCCCCTTCTCTGTTGAGAGAAGAAGACCTCTGAGGAAGAGGGTGTTATACTATTTATCCGGTGACTCGGATGTTATAGTGGAAAGCTCAAGTGGTTTGCTTGGGGACTGGATGTAGGTCTGGATACTGACCGAACCAGTATAAATTCTGTGTTTTATGTGTTGTGCTTTATTGCCTAATTATTTTATTTTATCGATCTTTATCGTATTTCACTATTCACCCCCCCTCTAGTGGAATTTCATTTGGTATCAAAGCAGGTTTGCTGGTTTCGACGTAACAAGTCTTCCAGCACAAATGGCATCTACCTCCTATGCTCGTGATATTGAAGGTCAACACGCATCTCGTCCACCCTTCTTCAATGGCTCCAACTATGGATACTGGAAGTGCAGAATGGCTATATTTCTCAAATCCATAGATTTTGCCGTATGGAAAATTGTTGAGCATCCATACACATCTCCATCCGCAGACTATAGCTTATGGTCTGATGAAGAAAAGAAAATGGCAAACCTAAATGCAAAGGCTATGAATGTCTTATATTGTGCAATTGATCAAAACGAATTCAATAGAATATCTATATGTGAATCTGCATATGATATTTGGCATTCTTTGGAAGTTATTCATGAAGGAACCAACAAAGTGAAAGAAGCCAAAATTTCATCTCTTGTTAGAAAATATGAGTTGTTCAAAATGAACAAAGATGAACCCATCACAGAGATGTTTACCAGATTTACCAACATCACCAACGATCTGAAATCTCTGGGTGTAACATATTCCCAGACTGAAAAGGTGAAGAAAATCTTGAGATCTCTCACAACTGATTGGGAGAAAAAGACTACAGCTATTGAAGAAGCTCAAGATTTATCTAAGCTTACTTTGGATGACTTAATAGGCAATCTTATGGCCTATGAAGTCCACATGAAAGAAAGAAGGGAAGAAGAGCAACCAGTAAAGAAAACTCTAGCTTTCCCAGCCCTATCTGAGAATGAAGACTCAGATAAAGAATCAGAAATTGCGCTACTCACCAGAAAATTTCAGCGCTTCATGAGAAGGAACCAGCTTCCAAACAGGCACAAGGAAAGAAAAGATCCTAAAGAAGATCCCATGTGCTTTCAGTGTAATAAGCCAGGCCACTTAAGACGTGATTGTCCCCTTCTCAAAAGAAAGTCCAAGACTGAGGAACCAAAGAAGAGGTTCTTCAAGAAAAAGGCTATGCATGCTCAATGGGATGATTCAGAACCATCCACTAGTGAAGAGTCAAGTGATGATGAAGCCGAAACTGCAAATATGTGCTTCATGGCAAACGAAAGTTCGGTAAGTGAAATCTCTGATTTTTCCTTTGAAGAACTTCTAGATGTTTTTCAAGAACTATTTGAAGAATCTAGAAAATTGAGTTTCAAAAATAAAGATTTAAAATCTGAAAATCTAAAGCTTTCCCAAGAGAATGAAAAACTCAGCAGTAAAAATTCTGAGTTGAAAAAGGAAAATCTTATGCTTATGTCTGAAATTTCTTCTACTAGCTCCAAAACTAAAAATCTGCAAGTAGAAATTTCAGAGCTAAAAAGTAAAACTGAGAACCTCATGAAAACGGTTTTCAAGTTTACTAAAGGTAAAGAGAACTTGGATAAACTCTTATCCTCTCAGAAAGTCTCTTTTTACAAGAATTGTATTGGCTACTCTCATTTTAAAAAGCCATCTTGTATGAATCAAAAGACCACGTTTGTGAAAATTTCATCTGAACCTAATAAGGAGTATTATAATGATAATTTTTTTAACTCCTCTAAAGATATAGACAAACCCAAATTCAAATGGATATGGGTTCCAAAGTCTAACAAAAAAGGACCCGATTGGGTACCAAAAAAGAGATTTACTTAATGTTTTGCAGGCTCCAAAGAAGAAGAACAGATAAATACTAGATAGTGGATGTTCAAAGCACATGACAGGACATCCAGACCTTTTTGTTGTTCTTCATCATAAAGAAGGAGGAACTGTCACCTTTGGAGATAACAACAAAGGTTTGATAATTGGTATTGGTAATATTGGTAACATAGATAAACCTCTTATCAAAGACGTTCTCCTTGTTAAAGGCTTAAAACATAACCTACTAAGTATCAGTCAAATGTGTGACACAGGTTATAATGTTAGCTTTAATCGTGATGCATGCCTCATAGCAGACACCAATGAAAACATCATCTTAAAAGGTATAAGAAAGAATAATATATATGAACTATACCTAGAAAACATCACAGAACATTGTCTTATATCTAATAATGACTCTCAACATTTATGGCACTTGAGAATGGGTCATGTAAATTCTAAGTACATGTCTAAATTAGCTAAAAATAAGTTAGTACGTGGGTTACCCAAAATTTCTTTTAAAAAGGATTTCTTTTGTGATGCATGTCAATTAGGAAAATTATCAAAATCATCTTTCAAATCAAAAAATATCATTTCAAGTAAAAGACCTTTAGAGCTTCTCCACCTGGATCTTTTTGGTCCTTCTAGAGTAGCTAGTCATAATCACAATAAATATGTTTTTGTTATTGTAGATGACTACTCAAGATTTACTTGGGTAATATTTTTAAAAAACAAAAGTGACACGTTTTGTCAATTTGAAATCTTATGTAAAAAATTACAAAACAAAAAATCTTGTTCTATTGTTAAAATCCGTAGTGACCATGGAGGAGAATTTGAAAATGAACTTTTTGAAAATTTTTGTAACTTGCATGGTATTTCTCATAACTTTGCCTTTCCTAGAGCTGCACCTTAAAATGGTGTAGTAGAAAGAAAGAATAGAACCCTTCAGGAATCTGCCAGGACTATGCTCCAACACAATAATCTTGCTAAATCTTTTTGGGCAGAAGCTGTTAATACTGCATGCTACATAACAAATAGAGTTCTCATTAGACCCTTATTAAATAAAACTCCCTATGAACTATTCTATGACAGAACTCCAAGAATAGACTATTTCAAAGTCTTTGGATGTAAATGCTTTATCCTAAACACAAAAGATAGCCTGGATAAGTTTGATGCTAAATCTGTTGAAGGCATATTCTTAGGATATTTGAGTCATAGTAAAGCATGCAGAGTTTTCAATAAGAGTCATAATACTATTGAAGAATCTATGCATGTTAGTTTTTGTGAATCTATTGATCAATCTGTTCATGAGCAAACTAATGATGATGATGTTGAAAGTACAGATTTATTTCTAGATAACACAGCTAAGTCTAATGAAGATGATCATCAAAGAACATTTGTCGATATCAAAGATCATCCTCAAAAGCAGATTTTGGGAGAACTGACAAAGGGGGTTCAAACTAGAGCTCAGTTAGAACGAATTGCAAATATGGCATTCATTTCTCAACTTGAACCAAAGAAGATTGATGAAGCCATCATTGATGAGTTCTGGATGCTAGCCATGACTGAAGAACTGAATCAATTCCAAAGAAATGAAGTTTGGGATCTTGTACCTAGACCAAAGGATCATCCAATCATTGGGACAAGATGGATCTTCAGAAACAAGCTAGACGAAACAGGTAATGTTATAAGAAACAAGGCCAGACTAGTAGCTCAAGGATACAACCAGGAGGAAGGTATTGATTTTGATGAAACATTTGCTCCTGTTGCTAGACTTGAATCTATTAGAATGTTTCTAGCATATGCAAGCTATATGGATTTCAAATTATATCAAATGGATGTTAAAAGTGCTTTCTTAAATGGTTTTATAAATGAAGAAGTGTATGTAAAACAACCTCCAGGATTTGAAAATGAACAATACCCAGATCATGTTTTCAAACTCAAACGTGCTTTGTATGGTTTAAAACAAGCACCTCGTGCTTGGTATGATAGACTTAAAACCTTTCTTTTAAAAACTGGTTTTTCTGTTGGCAAAGCAGATTCTACATTATTTGTTAAAGTAGTGAATAATCATACCCTAATTGTTCAAATATATGTCGACGACATCATCTTTGGATCTTCTAACAGCACTCTTTGTGAAGAATTTTCTAAGTCCATGCAGAAAGAATTTGAAATGAGTATGATGGGAGAACTCACCTACTTTCTTGGACTGCATATTAAGCAAACCAAGGATGGAGTTTTCATCAATCAATCTAAGTATGCTCGTGAACTTCTGAAGAGGTTCAACATGAACTCAACTGCTTCAAAATCTACTCCTATGAGCACTACTACTGTTTTGGACAAAGATGAAGATGGTAAGTCTGTTGATACAAAGGTATATCGAGGTATGATAGGATCACTTCTTTATTTAACTGCTAGCCGTCCAGATATTATGTTCAGTGTTTGCTTGTGTGCTAGATTTCAGTCAAATCCAAAAAAATCACATCTTAAAGCTGTAAAAAGAATAATGAGATATTTAAAAGACAGTTGATTTTGGATTATTCTATTCAAAATCCTCTACATTTGATCTAATCTCATACAGCGATGCTGACTTTGCTGGAAGTAAATCTGACAGAAAAAGCACAAGTGGAACATGTCATATGCTAGGGCACTCACTAGTATCATGGTTCAGTAAGAAACAAAACTGTGTATCCTTATCAACTACTGAAGCCGAATACATTGCTGCCAGCCTAGCCTGTACACAAGTCATCTGGATGAAACAAACTTTAAAAGATTTTGGTTTAAATTTTGAAAATACAACTATTTTCTGTGATAATACGAGTGTTATAAACTTATCTTAGAATCCTATTTTATACTCACGAACTAAGCACATTCAAATAAGACACCACTTCTTAAGAGAACAAGTCTTAAACAATATAATTAAACTAGAATTCATACCCACTAATCAACAGTTAGCAGACATATTCACTAAACCATTAAAACATGAAGACTTCACACGAATTAGAAGAGAACTAGGAATATGCAAACTAAGTGACTTATAAATTAATCACACTTATTATAATACTTCTTATAAGTTTTGTTAAAATCTTATTTTAAATAGCTTTCCTTCTTATCGATTTTTGTTAGTCAAACTAAGTTTCCATATTCACGTGCACTTTATATTCTTATAAGACACATTTTTTATGTCTTTCAACTTGTCATCTTTCAAGTACACATCCATTATGACTCCTTGTCCTATCTCCTTTCTCTCATATCCATAAAAACTAATTATATTAAAAGCTATCATAAAAATGTTCACATCACTCATCTCATAACTCCTTTATTATTTTTGTCCTTTTGTGAAAACTTTTCTTACGATAAATTGTTTCACCTTTCTACTTAGTTTATGAGAACTCATACTTTTCATTAGTTAAAATCGAATGACTATTTTTTTTTGTTCTTTTACCTTTTTCTAAAAGATCTAGTTGCTATATTCTCACGTAAATTTTTTTACTATATCATTTGATATATCATAGATTACGTACACTCTATTATATCTCACGTAAAACTTTACTATATCATCTGTTATATCATAGCCTGACGAACTATCTATTATCATCTCTTCATGCTTTACATCTTTTACAAAAAGTATCATAAAAACACTTGTACTTCATATTTTTTATTCTCATTAGTACCTTTAGTACTTTCTCTCTCTCTCATACGAATTGAGCCTCCATTCTTGTCAATTCTTGTTTGTGACTCCTTCACTAGTTTAAAACTTAACCTTATTCTCTAATAACTATGAACTTCCTCAAATCGAGTTTCTTTAAGAATATGTTTATCAAATAAACCATAATTCATATCAATCATAACTTTATGTCTTTCATCAATCATGTTTTTTTTATTACTTTTTTATCCTACACAAAAATCCATATATGTCATCTCACTTCTCTCTATGACAACTCACACTCCTTCCACGCATATCCACAAAAATGATTCTTATATAAGCAATTATTACTCTTCACTCATAAATATTTCTTTGTCTCCTCATTTCATCTCTCGAATACATTTTTTATTATTATATATTTTAGATTTTTGAATCCGACTCCTCCATGTCTATTCTTATTTTTTAATCTATCATTTATCAATTCTTATATACTTTTGACTCTTTCTCCTTTTTTGTCTCATCATCTCTCTTACCACTAGTCAAAGTCAAAGTGTGTCCTTCTCATATCTACGTATACTCATAAAAATTACAAATATGAAAACACATTAATCATGAAACATTTTTTAAGGCATTCTTTTCTTTAAAAATGTCATATCTTTCAAAGTACACATCACATGATCACCCTATGACCTATTTCCATAAAAAAATATTTCTATATTAAATAAGCAATCATGACATTTCTTTCCATCCGTGACCATGCCTCTCTCTTACATTGTATATCTCTCTAAAATCGAGAATCATTAAAGTCTTGTATCCAAGCAAAACTTTATTTATTCTAATTCTACTCTGTCATATCTAAATCAAGTAAATGTTGTCCTTTATAACCTTTCTCTCTTCTCTACATATCCGTATCATCTTTTTATATCTTTCACTCTCCTTTCACGCTTATCCATATATATAAATGAAAACTATTATTGCCTCTCACTCATACCCCATGGGTTGTCCTATTCTAAACTCTCCATTCACGAATTTAGAATACCTCCAAATAAAGTAAAAAGTTGCTTGTTTTATTAGGCCATTATTTTCAAAAATCATTCACTCTTTTTACTTCAACATGACACCCCATACTCTATTAATGGCTTCTCTCACTCGTCGATAAACTCACCCATAGTAAAATCTATATATATATTATATATTTCAATACTATGTCCTTCTCAACCTAATATAATACACTATCCTCAAACATTGATTTGATTTGTCATTCACAAGTCTCTTACCTTACTCCTCACGGATTTTCTTATTTGACTAAAATCTAAAAATCACTCACTTCCAATGTCATTCAAAACCTATCAAAATTATTTTCATTTCCTCTATTTAATGGATTGGTTCATCACACACCAATTCCACTCGTATCTATCTATCATCCTACAAACTATTACTCACTTCAAACTCGCCCTTCTTAGTCCTCCTTTTTCCTTACAAACTCTTGCAATGGCCTCTTCCTCCTCTAACAATGTGATTACCGCAGCAGATCTAAGGTATCCAGACTTGTTTCACAATTACAACTTACTATGCTCTCGCCCCATTCATGAAGGTAAATTGGTTAACTTTGACGACTTCATGCTCTTTGACTTAGACACCTATCTCCCTGAACTCAAACCTCTACTAGGATCTTCATCCCCAGCTGCCTATTATCCCGAACTAGTTCGACTGTTTTATACCAACTTCTTTACTGATCATGAACAAACCACAATCACCAGCAAAGTCTGAGGAAGGCTAATGATTTTCGATGCTTCCGACCTAAGTAGAATTCTAAACCTACCTTCCACCGGTACCGACCTTAACACCATAGTACCAATCGAACGATCGGTACTTCGAAAAATACTTCTCTGCACCAACTGCTACCAACTTCCATGGCACATGAGGAATCTCCAACCTCATGCTCAACTACTTGCCCAGATTCTTCTCCACAACATCTATCCCAAGCTTCCCCGCCAGGGATTAGTTCCTCGAAAAATCTCTCTTCTTATCTACGCAATTTTTTCTTCTCTTCCGATAAACTGGTCATCCATTCTTTTCGCTCTTTTTATTCGTTATCAAAAATTCGAGCCTCTTCTTTTTGGGTGTTTCATAACTCCCATTCTCAAATACTTCAAAGTACCACTTCACAACGAAGTCATCCTCCGTCCATCTCAGGTCCTCGATGATACCACCTTCAATCTAAGGTCCATGCACATGCCCGGCTCTGATGAAGCAGATCCAACATCCTCCTTCAATTACTTTTCTGCTATGATGGATATCGAGCACTCTCAGGATCGTATCCTTCGTAATCAAGCCCTGTTGCAGCAGACTCGCAAGCGGAATCGTGCCGACCGAACACATTCACCTCCTCTACCTTCGAGATAAACTCATTTTTTTTTGTCTGTAATAACTTTTAATTACTTTTAGACTGTAATATTTGGTCTGTAATAATCCCTTCCTTTTTGTCCATGACAAAGGGGGAGAAAACTTGTCTCCATTATTGGAGAAATACTCTCTTTAAACCTTTTTTCAAATATTTTATCATACTATTATTTCTATGCATAATGTCTTTTTGACAGGGGGAGCATATTTTGTCATTATCAAAAAGGGGGAGAATGTTGAGAAACTCTGTTTTGATGTCACATAATATGATACACTGTCTCATTTGATTTTATATGATATGATAATATGTCCTCTTGAAAAATGTTATATTATGACTGAATATGTTTTGCCATAAAACTAACGAGTATTTGATGCAAGGATATCTCACCCAATAAGGATGGAGACTTCCTGTTCAAGTACAAATATGGTGCAATCATACTCCTTGAAGAAAAAGCTTGATGAGCCATGCATTCCTAAAGTTCAAATGAAGAGATCGGCTACCTCAAGATGAAGACTTCTTTCTTCTTTAGAGTCAAATGTAACAGAACCTTCAGGAACTTGCATATTGCATATTACATACTCATTCATAAACACTATATCATAAAAGTATACGATAGTTTCAAAAAGCTCCTTTTTGAAAACCAATAATTGTACCTTCTTACAACCTTTTATGAAAAAGATATTTTGTCATGTAATAATTGTACCTTACACTATATACAAGACAACATGAAAAAAGGAATGTAGGAAAAAGACAAAAACATAAAATCGGCTACATGGAGAAAACAAATATAATATGTTTTTGAAAAGACTCTAGTTACCTTCTTTAAAGAAATATTTCTAATATAAGAAGAAGACAAAAACATAAATCAGCTACACAAAAGAAAAACAAATAAAATATGTTTTTGAAAGGACTCTAGTTACCTTTTTGCAAAACCATAAAATGTCGGCTTACTTGAAGTCATCATTCTCTTTACAAAGCATTAAATACCTCCTGTAACAAATCCTTGTTAATATCCTTCTCAAAGAATGTCGACCTTCTTTTGGTTCTCATTCTCTCTGGAGACTTTGAAAAATACAACATAAAGAAAACACTTGACATGACTATGTACAAATAAATATCTCAAAGCACTCATTGTACTTACACTCATTTAAAGCAAAGAAGTACTAATGTACCTCAAATCATTAATTAGAATAAAGACAAAACTACAACCCAACATTCAATGTACTATTGTAAGAAATAGACTTTTTACATAAAATATGTATTACCTAAAATATTACAACGACTAGTGTACCCTCTATTTTACTTTTATGGAAAAAGGCATTCTCGAATTTCTCTAAAAGATATTTTTGAAATGACATAACATTTCATATTTCAAAAAGTGACAATTCCAAAATGTAACGACTACTTTTTAAAAGCTATATAAACACACTCAAATAAACTATTCAGACAATGGAATGGAATAGACGTGTGAGCTTACAACGAGAAAAATTCCTATTCGATATTTGAAAAGAGAGCCTTGAAAGAGAAAGAAAAGAGAAAAAGTCAAGTCCAGATCTATGACAAAGAGCATCCTCTGAGTGACAAACAGAACATTCTGAGAATCCTTCATTCGTGCATTCATATCATTCTGAAGGTTCTATAGGAAGTATTGTAACTCTGCTATTCACTGTATTCCTTCTTTGTTGAAAAAAGTAGACCTCTGTGAAAGAGGGTGTTGCCCTTCTCTGTTGAGAGAAGAAGACCTCTGTGAAAGAGGGTGTTGTCCTTCTCTGTTGAGAGAAGAAAACCTATGTGGAAGAGGGTGTGCCCCTTCTCTGTTGAGAGAAGAAGACCTCTGAGTAAGAGGGTGTTGTACTATTTATCCGGTGACTCGGATGTTATAGTGGAAAGCTTAAGTGGTTTGCTTGGGGACTGGATGTAGGTCTAGATACTGACCAAACCAGTATAAATTCTGTGTTTTATGTGTTGTGCTTTATTGCCTGATTATTTTATTTTATCGATCTTTATCGTATTTCACTATTCACCCCCCCTCTAGTGGAATTTCATGGCATAGCGATTCGGGAGAAGTCTTGGATAAATCGCCTATAGTAGCCAGCTAATCCTAAGAAGCTTCGGATTTCGCTGACATTCTTTGGTTGTGACCAATTCATCACAGCCTCAACTTTGGCAGGATCTACTGAAACTCCGTCTTTCGAGATCACATGCCCAAGGAACATGACTTCTTCAAGCCAGAATTCGCATTTCGAGAACTTGGCATATAACTGATGTGTTCGGAGGGTTTCCAAAACAATTTTCAGATGTTCTTTGTGTTCCTCCAAATTTTTTGAGTATATCAATATGTCATCAATGAAGATAATGACAAAAGAGTCCAAGTATGGCTTGAATACCCGATTCATCAGGTCCATGAATGTCGTTGGGGCATTCGTGAGTCCAAATAGCATCACCACAAACTCAAAATGCTCATATCTGGTTCGAAATGCTAACTTTGGGATATCTTCATCTTTTATTCTCAACTGGTGATAACCTGACCTCAAATCAATCTTAGAAAAGACTTTTGCTCTTTTCAGTTGATCAAATCGGCCCTTAATACGGGGTATAGGATATTTGTTCTTCACAGTTGTTTGGTTTAACATTCTATAGTCTATGCATAGTCTCATAGACCCGTCCTTCTTTTTCACAAATAGGACCGGTGCTCCCCATGGAGACGTGCTCGGTTGTACAAAACCACGCTCCATCAGCTCCTGCAACTGCTTCTTTAATTCTTCCAACTCTGCTGGTGCCATTCGATAGGGTGCTCTTGATATTGGCTTCATATCTGACATCAGTTCTATCCCGAACTCGACTTCCCGCTGAGGAGGAAGTCCTGGAAGTTCCTCAAGAAATACGTCGGCAAAATTGCAGACAATTTCCAAATCCTCAAGTGGAGTTAGTTTTGTTTTACCTCCAGTCATACTAACTAGAAAAGCCATGTCTCCCCGACGGAGGTACTTCTAGGCCTTGAGAGTTGAAACAATTCTCTTTTGAATTCCTGGTCTTGCCAGACGAAATACAACATCTGGCATAATAGGTCGGGACAAGATGACCTTCCCTTCCCTATAGAGGATTCTGGCATAGTGTTCAAATATCCAGTCCATGCCTAATATGACATCATACTCGGTCATATCGAGTAATACTAAATTAGCAGGTAGGTTGTAATTCTCTAATATGATCTCTACTTTTGGCATATAGTTCGCACAGATTTCATTGAGCCCTATGGGGTTGTATACCACTAATTCATGGTTCAGTGATTCAGTGGGGTTACTAAGTTGTTTTGCAAAATTAACAAATATAAAGGAATGTGAAGCTCCATAATAAAATAAAACAAGGGCAGCTTGGCCCGAAACAAGCACGGTACCTTGCACAAGGTCCCCCTTCTCCAATTGGTCAGCTGTAGTGGCATACACGCGTCTGTGACCGAGAGAGAACTCTCCAGTGGCTTGAACAAGAATTAGGATGCACCCTTGACACTTCTGCAGAAGACTTGGATCTACCACCTAGGATACACTGGTAGTCCTGGTCTCTTAACTTTGTGGGCTGGGGACCTGGTGAGACGCCTAGCTCTCACGAAAACAAGAATGTCCACGAAGCTTGTACCACCTACCCTCTCTAAGGTAGACCATGGGTCCAGTAACATACACCATCTTTCAGGTGTACCCAGAGCCCGGAGAATCCGGTAACATACACTGTCTTTTAAGTGTACCCAGAATCTCGAAGGTTTTATATTTATGTTTTTATTTAACCTTTTCTTTATAACCATGTGCGAGCTATCGCACCACCAGTGGTCCGGTAGCATATACCGTCTTTCAGGTATACCCAGAACCACACAATTTTTTTTCGATTTTGCATTCATTTCCTTTTTTGTTTGCTTTCTTGTGCGAGCCATTGCACCACGGAGATTTCCAAAATCCCAAACCCGCAACTGTGTTCAATCACATAATATGCATCTTACCATTTGGGAAGTCTCATAAGCATTGCTCAATTGTGTATATTCCTCAGAACTCGGCTTGACCTAGAGCCCATATTTGAATATTCATTTTTTTTAGCGTACACATTCATACCCACGAACTATGCCTTCCACATGGCATGGTTTAATTGATATATATATATATATAGATTATTCACAGCTCGACGTACTATGGCTGATTCTCACACATAACCTAATTTTGTATTACATCCCCAATACAATGACATGATCATATATATCGCAAACCTACATATGTTGTTGTATGCCTTACATGACCGCAACGGTAGGTTCATAACAATAGCAAACTTGCATATGCTGCAATGGTACCGACATGAAATTCAATGACAGATTTACGTTAATAGCAAATATGCATATATTGTTGCGTCATTGTCATGAATTCACATGACAGATTCACGTTAATAATAAGTATGTATATGCTGCGGCATGACCTTCACCTGTGTAAAGACCAAGATATACTCCCAGCAGACTCCCCACATAATAGGCTGGATGCATAAATATATTTATGCATCTATATGCTGGATCTTACGTTTTCCATCATCTATATGAGATGTACTCAACCCTATAGTCAGACTTGTGCTTAGAAACGTAATATCAGAAATAAAGTATATATATTTTTTTTTATTTATAGGCTATATTGATTTTTTTTATCATTTGAAGTGGTGTGTACAACCTAACGACTCAGATATAGCCCTTCACATGTTTAACTGCATACTACCAAAATATCTTCTTGGTTCATTAAGACACTGAGTCAATACATATGCTTCCACCTAGTTAATAAGGTTTAGTAACAATCAATAACCAACGTTTTTGGTGTATGCAAGTTCAAAAAAAGTAAACAGCATTTACAAACCACTCCTCGTGATTCAATTGAAGTGTCATATAGTCAATAATCACTGTTGTTTTTTTTTCAATGAGATGCACATAGTTTGGGTATTCTGTTGGGCATTTAGAAATGGTGGGTGTGCAGGTCGTATGTACAAATCTGCACATTTGTAAGATGTAGTCACATTGATTATATGACTACAACTAGTAAATAACTCTTATAAAGACCAGTACGAGTAAAGAAAAAACACATCCAACACTCATACGTAACTGCAATTAAACCCATACATATAGCATTATCCTCATATTCATAGTTAGTGTTTTTTTCCGTTGGGTAGGTCAATCACTTGTACCCCCTTATTCATTGGCTTTCGCACACTACAGAGAAAAGAAAGAAAGATATTGGTATATTCATCATTTTTTTTTTCACATTACCACCAGATTTGGGAAATGCATGAGCATGCCGGTTCATGGGTGGATGGTATAAATATGCATATCCGCCATAATTGATACTTTCATAATCTCTTTTATTCTTAGCTAAAACCATAAAACTTATAAACTTTTATATTTGTTTTTTTTTCTCCTCATATCAAATCGATGGTGTTGCAGTGTTGTAGCTTATTTATGCCACAGAGCGTCGATCACTCACATAAAAATGAAAATACTTCTTACTTTTTTGAAGTTTCGAGATGGCACAACCGCATCTCGTTTCCTTCGTTGAAACGGCACACCACGTCGGCAACGGAGGTCCACCCGTCCAGCACTATGGTCGACCACCACAGAGAGAGAGAGAGAGAGAGAGAGAAGGAGAAACGTTTGAGAGAAAGAGAGAGAAAAATCTGAAACGTTTTCTCCTCCTCAACCTTTAATTCTTTCTCTCCCCACGTAGGGGAGTTTTGGTTTTTCAAAAACTCAACTTCCAACCCACCTTTTTAGTGGGTGTTTGGAAGTCCCAACATTGCCCCTCCCTCACATTAGCAAATGTATCTTCAACTTCCATTTTTTTTTCTTTAGTGGTACCCTCCCCCATTTGGTGGGATTTTCCTTGTTTCTTGGAAAAGGGGAAACAAAAAGGCCAACTCCCACACGTTTATTGTGGGAGAGGGTTTAGGAGGTAGGTGTTTAACCAACTCACGATTTTCCTCTTTTTATTTATTTATTTATTTATTTATTTCAAAGTAAAAAACCCACTTTTCTATGCAAAAAGGTGAAATCCGTGCAGAGGGGGTTTTGAACCGAGGTCTTCAACCTAAGGGGTAACAAGCCCCACCACTTGTGATATGTTGTTTTTCGTTGCAAAGGGTGTGAATTAAATTGTATATAACCCTTTCAATTTCGTTCTAGATTTCATAAAAGAAACAATGCTTTTCACTTCTACGTGGGCGCACCATGGGTTTTGAATTTGGGTTGTGGCTTCACACAACTGTGTGTCCTACCACTACACCACATCATCGCTTCGTGTTTACTTTTGTAAGCAAATTCTTTTTATGTCATATTGGGACGTTTTTCCCTCGTTGATGGATTTCTTCTGTTTTCACATGGATTTTTCTCCTATTTGTTCTAAACTTGTCCTCTCTTACCTTAAATGTGTTTTGGATCTCACACTATTATCCTGAAACCATTGAATTTACCATTGGGTCCCGTAAACCAGGTCGGATTATCGGATCTTGCCAAGATCCGGATCTAAATATCAATTTTGAGGGTTTGTTACCGGTTTCGTTCTAAAAACCTCAAGTCATCAAAATTGTATTGCATAGCATAAAATCTTACTATTTCACATAAATGCTTCACTTTCATTCATTTAGAATTCTATAATTTTCACGGGTTTTACAACAGAAGTTGGTTCAACTTATTTTTCAAGCTGGCCCGTGGATCTATATATCATTTACCTAGTTTTATATGACTTGTGAAAAAAAAATCACAACTTTTTTTTTAAAGGCAAGCTGGTTTAGGCAGACTCCTACCAATTACACTATACCATTGGGTTTTGAACCTGCAATGTCCCAACACAAGGTGGCATGCAATAACTGCTCTTACCAGACAAGCAGAACCTCGTTGGTAAAAAAAAATCACTACAGCTAATACAAAGAATTGTAGAATTGTTAAGAACCTGATATGACAAAGAGATGGAATGTCTCTTATTGCCAAAGGCATGCTGTATTGTATCGGCTTGTTGTACAATGAACTTCCTTGAACATTCTTCCTCTTTGATGTTGGACATTTTGTATGGCCTTGCATAATTTTTTGATGAAATTCAAAGATATTTGAATATGATTATGTTTATAAGTTATTGGTCTGGTAATGCATGTAAATGTGGTTAATGCTTGTTATTTACCAATTTTGGTTGTAGGATGAACTCATCTGAATTTTTATATTAGTATCAATTTAGACATGTATTAGTATCAATTTGGACATGAAAAAAAAAACTCTCCTCAGAAATTTAGATATATTGTAATTTATTGTCTCACATATTATGCCAGGATGCAATATGTTTTATTTCTTTTTTACAATAATGTCTTTTGAAGATGAAGCCTTCAACAAATGTACTTATAATGTTAAAATGGGAAAATCACCCAAGGATCTAGAAAAGACCGTGAAGCATGCAGTACACATGTTTGCAACAAACTGGATAGTCTTTCCATGTCAGTTAGACAATTTGGTATGCAAGTCCAGTAACCCAAAACCGTCATCCCCTAATCCCATTTTTTAAAATCACCCCCTCCCTTTTTGCCAATCATGGCAAAACTATTCTTAAGATAGCTAGAGATCACATGTAGGAAGAAGCATTTATCCTGATTATCACTTTGAAATATAAGGATAATTTTAGAAAATATAAAAGGTAGGGATGCTTTTGGTTTTTGTAAGGTTGAGACAATTATGGAAAAAAACCTCATAAAAAAGCCATAGACAACATTGTTATTAAATTTGTATTACGTCCTATAGGGTTTGAAACATACCTTTTCGTTGAAGCGGAAGCGAAAACCTGAATCGTTGATGCTCGTTTTGCTCAACGGATGTGTGCCCTCACTTGGAGAGAACGATGATTCCACGAGTCCAAATGCCCATTGTGTTGAACTACCACAAAGACAGTTTTTATCGTCTTCTTCTTCTTTTCACTGTGCAGCTGTGCACAGTTTTTCTATTTTTGTTGAGATCCTTCTCAATCACCACCAGCGTGCACAACCTTTCTCTTTCTTTGTTTTACTGTGTATACACTACTCCTGTGTCTCCTTCCCTATGTTTCTCCCAAAATGAGAGAGTCCTTAGAAGATGGGGAGGTGGGCGGTTTTCAAACCGCCCCCTCGTCAAATGGTGGGTCGGTCCAGATCTCGCCCATCATGGGTTGACCCGGTACCCAACCCAACATTCTCTCACTCGCACATGATGGGAAGAGATCTTAGAAGAAGGAACACCAAACGTGTTCATATGGTGAATAACATCGGGTATTCATACTGACAAATGGATTGTGCGACCCGTGAGCTTAGGAAGTAGAGGCATATTATGTACCGGTTAATGTAACATAATAGCCTAAACCTACCAATAATAAGATAACACAAGGTATACCTGCACAAGCCTGGTAAGAAGCTCATTGTGTCCTAGATCAAATATATTTTTCATATTCTAGCATACTGAATCCCTCTACACATATTATAGTGCTAAGCTATGCTAGACAAGGCCTTCCATTATGTCACATGTTTAATCATAAACCCAAACATCCCCAGGATGTGGTAAAATAAGCTAGCTTTTAATATGTGCATAATCTGAAAATGTCAAATGATCTTCCTTTCTAACTCTTATTCTTTGAATCAAGATAAGTTGCTTTCCTAGACATGAACTTTTAGACTGAATCAAACATGACCTTAAGCAACATGCTAAAGTAGCAACACTCATCTTTCTTCTTTAAATAAGGTTAAAAGTCAATAAAGACACCAATATATATATATATATATATATTAGGGACTCACATAATGAAGAAGCAGGGATCATTCTTCATTTCTTTTTGTGGTTGACTTATAGTTATGGTGCGAAATACGTGGTATGACTCACGTATTACGGCAAGACTATCTCACTCCAGTGAGTGTATGCATACACCATTGATTCTCTGCCATACAGATCTATACTAGTTCAGTTTATCCCTGAGAAACTAACTTGAGTCCTTCAGGATGCACATTCCCATGCAATGTCTATCCAAGTCCTCAAATCTGGTCAACCAAGTTACCCTTGACATTTAAATAGCAAGGTCGGTCTCTCCATATAGTTAAATATACACGAGACCTCATCCTAACCCAGTTAGGGTGATGTATCCCATATACGTATATATGGCGAATATCATAACTCATTATACTCCTACTCTTTTGAGTTATTATCATATGATATCCCCAAAATCTGGCATGCTTATTAATTCAGCAACCCTGGATTTTGTTACATCTCATCTCAGCCCGCCCACAAGCAGCGTCTGACTCGATAAATCTGTATAAGAAGATTTATCTCAAACCTGGTAGCATACTTATATAGACGTGTGACATAACATACAATAATCATAGAAAGAAATATGAATAACATTAACATATCAAATCTTATAAATACCCATAGATTTTACATGCTTAACATAAGAATCTCTATTAATTGGCTTAGTAAAGGGATCTGCCACCATATCTTGGGTATTAACATATGTCAAAGCAACTTTGCCTTTAGATACAATGTCGCGCATATACTTGCATCTCGTGTCAATATGTTTGGTTCTACTTGAAATTTGGGATCTTTCGCAAACACAATTACTGCTTGATTATCACAGAATAAAGTCACTGGCAGTTTTGCATCAGAAGTGACTCACAAATGTTTAATGAATCTCCTTAACCAAACACATTCTTGCACTGCCAACGAGCCTGCAACAAATTCAGCTTTCATTGTGGACAAGGCTACACATGTCTGCTTCTTGCTACACCAAGATATAGCACCATTGTTCATCAAGAATACATAGTCAGACGTAGACTTACGTTCATCAAGGTCCCTGCCCCAATCTGCATTTGTATAGCCTGCTACACGCATGTTACCACCATGGTAACAAAGAACTAAATCCGATGTTCCTTTAAAATATCGCATAATCCTCTTGACAACCTTCCAATGTGCTTGTCCTGGATTAGTTTGATATCTACTCACCAACCCTACTGCATAACATATGTTGAGTCGAGTGCACATCATTAGGTACATTAGGCTGCCTACTGCACTAGAGTAAGGGACTTTGGACATAGCTTCTATTTTTTTTTACTCCTTTGGACACATCTTAAGACTTAAATCATTCCCTTTTACAACAGAAGTATCTATGGGTTTACAATCTTGCATATGAAATCGTTTTAAGACCTTCTTTATATATGACTCTTGTGAAAGAGAAAGAAGTCTTTTTGAACTATTTCTCTTAATCTCTATGCCCAGCATAAAGCATACTTCACTCATGTCTTTCATTCAAAATGAATAGACAACCGTTCTTTAATGGTTTTCAAAAACTCTAAATGATTACTAGCCAATAAAATTTCATCCACATATAGAGTTAGAATTATAAATTTTTTATCTTGACGCTTAAGATAAACACAATGGTCCTCATCAATCATGACAAAGTCATTGCACATGATGGTCTCATGAAACCTTAAATACCATTGTCTGGATGACTGCTTCAATCTATAAATGGATCGTTTGAACTTGCATACTTTACGCTTAAATCCAGCAGTAACAAACCCCTCGGGTTGTTCCATATATATCTCTTCATCCAGTTTTTCATTTAGGAATATGGTCTTGACGTCTATTTGATGTAATTCTAAATCCATATGTGACACTATGGCTAACAAAAGACGAATAGAGGTCAATTTGATCAAAGAAGAGAATGTCTCTTCATAGTCTATTTCTGCCATCTGTGTGTATCCTTTAGCAACCAAACGAGCTTTGTATCGCTCGATAGATCTATCGGCATTCCTTTTAATATTGAGAACCCATTTGCTCCCAATAGGTTTTCTTTCTTTTGGAAGATTAACAAGGTCTCAGACCTCATTTGATGCCATGGATTTTATTTTTCCTTCCATTGTTTTATGTCATTTCTCCCTTTTTGAACAAGACAGAGCATCTCTAACACTCTTAGGTATCTCATCATCTTGGGGCATGACCACAAAGGCTTCCCCTTCGATTTGAAATCTTCAGCAAGGAATTCTTTTCCTTAAACTCTTTCGAGTTGTCAGATCTTCTTCAAAGTCGATATCCATTTGAGTGTTACTCTCACTATCCAATAGTGGTATAGACACATCCTCTTGTGTCTCTAAAATATGATGATCAATCTCTTTATACTGATCAATATCATCCAATTCATAGAATTAAAAATTACGCTCTATCTCTCCTCTTTTAGGAAAATCACTCTCAATAAATGTGGCATCTCTCGAATCTATCTCAGAAATACCCCCATTTGTATTCTCTCCTAAGAATACATATCCTTTTGAATGTTCATAGTATCTTATAAAGATACATTTCTTTCCCCTAAGACCCAATTTTCTATATTGATGGGAAAGATTATGGACATATGCAGCAGACCCCCAGGGTCTGAGATAAGTCAAATCAGGCTTTCTACCTGTCCATAATTCATAGGGAATTAAAGAAATAGATTTAGTTGGTACACGATTTAATACATGGGTTGCAGTCAACAAATAATCACCCCAAAAGGAAATGGGTAAATTTGCCTACGCCATCATGGACCTGACTATCTCTGAGAGGGTTCTATTCCTCCTTTCTGCAACACCATTTTGTTGCAGAGTTCGATGAGTAGTCAATTATCTATTTATCCCTTTATCATCACACAATTCTTTAAATTGTTTGGATAGATATTCACATCCACGATCTGTTCTTAAGACCTTGATTCTACGATCAAGTTGATTCTCTACCATGTTCATAAAGGATCTAAAGCATTCCAATGCTTCAGATTTATGTGAAATTAAATGCACATGGTTAAATCGTGTATAATCATCAATAAAAGTAATAAAATAAGAGGCCCGATGCCTCGCTGCCACATTCATTGGTCCATATATATCAAAATGAATTAATTGAAGAGGATATGTTGCTCTAACTGTCTTTCCAAAAGGCAATCTAGTTGTTTTCTCAGCAAGACAATGCTCACATATAGGCATTTCAATCTTCACATAGGATCCCAAAAGACCCTCTCGTACGAGTCTTTCCATTCTCTTTTGCCCTATATGTCCAAGTCGAGCATGTCATATAGATACATCTACATTCATATTACTAGCAGTAGAAACAAGAGAAAAACATTCATTACCCATATTCAAATTTTTAAGTTCAATGTCCAACACATAGAAACTATTCATCAAGAAACTAAAAGCAACTAAAGTATGTCCACAAAAAATGTCAACATTGACATCTCCAAACACAAGTTTATAGTTTAACATAGACAAAGCAGACACTGAAATCAAATTTCATCGAATCTATGGAACATGCAGAACATCATATAATAATAAAGATAGTCCTTCTCACAAATCCAATTTGCAAGTCCCGATCCCTTTGACTTCTGCTTTAGTGTTGTTTCTCAGGAACAACCACTTCAAACCAGATGGCATCTTCCTGTATTCGACGAAGTTGTGTGGTCTTTGGTCACATGGTCGGTGGCTCCTGAGTCTACAATCCACATAGGATTAGATTCAATAATTAGTGCACAACTACAAACATTTTCACATAACATAGGAGTTTTAAGAGAATGTACTTTCTCCTGCTCATGACATTCACGAGTATAGTGACCCAAATTGCCACACTTTAAACATTTTGCATTTGCCTTATTTTTTTTGCTACCACACTTCCCAGAGCACTGATAAGACTTCTTTTCTTTCTCTTTGTTTTGTCCCTTCTTGTCACCCTTATTGAACTTCCTTGGTCCATAAAATTTCTTCTTAAAAGATTTTTGCTTCTTCGAACTTTCTGCCACATATGCCCTCATGCCAGATTGTTGAGCCGCTTCAAGGCAGTCATTCTCTAGCTCTACATGACGGGCAATATCATCGAAAGTCTTAATACTCTCGTTATGAGTCATATTAATTTTTATATGCTCCCAACTATGTGGCAGAGAGCAAATCACCGTCTGGACTTGTTCATCTGTAAGGGTATGTCCTGCACTATTGAGCTCTCTTATCATATTTGCTATCTCCCTGAGATGTTGGCTCATAGTGTGCTGATGATACTTTCTGTAGGAATCGAACCTGATGGTCAGTCTTCTAAGCTTTGTGGTTGATGTTCCCTCAAACTTATTTTTAAGGGTCATCCACATTTGTTGAGCAGTCTTATAATGCTCAAATTGGCACATTATGTCATCTTGCATAGAACATAACATGGTGACACACGCAACAATATTCATGTGCTTCTATTTCTTATAGGTCTCTATGTCCCTACGAGATTGTGCCCCATTACCAATTTCAGGTTGTTTCACAGTATGGTTGAGAGCCTCCAAGGCCTCAGCCTCCTCCAATGTAAACTGAATCTTTCTATGTCATATATCATAGTTATCACTGTTCAGTTTCTCAATTCGTGCTAAATCCATTATGGATTTACTTGGTACATTCATGTCCTTAAAAAGAAGGTAAAAAAAATATATGCGCAACTATGTTATTCATGTATGTTATGATCTAATCATTAGCACATCTATATACAGTCATAATCACACGATTAGATAACATATAATTTTTCGTAGGGCATGGAATCGAAAGCTCACTATGTTCACAATCATCTCCCACTTTTCCTAAGATGATTATATTTACCTAAATTGTATTATGACTGTATAAATAAGATATTAACACATGGAGTAAGTACTTCCAAAGTATTTCAAACTCCTCATATAATCAATATGATCATATCACATTTTTTTCTTTTATTTTACATTCATGAATAATAAAAAATAAATAATAAATAATAAATAAATATTATTACGCGGACCCGGTCTGGGTATCCCCAGCCTAACCGAGGCTCAACAAAAAATGGCCTGCAGCACCAGTCGCAGGTCATAGGCCTCAGCCCACATGGGCCATGGCCGAATGCCAGGGTACCCAAAAAAAAATTCGGCCATGTCAAAGTGCCCGACCCATGGCCGATCGTAGTTGCCTAGCTGAGGGTGCAGGCTTGCGGCCTGTGTCGCAGGGCCTGGCTGAGGCCCGGAGCAGTGCTCAATGATCCACCTGGCCATAGGCCAGGCCTACGGCATAGCCGTTGGGCTTGTGGCTGCAGTAGCCCACCTAGCCGAAGGCTAGGCCTACGGCCTAGCCATTGGGTCTGCGGCTGTAGCAACTCGCATGGCCTGGCTCGCCGACCAAGCTTGTGGTCTGGCTACTGCAGGGCCTGCACAAAGGCCGGATCTAGCCCAGGCACTAGAGCTGGTCGATCCTATGCCTTGATCGTGCGGCTACAGTCATACAGTTAAAAACAACAAAGAAATATATTTTTATTGTTGCATGACGCCCCGCCACAAGCGTCCACCATGAACGCACAATGAAGGGATACACCTGCAAACAAAAAAACGACATCTATAAACCTTGCTTTGATACCAATATAGGGTTTGAAACATACCTTTTCGTTGAAGCGGAAGCGAAAACTTGAATCGTTGATGCTCGTTTTGCTCAACGGATGTGTGCCCTCACTTGGAGAGAACGACGATTCCACGAGTCCAAATGCCCACTGTGTTGAACCACCACAAAGACAGTTTTTACCGTCTTCTTTTTCTTTTCACACTCACTGTGCACATTCACCGACTGTGCACAATTTTTCTATTTTTATTGAGATCCCTCTCAATCACCACCAGCGTACATAACCTCTATCTTTCTTTGTTTTACTGTGTATACACTGCTCCTGTGTCTCCTTCCTTGTGCCTCTCCCAAAATGAGAGAGTCCTCAGAAGATGGGGAGGTGAGCGGTTTTCAAACTGCCCCCTCCTTAAATGGTGGGCCGGGTCTGGATCTCGCCCATCATGGGCGGACCCGGTACCCAACCCAACACATCCGAATAAGGGAAAAGGGATAGGTGACCCTTTTTGTGCCTACAATGTGTCTATGGAGCTTGGATAGGGGTTTTCAGGTTGTTTTTTTTTAAATCTGACCCTACAGATGTGTTCTGCACAATAGTTTTACTAGAAAATCATATTTGGATCATGCTTTTTTTGAGAAAAAATGTTTTTTTTAAGTATTGATTATTTTTTGAAGTTGTATACAGTTGATTTTTTAATCTTATAAAAACCTAACTTGGTGTTGGAATCGGACAATCCAAAAGTCGATTCCCACAAAATCAAGCATGTAGATCATATCTGTATGGTCCCATTTTAGAAAAAATAGAAATAATCTTTCCAAAGCTCGGTAGGTAGGCAGTAAACACAAAAAAGGGTCAGGCACCTACCCTTCTCAAATAAGAACCCTAAGAATTTATTGATTACTTCTGGCTTCTGCCTGAAAGTTTGAGATCTCTTTTATATAAGTTGAACCAATTTGATACAACATGGGGTTGATGATGATCTAAAGGCCAATACATTTTAAGGACAATAATAAAAACAACAAAAAAAAGGAAAAATAAAAATCAAGAGGAAGGTATCAAATCAATATCCAACTAATCGTTAGCCACCTAAGCCCAAGTTTGGCATATAAAGACGAGTGTATTCTAACTGTTGTCTAAACTACTTGTAAAGGGAGAATGAGGGGGCATCAAGGAGCAAAAATATATCCATGTTTTACTATTTTAAAAATGACAAAGCCATTTACAGTGGGTTTCATGTCATTTTTTTAAAATTTGTTCTGTCTATCTTTAGTTTCTGCGATTTCATTGGTCGTCTTGGTGGGGGTGCAGTGTCTGAACACTTGGTGAGGTAGAAGTCACTTTTCTTCCGGACTACACACGTTTTCTTTTTCTTTCATTTACTCACTGAACATGTAAATCACTCGTATATTGCAGGTCGAAAGCAATTCCTCGAACTATTTGGATGACAGTGACACAGCACCTTTCTCTTTGCATCAACTCTTCAAGGCACACTATATGCTGCAACTGCGTTGCTTGGTATCTGTTACGGCGTTATCATGGTTCCATCTTTTGTACTACTACATTATGGAGACATGATATTTTACAAGTATGAGAAATTTTTTAATTTTGCAAAACTAAAAAGGTTCCTGATTAGGCTATCAAACCAGATGATGTCTACTAAATAGATGATTGTATGTATTGGTGTTGCTCTCTCTCTCTCTCACAATCTTTTACTGTTCTCTGTAAAAATATCTCTGTAATGGTATTTGTTTAGCTAATGCAGAAATTTGTACTTGTTATTTGTCACCCGGGCTGTTATTTTAGTAGGATATAGGGGCAATATATTTTTACCAACTCATGACACGTTAGTAGAAGCTGTAATTAATTTGAAAATAGTTTAATTTTGTTTCATATGAACAAAACTTTCTTACCTTTTTGAGAATTAAACCGTTAGGTGCAATTTCAGATCTTATCTAAAAGTTAGGTTCCATTCTACCAATTCATTTTTTTCTTTTCCTTGCATAAATGTATTCTTAGACTTCACCGACCGCTATCATCAAGGTTTCAAATACAATGAATGAGAAGACACTAAAACCCCGTTTGGATGACAAGAGGCAAAACTAGTTTGTTTGTTTTCTTAGACCTAGTTTCTTTGTAAACCTGGTTTACCAAAAACCAGGTTTTCATTGTGTTTGGATGACCCAAAACCTTACAAACCAAGTTTTAGATTTTCAAAAAACTAGATTTTAAAAAAAGCCTTGTTTTTTTTTACCACCAAGGTGGTATCCCTTGTGATAAGCGGGGTAGTGTGCCGAGCTGAAGGCCCATGTTCGAATCCCTTTGCCACATGGGCCTGAAGAGATATCTGGTAGGGGCTTATCTAGCCCTAGCTTGCCTATTATAAAAAAAAAAACAGCCTAGTTTTTTTTTGTAAACTTGGTTGGCCAAAAACCATATTTTCATTGTGTTTGGATGACCCGAAATCTTAAAACCAAGTTTTAGATTTTCAAAATTAAAAAAAAAAATAATGGCTAGTGATTTTCAGGCCAGCCACCAGCTGCAAAATGGTTTGCTATTGCCGTCTATTTCAAGCAACACCAGTTCCAACCATTTTCTGGCTAGTGGATGGCCGCTAAAAAGCCAAAAAGTTGAAAAAAAGAGAAAATTAGAAAAAATTTGACTAGCTAATTTTCGGCAAGCCATTAAATAAAAAGTGATTTTGGACTGGTACCGCAGGGGGTGGACATCAGTCCAGCCATTTTTTCGGCTGAAAGTGAAAAAAAACTAAAACTAAAAATAAAATAGAAAAAAAGTTAGACTGACCATTTTTTGGCCAGTCATTGACTGAAAATTTGTCGAACTGGTTCAACTTGACGAGGTGGGCATCAGTCCAGTCTGTTTAAGGAAATGAAGAGCTCAAGCCTAGAGGCACGTTCTTAAGATCGCTATCTTTAGAACTTCAATCACCCCACTTCGGGAATTTCGAAGATGTGAAAAAGGGGTTTGTTGCGACTGAGTTTCCAAGATACAACTAGGCTTGAACCTCAGAAAGTCACTGCTTCGCAAGAACAGATAACCTCTCTCCAAACTTGAACTTTGCAAGCCAAATCAGGAAGAAAGAAAGGAAAAAACTGGAGAGTCAGAAATTCTTATATCAAAAGATGCAAAAACGAAGAGATTTATAGACTTCTAGTAAGGCCAAAACGTTTTGCGATAAATGAGATTAAATGCCATAAATCTGACAATTTGAAAAGGCCACTGAACAGGTGGGCATCAGTCTAGTCTGTTAGTGCAAACAGGTGACAAAAAGGATTTAAGAAAATGGAGAGCTCAAGCCTAGAGGCGCGTTCTTAAGATCGCTATCTTTAGAACTTCAATCGCCCCACTCCGGGAATTTCGAAGATGCGAAAAAGGGGTTTGTTACGGCTGAGTTCCCAGGAAACAACTAGGCTTGAACCTCAGAGAGTCACTGCTTCACAAGAACAGATAACCTCTCCCCACACTTGAACCCTGCAAGCCAAATCAGGAAGAAATAAATGAGAAAATTGGAGAGTCAGAAATTTGTATCTCAAAAGATGAGAAAACGAAGAGATTTATAGAGTTCTAATAAGGCCAAAACGTTTTGCGATAAATGAGATTAAATGCCATAAATCTGACAATTTGAAAAGGTCCCTGAATAGTCACCCACCTTTAACTGTAGATTAAAGGCCTTCAAAACCGTCCAACATCCACAATGCACCATAAACTCAATATAAATATAATTAAAACCTTTCAAACTGTCAACGTTCGCAAGCCACCTAAAGACTCAAGGCTTACCAAAGTAAAAGAATAGATAAAAAACCCTTTATTTAAACCACTTGAAAAACTTTTCTCTCTTAGATATGGGATTAAACATTTTCAAAACACTTTTGGTGGAAAATAAAACTTAAAAGGATTTTATATTTTAAAACTTTTCTAACACAGTCAACAAGTGAAAAACAAAAAACAAAGTGGAAAAGGAAAAAAAAATGGTGGGTCATTTTCCAACCAAACACTGATCAGAAAATGAACGGTTCGGTACCACCCAACAAGGTGGGTACCAGTTCTGCCATTTCTTTATGAAAAAAGAAGGAAAAATTAGAAAAAGATTTAGCCGACCATTTTCAGCTAGCCACTTATCGAAAAATGGCTGGACTGGTAGTGCTTCACAAGGTGGATACCAGTTCCACCATTATCTGGCCGGTGGCTAGCTAGAATGGATAAAAAATAAAAGAAACATGAAAAAAATGAAACAAAAAGATTAGTCGCCCATTTTCCAGCTAGCCACTGACTGAAAAATGGCAAACTAGTACCACCTGGTGAGGTGGGTACCAGTACGGCCATTATCGGGCCGGTGGCAAGCTGGAATTGATAAAAAATAAAAGAAAATAAAAAAAATGAAACAAAAAGATTAGCCAGACATATTCCAGCTAGCCACCGACTGAAAAATGGTCGAGCTAGTACCATCCGGTGAGGTCCATACCAGTATAGCCATTTTCTGGCCAGGCCATAAAATAGTAAAAAAATTAAAAAATGTCTGGTTAATTTCTGAACCGTGGCAATCACGCTTTAGCGGTCGTTCATTTGACGAAATAAATAGTCATCCATCTGCAAAGGAATATATATATATATATATATATATATATATATAGAGAGAGAGAGAGAGAGAGAGAGAGAGAGAGATGGGTAAGGGATAAATTGATATGTGCTAAATGATACATGCTAAAATGGTTTTTCTGCCTTTTCAGTGGATCATGTGTTTTTGATGAAAAAAATAATATTTGGAGCCTAAAAAATTTACAAAGATTTTGGACCGTTGATTTTTTGAACCTCATAAAAACGACGCATTTCTCTCTCTCTCTCTCTCTCTCTCTCTCTCTCTCTATATATATATATATATATATATATATATATATATATATATATATATATAAAAGTAAGACTTCTGCCAATTATATCATGTTGGCTTTATAAGTTCTATTTCTCTTCTTTGGCATTTAGAAGCGCAAAACTTAGGCAAGCCGTGTTCGTTGTGCCAGACGAAGTGCTTGTGAGTCAAGTCGGCTTCAGCGAACCCATTTGTCAGCCTGAACGAGCTTTATGCGAGCAAATTTGTTTCCCAGCTCTACCATCTGACCAAATTTGTCAAATATTTCTGACTAATTAATTTACCATTCCAATTGGAAGGAAAGGGATCTAACAAGGAACAAACACGGGGTGACAACTGCTGTTATCATTTAAATTAAAACATTGGGATTTTGTGTACAGTGCGCCCAAATACGGCATTTGACCATTGCTCCTCCAGCCACCTGTACCACTGGGGTTTGAACCTGCAACGTCCCACTCACAAGAAGACGTTCACTGACAACTCTTACCAACCACGCCGGAGACCCCCCATCGGTAGCTTTGTACTGGTTCGTGAAAAAATACTGGCAGGATCGTTCATCAGTGGTACGACCTGTGAACATCACACATTCTGACCAAACAGGGCAGCGTTAAGGGTAGAAGTTGGATTGGATGTACTGCTCGATGAGTAGCGGGGACCTCATTGGTTTTACTTTTATTGAACATAGGCCTATCAAACCCTGTAGTCAGCGACGAGTAGGGCTGGTAAACGCACCGAGCAGCTCGTCACTCTGATTGTTTCAGCTCGACACAAACCCGTTTGTGATCAGTTCGTTAGCCGGTGAGCCAAGCTATGAGCCCGTATGTTTTGCCTTATACGAGTCTGTGTTTGGTTGGGGGAGAACTCATATACATAATATACAAAATGAAGAATGCATAATATATATATATATATATATATATATATATATATATATATATATATATATATATATATATATATATATATAACAACAGTTTTTTTTTCTTGGCATAGTAAAAATGATAATAATAACAAAAGTTTTTTTTTCCATATTAATATGTTTATCACATGGAAGATGTCGTAAGAAAAATCTAAAACAAAACTTAAATCAATTCAACGTGAAAAAAGAAAAGAAAAGTATTTTCAACAAGAAACAAGTTTCTTCTAGTAAGAAGAAAAACATGCTTTTTCATGGTTTTGAAAGTGAGCTGGTGACCACGGTAAAGCAGCATCGACCGCTGTCCATCTTGAAGATGGACGGTGGATGATGGCTCCACACTCAAAAGATTCCACAAAAGTTCCTTACAAGATCACGATCCTCTTCTTTCTCTGTTTTTGTTGGACCCGTGAGTTCACCGTAGCTCCTCGTTTGTGGGGGGCCCAAAGACCCGTATCCCCACCCCCTCCCATCGACGTCGGGTCCCACGCCATCCCAAATAAGACAACAGCCCGCACGCTACGCATTCAAAGCTTCCAAAAGAGCCGTTGAAAAACGGAAATGCCAACCAGATCCCTGGCCCTCCATCTTTATTCCTCCGAGATCGCTGACCGTTGGATGCTTCATCGGATTCCCTCCCTCTTCTGGCTGCATTTATGGGTCCATCCAACGCACAAGAGACAAAGGAATTTACTTTGTTTCACGTAAACAGTTTCCCCCCTCGATTTTTGAACGTTTGAATAAGTGGATTTGTGTGGCACTTCTCGTTTTTCTTCCTTCATGCTCAACCAAGCTCTTATTATTTTGTTTTTTTTATAACGGCAAGCTGGGGGTTAGGCAGACCCCTACCAGTTAATACCATTGGGATTCGAACTTGCAACTTTCCAACACAAGGTGACATGCACTAACAGATTCTACCAGACAAGGAGAGCCCCCCGTTGTGCTCTTTGAGTCTACCAATGGCATCAATCTCAAGACCCTTTCAAGCTCACTTATCTAAATCCTATCATACCTGATTCCCAAAGCTTATAGGTAAAGTTGTTTGATAATAGTTTTTGTCTAAGCAAAGTTATAAGGTGCTTGTCTGGGAGGAGCAGTTAATGTACTTCACCTTGTGTTGGGACGTTGCAAGTTCAAATCCCAATGGTATGGTTGTATAACTGGTAGGCGTATGCCTAAACCCCAGCTTTCATTGCCCAAAAAAAAAAAAAATAGGTGATGTTGGTTTTGATCATTTTATAAGAGGAGACTTATGAGCTATGTCAGACAGATACTCCACGTGCATTCGTGTCGTGTCTGTTTATATATATATTTTTTAATTAAAATTTACAAACAATGGCATGTCCCGTGTTCTTTAAGTCCCTGTTCTCACTTATGACACAAAAAGAGGATTATGCTTCTATTGGAGTGTCTTGCCTATAACTAGGGCTGGCAAATGAGTTGAGCTTGAAGTCTTCAAAGGCGAGCCGAGCCAAGCCAAGCCAAGTTAAGTGAGCTGTCTTGTTTATAGAAAAATATATCGATTTTGAGTAGGAAGACGTGATGCTATAAAACAAAGAATAAAAAAAATACATTTTTAATTGCCTAACGAGCTTATAAGAGTAAAAAGCCCAGCCGAGTACCTACTATTCATATTCAGCTTGTCAAGCCTATTTGATGAGTTTGAGAACCTACCAACAACTCTATTGGTCTCATTTTATTTTAAATCCCCAGAAATATGCCAATTATATTTCTAGATGTCTTATCATCACCAAAATATACGATATCCGGAAATTTGAAAATTTCAAAACTCAAAAGCTTAAAAATGCAGTGTGTCAACGGCTGCTGTACCAAAACTCAAGAGGTCGATACAAAACAGAACCCCCACTGTGGTCAACAAATTAAGGCTGAAATCATTTGAACATTTGGCTCACGCAAGAAAACAGCCCATAAGAAAACCACGGCAAGTCAAATCCGTCAGATCCTGAAGATCGACGGTCAAAGTTAAAAAAGGTAAGACCGGGGGCACTAATGACACATTCGGCGACAGGTTGGGGTCTCGACGCCTTCAAATTCGGTGTTTGGCTCCGCAGAAAACGTTCGCCCTTCTTTCCCAAATATTTCCCTGCGTTTGTTTGAAGAAGAAGAAGAAGAGAAAGAGAAGGGGGTTTCTTGATTGCTAAAGATCTCAATGGTGGAAACATGACGTTTTAGTCTCTTGTTCTTGCCCCCTTTCTTCGTTATCGGCGTCGAAAATGGAAGAGGAGATGGAGGAGATGATGGTCGAAGAAGGAGACGAAGGGTTTTCGTCCCTCCAGATCGACCTAGACTACGAGTTCTCAGCTCCGCGTTTCTACGACTTCACGGAAATGGAGACGCCTGCCGAGTCGCGAGAAGCAGAGGCCTGGTTCGAGACGGTCGGCAGCTACCCTCCTTCGCGTAAGACTCTTCATGCTTCCTTTGTTCCTCTTTCTTTTCGGGGTTCTTGCCTTTTCTCCTCTTATTGGCGCTCGTTTTGTGTATGCATGAAGGACAATGTGGTTGGATATGTTTGACGAGTCATTGAAGCTTGAACTCATTCACATTGACATGCTAAACGATGGATTGAGAAGGTCCCTGTTCGAATAGAGTTTTTTCATTTCAGCTTCTTTCTTTTCTTTTATACGCTTTGGTTCCGCTTAAACACGCAATGTGGTTGGGAAAGGTGAACATTTGTATATTGATGGGGCGTGCATAACAGTTTATGTAATCTTCCTTGATTTAGACACGCCCATTTCTTCCTCTGGTGCAAAATTTATGTAATCTTCTTTTTCCTATGGTTTGTGGTTTCCGTATATCGAAAAAATTTAGTGTTTATCTTGGTTACTTGTTTCTGTTATTGGATGTTCACGAGGCAATTGCCTCTAGACCAGTGCTTTGTTCATTAGATTTGCTGATAAAAAAAAGATAAATCAGGAAAATGGCATGTTTCATTCTTCTGAAGATTCTGAGAATTCTAGCTTTAAAATTCTGCTCAAGAAAAAAACCTTTGATGTTTCCATATTGTATTTTGTGGCTTTGTGTTCTTGTAATAGTGACTTCATTTTCTGATTATGGGTAATACATATGGGCATTCAGCATAATGAAAAGAAGATTTTGAATTTAGTTTTAGCAACATGCTACCGTGAATATGTCGTACTATTAAATCGGGATTGACATATTTACTTTTTCCTCTCCTTATGGATTGCAGCTTCTTTGTCAAAGTTACTTTTGAGGGAACAACTTGTAGATGATGTTAATAACCTTCCACAAGTCCATACAGTTGAATCCTATGATTCTATTCATCTCTCGGCTGCTGGTGCAAGGTCTAGCATGGGCACCGGAATGGCCATGACGGATGAGGAGGAAAGAGGTAATATGAAATTTTCTTGTTAAACAATGATCTTTGTTAACTAGCATGCTTGTGCCAATTCCTTTTTTGTCCATAATCAGAATTGCAAAATGGACATTGAATGCGTTCTGTTCTTTTTCTTTTTATATTTCATCTATTTTGGATTTGACTGCAAGTTTGGTAAATATGTTTCTGTTGTTTTGCTCAGAGCATACACAAGAAATAAGAATCATGGAACAATCTGTTGATTTCCCAGTGGACACTGTCCAGAATTTCTCACAACATTCAACTACTTTGGAGCACCTTATTAATGATAATAGTGGTGCCCATTCTTGTCAAGGAGCTGACCTCTCTAAAGGTTTGATGATTTAATTCTGATACAATCTCTTATCTCAAAGTTCTAGAGTTACTTGAACCCCAATATTATCTTTCAATACTCATCTTAGGAGGTTTTGCATTTTTATGATTTTAGATTCTGACTGTAGTTGATGTTTACTGTCATCTATTCTACGAAAATGCTTTTTAGTTTCTTTTCTGTGTTGCAAATGCATGTAAGCAGATACATAATCTCATCTATTTGAATTATATCAATTTGTAAATTTCAAAAAATGAACTTTTTAGTGTGTAACTATTGTTTAATTTGTGTTTGCTTTTACCCTTTTTTATAATCTTAGTCCTTTTTCATTCCTTTCTTGTAGGAGTTGTTTTTGACACCCATAATGCACAAGATATCCTCAAATGTAAACAGAAGGCGCTCTCAGGTGCCCTTTCTTCTAGAAGCTCAACTTTGATGAAACCTACTGCAAGTCAATTGGCCAAGAGCAAGATACCAGTTACAAATTTGCCAAGAGGAGCAAAAAGTTCTAGCAGAATTACTGGAAGGTATATCCTGTCACTCATTGGATTCTCCATTTGAAAGTTTCATTCATGTATATGTGGCTTAAATGATGCATGAATTTCTGTAGTCAAATAATTATTCATGGTGGCTTAATTGCCTAATCAAATAACATAGTGAATTTGTTGCTTCTTTTTCTGTGAATTTGTTGCTACTTTTTCTTTCTACTTCACACACACACATATAAAGAGATGTGTTGTTGACCCTGCTTCACCCTCAGTTGTTGTTATAACAAAAAGATCACATTAAACTTTTGACAACATTTATGTCTTGGTATGAATGGGGAGAGCATTTCTCTTCTGTATGTCCATGTTGTTCTGAAAAATTCAAACTTCTCTGAGAATACATAGACACACACACATAATGCGTGTGTAGGTTTATCTAACTTTGAAGTAGTTATACTAATGTTAGCAGCATTCATCTGATTGAAATGACCTAATCACCCTAAAACCATTGACATTTTTGAAATTACATAGTATTTCTTGGGGACAACAAAATCAGTCTCACTTTTCAAATTCAAATTACTAAAGCACACTCTTGCTTTTTGAAATTTGTGTTTTGCCTTTTTCTTCCTTCCAAAACAAAAGACTCGTTGCACCCCTAAGGTAATTATGTATTTAAAAAAATGTTTGGTTTTAATGGTATTTTAGTTGTTTGAATAAGTTGAGTGCTGCTGATATTAGTGTAACTTGTTGAAGAAAAGATCAAACCCTTACACACACATATGTATGTATGTATGTATGTAGTATGTACTATGTACATGTATGCATTTACATGGTATATCCCTTCTGCAGTACCCTCTAGCATTTTTTGTGTGCATCTGGTGTTGGATTGGACGGAAATAGGGGTGGCAAAATCTGACCCGACCCGCCAACCCGCTTCTTAGCCGGGTTAGGGTTTGGCTTAAACGGGTTCATGTCGTAAACGGGTCGACCCGCCTAACCCATTTATTAAACGGGTCGTGTTCGTGTTAGGGGTATGCCAACCCGCCAACCCGTTTGACCCGTTTAATAAACGGGTTAGGCGGGCTGGTCAACCCGTTTACACGAACCCGTCAATCCGCAACCCGTTTATATATATATATATATATATATATATATATATATATATATATATATATATATATATATATATATATATATATATATATATATATATATATATATATATATATATATAAACTTATCTAACCCTAACTCCTAACTTTACACTTTAGTCACCCACCTAACTCCTTCCTACCCAGCCGCAGCCGAGAGCCCGGGACCTCTCCCCTCCACCTCGTTGCCATCACCGCACAGGCACACACCACCACCCTCTTCTCTCCTCCCTCTTGTTCTTCCTCTTGGTTTGGCACCCAAGCAAAGCAAGCCCAACGTTTCGTCTCTCCCGCTGAAGGCACCTCATTTTTTGATCTTGAAGAAGGGGTTGGAATAAGTAATACGTATTTATTCTCGTTTTCTTCTCTGTTTTACTCACTGTGATGAGGTTTTCTTCTTTGTTTTCTAAACTATGTTGAAGTTTTATGTTGATGTTTCATGTTAATGTTGGTAGTACAATTTCATATTGAGATTTGCAGAAAAAAAGTATAATATGTATGTTTTTTTTGTGTTTCTAATTGTGTTATTCGGGTTAGACAGGTTATTCGGGTTACTCGGGTCGGTTATCATGTCTATGTTATCGGGTCGACTTGTTTAATAAACGGGTTGCCGTGTCGTGTAATTGTGTCTTGTTGACCCGACCCGTTTATTAAACGGGTTAACCGTGTCGTGTCGGGTTACCCGTTTAATAAATGGGACGTGTTCGTGTTTGCCACATCCGACCCGTTTAATAAACGGGCCGTGTTCGTGTTGAGGTATTCTAACCCGCCAACCCGACCCGATTGCCATCCCTAGATGGAAACCAGTAGCTAGGAGGATGCCCAGTGCCACCCTGCTGGTTGCCAGTCAATTTGATGCTGTAGTGGTGCCAGTTAAAGGGATGACTATTTTTTGACAAACTGGCTTCAAAATCAACCAATCAGTTGGTACAGAGGGCATCTACAGAAATAGGTATGCTGCCACTGGTTTTTGGCAGGAATGCAGGCATGAAGGAATTATATGCTTCTCTTATTATTTTCTCTAGCGTAGCTGGGCCATCCTGGAGTGACAGCTTAAAGGACCTTGAGGGAAAAAATTTATCACAAATTACGTTGTATGGTTATTGAAGGAATTTCTTGCACTCTAGCAGTAGTGCCTACATGTTTGCCTAACTCTGAATCATAGGTTTGGCCCTCTATTGGGTAAGGAGCTGGTTGCATCTGTTTTCCCCTAGCCAAGCATCCTGGCTTGCATTTGGCTACTTAGGTTTAATGATATTGTTCAGTGTGCTTTATTTTCGCCTCATCCTTGTGTTTTTGTCAGGGCTGCATCTGCTTCTATTCCCAAGTATGAAAAGTATGCAGAGAAGACATCTTCCAATGAATGCCAAGCTTCAAAGAGGCAAAAACTAGATGCTGGTCATTTGTGTAAGGTGTGAATGTCCTTGTATTCTCAGCTTCAACTATATCTTTCACGTGCTTGTAATTACACTTTCTTGTTTTCCTAGTTATTGAATTTTTAGAATGCATGTAGCATATAGATATTTTTGCACATTCATAGGCATGCAGATATATTCTTATATTACAATTGTCTCTGTCTCTGTCTCTCTCTAAGTTGTAACATGCATTTCTATATTTGCTTCTTCATTTACTCTCTGCTTGCACTTATAAACATGAACATGCTTGGAGATGGTGCATGTTTGCATGAGGTTTTGTGTATGTTTCGATCTTCTTGATGTAGGCATACATAAAATTGTGCATGTTACATTATTTTTCTGTATTTTTGACATCTTTGAACATTACTTATTGAGGTCTACACTGAAATTGCCTTTATATTATGTTTTTTCTGTTTCCCTTCTTTTTCCTTTGTTCCTTGAATATTTGCAACCTTTTTAATAAAGCAGGTACATCAGTTACATGATATGAAACAACAAGTACCTTTGATTCATAAGGCCCCCAAAAGAATACCAGGTCAAAGCAACCTCTCCAGCTGCTTGGAGAGACATGGCTCTGGTCCAAGCAACAAGTGTTCGTTACTGGTGAAGCTTTCATTCTCCTCTCCACTTTCCACACTTATTTCTTTCTTGTACATTTTCATTTTACCTGATATGTTTTCTAGTGGATTCTCTTTGTTTTCAAAATTTGCTGTCTTTAGTTCAGTTCTTTTACTTATTGCTATTCTTCTTCTTTTTTATTGAGAGCAATTATATTCATCTTGTTGATTCTGCAGGATAGGCATGTTGATGGCATTCATGAACAAGCTAAGTTGAGATTGACTGTGCCAAGAGAGCCTGAACTCAAAACAGCACAAAGGGCTAGGAGGATTAGGTATTGTTTCTTGCAATCTGAATTTAATTTTCCATTTATACAAGGCTGTTTAAAAAAGCTTTGTGCTTGCTGAATGACTTGACTTTCTAAGTGTCTGTCCTTCCATAATTATTGTAATTTCAGGGTCAATAGTGCTTCAGACATGGATGAGCATATGAAAGCTACTTCTTTGTTTAAAGCACGGCCTTTGAACAGGAAAGTCGGTATTCCTTTGGAGGTTCTTCAATAAAATTTATTTGTATATTTTTGTGTCCATATGCTTCAAATAATTTTTTCTCTTACTTTACATTGTATGCTATAGATACTAGAGGCTCCTTCTCTGCCTCTTCCTCAAAGAAGTGCACGAAAGTTGCCTGTGTTTCAAGTAAGTCTTCTGGATCAGATCTATTTCTGTTTATCTGGCTTTTTCAATTGTTGCATATGAGTTTATTTTGTAGTAAAGAGTTGTGACCTTAGTTTGCATTGGCTTGTAATCTTTATTGCTTGCTTCTGATGTTGCCTAGGAATTTCATTTGAAGACATCAGAGAGGGCTTTGCAACACTCAATGGCTGTTTCATCAACTATGTCTCATGCCAACCCAGATAATGTAGGTTGCTGATTTTTATTTGTCAGTTTGGTTTTCATAAGAATGATAGATGAAACATTATATCCATCTTTTTTCTTTTCTTTTATAAGAAATAAATTCAAGTTCTTGATGTGATTCCAAAACAAGAAAATGCCAGTTACAATTATTATTTCAGTCAAGTGGATTATATTGGTAGATCTTGCATGATTTGCCAGATTTCCAGATGAGTTAACATAGTTGGTCCATTCAGATCTCAAACATGTCTACTATTGCCACTAGAAGTGATCCGGCTGATGCTAAACCATCACCACATCCTGATAAAGTTGCTTCTCACCCAAGGTAAGCTGAATTTAGTGGTTACTATGATATTGCATATTTAAATGAAAATATAATTCATACTGTCTTGTGTTCTACACCTTTTTTCCCTCCTTTTCATGGAAATTGGATACTGTAAAGATCCTGCTTCAGGTCATAATCAAGGTATATATAAGAAGTTGATGTATACAGACTATTGTAGTGATTAATATGTTCACGAGATATTTATACCCTTCACAAGTTTTAGGTGACATGGTTATCTGATGCATTGATGATCACAAAACCTACACATCTGGTAATTTTATGAAAAGTACATATTAAAAGACATTGTACATTTTCAAAGTACAGCTAATAAATGTCATTTGTCCATTATAAAATTATATGGTTGGTGATGATTAATGCATGATCCATATCCTTTTCAATTTGTTAGGGGTATAAATGTGTAGCGAACATCCTTATTACCACGGAAGGCTGTGGAAATATCAATGTTATCAGCTCTATATATTTGCTTCATTGTTTTCTTTTGGGACAATTGTTGCCTTTGTCAGGTCAAAGGTTACTGATGGCACAATGCTAGGTCATACATTTAAAGCAAGACCACTCAATAGAAAGGTAATCTTTTGTTCACAAACTCTCTGGCATTTCTTCTGATGACAAACTTCCACTTTACATGTCCTCTGACTGCAGATTTTTTTGAGCAAGGGAGATCTTGGTATATATCGAAATTTCAAGCGGGAAACCACAAAACCAGTGGTATACCATCAGTCAATTTTTTCTAATTGATGTTAAGTTGCCAATTAAATATATTCTGGATGAATTATGTATTCTTGTTGTCTGATGTTGTATGCACAACTTTTAGGGTTTTAATTTTCCAACAGACATAAGGTTTCCTCAGCCCAATCTACCAATTGAGTTATTCAATAAGGTAGATGTATTTGATGTTCATTTTGTGCAATAAACCTATTTTTCGTTCTTTGATATATGTTTTCTTCACTTGTTTTCCTGCTAAAACTTTTTTGTATTTTGTTTGGTTTAAGTTGTCCCTCAAATCTGAAGTCCAGCACCATAATACATCTCAGACAACTATGCCCCATCCCACTCATTTACCGCTCAAGGTTTCTTGTTGCAAAGTGGAAAAAATTCATTCTTTGGGTTATTCTTTGTCTGTGCAATTATGCTTGCAAGACTGTTTAATTTTTTCTTGGTTCTAAATAATCCTTTTTTCTTTTTTCTCTCCAGATCTGCAATGGAGTGAAAGAGAACATGAAGGGCTTGTTGCAACAAGAACATATGGTGGGTTTGCATGCCAATTAGAAGCAAATTTGGCTACAGTTGCCAATCTGCTGCAGATGCTTGATCATGTTGTCTCTTATTTTTATGCTTAATGTTATTTGGATGGACATTTTGTCACTTGGTGTTCTATGGGTACACATTTTCTGGAATGTGCATTTTTCTTTGCCTGCAATACTAGAAAAGTTTTATTTTTCCTGATTTTGAAAATTATTTTCATCATTGTAGGTTGAGTACATAGATGAAGAGAAAGAACAGATGTTTCAAATGAGACCAAATCAAACCATGGGAGATGGGGGAGTGATTGAAACAAGGTCTAAGTCCTTTTTTATTTAGTGTCGAAAATGTTGTATTTTTGTTCATGTTCTTAAACCATGCCAATGGTATAATGCAGGGTGCAGATTTTTTTTCCCGCATTAGATGCATGCGTTAGCACTCTTTTGAAACAATCACTCTTTTTGTGACATACACATACACATACACATGTACACACACACATCCATCCTTTTTTTCTTTTCTTTCTTTCCCTAATATTTTGAGCTAATAGTTTTCATTTATATATGTTTTATGTCTTGTTTTCCTAGTCTGTGATTTTCTATCTTGTGTTGTTTTTTTGTCACGAAAATTTTGACTGTGCATCATTAACTTAATTCATCTTCCTTTCCTCATTTCACTTTTCATTTGCAAATCTTCTCTTGCTTCCGCTCTCTCATCACATTCATCCACAAACAGAATGACTTCCTTTTTAGTCCTAAGTTATGAAAACTCAACACTAACCCTGCAGCCATTGTAGGGCTACACCTGGAAATGGTAGGTATTGAGCAGGCATATATGGTGAAGGTTTCCCTTTTAGAGCTTGTGGGTAAAGCATGACAGCATCTAGCCTTGCATGCACTTACGTATATCTCTGGAGATCACTAGGTTTTGAGTTTGACAGGTAGATGGAAGAGAGTGCATCCACTAATGCTCATAAATGTATGCATATGTGCACAGTCATAAACAGTCTAAACCAGTGGCGGAGCCAGAAATCTAAACTAGGGTGGGCACAAACACACAAAAAAAGAACACATACTAATTGGTATAAAAAAAACGAAACCCCTAATATTCTAACCAAAACCAAAAATTCATTATTCATGGATTCATGCCTAATGATAATTGAAAAAAAAATATAAACAAACCGAAAATCACAACTAAACATTTATGCCATAAAAAAAAACACAAATCAAAACCCTAAATCTTAACAAACATCATTCATATATATTAATTAAAAAAATAAAACCCCTAAATTCTTACCAAAATCAAACATGCACTCAATTAATCATGCTTAATGTTGATTAAAAAAACACAAAAAATACCTAAAAAACTTAATTAAATATTCATGTCCTTTGGAAAAATCCAAATCAATACCCTAAATCTTAAAAAAATCATTGATTTATCTTAATTAAAAAACCTTTAATATTCTAAGAAAACCAAGCATTCATTATTCATGGAGTCATGCCTATTGCTAATTAAAAAAAAAACCCAAAAACCCTACTTAAACATTCATGTTATTTGAAAAAAATAAATAAATCAAAACCCTAAATCCTAACAAACATCACACATTACGCTAACTGAAAAAGAACCCTAAAATCAAAACCCTATTACGCATTCATTCATGAAATTATTAGTTTTCATTGAAAGACAAATCTACAAGAGTTTTAAGTGTACAATTTTTTTTTTTAACTTCACAAGATACTAGTGTTCTCTATCTCAAGTATGAGTTCATAAACTTAGAAAAAAGGAAAAAACTCTTCATTACATGGATGGTGTCATCCACAAGTATGAATTCATATATACTTTCAAACCTATGTCACATGGGTGCGGGTGCAGCATTTCCAAAAAACCTGGGTGCGGCAGGGGCAAAAATGTAAAAATATATATATATATATATATATATATATATATATATATATATATATATATATATATATATATATATATATATATATATATATATATAAGGGGGGTTCCCCCCGGCGCGGGTCCTTGTGACATAGATAGTCAGTTAAGGTGGGCTCATTTCATAGATAGACAAAACACCCCAGAATTTTTTTTTAAATTCCGCAGCCCATTTCATAGGGCAATTTTTAAAAAAAAAAAAAACCAAAAAAAATGGACCATCCGCAGCCCATTTCATAGGGAAAATTTAAAAAACAAAAACAAAAAAATGGACCAAAATGACCCTGGGTGCGGTGACCGCACCCGGTGCCGCACCCGCGTCGAGTCGCGTCGACGCGGGTGCGGCACCCTGCTAGCCGAGTCCCTGTGACATGGTTTCAAACTTGCAGAGAAATAAGTAGAAGTGATAAAGGGACGGGATGAGCATCCAAGTGGTGGTCCATGGGAATGGCTAGAGAAATGGTGATTGGTGGAAATGCATCAATGGAAGGTAGAAGCCACGGATGGATAGACCACACTTCCAAGTGGTCCATAGGAATGGCTAGAGAAATGGTGATCGGTGGAAATGCATCAATGGAAGGTAGAAGCCACGGATGGATAGACCACACTTCCAAGTGGGCCAAAGCCTAAATAAGGAATCTGTCCACACTTAGAGAAAAAAAGAATCACAAGAATGAAACACAAAATGTGAGTTAGTTCAAGAGTTGACGGAAAGATGACAATCTCCTCCAAGCCCGATCCACAGAGCCTTGATGAGCCAGCAAACCAACATTGTAATTTTTGGTTGTCAGCCAGAAACTTGTGCCAAAAAAATTGCTTGAGGAAAAAGAAAAAGAAGGGACTGGGGAAAAAAAATGGAAAATAGAAGGAAATGGAACAAATCTTCTTTCTAGCTAAACGAGAGAAAAGGTTGAAAAGCATTTTAGAAATTTTGATCATGTTCGTTTTCCCAACTGGATCCCCTAAAAGGTCGAGAATTTCTTCAATCAATATCATTTGGATTTTGGAATACTCAGATTTGGCAAGAAAAGAAAACAAAAAATGGAAATTAATGTAGTTTTGTCCTGGAATGTATCGTGATTTATCACGATACCTTGTTTTTTTTCTTCTAGTTTTTAGGAAACTTTAGATTGTCAACTGAGCAGTGATATATCTGTCTGAGAGAGAGAGAGAGAGTTCACCCGGGGGGGGGGGGGGGGGGGGGGAGAGGAAGTCAGGGGCTCCAGGGAGGTTTTATCATGCATGGATCAGCTCCCCACCGTAGCCCAGACCCCTTCAGTTGGGATTATTGGGTCAGGGTGGGCACGTGCCCACCCTGGCCCCTATGTGTCTCCGCCACTGGTCTAAACCGAAAAGTTCTTGATCAAGGTTGGCAAGAAAGGAAACAAAAACCTTCACTTTCTGAGAAACAGAGGCGGAGAAAGATTTTTTGAGGTTCCTGTGAAATAAGAACTGGGAAATGAGGGGAAAATAATCGAGAAATGTTTAGGAAGTGAAAAATACTTTCCATTGATTGTTTTCAACTCTTAATCAATATATACTACAGAAATGGGGCTTATACACACAACAATATATAAATGAAAATATAAGAATAATAAGCTAGATTATTAGTTTACCCAAATTTTATATGTTCATGAATACCCATGTAGGCTAGTAAGGGTAGGGTAAATAAATGGTGTTTTGGTAAAAACATGTGAATACACTTATTCTCTATATATATTTGAACTATACAATCACATGTTCTTGTGCTTAATGCAATGGACTGAATATTGAGGTTACTTGTGCCCCCTAGGGAGCATCTTCTCAAGGTTTCCATTTTCCTAAATGAAGCTGTCTAGGATGCTCCATTCCATTGGTTATTTGACTACTGGCAAGGGAAGATAACTTTATCCTTTTTAATTGAAGTCCCTAAAGCTTTTCTAGCTTGTGTACCAGACACACACACACACACACACACACACACACCAAAAAGTAAAGCTTTAGTGATCATGCATTATTTCATTTGGCTCATGTTTGAAGTTGAACTCGAGATAAATGCATTTTGAGAATTAACTACCTGACCACTTTAAAACATCTGACCTTTTCCTTTATCTGCCATCTCAGCAATTACTGTCCAATGACTTTGTTTGCTTGTATTTAACCTTGTAATTTTGGTGCCACTGGTGCGGCAGCAAAGATCAACAGGCTGGTAGAAGGTTTCCATTTAGAGAAATGCTTGAAGTTAACATCTCATCGAATGGTGTGTCCAGCAATTGTGGCTTGCTTGTGGCACAGGTATGTTCATTCCTATATTATCATATTTGCTAAAGCTTCATAAGCATGCACTTTTGCACATCATTTTCTTTGGCCCCCTAACTTGCTGATCTCTCTCTCTCTCTCTCTCTCTCTCTCTCTCTCTCTCTCTCTCTCTCGTTTGATTTGAGAAAAGTATGTTTGGATGTGGGACGTCAAATGGAGTCGTGTGTTAGTATTGTTTGTAATTGCCTCTGATGCTGCATTAAGTGTACAAATGTCGTATGTTGGCTTAGTTCCCATGTGGGTAGAAATGGATGAGGTCTGACCTCTTCTGACCTGATTTGCACCTTTACCCATGAATTACTGCCAGTTCTACTCTTATAACCAGTTCATGTTTGCGTGATTCACCCTCCAGTATCCTCACCCTCGGAAGCAGGGAGAGTGGTGAGACAGATCAGTATGTACATCGTAAATAGCAAGCAGCCTTGATCTGCTAATGATCTTTCGATTGACAACAAACAGTTCTACGTACAGATGAGTGATCGGGGTCCCGATTCTGTCTTTCGGGAGCTTGAATAGGGCGAGTTCGTGATAGAGATCCAGCCCTAGGTCCCACTACTCCCGTGCCAGTCCTATCTAGCTTTCTATTGGAGCCTGTCTTTCATGACAGTTCAAGACTTCAAGTGATTATTGGAATATCGTTTATCAATTCTTTTGGTGTCTTTTCAATACAGAGTAAAAGTGCAGGTTGGGAGGGAAGGGGGTAGAGCTCAGCTCATTTTTGTTTTTAACCATTACTTCTCTTGCTGCAAGCCTTTCAACTAGTAGCAAAAGACAGTCCAATCTGTTTACTAGTTTGGTTGGTTGGTAGAACTACTAAATCAAAATATTTGTTTATCCTTATTCTGGAAGTTAGATGCCTTGGTTGGTAGAACTGCTGAATCAAAATCAGGCAGGTTCGTAACCAATTGCCATACCATTATGGAATTGATAATACTAAAGTTTTGTCTATTGTTGGATGAACTTTAAATCTCTGTAACTGCTGAATCAAAATCAGGCAGGTTCGTAACCAATTGCCATACCATTATGGAATTGATAATACTAAAGTTTTGTCTATTGTTGGATGAACTTTAAATCTCTGTAATGCTATAAAGTGCTGTGTCTCGCTGTGAACAAGAAACTTATAGATGTCCCTTAAATGTGTCATGATTGTGGTGATGCGAACATTTTATTGCATTATTGTTCCAAAAGTACCATATTATTATGTACACCACATTAGACACTACACGATAAATAACTAGAAAACTTGTTTTTTTATGCTGCTGCTTCATATTCTTTACCGAGGAAAAACTGATGCTTGATCTTGCTGTTTTGTAGAAATTTTGACCATTGGAAATGGGGGCCACTGATATATGTGCTACACTTAGCTTTTCATTGCAATGGCTTTGAGTGTATTTCTCTGAGAGATCGCTATAGCAGCCTCTTTAAAGGAACAGAACACCAATAGGAGCATGTAACAATCAGAATTAGCAAAACATTGAAACCATAGCAGACAACATCAACTAGATGTTGGGTCCTTGCTCGGTCACCAAAGGTGCTCCGGTCATGGGGAATGTGCTTGGTCCCCAATGGACCACCAAACCACGGAAAACTTGCTGAAGAAAGAGGAATATGTTTTCAGACTGAAAACTCAGGCATGACATAGAGAATAATGGAGAGGCACTGTTTTTAATCCTTCATATTTTTTTAACATTTCAATCATGGTTGTAGATTGCCCATTGTAAAGAGTCCTAAATTCAGTAAAAATGCTTTTCTTTTTTATTTGTTGTTTGCATTTCTTTCTATTGCATCAGTTGTTTGGTGCTACCAACTGGTCTGCCTGCAAAACCCACAGTGCATATGGTATTGCTGAGAAACAATGTTGTGAAAAGTGTTGAGGTGTGCGAAGCGCTCCACCAAAAATGAAGCGAGGCGTGAAATAGTAAGCCTCAAAAAGAGCTTTAAAAAAACTTTAAAAAGTATCTAAAAATACAAATAAAAATGCTTTATTGATGAAGTAACAACCAGTAAAAAAATAGAAAATCTTAAATAAATACTAAAAAATGAGATTAACATATAAAAATAACATTAATGCAACAACTTGATCTGTGTGAGCATTCAATAAAAAAAATAAGTAGCAAATTCACTAACAATCAAATTTCTCAACATCTTGTCATCATCAAAAAATGCATATAAACAACATTCAATAAACAAAATTTTCAAATAACATGACTTGCAATCGAACAATAAATTTGGAAGAACCCAGAATAACTTAATGCAAGATCAAAAGTGGAGACAATAGATTGTTACAAAAAATCAGCTGACACTTCTTCATAGTAACAATTTTTCATAAAATAAATATTACAGCTAGATAATAACATCTTGAACTAACCAAAGGACAAAGCTAACCTTGGTCTCTTAAGTGAAAATAGAATCATTGTAACACCCTGTACAACTCCATTAAACACCAAGATGAGAGACAGGAAGAGAGAGTACCCGTCTCTTCTTTTTCTTCATCTTCTTTCGGGAGAGAGAGAGAGAGAGGCGAGGGAGTGCCCTAAATCCTTGAGCCTCCCCTCATTTTTGGTCAAATGGGGCCTCCATTTGACCCAAAAATCATGAAGCGTGCATCACTATGAGGCATATGCCTCAGGGCTTTTATGCTTTTTCAACGCGTTTCAAGGCTCAAGGGGCCTCACCTTGCAGTGAAGCACATTTTTTTCGCTTTGAAACACACTTTTCACAACATTGTTAGGGTGTGAAAACTTGGTTGCCAAAAAAACTTTTTGTTTTTGGATAACGGGAGAGAAAACCACCTTGCTCACTTACTCATTCGCGTAAAATCCAGATTGTTTCTTGCCCAAGTTTAAAGTACAGAAAATGATTGTAGATTGTACTGTATGGCTAATTTGACACAATTCTTGAAATGCCCCACAATTTTTGCTATTCTTCCCATGTCTAAAATCACAAATATCTAATTTTAAAAAATCTTTTTTACCCTTCACACATGCGGACTTTCTAAATATATGTAAAATTTCTCTCAAATATGTGATTGTTTTCTGCATAACAGTCTATGTTCTCAATTTTGTTTCTCTCTGATCTGATATCGAAAACTGCATTTTTATATTCATTGGAAAGCTAAGTCACAGACCTGTAACTTAAGTTTGTTCTGTCGATTCGATCTTCTCGTAGTTCATAGGTAGGCGGCTAGAATTTCCATTTTGAGTCCAAACTGAGAATCCTTCTAGGGTCCTTGTTTCAAAGTTCCAAAATCGGAATAGAAGCATGCTCTGCAGACCGAAAGAGGCACAATTGCACCTTTTTTGTTTGTTCTATATTATTTTCACCTACGCTAAAAATTAAGAAAAACAAAAAAAGGAAAGAGACAGATTGAGACGTTAGTTTTCCAATGCCACCAAGATCACCTTGATCTGATGAGCAGTTGAGGATAAACATTCTCTAGAAGATAAATTGTTCGGCTATTCCAGCTTAAAGAGCATGCTTATGTTCTGGTTTTGAAACTAAAAGACAGGAACCCTAAAGGGTTTCGGCTCAGACTCAAAATAAAAAATTATAGGCTTGTGTCTCAGTTTTCCAACGACTATAGAAATGCAGGTTTTCAACGTCTGATCAGAGATATAAAAAACTGAGAATAGAGATTGTTCTGTAGAAAATATATATGCGATTTTTCGTCTAAATATATGTGAATTTTCTCCTATATATGCAATTTTTTTCTTATATATATGCGAAGTTTTTTTTATATATACGATTTTCCTCCTATATATACAGAGTTCCTTCTAAACATGTGGTTTTCTCATAAACATGCAATTTTCTCTTAAATATATGCGAATTTTTTCCTATACATGTGATTTTCTCTTAAATATATGTTGATTTTCTTTGATATATGTGATTTTCTAAGTTTAACAAGATGCTCGTACCTATTTCATGCAAACTTTTAAGGTATATGCGAACTTAGTATGATATTTGCAAAGTTTTGAGGTTTGAGTTTAACAGGATGTTCACACTTATTTTTATGCGGACTTCCTCATTTTATGCGTATATCTTGTGCAGTCTTCCTCATTTTATGCAGACTTTTTCATCATAGGCGTATATTTTATGCGGATTTCTTCATCCTCATGTGTGTTTTCTCATAATCCTTCATTTTATGGGTTGAAATATCCTATGAAGATAGATTGTTCGGTTGTTCTAGTTTGCAAAGTATGTTTCTATTGTAGTTTTGAAGCTCGAAAACGAAAACTTTAGAGAGGTTTTCGGTTCTAACTCAAAACATAAAAGTTATAGTCATGTGTCTCAACTTTCCAACGACTATAAAAACATAAATTTTCGACGTTGGATTAAAGATATATAGTTACGAGAAGAAAGATTGTTTTGCAAAAACAGTCACATATTTGGGAGAAAGTTCGCATGTGTGAAGGGTAAAAAGATCTTTTTAAATCCAAATATTTACAATTTTGGACATGAAAAGAATATCGAAAATTGTAAGGCATTTCGAAAAACATGACAAATTAGCCGTATTGTATGATCATTTTTCGTTTAAAGTATGAGCTGATAAAGTGGTGTTGATGGCACTTACATGCCATCCATATGTGGAATATGGAACATCAATTACAAAATGCTTTCCTATTGTCCCGAATCCATCCATGGAAGCTGGAAGAAAATGCTCTCCAAACTTTCAGAATGCATATTTGTAGGTGGCATTATGCACTTATATTTTGGTGGATATCGATACACACAGGATAGAATGGGTAAAAAATTTATATTATGGCTTAACAATAGTTTGTCACAATGATGTCTTTTTTCTGAAAGAACACCTATTTCATTGAATTGGCAAAAGATTTGACCTTACAATTTCAAACAGGGGACGAGATGTCACCCTTCAGGCCAATATAAAGAAAGCAAGTAGAATGCACAGGCTACAATTGGTGCTTCATCCAATCCGCTGGGAACTGATCCAATTGAGATCCTTCCCAGCCCATTTTAGCTTACATCTTTGGCAAAGTTCCCATTGAATCATACCCGGAAGAGTTGGCTCTCAGTGTATGCCGATCCTCAAAGGTTCTTTGTTCCTCTTCTCTCAAGCAATCATGAGCCAACACCTTCTTATAAAAGGTCCATTTAGAGCCTTTGACTTGAAATTCCTGAGCAATAAGCATCTCTCCCTGATGAAGGAGTGAATGTTAACATCCAACAAACGAAAGTCCCACACCATTGGGATCCTCCTGAGTTCTATGATAACAGTCACGGAATAGATGCCCTATTGTTTCCTCATTTTCTACACACATTCTGCATCTACTTGCCAAATGAAAACCTCTCCATTTCAAGAATAAATCTGACTTGACCCCTTGCCCAGCCATGCGAAACTGGAACCCCGTGGGGGAAAGTCCCTCACCCCTTAGCCTTAGGGAGATGGGATACAGCATTATGAGCATAAGGATTTATAGCATGATTTAAGGGTGAATACTCTGTCCCTTGATAACCGGTCCTCATGATCCCTAAAGCTAACCTGCCAGAGAAACAAAACCAGCCACTCACTTTTCTTCCATTGCTAAGGCCCAAGGTCGCGTTCTAAATGTTATGTTCCAACCTCCATTTCTTATCCAATACATAGCCACATATCTACTTGTTCCCATCACTACTTGAAAAAGATTTAGGGAATCTGTCCCCTAAGTGTTTGTTCCACCCCCCCCCCCCCGACAAAAAGCTAGTTGAGCCCCCCCATCGCCAATCTACACTCTTATTGTTCTCATAAAGATTGGGAGGACAGAATTACAGTGTGACAAATATCGCGAGATTTATGAAATTCTCGCGATAATATCGCAAGAAATTGCCTGAAAGTTTAAAACGGCAATTTCTCGCAAGAATTTCAAAATATCGCGAGATTTATGAAAAAAAACATAAATACCGTGATTTAAACACGATATTTACATTTTAAACGGTTATTTATCTAGAAAAAATCATGTATTTTTAAATAATTTTTATTAATATTTTCTTATAAAAAATAAATTTTATCTGCTCCAACACCCAGGTTAGTAAAAACAAAAAAATAGTTTTTCTGTTTTGCAAACAATGAAAGAAATTTCTGTTTGGGCAAACTCTGTTTGGTTTTGTGATTAAAACCCTTAAACAGGAAAACTGAGGGTTAAGAGGAAGTGAGAAAGAAAGAGAAGAGGGGTTTATGTGCGACGCCGGAAAAACTTTTAGAATAGCCAGAAAGTCAGCCCTCGCCGGAGTTGCCGACGGAAGAACAAGGCATATCACGGTCCGAAAAGTAGAAATTTGATTGATGTTGGTCTGATTCAACTCCAGTGGTGGCCTAATTTATAACTGAAAAAGGGGAAATACTGTTCTTGCTCACCTTGCATCTACAACAACCTTTGGTGGAAGTTGGATCTGTCACCATTGGTGTCCAAATCTGGTTTTTTTGCCGGCAACACAGAGGGGTCGATTTTGAGTTTTGTCGGACCGCCTCCCTTTGCCAGAGAGCCTTTGCCGGACAGCTTGCTCCAACACCCATGCTGGAGAAAGAAAAAGTCATGTATTTTTATTTTTAAATGATTTTTATTAATATTTTCTTATAAAAAATAAATTTTATATTTTTAAATTTATTTTTTTATTGCCGAGATTTTGCCGAAAAAATGCGATATTTATGAAATTTTTTCAATTTCTCACAAGTTTTTGAAAAATAAGAAATTGCCGATAAAAACGTTTGTCACTATGGCCCTTCCAAAAATGTGAATCCTGCACCCACCATTTTTCAATGTGAATCCTGCACCCATTGCCATGGCTATCCTCCATGCTGACCTCCGTACAGTTCACTCCCCACCATTTTATAAGTAGGACCTGGTTAACTTATTGTAATTATCAGTCTCCGCAATTTCTGTTGGGAGAGCCATTGAATGCCAATTTACCAAACTCGGGGTCTTACTTTCCTTCCAAACCAAAGAAAATTTTGAAACAAACAATTTTAGCAAAGCTAATGTTGGCCTCTTCAGTAAAAATATAATCATTGTCAATGTCTCCGGCCAATGCGGAGCTCTATTGAGTGAAAAATGCATCGAGTGTAGAAACACATCGTATGTGCTTGCTTGATTGGTGACATGCGGTTGTAACACGGCATGCGATAGGCATCGGTATCGTCGTTAATGCATTGTTGTGTGACGGCATAGACATGAAGTGTTGTTCGGTTAAGCAGTGCCAGCGGATTAGAGGTTGTTGCCTTTAGAGATTTGGTTAAGGACCTCTCAGCTTGCAAGATCGTCCCACGTGTAGTGGTTGGATGCATAAGGGTGCATGTGGGTTAGGGCTAATTCCTCCAAAAATCACATTAGGTGATTCTAATCGAGTATGGTGACTCGGGGCTAGGTGAGTGAATGCCTAGGTGCCGGCGAATGAGTTTGGGTAGTGCTCTTCGCTATGGTGTTCAATCATCAACTGGTCTTCGGACTGGGGGCCGCAAGGTCTTGCTCCTTCAGTGACAAGGTTTTGCTATGTCGTGCGCATGGAGCTACACTACGCTTCATGACACGCAAGGCTAAGATAAAGTTTGTGCATCTTTTGAAAGTGATAGCTGGTATGGGATGACTATGCACTAAGCGGTATGAACTACATAGAATGCGCATTTAGAAATGCGCTTGATCAGCTTTCGCTCGGCAGCTGCGCACGGGGTGGTGCGTAGGGACAATAAAAAAGATTCAACACATGGAAAGGTATTGGTATGTGATTTTTGACCGTTTGGCTAGCCACCTTGGGCAGCTTGGTGCGTTGCGGGTTTACAAAGCATTCTATGCTCGTGACAGGGCGATAAAAAGGCTTGTGATGGTAAGGAATGATCGTCGCGCCGCACTGGCTTATTGGAAAAAGTAAGCTCATGATAAATTGACATCAGAGCAGAAAGATTCATGGATACCTTGTTCTTCATTGTGTGTGACACTGTAAAGGATAATGATGGTTTATCTTGGTTGCGCAAATTTTCGCAGTTGAAGTATAGTTGACTTAACACAAAAGCAAGATGGTGGCAGGATGGTATGAGACATCTTGTCAATGACAAGTAGAAGTGTAAGGTTGTTATTCAGTTGGCTAAGGAAACGTAGATAAGCCAAAGATTCCTACCAGTTATGTATTAGGCTCACAGGTAGAGTGTGACGTTTGCCTTGTGCATGCAGAGAATGCACGTTGGATTCAGCTGGATGAATTTGCACCTTTGGGTATGTGAGGCTCGATTAAACTTCTAAATATTCTTTCAAGATTTTGGATTAGTGGAGTGTCCACGTTGAGCAGAATGCTCGCTGTTTTGGTCCCTTGAGTAGGCAGATCCTCAATGAATTGTGTATGCAGAAAAAATTGTTATTCGTGGCTCGTTGGTTCTTGCGAAAATATTTTACTGACTCTAAGAGAGAGTTACAACATGTTTGCTTCGAGAGGGGAGTTCTAGCGTTGGGCCAAATATGCCCATGTGAGGACGACTGCCCATGATGATGCTTTGAAGGACCACTTTGGGATGATACGCAAGAAGGCCTCTCTCACTTGAGGACTAGTTTGGGCCATTAGAAAATAAGTTTGTGCTTAAGGGAGTTTATATCCCTGCGGCACGTATTGGTGGTCATCTTTTTTTGCGAAGACTACGAATGACTTGAAATTGCTATTACTGGGGTTGGAAGGCATCCCAGTCATGTGCATGAAGACGACAAGTTTGTCGTGTGGGCGATGATGATTCGTTTGTATTTGAGACTGCATTGGGGTATCATGAGCAGAGAATGCTCGATGTTGATAAAGTAAAAGACCGTTGTCTAAGTGATCAGAGATGCGTTAAAGGTATGAGACTTGGCATGTTAAAGGTTGCAACGATGGTGGATGAAATCCAGAATAAGATGAGTAGGCTGAAGAAAATGAGTAAACTAAAGATAAGTATAAAGCAAAACTAGCATATCAGTGAAGACTGTGTTCTTACCTGCACTAGCATTGTTGAGGACATCAATGGTTTTGGGTGGGGGAAAATGTCTCGGGCCGATCTTTCGGAATGGGGCATGTGCAGTGTGGAGCTCTACTGAGTGAAAAAATGCATCAAGTGTAGGAACGCATGGTATGTGTTCCCTTGATCGGTGATGTGCGGTGGTAGCACAACATGTGATAGACATCGGTATCGTCATTAGTGCATCATTATGTGACAGCACAGACATGAAGTATTTTTCGGTTAAGCAGTGTCAGCGGATCAGAGGATGTTGCCTTTGGAGATTTGGTTAAGGACCGCTCGACTTGCAAGATCATCCAACACGTAGCGGTTGGAAGCATGGAGGTGTGTGTGGGTTAGGACTAATTCCTTCAGGGATCACATTAGGTGATTCCAACCGAGTATGGTGACTCGGGGCTAGGCGAGTGAATGCCTAGGCGCCGACGAATGAGTTTGGGTGGTGCTCTTCGCTATGGTGTTTAATCATCAACTGGTCTTCGGACCGGAGGCTGCAAGGTCTTGCTCCTTCAGTAGCGTAGTTTTTGCTATGTCGTGCGCATGGAGTTGCACTATGCTTCATAGCACGTAAGGCTAAGGAAAAGTTTATGCCTTTTTCAGAAGTGATAGCTGGTATGAGATGGTTATGCATTAAGCGGCATGAACTACATGGAATACACATTTGAAAATGCGCTTGATCAGCTTCTGCTATGCAACTGCATGTAGGGTGGTGCGCAGGGCCAATGAAAATGATTCAGCATATGAAAATGTGTTTGTACGCAGCCTTTGGTCGTTAAGCTTGCCAACTTGACCAGCTTAGCGTGTCAAGGGTTTGCATAGCATTCTATGTCTGTGACAGAGTAATAGAAAGGCTTACGACAGTAAGGAAAGACCGTCATGGTGCACTGGCTTATTGAAAAAAGTAAGCTCGTGACAAACACCTTGTCCAAGTGAACACGAAAATGAGAGACAAGGAGAGAGACGAAAGAGAACCTTTCACTTCTCTTTTCTTCATCTTTTGGCATAGCAAGAGACGAGAGTGGCAACCTGAAGGAGAGATAGAGAGAGCAAGACCAGAGAGACAACAAAAGGAAGAGAGAGATGAGGGGGTGCCCTAAACCCTCGATCCTCCTCACTTTTTAGGTCAAATGAGCCCAAAAACTATGAGGCGCGCTTCACCATGAGGCTTAAGGGGCATTTAATCTTTTTCAGCACGCCTCAAGGTTCAAAGGGTCTCATCTTGCGGTGAGGCCCACTTCTTTTTGTGCATTGGGATGCGCTTTTCACAACATTGCTGAGAAGTGAAAACTGGGTTGCCGGAAAAAAAAATTGCATTTTGGATAACTGAGAGAAAACCGCCTTGCTTACCGACTCATTGGCGTAAAAGCCAGATCCCCCCCTTGCCCAAGTTTAAAGTATGAGCTGATAAAGCGGTGTTGATGGCACTTACATGCCATGCCATCCATCTGTGGAACATCAATCACAAAATGCTTTCCAATTGTCCCGAATCCATCTGTGGAAGCTGGAAGAAAATGCTCTCCAAACTTTCAGAATGCATATCTATAGCTGGGTAGTCTTAAACTAGGTGGCATTATGTACTTATGGGCCTGCCCAGAGATAGTTTGATAGGATAGGATACACGCATGATAAAATGGGTAATTTTTTTTATATTATGGCTTAAAATAACAATAGTTTGGCACAATGATGTCAGTATCGTCTCTGGCCATGAATCGTTTACCAAACGATTCAGGTGAATTCAGACGATACCAATTCAGGGCTGAATTGTTTTGAATCGCCCAATTTTAACCACACAAAGGCATGTGTTAAATTAATAATAAAAATATCAAAAACCTAATTTGAACTAATTTTCAGTATCTTTTTAATTAGCCGGTTCAGGCCAGTTCCGTACGATAGTATTGGGTGATTGAGGCCGATACACACTGATATGGCATCTCAAAAAAAAATGGTAGTAGGGTTGAGCATCGGGCCGGCCCAGCCTGCTAATGGACAGGGCTGACCAGACCGTTGACCGGGCTGGGCTGGCCCAGCCCGTTTACTAACGGGTTGGTTTTTGACCTGGTTCTTAATGGGCTCGTGTTTGAAGAGAAGCCCATTGCCCGACCCATTAGCCCAAAGGGAGAATGTGAAGCAGGCTGGGTCTGTCCCGGCCTGACCCAATCCTAAAATGCTTGACTGAAAGTATGTGTTAATGAGATAATAGCAAGTTTTCATGCAACTAATTCTTAATTATTGCAACTAATTAGGTACACAGTAATAATTAACAAATAGCAAGTTCTCATGCAACTAATTAAGAAAACAATAATAGTTATTCAAGTTACTATGTAATAGTTACTTTTAAAAAATTTATATTATTAAAAAAATAATAAATAAATCAGGTCCAGCCCAATATCCCACGGGCTGGCCTGAACCCGGCCCACGTATATAACGAGCCAGGTTTCGGCTCGGTACCTAACGGTCTTGAGCCTAAAATCAATGCCCAAACTAAGTAGAAGTAATGCAAATCAAAGCATCCAAGCACCATCAAGAATCCACAAATGAGCTGCATTGAGCTTTGATACCTAACCTAAACTCTAATAGCAATAAGATGCACATAATTTACAGAACAAGCATTTAGCTAACAATAGACAAGAATAATTTCCAATTCACTTCATTTGTTGAACGAATCCAGGTAACAAACTAATACTTTGCAGGACACTGTTACATGTCCTATATGAAACCAGATCATTGGTTGGACAGTTTTTTTCATACCTTCTACAACAGAAAGGATTGTCAAAATCGCTGTATGAGAAAAGTAGTTGTTTGTCGCACATGTCCAGCACCCACTAGACGAGAAGGCTTGAGACCATTTACATGTGTTCCATGATTTTCAGGGAGTATTCTGGGAGACGACCTCATTGAACCTCACTAACCACTGTGCGTCAGAGCAGTTTTCACTTTCCGTTGCAGCAGAAACATTCTGGCGAAGTTTTCCTTCTGAGTACTGGTCCATATAACGCCCACAGTTCATTACCTTTGCTTCTGATCCTGGTTTGCCTGATGGAAAAGGGTCAGGCAGCAGAGAAACAAGCACACTTGCGACTTCATGCATGGTGGGCCTCTCGGATGGGTGCCTCCTTGTGCAGAGCAAGGCAAGCTGGAACATCTTCCCAACCAACTTCATATCAGTACAAGTCACTGAAACCTCTGAATCAACAGCCTCCATGACAGTATTGTCATCTACTTTTGAGAGAATCTGAACAAGCAATTCAATAACAAATGAACAGATTATCAAAAAAGAAAAGAGTAGAATACACGCCGCTACCAGAAAAGAAACAAAGATAAAAAAGATGGATCCCGAAAAAACGAAAAATCAAGTGCAGGTTGAACGAACCAGCTGATGCAAATTAGATTCATCATCCACAGCCTTATTCCCTGTAAGTAGCTCCAGAAGAACAATTCCAAAGCTGTAAACATCAGACTTTTCGGTAAGTCTGGAAGTCCGAGCATACTCAGGGTCAATGTAGCCAACTGTTCCCATCACATAAGTTGATGCATGGGTTTTGGCAGAGGAAATGCTCTTCGCTGTTCCAAAGTCAGAAAGATGAGCGTCAAAGTTCTCATCAAGTAGGATGTTGGAACTCTTAACATCCCTGTGAATAATTCGTGGATTGCAGTCATAGTGAAGATACGCAAGTCCCTGAGCTGCACCAACAGCAATTCGTAGTCTTGTGTCCCAGTCCAATTTTACTTTTTTGGAAGGTGCTGTTTCAAGCAAAGTTCAATGTCAATCAATGAAATGGCAAATCCACCATCAGATCAATATCACTCCGTGTCTAAAAAATTCAAAACCATCACTTAAGCATCTATTGATATTTGATACTGACCATGAAGAAGATCCCACAGTGATCCATTTTCCATGTAATCATAGAAGAGAAGGTTGCCATGAGGTGTGAGTGCATAGCCATGCAAGCTAACGAGGTTCCTATGCTTGATGCAGCCAATAGTTGCAAGTTCATTTTCAAATTCACGCAGATTATGAGGATACTGACAGTAGAGTCTCTTAATGGCAATTGGTTTTGAATTCTTAAGGATACATTTATACACGGTGCTGGTGGCACCATATCCAATAATGTACTTCTCGCTTAAGTTCTCAGTGATTCTCATGATATCATCATATGTATGGATAGCCATGCTCATGTGCAGGATCACCAGCTTTGGAGGACCTAATTTATACGAGTCACAATTAGAATCCAGGCCCAACGCAGCAGCTAATGAACAAACCACGTATACTACCTTGGATAGTACTGCTGGAACCTTTGGCAAACAGATTTGAATGGTTGGATCTGTAAACCGCCACAAGGATCAGGGATAACAAGGTGATGCAGCCCAAGGTTATACAGACAACTGCAGCTCTTGAGATGATGGCTGAGTTGGAGATACAGAATTTGTGAACATGATGTAAGAGAAGGAAAAATCAAACCATAGATATACAATGTACCTTTGGATGGTTGACTATATGATCCACAAGCAGATGCCAACCAGTTTCCACACAACATCGGATTCCCTAGGAAACTGTAACAGATGCAAAGAATACTAAGGTTAGAGTGGACAACCATCAAAATGTCAAAGCATACACCGAGTCATCTAAATACCTTTCAGGAGGAAACCTAGAAAAATTTTCCATCAATGGAACAACTCCTGAAAGGTTATTATACGAGAGGTTCCTGCACCACATTTTCCAAGAAATAAGGAGAAGACTCACATGTAATGAGAAACTGAACCAAGGACTCAAACTCACAGATTTGTAAGGCTGAAGCAATCAACTATTTGAGGTGGTATCTCTCCATGCAGATTGTTGTTGCTCAATACCCTGGCAAAGCATCAGAAGAGAATAAATACAAGAATTTCCTCAGCAAGATGTGTATGCTAAATGAAGGATGTTGAGGTCTAAATGGATTTACAGAGAAGCAATATTCTGCAGCTGACCCAATTCCTGGGGAATCACACCAGCTAGATTGTTATAGGAAAGATCACTAGAAATTTGAAACTTTAGTTAGTTCATGTCAATGAATGGAAGGATTTTGTTCTCAAATAAGAATCCACAAAAATCTGACCATGGATAACCAACTTACACAACTTGAACACTTCTAAGATTCCCAAATGCTGACGGAATCTGTCCACTAAGATGGTTTTTGCTCAAGTTTCTGCATTAGAATGAGCATCAAGCAAACAATCCGGAGTTCATAGATAGTAACTACAGATGAAAATGAGCACAGCAGTAACAGAATATCCAGCAGAACATGCACTTACAATTCCAGAAGGTGTTCGAGATCACCAACAGAAACAGGTATTTGCCCAGAAAAGTCATTGTCAGAGAGATCCCTTGAGCACATAATAACATACATTCAGTAAAGCAGGTGGATGAAAAAACTGTTAAGGATAACGATAATGTTAAGGTCCAAGATACTGGTCAAAAAGAGAGATCGTAATCTCTCGGTTCCATGGACTCCCTTTGGCTCTATGGACTCCTAATGTAGCAGCATCAGGACTCTTCAAGGATAAGCCAAATGTAACAGCACCAGTATTGAGGACTCTTCAAGGATAAGCCAAATGTAACAGCACCAGTATTGAGGACTCTTCAAGGATAAGCCAAATGTAACAGCACCAGTATTGATGACTCTTCAAGGATAAGTCAAATGAGTCGTAATCACGTTAGGTAACCTAGTGTTTTGTAACAACGATCTTCTGTTCTATCGTGTAAACCGTGAGGCCTATAAATAAATGTTTTTGTGTCTCAGCTGAATACACACTGAGACTGTGTTTTCTACAGAGCCACTGTTATCTTTATTATTGTTATCGTATTCTTTTCATGGTATCAAAGCCATCCTCTCCAACGAGCTGTCCAATGGCATCCACCTCATCTAATCCGAATGGGTCGATGACACCTATTGTAGCAGTAATTCAATGGAATGTTGTGGCCAGTCTTGTATCTATCAAATTGAATCGAGAAAACTACCTTCTCTGGCGCTCGCAGCTGGAATCTGTCATGGTGAGTCAAGATTTGCTAAGTTTTGTTAGTGGGTGATCTTCTAAACCCATCGAGTCTATATCTGATAAAGACGACAAACAGGTAGTCAACCCTGATTACCACGTATGGCGTAAAGCCGACCAACTCGCCTTGAGCTGGATTAAGGCAACGGTCTCCGGGCAAATAATAAGAACCAAGTTTGCCCGTGAAGCCTGGGTAATGTTAGAAAAAGACTATGGCTCACAATCTCATTTGCGCATTATGATGTTGAAGAAAGAATTAACCTTCATCAAGAGAGAATCGCGGGACATGTTGGCCTATCTTGATAAAATCTGATTTTTATCTGATTCATTGGCAGCCTCAAACCATCATGTTAATGATTCAGATCTTATCCAAATAACTCTAAATGACCTACCCATTGAATATGAAAGATTTGTAACATTAGTTATGATAGGATCCACCATTCACGAGTTTGCAGATTTATATGATTTATTAATCAATCAAGAAAAGAGAGTGCTCGTGTTACACTCTAAAGTATCTGAAGTTCAAGAATCCAGTCAAACTGCATTCTCTACCATTCGAGGAAGAGGCCGAGGGCGTGGCTCCTACAAAGGGTGGTGGAATCAAGGTAGGGAGAATGGTCGTGGTTCTCCCTTGAATAACAACCAAGGCTCCTCTAATCCACAGGCACCTATAACTTGTCAATCCTGTGGACGTGGGCACGTTACAAAAGATTGTTGGGACATTCCAAAGGCTTTTTTGGCCATGTCTATGCAACGAGGAGATGAATATTGGTATCCTAACACAAGGGCCACCAATCACCTGACCATGCATGAGTAAAATCTTACAAATAAATCTCCATATCTTGGGAGTGACTCCATTATGATAGGAAATGGTATGACTCTTCCTATTTTTCACACAGATGACATGGTTCTCTCATCTCAAGGATCTCAGCTCTCATTAAAAAATGCCCTTCATGTTTCAGCCATCAAAAAGAACTTATTGTTTGGACATTCCAAAGGCTTTTTTGGCCATGTCTATGCAATGAGGAGATGAATATTGGTATCCTAACACAGGGGCCACCAATCACCTGACCATGCATGAGTAAAATCTTACAAATAAATCTCCATATCTTGGGAGTGACTCCATTATGATAGGAAATGGTATGACTCTTCCTATTTTTCACACAGATGACATGGTTCTCTCATCTCAAGGATCTCAGTTCTCATTAAAAAATGCCCTTCATGTTTCAGCCATCAAAAAGAACTTATTGTTTGTTGGTTAATTTACTCAGAAAAATGATTGCGTTTTTATGTTCTCACCATCTCACTTTGTTGTTAAGGATCGTCAGACAGGCAAGATCCGACTTCAGGGTCAAAAAACCAGTGTGAGACAGACTATATCCCATCAAGGCAAGCAGTGACTCGTTACATTCAACGGCTTATACAGGAAGTCGTCAATCCTTTGACCTATGATATCGGCAGCTCGGACATGCCAACAAAACCATTGTTTCGTTCCTTGGATCTAACAATAGTATCTCTTTAAATAAAGAAAGACAAATAAAAACTTGTGTCAACTGTCTCATCGGCAAGGCTCATAAACTACCTTTTGGCCACTCTCACTCTTATAGTTCACAGACTCTAGAACTTTTGCATGCTGATGTCTGGGTCCTGCACGTGTGGAATCCAAAGAAGGCTTTAGATATTACCTTTTATTAGTTGATGATTATTCACATTTTTGTTGGCTATTTCCCATGAAAAATAAATCTCATGTATTTGATTGTTTCAAAAATTTAAAGTTCATTGTTGAAATGCAAGTTGGCTTCACTATCAAATCCTTTCGGTCTGATAATGGTGGTAAATTTACTAGTTCAGAATTCAAGAGTTATCTTCAACAACATGGTATATTTCATCGTCTCTCGTGCCTACATACACCCGAGCAGAATGGCCTTGTTGAACGTAAGCATCGTCATATTGTTGAAACTGGCTTGAGCATGCTTAGTGATACCCGTCTAGCCCTTGAGAATTGGGTCGATGCATTCTGAATGGCCGCCTATATTATCAATTGATTACCAACCTTAGTTCTGAAACGTTGCACCCCATATGAACTCTTCTTTCACCATAAGCCGGATTACTGTTATCTACGCATCTTTGGCTGCCGTTGCTATCCTCTACTCACGCCCTAAAATAAATCTAAGTTCCAACCTAAGACTCTACCTTGTATTTTTTTGGGTTACTCTTCTTGCCAAAAAGGATATATTTGTTTTCATCCTCCAACAGGTCGAACATACATCTCTCATCATGTATATTTTGACCAGTCTTCTCTTCCCAATGTTCCAATTTTGACCAATCCGTCTTCTCTCTCTCCCTCAACCATGTCCCAGTGGGGTATTTCCCTGCTCGCCCCGCCTACCCTCCCCCCTAGACCGCCCTCTCCTCCATGTTCTATTCTTGCGCCTCCTGCTTCCCCAATGGTTGTCGAGAACGTTGGATCCGGTTCACCGTCCCAACCGTGCTCTCCTCCTGATATTGCTTCGACTCTAGGTCCTTTTGTGTCTCTAGTGTTAAAATACATGTAATCAATATATATATATATATATATATATATATATATATATATATATATATTCAATCATACCTGATAAGGGTATTCCTGTAATTCTATCCAATAGGGACATTGTAGTCTTTTTTCATTTTTGATTTTCTTTTCTTATTTTCCTTTTTCTTTCTTTTATTTTTTTGTTGTTTTCTTTTTCCTAAAAATGCATTTATTGCATTCACATTGGGAGGCCCAACAAGGTGTTGTTGGGCTCCCAACGGTCACAATTATGGGTCCCAACGACACCTTGTTGGGCCTCCCAACGTGAATGCATTAAATGCATTTTTAGAAAAAAGAAAACAACAAAAAAATAAAAGAAAGAAAAAAGAAAATAAGAAAAGAAAATAAAAAAAATGAAAAAAGACTACAATGTCCCTATTGGACAAAATTACAACAATACCCTTATCGGGTATGATTGAATATATATATGTATATATATTGATTACATGTATTTTAACATCTAGATCCTTCCCCAACATCTTTCTCTGTCTCTCCACTCTCAGTGCCCACTCCGGTTGATCATCGTCCCTCGGCTCACACCCATCCAATGGTCACTCAATCCATGACCGACTCTCTAAAACCCAAAACTTTTGTGACTTCTCTTTACCCACTTGTCCTTACTAGTCTCCATGCATCTCTCCTTGAGCCTGAACCTACTACCTTTAAACAAGCTTCTCAGCTTCCCCAGTGGCAAATGGCCATGCAACAAGAATATGATGCGTTTATGAGTAATCGGGCGTGGCACCTCGTCCCTCCGCAGTCACATCTTAATGTCGTCGGATGTAAGTGGGTTTACTGTATCAAGCGCCATTCAGATGGTACTATTGCTCGGCACAAGGCACGACTTGTGGCCAAAGGGTTTCATCAAGAAGGTCTTGATTTTTTTGAGACGGTCAACCCTGTTATCAAGCCAAACCACCATTCGGATCATTCTCTCTCTTGCTGCCTCTGAACCATGCATCAACTTAACTACAGTAATGCTTAACGGCTATCTTAATGAAGATGTATATATGACTCAGCCACCAGGCTTCGAAGATGCTAAGTGCCCTCGCTACGTGTGCAAATTGGACCATGCCATTTATGGGCTCAAGCAAGCTCCTTGGGCGTGGTATCAACGTTTGAGCGCCTACTTACTATTTCATGGATTTGTCATGTCTCAATCTGACACCTCTCTTTTCATTTATAAAAAATGTCATCTCATACTGTTTTTACTAGTCTATGTAGATGATATTACAGGTAACTCTATAGAGGCCATCACCCGCATGATCGCAGACCTTGGCTTTACCTTCTCTGTCAAAGATCTTGGGTGGTTAAGTTATTTTTTGGGTGTTGAAGTTCAGTATCTCCACAATTGTGTGCACTTATCTCAACGGATGTATATCATTAATCTTCTCAAAAAAACTTCCATGGTCGATGCCAAACCCGTTGCTACTCCAATGAGTTCTTCTCTTAAACTCACCAAAGTTGGGACTGCATCATTCTCCGATCCAATGATATACCGTAGTGTCATGGGTGGCCTGCAATATTTGTCTCTTACTCGTCCGGACATTGCGTTTGTTGTTAACAAAGTTTGTCAGTATATGCATCAGCCTCTCGAAGAACATTGGTTTGCAGTTAAGCACATCCTTCGTTACTTGAAGGACACTATTGAGTATGGACTTCTGCTTCGTCTGTCTTAGTCTCTTATCCTAAGTGCCTTTTTCGATGCTGACTGGGCAGGTTGCCGGGATGATCGCAAGTCCACCTACGATTTTATTGTCTTCTTAAGCAACAATGTTGTCTTGTGGTCTTCCCGCAAACAACGCATTGTTGCACGGTCCAGTAGTGAAGCCAAATACAAATCCCTCGCGTGATCTCCTATGGTTAAAATCTTTACTTATGAAACTTGGCATTCCTATGCTCAAACCACCAATTTTATGGTGTGATAATCTTGGTGCATTATTCTTAGCGGCCAATCTCGTGTTTCATGCTCGCACGAAACACGTTGAGATTGATTTTCACTTCGTTAGAGATCATGTATGTATTGGCAATCTTAAAATTCAGTTCATCTCCTCTGGAGATCAGCTTGCCAATGGTCTCACTAAGTCGTTGCCTTTGTCACAGTTTCATGATTTTCGCGTCAAGCTCAACGTGTGCTTCCCCTCGTTGAGCTTGCGGGGGCGTGTTAAGGATAACGATAATGTTAAGGCCCAAGATACTGGTCAAACTGAGAGATCGTAATCTCTCGGTTCCGTGGACTCCCCTTGGCTCTACGGACTCCTAATGTAGCAGCATCAGGTTGTCTTCAAGGATAAGCCAAATATAACAGCACCAGTATTGAGGACTCTTCAAGGATAAGTCAAATGAGTTGTAATCACACTAGGTAACCTAGTGTTTTGTAACAACGATCTTCTGTTCTATCGTGTAAACCATGAGGCCTATAAATAAACGCTTTTGCGTCTCAGCTGAATACACACTGAGACTGTGTTTTCTTCAGAGCCACTGTTATCTTTATTATTGTTATCGTGTTCTTTTCAAAAACCACAATAACTATTTAATACCACACAAACAAATTAAATACCATTGCAAAAGAAAAAACAAAGTTTTAACTTACAAGGTGTCAAGATTGATAATGCGCCCCAACTCAGCTGGGATTCTGCCACTGAACCTATTGGATGACAAATTCCTACATGGCAGAATAACAAGATCCAAAGCACATAAAGTCTATTAAGATAGTAGCTTTAGATGTAGCACACAAAATTAGATTCAAGATTAGCAGTCATCATTGGACATGGCTACAAGTATTGTATTGAGCTTGGGCTGCAATTTTTAATGGAACTGTTCAAGGCAGCACAGCCTAACATACTCGCATCAATTATATGTCCTGAAAAAACTCCATAAATTCTTTTCATAATAAAACAAAAGTTGTCTGCATATAAGTGTACTTACAAGTAAGTTAGGCTGCCCAACTTTTCAAACTTGAGTGGGATGGATCCATTCAAAGAATTCCCATGCACATTACTGAAAAGATGAACAAAAATCAGCAGTTCAGCACAATTTCAAGAGCCCCACATTAGGTGAGAATGGAAAACTCACAATTGGTTAAGAGCAGTGCAGGAGCTGATGTTCTCAGGAATCGGTCCATCAAGATTATTGTTAGCTAGGTTCCTAAGGCAATAACAAGGAATACGAATCAGGAACCAGCATAACAAGTACGGTAATCACATTACATATAACACTTACAATTCAAAAAGGTCAACTAGCTTTCCAAGTTCAGAAGGAATACCACCAACAAGCTGATTTTTGCCCAATTGCCTGAAAACAATGCCCCCCTTAAAGGTTTGACAATAAAATATACTTAAATGATTAAATCCATGAAGATATGAGATTCAAACAAAAGATGCTCTTACAGATAGCTGAGCTTTGTCATGTTTCCAAGTTCTGGAGGAATGGTCCCTGTAAGTTTATTACTGTGAAGGTACCTATCAATCAATTGTTGGTATTAGTTACAATGCAAAGACAAACACAATACATCAAAATGAAATCAAACTGTGCATCAGCTAAATCAACTCACAGTTTTCCAATATAAGAAAGGTTGCCCAAGATTGATGGTATTGGCCCAACTAGTTCATTCTCACTTAAATCCCTGGATCACAATAAGATTTGAAAACCTGCCATGAGCCATATGTTTCCAACCGGCCAAAGGGAAAGAACCAGACAACTTGATCATAAGACAAGCCTCAAGAATGTACGTGTGTGTGTGTACATGTGTCCATGGAGAATACTTATGAACAAATTATAAGAAAGATAAAACTACTTGAAGATAAAAAAAGTTGGATATTTGACCCTCAGGCTATGCTGTCACATCATACTGACTGCTTTATAATGGATATGCCTCTGTATGAAAGGAATAGGATCGGCAACAAGACATTAGGTATGTGCTTATATTCTGAGCATGGTCTTCAGCAATCATGCCTTGAACATGAAATGTTCCTATAAACATGGTGAACTGGTATATGAAATGACAGAGCAAGCATGATTCTCAATAGAGAAACTTGGTTCAGTCAGCTTTCTTCTTGAGTCATGGATCACATTGCCTATGTATCATGTCATCCCTCAAATATAACTAGCTATGTAACACAGATTCTTCTAAAAGATCAACGCACCCGTGTCTCACCCACGTATGTGTGGGTGCGACACTTGGACACAGCATCCGCAGTGTCAGGTGTGGTCAACCTCACCGGGTTCCATTTGAGTCCAAAAACTTTACTCAGTTAACCCTAACCGGGTCCAGTTTTACATATAGTATATACTTAAATAAGTATTCACACACACACACACACACACACACACACACACACACACACACATATATATATATATATATGCACCCAAGTTTTCTGAAACTGCCGCGTCGCACCTGCATCCACACTTATGTGACATAGATAACAAGCAAACTGAGGAAGAAATCATATGATTCAAGCAACAAGGCCATGGAATTGTGTTTCATGAAATATTACAGATCCACAAATTTGGCTCTTAGAAGCATCTCTACTAAAGCAAATAAGATTACTTACAAGATAGCAAGAGCTTGCATTAGACCTATTACTTCTGGAATCTTTCCAGTCAACCTATTTCCTTGCAGTGACCTATAATGTAGCAAATTCGGAAATGAACATAAAAAAAATTGACACATTCAAACCCTCATTGGCCTGTCTGTGCAATAGACTATCAAACTTAAACAAGAAACTGGCATACAGTGTTGCAACTTGCAGGAAGCCAATATTATAAGGAATCTCTCCGGTTATTTGGTTGTATGAGATATCTCTGGATATAAAAATTGAGTTGAGAGATTAGGTCATGCAAATAAACACATGCAAATCTTTTCAATAAATAAAAAAGCAAATATTAAACTCATATACATACAGAATCTCAAAGCTTGTACAATTTCCTATATTATCAGGAATGGTCCCAGTCAAGTTATTGCCTCTCACGTCACTGCACAGCAGCAATGGGAACAACATCAGTGGAAAACAATTTGTAACAATGAGAATGTCCAACAGAAAATTCAAAGCACTTCAAGAATTGTCAACAGATTGATGGTTACATACAAATACCACAGTCCGGTTAATTGGCACATGTCAGGAGATAGCGTCCCAGTCAAGGCATTGCCTCTCAACCCTCTGGAAAAGAGAGATTTTTTTTTACAGGCACAAAGAAAGTATTTCTACAAAACTTCATTATACAAATGTTGAACGCCACATGTAAAGAACTTACAGGTACTGCAACACTTCATTCCAATATATTAGCCTTGGTATTTCACCAGTGAGATGATTCTGGGCAAGATCCCTTTTTAAAGATTAAATTAAGGCATTAGATATCCTTTTAATGAATAATTGGACAAAGTACAAACGTCTTAAGCTTCAATACAAAGTTCACAAACTAGAATAGACAAAAGAAATTACTCCTGTGTTTCAAAGACAAAGACAGCAATTACAAAGTCTCACTTTTTTTAGAGCATGGTGTTTCAAAGCTTTGGGGGCATTCATCAAAGCCTTGAGAGCACCAAGCAAGTCAATTTGGCCTGTAAACTACTACAAGTCATTCTCACACGTCACATGGATATGACTTTGGATGCGGGGATAGAGCCAATTTTACGAAGTTTGCAACATGACTAACATATAATGGGATATGGAAAGAGAGTCAAAATGACGTATCAATGAGACAGTCTCACACAGACTTCCAGAACTCTGCACAAGTCTTCAAGTCTTGCAAGGTCAGGATATGGAAAGAGAGCAAGGCCTTCAAGACAATCATTTGGTTCAAGCAAATGACCTAGATGAACAAATAAGAAGGTTTGGCTACTTGTGGCCATGGTAATTGATCCTGTTATATCGGTCTGTCAACTACTTTAGTTCAATCTCACAAGGGCCTACAGGATCTGGCCAAGTAATACAAGTTTATCAAGGTCAGAATATTAGCAAGGCAGGAAACCCAACAATTAGTAGGCCTTCAACTCAATGTCAGTAAAACCATAGCCTGGTACTTACAATATTTTCAGAGTTGGAATCTGAGACAAGGTCGAAGGAATTGGTCCAGTCAATTGATTAAATTTCAAGATCCTGCAAATTGCAAATTAAACATAAAAGGTCCTCGCAAACAAGAAGACTTGTAACAGTAGAAACTGAATGCAGATCCAAACTACTAAGGCACCTAAGCAGAAAATGGAAAGAAGAAGAAAGAAAGCAACCCACAATTCCTCTAGTTGCTTCAGCTTGGATATGGAGAAGGGAATATCTCCATATAAAAAATTAGCAGATAGATCTCTGCATTAAGAGGAACAGAATAATAATTTGTTTGGTTACATTTGAGAAAAGTGGTAACCCACCAATACAACAGAACAAAGAAAAGACCAGGCATGAAATAGCCATGCAGATAAGGAATTGAATTAGAAGATGACAGAAGAAGCTTACAGATACTTCAACGAAAAACAGCTGCTAACTTCATCAGGAATCTGCCCAGTAAGGTGATTTCCTTTAAGATCTCTGCAGAACAGAATAGAAGATTCCTTAAGATAAAGTGCGCTTTATGAAAGATGAAATTCAACATAGAATACAGTAAGGCAAGTGTTATCAATACATGGATTCCAAATACTTCAAGTCACCAATGGCAGATGAAATTTCACCACCCAGATTGAAGTTTGAAAGGTTACTGCAACAGAAAAACATAAGTAAACAATGACTAACAAGCAGAAGGAATAAACCAGGTACTAAAGAAAATAGAGACGCCTGATGAATCATACAGGGACAGCACATAGAAAGTCAAGTTATCACAATAGACCCCATGCCATGAACAGTGATCAACATTTGCAGAATTCCAGTCTTGCAGCACATGATTGGCATTAATGAAGGATGATTTGAGCGACAGCAATGTTTTTCCTGCAAGATATTAGCCATGATTTAAAAATCAATGCACAATCAAACATCAAAAGATGACAAAAGGCAAAGGGAAGTTCATTTTGAAGCATCAGAATGGCAACAACTTATACCCATGTAAATGATCCGGTCGTCAGAATCACATGCTTAAGATTTGTTTTCACAAAACAAAAATGCTGATTGTAGCTCTTAACACATCCCCAAACAAAAAAGGAAAAAAGAGAAAACAGCTTAAAACATTTGGTTGTTCAGGAAGGCAGTTCCTGTTCCGTTTATCTCAATATTGGCCGTGTCCAGCCATTTTATCCTTTTGTGAAGATTTTAACGATTTTGAGAAAATATGTTGGAGGAGCTGGATCCAATCAACATCAAGATGGATTGGGTCCATACATTGGGAGAGTTCTCTCCCACAAGGAGTCCAACCTACTCATTGGAAGAGATATCTCTCATAGAGAAAATCCAGAAGAGTCCTTGATTATCAAGGAGTCATTGTGTAGAAAGGATTCCAATGAGTCTCCTAAAACAGCCTGTACTCAATGCCTATTTAATGGAACCTCCTCTCTCTGAAAATCGGTGAGAGAGAGGAGAGAGTTTACCAGCGGATGTAGGCCTAACCAGCCAAACCACGTTATCTGTGTTTCCTGTGCAAGTGTGTGTTTTCATGGTATCAGAGACACACGTGGGTGGCTCATTTTCCTCACGCAAAGTGGTGTTCTGCACCACCATTGTCGCTGCAGCAGCAAGCTCTGCCTGAATCAGGCAGCCCAATCGGTTCAGTGGTGTTCTACTGTTCTGCATCACTGATCAGCAGCTTCATGTGTAAACCAAATTGAGCAGCATTTTTGTGGGTGTTGAGCAGTCTCTCCCCGGACAGCTTCACGTGTAGACCCAGATCGAGCAGCATTTTTCGTTACTCTTAGCGCTGGGTGTTTGGTGACAAACGACCACGTTAGGCAGTGGTGTTCATGTGGAGTTTTTTTTCGATCAGCAATGGAGGATATCTAGAAAAATGATAAAGGAGAAGGAAGTGGTATGTCCTCTTTGATCCCTTCTGATTTTAATCTGCAGTATTTTGTGTCAACTAAGTTGTCAACTAACAACTATTTGCTGTGGGAATCTCAATTTATTCAACTCTTGAATGGACGATATCTAGAAAAATGATAAAGGAGAAGGAAGTGGTATGTCCTCTTTGATCCCTTCTACTTTTAATCTGCACTATTTTCTGTCAACTAACAACTATTTGATGTGGGAATCTCAATTTATTCTCCTCTTGAATACGTATCATCTTATGGGATGTGTGGATGGTTCTAAATCCATGCCTGCAAAGTTCAAAGATGGACCCAATGCTGTTTTGAATCCAGACTATGTTAAATGGTTCAAGCAAGATCAACTACTTTTGAGTTGGTTGATCTCTTCTCTACCCGAACCGATGCATTGTCAAGTGGACGGTTTAAGAACTTCATTTGAAGTATGGCAGATCTTGAAAAAATCACGTGGCTGACTCTCGAGCCAAAATTATGCAACTCAAAGGGCAGTCACAGGATCTTAAAAAGGAAACCGACAATATAGATGATTTTTTTCAATGAGCCAAATTAATTTCACCCCAGCTTGCTGTAGCCTCTCATCCTGTTCCTGAAGAGGAGATGATTATGTACTTTCTCTGAGGCCTTCCAGGTGACTGCTGTCTTTAAAACCTCTATTTCCACCCGGCCAGATCCCATAACGGTACCCGAGTTTACATAGTCTATTGCTTAGCGAAGAGGCTTAAACGAAGGATCAAGAAATCAAATAACTTGTAAATCCTTCAGTTAATGTCACCTAGTTTCAAAACCAGAAAAATTAGGATAATTATCAAAATCAGAGAAATTCTAGAGGAAACAACAACTATCGATCTAGAGGTTGTGGTAGATTCCAAGGTCGTTCCAACTATCATCAGAAGGCTGGAAATTTCCAATGCTAGAATGACAACAGTCCTTCTCTAGACAAAGTAGTATGTCAAGAGTGCGACATATCTGGCCATAGTGCTAGGCAGTGTAGTCAATACACTCTTATTTTCCAAGGTGGTTCGCAAGCTTATCATGTCGGAACAACTACTTTTAGTGATGATGGTTGGTACTCGAATTCTAGAGCAACACACACCATGTCACCAATGACCTAAGCAATTTATCATTGCATTCAAAATACTAAGGTCGTGATGGAGTGAAAGCCGACAATGGTCCAGGATTGCAAATATCTCACAATGGATCTTCTGTTGTTTATTCTTCAGATTCCTCCTTCAGTTTTGATAATATTTTGCATGTTACCAAAATAACTAGGAATTTACTTTATGAGAGCAAGTTACAGAGGATAATAATGTTTTCTTTGAATTTCATCCTAATGGTTATTATGTGAAGGATCGATCTACAGGGAGAACACTGATCAAAGGCAAAATTGATCAAGGACTTCATAAGCTCAATCTTGATATCAAACACAAAGAGGTGTTGGTTGGAGAAAGGTTCCTAGTGGATTGTTGGTATCAACGTTTTGGTCACCCTTCTTCCTGATTAGTCAGACATATTTTGAATAAGCATGGTTTGCCTTATGATAATATTTGTGTGGCATGTCAGCAAGGAAAAAGTCATAACCTTCCCTTTGCTACCTCATCTACTGCTATTTCAAGACCATTAGATGTGATTTATTCAAATGTTTGGGGTTCATCTCCGATTGTTTCTCATGGTGGATATCGTTAATATGTGCCCTTTATGGATGCACACACACACACACACACACACACACACACACACACACACATATATATATATATATATATATATATATATATATATATATACACACACACACACACACACACATGCTCACACATAAATCTAAGGTCTTGGGGATTTTTAAAAATTTTAAGATTTTGGTAGAAAATTTGGTTGGAAGAAAAATTAAGTTTTTGCATAATGATTGGGGTGGTGAACACTGGTTTATGTCTAAATATCTGACTTCATGTGGTATTGGTCATCGCATTTCATGTCCTCATATGCATGAAAAAAATGGAATAGCCAAGAGAAAGCATCAACACAAAACATTGATACAGGTCTGTCTCTTTTGGCTCATGCCAGTGTTCCACAACACTACTGGCCCTATGCCTTTGCCACTGTTGTTTATTTAATCAATCGTATGCCTTCCTCTGTGACAAGCTTTCAGGTTCCAAAAGAATGATTATTCCACACCAAACTTGATTATAAAGAACTTAGGGTTTTTGGGTTGCATATTTTCCTTGTTTGAGGCCTTGTCGCAGTATGGTTGGCGCTTTTCACTATGCAAATCTTACACTTCCAGATTCGCCATTCTCTGTCAATAAGCTACGTCAATTTATGCATTGCCCCAATGATCAACATTGGACTATGGTCAAACATATCCTTAGATACATCAAGCATACCTTGGACATGGGTCTTCTGATTTCTTGATCATCCTGTTATGTTCTTTCTGCCTATTCGGATGCCGACTAGGTTGGTTGCCCTGATGACCTCAAGTCTACTAGTGATTTTGTTATTTTTCACAGTGCCAATATCATCTCCTAGAACTCTCGTAAGCAACATGCGCTCATTTCAGTACGGAGGTAAAATATCACGCTCTTGCCAATGCAACTGCAGATCTAGCTTGGGTCAAACAAGTTTTGGTTGAACTTCGTCACCCTCCAAGATCCTTCCCCATACTTTGGTGTGACAACATCAGCGCCACCTACATGACTGCCAATCTGGTCCTTCATAATCGCAGTAAATAAATGGACCAAATTATCAAACAGGAGCTTCGTGTCTTTTACATCTCGACTGTTGATAATAGCCGACATTCTTACCAAGCCATTATCCTCAGCTCGTTTCACTGATCTGCATTTCAAGCTTCATGTGTGCCACAACCCGAGGGGGGGATGTTAGAGGAGTTGAATCCAATCCACAATCAAGATGGATTGGGTCCAACGTTGGGAGAGTTCTCTCCCACAAGGAGTCCAACCTCCTCGTTGGAAGAGATATCACTCATAGAGAAAAATCCATAAGAGTCCTTGAGTAGAAAGGATTCCAATAAGAGTCTTCTAAAACAACTTGTATTCGATGCCTCTTTAATGGAACCTCCTCTCTCTGAAAATCGGTGAGAGAGAGAGGAGAGAAAGTTAAAAAAGTTAAAGCGTGGAGGTAGGCCTGACCAACCGGACCACGTTATCTGCGTTTCCTGTGCAAGGGTGTGTTTTCAAAATATATTCAGGATATTGCCATAAAATGAATCCGCTTCAATACGGAGTCAGCGAGGAAGATGACTCGAATAAGCAACATTACGGGAGCAGAGAGGAAACAAATTGCATAAAAAACCAAATATTTCGTAGACATGCACATTCACAGCGAGACATGATGAAAAAGATCAAAGCATTTCCTCTCTAAAGAAGCAGGACTCCATTTCTAGGCTTTTTGGTCAAGCCTTCGTCGGAATATTCGAAGCAATGTGGCCCAAAGTCAAGAAAACGTGAAGTTCCAAAACCAGAAAACGGCGTAAAAACTTAATCTCAACCGTTCTAATGCACTTTTGAGCAAGAAAAAGATGAAAAGAGGGCTCGCACCACAGCATTCCGAATCATTTAAGAACCTGATTTTTTTTCTAAAGATCGGCCCACAGTTGAATGAAGGTTGGGTCATATTCATGAAATTCAAGAAAACCGAAAAATACTCGCATCCCGAAGAAGCATTGCATTTGACAGTAAACCTTGTCAAAGTTGTAAACCGATGAAGCATCAGATTTTACGGAAGAGAGAGAAAGAGAGAGAGAGAGAGTTTCATCGAACCGAACTCGGAACTAGGTAGATCTCTCGAGTGCACAATGAAACAGAAAATCCTAACTTCCATCAGAACCCGACTTTCTCGCAATGAAGGCTAACATAACCGACCATAAGCACAAAAACCCGATCAGTTAAAAAGAAGAAGCGTATGGCCTTACTTTCGTCAGCATTCGGAGTGGCGTGGACGAGCGTAGTAGAAGAAAGCACCACTGCTAGCACTAGTAACGTAAGTCTCCTTCTCCGTGACCAAATATTGTCCATTACAGCATCAAACGGTGCCAACGATTTCGTCAGAAAACAACAGCAGCAGCAGCAGCAGAAGAAGAACTAAAGTCTACTGTGTCACAGAGAAGGGAAGAAGAACTCTGGTTACTGAGAACAAAAGAACGAGTAGTCTTCAGGGAGAGAAGAAGAAGAAGAAGAAAAAGACGTCAAGCTTCTCCAAAGCAGATAGCAGAGAGACGGAAGCGGGAGGGAAGGAGTAAAGCGTCCAGAAGAAGAATCACAGGAAGAAGAAGAAGAAGAAGAGGAGCTTGATACTGGGAGAGAGCATGCAGGCAGCAATGATAGAGGAATTTAAGGTTCAAAACAGAGACCGAAAGCAGCACCAATACGTCATCCCGTTAAAGCGCGTCTCCGTTCCGTCAAATGTCTCTCCGACGTCTTAACCACCACCGCCACCACCACCACGACGACGACGATATGCCGTAGCCGTACGACGATTGAGGACCTGGAGGAAAATAAAAAAGGCCATGCGATCGGGATCAAATAAAATAAGATATCTAGGGAAAGCAGGTGCTCCCATCAAAACAACAATTATTATTTCTTTTCATTTCTTATTAAGTAGAGAAGAGAGAGAGGACGATCAAGAAGGCTGGGCTGGGGCCCACACGGGAAAAAGGCTGCTCGCCATGCTCTCTGCTCTGTATTGAGTTGGCGCTGTCCTCTCTTTGCCTCTCTGTCTGCCTCGCCTCGAACATCTCAACGAATCACGCCTGAAGATTGACTAAGGATAATTCCGCAATGATGGCCACTTTTCCCATCTCGAGTAGGGGTATTATGGTCATTTTATTTCTCTCTCTCTCTAAAACCAAAAAAAAAGGGGGGGGGGGGGGGGGCTCGGTGCCGATTCCTGTTTGACCATTGGATATGAGTTCTTGGAGAGATGTTTTGGTCCAACGCGAGTGGAGGAGAATGTTGTCAGTATCGGAATCGAATCTGTATTGTTTGGCTAACGATTCAGGTGAATCGGGTCGATACGAATTCTCAAGTGAATGGTTAGGAATCGGCCGAAAATAATTAAAAAAACATTACGTGTCAATCAGAACACGACATTTATTAAATCTATTAAAATAATATTAAGTTAATTTTTTTTTACATTTATCTAAAACAGCCGATTCAGTATCGTATCAAATTTCTAACGGTACGATACTTATCGGCCTGATTACGCACCGATACTGACAACACTTTGCTCGCGCGTGGCCGAGTAAAGCCTGAATGAACCCCACCAGCGAGTGGAGCAGCAAAGCAGGGCCGGACGGTTGCCATCTGCGGCGGGGACGGCGTGGACAGTCTGTCGCCCCCGGTCGTCGTGCCAGTGAAGCAGCACTGCACCGCACCGCACCGCAAGGATGCCGTGAATAATGTTCTCGTTCGTCCGGAACCTCGTGGGCCCATTTGGCATTTGGTGGGCCCCAACTCACTGCTCCCCGGTTGAGAGTTTTTGAAGGTTTTACATGTTCGCAACGCCGCCATTGATGCCCTGCCGTTGATGTTCACGCTGCATGGGATCGGCAGTCCTTCGAAACTCAACTTAGGTACAAAAAAAAATTCACAAACTATATCCGCCGGGTTCATGTATTAATCAGACCTTCCAGTTTAAACCTGGGTCTTAATCGGGTCTTCTTATTTGTCACCATACCCAGACCTTATAGGGTTTGGTCTGGGTCGGATCCGGATAAACCAGACCCATTGACGCTCCCTAAATACTTTGACTTTGGTTACAAAGAGGCATTCGATCAGAGTGACCATCTCTATCGCAACTTATTTTAGTTTATTGAAATTTGCATCAAGTGAAAGTTTTTATTTCATCATCACCATGATATTTTTAGGTCAAAAGAAAAAAAAGTGTGCAATGAAAACAACCTTGAACTCAAGCAATCACCCTAAGTGTGGTTTGAGAGGTTGAAGTAATCCGAGTCTATAGGAGTTAGTCAAGTAAGTTGGGGGTTCCGCAAAGCAAGGGTTAAATGAAAGGATTAAGAAATAGATTAAGACACGCTAGCTTTCATTTTTTTTATTCAATCTATCTTTCCTATTGATTGTCTGATTATCAAATTTTGTCTTAATCTCGTCTGCTGCACAAGTAAAGCAAGGAGAAGCTTAGTTGGGTATCACTATTTCTTAAAATGATTTCAAGGTACTCAAGTCTGTGGGCTTACCCGCAGGCATAGGGTGACGACGCCCTATATTGCCGGCCTAGGTCCCATCATCACTACGCAAAACTCTTTTGGGTCCAGATGATAGGGATGATGAATATTTTTGACAGTTTTCAAGAAAACTATGGCAGCCTCAAGAATTTTAAGAAAGTGAGATTCTCTTTTGTGATTAGGAGTAAAAGGTTAACCCCTAAATAAAATTATTCTTATTTTCAAACAACCACATATATCAAGGATATTTTCATAACCTAAAAGGCTAGTTCCATTCCAGATATCATGTTTTATTATGATATTTTTTTTCTATGAAAACCATTTTTTGCTGAGTTTTTTTTTGTATTGTTAAAATCTTTGTTTATATTTTTGCACATATTCTATTTGTATATTTATAAAACATATATATTGTTGAAGAATTTCCCAAGAAAAAAACTAGATTTTTTAAAAATAACTTGAGATTTTCTTCACCATTGTATTTCGGGAAACGAGATCTGCGACTGTCTTAAAATAGCAGGTCTTGCAACATAAAAGGCGCTAGATCTCTCGATCAACGGTCAGAACTTTAAAAAGAGAAACTTGGTGTTCAGCTTTTATTCAAAGCTTGGCATTAATTGGTGCAGGCAAGTACAAAAATTTTATTAGTGAAACTTTAAATATTATCAAGCCTACTAAATATTTGTTTACATTATTATTTAGTTACTGAGTATAGTTAGTCGCATTAAAAGAACTGGCTTCCCACAAATAGCTAGTTTCTTTAGTTCTAACAACTTGCCTATATATATATATATATATATATATATATATATATATATATATAACTAAACTATCAAAACCTTTTTTCGCTAACGAGAGGAGAAAAACCTCCCCGCTAAACAAGTTCATTTGTGGAATATTCTACCGTCGAGGCCGGGTGTGGGGGACAGGGTTTCATCCCCCGCTCAGTCTTACAATTTTGCCCATCATCTTCTATTCAGCCCCGTCTCAAAATAGCTGTCTCATTTGTGTCCATCACCGCCTTCATTCTTGTACTGGTTTTGATTTTCACCTTCATCCTGGGACAGGTTCAGACCGATCCCCGCTTTTCCCCGATGGACTGCCATCCCTTCTCATTGCCAACCAACCAAATAGTGAAATAACATTTGTTACCCTCTTGGGTAATTAAGAGTCATATTATGGATGTGCTCAACATAATTAAAATAGTAAGAATCATCGGATCATAGTTTTTTGACATCATTTTTTTATGTTTGAAATTTTGATATAATGTAGGCCATTGAAACTCTCTTAAATTCTGATATATATATATATATATATATATATATATATATATATATATATATATATATATATATATATAAGAAAAATATGATTCAAAGGTCAGTTTCTAAACTTAATATGGGGTTAGATGTGCCAAAAGGTTACTTACCACGAGGGTGGAAAACATTACCACTCAAATGTATCCTCAGGTTTTAGCTTTTGACGTCTTGTAAACTCGAGGGGGACCCAAAACTTCATGTGAAAATTAATTCACTAGGTGAATTGGCTCTTAAAAAAATAAAATAAAAACTAAATCGAATATTGAATCTGAACGTTACAAAAATGGATTTGTTACTCAAAAATAAAATTAGAAAATGAAAATTAGAAAGAAGTCATAAACCCCACATGAGAACATTATGAACAATGATGAACACTCATTTAGTGAGACTATATATATGAGCAAACACTTCAATCAAAATATGTAGTTGCTGCCCACAAGCGCTTTGCTCATCTGGTAGGGGTGTTTACGGGGCATTACAAGTTATAAACCCATGACTGTTGCCTCTTGCAGCAAAGCCGAAGCAGGGTGCACTATCCGGTGGGCAGAGTAAACCTCAAGGGTTTTACCAACGGGGGAGGCCAGCCAACGTGCGGTAGTGAGGGAGGAGGGGTTTCCCTTAGACTATAAAAAAAATAATAAACATAATTGCTGTGGGAGGTTGTTCTATTTTAATGGTACCCAGTGGCGGAGCCAGAAGTTTTTCGTTGGGTGGGCAGACTTCGGGTCTCAGGGACAATGCCAGAAGTTCCCGGCGATGACTCCATCGTAGGTGGGCTTGCCGAAGGTGGGTTTGTTTGGGTTCTCGGCGGAAGGGAGGGCTACCCTCTTCGAAGATGGGTGGTCATCGATCTCCATGGCGAGGGGCTGACCACCATCGTCGGGAGCCGATCTCTTCCACTTGTTGTTGTTCTGGTCTCCCAGCCCTTCATCTAGACGCCAAAAATTGATGGTGCAGGCCATCGGTTCCAGAGAGAGAGAGATGGTCGTCTTCTCCTGTTCTATTTCATCCTTGGCGGCAGAGGGAGAGAGACATATAGAGAGAGGAAAGAGAGAGTCTAAGGCTGCATACAGGTCGGACTACAGTCCATACCCGTGTGAATTTAGGTCCGAATCAATTCATTTATGAGCTAAACAAAGACTCTTTTAAGCTAATGTATGTAAAAATATAAGGTAAAGTAACAAAATTATTGGATAATGTGCAAAAAACTATTACTGATATTATACCTGACACTTGTTCAAATTTTTTTTTTGGGGTTTCTAATTTTGGGGTGGGTGACCGCCCACCCATGCCCACCCCTGGCTCCGCCACTGATGGTACCTATTCTTGTAGTATTGTCTAACGAATCAATGTTAGTTCCAGATGATATCTATTCACTACATATTAAAATATCTATTTTTATTTTCAAAGAAAAACCAAATATTAGTCTTGTTCGCATGTACTTTTCGTAGACATGCTTGTGAATCTATATTAGTTTTCCTTGATAAACAATCTTCTCATTTAGGCTATGCATGTTTGAGAGCCTTGAATCAGAGGTTGTGTTGTTTTTTCCATGCTCCCATGCTCTCTTGTTGTTTGGGAGTGTTGAAACAATAGAAAATTACGGTTTTTATGATAAAATGATGTGTTTTTCAAAAAACCCTATAATTTGCCAAAATCCTTTGATGTTCAAAATCATAAATATTGGCTATTAAAATAACTATTTTAACTTTCACATTCATAAATATTGGCTATTAAAATAACTATTTTAACTTTCACATGTGCATACCAACCGAGAATATATGGATTTCCTCTATAAGAGACTTTATTAATAATTTTTAACACATAAATTGAAGGATGAAGAAGTTTACATATATTTTATGAGGAAGAGAAAGTCCGCATATATTTCATATGAACTTTTTCTTCTTTGCCTATATTTTATGCAGACTTCCTCTTCCTCATAAAATATATAATAACTTTTTTCTTGCCTATATTTTATGCGTATTTTCTCTTTCTCATAAAAATATGTAGATTTTTTTTCTCATAAAATATATGCGGTCTTTCGTATAAAAATTGACTAATGTTTGTGAGGATGAGGAAGTCCACATAAAATGAAGCTGAGGATGGGAAAGTTCACATATATTTTATAAGGAAGACCTCACGAAGACCGCCTAAAATATAGGTGAAGATGTGGAAGTTCACATATATTTTTATGAGGAAGAGAAAATCTACATATATTTTACGAGAAAGACCTCATGAAGTCCGTTAGGCAAGGATGAAGAAGTTCGCATAAAATATAGGTGATAATGATGAAGTCTACAAATATTTTATGAGGAAGAGGATGCCTTCATATATTATGATAAAATATATGTGAACTTTCTCATCTTTCATTTTTTGGGTAAAAATCAATAGTAAAGTTTGTCAAAGAAGAAGTTTGCATATCTCCAATAGGTTTGCACATGCAAAAGTTAAAATAGTCATTTTAATGCTTAATATTTGTGATTTTGAACATTAATCGCTTTTGGCAAAATGTAAGGTTTTTGAAAAACACATCATTTTTTTCATACAATACAATCATTTTTGTTGAAACAATGCATTGGGATTGGTGTTGGCAGGCCCAACACCATATTTTATCACCTTTCATGATAACATGTTTTTGGGAACTCCATCCCTCAATGTCACACATTGCAAAACGATATTTTGGCAACACATTGAAACAATATTTTCATCCCATTGCAAGGCTTTTAAACATAGCCTTATAGTCAATATCTACTCTAGCCTTTTCTAAGAAGATACATTTTTATGAAAGAACAAAATCTTACGATAGCACTTCATGATAGTCATCTAAGGGTGTGTTTGATTGCATGTCCTATGTATTGTGCGGGATGCTGTGGTCTTGTAAAATGCATGTCGTGCCAAATGATGGATGTGGTGGACATGCATTACCTCATGATGGTCTTCCAAGGGTGCATTTGATTGTGGAACGTATGTGGTGTGGAATGTCATGAATGTGTGAAACATGTGTTGCACCAAATGCTAGACATGATGGACGTGCAATCCAAGAACGGTGAAACACCATTCCACCCCCTTAAAATGGAAGGAACAAGAATACTATTAATTCAAACTTGTTAAAAAAAGTCAAGCGGAAAGAGGTGGGGGGGGTATACCCTCTCTCTCTCGCGATACTCCCATGCTCTCTCTATATGTCTCTTTTATTCTTCTTTCTCATTAAAGTTTGAATTAGAGATTTTCCAATTAGGGATTTTCGAATTAGGGCATTTTGATTTAGGGTTTTGAATTAGGGCTTTTGAATTAGAGTTTTTTGAATTAGGACTTTTTGATTTAGGGTTCCAAATTTGGGCTTTTTATTTAGGGTTTTGAATTAGGGCTTGATTTGAATAAAGCTTTCTATATTAAAACTTTTTTATATAAAAATATATGGTTTCCTATTTGAGTCAAAACAAATGATGGGCGAAGTATAATTGTTAAAGAACAAACAAAATATGTGTTATATCTATTATGCTATTGTTCTATCCAATCTTGGACAAGCAATCAAACATACCCTAAAGGCTCTGCTCGGGTTCTTTAGCTTATCCTCTATTTCTAGATAAGTGAGTGTTTCAAAATTCAATTTCACTTGATTCTTTTTGCCAGTTTGAATTCAGATGTAGCATTCTAATAATCAATAAAGTGAAGGCGTAACTCTTTTGCCTGCCCATTTAGGTTGGGCCAAATAAATGCCATGCTAAACATTTGTACATGATTCATTTGTCCACTCATCTCACTTACCTGGATCCTCACCTTCCAACTTATTTGTAACGTCTTTTACAAGTGTTTTGCTAAGATGTCCTTTGTTTCAACTTTTAAGAACCCATAAACAAGTTGAATGAACTAAACAAAGGTTGTTGAAGCTTGGCTTGTTCTTGTGGTGAGCTAAGCAGAGCTCAAGCTCAAGATCACTGATAATATGCATAGATGAACTAAAAAAGCTAAATAAACTAAAGAGAGGGTGTTGAAGTTTGGCATCTTCTTGTGGTGAGTTGAGCCAAGCTCGAGATCACGAATACTAAGCATGAATGAACTAAACAAGTCAAACGAACTACACAGAGGGTATTGAAGTTTGGTTTGTTCTTGTGGTAAGCTACATCGAGCTCGAGATCATGAATATTAAGCATGTGGAGGTTGTAAAACTTGAGATTTTTCTTAATAATTAAAATAAATAAATGATAAATTATTGGTGCATTCATGATTGTAATCGCGAATTCTTTATTTTCTTGATATTCTTGATTTTCTTGATTTTGATGAATTATGAACATTTGTCTCAAGTTATGAAGATTATTTCAAGAATAATTGAAAAAGTTAAAATATGTGGATTAAACAAAAAAGTAAATAATTTCTGACTACGAATTTTGGATTTAGATATAATCTCATTGGATTACAACAATAGTATCAGACATTATTATTGTTTTGACAAAAATTTTGGCCGATCAGTGACTCACTTATTAAAACGAAGTTGACCTTGACATTCCACATTTTGAGGGCATCAAAATTGACTATCTACATGCCCAAATTGGTATTGATTTGAGCATTTTATTATCGACCGAAATTCATGCCTAATTATAAGTTGAAAATTAACATTTTTTTATATTGACTAAATTTTCTTATCAATCCATATACTTACGATCAAATCTAAGACCACCACGATGATCTACATTTTGAGGGCTATCAAATCAACTATTTAAACATTAAATTCTAATGAGTTTTTGGGTCTGTATGCCTCTCAAAAAGTTACCATGTCACTAGAGCACAAGCCAAGGTAAAAACTTCTTACTTTTCTTTTTTAGCTTAAGTAATTTCAAAATTTAATTAATTAGGTCTTATTATTTATTTTTTATTTTATTAATAAAATAAATTAATAAATATTAACTTCTTATACTATAGATGAGACTCTTGTCTAAGCTCATCTATAAATAGATGACTCTTATGAGAAGGATTAACAAGGTTGATTCTCTCTCTTTCTTTCTCTTTTTTTTTTTGGGGTTTTTTCTCTCCTCCAAAACGTGTAGGGGTATTAGAAAACCCTTGTGCAACCATTAAACTTGCACTTAGTCATTGAGTGGTGGTAGAATAGGAGTCAGATCGTCTGTTTTTGCATTCTAATTGTGAAAATTGATCATAAATAGATAAGATTTATGTAGCCAATGTTTTGTATACACTTAGAGCATGTATGTTTTGATTATTTGGATTTCTAGCAACTTTTAATATATTCTTGATTTGTTCTTTACGTTTTCATGGTTGAAGAATCTATTTCTTGAATCAAAAATCTCAAATAATGAGTTTTCCCTAAAAATGATTTTGAGAAACATGCGAAAGTAGGGCTTTGTTATTATTTCATATTAGATCTAATCATAATATGATTATTTATGATATTATTCATATATTAAACTGTATTAGGTTAGATTAAACAAAAAAAAAATAAGATCCTAAAGGTTTTATAAACTTATAAAGGGCTTTTACAAAATCGTTTTTTGAGAAACTTAAAGCTATGATGTATGATAAATTTTTTTCTACTAGTTTTAGAAAAAAATTGATAACTCTATGAATACCAATCCAAATAAAAATACTACAATCATCTACACATCTTGATCTTGAATTTAGAATCTTGTTTCACTCATTTTGGATCAGTATAGATGCCAATATGCTTATTTTAACAGAGCCCCAATAAATATTGTAAACACCTATGATAAACTACTTTAAATATTTTATAAAAAAATTGGGTGAATCTTAATACCTAATATCAGACTGTGTAAAAAAAGGGTTTTGTCAAAAACATTCTGAAAAAAAATTTAAGAAACACTTTAATCTGATTGAAATCCTGTAGATTACAGATTTTAGACTGACACTCTCTTAAAATAGGGTTTTGTAAAAGATTTTTAATTATTTATGTATTTATTTGTTTTATGAATGATTTATTGGGTTGTATTCTTGATAGGTACAAGTAAACATGATAAAAATATCATGATTTTATCAGTTTTTGTTATTCTCGACAGATTTTACAAAATCGGGTTACCAGAGATCCAAATTTGCTTCGACAACTTATACTTGTTTTTAATTAGCAACATGTTAAAAGCTTATGATTTTGTTATATTTTTTATATGTATTGAATATTATTAATTATTTTATGTCATATTGCATCAATATTAATGAGCTAGTCATGTGAGAAGATCTGATTGGGATGTTTATGTGAACCGTACATGTAATAAATGACTTCTTTCATATTGTTTTGCAAATATATTATTCTGATTGATTTTAAAAGGCATATTCCATTGAGATATAATTTTTTGGTAGTTTGTATGGCATGAACTGAGTTTGAGTAATGTGTATTCATTTTGTTTTATCATTATTACAATTGAACGTAATTAGAAATATATAGGTCTTTTTGGTTTGGGCTTATAGGGGCTTGAATCAGAAAAAAGGGCTTATGCGTTTTTAGTTACGGGCCACTTGTAATGAGTTCCATAATGTGTATGCTATCATAGATATTTTAATTAGGTTTAATATGATTTGAGGATTGAAAGTTCAAAATATTAATTATAGTCATATCGATTTGATTAGTAAGAGTTTATGAGAGCTCTTATCGAGAAAGTTGAGTTAATAACTTTGATTATGTTTTGATATTTTTTTAAAACTTTCATAAATTCAGTGCTTGAATCATATTTGATCTGAGATAAATATTTGTGATAGAGTTAATGATAAGATTTATTGTTTCTATACATGTTGCAAGTGAGATTTGTGGACCTGTTTAATTATGATAGTTTAATTATGTATTTTTTTTATAAATCGATTTTGAGCATGATTGTAATTGCAAAGCATGTGAAAAAAAAATGAATAGTGAGCATGTTAATGTTGTTTTCTATTGGCCATGGATGTAGATGCATAATGATGTATATGCAATATTGTTGCATGTTTCTCCTGAAATATTAAAAACAATATGATACTGCATGTTTCTATATGACATGTTAACATGATTCCAAACTTTTGAGAATGCATGTTATGATTTAGTATGCAATATTTGTAAATACATGCAGAAAGTGTGATAATCCACAAGGTTTGATGAGCACTTGGTGTGCTTGATGAAATTAAGATAATAATGGTTTTATAAGAGGGAACAATGAGATGGAAAATGCACTAGCCTAAATGATAGTTACATGTTACCTATGGCCTAAGTTAAAGATACCCTGTAATAGCCCTTCCTGGTATGCCTTGTTTCATCGATGTATGTTTAATCGGTTGTTTAACAGTGATCTATCTTAGAGAAGGTAGAATGTATGAAATTCCCTGGACCCTTTAGTTTGACTCACAAGAGGCATTTCCTTGCCAGGTCCTCCAGTTAGGGAGATTAGGGGGACCAGGACTGTCAATTCATCCTAGGTGGCAGTTCTCGAGTACTTCTACAGAAGTGAGTGATCATGATCATCGTTGTGATGCTAGTGTCACATCCTTGAGTAGAGTTCTCTCAGAGCGACCGTCTCCTCTCACGATTTTAGGCTTCATCCTTGGGGGATACGACTCAAGGGGCTACTCAGGCATAATAAAATACATAGCATAATAAATACTCGAGCTAGTTAGTCTGTTTTGAGTTGGTCTACGTCATACCCAGGTAGACCAAGAAATTCAAGATGAAACATAAATTACTTGCTCACATTACTTTACTGCACTTTTTTTTTATATTACTGCAAATTATTCTTGTTCATGAAAGTTGGTAAATTTATGCTCATTGATATATGTCTTGTTATCATTTGGATTTAATGTTAGCGTATTTAAGATTGTTATTCCATATTTGCCTAGTTGCTAGTTGATGAAAAATTATGAGATACATATATCATGCAACCTTTATGTGTTGTACATTGCATTAGCTGTGTGAATTTTACTGGGACTTTTTAAAGTCTCATTCTTTCAAAATACAATATTTTTCAAGAGACTTGTGAAGGCCAGAGCGAGTGTAGGAAGCTGGAGGGAGTTGTGCACACTGATGTTTTCGATGATCTCAAGGGCTTTTTATTTCATTTGAATCTTTAATACTTTTTGAATTATTAGAGAACTATTTAATTGTACATTTGATTATTAGTTTAATTCTGAATTTCAATTACTTTATGCATGGTCAATTTCTATTTGAACATGTGATGGTAGTAGTCTCTTAATATAATGTGTCCAGAGATTTAACCAAGAAACTAGTTTATAAAATTGATTTCAAAAATCAATATTTTTTCGATGTATTTACTCACCTAATAATGACAATGATTTTATCAGTTGGATACTTTAACTTTGAACCTTGTTCTATGGCGCTATTAAACGTTGGTGCATGCACAGGTTGACTCCTTAGAGCTTGATTCGATTAAGGCAAAGCCAATGATGAAAAACTTGATATATTAATAAATTCTTTTATGTAATGGTTCAATCAAATTCGTTAATGGATGGTTTCGTACTGAATCTAATACTAGGAGGCAAAGACACACTCGCACTTACGCTCAGGCAAGCCATCTAGTACTTGATACGGTTGAAAGGAGTCCATTGATGAGACCATTGCGTTATTACATTTTAGAAAAAAAGAAAACAAAAAAAAGAAAAGAATAGATTCAACCTTAAAAAAAAAATTCTGGTATTTTTTTTAGGTTTGAAATCGTCCAGACCGTTACAGAGGTACTATATAGAAGAATGGCATTTGGATAGAACAACTCCTGAAAGGTGAAACTTTCCTTCTATGGATGGACCTCACTTTCCACAATAACAACATCGCTCCAATGAAACTTTCCTTCTGAGTACTCATTTATACATACTCTTCTTTAGTTTATAGACATATCCTTAATGTTTGGGATCCTCAAAAGTGTGGGGTTGCTCCATATATACATCTTCAAACTGGATTTCATGAAGAAAGACATTATTCACATTTGAATTCATGACTTATTACCGAGGGCAACATAAAGAACAATCCTAATAGTAGTGAGTTTAATGATTGGACTAAAAGTCTCAAAGTAGTAACATGACTAGCATTTGATGGGATTCCTGTACCAGGGGACTTTAGGGAGATAGTCAAATTAGGCTCAAGAGATGCCTCCCTTGGAGTCTGTCTTTGCTTGGTGACTTTAGGCTAATCAACAATGAGAGGAACATGAGTAGGCAAAAGAATGACTTGGTTGAGAGTCACTAATCTTAATCCTTGCTTCAGGCTTTTGATTCTGGACAAAAGGAAACACATTTTCATCAAACACCACATGATGAGATATATGCAACTTGCCTCCTCTTTCGTTAAAGCAGTAGTAACCCTTATACTGAGGTGTGTATCCCATAAATATGAGACACTATGAAAATCAAACTTATATCGTTGAACCGACCTAAGGCAGAAATAACGCACACATCCGAACACATTGAAAAACTTATAATTGGGTTCAATATTAAACAAGACCTTTATAGGTGACCGATTTTGAAGAACTTTGCTAGGCAACTAATTTATCAAAAAGATTGAAGTGGAAAAAGCATAGGACCAAAGTCTTAGAGGGACGATAGCTTAGGAGGTGACATATCTAGTGGCGAGCCATTATTCTAGCCTCCAATTCTTCCTACACGATTTTTGAACTTAGGTCTGAACGATTCTCTATTGTCTCTTCCTTCTCCGTTATTTGACCGATAGTGGAAATCTAAATTTTGATTATTTCCTTGTGACTTACTAGCAAAGCCTATTGATGGGTTAAAACTTCCATGAGACTCTTCATTGAAGTCAGAAGCCCCTTCAAAACTTGCATAATAATATTATCTTCGGAAACCTGTTTACCAGCTATGACAAGTTGGTGAACAAACTCTTTGGCTTGTTGAATGTACTCATCAATGGACTTGGAACCCTTCTTCAAGTCTTGGAATCCAGACTTGAATTGCATCACCCGAGACCGTGAGTGTGCAGCATAGGACAACTTCAAACTCTTCCAAACATCAAAGGAGGAAGTCAAGCCAACGATTTGGCTATGAACAGGTTTCGTGAGAAACAACAATATCCAGCTCAACAATAGTTGGTCCCGTCTTAGCTAGTCAACATGCATGTGTGCGTGTGCAGAACGCTAATGAACAAATGATCAAAATGAAGCAAAAAACATCTAAATTTCAAAGTAATTGGGATACACAAAGTCATAGGTCTGACCCTCAGGCGACACTAAGCCATATCATACTGATGTTTTATAATGCATAGGCCTTATCATGCAAGGAATAATATCTGCAACATGCCATGAGGTATCTGCCAATACTCAAGGCATGGTTTTCAGAGATCATGCCCTGGACCTGAAATGTTGCCATATACACGATGGCACTGATATATGAAATGCCACAGGAAGTATGATTCTCAAGGCAATAAAGACAATATCAAACTTAGGCAAGAAACTGGCATACAGTGTGGCAACTTGCAGGAAACCAATATTATAAGGAATCTCTCCTGTTAGTTGATTGTATCAAATATCCTTGGATATAAAATTGAGTTGAGAGATTAGGCCATGCAAATAAACACATGCAACTTTTTCCTTTAAAAGAAAAGCAAACATTAAATTCATATACATACAGAATCTCAAAACTTGTACAGTTTGCTATATTATCAAGAATGGTCCCAGTCAATTTATTTCCTCTCATATCGCTGCACAGCAGCAAGAACAACAACTTCGATGGGGAAGAATTTGTAACAATGAGATTTGGTATTATCAGCATATGCACAAAGCCTGTGCTTCCAGTTTTACATTCATCATATGGATCATCCGATGTCATGTGATAACACTCATGTTATCACTGAATATCATTCAAAATTTACACAATGTATCACAGCCCTGTGTGCGCCCCTCCCTATAAAAAGGCGAGAGGGGAGAGGGGAAGGCTTACGAGCCTCCTCCGACCCCCCGACTCTCTCTCTCATCTCTCCCCTCTGTCTCTGCTCTCTCTCCCTCCGACTCTATCTCTCGTCTCCCTCTCACTGCCGACGCCGACCAACACCCCTTCACGGCAGCCACTCCCCGACGACCTCCTTTCCCTCGGCAGCCCAGGTAAACACCCCCCCTCTTTTTTTCCGCTGGTTCTCCAGAAGGCCGGCAGGTGGCTGGCGGCCCCTGCCGAGCTTTTCTCCTCTTTTTTTTCGTCCAGCAAGGGGCTCCGCCCCCCTTGCCTTCCTCTTTCTCGACAGGCAAGTGTCTCCGCCCCCTTGCCTTCCTCTTCTTAGCAGGTAGGGGGGCTCCGACCCCCTTGCTCTCATCTTCTTAGGAGGTAGGGGACTCCGCCCTTTGCCCTTTTTACTATTTTGGCAGGGGCCATGGCCCCTGCCCTTCCCTTTTCATGTAGGGGCCGATGGCCCCTACCCTTCTCCTTAAGAAAGGAGGCAGAAGCCGAAGGCTCCTCCCTCATCTCTCGAAAACCAAGCAGGGGCCAATGGCCCCTGCCCCTCTTTTAACCGATAGGGGCCTCTGGCCCCTGTCTCTTTTTCTGTCGAGCAAAGGCTCGACAGGGGCCTTTGGCCCCTGCGCTCCCCCTTTCTATTCATTTCCTTGGCAAGGGCCATCATCCCCTGCCCCTTTCTTTTGAAAAGCTGGCAGGAGCCGAAGGCTCCTGCCCCTCCTTTCTTTAAAACCAGCAAGGGCCTCCTAAGGCCCTTGCCCCTCGTTTTGAAGACTCAGCAGGGGCCAAAGGCCCCTGCCCCTCTTACTGTTATCACGACAGGAGCCGATGGCCCCTGCCCTCCTTTAGATATCCGGCAGGGGCCGATGGCCCCTGCACCTATCTCCTTTAACGGCATGGGTCATTGGACCCTACCCTGTTTTTTTTCGTAACTGTAGGGGCCGATGGCCCCTGAATTGAGTTGCGGAGAAACCAAGTTTTCTCTCTATCTTTATTCATTTTATGCATGCTAAACAACATACTTTTGCAGTGTTACACAACAGAGCCCGTTCGCGCCCCGCAAACTAAATCGACGATCACCTACGTTCGTAGACGACTTGTTTCTCGCAATACCCCAAGGTAGGAGAAGTTGCACAAGGACTTAAATAATTAAATCAAGCTTAAATAATTAAAGATCGAAATGACTTAATGATATATTTATATACATATACGTATAAAAGTACACTTTTAAATCAAGGATGCGGTTTCGCAATCCTTGTCATTTGCTTTCGCATTTCTCATTTCTGTTTGTCATCGCGCTTTGCGCCCAGGCTTTTGTTTTAGCAATTACTACTTACTGTCTTTTAATTCAAGGACGCGGTTTCACGATCCTTGTCCTTTGCTTTCACATTTCCTATTTCAGTTTGCCGTCGCGCTTTGCGCCCGGGCTTTTGCTTTCGTATTTACTACTTACTGTCTTTTAATTCAAGGACACAGTTTCGCGATCCTTGTCCTTTGCTTTTGCATTTCTTGTTTCCGTTTGCCGTTGCGCTTCGCGCCCAGGCTTTTGCTTTCGTATTTACTACTTACTGTCTTTTAATTCAAGGACGCGGTTTCACGATCCTTGTCCTTTGCTTTCGCATTTCTTGTTTCCGTTTGCCATCGCGCTTCGCACCCAGGCTCTTGCTTTTTGCATTATTGTCTTTCGTTCTTGCCTTGCCATCGACTCAGCGTATTCGAAAGGAATACCTATTTCTCTTTTTTTTACCCAATATGTTTTGGGAAAACCCTTGATCTGGGGCAAGATCAAGTTGTTGGGTGATGGGTTCATTTGTGAAGCCCATTTACCAAAACCAGTGTCATGACTTGCATAGCACCTAGACACTGCATCATCAGTTGTCAGATTCGAAAAAATCACATGCCATATGTTAGCAAGTTGTGGGTCATTTCGAAAGATTTAAAATGTTAAAATAGTTTTTTAAAACATTATATCTCTGCGAAACACACTCCTGAGGCTCCTATTAAGGACCTATATCCCTTTCCTCGTAAGTGTACTCTTGAACATGCGAGACATGTTAGTACCACGATGATTGGATGAGAGGGTCTTATGACCTCGATTAGTGCTTTGTGCACGTTGTTGAAAACACATATAAAAATGAGATCACCTTCATATGCAAGATGCTCGTTTTGGTCTAATGGACGAGAGCATGAAGAATGAGGCAACAACTAAGAAACCCCGTCGTGCTCAATTCAACCTGGCTTCGTCAAGAGAGAGGACAAAGGGTACCAACTCCGATGGACAGACCATTTATGGCTTTTTAAAAGGGCAAAAGACCCATTTTTCCCCAGTCATCAGAGGTTAGGGGGGGATAGGGGCTACATAAGTTAGCCTAACACTTCTGCAGAAGTTGGATGCATCCCTATAAGGCCTTGAGGACTTACTCTCTCGACCATCGGTCGTCTCCATAGGAATAGGATTCAGTCAGACAACCGAGGTATTTTAAAATACTTAACATAATGAACACTCAGTTTGGACTCGACTGTTTCGACTCATGTGCCATGTATGTATCCGCATGGCCGGTTAACAAGTAATAACTAAATTAAGCATGCTCACCTTTTCAGTTTGTTGTACTTAGCTTGTTTCTTCAGTCTATCTGCTTAGTTTGCTCGTTACTACCTGCTGCATAAATTATTCATGCCTAATTTAGTTCTTTCTGTTTTTGTGCTCTCCTACTAGTTTTTTGCAAAACTAACCCATTTCATGGGTACAGGTGACGAATAGGTGCATCAGGCGATGGCGCGACTGCGAGATGATTTAAGGATCCACTGTTTCTGCTCGTAGTTCTTCTCCTGGACATTTTGGTTTTTGATACGGTTTTCCCTAGAGGAAATCCAAATTTTGTACAAACTTGATACTCTCTTTAAATAAAAAAAATGGTTTCCTAAGTATTATTGCAGATCGTCCATGGTAAATCTTTGTTCTCTCGCTAACGTGCCCAAGGTTGTCAAACTTGTTCTTTTTCTTTTAAAGAAATCGTTTCCGCTGATTTTAAAAATAAACTCTATAAAGAAAATGAATTTTTCAACTATTCCAAGGAAATTATAAGGTTCGAAATTTTGAGGTGTTACAACTTGGTATCAGAGTAGATCGAAAACAGTGATTCTTGGTCATCGAGCATCCGCATCGCGCTGTAAGTAACTTAATTTCTCTTTTTCTATACTATTAGACTAGGGTATACCTTACATGAGTATTTGGGGTTTTTCTTGTTCAAAGAAAATGAACCCTTTGAATGGTGAGAGGTTGGGACGCAGAAGAGGTGCACGAAGAACGCGCTGTTGTTCAGTTAGGGGCAGAAGCTTTGTGGTGGGAAGACTTGAGCGTTCGACTACCGGTTCAGAATGTTGGACTAGCAGGCCGCCCCCTCCCACTTTTGCGGATTCGTGGGGCTTTACGCTTCTGGATGCCTACTAAGCACCGCTAGCCACGACATGGGCAACAATGCACTTTTGGGAAGAAAGTCGCGTACCAAATCATGTTTTAGTTAATCGGCACACTTCTCTGGAATCCTCTGAAGCAGAATCCCCCTGACAAGCCCAGATAGGGTGCGAATTCTGTGGTGAAGAAGGTCATGCAATAAATAATTGTCAACTTAGAGCATCATACGATAGAAGGGCGTCTGCAGCACAAGACCTGGAAGACACAACATCCTCAGTCTAGGGTACTTTTGACACACCAACGTGTGATGGACAAATATTACCCTTAGAGAGTGCTTAGGACATCGCTCCACCCACTCATATGCCTTCCCTCAACTCACCAATATACACACCAACGCCAGACTCACCACAGTACATATCAGATACTTCGGTGAACACTACGGCTTCACCGCTGTACATATCAGATTCTCCGGTATACACACCAGCTTCACCGCAATACATACTGGATTCTCCAGTGTACACTCTGGCTTTGCCGGCCTATGCACTGAATGCCTCATCACATTATACCTCCACAACTCCTCTTCATGGGCAAGGAGTCCCGAATGAAGATTTGCATCCTTTTCCCCCTTTGCGCGGGTTAAGGCGCACGGGTATCGCAAGAGAGTACTTGAAGAAGTACTCTCATCATCCCTAAAGGAGATAAAACTCGTTGGTTTTTGTACCCATGGGCAGTTTTTTGTTTTTGGCTTTTTGTAAGTGCCCTCTTGTACTAGCACTACTGGGCTTTTGTAATCTCTATTACTCGGAAATACGATAACCTTTTTTATATTACTCTTCTCCTTCAAGTGTTGATTTATGTATCATCTGGTTATTTTAAGGATGGTTCGAGGTTCGAACGAGGGTTCGTCTGACGAATGGTCAGATCAGCGGGGATTCATCATGGATTCTCTGAGCGCATTGGCTAGCGCCATGCGAAATCAAGCGCACAACCAAGTACTTACCCCAGAACCAAGCCACCATGCGGCAAAATCGTATGAAAAGTTCTTAAAGCTCGATCCTCCAACCTTCGCAGGCAAGCCCGACCCCGATGCAACTGAGAATTGGATATTGGAAGTAGAGCGAGTATTCCAAGTTTTGGTAGTCCCAGAAGACAAGAAGACTCTTTATGGTACTTTCAGACTTTTGGATGCCGCCCGCCATTGGTGGGACACGACCCAGAACATACAGTTCCCGACAGCTTCATTTATTCCTTGGGAGTCTTTTAAAAGAGCTTTCTTGGAGAACTATTTTCCTCCATATGCAAGGGAAAGAAAAAAGGTGGAGTTCTTGGAACTTTGCCAAGGCACATCAAGTCTGGTGGACTACATCTCCAAATTCCAGGAGTTTGAGCGTTATTGCCCCAACTTATTCGAAGATGATCACGACCGGGCGGGGAAATTCATCCGCGGATTAAAGGAAGGACTCCGACTAAGGGTCCTAAACAACATGCCATCGACTCTCTCCGCAGCTGTTGCTGCAGCCACTCTCTTGACCGAGGATTGAGAACGCTCCAAGAGCACCCAAAGTAAGAAGCTACCCGTTGCGGGTAGCGATCAAAAGAAATATCCCTCTGGCGGTCAAACCAAACAACCACCCTTTTTCGTAAACAAGGAAGGTGAAAGAAAGCCACATCCTCCTTCAAAACGCCAGCGACCTCAGGGCAACCCTCCTGCCCAGCAGCAGGCGAGCGATGTCTGCCCCAAATGCAGACTACCTCACCCTAGGTAGGCATGCCCTCTTCTTACAGGCGGATGCCTGTACTGTGGCAAGATGGGCCACTTCGCTCGTGAGTGCCGCAAGAAGGCGGCTGACGACCTCAGACGGAATGGTGGAGCACCTCTACTCCCCCGACTACCGCCGCAACCGCAACAATAACAACATTCTTACCAGGCGCAACAACCACAGTCCAACGGCTAGAAGAAAGCACCGGGATGCGTTTACACTGCCACAGTCGAATAATTGATCAAAGGCGAGCTTGTGCAAGGTACCATCTTGATTGCTAACCAAGCAGCTTTCGTACTCTTTGATTGCAGTGCCACTCATTCTTTTATTTCCGTAAAATTTGCTGAACTCTTGCACGTACCTGTAAATTCGTTAGATAATGCTCTCAACGTCTATAACCCGATTGGGAAAAACACTATTTGTGCGACTTACGTGCCAGTTTTGGACGTGGTCTTGGCAGATCGACATTTGTCGGCCTGCACTATCCTTCTAGATATGACCGAATTTGACGTCATCCTAGACATGGTTTGGCTGCACAAGTACCATGCCAAAATCTTTTGCCATGAAAGCAAGATTGTGTTATCTTGTGATCATCGCAAAATTTTCCTTACTTTTGTGGTTTCTCTCTTCCTTCTCTTTTCCTTTCTAACCTCTATTTTCCTCCTTTTTGAAGGGAGAAGAATAAAAGATAGAAAAAAGAGAGAGAAGAGAAAAGAAGAGAATTAGAGAGAAGAGGAACTCTTTCGCGGGGTCTCACTTGACCTTGATTTGAAAATATTTAGCAAATAACTAACCTCCATTTTGAAATATATTACGGGAAAATGGAGAGACGGGATTCGCTCGTCGGTATGAGGTTCGACCGTTCCTAGCGCCTTTACCAGGGATAATTGAACCAAGGATCGAATCTTATGCCTTTTGCTTTGCCTAAATATTATCTAAGAATTTTATCCTAAGTCTAAAAATGCACAAAGAATCATGCTTGTGCAATGCGAGGATGTATGCTCTTTTGGAAAAATGTTTTGAAAATCTCCAAGTTTTTCTGAGATAGACTTGATAATAGAATAAAGAAATGATTTCTGAATGATTGAATCTAACTTTGAACTTGAGATAGATCAGAAAAGGTATATGAAGTTCTAAGTCTTTGAAATAATGAGAGTTGGAAGAATAAATCTTGATTTTGAGAAAGAATGATTTAAAGCTGAGGTAAAAGGAAAAGGAATGAATTTTCAAAGTCAGAAATTGACTTTGAATTTGAATTTTTGAACCTGGTTTTAAGAGAAGAAGATGAAATTTGAAGTGATATTGAACTCTAGATTTAAAGTTTGAAATCAGGATGGATTTGAGAAATCCAAATGGTATTCAAAATTTGAAATAGATTTAGGAAGTTCAGATGAGATCTAAAAAAATGGAATTGGATTTGAAATTTAGAATTGGGAATAGCATTGGATTCTGGGTCCTGAATAGAATTGGATCTGGAATTCAAGATGGGATTAGATTCTGAATCCTAAAATGGATTTTGGATCTAAAAATGGGTTTAGGATCTGAAATCTAAGATTCAAGATAGAGTTGGACTCTGGATCCTAAGAGGGATTTTGGATCTGAAGTCTGAGATCCAAAAGTAGAACCGGGTTCTGGATCTTAAAAATGGGTTTGGATCTTGAAGTCTGAGATCCAATGTAGAATTTGATTCCGGATCTTAAGATGGAGTGGATCTGAAGTTTGAGATCCAAGATAGAGTTGGATTCTGGACCCTAAGATGGATTTTGGATCTTAAGTCTGAGATCCAAAGTGGAACTGGATTCTAGATCCTAAAATGGATTTGGATCCAAGGTCTGGAATCCAAGATGTAATTTGGACTTGGAGTCTAAGATCCAAAAGGTAGGATTTGTATTTAGAAAACTGGATCCAAGTTGATCTAATTTTGGGATTTGGGCTTTTAAAGTCCAAATGGGACTTTTGAATATGGATCTGGGTTTTGAAAACCCAGATTAAATATAAATTTTTTAAGAAGGGTTAAGTTTTGAGGTTCAGAATTAAACTCAAGTTTTGATTTTGAAGATAAAAGATAAACTTGGTTTTGATTTTGAAGATGAATAAGAAATTTCAAAGTTAATTTGAACTTTGAAATTGAGTTTTTGAATTGAATTGGGAATTTGAAGTTTGAATATAAAATGGTTTTTGGAATTTCAAAGTCAAATTGGACTTAGAAATTTGAGATAGAATTGGAATTTAGAAAAAGAAATTTGAAAAAGAGGTTCAAAAATCACTTGGGTTTTTGAAAAGATTTTGAAAATATGATGCAATTCTATCCTAAATGATGAATGAATTTGAATAATTTTGAAATTGGATTTTGAAAAGCTATTCCATTCTTTAAATGAATTAAAAATGAGATTAAAGATATAATACATCCCTGACTATGGCCATTGGATGTATTATATAATATCCACATTTAAATTCAAGTGAAGAATAAAAAACATTTTTGGTGCTTTTATAGAGTTTTAAAATGAAATTAACTCTCAATATACACTGACTATGGCCATTGGTATATATATTGAGTTAATTTTAAATTAAACCTTGATAAAAGAGGAAAATATTTAAAGAAAATATGATAAATTTTGAAAAGGATCCAGTGTGGATCCAGTGTTATTCCATAAAAGATGAAAATCTTAAGTTTTGTAAACATCTTGACTATGGTCATTGATGCAAATCATCAACTTAGGGTTAATCACCTCCTATTAGAATGGTGCACGTGCCATTCGTGTTTCATCATTGTGAGATATTCATAAAATAATGGAGAAAATATGAGAACAAGTAATTCATGATATTTACAATGCTCATTCATTTTATCTAAAAGCTGGAAATGTAAATTCTCATTAAGGCCTAACTTATTACAATACTTAGAATTAAAAAATACAAATCCCTAGTAATGACACTTTCCACATATTTCCTGCAAAACACTTGGTTAGTATGAAAGCAAAGGAAAATTGCATTGATTTCAGAAAGGTAAGTAATGAGACACTCATATACCTACTTTATGCTTAATGCTTGATGAAATAACATTGATAATGAAAGGATAGCCATTAATGCATATATATATATATATATATATATATATATATATGACATGAATGTAGAGTAGGTGAGTTGGGGTGAGTGCTAGTGTGACAACATGAATACTGGTGTGGTGGATACAGCCATGGTATGCTTAAGTGTGAATAGATGACACAATAGATGAAGCTGGAAGTAGCTGTAGGGTATGAAGACAATGTGAGTGATGTGAGCTATATGGGGCAGGAGCAAGAAAAATGTGCAAGGAATTATAGGGAGTGGAGGCTGTGCAAGTGTAGACATGGGGGGGGGGGGGGGTGCTAAGCGAGGGAAAACAGGGACTGTGCTGGGCAAATGGTGTTGAAGTGCAGTGTTGTTTTTGGTAATGGTAGAGGGATGCGGCTATGAAGGTTTTGCTGAACCATGAGTGCTTGACAGGCCAAGGAGGATGTAGTGTGGGCATGATATCATATAACAAGGAAATGATCGAGCATCCCGAGATGGAGAAGTAGCTCATGCTACCTTGCTGAAGCAAACAGCTTAGCTGCATTGTTTCAGCTATTGGTGTTGAACAGGGCCCTTCTAGTGACATTTCTCTCAAACTGCACTGGCTAAACCCCCTTTTTACTACTTTAGGAATTTGTATCTTGGACACACCAAACAGCCTGGGTGCACCAGTAGGCATCAATGGTAATTTCCTATCAACATGTTGTTTCCTCACTTAACGATAGCAGAGAACTTCTTTACAAAACACTGCAAACATGGTTAATGGAGACTTCTAATATATTTGATGCTTCAGAAAGCATATACACATGCAACATTTAATCTTTTGAAATATGAGGCCTTATTACTTATTTGATTGGCAAGAATATTAGCTATGAAAATGCAGAGGAATTTCTTACCTCTGGGTCTAAGTTTGAACTCTTATCATATAGTGCTTCACCCAAGATTGAAGAGTGAGATTGAGCATATATGCAGGATGTATTAAACAATGTGCTGATAAGGTAACAGGTAAGTATAACCAACAGGCTGGTACAGGGGTAGTGCAAGGTGGGGAAAAATGGGTGTCAGACTTTACATTCTCTAGCATACGACTCTCTTCATAACATGTTATCCTACATACCTGAGACAGCATCACCGAAATTTCCTTGATTTACAGAATGGGTCCTCACCCTTTTGGAGCACAACTCTTAGGCTTGATTTTAGTCTGCAAGTACCTAATTGATAGCCTTGTTGATAGTAGCTTGAGTAGCTCCATCGAGACCGCACAAGTCAGATCATTTTATCCTATACCCCCCCATAACGCTCCAGATTATGAAAAGTCAATCTGTTTTTGTTTAATAGGGAAGTTCTATTATATATCCTTGTACAGGAAAAGGCAGAGCATTAGTCTACCATTCATGGGCATAAATGATGTCAGACTGAAGATTCCCTTGGTTGGGACGAGCCTATACTTCAGAGCATGTTTGCCCTTTGTGCTCTGGGAATGCTAGCCTTCCATACACTCTGGTTATACAATTTTGAATCCAGCTGAAGGCCAGATGGAGAGATTTCTCTTCTCTTTTTTTTTTGGTAGGAGTGCAAAAAATATGCACAAAGGGGAACATCATAGTGGATAATGAACATAATGTAAATTAGGATACAGGGTGATACTAAATTAGACAACGACATGAGGTCTACATACCCTATATTAATGAATATGACATGAATAGTGCATATATAGATCAAAATAACCGTAAGAGATCAGGGCCTAATGTATAATTACCATCAACAGATATTCAAGGCAGGGTAGGAGATCACCAATCAGAATACAAACAGGCAATTAAATATCAAAAGGCGAAATCAAGTTATAAACTAGCTAGTTAGCACAGACTGAAGCATTTGCAGAAAAAGAAAATAAACGTTTTTTTTTTATGAAGCACCTAGAAGCATGAGAACTAATGTCATATGATAAGAGTAATATATTGAATAGAGACTGATGATAATACCACGTATTGTCAGAGATATGACTCTTATAGCATGAGGAGATTCCAAATTCCAATGATTCAAACAACAACGTTTGCTTATATCCACAGGGAGAGAGATGCTGCAGATTTTATCAAGTTAGTAGTAAAAAAACAAAATCTGATGTTCAAGAGTGGTACCTCTGTCACTCAGATGAACCTTGCACAATTTCATGAAGGTAATGAATAAGAGGCCAAGCAAATATACCAACCATCCTGATCGATTATTAAAACTAGTAACTACACTTGTGCATTTGTAACTGTAAATAAAGCAATTACCTTATAAAGAATGCAATTTATGGATCAGACAACATCCTAAATGCAATTATACCATAATTTTAATACTGCGGTATATGTGCAAATATCTGTCTTTTCTGAAGCCTTGAGATATGCTCATTCATACCAGAAGCAGGCCATATGTAACGAAGTGAGACCTGAAGGCTACCACAAAAGCCTTATTGACCCCTTTTCTTGCCTCTAAAGTCATCCTTGCATTTGCATATGCTGCAATTTTCATGCCAAGAATACCAGAGAACACACTCTGTCAAGTGTATTATTAAAATCATATTTTCAATAAAATTCCTTTAATCTTCATTTCACCTTGGTTTGACGACTTCTCCTAGGTAACAAGGCATATTTTCAGTTGTTTATTTTGCCAAGAATAGCAGCGCAATTGTCGTAACTCCAGCGATGACTCAATCCCTAGTAATGGGATATTATTTCAATTGTCTACCAAAATTTGCAACAAATATTTTTCTCCAACCAAATTTCCTTCAAAAGCCTAATCATCAGTTCTACCTTGCAGAGAGCATCTTGTGATACTCGATGCTTCATACAAGGTCCGGAAAGAAAACCTCATCAGTTGAAGGCGTGGCATACTCGATCGTTTCAGAAGAAGAAATGGACTCGCCCCGATCAACCAAAAGTCAAGGACAACAGGTTGAGGATGACATTGATCCTCAAATGTATGTTATGTTTAAGAAAATGATGACCAAGATGCTGGTAGAGCAAGCTGAGGCCAGTGCTGAGCAGACTCAGATCAAGCAGAAGGATAGGGGTCATGCAGCCAAGAATGTGAAAATCATCAAAAAGCAGAATCGCCATGAGGAGATGTCAGACGGGTCAGAATCAGTAGATGGCACTGACAAGGAATATAAAACTAAGCAGGAATTTAAAAGGTCGACTCAGGGGCAGGGGTCGGCTTATAAGTCCAGAAATTAGTCCGTTGACGACCCTACTCAGTCGCAACTCAAAGATATGATGAAAATGGTTAAAGACCTGCAGGCCCGCGACAAGGGCAAGAAAGTCTTCACCAACGAAGACTTCTATGATGGTTTGGATGGGGATAACAATCTGGATAATCTCCCTAGAAAGTTTATCAAATTTGATGGTTCTGGCGACCCCAAGACTCATCTCGCCATGTTCTTCGCTGAATGCTCTAGATTCAAGCGAGACAACCGGGCACTTTTCCTTTGTTTCCCTTGCAGTTTGGAGGGAACGACAGCTAAATGGTACTCGGAGCATGTCAACCCGATCGAGCTGAAAGAATTTGACAAGGTAGTGAACATGTTCATCGAGCAATTCCTCTTTATTGCTGAGGCACTCCCTACTCTCAGTCATCTCTGCGGCCTCAAGCAGAGAGAAAATGAAAAGGCCAGAAATTTTATCCTTCGTTGGAGGTCAGCCTGTAATAAGATGAGAGATCCCATATCAGAGGGGCATGCTTTGTCCCTAATATTGAGTAATTTCTCGCAGCCTCTTAAAGGCCTCATCTCCACCGCACCGTCCAAAACCTTTATTGAATTAACAGAGTGAGCCGAATGGCTCGAGTTGAGTATGGAGAATGGTTTCTATGAAGGCTTTACCTTCACCAAGAACAACGGCCAAAACGAGTCGAAGAAGAAGACTCATTTCACTAATTTTGTTAGCAATAATAAATTGAATCATCGCAAGGGGCAAAATAAAGACTTCTGTTATGGGGCAAGAAATTCAAGCAAGAACGATCAGAAAGGGAAGTCGATCCCATAATTCAGCAAGCCACTTCAGTTAGAACAGAGACCAAAACCCCGAGAGAAAGTAAAACATGAAGGATGGAGTTATGACAAAAAGTTCACTCCATTAGACCAATCACTCGAGACTGTGCTCGAGTACATGTTGACCAAGGAGATGGTCAAATTGCCTAGGCTGGTCGATCCTTCCGCTCCTATGGAAAAATTCAAAGACCAATTCTGCAAATTTCACAGAATAGTGGGGCATAATACTGAGAACTGCTTCGTTCTCAAGAATATCGTTCAGGATCTCATTGACAAGAATCTTCTGGTAGAGGGTGCAGAAGACGAAAATATAGAAATTCTGAAAAAGCCATTTCCCCGTCATTCCACAGCAGTCGTCACCGAACAGTCGTTTCAACCACAGGAGCATATCAGGCCATGCTCTAAAAAAGACATACAAGCTCAGCATCAGGTCCTTGTGCTGCAACATGCTCAGTCCAAAGCTCAGAAAATGGACCTTATTTTAGCCTTTGGAAAAATGAAAGTATCTAACAAGCCCGCTGGGATATCTCCTGAGGTACCCAGAAGAATGCCATGGATCCCCAAGCATTTTATTAAGCCCGCCCCAGAAGAAAACGAGGCATCGACTGTAAAGTCAATTACAACATTATCCAATGTCTCAATTTTGGACTTAACCCAAGCTTCTGCCAAGCATCAGCAGGTGTTGAATGATCTACTGCAGAAAATCAAAGTGAAACCAAGCATAACCCCTGAGGACATGGCTCACATAGTCAATCAAGCCATGACTAATGCTCTAGTTACTTTCTCAGACAAGGATCTCCCTAAGCCTCATGTATTTCACAACAACGCCCTGTATGTTGTGGTTCGAACCAGAGGGATGACCGTCCCTCATGTGTTGATAGATGGAGTCAGCAACCTCAACATATGTCCAGAAATGACAGCCAAAGCTTTGGGCATTAAAGAAGAAGAATATATTCCGGATCCTATCACCATCTATGGGTTCGATAATCATGGCCAAACAGCGAGAGGAAAAATCTTTCTGGAAATCTTTATTGACTACTCGGTCCATTCAATCCTCTTTCACGTGGTCAATGTGCCGCCCACCTATAATCTGCTTCTCGGGAGACCATGGATCCACAACACAAACCCAGTACCATCTACTCTGCATCAGTGCATCAAGTGGTCAAAAGGTGGTATGATCACAACAGTCTTGGGCGAAGATCCAGAGTAGAGGTTGGCACAACCCATGATTCTCAGGCCCACTTTTACTACTGATATCCCTAGCATTAGGGTTATTGAAGAGGTCAACTTTGAAGAAAATTCAGGAATATTGCAAATGACAGAACAACCGAGCATACAGTGGCTACGACCCAATGGGAAGGCCCACAGTTCTTCAAGATTTGAGGACGAATTGACTACAGCACACTCAAGGATCATCCTCTATTCTCCCAATTTATGAAGGCCAAAAGGGGATTTGATCTATTAATGAAGCATGGCTATCAACGTTTTTAAGGCCTAGGCAAAAATGGAGATGGTCGTCTCGAACCAGTGATTCCTCGGCATTGCCCTAAAAGAGCCAGATTAGGCTTTTGTGGCAGAAAATCTCAGAAGGGGACTATTTTCGTCAAGGGAACACATTAGAAGAATTCATTCGCCTTTTCTTTTCTACTCCTTTGTCGGGATGATATCCCATTTCATTTTCATCATTGTCATTTTGATCAATTCTATCTTTCAATAAAGTTGCAAGTTTCCTTTATCTATCTGGATGTCATTTGTCTCTTTACTTTTCATTATCAAATCTTTGCAAAATTGTCATTACTTTGATCTCTTATTTTTCCAATTATCTTCTCAATAAAAGCAATTTGTTTTATGATGGGCGATTTCCCTGAATCAATTTACTCTCTAATTTTCAGAATGTTTGTCCGATCTATCAAGAAGCTCGTCCTTAATCCAAATGCCTGTTCGAAGTCAGCAGTAATTTATCAGGTCAAAATAAGAACAAAATGCAGACAGACTACAAAGCAGTCAGAAGAGTTCGCAGAGTTCGATTCAGTTCTTCAAGAATTACCAGAATTTGCATCAGTTCAGAAACAAGATGAGTCATCATCCTTAGTTCAGGATCCGACTGAGGACATCGATATTGGATCAGAAGATGATCCTAGAATTCTCAAGATTGGCAACAGTTTGAGTTCGGGAGAGAAAGAAAGTCTCACTAATTTTCTCAAGCAGCATGAAGAAGTATTCACATGGACTTATGAGGATATGCCAGGTTTAGATCCTAAATTAGTAGAACATCGTCTCATTTTGAAACCTGATGTGAAACCTGTTAAGCAGAAGTTAAGAAAAATGGATCCTCGAATCGAGCAACAGGTCAAAGAAGGACTTGAGGACTTGCTCAAAGCTGGATTCATTCTAGCAATAGATTATCCGGATTGGTTGGTGAATATCGTAGCAGTTTCCAAGAAGAATGGTAAGGTTCGAATCTGCATTGACTTCAGAGATCTCAATAAAGCCACTTCAAAGGATGATTATCCGCTCCCAAATATTGATCTCCTAGTTGATAGCATGGCTGGACATGCTATGTTTTCCTTTATGGACGGATACTTCGGATATAATCAGATCAAGTTGGCCGCTCGTGACCAATCCAAACCGTCCTTCACCACTGCTTGGGGCACTTTCTGTTATACGATTATGCCTTTTGGGCTTAAGAATGCTGAAGCCACTTATCAGTGTGCTATGGCCGTCATTTTCCATGACCAGATGTATAAAATCATGAATGCATATGTCGATGATATTCTGGTGAAATCCAAAGAAGAAGAAGATCACATCGAAGCTCTCAATCAAGTCTTAAAGCGACTCATTCTTTACAAGCTAAGACTCAATCCACAAAGATGTGTTTTTGGAGTCGAATCCGGCAAGTTGCTAGGCTTTTTGGTCAGCAAGAAGGGGATAGAAATGGATCTCGCTAAGGCCAAGGCTATCATTGGCATGCCACCCCCGACTAATCTTAAAGAATTGCGTAGCCTTCAAGGACACATGCAATCAATTCGGCGATTTATATCCAATTTGGCCATGAGATGTGACCCTTTCAATCATTCGCTCAGAAAAGGAGTGAGGTTTGAATGGGGACCAGAGTGTCAACAGTCGTTTGAACGCATCAAGAAATATCTGCTCAACCCTCTTGTTTTAAAACCGCCAGAATTGGAGAAACCCCTACTGCTATACATTTCAGTTAATCAAGTTGCTTGCGGCGGATTCTTGGCGCAATACGAAGAAGGCAGTCTGATAGAGCACGCCATTTACTATGTGAGCAAAACCTTCATTGATTACGAGAAGAAGTACTCTCAGATAGAGAAGACATGTCTAGCTCTGGTTTGGATATGTCAGAAATTGAGACACTATTTGCTGGCATCTGAAGTCAAGATTCTATCCAAATTAAATCCTCTCAAGTATATTCTCGAACAACCATTTCTCAGCGGACGAATTGCTAAATGGCAAGTCTTATTAATGCAATATGATCTGGAGTATGTCTCCCAACAATCTATCAAAGGCCAAGCAATTGCAGATCAATTGGCAGATTTTCCTCTGGCAGAGGATGTTAAAGCCGAAGACGATTTCCCCGATGAGCGGATTTGCAATGTTCAACAAACTTCAATTTGGAATTTATTCTTCGACGGTTCCAAGAATATGGCAGGCATAGGGATCGGGATCTTGCTGATCACACCAGAGAAGAAGATGATTCCCTTTTCTCTCAAACTGGATTTTCAGTGCACGCATAATATGGCCGAGTATGAAGCTTTGATACAAGGTCTGAAAATTCTACAGGACTTTAATGTCAAAAGAGTGCATGCTTATGGCGATTCTTTGCTCGTCGTAAATCAAGTCCTAGCCGAATGGCAAGTGAAGGATCATAAATTACTTCCTTATCAGAAGATCGTCTCAGCTCTTGCCGACAAATTCGAAGAATTCCAACTTTTCCATATCAAGAGAGACTTCAATCAAGTTGCAGACAGTTTAGCCAATCTGGGATCCATCATGTCCTTCAAGAACGGAGAATCTTGTCCCTCCTTTGAAATTGGTAGACTTGATTAACCTGCTTTCATTCCAGTAGAGCAGATAAACCAGGCTGAGCATAAGAAAAAGCCCTGGTATCATGTCATCAAGAATTTCATTAAAACTGGCGAATTTCCTCCAAAATTCTCAAAGAAAGAGCAACGAGCAATTCAGAGCATGTCTGCTCGATATTTTATTCTTGCCGACGTCCTTTATCATCGTGGATTCAGTTCTGAATATTCCAGATGTTTGGACGAAGACGAAGCTAAAGAAGTTGTGCAAGAAGCACATGAAGGTATTTGCGGTGGTCATGTAGGCTATCAAACTCTTGTCAAACAAATCATCCGAGCAAGATATTACTGGAGAATTATGCAACAAGATTGTTATCGTTTTGTGAAGAAGTGCGTTCAATGTCAGATGCATGCGCCTTCCATTCATGCGCCAGCGACATATTTGCAATTTGTCGTCTCGCCATGGCCTTTTTTCATGTGGGCTTTTGATGTTGTAGGCTCCATTACTCCGTCTGCCTCAAATGGTCACAAATATTTTCTTGCCGCAACAGAGTATTTCACTAAATGGGTAGAAACAGTCACTCTACGCACAGTAGAGGGTCGACATGTGGTCTCTTTCATTCACAAGAATATCCTTTGCCGTTTCGGCATACCGCATGATATTGTGTCAGACAATGACAGTCATTTCAAGAATGAGAGAATGAGAACATTCTGCTCAAAGTTACGAATTCATCATCATTTTTTCGCTCCTTATTATCCTCAAGGGAATGGTCAGGCAGAAGCCACCAACAAGATTCTGATTCGAATTCTGGAGCGAATGTTGGAAACAGGCCGTGACTGGCACAAAAAGATTCATGACGCATTATGGGCATACAAAACCACTATTCGAACTCCAACTAATGCTACTTCGTCAGAACTTGTCTACGAAACTGAAGTAGTACTGCCTCTACATGTTCAGAAACCTGCTCTGAAATTTGCATCACTTATAGAATTACCTCTTGATCAATATCAGCAACAACGGCTAGTATAACTTGATTTGCTAGATGAGAAAATGCTCAGAGCAGCAGAGCACGCTCAATCATATCGTCAAAGGATAGCCAGACAATATGCAAAATCTATCATTGAAAGAAAATTTCGAGTCAATGATCTAGTGCTCAGATCAACAACTTATCTCAAGCACCGCCCAAGTGGCAAGTGGTCACCAAATTGAGAAGGTCCCTATGTTGTCCAAGAGGCATTAGTCCGCAATTCATATCGGCTCATCAATGTCGATGGAGTGGAATTACCAGATCCTATCAATGCTCGATATTTGAAAAAATTCTATACTTAATCATGTCCTATTCTTTGTAATTCCTCAAATTTTCTCCAATAATGATCAAATTCTCCTCTCCCAGTTATACTGAGGCATTTTGAAATTTTGTCTTTATCTACCCTGTATGCAGGCAGGATAAACAAATATCTCATTATTGCACGTATGTGTATTCATTTGCATACATCTGCATTCATTTATATCGATTTTCATTGGCATGAAGTTCATTTCCCATTCAGGATAAGGGATAATCCTGAGACCCCGACGATTATTCTCGTTATAATTCCCCAAGTATTTTGAGAGCGTCGGTTTCTTCCAAAAATTCAAATTTCAATTTAAAAACAAGGTATGCTTTCAAAATCCAGTGCTCGAACTGGTACATTTTCAAACCCAGTACTTGAACTGATACATCCTTAAAATCCAATGTCCATATTGACACATTTTCAAAACCCGGTATTCGCACTGATATTCTTTTAAAGTTAAACGCTCGGGTTAGTGTCTCACTGGTTGGTCGTGTCAGTTGACCTCTTGGGATCAGCCTTCGTGCTGATCACTCATCAAAATTCCAAAATTCCAATTCTCAATTTTCAATTTTCAATTTCTAATTTTGACCTTCGAGTCAATCAATTTCCAACTTCAAACTTCAAATTTCAAATTTCCAATTTCGACCTTTAGGTCAATCAATTCTCAATTCCAAATTTCGAATTTCAAACTTTCAAATTTCCAATTTCTAATTTCAAATACCAAATTTCAGAATCCAAATTTTAAATTTCCAATTTCCAATTTCCAAATTCGACCGTTTTGGGTCACCAAATATCCAATTTCAATAATTTTCTCTTGCGAGAGACTCTTTTTATAAGGGAGAGTTCGAGGGAGCTCATTCTTTTCGCATGCTATCCAATTCGTTCACTTAGCCCCTTGTCAGGGAGAGTTTGAAGGGACTCGTGTCTTTGTGAACCGTTTGCAAAACAAAATTCCAATTTCATACAAGGAACCCTTAGTTCAGGGAAAGCTTCGACGGAAGTTCGCTTTCCTCGTAACCATAATTTCAGACTAGGCCATTTCATCGTGAAGGAACCTCTTTTCAGAGAGAGTGTGATGAACTCGTTCCTTCATGACCAATTCACTGACCTCACCAATACCGGCCCCCTTTCCATAAGAGAAGCCTAATGTTAGGAAGTTTTGACGAAAGCTTAATTTCTCTTCGAAAGATCGTTTTGCAAACACCTCCTCTTCAAGGAAGAGAGGAGTAATTCCTATTTTTAAATTTCTGAATCTTCTCATTTGGGGAAAGGAGAAGAAAATTTATGTCATGGATGCGTTGCGTTGTGCCTCAAATGCTCGCTTTCACAAAGGATTTCAAGAAAATTTTGCCAATTTGTCGTCAAATATTTGTTGATTTCAAAAATCTTTATTGCACAAAATTATTACCTCAGAATACCCTTAGTATTACTTCCGAAAGGACAAAGCTTTTGCGAAAAAGGATTCAAAGTTCAAAATCTTTCTATTGGCCAACCAAAAGGATGAAGGATAAATCTGCAATATGGCCAGCAAAGAGAGTTCAATGTTGTTGCAAAGCCATGAGTGATTAATATTGATCGCAGTCAATGGCACATTTTTAAAGACCATTCTTGGAAATTAAAGCAGTCGAAATATACTGGGTGATACAGAAAAATCCACTCAATCTCTATATCTTCTCAATCACCTAAGCTGCAATTAAATATCCACAAAAGGGATCTCTCAATTGTCGTCAAAGTGAAGGCGAATTAAGAGGGTAGACCCCTGGGGCCAAAGAAGATTTGGATCATCTCCCAGATGACGGAGTTTGTGACGGATCCTTACAGGGAAAGTCCAAAGCATTGTCGAGATGAAGGCATATGCGATGAACCTCCCGACAAACCCTAAAGGATATTTAATTTCTGCTATCATCAAGAGATTTCCATCCAAAGAGCCTATAACTGTCAATATAATCCCTGAGAGAAAAGAAGGATCGAAACATCTCTGAGATGAAGGAGTTTGTGACGTACCCTTCCAAAAAAAAAAGAGAAGAGAGAAAAGTCAGGACATCTCCAAAATAGAGGATGATGTAATTCTCAAAAAATCCAAGAGAGCTCCAATTCTGTTAAAAAGAGAGTGCAAAAAGATCATCGTGAGAAAAGAATCCCAGGATACCAGACTGCCGAATCTATCGAGAATCTTCTTTAATTTTGTGAAATTCTTTTATCAATATTCTTTCACCAATAGCTCTCACAATATCAAGAATACTTTCTTTTCCGTCCATATCAAGGAAATTGATAACCTCCTTGAAAGAAAGTCAATCGCAGGAAATTTGAATTCGAATCTTGATTCTACGGAGTTAAGCCCAGTCGGAGGTAATACTTTCGGTAGACAAGAAGGAATATTTTCATGCCAATGTGCATCATTTTCCAATCATTTTGAATCAACAATAATTTTCAATATTTTGACAATATTTTCTAGCTATCCTGGCATAAATTGAGAGCTTGAGGTTCATCTTTAGCGCATCCTGACACCATCCCTTTTAGGACTTGATAACAGGAGTTTTCAAGATTCCTTCCCTTCTTTGGTATAATCTGAGCGCCTGGGCTCTCAGATTCGCACACTTCCCTGTGTCCCCACTGTCCCACCATAGACAGTCCAATTTCGGCTTGAGGTTAAGCCACCAATTTCAGCAAAAAACAATTTCAAAAGTTATTTAGTCTCAGCCATAAGGCGCCCAAAATCCAATTCCTTTTCAAACTTTAGGGACCCCAATTCCATCCTTTTGCAAAACCCCTTGTCGGATTTATTGTGCAAAATCCGAAGGTTCCATCACGGTCTCTTCTTTCGAGGATTCCGTTCATTTCTGCCCAATCAGGTTAAGGGTATAAACCTGGGCCTCCTTTGATGAGGTATTCTATTTTTCCGCCCGATCAGGTTAAGGGTATAAACCTGAGCCTCCTTTGAGGAGGTATTTCATTTTCTGCTCAATCAGGTTAAGGGTATAAACCCAAGCCTCCTTTGATGAGGTATTTCATTTTCTCCAATCAGGACAAGGGTTAAAACCTGAGCGTCGTTTCATACGAGGTATTTCCGTCCCATCCAAGATAAAAGCAAAACCTGAACTTCAATCTCGCAGACCGTCAGAGTTGATTATCTCATACCTAGCCAAAATTTTCTAACTGGGGCATTTTTATAATCCAAATTTGGTATGTTTTCTTTTCCACTAAGCTCGGCTTTCAACCGACTTAGCAGCAAAGAGGGGCATCTATAAACACCCCAAATTTTCACCCTCATCTAGTGTTTACATTTCATATATCATCGCAATATCATTTGACATGTCATTTCACTACATTGCATGACATTGCATGTTATTACATCTCATTTTCGAGATCCAGCATTCTTGTTTTCAAAATATTCAATCGAGAATTGAGTTTTAAAGCTTTTCTTTCAAAAATCAATTTCAAAATCTAGGTTTTTATTCAACATTCTGTCATTTTCCAACCCCAGGACTTTATATTTCAAAATATTTTCTCAGAAAACAATATGGATTCATTTTAAATTCAAATTTTAATTGATTTCAATTCTTAGATGAGACCCATTTATGTGGTGTCGCTTCTGAATTCCTTTGTTTATCAAATTTCTTAAAAATCTAGAGTTTCAGTCCGATCAGGACTCTGTCCCAGAGTCCTAATCCAGTCAGGAGTCTGTTTTGAAGTTCTATTTTATTTCCATTTTCAATCTCTTCCGTTCGTTTTTAAAATTTAGGTCATTTTACAGAGTCGAGTTAATTCAGGACTCTATTTCTGAGTTTCGGTCGAGTTAGGAGTCTAACCCTGACTGTATTTTTTGACTTATTTCATCATTTCTTGATAAAATCTTTCAAAAATTCTTTCATTTGGCTTTTAAAATCCAAAATCTCAGAGTCCTAAGAGTTCAGGACTCTAACCCGGAGTTCCAGTTCGCTTGAGACTCTATTTTCAAAAATCTCAAATTTCAATTATTGATTTTAACCCATTTTCAAAGTCATTTTCAGTGTTATTTCAAAGATTTCAAAAATCGATGTGGGCCCACTCAGTTGGAACCATATCCAGAGGAGTTTTGACCCAGTTAGAACCCTATGCCATTTCAAAAATTTTAATTTTAAAGTTTACTTTTGATTTTTTTTTGAAATTTTTCTCAATTTCAAGTTTTAAAATCGTTTTTGAAAAACTCAAGTAGGGCCCACTCGGGGTGGCGCCATATTCGAGTAAGTCAGGGCTAGACTAGGGTTAGTCAATGTCTTGGTTAGTGTTAGAGGTTTAGAAGAGTCAAAAGCTATTTTAAAAACTCATTTTGAAGTTTGGATTTTAAAACTAGTGTTTTTAAAGGTTTTTAAATAAATTTAAAAACCCAAATTTCGAAAATGCCAAGTGGCATCACATTTGGGGATTTTTTAGGTTTAGCTAGGGGATAATTAGGACTTAATTAGGATAATCTAGGCTAGGGGTAGTTAGGTAAACTCACACCAAAATCACCCCCCCTTGTTAGAGTCCAAAATTTTTAAAAGACTTGATTTTAAAACCTATTTTTTTATTATAAATAGAGGCCATAGGGGGGTCGATTTTTCCATCTCTCTCATTGAGGTTTCTTGGAGCTTCTCTCTCCTCTACATCCCTTCCTCCATTGCTGCAACTCCAAGGTAAGAAATTTTATTAATTTCTTTAGGTTTTATTTAATATTTTTCATGATTTAATGCTAGTTTAGCCATTGGTACCATCTATTTCATGGATTCAACCATGATTCAACCTCAAGAACCATCAAGAATGGTCCAAGAAGATGATCTAACATGGTTTTGGTGTTTTACAGGGATTCTAATCCATTAGAATTGATTTTAGCATTGACTTTTACATTATTAATCAATAAAACATGTGATTTACCCTTTTAATGGGTTAAATCCATGTTTTAAAAGGTAAAATCGAATCCCAACCATTGATTCCCTAAGTTTTATTTATTTCTTTGTTTGTTCATGTTTATTATATGTTTTCCAGCATAGAAATAATTTTTGTTTTACTGTTTTAGTGTTTATTTTATTGTTTTCATTAGTTAATGCATATTTTATTAGATTTCATTAGATTTCTGTGTGTTTTAAGCTTAGAACAGTAAGAAGCATACTATTTCGGATTGAAATACTTACTGTTAATTTCTGATTTTTTTATATGTGATACATGCATATGTAAATAAACTACTGTAAAAAAAATCAGAGATTTTGCGATTCGGGAACCCTGTCAGAAAAATTAGACATCAAATCGGGTTTTTCAAACTTTAAAATCATTGTTAAAATCCGAATGGTAACTTGCACTTGTGTGGGTTTTCTCATCCAATGTCCGATTCAAGATCTGTAAAGTGCCATGGATTCATATTGATAAGATCTATTTACTCTGAAATTTTGGAAATTTTTGATCTAAGTTTATTATTTTTTTTCTGTCAGAGAATCTGATTTTAAATTTAAAACTCGTTAGGGTTTACCAAAACCCTAATCAGACTTGTGTTATTCATAGATCCCAAACCACATATCCAATTCATGATCTTTAAAAAGTGAGTATTGTTATTTTTTTGTTCACTGTTCACTGCTAAAATTTTAGAAATTTTTTATTAGATTTGCTATTTATTTTTGTATTTTCAATCCTAAGTAGCTGTTTTAACCCCTGTTAGATTTGTTAGATTTTAGTTCAGATTGCTGGAAGAGTTTCTCCCTAACCGGAGATGTGTTTTCCAATCTGTAAATTGGGAAATCTCTGTTTTTCTTCCTAGTTTATCTCTGTAAAAATTCAGAAGTTTTCATGGAGAATTGACCCCTTATTTGGGTCTAACTCGGAAACTGGTTTGTGACCTAGGTTAAAAATAACTTATTTTAGTGTTTTAATGCAATTTTTGGATTAAAATAATGTCAAAAAATTATTTTTATGATTTTAATCTGACTTCAGAGACATAACAAGTGCAGGTACCAATTTTTATGAATTTTGAAATTCATTTGATGCTTGAATAGATCAAATTGCAAAACATGGTCCCTGAAAGATCCAAAAACACTGCCAAAATCGTGATATTGGGGATATTTCTTGATTTTCGTGTGACAGTTCGTAGTTTAGGGTTTGTTCATGTTTAAAATCATATTAGGATTTTTCATGCTCAATTTTGTGCTTATTTGACTTCATTTAAACCCTAAACCCAAAGTTTTTACCAAAATCTATTTCAGAAAACCCTGATTTCAAGGCCATAGTCTTGCTATCAGGGGCATTTTGGTTATTTGACCTAAATTTCGAAATTCTAAACCCTAATTTTTATGTTTTTAATCATTTCATATCATATTTGGTTTGATTTATTCTCATTTGAATTTTAAAACTTGTATTTTACCAAATACCTTTCTGAAAACCTTGATTTCAAGGCCATAGTCTTGCTATCAGGGGTATTTTGGTCATTTTAACCCCAATTTCGAATTTTTAAATCTCATTTTTATTATTTATTTAGTTTTTATTTCATATTTTATCAAGTTTATATAAGGGAATCATGGAAAAAGGCTTATATCTAGCAAAATCCAGCAATTTCCAGATATTGCTGGATAAATCTAGAAAAGCCAACATATCTTCACTAACAAAGTTTTCTAGTTTTGCAGGAACATTGAAGACTTTATTTTTCTTTATTTCCTGTATTTATATTTGATTAGTAATGTAAATTGTAATTAATTTTGGAATAAGAATTTCAATTCCTGCATAGATTAGGATTTGCATTGCATATAGTTTTAAACTTTGATATATAACTGCTATGTATGCCAATTCATGCATATTTTTACCAATTCACTATGGTCTACACGAATGACATGTGCACTAGCTCTTATGGAGTTGACAAACTTGGTGGAATTTGTATTTATGGCCATAGTCAGAATACGAATGATACCCAGATTTGTAATCTTCGTATTAGCCACATTCAGCCTACACTCTTAGGCTAACTTCAAAAATGCACTGCATTTCTCAAAAATACAAAAAGGATTTTCTCAATAACTCAAAATCAAGTCTTTCAAATCCATATTCATTCAATTCATTCATTTGGAAATTCCAATTTCAATTCAGAGAAATCAAATTTCTCAAAATTTCTAAGTCTTATTCTAAAATCAATTTTTTCAAAACTCTAAGTTTTCAAATGACATTTCAAGTATTTTTCAAAGTTCAAAATTCGATTTTCCAGGTTATAGCTTCAATTTTCAAGTTCTAATTCAAAGAAATCAAGTTTTTCAAAGTTATTTGAAATTCCTCAGAATCGACTTTCACAAAACTTCAAGATTTCTTCAAAAATCGATTTTCACTTTCTTCAGAAATATTCTTTCATAATAATTCACAATTTTCCAAGTGTCATCTTTTCCAAGAATTTCCAAAAATTTCCAAGTATTTCAAATCTTGAAGCAAACATCATGTTTTCAAATATGCATTTTCAGAAATTCATAACACATGCCTGATTCCTAGTGCATTTAGGAAATAGAACATGATTTAGACAAGTTGAGCAAAGTTAAGTATACAAGTGATCCTTTGTTCAATTACCCCTAGTAAAGGCGCCATAAATGGTTGAACCTCGTACCGACATGCGAGTCCCATTCTTTGAAATTATCTTGCATTTTAAAACGGAGGCGAGTTATTTTCAAAAATCTTTTTCAAAGGTCAGTTTGATTCGCAAAAGTAAAAATTTTGCGATGATAACAGCCGCCCACATACAATCTTTTGCTTGGGCGCACTTGGATCCACAACGCCAACGCTGTTCCTTCAACCCTTCACCAGTGTATCAAATGGTCGAAGGGAGGCATGATTACCATGGTCCTAGGAGAGGATCCGGAAGAGCGACTCCCACAGCCAATGATCCCCCGTCCTACTTTCACGGCCGACATCCCGAGCATCTGGGAAGTCGATGAAATCAGTTTGAGTGAAAGCCTGAACATGAAGTTGAAAGAAGTCCAGCCGACAGAAAGCGTGGCAGCAGTAATCCAGTGGCAGGAACCTCACTTCTTTAAGCTAGGTGGGAGCCTCGATTGCACGTCATTTAAGGATCATCCTCTATTTCGTCAATTTGCAAAAACCAAGAAGGGATTCGATCTTCTGATGAAGCATGGCTACCAGCCCTTCAGGAGCCTTGGTAAGAATGGGAAAGGAGTTTTGGAGCCAATCGTCCCCGCTCGGCATGCCACCGGCGCAGGCTTGGGTTTTACAGGTCAATCGTTCGACAGAAAAACCACCTTTGTCAAGGGATTAAAATGAAGAAAGACAATGCCAGTGTTTTCTGCTTTCTTTTCTTTTCATGTCATCTTGTAGGGGCCGAAATCCGCCCTAGTTTCCTTCTTTCCTTCAACAAAGCATATGTAAATATCAAGAATATTTCAATCAATGAAATTTTGATTTCCTATTTCTCATCTTGGTGTACACAAATTCTTCGCTTATATCCTTGTCTATGTTGTCATTCTCTATCCCTGTACAAAAGGCTATTTTCAAACATTTTCTCCTTTTCTCAAAAACCTTCTTTGCGCTTTCAGGATTGTCGGAATTATGACTCCTAAATCGCTCAAAAAGCTCGTTATCAATACCAGCTTTTTTCAAAATAAATCCAAACCGGCAAGAATCTGCAAGGCAAAGGCAAGGGCAGAAGTCAGCGAGGTAACAAGGCAGATCGAAGAGTTAGCAGAGTTTGACTCAGCGATTCAAGAATTACCAGAATTTGCCAGTATTCATAAGCAGGATGAACCGTCGCCGTTGGTTCAAGATTCGACAGAGGATATCAATATTGGTTCAGAAGATGATCCGAAAATCCTCAAAATTGGTTTTAGCCTAAGTTCAAAGGAGAAGGAAAAGCTCATCCATTTCCTCAAACAACATCATGAAGTCTTTGCTTGAACTTATGAGGATATGCCAGGATTAGACCCCAAATTGGTCGAACATCGTCTCATGCTGAAGCCAGATTATAAGTCAATCAAGCAGAAGTTGAGAAAAATGGATCCCTGAGTAACACCGCAAGTAAAAGGACTTGAGGAGTTATTGAAGGCAAGATTCATCCGGACTATCGAATACCCAGTCTGGTTGGCGAACATCGTGGCAGTTCCCAAAAAGAATGACAAAGTCCAGATTTGTATTGATTTCAGGGATCTGAACAAAGCAACCTTGAAAGATGATTATCCACTCCCCAACATTGATCTTTTGATCGACAGTACGGCAGGCCATACAATGTTTTTCTTTATGGATGGATACTCAGGCTACAATCAAATCAAATTGGCCGCTCATGACCAATCCAAAACTTCTTTTACCACGCCTTGGGGCACATTTTGCTACACAGTTATGCCATTTGCACTCAAGAATGCTAGGGCAACCTATCAGAGAGCAATGACAGTTATTTTTCATGACCAAACGCATAAGAACATGGATGCTTAAGTGATGACATCCTAGTCAAGTCTAAAGAAGGAGATGATCATCTTGACGCTCTCGGCCAAGTCTTCAAAAGACTTATTCTCCACAAGCTGAGGCTCAATCCGCAGAAGTGTGTCTTCAGGGTGGAGTCAGGCAAACTGCTAGGCTATATGATCAGCAAGAAAGGCATAGAGGTGGATCCTGCCAAGGCAAAGACAATCATTGATATGCCGCCTCCCACCAATCTAAAAGAACTGCGAAGCCTTCAAAGGCGCATTCAGTCCATTTGGTGCTTCATCTCCAATTTGGCCATAAGATGCGAGCCCTTCAATTACTTGCTGAGAAAAGAAGTGAAATTTGAGTCAGGATCAGAATGTCAGCTCTCGTTCGAGCGCATCAAACAGTATCTCTTCAATCCACCTATTTTGAAGCCACCAGAACTAGGGAAACCACTTCTCTTATATATTTCTGTCAATCAGAATGCTTGTGACAGATTTCTTGCGCAGTATGAGGAAGGCAGCCGGATAGAGCATGCCATCTACTACATAAGCAAGACCTTCATCGATTATGAGAAAAGATACTCTCAGATGAAGAAGACATGTCTAGCCTTAGTGTGGATGTGTCAGAAGCTGAGACATTATCTCTTAGCTTCAGAAATCAAAATCTTGTCGAGACTCAATCCTCTCAAGTACATCCTTGAGCAGCCTTTCCTCACTGGATGGATTGCGAAATGGCATGTACTCCTGATGCAGTACGATTTGGAGTATGTATCTCAAAAGTCAGTCCATCGCAAATCAGTTGGCAGATTTTCCATTGACAGAAGAGATCAAAGCAAAAGATGATTTTCCCGATGATCGCATCTGTAGTATCCAGGAGTCCCCAGTTTGGACCATTTTCTTTGATGGAGCTAGAATTATATCCGACATAGGGATTGGGATCTTGTTGATCACTTCCGAAAAGAGATGATCCCTTATTCCCTCAAACTCAACATCCGATGTAATCACAATATGACCGAGTATGAAGCTCTATTACAAGGCCTCAAAATTCTGCAAGATTTCAATGTCAAAAGAGTACATGCCTTTGGCGACTGATTGCTTGTTGTTAGCCAAGTTAATGCTGAATGACAAGTGAAGGATTCAAAGTTGATTCCTTATCAGAAGATCGCCTTAGCTCTCATAGGCAACTTTAAGGAATTTCAGCTCAACCATGTCAAGAGGGAATACAATCATATAGCAGATGGCCTAGCCTGCCTAGGCTCCATTTTGTCGTTCAAAGACAGTGAATCATGTCGTTCTTTCGAGATTGACAGACTTGATCAACCTGCCTTCATCCCAGCTGAGCAAGTGAACCAGGTTGCTCAGAAAGAGAAGCCTTGGTACCAAGATATCAAAACTTTATTAAGACCGGTGAATTCCCATCGGAAATGCCAAGAAAGGAGCATCGTGCGATCTAACACATGTTAGCCCGTTATTTCATCCTCTCCGATACTCTCTACCGTCGCGGATTCAGTTCTGAGTACGCCAGATGCTTAGAAAAAGATGAAGCCATGGAAGTTGTTCAAGAGGCACACAAGGGAATTTGTGGTGGTCATGTCGGCTACCAAACGCTCGTCATGCAGATTATCCGGGCAGGGTATTATTGGAAAACCATGCAGCAGGATTGCCATTATTTTGTAAGAAAGTGCGTGAAATGCCAAATGCACACACCTTCCATTCATGCGTCAGCCGCATACTTGCAGTCTGTGGTTTCTCCCTGGCCTTTTTCGATGTGGGCCTTCGACATAGTGGGTCTAATCACTCCTTCTGCATCTAATGGCCACCGATATTTCCTCGCAGCTACAGAATACTTCACCAAATGGGTCGAGGTCGTGACTCTGCGAACAGTAGAAGGCTGACATGTGGTTTCAATTATTCATAAGAACCTTCTTTGCCGCTTTGACATCCCACATGATATCGTGTCAGACAATGGCAATCACTTCAAGAATGAGAGGATGAAGACCTTCTGCTCGAAGTTCAAGATTCATCACCATTTCTCAGCTCCTTATTATCCTCAAGGGAATGGCCAGGCAGAGGCCACCAACAAGATTTTGATCTGCATTCTGGAAAGAACTGTGGAGACGGGTCGCGATTGGCACGAGAAGATGCATGATGCGCTTTGGGCGTACCGAACCACCATTCGGACTCCAACCAACGCTGCTCCTTCAGAGCTTCTCTACAGGACCGAAGTAGTATTACCTCTCCACGTTCAGAAGCCCACACTCAAGTTTGCGTCGCTCATTGAACTTCCGTTTGATCAATATCAGCAGCAGAGGTTGGTACAACTTGATCTGCTAGACGAGAGAAGACTCAAGGCAGCAGAGCATGCTCAAGCCTATCGTCAGAGGATAGCTCGGCACTACGCCAAATCAGTTATTGAGAGAAGATTTCGAGTTAATGATCTTGTGCTCAGATCGACAGCTCATCTGAAGCATTGGTCGAAGGGCAAGTGGTCACTCAATTGGGAAGACCCTTATGTGGTTAAGGAAGCGCTGCCTCGCAATTCCTATCGTCTGATCAACGCAGATGGGGTAGAATTGCCAGATCCTATCAATGCTTTACATTTGAAGAAATTTTACACTTGAATTGTTCATTCCAAGCCTTTTGTACTCTTCAAAAAAGTCTTTTTCAATAAAGCAATAATCTTCCATTGAATTCTCACAATCTTCTCCCTGATACTGGGGCTTTTATTTTGATCTATACTTGTCTTCTTTCATCATATGCAGGCAGGATCAGACGAATCTTGTTCTAAAAAATCTTATCAACTTTACGGTTAATCTAGTTATCTTTATCAAATTGCATTCATTTCATTCTTCAATTTAATCAAATTTTCATAAATTTATTGTCAATTTTATCAAATTTTTGTCAAGTTTTATCAAGTTTTAGCGATTTTTACTAAACTTTATCAAATCTTTATTAAACCCTTTCAGGTTAAGGGATAAACCTGATGTCTCTTTTCAATGAGGTATTCTTTCATTCTTTTACCCTTTCAGGTTAAGGGATAAACCTGAACCTCGTCCCGCGAGGTCCTTTGTTTTTTTTCAGAACAAGGGATAGTCCTAAAATCTTTTTCATCAACTTTTCTCAAAATTCTGCCTATTTATACCAATCCTTTTTTCAAAATTTTATTGTCAATTTCATTAATTTTTCTCTTTTCTCAATTCTTCGTTCTTTGTCGATCCCTGTCAATCTTTTCTGATTTTGTCAAATTCTCTTCAGGATCATGGATAGTCCTGAAAACCATCCTAAATAAAATTCAAATCTTAGGCCACCTTGGGTCGAGGATCTTGAATAAGTTCTCTTCATTGTCGGAATCTATTCATACATTTTGTCAAGCCTTCTAAAATCTGACTCTCGGGTAGGAATTATTTCCTCCCCATCTGAGTTCCGACTTAGGTTTTTGTTTTTGTTTTTGTTTTTATTTTTATTTTCAAAAACCGAGTTCCGACTGGGGTTTTCCTTTTTATTTGGTATTTGAAGTTCTGAGTTCCGACTCGGACTTCCTATCAGATTCAACACTCATGTTGGAACCGATCGTTCCTTTGAAGATTCGAGTTTTCAAACTCGGGTTTTCCCTTTTTTCATTATTTTAAAGATCCGGATTCCGACTCGGGTTTTTCCCTTTTATATGGCGTTTGAAGTTCTGAGTTCAGACTCGGACTTTCTATCGGATTCGACACTCGTATTGGAACCGATCGTTTCTTTGAGGATTGGAGTTTTTAAACTCGGGTTTTCCTTTTTTCATTATTTTAAAGATCCGAGTCCCGACTCGGGTTTTTCCCTTTTATATAGCGTTTGAAGTTTTGAGTTCCGACTCGGACTTCCTATCGGATTCAACGCTCGTGTTGGAACTGATCGTTCCATTGAAAATTCAAGTTTTCAAAAACTCAATTTTTCCTTATTTCTTTTATTTTGAAAAACCGGGTTCCGACTCGGGTTTTTCCCCTTTATCTTTTCTTTTGAAGTTCTGAGTTTTGACTCAAACTTCCTATCGGATTCAACGCTCGTGTTGGAACCGATCGTTCCTTTGAAAATTCAAGCTTTCAAAAACTTGATTTTCTCTTTTATTCTTTTATTTTGAAAAACCGGGTTCCGACTCGGATTTTCCCTTCTGTATATTCTTATTTCTGAAGCTTCGAGTTCCGACTTGGCCTTCCTTTTGGTCCCGATGTTTGCATTAGACCAACTACTACATCGAGAATTCGAGTTCTCAAACTGGATTCTTATTCATTTCTTTTATTTTGAAAAACCGGGTTCCGACTCAGATTTTCCCTTTTGTATATTCTTATTTCTTAAGCTTCATGTTCCGACTTAGGCTTCCTTTTGGCCCCAATGTTCGCATTGGACCAATTGCTGCGTCAAGAATTCGAGTTCTTGAACTTGATTCTCATTCATTCTTTTATTTTGAAAAACCGGGTTCCGACTCAGATTTTCCACTTTTGTATATTTTCATTTTAGATTTCTGAAGCTCCGGGTTCCGACTCGAACTTCCTTTTGGGTCCAATGCTCATGTTGGAACCAATCATTGCGTCGAGAATGCAAGTTCTCAGGCTCGATTCTCACTCATTCCTTTATTTTGAAAAAAATGGGTTTCGACTCGAATTTTCGCTTTTGTATATTCTTATTTTCTCGAGTTCCGACTCAAGTTTTCTTGTTGATTCAATGCTCGTATTGGACCAAAAATTCTCCTTGCCTTTCCCTTTCAGGTTAAGGGACAAACCTGAACTTCCCCTTCAGGATAAGGGATAATTCTGAAACACCGGCAGTCATTCTTGCTTAATTCTCAAATATCTTCGAATGTCGGTCTCTTTCTCAAACTCTCCGTTAGAAAACCCAGTGCTCGTACTGGTGCATTTTGAAAATCCAGTGCTCGTACTGGTGTGCACTCTCAAAAATCCAGTGCTCGTGCTGGTGTGCATTTTTGAAAACCAGTGCTACTGTGCACTTTCGAAAACCCAGTGCTCGTACTGGTGTGCATTTTCAAAACCCAGCGCTCGTACTGGGGCATTTTTGAAATCCAGTGCTCATGCTGGTGTGTTTTTCAAAACCGAGTGCTTGTGCTGGTACATTTTCAAATCTAGTGCTCGTGTTGGTACATCTAGCGCTCGTGCTAGTGTTTGGCTGACTGATCAAGTTAGCCCTCCAGGTTCAGTCTTTGTACTAACCAATCATCAACAATTAAAGCTCTAAATCTCAATTTCAACCTTCGAGTTATCATTTTGTCAAGAATCAATCTTTTTCTCTTGCGAAGGACCCTCTTCAAGGAGAGTTCGAGGGAGCTCGTTCCTTTCGCATGCAACCATCTTTCGTTCGCAAGAACCCTCTTTTAGGGAGAGTTTGAAGGGACTCGTTTTCTTCGCGAACAGTTTGCAAAACAACCCTTTTTCAAGGGAGAGCTTCGACGGAAGCTCGTTTCTTTTGTGGCCCCCGTTTTCGCATCTTTGGCCAACCCCTTCATAGAGGACCCTCTTCTAAGGAGAGTGTAATGAACTCGTTCCTCTGTGATACTTTTTCAACTTTGTTTTCAGCCGCCTTTCCATAAGAGAAGCCTAGAGATAGGAAATTTTTATGAAAACTTAATTTCTCTTCGAAAGTTCCGTTTTGCAAACACCTTCTCTTTGGGGAAGAGAGGAGTATTTCCAACTTCCCATTCAGGTAAGGGCTAAGCCTGAGTCTCTCTTTTTTGGGGAAAAAGAAAGGAGAATTTTGTCATGGACGTGTCGAGTCGATATCGAGCAATTTTTTTCATCAAGGATTTATAGAATACTTTGCCAATTTGCTATCAAAACCATTGTTGATATCCAAGTTTTCATCATATAAAGAATTACCTCAAACTATCTTTAGTATTATTTCAAAAAGAGCAAGACTTTTGGGAAACAAGAACTGAATTTAGGTTTTTTCTGTTGGTCAACCAAGAGGATGAAGAAAAATCTTCGATATGACCAGACAAAGGAAAGTTCAATGAGGTTGAAAAACCATAAGTGAACTGTTATTGATCATAGCTATGGCACATTCTTAAAGATCGTTCTTTTGGCAGTAAGACAGTGAAAATATCCTGGGCAGTAAAAAAGGACCTACCCAATCCATATCTCCTCAGTCATTTGAGCTGCAATCAAATATCCGCAAAAGGGATCTCTCAATTGTTGTCAAGATAAAGACAAATAGGCGAGATAGACCCCCGGGGCCAAAGAAGATTTGGATCATCTCCGAGATGAAAGAGTTTGTGATGAATCCTTCTAGGGAACGTTCGGAGCACCGTCAAGATGAAGACGACTGCGATGAGCCTCCTGACAAACCCTAAAAGATATTTGATTTCTGCTATCTAGAGATTTTAACCAATGAACTAATATCATCAGCCTAATTCCTGAGAAAGAAAAGAAAGGATCAGAGCATCTCCAAGATGAAGGAGTTTGTGACGTACCCTTTCCCGAAAAAAAGAGAAAAGTCAGGACATCTTCAAAATGAAGGATGATATAAAAAGCCCAAGAAAGCTCCATGACTCAAAAGAGCACAAAAAGATTATCATGGGAAATGCCTAGGATATCAAACTGCCCAAAACTGCCAGGAATCATCTTTATCTATGTGAAATTCTCTTATCAATGTCTTTTCACTCAATTGCTTTTATGAAGCTAAGAATATTTCCTCTCTTTTCATATCGAGGAAATTGATGTCTTTCTCGAATAAACTCAACAACAACAAATTTGAGTTTGAATCTTGATTCTACAGAGTTATCCCAATTGGAGTTAATACTCTAGGTAGAAAGATGTGATATTTTCACACATAAGCACAATTCAATCATTCTGAATCAACTACAATTTTTGACATTTTATTGGCAATATTTTCTCGTTATCCCAAAATAAAGCAAGAACTTGATGTTCGTTTTGACGTATCCTGACGTCATCCCTCCTTAGGACTGAAAAGTCCTTTCCTTTCGTTTGGTCTGAGTCTCTCGGATCTGCACACTTCCCCGTGTTCCCCACTGTCCCGCCATAGACAATTTCCGCTCAGGATAATGGTTAAACCTGAACTTTCTGCAAAAGGTTTGTTATTGTCAAAAGCTATTTTCAGTCTCAGCAATGAGGCACCCAAGAACAACCCCTTTTCAAGCTTTAGGATCCCCCCATTTTCATCCTTTTGCAAACCCCTCTTGGACTTGTTGTGCAAAGTCTAGAGGTCCCATCACAGTTTCCCCACTCTTCGAGGATTCTGTATCCATTTAGGCTAAGGATTAAACCTGTTACCTCGCTCCTCGAGGTATCACCCAAATCTTCTGCGAGAGGTCGTCTGTTTTTAGAAAGCTGATTTAGTCTCAGCAATGAGACGCTTCAGATCATCCCCTTTCCAAGCTTTAGTGAATCCCTTGTTTTTCTTTTCTCGCAAAACCCTTTTCGGATTTGTTCATCCAAACTCCGAAGGTCCCATCATGGTTTCTTCACCCGAGGATTCCGTATGGTCGCCCCTTTCAGGTTAAGGGTTAAGCCTGAACCTCGCTCCGCGAGGTATCTTTCCATTCAGGATAGGGTTAAACCTGAGTCTCATTTCGACTGAATATCCTTTCTAGTCCCATTACGGTTTCTTCATCCGAGGATTCCGTACGGTTCCCCCCACTTAGATCAAGGGTTAAACCTGAATCTCGCTTTGGCGATGCATTTTGTTGTCCCATCACGGCTTCCTCGTTCGAAGATTCTGTATGGTTGTCCCCCTTCAAGTTAAGGGTTAAGCCTGAGCCTCGTTCTACGAGGTATCTTTCGTTCAGGTTTAGGTTAAACCTGAACCTCATCTCGACGAGGTAATCCTTCAAGTCCCATCATGGTTTTCCCCACAAAGAAATCCATGCTCTATGTATATTCATTCAGGAAAGGATCATACTTGAGTTTTATCTCACAAGGCATTTTCCAAAAATGTCCCATCAAGGTCCGCTTATATTCCTTTCCCCATCCAAATTATCTTGATCTATCTTCATCCCATCCAGGCTAAGGGCTAAACGTGACTCATTCCAAAAGGATTGATCTTGTCTCACCCATGAGACTTGATCAAAATTCTTATCTTTCATCATTCTGGGATCTTTACCCAAAGTCCCATCACGATTTCCTCATTTCTATCATTCAATCATATCATTGTCGAGGATTTTGTCCCCCCAAGACCATTCATGATAAGGTTTTAAGCCTAAAAAATCCTGTCTCTTCAAAATAATTCTTCCACACCCAGTTCAGGTTTGCTAAACTGGGGCATTTTTTAAAATTTGGAGTATTTTCTTTGTCACTAAGCTCGGCTTTCAACCGGCTTAGTAGCAAAGAGGCGCATCTGTGAACACCCCAAATTTTTTAAAATGTTGTAAATATTTCCCTTTTGCCCCTGACCCCATTTTCTGGGTAATTGAGTCACTTTTAAATCTAAATTCCATTTTATTTCTCAAGTTTTACTGAAATTAAATTCATTTTATATATTTGACTCAATTTTGGATCCGGATCCAGATAAAAGATCCAAATCTGAGCTTCGCTATCCAATTTTTAAATCAAATTCTCAAAATTACCAAAATAACCTTTTAAAAGGCTCAAACAGTTCATCCTGTATCCGTTTGGATCCATCGCGTCATATTCCTCGATTCGAGGTTTAAAACTTGAATATTTTTCTCAAAACTTGGGTCCAAACCCATTTTCTGAAGAAACTTCCCTAAAATAGCTTTGAAAACCCTCTTTTATAAATATTTCTCAAAAAATTATAAAATGATTTTTTATTTTCTCCCTAGTTTCATAGTTTTATTTCAAATAATAAAATACCAAAAAAATTGGAAAATACAAAGAAAAAGAAAAAGAAAAAGAAAATGAAAAAAAAGAAAATATATATATATATATATATATATATATATATATATATATATATATATATATATATATATATATATATATATATATATATATATATATAGAAAAGAAACAAGAATTGGTTTTTGAAAACTTCTTTTTAAAAAATAAGCCTTTTGACAAAAACCAGTTTTTTGCAAAAGCCTTTGGAAAAGAATCGGCCTTTTAAAAATCTTTTGATAAAAAGCTTTTTAACGAAAAAAAAACTGAGGGTTACGGAACCTTCTCTCTCTCTTTTCGCAAATCCTCCCTCCAGAACCTTCTTCCCCTCCTGCCTCCATCAACCGCCCGAACCCTCCATAGTCGTGGCTCCAAAACCGTCGATGGCCAACGACCTCACAGGCCTTCCCCTATCTCCAAACGCTTCATCACCAACAACCTTCCCTCAGTCTCCACCGTCGATTGCCAACCACTCATCGGACTTTCCTCCATTCATCTGCAACGGATGCCCCTTTTGGAGGTTTCTTGTTTCTCTTTAAGAAGGGGCACACAGAGGAAGAGGGGGGGCATCGGTTTTCCCCTTGACTAGCATCGCGTCCTCCTTCATTTTCTTTCCTTCAACCGATCGTGAAAAGGTTGATCCTCCTCCAGTTCTTGTGAAGGAGTATCACCCTTACCTGGATTCCTGCAGTGCTTCGCTAAAGAAAGAGGAAGATTCGACTTCCCCCCTTTCAGAACCCCCACGGCTATAGGTAAGCCATTATTTTACTTTTCTTCTTTCAATAAAATCTCTGCTTTACTTTTCCTTCTTCTGTTGCTTATTTTCAGCATAATTCGCAAGATCAACCTGCATATAGCAGTGATGATCTGCGTAATGCTACATCAACAGAACAACTCTGTTCCAATGTATTTTCTGTGCTTTTTTTCATTTTCCATTTTTATTTTTATTTTCAATGCTTTTAGTCCCCTCGATAATCAAGCAGCACATTAATTTTCTCTAATTTTTTTTTTTCAATCATCGTATTGTCGATTTCTATTAGCATCTGTCTTAATCCCTAACCCAATTCTGTTTGGCCTCCCACTTTGATCATCATTATTACCATTTTTTTTTTATGTAGAGCATCATCTCTATTCTATTTTAGCATTTTGAGGTGTTTAAAATCTCGTTCCATCATGTGAGCATCGCCCCATACCAGCCTCCATGCACGCCAGGCCTCCCAGTCTGCAGAAACTATCTTCTAAGGAAGGGAAAGTCCAATGTGAGCCATAAGGATCGTTTGTCCCCTTTCTTAGGTGGGTGTTCACGGGTGATGGGCCAAAAGCTAATGGCCCTCGTTGGATGTGACCCCTTGTTTTCCCTTAAATACTATTATTGCTGGGTACCACGCAGAACTGATGACTATTTGTAATCATTGCGAAATTTTCCTCTCGTAATATTCTCTCTCTTCCTTTCCAACCTCTATTTTCTTCTTTTTAAAGGGAGAAAATAAAAGACAGAAAGAAAGAGAGAAGAGAAAAGAAAAGAAAAGAAAAGAAAAGAAAAGAAGAGAAGAGGAACTCTTTTGTGGGGTCTCACTTGACCTTAATTTTGAAAACATTTAAGAAAATAACTCGCCTCAGTTTTAAAATATTTGCGGGAAAACTGGGAGACGAGATCCGCTCGTCGGTACGAGGTTCGACCGTTCCTGGCGCCTTTACCAGAGGTAATCGAACCAAGGGTCGAATTCATGCCTTTTTGTTTTGCTAAAAAATTATCTAAGAATTTATTCTAAGTCTAAATGCATGAAGAATCATGCTTGTGCAATGCAAGGATGTATGCTCTTTTCAAAGAAATGATTTGGAAATCTTCAAATGTTTCTGAGATGAATTTGATAATAGAGTGAAGAAATGACTTTTAACTTAGAACTTACGATTTAAAGTTCTAAGTTTTTGAAATAATCAGATTTTTGGGAGGATAATCTGGATTTTGAAAGGAATGATTTTGAAGTTGAGATAAAAGGAGAAGAAGGGAAGTTTCAAAGTCATAAATGGACCTTGAATTAGAATCTTGAACCTGGATGAAAAAAATGAAATTGAATTCTAACTTTGAAGTTTTGAGTTTAGAATGAGATTTAAAAAAAAAAATCAGAATTAAGATTGAGAGATGGAACCAATTTTTGGAATTTTTGAGAATCAAGATAAACTTGGATCTGGAATGAAATAAAATTGGACTTGAGAGTTGGAATTTAGAATAGAGTTTGCTTTGAAATCTGTAACTCAAGATGAAATTTAAATAAAAAAAAGTCTGGATCCTAAATAGAATTGAGATCCAAGATGAAATTGAATTTTGGATTTAGAATCCTAAATGGGAATTGGATCTGAAACATGAGATCCAATGATGGAATTTGGATCTAAAGTCTGAGATCTAAGATGGAATTGAATTCTGGATCCTAAAATGAAATTTGGATCTGAAGTTTGAGATCCAAAGTGGAAGTTGGATTCTGGATCCTAGATTGGATTTTGGATCTGAAATCTGAGATCCAAGATGAAATTGGATTTTGGATCTGAAGTCTAAGATCCAAAGGTGGGGATTATTCTCGGAAATCTAGATCTAATTTGGGATTAGGATCTAACTTCGAATTTGGTTTCTGAAAGTCCAAATGGGACTTCAGAAGATGGGTCTGGGTTTTTGAAAACCCAGATTGAATTTAAAATTTATGAGGAGTTTTTGAGATTCAGAATTTAATCTCAAACTTTGATTTTTGAATTTGAAGGTAAGAAGATAGAATTTGTTTTTGAATCAGAAACTTTCAAAGTTAAAATTGAACTTTGAAGTTTGCATTTTGAAATTGAAATTTGAAGTACAAGATGATTTTGACATTTCAAAGTTAAATTGGGCTTTTGAAATTGAATTTTTGAATCTTTGAGAAATAGAATTGACTTTGAATCCATAAATGAGGTTTGATCTGAGAATAGAAGGAAAAGAATCACTTGGAAATTTTGAAAAGGGAATTTCGAAAATATGATGCAATTCTATCCTAAATGATGAATGAATTTAAAGGATTTGGAAATTGGATTTAAAAATCATATTTCATTCTTTAAATGAATGAAAATAAGATTAATGATATAATACACTCCTGACTATGGTCATTGAATGTATTATATAATAATCATATCTAAATTCAAATGAAGAATAAAATACCTTTTTGGTGCTTTTATAGAGTTTAGAATGAAATTAATTCTCAATATATCCTGACTATGGCCATTGATATATATATTGAATCAATTCCAGACTAAACTCTGATAAAAGAAAAAAAATATTTAAAGAAAATATGATAAATTTTGAAAAGGATCCAGTGTTATTTTATAAAAGATAAAAATACTAAGTTTTGTTTACATCCTGACTATGGCCATTGATGTAAATCATCAACTTAGGATTAATTACCTCTTACGAGATGGTGCATGTGCCATTCGTGTTTCACCATTGTGAGATTTTAAAAAATAAAGGCAAAAAGTATGAAAACAAGCAATTTTATGACATTTATAATGCTCATTCATTCTATCTAAAACAGGAAATGTAAATTCTCATTAAAGTCTAACTATTACAACACATGAAATTGTAAATACAACCCCCTAAGTAATGACATTCTTTACATATTCCCTACAAAACAAGGTTATCATAAGGCACATATAAAAGAAAGTGGAAGAATTTAAGTTGGAAATACAAATACAAATGGTTATACCAATCCTAACAAAATACTATTCTCATTTTACATAAAAAAAATGCATATGGGCAAGCATCCTAAACTGATGGAAAACTGAGTGTGAGAATGGTAGCAATGGATATACATATACCTAGCCAATAGAAAGGGTGCAACACAGTGAAGGTGGTTTGTATACAGGGTAGGGTATATATAATGGTGGCTGGAGGTTCTGTGTAATACACAAGGGTGATAGCAGGTGGACTGGGTATTGTTGCAGCAGGGAAGGGGCTGAAGATGGAACTGGTAAATGACAGTAAGAATTTGAATAAAGGTGCAACAGCTTGGATTGCTTATGGAGAGAGTGCAGGGTGTGTGCTAAGAATGGTGGAGTGTGCACATAGTGGGTGTGGACAGCAGGAAGTCATAGTGATGTTATATGCAGATGGACGCAGGAAATGAAGGCATACTATTGAGATGAATACCCTGTGCTTTAAAGCTGTGCCTGTGCAAGGGAAGATAGTAGGCTCAGTGTAAGGGGTATAAGATGTTGTACATAAGTGGGGACATGCAGTGAGGACGCAACATCAGTGAAAGATTACCTGCGTCTGAGGCATATATCATGAGCCACATATATAGCAAATCAAACTTTGATCAATCAATGCATATGTTTTATGGTAAATCAAACTCTGATTCAATAACAATACCTACAGGGATTTCTGAATAAGATCAGAGATCTGATTTGAGTCAACCTATTCAGAGATATTATAGTGAATGCAGTCATAAGCATGCTTTGAAAATCTTGCCCAATATGCCGGTTTCAGCAACATAGGAGAGTGAATTATCAACACAACATTGTGATGATTTCAGCAAAATGAGATGATGAATTGGCAACACAACATTACAACTTAATTTGCTAATCTATTTCTATAAGTAGATCTTGGAACAAGGCCACTATGGTGACTAGTGATATGTTGGTGAAAAAAAAAAGATGCTTGATTGCTGGTGGAATCATAACAAGGTGATGTGCTGGTAGTTGGAATGCACAGATGGGTAATGCAGTGAAGGTGTGCACTATGAAGTGTAACACAGGAAGAAAAAAAACAACAGAGTGAACGGGTGTAACTTGTGAAGGTATTGTTGCAAAGAAGACACAACATCCATGTGACAAGTGTGCAAGAAATGGGAGTGGCTGGTAAAGGTGTTGTGATATCACCATATACATGGCTGATGTATCCCTGGCTCAGAATTCGAATCAAAGATGTGATATATAGAAATGCTCTGATGAAGGTGGAGATTCTTCTGTGGTGGAACCAAGCCCTTTGGCATAAGATCTAATGACGGGACTGATCCAGCTCAGGTGAACTGTAACAGGTTTAGTGAGTTCCTGATTAGGGATGGTCTAAGTGGATTTTGCATGAACGTTTCCGCTCTTTCTTTTACCATCAAAATTTAACGTGCTCATAGAATTATCACACATTGAATAATTAAATGTAGTTACAGAGGAAGAGTGATCCATGGAAATTACACTCATGGAAATAGTAAAACGACTTCCCATATTGCCATGGATTCCTGGTTTTCCAGGTTTTGGCAGTGCAAAAAAAAAGAAAGATCGCACACAAGCATCTGTACAACAGAAAACGTAGTAAACTGTGGCAAAGCAGAGCATCATGAAGTGGAGTATATAAAAAAAAACCTGATGCTGCAAGTTGAATGATATACTTCATGATAGGATATAATGAACCTATTGATAAATGAAGAGAAGATAAATACAAGATGATGAAAATGTAACATCAAAGCACCAGAAACCAATGGCAATAAAATCCTATGCTAATACAACTAATATCATACAAAAAGTTGATGACGTTGGTCTGAGATTTCTCTAGCCAACAAAAAAAGAAAAAAAGAAGATTAAAAGAAAAGGAACCAATAACGTAGAATCAATAGGGGATATAAAATGGCAACTCAGAATGAAATACCAAGATGCAGTTAATGGGCTGGTATTGCTGATGCATGGTAAGTCGATAGTATGAAAAACAAGCCGTGATTCATTAAAGTAAACAAACCACCATGATTTATTTACAGTAAAGATAACTCAATGTAAATGAGACCTGCAAACAAAATGATCAAAGGGTTAATAAAACAGGGAATCAGATGCCACAGACTGAGCAAAATATTGAATGTCCTAATTGAGTGTCAGTTTGTGCTGCAATGGCTATGAGAGTCTGGTTCAGAGGAAAACTTATGGGTGAAAGTGCAGAATAAGGTAGAGATCTCATTGAGATAGCGTCTTTAAGATTGTAGAACATAAAATCATTCGAATGAGTGATATTTCCCTAACCACCAGTTGCAGCAGTGTAATAAAAAAAAAAAAACAACCCGCAGCAAGTGGATTGGCAATTTCAAATCGCCATTCGCAGAAATCCAAATTCAGAGAATACAAATTGTTAAAATGAATCGACAATTCTAGATCTCCAATTGCGAAAACCTGGAAAGGCATTAATCGAGAGTAATGTGCTAAAAAAAAGATGGAAAAGAACAATGAAACGAAAATGATGCTGCGAACTTACAAACAAAAAAAAAACGTCGAATCTGAAGAGATTCACACTTGTAAAAAGGAGAAAAGAAAAAAAAGTGAAAACTCGATATGACTAAATCCTAGTAGAATGCATTGAAGGGCCAAATGCAAAAACTCACGTTGATAACCACGCATTAATAAAAAATAACAACAAAAGGAGATGTAGGAATACATTCATTCCTTCAATATCGCAATATGCAGGTCGATCTTGCTATATGCAGATTGACACTGCAAATCATGCCTTAAATAAAACAAATGAAAATAAGAGAAGATAATGGATACTATGCGAAAACCAAAGGATAAAAACAAAGAAAAAGATGCTTGGAATGGCGATTTTACAGAGAAGTCGAGAGGAGAAAGGGGCGATTCTTACCTGTAGTTGCAGGGGATTTGATCTCCTTAGCCAGAGGCAGTTTAGCTGAAATGAGATGGCCTCCCACAGGTTAGCTTCTCGGGTGGTTTTCAATTTGCTAGGGCTCCTATTTGGGGAATGAGTGAAGCTTCCCGTATGCAATGGTTATGTTGGAGTATTGTTACATGAATCGACAGAGCTCTCCTCTTGCTTGTTGATGCTTGAATTGCGCTTTCTCCTTAATCAAGGAAGGAGTGGAACCAAGGGAGAGAGAGGGGGAAGAACGATGCTGCGAGCAATGGATGAATGATGAAGGCAATGGCAACGGATATGTAGAAGATGGATGAGAGTCGATGGGAAATGGACGAAGTTCCTTCCTTCCGAAGAAAAACCCGATGGATAGAAGAGGCTTGGGCGTCTCTTTTTAAAGGGAATGGGAGGCTCAAACGTTGAAGATCAGTGGTGTGAAGAAAATAGGTTGTTTGAGATCAATGATGGAGAAAAGAGAGGGAAATGCGTGGGAGAATTCCGTTGTAAAGTTTCCTTCTTTTAAAAAAGGAGGTCCTCTTTTTAAGAAATTTTTGTAAAAAATGGTTCAAGATGAGGTTTTCGGCAAAATAGCTTTAAAAGCTTGAGAATCATTTGTTTTTCTTGTAGTTTTTCCATTTTTTTTGGTTTTTGTGTTATTTTTCAATTTTTTTGTATTTTTAGAATAAAATCCTAAAGTTTTACGAGAAAACAAAGATTAAAAACTATTTTTTTTATTTTTGCAAAATATTTACAGAAGAGAGTTTTTTTTTTTGAGAATTCAAAGATATTTCTTTGAAAAATTCTTTAAAAAGTGAATTTGGACCTGAAATTTGAGGTGACATTCGAGGTTTAAAGCTCAAATCGAGAAAACAAAAAAAATAGTGGATCCGAATGGGTGTCAAATGAGCTATTTAGACAATGTTTTTGGTGTTTTATAATTTCGATTTGTAAATTGAGTAACGAGGCTCAATTTTGAACCTAAAACACCGGGTTCGGTTTTGAAATTGAATTTGAATATATCAATGTGGAATTCAATCTAGAAAATCTGAAGAATGACTGAATTTTAGCTTTGGTTTTCTCAGAAGATGGAGTCAGGGGCAAAAAGGTCATTTTTACAAACATTTGAAAAATTTGGGGTGTTCACACCATTACAGTTCATTTAATTCTTTATGAAGTTTTCATGTCTATGCTCTATATCATTACATGCTGCCATCTCCTTTTACCTGTTCTTAATAGTTTCATTTTAGCATTACACTCTAGGCTAGAGTTGATATAGATCATCCCACAAAGTCTCATAACTGCATTCGTTATGATATCATTTTTTTTCCCTTTCGCATATGCTACTCTAGGTGTCGATCCTTTAGTTTCGTCATTTTATATGTATGAATGCTCTGTTTTGATATCATAACTATGTGTTTTGTTTTTCTTAATAATAAGATTGGTAATCCAATTCATTTGTTAGATCCGGAAAAAAAATGGGTAAGAAGGGTAAGGTTGGTTGTCAAAGCTGGTGATGGAGCTCTTTTTCCATCCATTCGATATCTCCCATAATTATGGTTATTTTAGCATTTACAGTATGATGATCCCATCTTGCTTGAAGAAATCTCAGACTTATTAGGAAGGTTCATTGCATAACCAGTTCGCAAATAGCGAATTCATCATGATTTTTCAGATAGTTTTGCATAATTCACTATTTACTTTCACGAGAATTTGTTTACGGAGTCAACTGTTGTGAAAGTTATTGAATATCTGCTCACCATATATCTCCATTTCTGTATAATTCATTGTATAGATCATCGTTTGTCTTTAAGCTGTTATCTTGCAGAGTTGATTTCTCACCGCAATATTCATTAATTGCAACTGCGGAGTTAACTGAGTTTCATTGATAAATATTAAATTGCAATTTCTATTATTTGTTTTATTAAAGCTCTATTGCTACTTCAACCGAATTCTATTAAGTTTAATTAGATCTTTAACTAAGTTCTTCACTAAACTGGGTTGATTAAGTTTAGCAGAATTCGATATGTATAGATGATTGCCTGAGTCCTAGTTTGATTCCCCACCAAAGGAGGTCATTGGTTTTCAGACATCATGGAGATCAAGACAAACAGGGATGGGAAATTGAATGTAAGATCACCCTGTGCACCCAAGTGGGCTAACAGGGATTAACAAGAGAGAAGCCCTGTGGCCTGTGAATAAATTTCATCTTGTCTTATCATCTTTGTCATTGTCATTCCTTTTTTTTATTTACAATATTGTCGCACCTACGGCACATATCACTCACCACATCTCACCATCATCTCAGTTCACGACTGTATCTCCAACACACTTGTGGATACATCAATATTTTATTTCCATTTATATTTCCGTCATTTATAATATCCATTAGTGACTATCAGTTTCGTTAATATACCAAGTCATACCCATCACAAAAACTTACTAAATATTAGCAGGTTGGTGATAATTTGTCATTGAGATGTTGCTACGGAGAGTTAGCAAATAGCAAAGAAGAAATATCCATCTCGGTGTACTTTTGTTTTCTTTAATTTTACTAAAAAAAGAAAAAAAAGAAAGAGAGGTGTCCAAAGTGGTTTCAAACTCGAAATCGAGTGCCGAAGGAAACCATCTATTGAATTCGTATCACTATGATCCAATATGTCTGTTGGACCTTCAAGGTGAGTTGCTGGTTATTTATTGGACCTTTTCCCATCTATCTTTAGTAGAGAGGGTAATTCGGTGGAATTCTGAAGGAGATCATCTGTTGGTAACCTAAGTCGAGCCCCAAAGAAAACTTCTTGTTGGATTTGGAGTTTTTCCATGGCTAAAGGGCCGAAAATCCCTAACCCCAGCTTCCCAGGGAACTGACTCACAGGGAATTGTCTTGTACGATTTAGCATACTATGCCATCTGTGTCTTTGGAACACTAACTCTTTCTTTTGTATTACAGGTTTCACTCTCCAGTCTTCTGCAACTACGAAGTCCTTCATCCTGTATGATTCCTTTTTCTTTTCCTCTTACTAATCCTTGATTATTGGTTGGCATTACTGTTTAATTCCTCTAGTCCTTGATATAGCATAGAAAATATTTTCTTCACCTGCGGCGGGATCTGCTCTTAACGATCCAGGAATCTATAAAGCTTAGCATGTTAACATTAATGTTGTTAAATTTACAGTAGTTTGATTCTTATGCAGTTGGAATTTCTTTTTCATAAAGCTCAGTATATTAACATTATTTGTATTTTACAGCAGCTTAACCTTTCTTTTCCATCTAGTTTGGATTTCCTGTAACCCCAACAGTTGGTGTTAATGCTGGTTTTGATTTCAGCAGCTTGATGTCCTTTGCAAAACTGAATATATCCAAGTGTATACAGTAATTTTATCTTTAGTCATAGATGTTGGTCTTAGTCATAACAGAGTATATACATGGTTGAACACAACTGATTTATTTCTGAATTTACCTGCTTCACATCATAACTCAGCAATATTGGTTTCATTCAGAGACGCTGGATTGATTCAGCATCACATTTTCATTGTTTTCTCCCTGTATGGTAAAAAGCATACTACTAATGAATCATGGAATAAAGGTCAATTCAATCCCCTTGTTATTGATTGTTTGTTGTTAATAATATCACCTTCTGTAGAAATCAGTTTTTGCACTTGCAGAAACCAATGCACAGGGATGACTGTTTTCACTACCAAGAATAAATTGAGGATTGTTTGAGTTACAAGAACTGAATCTCATTCATTATCTCACATTCCCACGAGTCATCTTATCCTCTTAAATACCCATCGTGCATAGCATTTGCCGCATCATGTCACCAGTCCAAACCCGGTTCCATCTCCCATCTCATCTCTCCAGTATAACTGTTATGAGTCACTATGTGCTGTGACTCTCGTCCTTTCACAACAATTCAATAAGTGGCTATGTTTCCTTGAGATACCCAGCAGAACCTCTGAGTTTCACATTTTCACAGCAATTCCAAGAATTGCTGTGTCATTTCTTCGGTTGCTGTGATTCCCTTTGTTTCCACAATAGAACTCTTGCATCAGTATAGTCTTCCAAACATCACTACTTACATGCATTTAACCCTTGCACTTAGATATATCACTGTATATGCTCATCATGGTTCAAAATCCATATACATATCAACCCCTTGTACATCATATGTATATTACCCCTACATTTGTGTTCTGTCATAACATATTACATAAGCATTATAGGTATTCGTTCCATCATGTAAATACATAGGCTTCCTCATTTATGACACATTGGAATTTCATTAATTTGAAACGTAGGCATTAGCATTCCATCATTTACCCTTTTTTTCCAATATGATATTTGTCTCTATACCCTTTTTACCTTGTCAAAACTTGAATTTTGCAGGAAATATGGGGAAAATGTCATTACTTGAGGATTGTAAATGCTGTAATAAGTTAGGTCTTAATGAGAATTTACATTTCTAGCTTTTAGATAGAATGAATAAACATTGTAAATGTCATAAATTGCTTATTTTCATGCTTTTTGCCTTTATTTTCCAAAATTTCACAATGGTGAAACACGAATGGCACATGCACCATTTCATAAAAGGTAATTAATCCTAAGTTTATGATTTACATCAATGGTCATAGTCAGGATGTAAACAAAACTTAGGATTTTTATCTTTTATAAAATAACACTGGATCCTTTTTCAAAACTCATCATATTTTCTTTAAATATTTTCCTCTTTTATCAGAGTTTAGTTTAAAATTAATTCAATACATATATCAATGGCGATAGTCATGATATATTGAGGGTTAATTTCATTCTAAACTCTATAAAAGCACCAAAATATGTTTTGATTCTTCACTTGAATTTAGATATGATTATTATATAATACATTCAATGACCATAGTCAGGAGTGTATTATATCATTAATCTTATTTACATTCATCTGAAGAATGAAATATGATTTTCAAATCCAATTTCAAAATTATTTAAATTCATTCATCATTTAGGATAGAATTGCATCATATTTTCAAAATTCTCTTTTCAAAATTCTCTTTTCAAAATTCTGAGTGATTCTTCTTTTTCATTTCTCAGATCAAATCTTATTTATAGATTCAAATTCAATTCCATCTCATTACAAGATTCAAAAATTCAATTTCAAAGTCCAATTTGACTTTGAAATTTCAAAATCATTTTGTATTCAAACTTCAAATTTCCAATTCAACTCAAAATTCAATTTCAAAGTTCAGTTTGACTTTGAAGTTCCTGATTCATCTTCTGATTCAAAATCAAGTTTATTTTCTTATTTTCAAATTCAAAGTTTGAGATTGATTCTGAATATCAAAACTTAATCTTCCTAAGTTTTAAATTCAATCTGGGTCTTTCCAAACCCAGATCCATCTTCAAAAGTCCCATTTGGAATTTCAAAATCCAAAATCCATTTAGGATCCAGAATCCAATTTCACCTTGGATCTCAGATTTCAGATCCAAATTTCCTTTAGGATCCAAAATCCAATTCCATCCTGGATCTCAGACTTTAGATCCAGAATCCGTTCTAGGATCCAGATTCCAATTTCACCTTGGATCTCAGACTTCAGATCCAAAATCCATTTTAGGATCCAGAATTCAGTTCCATCTTGGATCTCAGACTTCAAATCCAAATTCCATCTTGGATTCCAGATCTTGGATTCAATTCTATTTTAAAATCCAGAATTCAACTTCATCATTGGATCTCAGATTTTAGATTCAATTCCCATTTAAGATTCTAAATTCAGAATTTAATTTCATCTTGGATTTCAACTCTATTTAAGATTCAGACTTTGGATTCAAATTCCATCTTGAATTCCAGATTTCAAATCCAATTCCAATTCCAAATCTCATCTAGACTTCTTAAATCCATTTTTATTTTTAATACCATTTAGATCCTGATTTCAAATTTTAAAATATGAGATTCAATATCACTTCAAATTTCATCTCCTTCTCTTAAATCCAGATTCAAAATTCAAATTTAAAGCTTATTTCTGACTTTGAAACTTTATTTTTTTCTCATCTTCAAAATCATTTTCCCAACTCTGATCATTTCAAAGACTTAGAACTTCAAAATATCCTTCCTAATCCATCTCAGGTTCTAAGTTAGGTAATAAGGCATATTTTTTCCGTTATCACAAAATGGTAACACAATTATCACAAAATTTGTGATGACCCGATCCCTGGTAATGGGATAACCTGTTTAATTGTCTATCAATTTCTCCTTCCTCGTTTTTTCTCAAAAGGTCATATTTTCAAAAATTCTTTCGAGCTCTAACCATTCCTTTATTCCGCAGAAATCATTGGCATTGACAAGATGGCTCAGACAAGAGCCAGAAAAGAGACTGCTCCTCAACACAGTGACATCGAAATTGAAGCAATAGATTCTCCCAAGTCGGTCAGAGGACAGAGTCAGGGCAAAACCGATGATATATATCCTGCCATGTACAGTCTGTTTCAGAGAATGATGGCCAGAATGATGTCAGAGCGAGCTGAGGCCAGTCAGAAGAAGGTTGTTCCAAAAAGCAAACCAAAGAAGAAAGCTGTGAAAAAACCAGTCAGGATCGTCAAAAAGAAGATCCAGCCTGACACCACTTCTGAGGAATCGGAATCAACTGAAGAAGAATCAGAGGAAGAAGAACAGTTTGTCTACCATCAGAATCCTCCGCAGCAGTTTGTGAAGATCGTTGCAGAACCCGAATCAATAAACAAGCATATTCCAGCTAATGATCCTATGCACGAGCAGATGAGAGGAATGAATCGGGCAATTAAGGACATCCAGGCCAAAAGCAAGGGCAAGCAGACTTACTCTGGTGAAGATTTTTACAATGGCCTAGATGTGGATGACAATCTAGATAATCTCCCTCGGAAGTTCCTCAAATTTGATAGAACAGGCAACCCTAAGGCACATTTGGCCACATTTTATGCTGAGTGTGGCCGTTTCAGGAAAGGCAACTGGGTGTTATTCATTTGCTTTCCTCGCAGCCTAGAGGGAACAACGGCCAGGTGGTATGCATACCACATCAATCCTATCGAACTACGAGAGTTCGATAAGGTCATAAACTTGTTCATTGAGCGCTTCATGTTCAATGCTGAAGCCTCACCAACTCTCAACCATCTGTACAATCTGAAGCAGAACGAGAATGAGAGAGCGGGCGAATTCATCCACAGGTGGAGAATCACCTGTAACAGAATGAAGGTTCCCATTCCAGAGGAGCACGCCCTACAGATCATTTTGAATAACTTTGCCCAGCCTCTGAGGAACCTCATTTCTACATCTCCTGCGAAGTCATTCATTAAATTGATTGAGAGAGCCGAGTGGCTCGATACAGGACTAGATAATGGCCTATATGAGGGTTACCCTTTCGTTCGAGGGAATCCTGAACAAAAGAAGAAAGCACATGTTGCTTATTCTACGAATTTCTCAGATCATAGTAGTAGTTCTGGCAGTAAGAAGAACAAGAAAAATTGTAACAAGAATGCCAGACACTCTAGGGCCGAAAGAACAAACTCTGTGGCCTAGAAAGGGAAATTTGTTAAGCCACAACCCGTCCAATCAGCACCGCAGCCTGAAGCAAAGCAACCAGAGAAGCCGAAACACGAAGGTTGGAGTTATGATCGGGAGTTTACAACTTTAGAACAGTCCCGTAAAGACATCTTAGAATATATGATGTCGAAAGGAATGATCAAATTCCCCAAGGTGGCAGATCCTCCTGTGGCTATGGGTAAATGGACTGATAAATTTTGCAAGTTCCACCAGACTGTCGGACATGACACTGAGCACTGTTTTATCCTTAAAAACATCATCCATGACTGTATTGACAAGAACTTGTTAATCGAGGATGAGGAATAACAGTCAGAAATTTTGTCCAAACCATTTCCTAAGCATTCAGCTTCAGTCATCACAGAAGAGACATTTTCTTTGCAAGACAGTATCCAACCATATTCCAGTCAGGACATTCAGGATCAACATCAGGTCCTCGTCCTTCGTCAAGCGCAGTCTTCTGCCAAGAGGGTGGATAATACTGCATTTTCTAGTAACAAGAAACCAACCAAGGAGCCAGAAAAAGTGACAGCAGAGATTGCCAAGTCAGTTCCTAGGATTCTGAAACGCTTCATCAAAGCAGTCTCGAAAAATGGAGAAACCTTAGGGTAAGTTCAGAAGCCAATTACTGCTCTATCAAACATTTCTATCATGGATCTGACCCATGCTTCCCTAGAGCACCAACAAGTGCTAGAAGATCTACTAAGAAAGATCAAGGTCAAACCTAACACAACACTGCAAGATATGGCGCAAATAATCAATCAGGCCATGACGAACACACCCATTACATTTTCAGATGAGGATTTGCCGAAACCCCATTTATTTCATAACAACGCCTTATACATAGTGGTGCGGACCAGGGGCATGACAGTCCCTCATGTGTTGGTTGATGGAGGCAGCAACCTCAACATCTGTCCGGAGATGACAACCAGGGCATTGGGATTGAAGGAAGAAGAGTACACCCCAGATCCGATCACGATCTATGGTTTTGACAACCACGGGGAGACAGCCAAGGGGAAGATATTTCTCGAAATTTTTATCAACTACTCGGTGCATACCGTGCTCTTCCATGTGGTCAATGTGCTGCCCACATACAACCTTTTGCTCGGGCGCACTTGGATCCACAACACCAACGTTGTTCCTTCAACCCTTCACCAGTGTATCAAATGGTCGAAGGGAGGCATGATTACCATGGTCCTAGGAGAGGATCCGGAAGAGCGACTCCCACAGCCAATGATCCCCCGTCCTACTTTCACGGCCGACATCCCGAGCATCCGGGAAGTCAATGAAATCAGTTTGAGTGAAAGCCTGAACATGTTGAAGTTGAAAGAAGTCCAACCGACAGAAAGCGTGGCAGCAGTAATTCAGTGGCAGGGACCTCACTTCTTCAAGCTAGGTGGGCGCCTCGATTGCACGTCATTTAAGGATCATCCTCTGTTTCGTCAATTGGCAAAAACCAGGAAGGGATTCGATCTTCTGATGAAGCATGGCTACCAGCCTTTCAGGAGCCTTGGTAAGAATGGGGATGGCGTTCTGGAGCCAATCGTCCCCGCTCGACATGCCACCGACGCAGGCTTGGGTTTTACAGGTCAATCGTTCGACAGAAAAACCACCTTTGTCAAGGGATCAAAATGAAGAAAGACAATGCCAGTGTTTTCTTCTTTCTTTTCTTTTCATGTCATCTTGTAGGGGCCGAAATCCGCCCCAGTTTCCTTCTTTCCTTCAACAAAGCATATGTAAATATCAAAAATATTTCAATCAATGAAATTTTGATTTCCTATTTCTCATCTTGGTGTACACAAATTCTTCGCTTATATCCTTGTCTATGTTGTCATTCTCTATCCCTGTACAAATGGCAATTTTCGAACATTTTCTCCTTTTCTCAAAAACCTTCTTTGCGTTTTCAGGATTGCCAGAATTATGACTCCTAAATCGCTCAAAAAGCTCGTTATCAATACCAGCTTTTTTCAAAATAAATCCAAACCGGCCAGAATCTGCAAGGCAAAGGCAGGGACAGAAGTCAGCGAGGTAACAAGGGAGATCGAAGAGTTAGCAGAGTTCGACTCAGCGATTCAAGAATTGACAGAATTTGCCAGTATTCAGAAGCAGGATGAACCATCATCGTTGGTTCAGGATCCGATAGAGGATATCAATATTGGTTCAGAAGATGATCCGAAAATCCTCAAAATTGGTTCTAGCCTAAGTTCAGGGGAGAAGGAAAAGCTCATCCATTTCCTCAAACAACATCAGGAAGTCTTTGCTTGGACTTATGAGGATATGCCAGGATTAGACCCCAAACTGGTCGAACATCGTCTCATGCTGAAGCCAGATTGCAAGCCAATCAAGCAGAAGTTGAGAAAAATGGATCCCCGAGTAGCACCGCAAGTAAAAGAAGGACTTGAGGAGTTATTGAAGGCAGGATTCATCCGGACTATCGAATACCCAGACTAGTTGGCAAACAACGTGGTAGTTCCCAAAAAGAATGGCAAAGTCCGGATTTGTATTGATTTCAGAGATCTGAACAAAGCAACCCCGAAAGATGATTATCCACTCCCCAACATCGATCTTTTGATCGACAGTACGGTAGGTCATACCATGTTTTCCTTTATAGATGGATACTCAAGCTACAATCAGATCAAATTGGCCACTCATGACCAATCCAAAACTTCTTTTACCATGCCTTGGGGCACATTTTGCCACACAGTTATGCCATTTAGACTCAAGAATGCTGAGGGAAACCTATCAGAGAGCAATGACAATTATTTTCCATGACCAGATGCATAAGAACATGGATGCTTATATGGATGACATCCTAGTCAAGTCTAAAGAAGGAGAGGATCATCTTGATGCTCTCGGCCAAGTCTTCGAAAGACTTATTCTCTACAAGCTGAGGCTCAATCCACAGAAGTGTGTCTTCGGGGTGGAGTCAGGCAAACTGCTAGGCTATATGATCAACAAGAAAAGCATAGAGGTGGATCCTGCCAAGGCAAAGACAATCATTGATATGCCGCCTCCCACCAATCTAAAAGAACCGCGAAGCCTTTAGGGGGGCATTCAGTCCATTCGGCGCTTCATCTCCAATTTGGCCATAAGATGCGAGTCCTTCAATCACTTGCTGAGAAAAGAAGTGAAATTTGAGTGGAGATCAGAATGTCAGCTCTTGTTTGAGCGCATCAAGAAGTATCTCCTCAATCCACCTATTTTGAAGCCACCAGAACTAGGGAAGCCACTTCTCTTATATATTTTTGTCAATCAGAATGCTTGTGACGGATTTCTTGCATAGTATGAGGAAGGCAGCCGGATAGAGCATGCCATCTACTACGTAAGCAAGATCTTCATTGATTATGAGAAAATATACTCTCAGATGGAGAAGACATGTCTAGCCTTAGTGTGGATGTGTCAGAAGCTGAGACATTATCTCTTAGCTTCAGAAATCAAAATCTTGTCGAGACTCAATCCTCTCAAGTATATCCTTGAGCAGCCTTTCCTCACTGGACGGATTACGAAATGGCAAGTACTCCTGATGCAGTACGATTTGAAGTATGTATCTCAGAAGTCAGTCAAGGGTCAGTCCATCGCAGATCAGTTGGCAGATTTTCCATTGACAGAAGAGATCAAAGCGGAAGATGATTTTCCCGATGATCGCATCTGTAGTATCCAGGAGTCCCCAGTTTGGACCCTTTTATTTGATGGAGCCAGAAATATGTCCGGCATAGGGATTGGGATCTTGTTGATCACTCCCAAAAAAGAGATGATCCCTTATTCCCTCAAACTCAACTTTCAATGTACTCACAATATGGCCGAGTATGAAGCTCTAATACAAGGCCTCAAATTTCTGCAAGATTTCAATGTCAAAAGAGTACATACCTTTGGCGAATCATTGCTTGTTGTTAGCCAAGTTAATGTTGAATGTCAAGTGAAGGATTCAGAGTTGATTCTTTATCAGAAGATCGCCTTAGCTCTCATAGGCAACTTTAAGGAATTTCAGCTCAACCATGTCAAGAAAGAATACAATCATATAGCAGATGGCCTAGCCTGCCTAGGATCCATTTTGTCGTTCAAAGACAGTGAATCCTGTCGTTCCTTCGAGATTGACAGACTTGATCAACCTGCCTTCATCCCAGCTGAGCAAGTGAACCAGGTCGCTCAGAAAGAGAAGCCTTGGTACCAAGATATCAAAAACTTTATTGAGACTGGTGAATTCCCATCGGAAATGCCAAGAAAGGAGCAACGTGCGATCCAATGCATGTCAGCCCATTATTTCATCCTCCCCAATACTCTCTACCGTCGCGGATTCAGTTTTAAGTACTCCAGATGCTTAGATAAAGATGAAGCCATGGAAGTTGTCCAAGAGGCACACGAGGGAATTTGTGGTGGTCACGTCGGCTACCAAACGCTAGTCAAGCAGATTATCCGGGCCGGGTATTATTGGAAAACCATGCAGCAGGATTGCCATTATTTTGTAAGAAAGTGCATGAAATGCCAAATGCACACACCTTCCATTCATGCGTCAGCCACATACTTGCAGTCTATGGTTTCTTCCTGGCCTTTTTCGATGTGGGCCTTCGACGTAGTGGGTCTGATCACTCCTTCTGCATCTAATGGCCACCGATATTTCCTCGCAGCTGCAGAATACTTCACCAAATGGGTCGAGGTCGTGACTCTGCGAACAGTAGAAGGCCGACATGTGGTTTCATTTATTCATAAGAACCTTCTTTGCCACTTTGACATCCCACATGATATCGTGTCAGACAATGCCAGTCACTTCAAGAATGAGAGGATGAAGACCTTCTGCTCGAAGTTTAGGATTCATCACTATTTCTCAGCTCCTTATTATCCTCAAGGGAATGACCAGGCAGAGGCCACCAACAAGATTTTGATCTGCATTCTGGAAAGAACTATGTAGACGGGCCGTGATTGGCATGAGAAGATGCATGATGCGCTCTGGGCGTACCGAACCACCATTCGGACCCCAACCAACGCTGCTCCTTCAAAGCTTGTCTACGTGACCAAAGTAGTATTACCTCTCCACGTTCAGAAGCCCACACTCAAGTTTGCGTCGCTCATTGAACTTCCGCTTGATCAATATCAGTAGCAGAGGTTGGTACAACTTGATCTGCTAGACGAGAGAAGACTCAAGGCAGTAGAGCATGCTCAAGCCTATCGTCAGAGGATAGCTCGACACTATGCCAAATCAGTTATTGAGAGAAGATTTCGAGTTAATGATCTTGTGCTCAGATCGACAGTTCATCTTAAGCATTGGCCGAAGGGCAAGTGGTCACCCAATTGGGAAGACCCTTATGTGGTTAAGGAAGCGCTGCCTCGCAATTCCTATCGTCTGATCAACACATATGGGGTAGAATTGCCAGATCCTATGAATGCTTTACATTTGAAGAGATTTTACACTTGAATTGTTCATTCCAAGCCTTTTGTACTCTTCAAAAAAGTCTTTTTCAATAAAGCAATAATCTTCCATTGAATTCTCACAATCTTCTCCCTGATACTGGGGCATTTTATTTTGATCTATACTTGTCTTCTTTCATCATATGCAGGCAGGATCAGACGAATCTTGTTCTAAAACATCTTATCAACTTTACGGTTAATCTAGTTATCTTTATCAAATTGCATTCATTTCATTCTTCAATTTAATCAAGTTTTCTTAAATTTATTGTCAATTTTATCAATTTTTTGTCAAGTTTTTTCAAGTTTTAGCGATTTTTACTAAACTTTATCAAATCTTTATTAAACCCTTTCAGGTTAAGGGATAAACCCGATGCTTCTTTTCAATGAGGTATTCTTTCATTCTTTTACCCTTTCAGGTTAAGGGATAAACCCGATGCCTCTTTTCAATGAGGTATTCTTTCATTCTTTTACCCTTTCAGGTTAAGGGATAAACCTGAACCTCGTCCCGCGAGGTCCTTTGTTTTTTTCAGAACAAGGGATAGTCCTAAAATCTTTTTCATCAACTTTTCTCAAAATTCTGCCTATTTCTACCAATCCTTTTTCAAATTTTTACTGTCAATTTAATTAATTTTTCTCTTTTCTCAATTCTTCGTTCTTTGTCGATCCCTATCAATCTTTTCTGATTTTGTCAAATTCTCTTCAAGATCAGGGATAGTCCTGAAAACCATCCTAAATAAAATTCAAATCTTAGGCCACCTTGGGTCAAGGATCTTGAATAAGTTCTCTTCATTGTCGGAATCTATTCATATATTTTGTCAAGCCTTCTAAAATCCGACTCTCGGGTAGGCATTATTTCCTCCCCATCTGAGTTCCGACTCAGATTTTTGTTTTTGTTTTTATTTTTATTTTCAAAATCCGAGATCCGACTCGGGTTTTCCTTTTTATTTGGTGTTTGAAGTTCCGAGTTTCGACTCGGACTTCCTATCAGATTCGACACTCGTGTTGGAACCGATCGTTCCTTTGAAGATTCGAGTTTTCAAACTCGGGTTTTCCCTTTTTTTATTATTTTAAAGATTCGGGTTCCGACTCGGGTTTTTCCCTTTTATATGGTGTTTAAAGTTCCAAGTTCCGACTCAGACTTCCTATCGGATTCGACACTCCTGTTGGAACCGATCGTTTCTTTGAAGATTCGAGTTTTCAAACTCGGGTTTTCCTTTTTTCATTATTTTAAAGATCCGATTTCCGACTCAGGTTTTTCTCTTTTATATAGCGTTTAAAGTTTTGAGTTCCGACTCGGACTTCCTATCGGATTCAAGGCTCGTGTTGGAACCGATCGTTCCATTGAAAATTTGAGTTTTCAAAAACTCGATTTTTTCTTATTTCTTTTATTTTGAAAACCGGGTTCCGACTCGGCTTTTTCCCCTTTATCTTTTCTTTTGAAGTTTCGAGTTTCGACTTAGACTTCCAATCAGATTCAATGCTTGTGTTGGAACCGATCGTTCCTTTGAAAATTCGAGTTTTCAAAAACTCGATTTTCTCTTTTATTCTTTTATTTTGAAAAACCAGGTTCCGACTTGGATTTTCCCTTCTGTATATTCTTATTTCTGAAGCTTCGAGTTCCGACTTGGGCTTCCTTTTGGTCCCGATGTTCGCATTAGACCAACTACTACGTCGAGAATTCGAGTTCTCAAACTCGATTCTCATTCATTTCTTTTATTTTGAAAAACCGAGTTCCGACTCGGATTTTCCCTTTTGTATATTCTTATTTCTGAAGCTTCGAGATCTGACTTAGGCTTTCTTTTGGTCCCAATGTTCGCATTGGACCAATTGCAGCGTCAAGAATTCGAGTTCTTAAACTCGATTCTCATTCATTCTTTTATTTTGAAAACCCGGGTTCCGACTCGGATTTTCCCCTTTTGTATATTTTCATTTTCTATTTCTGAAGCTCCAGGTTCCGACTCAGACTTCCTTTTGGGTCCAATGCTCGTGTTGGAACCAATCATTGCGTCGAGAATTCGAGTTCTCAGACTCGATTCTCACTCATTCCATTATTTTGAAAAAAATGGATTCCGACTCGGATTTTCGCTTCTTGAGTTCGGACTCAAATTTTTCTGTTGATTCAATGCTCGTATGGGACCAAAAATTCTCCTTGCCTTTCCCTTTCAGGTTAAGGGATAAACCTGAACTTTCCCTTTAGGATAAGGGATAATCCTGAAACACTGACAATCATTCTCGCTTAATTCTCAAATATCTTCGAATGTCGGTCTCTTTCTCAAACTCTCTGTTAGAAAACCCAGTGCTCGTACTGGTGCATTTCGAAAATCCAGTCCTCGTACTGGTGTGCACTCTCGAAAATCCAATGCTCGTGCTGGTGTGCATTTTCGAAAACCAGTGCTCGTGCTGGTGTGCATTTTCGAAAACTAGTGCTGGTACGCATTTTCAAAAAACAGTGCGGGTGTGCACTTTCAAAAACCCAGTGCTCGTACTGGTGTGCATTTTCGAAACCCAGCACTCGTACTGGGGCATTTTTGAAATCCAGTGCTCATGCTGGTGTGTTTTTCAAAACCCAGTGCTCGTGCTGGTACATTTTCAAATCCAGTGCTCGTGCTGGTACATCTAGCACTCGTGCTAGTGTTTGGCTGACTGATCAAGTTAGCCCTCCAGGTTCAGTCTTTGTACTAACCAATCATCAACAATTCAAGCTCTAAATCTCAATTTCAACCTTCGGGTTATCATTTTGTCAAAAATCAATCTTTTTCTCTTGCGAAGAACCCTCTTCAAGGAGAGTTCGAGGGAGCTCGTTCCTTTCGCATGCAACCATCTTTCATTTGCAAGAACCCTCTTCCAGGGAGAGTTTGAAGGGACTCGTTTTCTTCGCGAACAGTTTGCAAAACAACCAACAAACTTTACACAAAAGAACCCTTTTTCTAGAGAGAGCTTTGACGGAAGGTTGTTTCTTTTATGGCCCCCGTTTTCTCATCTTTGGCCAACCCCTTCACAGAGGACCCTCTTCTAGGGAGAGTGTGATGGACTCGTTCCTCTGTGATACTTTTTCAACTTTGTTTTCGGCCGCCTTTCCATAAGAGAAGCCTAGAGATAGGGAGTTTTGACGAAAACTTAATTTCTCTTCGAAAGTTCCGTTTTGCAAACACCTCCTCTTTGGGGAAGAGAGGAGTATTTCCAACTTCCTATTAAGGTAAGGGCTAAGCCCGAGTCTCTTCTTTTTTGGGGAAAAAGAGAGGAGAACTTTGTCACAAACGTGTCGAGTTGATATCAAACGATTTTTTCCATCAAGGATTTATAGAATACTTTGCCAATTTGCTATCAAAACCATTGTTGATTTCAAAGTTTTTATCATATAAAGAATTACCTCAAACTATCTTTAGTATTATTTCCAAAAGAGCAAGACTTTTGCGAAACAAGAACTGAATTCAGGCTTTTTCTGTTGGTCAACCAAGAGGATGAAGAAAAATCTTTGATATGACCAGACAAAGGAAAGTTCAATGATGTTGAAAAGCCATAAGTGAACTGATATTGATCATAGCTATGGCACATTCTTAAAGATCGTTCTTTTGGCAGTAAGACAGTGAAAATATCCTGGGCAGTAAAAAAGGACCTACCCAATTCATATCTTCTCAGTCATTTGAGCTGCAATCAAATATTCGCAAAAGGGATCTCTCAATTGTCGTCAAGATGAAGACGAATAGGCGAGATAGACCCCCAGTGCCAAAAAAGATTTGGATCATCTCCGAGATGAAAGAGTTTGTGATGGATCCTTCTAGGGAACGTTTGGAGCAACGTCAAGATGAAGACGACTGCGATGAGCTTCTCGACAAACCCTAAAAGATATTTGATTTCTGCTATCTAGAGATTTTGACCAATGAACCAATATCATCAGCCTAATTCCTGAGAAAGAAAAAGAAGGATCAGAGCATCTCCAAGTTGAAGGAGTTTGTGACGTACCCTTCCCTAAAAAAAAGAGAAAAGTGAGGACATCTTCAAAATGAAGGATGATGTAAAAAGCCCAAGAAAGCTCCATGACTCAAAAGAGCGCAAAAAGATCATCATGGGAAATGCCTAGGATATCAAACTGCCCAAAACTGCTTATATGAAGCTAAGAATATTTCTTCTCTTTTCATATCGAGAAAATTGATGTCTTCCTCGAAGAAACTCAACAACAACAAATTTGAGTTTGACTCTTGATTCTACAGAGTTATCCCAATTGGAGTTAATACTCTAGGTAGAAAGAGGTGATATTTTCACACATAAGCACAATTCAATCATTCTGAATCAACTACAAATTTCAACATTTTATTGGCAATATTTTCTTGTTATCCCAAAATGAAGCAAGAACTTGATGTTTGTTTTGACGTATCCTAACGTCATCCCTCCTTAGGACTGGAAAGTCCTTTCCTTCCGTTTGGTCTGAGTCTCTCGGATCTGCACACTTCCCCGTGTTCCCCACTGTCCCGCCATAGACAGTTCCCGCTCAGGATAAGGGTTAAATCTGAACTTTCTGCAAAAGGTTTGTTATTGTCAAAAGCTATTTTTCAGTCTTAGCAGTGAGGCGCCCAAGAACAACCTCTTTTCAAGCTTTAGGAACCCCCCATTTTCATCCTTTTGCAAACCCCTCTTGGACTTGTTGTGCAAAGTCTAGAGGTCCCATCACAGTTTCCCCACTCTTCGAGGATTCTGTATCCATTTAGGCTAAGGATTAAACCTGTTACCTCGCTCCTCGAGGTATCACCCAAATCTTCTGCGAGAGGTCGTCTGTTTTTAGAAAGCTGATTTAGTCTCAGCAATGAGACGCTTCAGATCATCCCCTTTCCAAGCTTTAGGGAATCCCTTGTTTTTCTTTTCTCGCAAAACCCTTTTCGGATTTGTTCGTCCAAACTCCGAAGGTCCCATCATGGTTTCTTCACCCGAGGATTCCGTATGGTCGCCCCTTTCAGGTTAAGGGTTAAGCCTGAACCTCGCTCCGCGAGGTATCTTTCCATTCAGGATAGGGTTAAACCTGAGTCTCATTTCGACTGAATATCCTTTCTAGTCCCATTACGGTTTCTTCATTCGAGGATTCAGTACGGTTCCCCCCACTCAGGTCAAGGGTTAAACCTGAATCTTGCTTTGGCGATGCATTTTGTTGTCCCATCACGGCTTCCTTGTTCGAGAATTCTGTATGGTTGTCCCCCTTCAGGTTAAGCGTTAAGCCTGAGCCTCGTTCTACGAGGTATCTTCCGTTCAGGTTTGGGTTAAACCTGAACCTCATCTCGACGAGGTAATCCCTCCAGTCCCATCATGGTTTTCCCCATAAATAAATCCATGCTCTATGTATATCCATTCAGGAAAGGATCATACTTGAGTTTCATCTCACAAGGCATTTTCAAAAAATGTCCCATCAAGGTCCGCTTATATTCCTTTCCCCATCCAAATTATCTTGATCTATCTTCATCCCATCCAGGCTAAGGGCTAAACCCGAGTCATTCCAAAAGGATTGATCTTGTCTCACCCATGAGACTTGATCAAAATTCTTATCTTTCATCATTCTGGGATCTTTACCCAAAGTCCCATCACGATTTCTTCATTTCTATCATTCAGTCATATCATTGTCGAGAATTTTGTCCCCCCAGGACCATTCAGGATAAGGTTTTAAGCCTGAAAAATCCGGTCTCTTCAAAATAATTCTTCCACGCCCCGTTCAAGGTTGCTAAACTGGGGCATTTTTCAAAATTTGGAGTGTTTTCTTTTCCACTAAGCTTGACTTACAACCGGCTTAGTAGCAAAGAGGGGCATCTGTGAACACCCCAAATTTTTCAAAATGTTGTAAATATTCCTTTTTTGCCCCTGACCCCATTTTCTGGGTAATTGAGTCACTTTTAAATCTAAATTCCATTTTATTTCTCAAGTTTTACTGAAATTAAATTCATTTTATATATTTGACTCAATTTCGGATCCGGATCCAGATAAAAGATCCAAATCTGAGCTTCGCTGTCCAATTTTTAAATCAAATTCTCAAAATTACCAAAATAACCTTTTAAAAGGCTCAAACAGTTCATCCAGTACCTGTTTGGATCCATCGCGTCATATTCCTCGATTCTAGGTTTAAAACTCAAATATTTTTCTCAAAACTTGGGTTCAAACCCATTTTCTGAAGAAATTTCCCCAAAATAGCTTTGAAAACCCTCTTTTGTAAATATTTCTCAAAAAATTATAAAATGATTTTTTATTTTCTCCCTAGTTTTATAGTTTTATTTCAAATAATAAAATACCAAAAAAATGGAAAATACAAAGAAAAAGAAAAAGAAAAAGAAAAAGAAAAAGAAAAAAGGAAAAAAGAAATATATATATATATATATATATATAGAAAAGAAACAAAAATTGGTTTTTGAAAACTTCTTTTTAAAAAATAAGCCTTTTGACAAAAACCAGTTTTTTGCAAAAGCCTTTGGAAAAGAATCGGCCTTTTAAAATTCTTTTGATAAAAAGCTTTTTAACGAAAAAAAACCGCGGGTTACGGCGCCTCTTCTCTCTCTCTTTTTGCAAATCCTCCCTCCAGAACCTTCTTCCCCTCCTGCCTCCATCAGCTGCCCGAACCCTCCATAGCCATGGCTCCAGAACCGTCGATGACCAACGACCTCACAGGCCTTCCCCTATCTCCAAACCCTTCATCACCAACGGCCTTCCCTCAGTCTCCACCGTCGATCGCCAACCACTCATCCGACTTTCCTCCATTCATATGCAACAGAAGCCCCTTCTGGAGGTTTCTTCTTCCTCTTTAAGAAGGGGCACACAGGGGAAGAGGGGGTGCATCGGTTTTCCCCTTGACTAGCATCGCATCCTCCTTCATTTTATTTCCTACAACCGATCGTGAAAAGGTTGATCCTCCTCCAGTTCTTGTAAAGGAGTATCGCCCTTACACGGATTCCTGCAGTGTTTCGCTAAAGAAAGAGGAAGATTCAACTTCCCCCCTTTCAGAACCCCCACGGCTATAGGTAAGCCATCATTTTACTTTCCTTCTTTCAATAAAATCTCTGCTTTACTTTTCCTTCTTCTGTTGCTTATTTTCAACATAATTCACAAGATCAACCTGCATATAGCAGTGACGATCTGCGTAATGCTACATCAATAGAACAACTTTGTTTCAATGTATTTTCTATGCTTTTTCTCATTTTCCATTTTCATTTTTTTTCCAATGCTTTTAGTCCCCTCGATAATCAGGCAGCACATTAATTTTCTCTATTTTTTTTTAATTATCGTGTTGTCGATTTCTATTAGCATCTGTCTTAATCCCTAACCCGTTTTTGTTTGGCCTCCCACTTCGATCATCGTTATTACCATTTTTTTTATGTAGAGCATCATCTCTATTCTATTTTAGCATTTTGAGGTGTTTAAAATCGCGTTCCATCATGTGAGCATCGCCCCATACCAGCCTCCATGCACGCTAGGCCTCCCAGTCTGCAGAAACTATCTTCTCAGGAAGGGAAAGTCCAATGTGAGCCGTAAGGATCGTTTGTCCCCTTTCTTAGGTGGGTGTTCACGGGTGATGGTCCAAAAGCTAATGGCCCTTGTTGGCCGTGACCCCTTGTTTTCCCTTAAATACTATCATTGCTGGGTACCACTCAGAACTGCTGACCATTACAGTTCATTTAGTTCTTTATGATGTTTTCATGTCTATGCTCTATATCATTACAATTCCATCTCCATTTACCTGTTCTTATTAGTTTCATTTTAGCATTACACTTTAGGCTAGAGTTGATATAGATCATCCCACAAAGTCTCATAACTGCATTCGTTATGATATCATTTTTTTTTCTCTTTTGCATCTGCTACTCTAGGTGTCGATCCTTTAGTTTCGTCATTTTATATGTATGAATGCTCTGTTTTGATATCATAACTCTGTGTTTTGTTTTTCTTAATAATAAGATTGGTAATACAATTCATTTGTTAGATCCAGAAAAAAAAAATGGGTAAGAAGGGTAAGGTTGGTTGTCAAAGCTGGTGATGGAGCTCTTTTTCCATCCATTCGATATCTCCCGTAATTATGGTTATTTTAGCACTTACAGTATGATGATCCCATCTTGCTTGAAGAAATCTCAGACTTATTAGGGAGGTTCATTGCATAACCAGTTCGCAAATAGCGAATTCATCATGATTTTTCAGATAGTTCTGCATAATTCACTATTTACTTTCATGAGAATTTGTTTACGGAGTCAACTGTTGTGAAAGTTATTGAATATCTGCTCACCATATATATCCATTTCTGTATAATTCATTGTATAGATCATCGTTTGTCTTTAAGTTGTTATCTTGGAGAGTTGATTTCTCACCGCAATATTCATTAATTGCAACTGCCGAGTTAACTGAGTTTCATTGATAAATATTAAATTGCAATTTCTATTATTTGTTTTATTAAAGCTCTATTGCTACTTCAACCAAATTCTATTAAGTTTCATTAGATCTTTAACTAAGTTCTTCACTAAACTGGGTTGATTAAGTTTAGCAGAATTCGATATGTATAGATGATTGCCTGAGTCCTCCTAGTTTGATTCCCCACCAAAGGAGGTCATTGGTTTTCAGACATCATGGAGATCAAGACAAACATGGATGGGAAATTGAATGTAAGATCACCCTGTGCACCCAAGTGGGCTAATAGGGATTAACAAGAGAGAAGCCTCGTGGCCTGTGAATAGATTTCATCTTGTCTTATCATCTTTGTCATTGTCATTCCTTTTTTTTTTTATTTACAATATTGTCACACCTATGGCACATATCACTCACCACATCTCACCATCATCTCGGTTCACGACTGTATCTCCAACACACTTGTGGATACATCAGTATTTTATTCCCATTTATATTTCCGTCATTTATAATATCCATTAGTGCCTATCAGTTTCATTAATGTACCAAGTCATACCCATCACAAAAACATACTAAATATTAACAGGTTGGTGATAATTTGTCATTGAGATGTTGCTACAGAGAGTTAGCAAATAGCAAAGAAGAAATATCCATCTCAGTGTACTTTTGTTTTCTTTAATTTTACTAAAAAGAAAAAAAGAAAAAAAAGAAAGAGAGGTGTCCAAAGTGGTTTCGAACTCGAAATTGAGTGCCGAAGGAAACCATCTATTGAATTCGTATCACTATGATCCAATATGTCTGTTGGACCTTCAAGGTGAGTTGTTGGTTATTCATTGGACCTTTTCCCATCTATCTCTGGTAGAGAGGGTAATTCGGTGGAATTATGAAGGAGACCATCTGTTGGTAACCTAAGTCGAGCCCCAAAGAAAACTTCTTGTTGGATTTGGAGTTTTTCCATGGCTAAAGGGCCGAAAATTCCTAACCCCATCTTCGCAGGGAACTGACTCACAGGGAATTGTCTTGTACAATTTAGCATACTATGCCATCTGTGTCTTTGGAACACTAACTCTTTGTTTTGTATTATAGGTTTCACTCTCCAGTCTTCTGTAACCACGAAGTCCTTCATCCTGTATGATTCCTTTTTCTTTTCCTCTTACTAATCCTTGATTATTGGTTGGCATTACTATATAATTCCTCTAGTCCTTCATATAGCATAGAAATTATTTTCTTCACCTGCGGCGGGATCTGCTCTTAACGATCCAGGAATCTATAAAGCTTAGCATGTTAACATTAATGTTATTAAATTTACAGTAGTTTGATTCTTATGCAGTTGGAATTTCTTTTTCATAAAGCTCAGTATATTAATATTATCTGTATTTTACAACAGCTTAACCTTTCTTTTCCATCTAGTTTGGATTTCCTGTAACCCCAACAGTTGGTGTTAATGTTGGTTTCAATTTCACCAGCTTGATGTCCTTTGCAAAACTGAATATATCCAAGTGTATACAGTAATTTTATCTTTAGTCGTAGATGTTGGTCTTAGTCATAACAGAGTATATACATGGCTGAACACAACTGATTTATTTTGGAATTTACCTGCTTCACATCATAACTCAGCAATATTGGTTTCATTTAGAGACGCTGGATTGATTCAGCATCACATTTTCATTGTTTAAATGGTCTCCCTGTATGGTAAAAAGCATACTACTAATGAATCATGGAATAAAGGTCAATTCAAGCCCCGTGTTATTGATTGTTTGTTGTTAATAATATCACCTTCTGTAGAAATCAGTTTTTGCACTTGCAGGAACCAATGCACAGGGATGACTGTTTTCACTACCAAGAATAAATTGAGGATTGTTTGAGTTACAAGAACTGAATCTCATTGATTATCTCACATTCCCACGAGTCATCTTATCCTCTTAGACACCCATCGTGCATAGCATTTGCCGCAACATGTCACCAGTCCAAACCCGATTCCATCTCCCATTTCATCTCTCCAGTATAACTGTTATGAGTCACTATGTGCTGTGACTCTCGTCCTTTCACAGCAATTCAATAAGTTGCTATGTTTCCTTGAGATACCCAGCAGAACCACTGAGTTTAGCATTTTTCACAGCAATTCCAAGAATTGCTGTGTCGTTTTTCCGGTTGCTGTGATTCCCTTTGTTTCCACAATAGAACTCTTTCATCAGTATAGTCTTCCAAACATCACTACTTACATGCATTTAACCCTTGCACTTAGATATCTTATATCACTGTATATGCTCATCATGGTTCAAAATCTATATACATATCAACCCCTTGTACATCATATGTATATTACCCCTACATTTGTGTTCTGTCATAACATATTACATAATCATTATAGGTATTCGTTCCATCATGTAAATACATAGGCTTCCTCATTTATGACACATTGGAATTTCATTAATTTGAAACGTAGGCATTAGCATTCCATCATTTACCCTTTTTTTCCAATATGATATTTGTCTCTATACCCCTTTTACCTTGTCAAAACTTGAATTTTGCAAGAAATATGGGGGAAACGTCATTACTTGAGGATTGTAAATGCTGTAATAAGTTAGGTCTTAATGAGAATTTACATTTCCAGCTTTTAGATAGAATGAATGAACATTGTAAATGTCATAAATTGCTTATTTTTATGCTTTTTGCCTTTATTTTCCAAAATCTCACAATGGTGAAACACGAATGACACATGCACCATTTCATAAAAGGTAATTAATCCTAAGTTGATGATTTACATCAATGGCCGTAGTCAGGATGTGAACAAAACTTAGGATTTTTATCTTTTATAAAATAACACTGGATCCACACTGGATCCTTTTTCAAAACTCATCATATTTCCTTTAAATATTTTCCTCTTTTATCAGAGTTTAGTTTAAAATTAATTCAATACATATATCAATGGCCTTAGTCAGGATATATTGAGGGTTAATTTCATTCTAAACTCTATAAAAACACCAAAACATGTTTGATTCTTCACTTGAATTTAGATATGATTATTATATAATACATTCAATGACCATAGTCAGGAGTGTATTATATCATTAATCTTATTTACATTCATCTAAAGAATGAAATATGATTTTCAAATCCAATTTCAAAATTATTTAAATTCATTCAACATTTAGGATAGAATTGCATCATATTTTCAAAATTCCCTTTTCAAAATTCCGAGTGGTTCTTCTTCTTCATTTCTCAGATCAAATCTTATTTATAGATTCAAATTCAATTCCATCTCATTACAAGATTCAAAAATTCAATTTTAAAGTCCAATTTGACTTTGAAATTTCAAAATCATTTTGTATTCAAACTTCAAATTTTCAATTCAACTCAAAATTCAAAATTCAATCTTCTGATTCAAAATCAAGTTTATTTTCTTATTTTCAAATTCAAAGTTTGAGATTGATTCTGAATATCAAAACTTAATCTTCCTAAGTTTTAAATTCAATCTGGGTCTTTCAAAACCCATATCCATCTTCAAAAGTCCCATTTGGACTTTCAAAATAAAAAATCCATTTAGGATCCAGAATCCAATTTCACCTTGGATCTCAGATTTCAAATCCAAATTCCCTTTAGGATCCAGAATCCAATTTCATCTTGGATCTCAAACTTCAGATCCAAAATCTGTTCTAGTATCAAGAATCCAATTTCACCTTGGATCTCAGACTTCAGATCCAAAATCCTTTTTAGGATCTCAGACTTCAGATCCAAATTCCATCTTGGATTCCAGAACTTGGATCCAATTCCATTTCAAAATTCAGAATTCAACTTCATTATTGGATCTGGGATTTCATATTCAATTCTCATTTAGGATTCTAAATCCAGAATTCAATTTCATCTTGGATTTCAACTCTATTTAAGATCCAGACTTTGGATTCAAATTCCATCTTAAATTCCAGATTTCAAATCCAATTTCATTCCCAATTCCATATCTCAAATTCAAATCTATCTTAATTTCCAGATTTCAAATCCAATTCCATTTTCAAATCTCATCTGGACTTCTTAAATCCATTTCTATTTTTAATACCATTTAGATCCTGATTTCAAGTTTTAAAATATGGGATTCAATATCACTTCAAATTTCATCTCCTTCTCTTAAATCCAGATTCAAAATTCAAATTCAAAGTTCATTTCTGACTTTGAAACTTCATTTTTTTTCTCATCTTCAAAATCATTTTCCCAACTCCGATCATTTCAAAGACTTAGAACTTCAAAATATCTTTCCTAATCCATCTCAAGTTCTAAGTTAGATTCAACTATTTTCATTATCACATTCACTTCATTTTCACTTGGGAAAATCCCAGATTTCTAAAATCATTTTTTTCAAAAGAGCATACATCCTTGCATTGCACAAGCATGATTCTTTGTGCATTTAGATATAGAATAAATTCTTAGGTAATATTTAGGCAAAGCAAAAAGGCATAAATTCGATTTTTGGTTTGTTTACCCCTGGTAAAGGCGCCAAGAACGGTCGAACCTCCACTACAAGAAAACATGTTGTTAGCGACGGACGGTAGCGACAAAATATTTCTGTCGCTCGTTAGCGACGGATTACCGAGCGACAAACATCCGTCGCTATAATCAATGAAGCACACGAAACCAGCGACGGACTATAGTCCGTCGCCCAATCCGTTGCTATTTAGCGACAGAGTTTGCGACATACTATTTTGTCGTTACGGCTGCATGATTTGCCGATGACTTTTGCGACAAACTCAAGTCCGTTGCTACTTAGCGACGGACGTGGCGATGAAGATCAGTCCATCGCGGGTTTCGTAAATTTGATTTATGTGGGCTTAGCGACGAAATTAATTCTGTCGCTAAGTTTCGAATAACCCTAATCCCAGACAGATTTTCCTTTTCTTCTTTTGCTGCTCCCGTCGTTCGCCACTCCCGCCGTTCGCCGTTCACCGGTCCCACTCCCACCGTTTGCCGGTCCCGGAGGAAGGTAAAGGACGCCCACCCCCTGCCGAAAATGTGGGGGTTAACCCCCTGCATTTTCGGCAGGGGGTTAACCTCCTATCGTTTCCAGCAGGGGGTCGACCCCCTGCCGGAAAATGCGGGGGTTACCCCCCTGCGTTTTTCGGCAGAGAGTTAACCCCCTGCGTTTTCTCGCAGAGGGTTAACCCCTTGCATTTTCCGGTAAGGGGTTAACCCCCTACTGTTCTAGCAGAGGGTTAACCCCCTGCCGTTTCCGACAGGGGGTCGACCCCCTGCCGGAAAATGTGGGGGTTACCCCCATGCGTTTTCCGGCAGGGGCCCCCTGTCTTTCCGGCAGGGGTTAAACCCCTTGCCGGAACAACAGGGGGTTAACCTCCTGCCTTTCCGGCAGAGGGTTAACACCCTGCCTGTTCCAGCAGGGGGTCGACCCCAATAGGTGTTCGACTCACTGACGGAAAGGCTGGTGGTCGACCCCCTGCCCGAACAGGGGGTCAGTTAACCCCCTACGTTCCGTAAGGGGGTTAACCCCCTATGTTCCGTAAGGGGGTCGACCCCCTACCAGAACAACAGGGGAGTCGACCCCTTGCCAGAACAATTTTTTTTTTTATTTCGTAGTGACTTCATTTTGAAACAATGTTTTTTTGTGCAGATTTTTCAACGAAATCAGCTCGTGCTCAGCCACCTGTGGTAAGTAAGTGTCAAAAACAATACAAATCGGGTAAATACCCGTGGTGAGTAAGTGATGCAAGCGTATCATATGTTATTTAATTTAGTAGATGTAACACTTTATTGTTTACACACTCACTTAGTTGTTGATATTTAGGGTTGCTTTGTTGGAGTTCGGAGATCATGCTGAGCATGATTTTAATGTATGAATATTGAAGTGTTTTTATTTTTGGAGTACGGAGTCCATGCTAGGCATGGTAGTAGTTAGTGAGATATTGAAGTGTGTTTGCTGCAGGTACACATGTTTGTCATTTGTTTGATATGAATGATTACGATGTATTGCAATGTTTGATGTAATTGTATCCATGCTTGTATGTAGTTACTTTCAATTTGATTATGACTTCCATGTGAAATTGTATAATGAAAGCATGTTTGAAATGATTGTATCGTGTCATTAATGGTTTGCACATTGAAAATATTAAGTTATCAATACATGCATCAAAATTCTTGTTATTGTATAACATCATATATTGCATGATAAATTTGATATGTTCTTCATCGTAGCATTCTGATTATTCTCTTTTAATTCGTTAGGCTATTATTCGTAACATCATAAGAAAATGACTACAAACCGTGAATGGATATACCGTAGGATAATGGACAATGAGTTATCGCATGAATATATGGATGGTGTTGACAATTTTATTGAATTTGCAACGGCAAGTGTCAGTACAGTGGATCCCACAGGTCAGATTAGGTGTCCCTGCAAGATTTGTAAGAATAATCGATTTGTAGAACCTCATAGCGTTAGACATCACCTATACAGGAAGGGTTTTGTGAGTGATTATAAGAACTGGATGTTTCATGGAGAAGAATATAGAAACAATTTTGATGCACGGGTGAATGTGGTGCACGATAATTCATAGTCAAAGTGTGTCCCTCTCATATTTACGTATACTCATAAAAATTACAAATGTGAAGACACATTAATCATGACACATTTTTTAAGGCATTCTTTTCTTTCAAAAATGTCATATCTTTCAAACTACATATCCGTATCACCCTTCTTTATGTCTATTCATTCTTCTTCCACGCATATCAAAATATATACTTATTAAATAACAAATTATTGCCTCTCACTCACTTATCTTTGTTTGTCTTATTCCAAAATCACTCTTCACGAATTTGGAATGCTTCCACATCAAGTAATATCATGTAGAAAAAGTTGTTTGTTTTATTAGGCCATTATTTTCTTCACTCTCTTCAATATGACACTCCATACTCAATTCATGACACTTCTCACTACTCGATAAACTCTCCCATAGTATATTTGTTCAAAACTATGTCCTTCTTAACATACATACCAATATAATACACTATCTTCCACCATTGATTTGCTTTGTCATTCACAAACCCCTTAACTTACAAGTCACGAATTTCCTTATTCAAACTACAATCCAAAAATCATTCACTTCCATTGTCATTCAATCATTATCACAATTATTTTTTCTCTTCTATTTAATCGATTGGTTCATTCCTCACCAATACCACTCGTATCTCACTATCTTCATACATACTTTCAAACTCGTTCCTCCTCTCTCAACTCCCTTTTGCAATGGCTTCCTCCTCAAACTCTGCAATCACTGCCGCAGATCTAAGGTATCCAGATCTTTTTTACTTCTACAACTCCCTTTGTTCTCGACCAATTCATGAAGGAAAGTTGGTTCACTATGAAGACTTCATGCTATTTGACCTAGACAGCTCTCTCCCCGAACTCAAACACCTACTAGGATCTTCATCCCAAGCTGCCTACTATCCTGAACTCGTTCGACTATTCTATACAAATTTTTCTTCTGATCATGAACAAACTATCATCACCACCAAAGTACGCAGACGCCTGATGTTCTTCGATGCTTCCGACCTAGGTAGAATTCTAAACCTTCCTTCCACCGGCACAGACCTCAACAACATAGTACCACTCGAACGATCGGTACTTCGAAAAATTCTTCTCTGCACCAACTGCTCACAACTTCTCTGGCACATGAGGAATCTCCAACCTCATGCTCAACTGCTTGCCCAGATTCTTCTCCACAATATCTATCCCAAGCCTCCACGCAAGGGATTAGTACCAAGAAAAATCTCTCTCCTTATCTACGCAATATTTTCTTCTGCTCCGATAAACTGGTCCAACATTCTTTTCAACCTTTTTATTCGTTATCAAAAATTTCAGCCTCTTCTTTTCGGGTGTTTTATAACTCCCATTCTGAAATACTTCAAAGTATCCCTTCAAAACGAAGTTATCCTCCATCCCTCTCAGGTCCTCGATGCTACTTCCTTCAATCTAAGGTCCCTGCACCTTCCCGGCTCTGATGAAGAAGATCCAACATCCAACTTTGATTACTTCTCTGCACTGATGGATGTCCAGCGTTCGCAGGATCGTATCCTTCGCAATCAAGCCTTATTGCAGCAGACACTCCAAACCCGTCAATCGGATCGTGACGCCCGAACACATCAACCTACTCCACCTTCGGAATAAACTTATTTTTTTGACTGTAATATTTACTTTTGGTCTATAATAACTCTCTTACTCTGATCCCTTCCTTTTTGTCTATGACAAAGGGGGAGAAAACCTGTCTCCATTATTGGAGAAATACTCTCTTTAAACATTTTTCAATATTTTATAATATTATTATTTCTATGCATAATGTCTTTTTGACAAAGGGAGCATATTTTGTCATCATCAAAAAGGGGGAGAATGTTGAGAAACTCTGTTTTGATGTCGCATAATATGATACACTGTCGTATTTGATTTTATATGATATGATAATATGTCCTCTTGAAAAATGTTATATTATGACTGAATATGTTTTGCCATAAATCTAACGAGTATTTGATGCAAGGATATCTCACCCAAAAAGGATGGAGACTTCCTGTTCAAGTACAACTATGGTGCAATCATACTCCTTGAAGAAAAAGCTTGATGAGCCATGCATTCCTAAAGATCAACTGAAGAGATCGGCTACCTCAAGATGAAGATTTTTTTCTTCTTTAGAGTCATATGTAACAGAACCTTCAGGAACATGCATATTGCATATTACATACTCATTCATAAAAGCTATATCATAAAAGTATACGATAGTTTCAAAAAGCTCCTTTTTGAAAACTAATAATTGTACCTTCTTACAACCCTTTATGAAAAAGGTATTTTGACATGATTTCAAAATGTAATAATTGTACCTTACATCATATACAAGACAACATGAAAAGAAATATAGGGAAAAGACAAAACATGAAATCGGCTACATAAAGAAAAACAAATATAATATGTTTTGAAAAGACTCTAGTTACCTTCTTTAAAGAAATGATTTCAAATATAGGAAAAAGACAAAACATGAAATCGGCTACATAAAGAAAAACAAATATAATATGTTTTGAAAAGACTCTAGTTACCTTCTTTAAAGAAATGATTTCAAATATAGGAAAAAGACAAAACATGAAAATTGGCTACACAAAGAAAACAAATATAATAAAGGTTTTGAAATGACTCTAGTTACCTTTTTACAAACCCATAGAATGTCGACTTACTTGAAGTCATCATTCTCTTTGTATAGCATTAAATACCTCCTGTAAGAAATCCTTGTTAAATATCCTTCTCAAGAATGTCGAATTTCTTGTAGTCTTCATTCTCTTTGAAGACTTTGAAAAACACAACATAAAGAAAACACTTGACATGACTATGTACAAATAAATATCTCAAAGCACTCATTGTACTTACACTCATTTAAAGTAAAGAAGTACTTATGTACCTCAAATCATTAATTAGAATAAAGACAAAACTACAATCCAACGTTCAATGTACTATTGTAAGAAATAGACTTTTTACATAAAATATGTATTACCTAAAATATTACAACGACTAGTGTACCCTATATTTTACTTTTATGGAAAAAGGCTTTCTCGAATTTCTCTAAAGATGTTTTTGAAATGACATAACATTTCACATCTCAAAAAGGCTACGATTTCAAAAAGTAACAACGACTTTTTTAAAAGCTATATAAACACACTCAAATAAACTATTCAACATGGAATGGACATGTGAGCTTACAACGAAAAAAATTCCTATTCATTATTTGAAAAGAGAGCCTTGAAAAAGAAAGAGAAAAAGAAAAGAAAGAAAAGAGAAAAAGTCAAGTGTAGCTCTTTGACAAAGAGTATCCTCTGAGTGACAAACAGAACATTCTGAGAATCCTTCATTCGTGCATTCATATCATTCTGAAGGTTCTATAGGAAGTATTGTAACTCTGTTATTCACTGTTTTCCTTTTTTGTTGAAAGAAGTAGACCTCTGTGAAAGAGGGTGTTGCCCTTCTCTGTTGAGAGAAGAAGACCTCTGTGAAAGAGGGTATTGTCCTTCTCTGTTGAGAGAAGAAGACCTCTGTGGAAGAGGGTGTGCCCCTTCTCTGTTGAGAGAAGAAGACCTCTGAGGAAGAGGGTGTTGTACTATTTATCCGGTGACTCGGATGTTATAGTGGAAAGCTCAAGTGGTTTGCTTGGGGACTGGATGTAGGTCTGGGTATTGACCGAACTAGTATAAATTCTGTGTTTTATGTGTTGTGCCTTATTGCCTGATTATTTTATTTTATCGATCTTTATCGTATTTCACTATTCACCCCCCCTCTAGTGTATTTCATTTTCGACTTGTTCAGTCGTTACCGCATATATACGACCTGCAATAGGCCTTTGTTCTATTCTAGGTAGGGGTCATTGAAACTGTGGACGTTGTGGCGCTTGTCGAGAGGGTCTGGCAGATTCGGTATTTCTCCTCTGCTCATCTGCAACCTTCTTGGAGCAATCCCTTATAAAGTGACCCACTTTGCCACAATAAAAACAACCACCAATGTCACGAGGACATGGTCTCCCAGGGTGGTTCACACGACACTTCGGGAAGCTGGAGTTGGACTGCTGACTATTCGGGGTCGTGTTCTGCCTTGGCCTCATGACTTGTTGAGTATTGTTCCTACCTTGGAATTTTCTCTTTCGAAAGGGTTGTTGTGAACCTTGGCCACTTGGGAACGTTCTCTTACGGTTCTCACCATCCACTATGGGCATCTTTGCTATGATCACTTTAGATCGCGCCCAATTCTTTTGGATTTTTGAAGTTGTCGTTACTGCAGTTTGAAAAGTTGAGGGCATGCTTGTTATCACACGAAATCATAACTCTTCTCGTAGACCATTTATGTACTTGTCGGCCCTTTCCTGGTCTGTCTCGAACAACCGAGAGAAATACCTCTCGAGATTTTAAAATTTGGTAGTATAGTCTGTAAGACTCATACCACCCTGTTCTAATTCCAGAAACTTCATCTTCTTTTTGTTTCTAGAGTGCAACGGGAAGTAGTTATCCATGAAAGTCCTCCAAAAGTCAATCCATGGAATGACTTCAATTTGTGAGAACTGGATCAACTTAGTGGTATCCCACAACTTTCGTGCATTGTTGATGTCTTCTTTTAAATCGTTGTAATTTTGAAAAGATTTTTATATGAAAAACATGTGAAAAGCAGACATCAAATGATAAAAACCGGTTCTCACTAGTGGATAAGACCGGGTCGAACTCAGGGAACGGGAATATGTTGTATTCAAACACACAAGTCTAAACTAATCTTTATTGCTGAATTATTGAAATGTAAAATGTTTTAAGAAAAGTAAAAACAACTAGCTATTACAACAAATGAATACCCTTCGCAGAGGGCGTAAAGTGCAATATTTACAAACCCAATTAAATTCCTAATTCTAAACTAAAACGTAAAAAGAAGCTTTATTCTTCGTACTTCGCGTGTAGTGTAATCACTTCAGCTCCACTCCTGTGCAATCCTGCACAAATCAAGTGAACACAAGCAGTACACCAGATAGACGGAAAAACTATACTAAACACAGTTTATGATAATTCAATGCTAAAACAAGGAAAGATGATGTGAACGACATGGGATGACAAGTTTGAATGAAAATGATTACTAAATGCTAAATGAAAAGTACTACAATGTTAATGCTACAGTATGCAATATAACTACTATCTTAAATCACTACTAACAGCATCAAACACTATGTAATACTATTAACTATGTTAAACCTCATGACAAATCACTAATTAAACCTAAGTACTTAATGTAATTTCAAAGCAACTAACAACTATTTTCAATATTAAAGAATCAATTAATCAATCAACTAAGTAACCAATTATCGACACACTAAGCAATCTACCTACTAAGTAATATCTAAGAAATCAGCTAATCATTAACATCTGATCCAACCATTCAATTAGACATCAGTAATTCAGTAGTTCAAACCGGATCCAAGTATCCAATTAATCAGGTTCAGCCACACAACAACCTTGCCAAAAAAAAAATAGATAGGTTTGGCTTCAAATATCAAACCAGAAATCAATTAATCAATTTACTGAATTCCCTTACTCAACAATTAAACAGTTACACACTGATGAAGAATAGTAAAGGCACGACAATGGAACTTGAAACACATATCCGATCAACTTTTCACAACAATGGCTAAAATAAGTTCCGGCAGATCAAGAGAGCTCAGGCAGGAGAATGCCGGATTCCTGGTTTTCAAGGTAAATGTGAAGGGCATCCGGCTGAAGCAGATTATGGTTATGATAAACTAGAAATCAGATGTCAATCCCAACTTCTGGCTGAGTGAAATCAGATAAATGATCGAAAAAATTAGATTCAATCTTGATCGCTGGAATCTGATTGATCGGAAGCATACATTTGATTTTCGGACTTCAGTCATTCAATCCAGAGATCAAGCATTCGATCAATCTGCTGTATTATGATTCAGAGGAAATGTAGCATATCAAGCTCTGTTTGTTCTGATGAACAGCAGATCAATCTATGTTGAACCGTTGCAGAATACTTCAGGGCAAACAAGAAATTCTGGTGAATGAATAGAAATTCCGGCTATGTTTTTACAATTTCTCCAGATTCAATGCAAATAAAACTGATCAGACCCGATGATCACAATCAACTTTTTATTAAACTAATGATCTAAAAAAAAACATGTAATATGATGAAATCAGATAATACAATGAAGAAAAAAAAATGTAATCTACTGAAACAAGATATGCGATGAGAATTTCTGAATATAAGATGCAATAAGAAGAAGAAAAAAATACAGATCTAACAGAAGTACAATGCGTGATGTATTGATGCACAAAACATAAAATGTCTAACTGATACTGAATTAAAAACTATAACTCACACTGAAGAAGAAGAGAAAGAAGAAATCGGATGAAGAAGAAATAAAGAAGAAGAAGAAGAAGAAGAAGAAGAAGAAGAAGAAGAAGAAGAAGAAGAAGAAGTTCTGAAGAAGAAGAAGAAGAAGAAGAAGATTAAATGCTTACCGTGAAATGGAAGAAATCAGGGAAGAGGTGGCCTCCACCATTCACGTCGCCGCCGCCGGACTGAAGATCCACCACCGGATTGAGGAAGATAATAGGGAAAAGGAGAAGAAGGAGGAAAGAAGAGAGGGAAAAGATGGGAAAAGAGAATCCGATGATGGAGAAGGGGGAAAAGAGAGGGAACAGAGGGGAAAGAGGATTGGGTTTGGCGCACAGGGTGAAGATGGGGGAAAATTTCCCCTCCGTTGGGTTTTTAACAGCAAGCAAACCGGTTTGAACCGGTTTGTTGCTGTTTGTTTTTTTTCAATTAAAAAAACTCCAAACCGGTTCAACCGGTTTGCAACAGATTTTTTTTTTTTAGTTTTCAAAATCACAAACCGGTTTGTAACAATTTCTTCAAAACACTCAAACCGTGTAAACCCGTTTGTTTTATTATTCTCAAAAAATCTAAAAACTGTTTTAAAGAATTTTATTTGCTAAAAACCTCAAAACTCAACTAAACTAAAGACTACTTCTTAAAAATATTTACACTAAACCTCATTTCAACTTATTTTATAATTTTTTTTTTTAAAACTAACTAACTATATTCTCAACTCTAATTTTTATTTTATTTTTTTAGGAACTCACAATGACAAACATTAAAATATTCATTAAATTGCAAAATAACACTAATTTTCAAGCATTTTCTCTTTTTAATTCATTTTAGCTCATTCACTCAAAACCAGCATAAAATTGGGTTTTAAATCAATTTTTTATGAAATCATGTATATTTTTGATATGAAATAACCCTAAAATATATGCATGATCAAATACTCCCATGCTTATGTTTTGCTAGTCCTCGAGCAAACTAGAAAAAATGCAAGAAATCAAACTATCACCTAACTCACTTTAGTAGGAATCACGATTGCATTCAGCACATGCAACAAGCCCTTTCAACCCCTGGGTTACCCCAGTGGACGAGTAAGGTCTCGTAAGGGTTTGCAGTGATGCTACCCACAAACATCTCTGTCATGTATGCATAATATTACACATCCTCATAAGCAGTAGGTAATTAAAGACTTTATTTTCACAAATATTTCCTATTATTTCAAAATCAAAATATAATTAGAGTCTTTTATGCACCACCACAGAAAAAGAATTTCTTTCACTTTTCTAAATATCACAATTATTTATGTTTTATTCTTAGAAAATCCAATAAAAACATATTATTATTTACTTATCCTCACTCATATGTTTTCTGCACAGGTTTTCTCAATCACACTTCTAAGCACTGAACTTTTCTCTCTTTTTCAGCTCTTTTCTCAATTTTTTCATTTCTTCACGCTTTTTCTTTTTGCGCACTTATTTTTCTCTTATAGCTTGCGTGTGGTCTGCTTTTATGCCTTGTGCAATGTCAATATCTTTTATACTTTTTCAATACATATCAAAAGATATCAACTAAGACATAAAAGTGACTTCCTTCATTTACCTTTATAACATGAGAGTCAAATATTTCAACTTGTATCTGTTCTCAGTTACTTAGGATCACGAAGTTTTCCACTCTCCTTTTCGAAATGGAATTAAAAGTTTCAACTTACATCTAAGTTCCATCTACTAAGGATTGTGAAATTATCCAAACAACCTAACACATGCTTTTTCTCACTTTTTGAGCTCATTTTTACGCTTTTGTTCATTTGCTTAGTTTTTCAAAAATAAAACTGTGCATATTCATATTTATGATTCAAAATAAACTCTAACATGTATCTATCATCATTTCCTCGAAATCCACATAAACAACCATAATTTTTAGATCTATGTCAAAAAAAAAAATCGTGGGGCTTAAAAATCCTCTAAAAACATCAGATTTGAAATAACATTCATATAAGTTCAAACTCTTTCTTTAAAAATCTACTTTTCATGAGAGATGTGTAAACATGTGCAAGAACTTAAACAGAAATATCAAGGTGTGCATTCTACACCCTCCCCCATGCTTGAATGACACTGTCCCAGTGGCACTCCCCCATGCTTGAATGAAACTAAGTGAATGCACATGAGAGAAATAAATGAGGGAAAAGAGTAGAATGACCTGACATGAAAAAATACACGTTCTATGAATGTAATAAATGCAATGTATACATGACAAAACACAAAACTCATGAAAGAAACAAAAAGAACATGAAAAACTCATGAAAAAGTAAAAACAAAATAAAATCTATAAATTCTAACAAATCTACAAGATATGGGTTGCCTCCCATAAAGCGCTAAGTTTCACGTCCCCAGCCAGACGGATCCCTAGAAAAATCCTTCATCGTCCATGAGATCAATGGATATGAAGTCAGACTCAACCGGGCTCTATGAAGAAAAGAGTGTCATCTGTGACACTACGCACTGTGTTTCCATCCCTTCTACCTCCAAATGTAGCACCATGACTCTCTTGACATGAAGAACGGAGATTAGTCTCATCTGAGAGACTGGTCAAGAATCGAGAGTCTAGGACCGACCGAGTACCAATGAATGCAACTTCAGACAAGTGGTGAATATGATCAGGCTTGACTTGATCAAGCACCTTCTGCATCTGCACCTCTTTCTTACTAAAAATTGGTGATCCTAAAGGCTGAGAAAATGAGGCTTTATATGATGAAAATGTATGCTGTGAGTAAGGCCCCTTCTGTTGAGGTATCATGGAGATCGACTCGTCAGTAGAAATGATATGGGGTTCATGAGTCGATTCCTAAGTAGGGTGACACGCCTTCCCATACTGAAGAGATGTAACAGATTTGACTTGCTCATGATGTGAAGTAGTGGGTTGCAAATCAAATAACATGGAATCCTCTCCCTTGGATGTGACCACAGACTGACTATGAAGGTTCCCCTGACTTTGTCTACTCAATGTCTGAGCTAACTGTCCCATTTGAGTTTCTAGCTTGGCTATTGACTGCGTATGGGAACAAAGAGTTGCCTTGATATCAGAAAAGACTTCTAACATCTTCTCTTGAAATGATGAACTTGGAATGGGCTCCTGAGGAGAAGGTAGACAATACTGGGAATGAACCTGTGGAAATATAGGATGCGAGTAACCTTGTGAAGGGTTACTGGGTCTATACTGTGTCTGGGAGGGCTGATGGGATGGGGAAATAGACTGGTTTCGCCAACCTGGGTTATATGATGATGTAAACGAATCAGGCATGGGTCTAGCAAAACCTTGGGCAGCATTCACCTGCTCCTGAACGAATTCAGGATATAATGGTGCTGCCGGACAATCCGCAACACAGTGTGCAGGGCTAGCACATATCTCACACACTCTTTCTATTGGATTTCTCGAGGAATTGGCTAGGAATTGATCTAACTTCCTAGTCAACTGGTCAACCTTGGTACGCAATTCTAACTCGGACCCAACTTCGGAAATCCCAACTTTTCTAGGACCACTAGACAGAGATGTAGTCCTATCGAGCCGTGAAGAAAAAGCATGATGCATCGTGTTTTCACTCAAAGTCTCAAATAGAGACCATGCCTCGTCCTCACTCTTGAGCATAAAAGTGCCCCCACAAGACGAATCAACCATTTGACGATGCTTTTCAGTAAGCCCGTCATAAAAATACTGCACCAACTGCCAATGAGGTACCTGGTGATGGGGACACTTGCGGAGAAGATCTTTCAATCTCTCCCAAGACTCGTGAAATTGTTCTCCCTCAATTTGAGAAAAACTGGTTATAGCTTTACGAAACTGATTCGTTTTACCAATTGGGAAATATTTTTTTAAAAATTCTTTTTGCATTCCTTCCCAAGTAGTAATACGAACTGTCTCAAGAGATTTTAACCAGTGCTTGGCTTTATCTTTGAGAGAGAACGGAAACAAAGTCAACCGCATAGCATCATCTCCAAAGTTATTGATTCGCACAGTCGAGCAAATCTCAAGGAATTCGTCGAGATGACGATATGAGTCCTCATTGCTAAGGCCATAAAACGAAGGTAACATTTGAATCACACTGGCCTTAATCTCAAAATGGCTCGCTTCTACATCAGGTCTCGTGATGCAGGAGGTGGGAGTATACGTATTTGGCATGAAGTACTCCCTCAAAGGACGGATCAATTGATGATCGTCAACCATTGCGTACACCTTAGAGTAGACCGGTGTAGCACACGTCCTAACTTTGGGTTTTCTACCTAACTAACACACTAAGTGGCCAAACCACGCAAACCACAAAGCGAGTAAACTAAAAACCACAAAAACTAAACAAACACCACGCAGTTACACATAACAGAGATTATGCAAAGAAATATAAAATCTATGTGTACGGTACCAATCGTACACAGTCACCTCTAAGGGAATCCTAATAGGTGGGCTGTGCAGAAAAGTAAGCTCGTCTCTAAGATATGCACATACGTGGTTCTAAACCTAAATGCAACACAAACACTAGCCAATAAAGTGAATACTAATATTACGCCGTTCCCCGGCAACGGCGCCAAAAATTTGATGTCTTCTTTTAAATCGTTGTAATTTTGAAAAGATTTTTATATGAAAAACATGTGAAAAGCAGACATCAAATAATAAAAACCGGTTCTCACTAGTGGATGAGACCGGGTCGAACTCAGGGAACGGGAATATGTTGTATTCAAACACACAAGTCTAAACTAATCTTTATTGCTGAATTATTGAAATGTAAAATGTTTTAAGAAAAGTAAAAACAACTAGCTATTACAACAAATGAATACCCTTCGCAGAGGGCGTAAAGTGCAATATTTACAAACCCAATTAAATTCCTAATTCTAAACTAAAACGTAAAAAGAAGCTTTATTCTTCGTACTTCGCGTGTAGTGTAATCACTTCAGCTCCACTCCCGTGCAATCCTGCACAAATCAAATGAACACAAGCAGTACACCAGATAGACGGAAAAACTATACTAAACACAGTTTATGATAATTCAATGCTAAAACAAGGAAAGATGATGTGAACGACATGGGATGACAAGTTTGAATGAAAATGATTACTAAATGCTAAATGAAAAGTACTACAATGTTAATGCTACGGTATGCAATATAACTACTAACTATCTTAAATCACTACTAACAACATCAAACACTAAGTAATACTATTAACTATGTTAAACCTCATGACAAATCACTAATTAAACCTAAGTACTTAATGTAATTTCAAAGCAACTAACAACTATTTTCAATATCAAAGAATCAATTAATCAATCAACTAAGTAACCTATTATCGACACACTAAGCAATCTACCTACTAAGTAATATCTAAGAAATCAGCTAATCATTAACATCTGATCCAACCATTCAATTAGACATCAGTAATTCAGTAGTTCAAACCGGATCCAAGTATCCAATTAATCTGGTTCAGCCACACAACAACCTTGCCAAAAAAAAAATAGATAGGTTTGGCTTCAAATATCAAATCAGAAATCAATTAATCAATTTACTGAATTCCCTTACTCAACAATTAAACAGTTACACACTGATGAAGAATAGTAAAGGCACGACAATGGAACTTGAAACACATATCCGATCAACTTTTCACAGCAATGGGTAAAATAAGTTCCGGCAGATCAAGAGAGCTCAGGCAGGAGAATGCCAGATTCCTGGTTTTCAAGGTAAATGTGAAGGGCATCCGGCTGAAGCAGATTATGGTTATGATAAACTAGAAATCAGATGTCAATCCCAACTTCTGGCTGAGTGAAATCAGATAAATGATCAAAAAAATTAGATTCAATCTTGATCGCTGGAATCTGATTGATCGGAAGCATACATTTGATTTTCGGACTTCAGTCATTCAATCCAGAGATCAAGCATTCGATCAATCTGCTGTATTATGATTCAGAGGAAATGTAGCATATCAAGCTCTGTTTGTTCTGATGAACAGCAGATCAATCTATGTTGAACCGTTGCAGAATACTTCAGGGCAAACAAGAAATTCTGGTGAATGAATAGAAATTTCGGCTATGTTTTTACAATTTCTCCAGATTCAATGCAAATAAAACTGATCAGACTCGATGATCACAATCAACTTTTTATTAAACTAATGATCTAAAAAAAAACATGTAATATGATGAAATCAGATAATACAATGAAGAAAAAAAAATGTAATCTACTGAAACAAGATATGCGATGAGAATTTCTGAATATAAGATGCAATAAGAAGAAGAAAAAAATACAGATCTAACAGAAGTACAATGCGTGATGTATTGATGCACAAAACATAAAATGTCTAACTGATACTGAATTAAAAACTATAACTCACACTGAAGAAGAAGAGAAAGAAGAAATCAGATGAAGAAGAAATAAAGAAGAAGAAGAAGTTCTGAAGAAGAAGAAGAAGAAGATTAAATGCTTACCGTGAAATGGAAGAAATCGGGGAAGAGGTGGCCTCCACCATTCACGCCGCCGCCGCCGGACTGAAGATCCACCATCGGATTGAGGAAGATAATAGGGAAAAGGAGAAGAAGGAGGAAAGAAGAGAGGGAAAAGATGGGAAAAGAGAATCCGATGATGGAGAAGGGGGAAAAGAGAGGGAACAGAGGGGAAAGAGGATTGGGTTTGGCGCACAGGGTGAAGACGGGGGAAAATTTCCCCTCCGTTGGGTTTTTAACAGCAAGCAAACCGGTTTGAACCGGTTTGTTGCTGTTTGTTTTTTTTCAATTAAAAAAACTCCAAACCGGTTCAACCGGTTTGCAACAGATTTTTTTTTTTTAGTTTTCAAAATCACAAACCGGTTTGTAACAATTTCTTCAAAACACTCAAACCGTGTAAACCAGTTTGTTTTATTATTCTCAAAAAATCTAAAAACTGTTTTAAAGAATTTTATTTGCTAAAAACCTCAAAACTCAACTAAACTAAAGACTACTTCTTAAAAATATTTACACTAAACCTCATTTCAACTTATTTTATAATTTTTTTTTTTTAAAACTAACTAACTATATTCTCAACTCTAATTTTTATTTTATTTTTTTAGGAACTCACAATGACAAACATTAAAATATTCATTAAATTGCAAAATAACACTAATTTTCAAGCATTTTCTCTTTTTAATTCATTTTAGCTCATTCACTCAAAACCAGCATAAAATTGGGTTTTAAATCAATTTTTTATGAAATCATGCATATTTTTGATATGAAATAACCCTAAAATATATGCATGATCAATTGTTCTTCAGTCTGTACGTGCCAAATTTTGTTTTTTTCTCCTCTGGTACTCCCAATACCAAGAAGGCACGTTCTGTCTCCTCGATCCAACTCTCTGCAAGCTCTGAATTGGCTCTACCGGCGAAGACCAATGGATGAAGCTTGAGAAACTTTTCATAAGTTATTCCTCCAAGGTTTTTGTTTCGAGGAGTGACTGGTTTTGGCCTCGTTTCACGAATCGCTGTTACCAAATTATTGAGCATCTCTAGCAGGAATTCTTGTGTATAAGACTCCTCACTCAGCATGGTTCTTCTCGTCGCAGGAGCCATTTATCTATTCACACACAAGCACTTGTTTTAGTTTCTTGATGTATATAGGGAAGTAAAACTTTATTTACTTATATATATTCATTTACACAAGCATCACCATTATATGCAAGTGCCATGCCACTCTGGCAGACATAGGCGGCGACAAACTATACACATGAGTCTATTGACTCCAAAACACAACTAGTTTCTAAGAACTGGATTTCTTTTTCGATGAAAATAACCCAAAATATCATGAACTGCCACATTGCCTTGGCTTAAGCATAGTTGAAGTCTGCTCGGGTGGCATTTCTGCACTCTCGAGCGAATCCTGTGGATAGATCAGTGATGCCGATCCACTTTCCCATACAGTGGCATTATGACTCAGGGAGTCCAAGATCATAATAGGATAATAAGGGTTGTATCCTTCTCCTTGGCCATCCAGGCTCGGCGTTTGTGATGACATTCAATTCTCCCATACAATAGCACTATAACTTAGGGAATCCGAAATCATAATGGGTTTATAGGAGTTGTTGTATCCCTCACCCCTACTGTACAAACTAGGTGTATATGATGCCTATCGATAGCCTTGCAAGCGATTGTATTTCACAAGGAAGTTTAAGTCAAACTCCACCATATGTGGCAATTCATCTGAAGTCGATGGGGTACGTTTACTCCCAACACTTGTGTGATGTGATCCACTAATACACAAGGTCTCGTCCCTGAGACCAAGCGACCCTCACCGACCCATATCGACGGTATACCTCATTTGGCATTCATTGGTGGAATGCCCATCTTTGCCATAATACTGATAGTCTTGAACCTCTAACGGGCATACCCACTCATCGTGCATGATCTCGTAATGATAACAGTATCCGCATGAGTCATGAGTTGCCATCTATACAAAAATGCACCCAAATTAGATAAAGTATAAAATTTATACTTACAGTGCGATACTGTGATCATGACAGATTTCGAACCAAGTTTCTCAGACACATGCTCTGATACCAATCTTGTAACGCCTTGGATTTCTAAAACAAAGCTAAGTTAAAATTTTCATGATTATTTTTTTTTGCAGCAAAACTTAGAAAAGCTTTAAGCAGCGTGTGATCATCGCAAAATTTTTTCTCTCTTGTGGTTTCTCTCTCTTCCTTCTCTTTTTCCTTTCTAGCTTTTATTTCCTCTTTTTTAAAGGGAGAAAGATAACAGACAAAAAAGAAAGAGAGAAGAGAAAAGAAGGGAAGAGAATAAGATGAACTCTTTTGCGGGGTCTCACTTGACCTTGATTTGAAAATATTTAGAAAATTACTCGCCTCCATTTTGAAATATATTGCAGAAAAATGGAGAGACGGGATTCGCTCGTCGGTACGAGGTTCGACCATTCCTGACGCCTTTACTAGGGGTAATCGAACCAAGGATCGAATTTATGCCTTTTGCTTTGCCTAAATATTATTTAAGAATTTATCCTAAGTCTAAATGCACAAAGAATCATGCTTGTGCAATGCAAGGATGTATGCTCTTTTCAAAAAAATTGGTTTTGGAAATCTCCAAGTGTTCTGAGATAAACTTGATAATGGAGTGAAGAAAGGATTGAATCTAACTTAGAACTCGAGATAGATCAGGAGTTTGAAGTTCTAAGTCTTTTGAAATAATCAGAGCTGGGAAAATGAATCTTGATTTGAAATGATTTTTGAAGCTGAGATAAAAGGGAAAAGGAAGGAAATTTCGAAGTTAGAAAAATGGATTTTGAACTTAGATTTAGGAGAAGAGATAAAATTTGAAATAGAGTTTGAATTTAAAATTTGAAATCAGGATGGATTTGAGAGATCCAATTGGTATTTAAAAATGGAAATGCATTTAGGAAGTTCAAAGGAGATCTGAAAACGAAATTGGATTTGAAATCTAGAATTTTGGAATGGAATTGGATCCTGGATCCTGAATAGAATTGGATCAAAAATCTGGAATCCAAGATGGGATTAGATTATGAATGCTAAAATGGATTTTGGATCTTAAAATGGGTTTAGGATCTGAAATCTAAGATCCAAGATAGAGTTGGACACTGGATCCTGAGATGAATTTTGGATCTAAAGGCTGAGATCCAAAAGTAGAACTGGGTTCTGGATTCTAAAAATGGATTTGGATCTTGAAGTCTGAGATCTAATGTAGAATTGGATTCCGGATCCTAAAATGGAGTAGATCTGAAGTCTGAGATCCAAGATGAAATTGAATTCTAGATCCTAAAATAGATTTGGATCTAAAGTCTGAGATCCAAAGTAGAATTGGATTCTGGATCCTAAAATGGAATTGGATCTGAGGTCTGAGATCCAAAGTGGCATGGGTTTCTGGATCCTAAAATGGATTTGGATCTGAAGTCTGAGATCCAAAGTGGAATTGGATTCTGGATCCTAAAATGGATTTGGATATAAAGTCTGAGATCCAAAGTGGAGATTGTACTTGGAAATCTGGATCCAAGTTGATCTAACTTTGGATTTGGATTCTGAAAGTCCACATGGGACTTTTGAAGATGGATCTGGGTTTTGAAAACCCAGATTGAATTTAAAATCTAAGAAGGGTCAAGTTTTGATATTCAGAATCAATCTCAAACTTTGATCTTGATTTTGAAGATAAGAAGATAAACTTGATTTTGAATTTGAAAATCAGAAGATGAATCAGAAACTTCAAAGTTAAATTGAACTTTGAATTTGAATTTTGAATTGAGTTGAAGTTTGAACACAAAATGATTTTGAAATTTCAAAGTCAAATTGGACTTTGAAATTGATTTTTTTTAATCTTGAAGTGAGATAGAATTGAATTTGAAATAGAAGTTTGAGAAAAGATATTCAAAATCACTTGGGTTTTTGAAAAAGAATTTTTGAAAATATGATGCAATTCTATCCTAAATGATGAATGAAATTTAAAGATTTTGAAATTGGAGTTGAAAATCGAATTTCACTCTTTAAATGAATGTAAATAAGATTAATGATATAATACACTCCTGACTATGGTCATTGAATGTATTGTATAGTAATCATATCTAATTTCAAATGAAGAATAAAATACATTTTGGTGCTTTCATAGAGTTTAAAATGAAATTAACTCTCAATATACCCTGACTATGACCATTGGTATATTTATTGAATTAATTTTAATTTAAACTCTGATAAAAGAAGAAAATATTTAAAGAAAATATGATGAATTTTAAAAATGATCTAGTATGGATCCAGTGTTATTTTTATTTTATAAAAAATAAAAATCCTAAGTTTTGTTTACATCCTAACTATTGCCATTGATGTAAATCATCAACTTATGATCAATTACCTCTTACGAAATGGTGTACGTGCCATTCGTGTTTCACCATTGTGAGATTTGGAAAATATAAAGACAAAGACATGAAAATAAGCAATTTATGATATTTACAATGCTCATTCATTATATCTAATGCAGGAAATGTAGATTCTCATTATCATCTAGCTATTACCTCTTTGAGTTGAAATGGAAATTTAAAATTCCTAATCTAAGGAGTAAGATAGTATTTTCAACAGATCTTTGCAACACTCAAATTATCAAAAGGTAAATAAGAGATTAAAAGACAAATGCACATGCCTATATCTATTCTAAATGGAGAATATATGCAAGAGGTACTATACCCAGGCTAAAATGAAGAAATATATATGGGTATGCTCATGGAAGTGGAAGATGGTAAGGTATACCATTAACCCAAGGAAAACATAAAATACCCAGTGGGTAACGAGTGTGGATGCACTGCTCACTGTATGAACTGGGAAATACTCAAGGATTTAGCACCTATATACATATTGCTAATACACAAGTGATGAAATATTCGGTATTTAGCAGCTACGCCAGTCGGAGGCATTTGGTGACTTTAGCAAATATAAACACCAAACTGGAAGGTGTTAAAACAGCGAAATGTACTAGATGGTGTTAAAAATGTGCAGCAATGGGCGTGTGCTGAAGGGTTGCTGCAGTGGATGTATATGCTATGAAATGGGTCTGGTGGACATATGTGATATGGGTGCAGAAAAAAAAAATAGATAAGTGGAAATGAATGTAAGGCCCCAGCAGATGAAGTATAGAGGAGGCAATGCGACTTACTTACAGTAGCTTGATAGCAAATCAGTCCCTACAAGAAAAAAAAAGAAAAATTGTTCAGATTGATAACATATGATATAACAAATTAATACGCAACACCTTCAAAGTTCTGGAAGAGATTCATAAACGCAGAATGATCAACACAATCTGATTTTGACCCTAAAGGAGATCCTCTGCTGCTAGCTTTTGATCCATGCCAAACATCAAGATACATAGGGATTCATAACTGTAAAACCATTAGATTCGTATATTGATTTTAAGAAAGGGAGTTTACAGATTGTATTAGATGGCCAATGTAGGGTTCTCGAATATTAGCTTAACCTTGTCAATATGAACCAAACCATCTAAAAATAACTTTCTTATAAAGATGATTGATATATAATTACAGGAAATGTATAGGATGAACAAGTTCTGGTATGTTCTACAAGAGAGTGATAGTGCAAACACATGTGCAAAAAGTGGGGATATGCAGATGATGAAAGAGAAAAGAAAATATAAGTGAATCATCATACAGGTGGATTGCACAAATGACATGCAACGTGGTGAAGAAATTCACTTATATATGTTTCTATAAATAACAAAGCAAATATAGAATGTTCATAGCAACCAGAATCACTAAGAGAAGAAGAAAGAAAAAAAATAAAAATAAAAAATAAAAAGGGGCAAACTATACGGTACGTAAAAGAGAATAATGTGTAACCTCATTTTTATCCTTTTCCATCAATTTATCTACCAAGGGGGAGCCAATAAACCCAGCTCCAATAGTCACCAATATTCGCAATCTGGGCTGTCATTGGAAAATAAAGTTGAGACAAAGAAATAAAAATGTTCAGAAAAGATAACCACATGGTCCCACCAAATAACCAAAATATGCTGCAACAACTAAGCCTACACCTAGAGATTTTGGCATTAACTTAATGAGAAATTTTAAATTTAAGCAAGTATCAGTGTCAATTCTAGAAAACTAAAGATATTACAGGTTCCACTGGCAAATTTCAACATTTAACAACCATTTTTGCAGAAAGAAATTCACCACAAGGAGTAGGTGTCAGAATCATGGTCATGCAGACAAGCAAAACAAAACAAATAGATCAAGATTCAGCAGCTTCTCTGTCAATACATAATTAAATTCCTGCATACCATGTATCACTAGACATTTACGAATCAAAAACCAAGTTGTAAAGAGACTAAAAATGTAGTAGACCACACGATACAAAGAAAAAGAAAAAGAAAGAAATTGTGAAATGATCATACCTGACAAGATTTTGGACTGTGCAAGGGTGTTCTATTCAAAAGCATTTGATATCCCTCCAAAGACCACTACGAGCGACAGGTTGCGCCTGACCAAAGTTGCTGAAGGAGAAAGCTCCAGATGTTTGAGCAGGTGCAATAGGTTGAAAACCAGTTGTAAGTGATGGAATTCAACCCAATCCAAGTGATGGCATAGAATTGATGGTGAATAAATTTGTCCCAAATCCAGTTGATGATGTACTGAATGGATTAGTCTCCAAGTGTTGGAGTTGACGTTGGTGCTATCATTGAACTAAAAAAAATGAAGGAGAAGAAAACACCGATATGCTTGATACCCCCAAATGGAGAATTAGAAATAGCTCCAAATGCAGGTGTTGATGATGTCTCAGTTAGTTACAAAGCTCTATCATGCGTAAGTTATTTGAAGTGAATGGTTTGGCCCCCCCATCAGAATTACAAAAAAAAAACACCATGTACATGCTGAGGAATACCTTGAATAAGTTTATATAATAAAATTTTGTGAAATACTAACAGCCATGGATAACCTTCCAAGAGCAAAATCACCAGTAACAAATATTCAAAAAAAAATCTTAAACATGAGAGGAAAGGCAATGGTGGGTCAACATACCTCCTTCAATTATGTAAATGTAGATAATGGGGAACAAAGACAATGATATAGAAATTTTATCCAAGGAAGCCACAGGTATAGGAATGTGTTTATAGTGATCACATACCTTCTCGTTTGAAGTTGCAGGTAGTAACAAATTTTGTCTTAAGGACCCCTCTGTGTGGAGCTTTGGTACTGTACTGATCCCAAAAATCAAATTTGGGCTCCCTTGTCCCATGGGAGCAAGATACGCCAATGCATTGACAATTCCTGTAGCGGCATTAATGAGTACACGATGCCCTTTAGATCAGATATACCTGTAAAGAGGAATAAGATGGGCATACAGGAATTGACAATAATGAAGTATGAGAGAAGAAAACAGAAAATTGATGGCATAGGTAGATAAATAAAAGCAAGAAAGACAATCAAAATGAAGGATGTAAACGGAGAAACGAAATCAAACATGCGTTGGAATATACAGAACGACGATAGGATTGAATTGAGACAGAATGATGATGGATTGCAAGCGAAATATATATATAAAAAAAAACAAAATCAGAAGAAATTGTGGGAACATGAATGTTCTTTTGATGTTGCAATGGGTGGGTCGTTCCTGCTATATGCAGGTCAATCCCACCGTTAATGCTTTATAAAAAAAAAACAAAAAAAATGAAAGGATGAGGGATCTAGGTAAGGGGATGTAGCATGAACAACTCTAATTATAGAAGGGGATGGTCTTCATAGTAAATCCAATGGAGAGGTTCATGGTGAAATCATATGCAGAGCAAATGGATTTCACCGTGAACTGAATTCAAGCGAATGCTGAATCATACTGACAGCTGATGGATATTGAAGGATCATTGAAGCATAACAATATAGGTAAACAACAGAAAATTTGCATCAAATGGAAATCTATAAGTCAGGGAGGGCTTCAAATGCTGTGGAAATATAATACGGCAAAATATTGATGAGATACAGTGAAGCATATGGGTGAAATGTAATTAGGAGAACAACCAAATGCAAACTAAAATGGGAAATCGAATGCAGATTGGAAATTAAATAGCCTACAATAAAAAGATGTGAATAAAAAAAAATCAAAGTGTATCAATCCATGGAAAGAGATGTAGCCAACAATGGCGCCAACATTTTATTGCGGATGCATGCCGATGCTGTCATAAGCAGATAGACATTGCATCATTTTGCTTTAAACAGGGAAGTGATAAAAGTAAAATTCAGAAGGAAGCACGAGCGAAAACACTTATCTCTGTGGAATTTCTGTCGTAGCGTCGACTCTCTTCAATCGATAAAAAAAAAAACAGATGAATATAGAGAAGGAGAAAGGGAAGAAGGAGGAGATGAAGTGTCAAGAAGAAGGATGCGATCAGTAGCTTTCCAAAAGGGGAATCAAATCTTCTTTTGTCGACCAAGAGAAAACCCAAAAAAAAAATGGATAGAAAAGAAGGGTGGAGGGGTGAAGAAGCGGTGGCTTTAGGGTTTTCGTTTGCCGATTCTTAAAAAAGAGGAGGAAGAGTAGAAAGGGAGGTATGTTAGTGATGGGTGGTGGAGAGTTGCCTGGGTGGTTGGCGATGGAAGGTTTAGCTGGAGTTCCTCTGGAGGGGAAGAGAAGGGGATGTTTCTGGAAGAGGAGAGTGCGACGCGCCCCCCCTTCTGGTTCTTTACGAAAGCTTTTCAAAGAGAAACCCTAGGAACAGTTTTGCAAATGGCCCCTGTTATTTAAAAAATTTTACAAAGAGGGGTTTTTAATACATTTTTGCTAAAAAGGTGTTTTCATAAAACTCGATTTTCAAAAGGTGTTTTCAAAAAGATTAATTTTCAAAAGAATGGTTTTTAAAAGAGGTTTTTCAAAACTAATTTTTTGTTTCTTTTCTATTTGCATTTTCCATTTCTTTTTTATTTTTTAAAATAAAATCTTAAAATTTTACGGGAAAATAAAGATTAAACACTAATTTTTTTGTATTTTTCTAAGAAATATTTACAAGAGTGTTTTTCCGAGAATTTTAGGCCATTTTGGGGAAATTTTTTCAGAAGGATGGGTTTGGACCCAAGTTTTGAGAAAATATTTGAGTTTTAAACCTCGAATCGAGGAATATAATGTGATGGATCCAAACGGATACCAGACAAACTGTTTGAGCCCTTCAAAAGGTTATTTTGGTATTTCTGTAATTTTAATTTGAAAATTAGGCAACGAAGCTTAGATTTGGATTTTGACAATGATACCGGATCCGAAAATGAGCCAAATATATAGAATGAATTTAATTTCAGAAGAATCTAAGAAATAGACTGAAATTTAGATTTAAAACTAATTTAATTACTCAGAAAATGGAATCAGGGGCAAAAAGGGAATATTTATAAGATTTTGAAAAATTTAGGGTGTTCACAGATGCCCCTCTTTGCTACTAAGCCGGTTGAAAGCCGAGCTTAGTGGCAAAGAAACACTCCAAATTTTGAAAAATGCCCTAGTCAACAGATTTGAACTGAGTATGGAAGAATTTGTTTGAAAGACATGGTTTTCAGGCTTAAAACCTTATCCTGAATGGCTTGGGGGAGACGAAATCCTCGAAAATGGTATGATTGAGTACAAGATGTGGAAATCGTGATAGGACTTTGGGCAAAGATCCTGACATGATAAAAGGTAAGAATTTTGATCAAGTTTCATGGGTGAGACAAGATTAGCCTTATGGAATGTTTCAGGTTTAGCCCTTAACCTGGATGGGACGAAGATATATCAAGATGACCTAAATGGGGAAAGGAATATATGAAGACCTTGATGGGACATTTTTGGAAAAATGCCTCATGAGATGAAGCTCAAATAGGATCACATCCTGGATGGATATACAAAGCATGGATTCCTCGACAGGAAGAACCATGATGGGACTGGGAGGAAAACACCTCGTCTAAACGAGAAACCTCGTCGAAACGAGACTCAAGTTTTAAACCAAAACCTGAAAAGGAAGATACCTCGATGCACGAGGTTCAAGCTTAACCCTTAACCTGAAGGGGATGACCAAATGGAATCCTCGAGTGAAGAAACCATGATGGGACCTTCAGAATTTGGACGAAAAAATCCGAAAGGGGTTTGCGAAAGGAGGAAATGGGGTTCCCTAAAGCTTGGAAAAAGGGATGATTTTGGGCGTCTCTTTGCTGAGACCAAATCAGCTTTTGAAATTAATGACCTCTCGCAGAAAGTACAGGTTTAACCCTTAACCTGAGTGGGTACAACCATACGAAATTCTCGAAACCATGATGGGACAGAAGAGATACTTCTGCTGAATGAGGCAACTCTTCTGGGAATGTGAGAGATGGAAAATAAGGAGATGTGAGACAATTCTTTCGACAAAATGAACGATGAATAAGGTAACAGGAGGTGAATCTTTCAATGGTGTAAAAGATGAATAAGGCGATCCTTTTATCAAGGAGACGAATCTCTTGACAAGGCGAAAAAGATAAAGAAGGCAATCCTTTGGACATGAGAAGGTGAAAGCAAAACATGAAGATGGCAATCCTTTTAGCAAGGGAAGACAAATCTTTCGATCAAAGCAAAAGATGAATAAGGCAATCCTTTCAGAAAGGAGAAGGCGAGTCTCTCGACAAAGCGAAAGAGGAATAAGGCGATCCTTTTATCAAGGAGAAGGCGAGTCTCTCGACAAAGCGAAAGACGAGGAAGGTGATCCTTTTAGAAAGGAGAAGGCGAGTCTCTCGACAAAGCGAAAGACGAATAAGGCGATCCTTTTATCAAGGAGAAGGCGAATCTTTCGATCAAAGCGAAAGACGGATAAGGTGATCCTTTTATCAAGGAGAAGGCGAATCTTTCGATCAAAGCGAAAGATGGGGAAGGCCATCCTTTTATCAAGGAGAAGGCAAATCTTTTGATCAAATCGAAAGACGAAGAAGGCGATCCTTTTAGAAAGGAGAAGGTGAATCTTTCGATCAAAGCGAAAGACGGATAAAGCAATCTTTTTAGAAAAAAAAAGGCGAGTCTCTCGAAAAAGCGAAAGACGAATAAGGCAAACAACTCTAGGTTGTATCAAAATGGATATTGAACATTTATTTCATTCTCGGAATAGCTAGAAAATTTTGCCAATAAGATAAATTTATAGTTGACTAAAAAAAAATGTGCATGTGTGTGCAAAAAACATTTCCTCTTTTACCTAGAGTATTTTCTCCAATGAGGTTAAATCTTCGGTCTTTAAGAGTCAAATTCAAAAACTTTAGCGCTAATGATTTTCTTCAAGGAAGCTATCAATTTCCCTGATGTGAGAAGAGAAGAAATATTCTTAATTTCATAAAAGCAAGTAGTGAAGAGATATTGATAAAAGAATTTTGGCAGTTTGATATCTGGGTGTTTTCCCATGATGATCTTTTTGCACTCTTTTTGAGTCATTGGGATTTTTCGGGCTTTTACATCATCCTTCATTTGGATATGTCCTGACTTTTCTCTCTTTTTTTCGGGGAAGGGTACGTCACAAACTCCATCTTGGATATGCTCCGATCCTTCTTTTTTTCTCAGGGATTCTATTGATGATATTGGTTCAAAAGGTCTTTTAGATGATAGCAGAAATCAAATGTCTTTTAGGGTTTGTCGGTAGGTCCATCACACTCGCCTTCATTTCGACGATGATCTAAACTTTCCCTGGAAGGATCCTTCACAAACTCCTTCATCTCAGAGATGATCCAAATCTTCTTTGGCCCCGGAGGTCTGCTCGCATATTCATCTTCATTTTGACGACAATTGAGAGATCCCTTTTGCGGATATTTGATTGCAACTTTAAAATGAGAGGATATGGATTAAGTGGATTTTTTTATAGCTCAGGATATTTCTACTGTCTGATTGCCAGAAAATCATCTTAGAGCATGTGTCATAGCCATGATCAATATCAATTCGCTTCCGGCTTTTCAACGTCATTGAATATTTTTTTTGCTAATCATACCGAGGACATTTCTTACATCCTTTTAGTTGATCAACAGGAAAAGATTTAAATTTTATCTCTTTTTCGCAAAAAGTTTCACCTTTTTGGAAAGAATACTAGAGGTAATCTGAGGTAATTCTTTTGTGCAGTAAGAATATTGGAATCAACAAATACTTTTAGCAAATTGGCAAATTTTTCATGACTTCTATGTGAAATACTTACTCAATATAGATTTTAATGCAACCTTTAGTTGCAATTTATGATTTTGAACATTTTGATCAGTAAAACTGGGACCTTTCATTTAACGACCAGCAAAGGAGCTGGAATCTTTTATTTAACGACCAGCGAAGTAGCTGGGACATTTTATTTAACGACCAACGAAGGAGTTGGAACATTTCATTTAACGACCAACGAAGTAGCTGAGACTTTTCATTTAACAACCAGCGAAGTAGCTGGGATATTTCATTTAACGACCAGCGAAGTAGCTGGGACATTTCATTTAACGACCAGGGAAGTAGCTGGGACATTTCATTTAATAACCAGCGAAGTAGCTGGGACATTTCATTTAACGACCAGCAAAGTAGCTGGGACATTTCATTTAACGACCAACGAAGTAGCTGGGACATTTCATTTAACGACCAGCGAAGTAGCTGGGACATTTCATTTAACGACCAGCGAAGTAGCTGGGACATTTCATTTAACGACCAACGAAGTAGCTAGGACATTTCATTTAACAACCAGCGAAATAGCTGGGACATTTTATTTAACGACCATCGAAGTAGCTGGGACATTTTATTTAACGACCAACGAAGTAGCTGGGACATTTCATTTAACGACCAACGAAGTAGCTGGGACATTTCATTTAACGACCAGCGAAGTAGCTGGGACATTTCTTTTAACGATCAGCGAAGTAGCTGGGACATTTCATTTAACAACCAGCGAAGTAGCTGAGACATTTCATTTAACGACCAGCGAAGTAGCTGAGACATTTCATTTAACGACCAGCGAAGTAGCTGGGACATTTCATTTAACGACCAGCGAAGTAGCTAGAACATTTCATTTAACGACCAGCGAAGTAGCTGGGACATTTCATTTAACGACCAGCGAAGTAGCTGGGACATTTCATTTAACGACCAGCGAAGTAGCTGGGACATTTCATTTAACGACCTTTGATTTAATGAGTTGATCTAAGATTGAGACTTTCTGGGAGACAAACAGCACGAGGACTGAACTTGATCTTTAGATTGAAAACTTTAGCAAAATAACCAGTGCGAGCACCGGATTTTCCAACTGAGAGTTGGGAAGGAGACCAACATTCTTAAGATATTTAAAGATTGAAGCAGGAATGATTGCAGGGGTTTTCAGGATTATCCCTTATCCTGAAGGGGAATATAGAATAGACATCGGAAGAAAATTTAGGAAAAATGATTTAGATTTATCCCTTAACCTGAAGGGGAAAAGAATATTTTTTGTGAAGAGATGATTTGAGACTTGAATTTAGAAGGGATATGACAAGATTTAGAATTTATGATCTATGATTTAGATGGACCAGGTATGCGGTCCAATTTTCAAAATTAACCCCTTATCCTGAACGAGGAAAAGAAGGAATAAAATTTAAGAAGATAGAAGGAGATCAAATTTGATGGAAAATTGATAAAATGGAGAGAATTTGAGGAAATTGATTTATTTTGTAAAAAGAATCCTCACGAGTAGCATTGTTGCTTTCATGAGTGATCTCAGGATTATTCCTTATCCTGAATGGGAAAAGAATAGAATTTAAAGAGAAATTGATATAAATTTAGAAATCAATAAAGATCGATAAAACTTGTATTTGCAAAAGGAATTCTCATAGGTAGCATTGTTGCCCCTACGAGAGGTTTCAGGATTATCCCTTATCCTGAATGGGAAAAAGAATAGATGTTAAGGAAAATAAAGGAAGAGAAATTTATATAAATTTAGAAAATCAATAAAGGTTGATGAAACTTGTATTTACAAAAGAATCCTCATAGGTAGTGCTATTGCTCTTACGAGGGTTTTCAGGATTTTCCCTTATCCTGAATGGGAAAAAGAATAGAATTTAATGAAAATTAAATTGATATAAATTTAGAAAATAAAGATTGAGGAAACTTGTATTTACAAAAGAATTCTCGTAGGTAGCATTATTGCTCCTACGAGGGGTTTCAGGATTTATCCCTTAACCTGAAAGGAGAAAGGAAAAAGTGAAAAAAAAAATGGAATAAATTTATGAAAAGAATTCTCACAGGTAGCCTTGTTGCTTTTGTGAGGGGTCTCGGGATTTTCCCTTATCCTGAATGGGGAAAAGAATAGAATTTAAAGAGAATTTGATATAAATTTAAAAATTAATAAAGATCGATAAAACTTGTATTTGCAAAAAGAATTCTCATAGGTAGCATTATTGCCCCTACGAGAGGTCTCAGGATTATCCCTTATCCTGCATGGGAAAAAGAATAGAATTTAAAGAGATTTAATGAAGGGAAATTGATATAAATCTAGAAAATCAACAGAGATTGACAAAACTTGTATTTACAAAAGAATCCTCATAGGTAGCGTTATTGCTCCTATGGGGGGTTTCAGGATTATCCCTTATCCTGAATGGGAACACCTCGGACAACGAGGGTCAGGTTTATCCCTTAACCTGAGAGGGCAAACACCTCGGACAACGAGGGTCAGGTTTATCCCTTAACCTAAAAGGGCATAAAAAATTTGATAAAATTTAATAGAAATGAGAAGAAATTGATAAAACTTGATAAAAATATGAATAAAATGAATGGAACTGATAAAGATATCAAAATTAACTGAAAATTTATAAGATTTGAGAAAAAGGAGTTTTTCTGATCCTGCCTGCATATGGGATCTTGAAAGAAAAATGTTTATTTAAAAGATAAGTGAGAAATCATTTTGGGGAAGAAAATCCACCGCAAGAAGAATGATCAGCGCGAGGTCTGATCCTTTAAAAAAGGGGAATCATCATGAGAGATCATCATGAGGTTTGATTTCGAGGATAGTGGTTTAAAAAACCAATTTTAAAAAAGAAAACAAACACGAGGTGATAATTTTGAAGACATATGGTTTTCAAAACCTAATTTGGAAAAGGAAAATCAACATGTTAGTTCATTTAAAAGAGATTTAGATCAAAATATTTGAATTTTTGAAGACTTTTACAGAATTTTTTGAGATTTTATGATTTTGAAAATCCTCATAGGAATATCATTTTTCTCATGATGGAGGAAAACAAATTTGAAAAATAGATGACAAGGATTTAAAATCTTTGAAAAATAACAGACAGAATAAAAAGGAATCTGAAAAAATCAGAAGAAAAAGACAATACACCTGGGTTTTAAAAGAGGAAATTTTAAATAATATATACCCAGGGTTTTTGGAAAATATAAGGAATATAAAATATCACAGATATATAAACAAGGATGCGCAAACAACACTTCCTAGAGCTGACTCTAAATGCAATATTTGAAATGGTTGATAGGACCTTAATCCTAACTCTAAGATTTAGATCATCTGATTCTAATCAAGGTATGTCGATATACTCAAGCCGAAGCTCGAAGTACGTGGCATAAAAATATCTCTCCGGTTCTAAGGTAATGGCTTCCCCAACATCCTTGAGCACCTACCGATATACCTCAGACTATGGCCTTAGGTACATGGTAGGGGGGTGCGAACCCAAATAAGTGGCCCAATTGTGAGGCTCTCTCCCGAACTATGGTTCAGTGAGACAGTCCAGCAACGTGAAGACCGGGACAACATAGGTAGGGATGTTTTCAAAAACATGTTCAACATGCAGATAAAACCAGAAAGCTCTAATGCAAGTCCTAAAAGAGAGAGAATTTAAATTAAATAGAAGCATACACTTGCATACATTGTTTGCATTCAATCCCTAGAATTGAGGAGAGTTGTATTTCAGTCTAAAATCTAATGTAAACATGGATATAATCTCCTCAATATGGTTCTACCAAACCATACTTAGATCCTATATGCAAATAATGTCAGCTTAGGACAGAGTCTAGGCTCCTAAGGTTTGTATGGAAATGAAACTGACATTTATAGAATAAAGACTTAGATAATATCAAAGCAAAAAGGCATAGATTCAACCTGACGAAGACGTAGTCTCATCATGGTCGCCAAAACTGTGATCATCGCAAATTTTTTTCTCTCTTGTGGTTTCTCTCTCTTCCTTCTCTTTTTCCTTTCTAGCCTTCATTTGCTCCTTTTTAAAGGGAGAAAGATAAAAGACAGAAAAGAAAGAGAGAAGAAAAAAGAAGGGAAGAGAAGAAGAGGAACTCTTTTGCGGGGTCTCACTTGACCTTGATTTGAAAATATTTAGAAAATTACTCGCCTCCGTTTTGAAATATATTGCGGGAAAATGGAGAGACGAGATTCGCTCGTCGGTACGAGGTTCGACCGTTCCTGACGCCTTTACCAGGGGTAATCGAACCAAGGATTGAATTTATGCCTTTTGCTTTGCCTAAATATTATCTAAGAATTTATCCTAAGTCTAAATACACAAAGAATCATACTTGTGCAATGCAAGGATGTATGCTCTTTTCAAAAAAAATGGTTTTGGAAATCTCCAAGTGTTCTGAGATGAACTTGATAATGGAGTGAAGAAAGGATTAAATCTAACTTAGAACTCGAGATAGATCAGGGGTTTGAAGTTCTAAGTCTTTTGAAATAATCAGAGCTGGGAAAATAAATCTTGATTTGAAATGATTTTTGAAGCTGAGATAAAAGGGAAAAGGAAGGAAATTTCGAAGTTAGAAAAATGGATTTTGAACTTAGATTTAGGAGAAGAGATAAAATTTGAAATAGAGTTTGAATTTAAAATTTGAAATCAGGATGGATTTGAGAGATCCAATTGGTATTTAAAAATAGAAATGGATTTAGGAAGTTCAAAGGAGATATGAAAACAGAATTGGATTTGAAATCTAGAATTTGGGAATGGAATTGGATCCAGGATCCTGAATAGAATTGGATCAAAAATCTAGAATCCAAGATGGGATTAGATTATGAATGCTAAAATGGATTTTGGATCTTAAAATGGGTTTAGGATCTGAAATCTCAGATCCAAGATAGAGTTGGACACTGGATCCTGAGATGAATTTTGGATCTAAAGGCTGAGATCCAAAAGTAGAACTGGGTTCTGGATTCTAAAAATGGATTTGGATCTTGAAGTCTGAGATCTAATGTAGAATTGGATTCCGGATCCTAAAATGGAGTGGATCTGAAGTCTGAGATCCAAGATGAATTTGAATTCTGGATCCTAAAATAGATTTGGATCTGAAGTCTGAGATCCAAAGTAGAATTGGATTCTGGATCCTAAAATGGAATTGGATCTGAGGTCTGAGATCCAAAGTGGCATGGGTTTTTGGATCCTAAAATGGATTTGGATCTGAAGTCTGAGATCCAAAGTGGAATTGGATTCTGGGTCCTAAAATGGATTTGGATCTGAAGTCTGAGATCCAAAGTGAAGATTGTACTTGGAAATCTGGATCCAAGTTGATCTAACTTTGGATTTGGATTCTGAAAGTCCACATGGGACTTTTCAAGATGGATCTGGGTTTTGAAAACCCAGATTGAATTTAAAATCTAAGAAGGGTCAAGTTTTGAGATTCAGAATCAATCTCAAACTTTGATCTTGATTTTGAAGATAAGAAGATAAACTTGATTTTGAATTTGAAAATCTGAAGATGAATCAGAAACTTCAAAGTTAAATTGAACTTTGAATTTGAATTTTGAATTGAGTTGAAGTTTGAACACAAAACGATTTTGAAATTTCAAAGTCAAATTGGACTTTGAAATTGAATTTTTTTAATCTTGAAGTGAGATAGAATTGAATTTGAAATAGAAGCTTGAGAAAAGATATTCAAAATCACTTAGGTTTTTGAAAAAGAATTTTTGAAAATATGATGCAATTCTATCCTAAATGATGAATGAAATTTAAAGATTTTGAAATTGGATTTGAAAATCGTATTTCAGTCTTTAAATGAATGTAAATAAGATTAATGATATAATACACTCCTGACTATGGTCATTGAATGTATTGTATAGTAATCATATCTAATTTCAAATGAAGAATAAAATACATTTTGGTGCTTTCATAGAGTTTAAAATGAAATTAACTCTCAATATACCCTGACTATGGCCATTGGTATATTTATTGAATTAATTTTAATTTAAACTCTGATAAAAGAAGAAAATATTTAAAGAAAATATGATGAATTTTAAAAATGATCCAGTATGGATCCAGTGTTATTTTTATTTTATAAAAGATAAAAATCCTAAGTTTTGTTTACATCCAAACTATTGCCATTGATGTAAATCATCAACTTATGATCAATTACCTCTTACGAAATGGTGTACGTGTCATTCGTGTTTCACCATTGTGAGATTTGGAAAATATAAAGTCAAAGACATGAAAATAAGCAATTTATGATATTTACAATGCTCATTCATTCTATCTAATGCAGGAAATGTAGATTCTCATTATCATCTAGCTATTACCTCTTTGAGTTGAAATGGAAATTTAAAATTCCTGATCTAAGGAGTAAGATAGTATTTTACACAGATCTTTGCAACACTCAAATTATCAAAAGGTAAATGAGAGATTAAAAGACAAATGCACATGCCTATATCTATTCTAAATGGAGAATATATGCAAGAGGTACTATACCCAGGCTAAAATAAAGAAATATATGTGGGTATGCTCATGGAAGTGGAAGATGGTAAGGTATACCATTAACCCAAGGAAAACATAAAATACCCAGTGGGTAACGAGTGTGGATGCACTGCTCACTGTATGAACTGAGAAATACTCAGGGATTTAGCACCTATATACATATTGCTAATACACAAGTGATGAAATATTCGGTATTTAGCAGCTACGCCAGCCGGAGGCATTTGGTGACTTTAGCAAATATAAACACCAAACTGGAAGGTGTTAAATCAGCGAAATGTACTGGATGGTGTTAAAAATGTGCAGCAATGGGCGTGTGTTGAAGGGTTGCTGCAGTGGATGTATATATTGTGAAATGGGTCTGGTGGACATATGTGATATGGGTGCAGAAAAAAAAAACAGATATGTGGAAATGAATATAAGGCCCCAGCAGATGAAGTATAGAGGAGGCAATGCGACTTACTTACAGTAGCTTGATAGCAAATCAGTCCCTACAAGAAAAAAAAAGAAAAACTGTTCAGATTGATAACATATGATATAACAAATTAATACGCAGCACCTTCAAAGTTCTGGAAGAGATTCATAAACGCAGAATGATCAACACAATCTGATTTTGACCCTAAAGGAGATCCTCTGCTGCTAGCTTTTGATCCATGCCAAACATCAAGATACATAGGGATTCATAACTGTAAAACCATTAGATTCGTATATTGATTTTAAGAAAGGGAGTTTACAGATTGTATTAGATGGCCAATGTAGGGTTCTCGAATATTAGCTTAACCTTGTCAATATGAACCAAACCATCTAAAAATAACTTTCTTATAAAGATGATTGATATATAATTACAGGAAATGTATAGGATGAACAAGTTCTGGTATGTTCTACAAGAGAGTGATAGTGCAAACACATGTGCAAAAAGTGGGGATATGCAGATGATGAAAGAGAAAAGAAAATATAAGTGAATCATCATACAGGTGGATTGCACAAATGACATGCAACGTGGTGAAGAAATTCACTTATATATGTTTCTATAAATAACAAAGCAAATATAGAATGTTCATAGCAACCAGAATCACTAAGAGAAGAAGAAAGAAAAAAAATAAAAATAAAAAATAAAAAGGGGCAAACTATACGGTACGTAAAAGAGAATAATGTGTTACCTCATTTTTATGCTTTTTCATCAATTTATCTACCAAGGGGGAGCCAATAAACCCAGCTCCAATAGTCACCAATATTCGCAATCTGGGCTGTCGTTGGAAAATAAAGTTGAGACAAAGAAACAAAAATGTTCAGAAAAGGTAACCACATGGTCCCACCAAATAACCAGAAATTGCTGCAACAACTCAGCCTACACCTAGAGATTTTGGCATTAACTTAATGAGAAATTTTAAATTTAAGCAAGTATCAATGTCAATTCTAGAAAACTAAAGATATTACAGGCGCCACTGACAAATTTCAACATTTAACAACCATTTTTGCAGAAAGAAATTCACCACAAGGAGTAGGTGTCAGAATCATGGTCATGCAGACAAGCAAAACAAAACAAATAGATCAAGATTCAGCAGCTTCTCTGTCAATACATAATTAAATTCCTGCATACCATGTATCACTAGACATTTACGAATCAAAAACCAAGTTGTAAAGAGACTAAAAATGTAGTAGACCACACGATACAAAGAAAAAGAAAGAAATTGTGAAATTATCATACCTGACAAGATTTTGGACTGTGCAAGGGTGTTCTATTCAAAAGCATTTGATATCCCTCCAAAGACCACTACGAGCGACAGGTTGCGCCTGACCAAAGTTGCTGAAGGAGAAAGCTCCAGATGTTTGAGCAGGTGCAATAGGTTGAAAACCAGTTGTAAGTGATGGCATTCGACCCAATCCAAGTGATGGTATAAAATTGATGGTGAATAAATTTGTCCCAAATCCAGTTGATGATGCACTGAATGGATTAGTCTCCAAGTGTTGGAGTTGACGTTGGTGCTATCATTGAACTAAAAAAAATGAAGGAGAAGAAAACACTGATATGCTTGATACCCCCAAATGGAGAATTAGAAATAGCTCCAAATGTAGGTGTTGATGATGTCTCAGTCAGTTACAAAGCTCTATCATGCGTAAGTTATTTGAAGGGAATGGTTTGGCCCCCCCATCAGAATTACAAAAAAAAAACACCATGTACATGCTAAGGAATACCTTGAATAAGTTTATATAATAAAATTTTGTGAAATACTAACAGCCATGGATAACCTTCCAAGAGCAAAATCACCAGTAACAAATATTCAAAAAAAAATCTTAAACATGAGAGGAAAGGCAATGGTGGGTGAGCATACCTCCTTCAATTGTGTAAATGTAGATAATGGGGAACAAAGACAATGATATAGAAATTTTATGCAAGGAAGCCACATGTATAGGAATGTGTTTACAGTGATCACATACCTTCTCGTTTGAAGTTGCAGGTAGTAACAAATTTTGTCTTAAGGACCCCTCTGTGTGGAGCTTTGGTTCTGTACTGATCCCAAAAATCAAATTTGGGCTCCCTTGTCCCATGGGAGCAAGATACGTCAGTGCATTGACAATTCCTGTAGCGGCATTAATGAGTACACGATGCCCTTTAGATCAGATATACTTGTAAAGAGGAATAAGATGGGCATACAGGAATTGACAATAATGAAGTATGAGAGATGAAAACAGAAAATCGATGGCATAGGTAGATAAATAAAAGCAAGAAAGACAATCAAAATGAAGGATGTAAACGGAGAAACGAAATCAAACATGCGTTGGAATATACAGAACAACGATAGGATTGAATTGAGACACAATGATGATGGACTATAAACGAAATATATATAAAAAAAAGAAAACAAAATCAGAAGAAATTGTGGGAACATGAATGTTCCGTTGATGTTGCAATGGGTGGGTCGATCCTGCTATATGCAGGTCGATCCCACCGTTAATGCTTTATAAAACAAAAAAAACAAAAAAAAAAATGAAAGGATGAGAGATCTAGTTAAGGGGATGTAGCATGAACAACTCTAATTATAGAAGGGGATGGTCTTCATAGTAAATCCAATGGAGAGGTTCATGGTGAAATCATATGCATAGCAAATGGATTTTACCGTGAACTGAATTCAAGCGAATGCTGAATCATACTGGCAGTTGATGGATATTAAAGGATCATTGAAGCATAACAATATAGGTAAACAACAGAAAATTTGCATCAAATGGAAATCTATAAGTCAGGGAGGGCGTCAAATGCTGTGGAAATATAATACGGCAAAATATTGATGAGATACAGTGAAGCATATGGGTGAAACGTAATCAGGAGAACAACCAAATGCAAACTAAAATGGGAAATCGAATGCAGATTGGAAATTAAATAGGCTACAATAAAAAGCTGTGAATAAAAAAAAAATCAAAGTGTATTAATCCATGGAAAGAGATGTAGCCAACAATGGCGCCAACATTTTATTGCAGGATGCATGTCGATACTGTCATAAGCAGATCGACATTGCATCATTTTGCTTTAAACAGGGAAGTGATAAAAGTAAAATTCAGAAGGAAGCAAGAGCGAAAACACTTTTCTCTGTGGAATTTCTGTCGTAGCGTCGACTCTCTTCAATCGATAAAAAAAAAATAGATGAATCTAGAGAAGGAGAAAGGGAAGAAGGAGGAGATGAAGCGTGAAGAAGAAGGATGTGATCAGTAGCTTTCCAAAGGGGGAATCAAATCTTCTTTTGTCGACCAAGAGAAAACCAAAAAAAAAAATGGATAGAAAAGAAGGGTGGAGGGGTGAAGAAGCGGTGGCTTTAGGGTTTTCGTTTGCCGATTCTTAAAGAAGAGGAGGAAGAGTAGGAAGGGAGGTCCGTTAGTAATGGGTGGTGGAGAGTTTCCTGGGTGGTTGGCGATGGAAGGTTTAGCTGGAGTTCCTCTGGAGGGGAAGAGAAGGGGATGTTTCTGGAAGAGGAGAGTGTGGCGCGCCCCCCCTTCTAGTTCTTTACGAAAGATTTTCAAAGAGAAACCCAAGGAATAGTTTTGCAAATGGCCTCTGTTATTTCAATTTTTTTACAAAGAGGGGGTTTTAATACATTTTTGCTAAAAAGGTGTTTTTATAAAACTCGATTTTCAAAAGGTGTTTTCAAAAAGATTATTTTGCAAAAGAATGGTTTTTAAAAGTGGTTTTTCAAAAACTAATTTTTTGTTTCTTTTCTATTTGCATTTTTCATTTTTTTGTATTTTTTGAAATAAAATCTTAAAATTTTACGGGAAAACAAAGATTAAACACTAATTTTTTTGTATTTTTCTGAGAAATATTTACAAGAGTGTTTTTTCGAGAATTTTAGGCCATTTTGGGGAAATTTCTTCAGAAGGATGGGTTTGGACCCAAGTTTGAGAAAATATTTGAGTTTTAAACCTCGAATCGAGGAATATAATGCGATGGATCCAAACAGATACCAGAAAAACTGTCTGAGCCATTCAAAAGGTTATTTTGGTATTTCTATAATTTTAATTTGAAAATTAGGCAATGAAGCTCAGATTTGGATTTTGACAATGAATCTGGATCCGAAAATGAGCCAGATATATAGAATGAATTTAATTTCAGAAGAATCTGAGAAATAGACTGGAATTTAGATTTAAAACTAATTTAATTACTCAGAAAATGGAATCAAGGGCAAAAAGAGAATATTTATAAGATTTTGAAAAATTTGAGGTGTTCACACAGCGGAATCAGACAATAATGGGTCATCAATTTTAGAAAACTCTGGGCACATTACAAGTATGTGGCCAAGCAACTCATTGACCACCAAAGTGTTCCCTTTTATCAAAAACTATATATTTATTACAAACATCACTGCTTGAAAAAGCAGGATTGGTTCAATAAAAGGAAGCAGTACAACTCTGTCTAGAGAAACCCTGAAACTCGATGTCGCCTTGTTTTGCATATCGCAACGCAGGTTCAACACTTGAAATCCTCATTAAACGGGGTCAGAACCACTGATGGTCAGGTAAGCAAGCAATCACACATCCATTCACTTAAGTAAATGTGTTGACTACTTAGGATTGCAGTTCTCAATAATAATGCTCAAGTCTCCACAACTTAGCGTATATCGCAAGCGCCTCCTCAAGGCTATGAGTTGAACATCCGCTCAAGTCTTCATGACTTAGCGCAAACCTCTTTCGGGCTGTAATTGAATAACCGCTCAAGTCTCCATGACTTAGCCTTGACCTCTTCCGGGTCTTAAAGGGAAGTCTAGCTCAAGTCTTTATACTTGGCACATCCGTATCCCACACATCTAAGGACAACTCCTTGAGCTTCGCTTAGTCATTTTGATACAACATGGGTCTTTGCCCAGTCGATCAAGTCGTATACCGATCATGACACCTTCACAAAGGTTATGCAGGACTGACTCAACAACGTCCATCCACTCATACTTTCAAGCATCGTTGAACCTAGAGTTAATGCATTGTTTCGATATTTAACGTCTTCCACCCTTGGTACGCGGGTGAACCATTGTCTGAGCATCAACTTGATGTTCTAGAGGTTGATTATTCTATTTATTTTAGATACCTCAGAAGCTTGTTGACCCTATCCATAGTAGGGCGGTTTATTTCAACCGGGAGAACCCTACTAGGCCCATATTTGAATGCATCCTCTACTTGCAGTAGTTGGGTTCAATCCTTAGATCTTAAGGATAACCACGACCTCAAAACCCATGAGTAACTGAGGCCATCGTTGACTCTATCAGGTCCAAAGTCAATATGTGTCACTCAAGGCTGTACCATCACTGTTATTCCACAGTGAGCATAATTCCTGAAGGGGGTCTGTCAGACTTACTATTACTTGGTCAGATATTGCATGTCATTTCAGGCAGTCTGTGCCTCAGCACTATGAAGATATGTATCTGACCCCATTCAGTATGCCCCAATCACGGTCTTCAACCAAAGAGGATACCCCTAACACGATCATCAACCGCGGGATATGTGCGACCTTAAGTTTTATTCATATGCATGCTTAACTCTGCTCTCAACACTGCGACCATCACGAGTATCTCACCTCTTTCGGGTGGAAACAACACACTCTGGCTCTGCGACCCTTACAAGTCTTGGTTGTATAACAGTTCTCAATAAGCATGCATATGACTTGATCTCAATGGATCAGTCGCTCGGCGTATTTTTACGCAACAAGCTTATAACCTTATTAAGGCGCAACGACTACTTTGATGCAATGACCCTTACGAGTAAGGTGACCTTACAGGTATCAGAGAGACGAACCATTCAGGCACTGTTCCAACAACAGGCATCGTTGTGCCGTTTAACCAGTTCCAACAGTTCTTCTGCCAACCATTTTGCCAGCACCTCTCCTGCTCCAACGGCAGGAGTGCGATAAATCTTTCTATGTTATAGAAAGTGTTCAATAAATTGGGTAGCAACTCCTTTGTATGAGGAAGTAACCTGCTACATTCTTTCTGAGTTATTCCAGCTTCTTCAAAAATTCTAGCAGCACTTCCTCTCTTTGATGGAGAAAGCATGTGTTTCTTTTAACCATTTCAGCGACATCTCCCCTCTTTGGCGGGGAAATCGCTATGCTTAACTCAGGGATGGATGCACACTGTCGTGGTTACCCCATATCCATCAAGGTTAATTAGAACCTTGGGCCATAGCCAGGTCGTACGCAATTGACTTAGTCTTTACAAAAAAGCGGTTTTGCATAAAAGCAAAGCCTTTCCAATAGGAGCTTTATTCGTTAAGCGCAATCTTGATTGAGGAGCGAAAATAGAATCGCATTGGCGATTTAGAGTTAATCTCCATTTGAATGCTCACCTACGCACCATATATATAGTATAAGCAGAAGTTTGTGCTTTATATGGTGGCGGCGTAAAGGAATGCATATACTTATTATTCGGGGTGTGTAATCGAATGAAATATTCTACATATATATTTGTAGAAAGCAGGAGCCTTGACATCATTCAACGCGATGACGTAATTTAAATGCATAATCGAAAGTGCAGAATAAAAAATGCATAATAAGAAACTACAGAAAGCAGGGAGCCTTGACATCATACGACGCGACGACAAATGGTAAATTACACGAGCCTTGGCGATATAAGATGCGATGACCATTTCCAAACGATATACACCAAGATCAATATCCAACGATAGTTATAAGGCCAGCAAGTGAACACCAAAGTGTCCTAGAGGGCTTAACCAGAAACTAGGGCGAGATACTACTTTTAAAAATGCATATATTACACATTCGAAACATATATATTTAACGATAGTTACGAGGCAAGCGCGTAAACACCAAAGTGTCCTAGAGAGCTCAATCAAGAACTAGGATCAAATACTACTTCAAAAAGTATATGCTATATACAAACAAGCAAATACTTGAGAGAAATGGATCAACGAAGCAAACTCACTTCAAATCATAGAAGAAACGACTCTGAAATACTCCAACTGCTTCGAACGAGGTTCAAACCTTCCTTCGAGAGGTCAAACTAGGTCAGATGAGGTTGACCTAATTGAGAAAGAGGAAAAGTAGGTCAAGCTGCTCAACCTAAGTGGTTTGAACCAAACTGGGTTCGGTCCAAGTCAACTGGGTTCAGCAGGTTCAGACTTAGCCCAAGCTGGCTAGGTCTGGGTTCAGAAAACCAAACAAAGGTTTGGGACCAAAAAAGACTTTGACTTTGACTTCAAACCCAACTAGGTTCAAGTCAAGTCAAGTAGGTTTGGACCAGGTCAGGTGAGCTAGGACTAGGTCAGGTGAGCTAGAACCAGATCAGGCAGGCTCAGGCCAGGTCAGGCAGGTTCAGACCAAGTGGGCTCACTGGGGGAGGTTTAGGAGAGAGAGAAGGCAAGGGAAAGAGAGGGTTGGCAATTTTTTCAAAGGGGGGGGGAGGCTATTTATAGCCAAGGTTGCTTAGCCCCTAAGCAACCTCCTTTTTCTAGGTTTTTCCAGAAAAATCTAATGCTTTCTTTCCCCTTCTTGCCCTTTCTTTTTGAAGAACTCTAAGAGGTTTCTTTTGGTATGGGGTACACTTGAAAATTCTATGAGATATTTTGTGGGTCCCACCAGATATTTTTTGAAAAATATTTCCGTGGGTCTACCAACATTTTCGTGGGTCTCACAAAAATTTTGGGTTTTCAGCGATTTTTTTTTGAAAAATTCTAAGTACCTCATTCTCTTCGTATTGACCTAACTAAGAAAACTAGCATATAGAAATCAATTGATTTTGTTTAGGTAAAAAGTTATGACTTCCAGAGTATTTGAGCATATATTCGTGAAGATACGAATACCCTAAGTATATATGGCTCGCAGAAATCGGTTTGATTCACATTTTGGGTATAAATGCTATTTTCATCTGAAAATGCCTCATAAATTTTATTTAAAAATTATCTGAAAATTTATGGGTCTTATATTAAATGTGGGTCTCGTCCTCTATTTAAGGGATGGATGAGAGAGTGAAAGAGAGCTGAAAAAGGCAGGAAGAAAGTGTGAGAAACACTTTTAGGGCACCGAAAGGGTATGAAGAGAACAAAGCAAGAAGTGCTGCTACACTTCTTTCAGGATTGCTTCGTGAGACTGGATCTTCAGAACATTCGTTCTTTGTTCTTCAGTGAGGTATATCCTCTTTGTTTATTTTTGTTACACTGTGTGTGTTTGTATGGCTTATGCCTTTTGGCCACTTTGTAATCTCTGTTTGAAAATAGTGGAAGGTGCTGACCTATTGGTCACCGTGGACGTACCTCAGTTTGAGAGGGAACCACATAAATCTTTGTGTGCTATTTTTGTTTTCGTTGTTGGTTTACCTTTCTTCCACTCTCTTCGTTGTATTGCCTCAATCGATTCACACTTGTGGAAAAGTCAGTTTTTTTCAATATCTGGTATTAGAGCCTTGGTTCCTCTAGTCTCACTTTATTATATTTGTGTGTGATGTCATGGAGAACAACGTCAGTTATATGATCAGTTTGAATGACACAAAGTGGATGACCTGGAAAACAAAAATAGAAGACCCCTTAGTTTGTAAAGATTTGGATGGATCTATAGAGGGTGATCACTGTAAACCATAGGAGATGAAAGATGATGAATGAAAAAAGCTAGACAGAAAAGCTATCGGTTTCATTTGGCAATGGATTGATGATAGTGTTTTCTATCATGTATCCACAGAAACTTCTGCGCATGGTCTTTGGACCAAACTGAAAAGTCTTTATGATAAAAAGATGGCAGTGAATAAGGCCTTTCTATTTTGAAAGCTTATTAACCTCAAATATAAAGAGGGCAACTCTATTGCAGAGCATCTAAATGAGATCAAAAGTAATGTAAATCAATTGGCTACAATGAAAATCACTTTTGATGATGAGTTACAAGTCTTGTTGCTTCTTAGTTCCCTTCCTGAGAGTTGAGAAACCTTGGTGGTCATAGTTAGTAACTCCGCACCTGATGGAACGGTAACGATGAGCCAAGTTACCAGTAGTCTGCTGAATAAAGAAACTAGGAGAAAATCATCAGGTCATTCTCTCTCTGAGGCACTTGTGATTGAAAAACGGGGGAGAAGGAGTAAGAGCAAGACTCCACACTATCGTGACAAATCCAAAGGTTACTCATACTTGAGTTCAAAGAAAGACATCGAGTGCTATTATTGCCACAAAAAAGGGCACATGAAGCAGAAGTGTAGGAAGTTCAAGTTCAAAGAGCTAAACAAAGAGAAAAACTTAGAAAAAAAGCAAAGTGCCACAGCCGCAGTCACAGATGGAGAGCTCATGGTTATCTATGATGGTACTAGCATCAATTTGATCGGTCAAGAGACTGATTGGGTAATTTATTCTGGAGCTTTATTTCATGTTACCTCACAGGCTGATTTCTTCACTTCTTATTCGCAAGGTGATTTTGGGAATGTCTGAATGGGAAATGAAGATGTGTCAAAGATTGTTGACATAAGAGATATTTGCTTGGAAACAAACATTGGCTGCAAATTATTGCTCAAAGATGTTAGGCATGTACCAGACATCCGACTAAATCTGATCTCTGCCAGAAAATTGGATAATGAAGGCTACAACAACACCTTCAGTGACGAAAGGTGGAAGCTAACCAAAGGCTCCTTGGTGGTATCAAGAGGAACGAAGACCTGCTCCCTCTACACTTTGCAAGCAAAGATTTGCAAGAGTGTCGTGAATGTTGTGGAGAATAGCTCATCCATAGAGTTATGGCATAAATGGCTCGGGCATATAAGCGAAAAGGGGCTGCAAGTTTTGGTCAAGAAAGAGCTCTTAGTAGGGACAAAAGGTACATCTTTAGAACTGTGTGTTCATTGCTTTCATGGTAAACAGAATAAGGTTTCTTTCCATAGAAGCATTGCATCTAGAAAATCTCATGTTCTAGATCTTGTACATTCTGATGCGTATGGACCTTGAAAGGTCAAGACACTTGGTGGTGCATTGTATTTTGTGACTTTCATTGATGATCACTCTAAGAAAGTCTGGGTTTATACACTGAGAACTAAAGACCAAGTTCTAGATGTATTCAAGCATTTTAAGCCCATGACTGAAAGAGAAACTGACAGACAGTTGAAATGTGTTTGCTCGGATAATGGTGGTGAATACATTGGGTTATTTGATCAGTATTGTATCAATCATGACATCAAGCATGAAAAGACCATGAGGATGACGCCTCAACAGAATGAGGTTGCTGAGAGAATGAATTGCACCATTCTTGAGAGAGTCAGATGTTTATTATCACACTCTAAATTGTCAAGATCTTTCTAGGGTGAGGCAATGAAGACAACAATCGATCTTATCAACTTGTCGCCTTCTATTCCCTTGAAGGGAGATGTTCTAGAGAAAGTTTGGACTGGGAAAAAAGCTTCCTATGATCACTTAAGAGTGTTCGGCTGCAGAGCTTTTGTTCATGTTCCAAAAGAAAAGATGTTTAAGCTTGATCCAAAGTTCAAGCAGTGCATATTTCTTGGCTATGGCCATAAAGAATTTGGCTACAGATTGTATAACCCTGTTGATAAGAAGGTAGTCAGAAGTCGAGATGTTGTCTTTTTGGAAGATTAGACCATTGAAGACATTGGTAAGTCTGAGCCATCAAAGTCCAATAAAAGTGATCTTGTTGACTTAGATCCCCTTGATGTACAGGTTGTTCATGATTTCGTGGAGGAGATGCCACCTCCTCATAATGATGCAGAGGAAAAAAGTGCTGAGACAAAAAATGAGGGGGAGCCAACACCCCAAGAGCCACTTCCTCAGACTTCGGTAAGGAGGTCCACTAGAGAGAAACAACCATCCAGAAAATACTCATCAAATGAGTATGTGATGATTATAGATCAAGGAGAGCTAGAAACTTTTAAAGAAGTTTTGGAGAATGAAAACAAGTCTGAGTGACTCAAGGTAATGAAAGAAGAAATGAATTCATTGCATGAGAATCACACCTTGGATCTGGTAAAGCCACTTAAAGGGAAGAAGGTGTTGAAGAACAAGTGGGTCTTCAGGCAGAAGACTGATGAGAACAACTCTCAACCTAGATTCAAGGCACAACTTATTGTGAAAGGTTTTGGTCAGAAAAATGGAGTTGACTTTGATGAGATCTTCTCACCAGTTGTGAAGATGTCCTCCATCTGAACTGTGCTCAGTATAACAGCAAGCGTGAACTTAGAAGTTGAGCAGCTTGATGTGAAGACTGCATTTTTGCATGGTGACTTGGAAGAAAATTTTTATATGGGGCAACTTGAAAGCTTCATTGACAAGGGCAAAGAATACCTTGTCTGCAAGCTAAAGAAGAGCTTGTATGGATTGAAGCAAGCACCAAGGCAGTGGTATAAGAAGTTTGATTCTTTATGACCGAGCATGAATATTCAAGAACCTCCACAGACCATTGTGTGTTTGTGAAGAAATTTTCAGATGAAAATTTTACCATTTTCTTGCTTTATGTGGATGATATGTTGATTATGGGCTAAGACATCAGCAGGATAAGCAAGTTGAAGTTGGAGTTAAGTAAGACCTTTGCCATGAAGGATTTAGGTCCAGCACAGCAGATTCTTGGGATGGGAATCGTTCGTGATAGAACACATGGGTTGATCTGGTTATCTCAAGAGAATTTTATCAAAAAGGTTCTTGAGAGGTGTTTTAAAAATGGTGAACCTATTCTAGATGGGTTCACAGATTTTGATATGGCTGGTGATGTCTATAGTAGAAAATCTACTTCTGGGTATTTGATTACTTTTGCAGGGGGAGTAGTTGCATGGCAGTTGAAATTACAGAAATGTGTAGCTCTCTCCACCACAGAAGTTGAGTTCATCGTCATTTCAGAAGAAAGTAAGGAATTATTGTGGTTGAAAAAATTCTTGCAAGAGTTGACCTTAAAGCAAGAAATGTATGTTCTTGACTGTGATAGCCAGAGTATAATTCACTTGAGTAAGAATTTCTCATTTCATTCAAGATCAAAACATATTAATGTTCAATACCACTAGATTCGAGATGTCGTGAATGACAAATTGCTGCAACTTGAGAAAGTTTACACTAATGATAATACATCAGATATGTTGACTAAGGCATTGCCCAAGGACAAGCTTGAGAAGTGTTGATTACTAGCAGGAATGGTAGAAGCCTCCTCATAAGTCTAAAAGAGGGAGAATTGTTGAGTTTTCCTCCTTATAGAACCCATCTATCTTGAAAATGGATCATCTGATAACTGATCATTTATGGCATCATCAGTAGTTCGATGCATATTCATTATCGCGGCAGAATTCCCAAGCATGATGTTTTATCTTCTCGAGGATGATTTGGTGTATTTGCTGGATAGCAATTTATAGAAGTCCTCACAGCTGAATGATGATTCAGTTGTTTAGAGTTTTGAGGATCAACGATTTATTGATGATGATTTATGATTAGTGCTTTAAGCTGCATAGCAATTTGTTTCAGTACTAGCTGGATAGCGATTTGCAGTACTCGTTGGATAGCGATTTGCAGTATTCGTTGGATAACGATTTGTAATAAGGCGATTCAGGCACATTGTAAGTTGTGCAAGACGTTTAGTCTTTCGCATTAAATGCGGGTTTCGTCCTCTATTTAAGGGATGGATGAGAGAGAGAAAGAGAGAGTTGAAAAAGGTAGGAAGAAAGTGTGAGAAACACTTTTAGGGCACCGAAAGGGTGTGAAGAGAACAAAACAAGAATTGTTGCTACACTTCTTTCAGAACAACTTCATGAGGTTGGATCTTCAGAAAATTCATTTTTTGTTCTTCAGTGAGGTATATCCTCTTTGTTTATTTTTGTTACACCGTGTGTGTTTGTAAGGCTTATGTCTTTTGGCCACTTTGTAATCTCTGTTTGAAGATAGTGGAAGGTGCTGACCTATTGGTCGCTGGACGTGCATCAGTTTGAGAGGGAACCACATAAATCTTTATGTGCTATTTTTGTTTCCACTGTTGGTTTACCTTTCTTCCACTGTCATCGTTGTATTGCCTCCATCGATTCACACTTGTGGGAAAGCCAGTTTTTCACAACACTAATAACCTCTCATTTCCTGTGTTATTGTTTTACTGTACAAAACAAGGTTGTCCTTGGAATTAGACAGAAGATTTATGAATGATGGTTTTGCACTATTTCAATGCTACAAAATCACCACAAAAATGCGTACAAGCAAGAAAATAAGAAACACTAGTTGAGAGATGAAATTGTCAATAATGCCCCATGATTGACAGGAATTCAGTGGTCATATTGCTTAACCACCACCCAAGTGTCTGGATGGTCGATTTCGGAAGTGTGACTGAGTTGTGAATCTTATATCCAAGAATCCAAAGTGGCACAAGTGATGTTGAGATGTGTGGCTTGAACAGGGGCGGCTAAAGAGAATACCATATTTTTTCTTTTTCATTGGTGTGTTGGAATATGGACTAGATCCAACCTCTGTTTGACATGGGTACATCATGGGGTGAAACAACTTATAGAAGTTATAACTAGCCATGCAAGATAACTACAAGTAGTGATATCCACCTACTCATCCCAAAGCCTAGAAGAAGGAGCCAGGTTGCATGATGAAAACAATCAAGGTGTTCTAATTTTTTATTGGGTTTAAGGTCTTGCTCACCATCGACTTGAAGGCCTAGGATCATCGTGGGCATCAATAGGCTAAGGAGAATGCTGAGCACCCGTGTGTGTATCGTTCCATCCATGGCATCTACCAGTATGTATTCTTGCATATCACATTTTAGTTATGGTTTTGAAGAATGAGAACATTGGATAATGAGCCTACACCACGCATTCACTGTGTGTGTGGGTGTGTCGGCGTCCATGAGACACTCACTGAAAATTTTGTCAACGTTGTTCTCTCTCACCAAACTTTATTTCACTTTGGAAAGTCAAACAACGACAATTATGCATTGGCCAACGACTGGTGGGACCATAGTTTTAGGATCCATTTTTGGAAAGCAAGGACCTTGCTCGAGGTCTCTACAATCTTTAAGCATAGAAGTTTGGAGTTGTTGAGCTATCCTTTTGAGCTCTTCTCTCTTTTTGGACCATGTATTCAGTGTCACTTGTGAGTGTGTACTTGTGTTGATGTTTCCACTAAAACACTACACTATTACAAGGTGGATAGGGGGGTTTCATCTAGCTCAATGCTAGGATACAAGGCTAGCAAAAGCAATACAAAGCTCCTTTAAATTCTGCTCACAATCTGGGCGGCCTTGGCTGTATTCAGCCCAAACTCAGTTACTGTTGCCTTGCAAGACAACTAACAAATGACTTCCGGTCAAGTGACGCTCTCAACCTCTTATCAATACAACAGCCTGCAGGATACTGTATTACAGCTATGCAGATTACTGTCGCTGCTTTTCGCTAATACACTCAAGCTCTTGTTGTCAGAGAGGCTATTGAAAGCAATGGCACCGTGAAGTGCGATGTTGTAGTGCGTAGCAGGAGGCTGCGCAGTGGAGCACTGCAGTAGGCAGTATGCCAGTGAGATGAGGGTTGCAGATGGTGCGTGCGAGAGAGGCTCGCATGACAGTAGTGGTGTGCACACATGGAATGTTATGTGACAATGTTGACATGCGTGCGTAGGTGGCATGCGCCACAAGTTTAACATGCATGTGAAGGAGGCATGCATGGCAGTGTGGACGTGCGCGCAAAGAAGGCGTGCATGGCAGGATGAAGCATACATGGGGGAGGTTTGCATGATAGGAAAAAACACGCATGGGAGTCGAAGCTGCACGTGCTGCGATGGTCATTTGTTGTAGCGCGTGCAGGAAGCAGGAGCTATGGTGCGTGCAAAGAGCAAGTGATGTGACGCGTACGGTGCGCTGTCACTACAGTGCAAGCATTGCGCAGAGCTACGGCGCATGTGATGTTGTGGCACCGATGCCTTGACACTTTAGGCAAGAGATGCATCAAAAGCTAAGGATCGTCGCGATCCTGGGACCTATGAATAACTCCACTGCTGCGGTACCGACTCTAGTCGATCAACCTTCTCTGCTTTTGGCAGTAGACGATCACTAGCCAGAAAAGCTCCCTTAGCCTTAAGAGAACATGAAAGATCTCTCATGGTGGCAAAAGTGCTCCTCGCATGGCACAGTTGAAGTCGACAATCCGGTAGGCATGGCATAAGAAGTAAACAAGCAGGGAATGCTCTTGCCGAATCAAACTCTCTCTCTCTCTCTCTCTCTCTCTATATATATATATATATATATATATATATATATATATATATATATATAGTCACTAGAATATGAGAAATAGAAATATGAGTATTTCCAACACCTTTTTTGCAAATCTAATCATGTGGATGTGCTTGGTATGGTGAATTTGCTAAGAATCAAGCATTGGATCGTGTTTTTCTGATGAAAAATATGTTTTTTTGAATGCTTTAATATTTATAAAGATTATGATCCATTGATTTTAAAGCCTTCAAAAATCTCCTTTATACATCAAAATCTGATGATTCAAGAGCTGGTTTCTTATAAAACCAAGCATGTGGAGGATCACATCCATATGGTAAGATTCAAGAGAAAAGAACAAAAAATCCATGAAATCATGTTTCACACATTAGTTCTTATATTCTAGTGATTATACACACACACACACACACACACACACACACACGAGTGGGCATATTGTCGAAGGCCTTTGGCGTCGAATGATGCTGGAATGTGTGGCCATGTGCCGCATGCTAAAAAAGGCATTTTAGGGGCTATATATATATATATATCATTGCTAAAGACCTGGCTGGGCAAAAGGTTTTTGGCGATGGCAAGACAGCGCCTAAAATGCCTTTTTTAGCATGCGGCACACGGCCACACATTCTAGCATCATTCAATGCCAAAGGCCTTCGACAATACGCTCAATCGCGTGTGTGTGTGTGTGTGTGTGTATATATATATATATATATATATATATATATATATATATATATATATATAGAGAGAGAGAGAGAGAGAGAGAGAGAGAGAGTACCACAACGGTTCTAAGGTCCACATTATTCTTTTGCACGAGATCCCAATCTATATTAGTGTTTCTAACAGCAGCATTATTTATCTGCATGTCCACGATGTTTACGAGTTAGTAAATCCATGACACTGGCATCAAAAGTTGGCATAATCAAATGTTTGTGCATCCATGTTAAATATGGCACGGTGCTAAATGAATTATTATTGGATTTTTGGTGTTTTCAAAATTCTGACCGCACAAATGTGTTCAATATGATTGATTTACTAGAAATCAACACTTGGATGGTATGTTTTGAATAAAAAAAAGTGGTATTTGGAGCATCAAAAATTTAGAAAAATTGTACGCCATTGATTTTTTAAACCTTATAAAAACTTATCTATGCATCAGAATCAAATGTCCAAGAACTGATTCCTATAAAAACAAGCATATAGATCACGCTGTAGGATCAATATTTCAAAAAGGGCCCTAAAATCCAATAACATTTTTCATTTAGCACCCGGCACAAATGTATATCACTAGAATATAAGAACTGAAATATGGGAACCAAAATATGAGAACTGAAAATGTAGGCATTTCCAACACTTTTTTTTGCAAATCCAACCATGGGGATGTGCTTGGCATGATGAATTTGCTAGGAATCAACCATTGAATTGTGTATTTTTGACGAAAAATGTGATTTTTGAATGCTTGAATATTTATGAAGAAGCCATTGATTTTAAAACCTTAAAAAAATCTCAGTTATGCATCAAAATCTGATGATTTAAAAGCGTGTTCTTATAAAACCAAGCATGTATAGATCACATCGATCCGTATGCTTAGATTCAAGAGAAAAGAACAAAAAAAATCATGAAAATTACTGTTCACACATTAGTTCTCATATTTCTAGTTGACATATTCTTGTTCTCATATCCATTCACCATGATTTTAGGAGAAGACTTTGATCTCCATAATCTTTTAGCTGAGACGTGTTTTTTTCTTGGTAACTATTCATTCCATCATTGGTTCATACCAATGTGGTCAGTATTCGGTAACGGTGCTGAATCGTTTGGCCAACGATTCAGGTGAAGTGTCGATCTGAATCTGCCAAAAAAATATTACGTGTTAAAGCTATAAAAATAATTTTAAGTATTTTTTATTTATTAAAAAATATCCAATTCAGGGGGGTGAAGCATATCGATTTCCTGCCGATACGCGATAGGCACCGATACTGATAACATTGGTTCATAGTTCATACGACATCTTGTATCCTTATCTTTAATGTTTTGAGGGTGTTCTTCACATTCGGTACTCCCATGGATTTGGTCCTGTTCCATTCTTGAGTACCGATCCAGTGAGTCCACATCTCTAACTTTAACGGGATTTGTTAAAATACAAATTTCTGTGTTCTGAAAACACCACCATCTGTATTATTTATGTTTCTCATGGGCCTTAATTACAACTTGAAAAAATGACCACGGGTGGTGACTTTCAATATTACCTGATCCAAAACTCTGAAAATGATCAGTGAACTGCGTTGCACTGATTCCCAATAGAGTTGAAGTTTTCTGTCATGATAGTCAGTGTTTGCAGTTTAAAGAAATGTGAAACAGTAACGCAATGGCCACATGACTTATTTTTAAAATATGAAACTGGTTTATTTTTTTTCTTCATTTGCATGAGGAAATAAAGTACTTGGCTTTGCTTGCACATGTATGAGTAGATTATTAGGGGATGATCATGTTAATCAGTCAAGTGGGATTAGGTATTCAAGGTCATTTTTCTTATTCATCTTCGCAAAGACAGTATTTAGAGCTGTTGGATTTCAATAATGGTGGTGGTGGTGGTTGACATCCTGGTGGTCTATATATATAGGGTGTTATCTGTATAACCCAGTCAAACTGGGTTATCGTTTTCGAATTGGAAACGCGAATCTTTTGAAGAGAATCCTTGTTATGAATCATCTGCCCAACGTGGATGATAGTCCTATTAATTAGTTGGGTGCATCTAAAATGGACAGCCAAGAGTGAAAGGTAACACACCTGCTAGTTGGGTGCATTTTTGCGAAAACAGACCACTTTCTATGACACACAAGCATGCCCTAATTGTTGACGGATCTAGAATGGAACCTGTTTTGGTTTAGGTGATCTTGAAAGTCACTGAGGCTGATTTCAAGTGTTTTGTGTGGGATAGACCCAAGCGGTTTGGGGGTAGTGGAACGGGGCCTAGACCTTTTGATGGACAGTCTAGGTTCAAATCTCATGGGCGTCACCTCTGTATAAGCCTAAGCTTGGCGACTCTTTGTGGTAGAGGGGCAAGGCTTAGAAGTTAATTTTACACTGACATGGACAGAGATAAGCCAGCGCGGCTAGGTCTCTACGCCTTGAGTGGTTTCTCTGAGTATAAAAAGCAAAAGTGTGTTGTGCACTAAATCCCTCAAATTTCTTTTAAATGAAAGATTTTTTCGTCCCAATTCAATTCCACTCATCCCCTATATATGTCATCCTTACATACCCAATCTTAGGATCTCACTGATGTGCAAGATGTTTTGATCGAATCTGACCACATAAATATGACAGACATGATTCACTGATGCAAGCTGTTTGGATCAAATCTGACGTCATAGATATGACCGACATGATTTATTTAGTAAAATATCAAATAGTGGGATCCACCAAAAAAAATACGAGGCAAAAAATTGCTACTTGGGGTGGGGTGGGTCCCCCCACACCTTGCCTGGTAGGAACGTAGCGTTGAATTTATTAGTTTAAGGTGTGGTGGTGATTTTCAATACCCACCACACATCCCTATAAGGAGGGGCAGCTCCTTACCACCAAGATGTCCTGGTGTTACCGAGATGACCTTGTGAGGGAGCTCAAAGGCGGGGGCTCCCATCAAGGTACTGATGTGTGGTGAATTTTGAAAAATGACGACTGGTGTTTTTTTTTTTTTTTCAAAATTTATAACTTGAAGAAACCTCACCTGGCATGAAGACCTGATCGCGCTTGCTACCTATGGGGTCATCGTGTCGGCTGCATAGGCTAGGACCCTTACTTTCGAGGCTTAAGCTAAGCATTGGTGCACTGTTTTCCTTCATGACAGGCCTTGTTGCGCATCTGCCAAATTTTCCACACCACAATGTGGAAGGTTTGTTAGCAACAGGGTATTAGCCATCGCGTCTTTGAAGGGTGTTCATACCACCAGCAGATCTCTTGACTGATATCACTATTGGGAAATTTGGTTTTCACAAAAGCCTTACAGGTCTTCTCCACATGTTCGCTGCAAACTTGCAGATGAAGAAGAGGTGTGTTCTAGATTCCTCCTCTTCTTTACACAAGAAACACCTATTGACAGTTGGAATGCCGAATCGCTGCATCCGGTCTTGGGTGGGGAGACGCTTCCAGCAGCTTAGATACGCTATCCATGTTGCTCGGGGCAGGTTGTGTTGGGTCCATACCAGTCTGGTCCATGCAATCTGTGGGTGTCTAACTCTAACTCGAGAGGGTGGTGTATGTTCTCCCCTGATGATTCACTGAATCCCACGTCTGTTGGGGGGGTGGGGGGGCAAATGAGCGCCACGTATTTATGCACATGGGGCTTGTATTCCCGTGTATGTTGACATAACTTTGCATCGGACTCTGGTGCTGTTGCAAAGACTTAATCACCGTTACTTGCTTTTCTTGCCCTGAAATGACGGTTCTAGGAAATGACCAAAATATCCTCCATTCAAAAGTTGGGAAACTACGGTTTGAGAAAAGTACAAAAAAGTCCTTCATCCACAAAGTTTGATGTTAACTATTTAAGGTGTAGATGTTCGCTATTCATTAAACTCTTGCGCCATCTGCTGTAACAGTAGCTCCCATTGTCAACGCAAACTTTGCCTTCATCTCCAGGTAGATTCTCTCTTGCTATTTAAGGTTTCCGACTTGTTTTGTATCCTGTTTTACAACACATTGTCGCATTCTCGTGCCTGCCTTGTGTTACAAAACATTACTGCAGGTAGATCTTGTTCTTACGATGGTTGAAAACTTATCAATATTTATAAGACGCTGGCACCTGTTGACAAGAATGCTTGTTTACAAATGCTAGAAAGGGCCTCGACCCCATCAAGTATCCTACATTCACTCATTATATGCATTGTATCTCAAACCGCTGTATTAGTAACATACTACCGATTTGTGAGATATTGTTTTGTTAGTTAATATCGATTTGTTTGCTATTGTGCTCAATTTCTTCCGTATCGATTTGTAATTTATTGTGTGATATATTTATCGACCTTTTAGATATTATGATTTTGTATTGTCGATTTGTAAGTTATTATGCTGAACTGTCGTATCGATTTTCAATATATTATTTGATATGTATATCGATTTGTAAGATATTATATGTTTTGTAATATGTATTCATAAGATATTTGTACACAGACTTTGAAAACGTGTGCGTGCAAAAACACATCATTACACGCATTCAAATCGTTGCTCTGTCAACGTTTTGTATTGAACTCGTTTTATAGCCTCTTGGATCTACTGACAGCGTTATCATCAACACACATGTAGGACATTTCGAGTCTTTTATTGGCATGGTAAGTGACAACTCGATGCTCAATATAAGCAAATATCAAACCGCAGTTGCTTTTATACTGTCATTCATTAAATCGATTCTTTGACTTGCTAACCCTTATCGGTATATGTTGTTATATGCATCCTGATTAAATCGTAGTAAACGTATGCGCTTGCTAACGCAACATGATATATTGCTTACAAAACATTCTCATGTCTTCTCTTCTTTTGCATTGTCGTTAGGCATTATGGAAGAAAGCAATGATGCACAAACATTTCGACCAGTGCCATTAAAGAGTCGTGAGTAGCTTTCCATCTCATCATGCTGTCGATGAAGAACTTATGTCGTCTTGTGTGTCATTAAGGCATTGTTTCGTTACTGTAGGTAGATCCTGTTCTTACGATGGTTGGAAACTTATCGATATTTGTAAGACGCTGGAACCTGTTGACAAGAATGCTTGTTTACAAATGCTAGGAAGGGCCTCCACCCCATCAGGTATCCTACATTCACTCATTATATGCATTGTATCTCAAACCGCTGTATTAGTAACATACTACCGATTTGTGAGATATTGTTATGTTAGTTAATATCAATTTGTTTGCTATTTTGCTGGCAACATAAACTGATATATTGCTTATAACATTGTTGAGCTTATCATCAGGTTGTAATGAAGACGATGTAGCTCAATCAATTGAAAGTTATGGAGAATTGAACATCTATAGTAATGACACAACTAAAGAATTGAACATATGCACTAATGATGCACATGATAAGAAGGGTGCAGGCATTAGACCCACTCTTGACTTGAATGTTCCAGTAGAAGAAATGCAATTCAATAATGAGGTAGATTATCATGACAGCACACATAATAAAAGTGTAGGCACTGCGAATGAACATGAAAATACACTTGACTATGTTCCGGTAGAAGGAATACAGTTTAATAATGAGGAAGCTGCGTATAAATTTTACAATGATTATGCCCTAAAAGTGTGCTTCAGTGTGAGAAGGTTTTCTTGGTCAAAAAATGCACAGGGTGTCATGGTGAGAAAGACATATGTTTGTTCCAAACAAGGTTGGAAGAAATCAATGGAAAATCCAACAGAATGAGAAATTTCTAGTTCCTACTTTAATCAGTGACCATAATCATGATTTATCTGCATCATTTATGACTCCTATGTTAAGGTCACATGGTAAAGTAACTGTAGCGCATGCTGCAATGGCTGAAATAGCCGATAGCTCCGGCATTGCACCAAGGAAGACATACAATTTGTTTGCCCACATAGACGGTGGTCGCGATAATGTGTCATTTACACTTTTGGATCTAAGAAACTACTTGAGAAGGAAGAGGACAGATAACCTGAAGAATGGAGAAATATGTTCTATGATTGATTACTTACAGAAGAAATCAAGCAATGACCTTGGTTTCTTTAGTGCAATGCAACTGAATGAAGATGGATATGCTGTGAATATGTTTTGGGCCGATTCAAAGTCAAGAGTAGATTATGAATGCTTCAATGATGTGCTTGTATTTGATACTACAGTAAAGATTAATACTGAATTGTAACACCCCAATTTTTATAACCCGAAATTGGTGGAATTTTTTTTTTTTGAAATACATTTAAATCTTTTAGCAGTTAACAGCGGAAAAACACATTGGGCATAAAACTTGGCGTGCTACTTCAGATGAATGCTTGCAAACATATACTTATGGAATTTAAACTTTAACAACTAATTAACTATGCATCAAATAAAATTCAAGTTTCACAATATCCAAAATTAATCACATTTGTCCTTGAATTGAAGTAAATTAAAATCAGAGTTCAGAATTCATGAAGCAGAAGAAAGGTAGGCTCAGTCCCCGTCGCAACCTTCCGCCTTCGCACGTAAGTACCTACTCATTACCTGAAAATTTTTAAACCATATAGGGTGAGACAACATGTCTAAGTAGAGTAATTATGCTAAACTTGTAAGACAGAATAACAAGACAATGATTTCAATAGAAATTTCATGGTTTAACATTTAATTTAACTTAAACAATCATACAACAAATCATGCATGTTTAGAATTTTCATATTTAACAGAAAGACATAAATTCATACATTCAAGATACAAAATGCATGAACCATTAAAATGCATGACTTACTATATGCAGAAGCTCTTTCAATGCATGCATATTTTCTTATCTTTAGTTATATTTTCTTAATTAGATGATGCATGTGATGCCAAATTAATGCACACACCATTTAAGTTATCACTTCTTAGCCCTGCTGATACGACACAGGCAGACATTCTCAGATCAACACCATGACACAGGACGTGTTTTACATACAGGGGTGGCTTTAGCCTGGCCAGGTCCATTCACTAAGACGGGGTGAGGGACGTTAATACGAGAGAGATTCCCAACACCTTTCAACCCGATGCATCAGTTTTTCCTCATGAGTACAATAACCTCTACGCTGCAGTCTAATGCAGAGGTTTTTCTCCTAAAATCGTGGGAGGGGAGGAGCAACCTTCCGTGCCAGTAACAGAACTTGTCCCACGAAGTTTTGTATCACCTGCTACTCTCCAAGCAAGTATCTTGAGTTTAATGTCACATGATTATTTGATTTCAGTCATACTTTTGATGCAACATCAAACTTAAACCACTTTATGGTCATGAATGCATTCTTATAAAGCATTGGACAAGGACATATAATTAAACTTGTAACAGACATTTGAGCACATGCGTAGCATAAACATCTTATTCATTTTCACACATCATAATGCATATGCATGTACATGGCCAATGCAACAAGGAGAATATATATGAACATCCATATCAATGAAACAATCATATCATCACGATATCATGGACATACATGTAGTCAACACATTTTTAGAATTTAAAACATAAACTTGTATTCATTGGACCTTTTGATCCTAAATCTTTCATGTGTAACCTTCCATTTATAATTCATGCCATAATCATATAAGATTGCATAAAATCAGACTTGCATAATCATTCACATAATGCATACTAATTCTATAAAGAAATTAAATAAAAACATATATACTATGCACCCTTTGAGCCTTGATTTATGAATTTGCCCTAATTTTTCCAATTTCATAACTCTGTCCGACTGGTACAGAGCTCACAGAAAATTTTTGACTGCATGAACAGAGCTGAAATTTTTACAGTATATAGGAATTGTTGTCAGCTATCCGTAGCCGCAAACCGTTTGTAAAAACTCTTCCGTATGAGGGAGTTATGCATGTTTTACTACAGACCTATTAGTTTTTGTTTCGACTGTCACATAGACGTGCTCGGTCCATGAACAGAGCCCAAATTTCTACAGTAGATGCATAATGGAGTTAGCTTTCCAACGCAATAACCCGTTCATCAAAACTCCTTTGGATGAGGGAGAAACGACCATTTTACTGAATGGAGGTCAAGTGGAAAACCTGGAAATTCCGAGATTTGCATTTGGGTGAATCAAACCGAGTCACCCGAATCCCAAGAAAAATTAAAAGAAATAGGGAATACGCATGAAATAAAATTCCAAAAATTCTAAAATATTCACAGTAGATGAAACACTTCATAATCTATCAATCCAAACTAATATTTGCATAAAAATCATGGAATAAATCAAATACAAATATATTTTACGAATCTATTTCTAAGAAACCGATTTTTATAATAAACCCGATTTCAAAAATGGTTTTCTTTAGGGGAAAATGTGTTTTTGCCATGGATCATTAGATCTGAGTCAAACCCACGGTTAGGAGGGTTTGATTATGATCTAAACTCATGAAAAAGCATCAAAATCCATGCCAAGAACTCCGTTCTTGCAAGAAAAGCATAGAAACCCTACCTTTGTTGAAAAAAATGTATTTCTTGATGGATGAACAGCCCTTTTTGATCGATCCACCAATCAGCCCTTTCTTCCAGCAAGATGAGGACCTTAGATCTCCTCACCACACCCCTTGAGGTCTGGATCTTGCACTCAAGAACCAAAAGAAACCCTAAAAGAAGAGAATAGGGAAGGGAAAGAGAGGAGAGAGAGAAGAGGGTTTTTAGGGGAGAGAGAAGCTCTCCTTTTTTTTTCCAGCACAAATGAGGAGGGCAAGGGCTATGGGAGGGTTTTATAACCCTTCTTAAATTAGGTTATGTGCTGGAATTAATTCCAACCCTTGATCTCATTAATGAAATTCATTTGGAGCCCTTGATCTCCACTTTGACTTTTCAAACTTTAAATAACCTTGAAAATCACTATACCTTTATTTTCAATTTGAATTTGAAGTAAGATGCCACATAGGATGGGATGGCCCACCTATGGGCTCCTACTAAACTAATAAAAAATGGATTTTAATGTATACAAAAGAAAACTATTATATTAAACTATTATTGATAAATCATAAAATTCCAATTAAAAACCGTTTTTGTTTTATATAACCACAACTCATGTGAAAATGTAAAGGAATTGAATATAAGCTAATTCCATCTTATTAAGCATATTAATATGTATATTTTTAAAATCTACTTTTGTTAATTTACTTTATTTAAATAATTTTACTTAAAAGAAAAATCAACATTTTCTTTTTAAGTAAGACGTTTTCAATTAGACATCACTTAGAATTTTCTCAGATATCCAAACCATGTAGGGTTTATATTTACTACAATTCAATATAATTAAACCCCTTAATCCTTACGAATATACTCAAACATTAATTTTTTTAAAGAAATTAGGGTTTTATATTGGCACGAAATTCAAGACATTTCACAATGCTATAGAAAAGAACTTAGAAATTTTCAGATATTACATCCAATCCCCCTAAAAAAAAAATTCATCCTCGAAATTTGGTTAACATTACGTACCGAACAAGTATGGATATTTAGCTCTCATATCAGCCTCGGGCTCCCAAGAACACTCCTCAAGCCCGTGGTGCTGCCATCGTACTTTAACAAGTGGAATTGACTTATGTCGCAACACTTGTTCTCGTCGATCTACTATCTCTACCGGCCGTTCCTCAAACGTGAGATCTCTCTGAACCTCGACCTCGTCATACTGAATAACATGAGTAGGATCTGGTACATATTTCCTCAACATTGACACATGGAAAACATCGTGGATGTTGGAAAACTGAAGGGGAAGTGCCAATCTATACGCGGTGCCTCCTATCCTCTCAAGGATGAGGAACGGTCCTACATACCTCGGACTCAATTTCCCTTTCTTGCCGAACCGAAATACGCTCTTCGTTGGCGATACCCTGACAAACACATGATTACCAACCTCAAAAGAAACCTCTCGCCTCTTTGGATCTGCATAACTCTTCTGACGGTTGTGTGCTGTCAAAAGCCTCTTACGAATCAACTGTACTTGATCCGTATAATGCTGCAAAACTATAGGTGATTCGACAGTTCGATCACCTACCTCGCTCCAACAAACAGGGGACCTACAGAGTCGCCCGTACAATGCCTCATATGGAGCCATGCCGATACTCGAATGATAACTATTATTGTAGGCAAACTCAGCTAACTTTAGGTGCTTACTCCAGTCACCTTTCCACTCCAATGCACACGCTCGCAACATATCCTCGAGTGTTTGAATAGTCCTCTCTGACTGACCATCCGTTTGGGGGTGAAAAGCTGTGCTAAACTTAAGCGTTGTCCCCAAAGCTTTCTGAAGTTGTCCCCAAAACTTTGACGTGAATCTAGGATCCCTGTCTGAGATAATCGAAACAGGTATCCCATGTAATCTGACAATCTCGTCGACATATAAACCCGCCAAACTCTCCAAGGTTTGATTCGCCCTGGTCGGTAAGAAGTGTGCCGACTTTGTAAGGCGATCCACAATCACCCAAATGGTGTCATACTGTTGGCGTGTCTTGGGTAGACCTACCACAAAGTCCATGGTAATGTCTTCCCACTTCCACTGCGGAATCCCAATCGACTGCATCATACCGCCTGGTCTCTGGTGCTCTATCTTGACCTGCTGACAGATTAAGCATCTCGACATGTATTCAGCGATGTCTCTCTTCATGCCGGGCCACCAGTAATTCCTCTGAAGATCCTTATACATCTTGGTGCTTCCGGGATGTATAGTGAATCCGGTACGATGCGCCTCATCCAATAACTGTTTCCTCCATTGGAGCTCTGCGGGCACCCAGAGCCTCTAGCCATACCAGATGCTTCCATCCTCCTCTAAGTGCAATGCTGACTGGTCTTGCTTGCATGCTGCAATCATCTTATTGAATTCAGGATTATCCTTCTGTTGGTTGATGATCTGATCCATGAGTTCTGTCTGCACTGCCGTGCTAGCGATCTGAATCTGACCCGATTCTGCTTCAAAGGGCTTCCAATCTATCAGGTCTTCGAGTAATTTCCACTTACCGCTGATAAAACTCGCAAGGCTCCCAGCCTTTCTACTCAAAGCATCAGCCACTACATTGGCTTTGCCTGGATGATAAGAAATGGAGAAGTCGTAATCTTTTAGAAATTCTAACCACCGTCTCTGCCTCATGTTCAAATCCTTTTGTGAGAAGATATACTTGAGGCTCTTATGATCTGAGAAGACCTCAAATTGCTCGCCGTACAAATAATGTCGCCATACCTTTAGTGCGAAGACTACTGCAGCAAGCTCCAAGTCGTGAGTGGGGTAGTTTCGCTCATGCACCTTCAACTGACGTGATGCGTAGGCGATCACCTTGCCGTGCTGCATCAAAACGCATCCCAAACCAGTACCTGATGCATCACTATAAATCACAAAGCCTCCTTGCCCAGAAGGCAATGTGAGTATAGGGGCTGTAGTAAGCCTCTTCTTCAGCTCTTGAAAGCTTTCTTCGCATTGCTGGGTCCAGACAAACTTAATTCCTTTACGAAGTAGTTTCGTCATAGGTGAAGCGATCTTCGAAAAATCCTGAATGAAACGACGATAATAGCCTGCAAGCCCAAAAAAACTGCGTATATCTGAGACGCTCTTAGGTTGTCTCCAATCTATGACTGCTTCCACCTTGGCAGGGTCGACTGACACCCCATCTTTAGAGATTACGTGACCCAAGAACATAACTTGATTCAGCCAAAATTCACACTTTGAGAACTTAGCATATAGTTGATGTTGTCGAAGTGCTTCGAGGACAATCCTTAGATGCTCCCTATGATCTTCCTCGCTCTCGGAGTAAATTAGGATATCGTCTATAAATACGATCACGAAAAGGTCTAGGTAAGGCCGAAAGATCTGATTCATCAGGTCCATAAATGCCGCAGGGGCATTTGTTAACCCGAAGGGCATCACCAAAAACTCGTAATGACCGTATTGTGTCCTGAATGCTGTCTTATGCACGTCGGATTCTTTGATCTTCAGTTGATGGTACCCTGATCGAAGGTCAATCTTGGAGAAGACCTTGGCCTCCCGAAGTTGATCAAACAAATCATCTATCCTGGGAAGAGGATATTTGTTTTTGATTGTTACCAGATTCAACATTCTATAGTCAATGCACATACGCATTGACCCATCCTTCTTTTTGACGAACAATACTGGAGCTCCCCAAGGTGAAACACTAGGCCGAATAAAGCCTTTATCCATCAATTCTTGCAGCTGCTTCTTTAGCTCCTCTAGCTCTGCTGGGGCCATACGATAGGGTGCTTTAGATATCGGGGTCGTTCCAGGCACCAACTCTATCGTAAAGTCCACCTCTCTGGTAGGCGGTATGCCTGGCAGGTCATCTGGAAAAACGTCTGAAAAATCTCGAACTACGTCCAAGTCTTCCAGTGGTGTAGTATTGGGGTCTATCAAAGAAACACTGGCCAAAAAGGCCTCACACCCTTTTTCTACACAACGATGTGCCTTTAATGTCGAGATAAGTCGTCTTTTGCTCTCCTTTTTACAGACCTTGTACTCGAGTACAGGCTGATCAGGGCGAGCAAATTGAATGTGTCGCTCATGACAAAGCATACAAGCATAATGCTCATACATCCAATCTATGCCAAGAATTACATCATAACCGACCATATCCAACAGAATAAGATTGGCAGGGAGGTTCTGCCCTTCAATCATAACCTCTACTTTAGATAGATAGGTACGAGCGATAGAGCTACCGCTCGAAGGTGTGATAACTTCCAGCGTATATCCCAAAGAAGTCGGTGTGACACCAATCAAATTCGCAAAACGTATGGATACGAAGGAATGCGTAGCACCAGTGTCAAAAAGAACTTTAGCATCGAACTTTGCAATAGAGATTGTACCTTCAATGACGTTGGCATCTTCTTGCAACTCCTCTGCAGAAGTCACATACACGCGTCCAGTAGCTTTCTTCTGACCTTGCGGCTGGGACTGCTGCTGCTGTGGTCCTCTAGGAACAGGGGCAACTCCCTCCTGAGCTGGCCTCATAGGGCAGTCTTTGATGAAGTGACCCTGTTTTCCACATCTCAGACATGCACTCGAGACTCTATAGCAGACTCTAGGGTGCCTCTTGTTGCAGTGCTTACATACTGCATAAGACTGCGGTGCTGGTGTGCCGCCCTGTTGTCCCTTGGCCTTCTTTGCGGGTGGCGCCTTACTACTCTCCGCTGTTGGTCGAGGGGCCTTATTCGCATTTCCCTTCGACTTGTCGAAACGGCTAGGCTGAGTCTTCTTAGAAGACTCCCAGTCATCCTGCATCACAAAGACATCGTTATGATCTATCGAGATTGTTTTTGGAAAAAGCCAAAAAGTTGGTTCTAGTTATCCCCACCTGAAGTACTGTGGCCATCTCGATGGCCTGGTTGAGGTTTTGAGGACGGCTGGTCAGCACTCTCGTCCTCAGGCCATCACGTAAACCCTGCACATACTTCTTAGCTCGCGCCTCGTCAGTGGTATAAGTATGCGGGCAATACTTCTCTAAATGTCGGAAACGTGTAGTGTACTCTGCCACCTTCATGGACCCCTGTCGAAGATCTAAAAACTCTTGTTTCTTACGATCGCGCGCGTACTGGGGAAAGTAGGTGTCCATGAATACCGCTGTAAACTCCTCCCATGTGAGGGCGCGTCGTTCATCAGGCGTATAGCGTACTTCGCGTGTCGTCTCCCACCAGCTCTTGGCATCTCCTTGGAGCTGATAAGTGGCAAAAGAAACCTGCCTCTCAGCAGGAACCTCGAGAATCTCAAAAATCTCGCTTATGGCGCGAACCCATTCCTCCGCTGCATCCGGATCTTCCTTACCAGTGAAAGCAGGAGGGCTCAATTCCATGAAGCGCTTGTACGATGCCCCATTGGTTGCGACAGCTGGTGCCGCAATATGACCCTCATGCTGATGGCCTGCACCATTGCCATTACCTCCGTTGCCGGCATGGTTTTGGCAATAGGCCGTCAAATTCGCGAGGGCTTCAAAAATAAAGTCCCTCTGAGCAGTCCAACATGGGGGCTGTCTTCAGGCCATCTAAAGACACACACATTGATTCAGATTACTTATAAGTTGGGTATAAATACAAAATTCACATTCATGTAATCCTATCAGATATACGTTCTGATTCTTATCGCATTTATCAACAAAAATAATTACAGACATACAATTTTTACAAGTCATCAAAACAAATAGAAATGGAAGCATAATTACAGCGATGGTGGTCGGTTGGACGAGCTTTGAGTCATACTTTCCTTATGCTCTGATACCATGTTTGTAACACCCCAATTTTTATAACCCGAAATTGGTGGAATTTTTTTTTTTTGAAATACATTTAAATCTTTTAGCAGTTAACAGCGGAAAAACACATTGGGCATAAAACTTGGCGTGCTACTTCAGATGAATGCTTGCAAACATATACTTATGGAATTTAAACTTTAACAACTAATTAACTATGCATCAAATAAAATTCAAGTTTCACAATATCCAAAATTAATCACATTTGTCCTTGAATTGAAGTAAATTAAAATCAGAGTTCAGAATTCATGAAGCAGAAGAAAGGTAGGCTCAGTCCCCGTCGCAACCTTCCGCCTTCGCACGTAAGTACCTACTCATTACCTGAAAATTTTTAAACCATATAGGGTGAGACAACATGTCTAAGTAGAGTAATTATGCTAAACTTGTAAGACAGAATAACAAGACAATGATTTCAATAGAAATTTCATGGTTTAACATTTAATTTAACTTAAACAATCATACAACAAATCATGCATGTTTAGAATTTTCATATTTAACAGAAAGACATAAATTCATACATTCAAGATACAAAATGCATGAACCATTAAAATGCATGACTTACTATATGCAGAAGCTCTTTCAATGCATGCATATTTTCTTATCTTTAGTTATATTTTCTTAATTAGATGATGCATGTGATGCCAAATTAATGCACACACCATTTAAGTTATCACTTCTTAGCCCTGCTGATACGACACAGGCAGACATTCTCAGATCAACACCATGACACAGGACGTGTTTTACATACAGGGGTGGCTTTAGCCTGGCCAGGTCCATTCACTAAGACGGGGTGAGGGACGTTAATACGAGAGAGATTCCCAACACCTTTCAACCCGATGCATCAGTTTTTCCTCATGAGTACAATAACCTCTACGCTGCAGTCTAATGCAGAGGTTTTTCTCCTAAAATCGTGGGAGGGGAGGAGCAACCTTCCGTGCCCGTAACAGAACTTGTCCCACGAAGTTTTGTATCACCTGCTACTCTCCAAGCAAGTATCTTGAGTTTAATGTCACATGATTATTTGATTTCAGTCATACTTTTGATGCAACATCAAACTTAAACCACTTTATGGTCATGAATGCATTCTTATAAAGCATTGGACAAGGACATATAATTAAACTTGTAACAGACATTTGAGCACATGCGTAGCATAAACATCTTATTCATTTTCACACATCATAATGCATATGCATGTACATGGCCAATGCAACAAGGAGAATATATATGAACATCCATATCAATGAAACAATCATATCATCACGATATCATGGACATACATGTAGTCAACACATTTTTAGAATTTAAAACATAAACTTGTATTCATTGGACCTTTTGATCCTAAATCTTTCATGTGTAACCTTCCATTTATAATTCATGCCATAATCATATAAGATTGCATAAAATCAGACTTGCATAATCATTCACATAATGCATACTAATTTTATAAAGAAATTAAATAAAAACATATATACTATGCACCCTTTGAGCCTTGATTTATGAATTTGCCCTAATTTTTCCAATTTCATAACTCTGTCCGACTGGTACAGAGCTCACAGAAAATTTTTGAATGCATGAACAGAGCTGAAATTTTTACAGTATATAGGAATTGTTGTCAGCTATTCATAGCCGCAAACCGTTTGTAAAAACTCTTCCGTATGAGGGAGTTATGCATGTTTTACTACAGACCTATTAGTTTTTGTTTCGACTGTCATAGAGACGTGCTCGGTCTATGAACAGAGCCCAAATTTCTACAGTAGATGCACAATGGAGTTAACTTTCCAACGCAACAACCCGTTCATCAAAACTCCTCCGGACGAGGGAGAAACGACCATTTTACTGAACGGAGGTCAAGTGGAAAACCTGGAAATTCCGAGATTTGCATTTGGGTGAATCAAACCGAGTCACCCGAATCCCAAGAAAAATTAAAAGAAATAGGGAATACGCATGAAATAAAATTCCAAAAATTCTAAAATATTCACAGTAGATGAAACACTTCATAATCTATCAATCCAAACTAATATTTGCATAAAAATCATGGAATAAATCAAATACAAATATATTTTACGAATCTATTTCTAAGAAACCGATTTTTATAATAAACCCGATTTCAAAAATGGTTTTCTTTAGGGGAAAATGTGTTTTTGCCATGGATCATTAGATCTGAGTCAAACCCACGGTTAGGAGGGTTTGATTATGATCTAAACTCATGAAAAAGCATCAAAATCCATGCCAAGAACTCCGTTCTTGCAAGAAAAGCATAGAAACCCTACCTTTTGTTGAAAAAAATGTATTTCTTGATGGATGAACAGCCCTTTTTGATCGATCCACCAATCAGCCCTTTCTTCCAGCAAGATGAGGACCTTAGATCTCCTCACCACACCCCTTGAGGTCTGGATCTTGCACTCAAGAACCAAAAGAAACCCTAAAAGAAGAGAATAGGGAAGGGAAAGAGAGGAGAGAGAGAAGAGGGTTTTTGGGGGAGAGAGAAGCTCTCCTTTTTTTTTCCAGCACAAATGAGGAGGGCAAGGGCTATGGGAGGGTTTTATAACCCTTCTTAAATTAGGTTATGTGCTGGAATTAATTCCAACCCTTGATCTCATTAATGAAATTCATTTGGAGCCCTTGATCTCCACTTTGACTTTTCAAACTTTAAATAACCTTGAAAATCACTATACCTTTATTTTCAATTTGAATTTGAAGTAAGATGCCACATAGGATGGGATGGCCCACCTATGGGCTCCTACTAAACTAATAAAAAATGGATTTTAATGTATACAAAAGAAAACTATTATATTAAACTATTATTGATAAATCATAAAATTCCAATTAAAAACCGTTTTTGTTTTATATAACCACAACTCATGTGAAAATGTAAAGGAATTGAATATAAGCTAATTCCATCTTATTAAGCATATTAATATGTATATTTTTAAAATCTACTTTTGTTAATTTACTTTATTTAAATAATTTTACTTAAAAGAAAAATCAACATTTTCTTTTTAAGTAAGACGTTTTCAATTAGACATCACTTAGAATTTTCTCAGATATCCAAACCATGTAGGGTTTATATTTACTACAATTCAATATAATTAAACCCCTTAATCCTTACGAATATACTCAAACATTAATTTTTTTAAAGAAATTAGGGTTTTATATTGGCACGAAATTCAAGACATTTCACAATGCTATAGAAAAGAACTTAGAAATTTTCAGATATTACATCCAATCCCCCTAAAAAAAAAATTCATCCTCGAAATTTGGTTAACATTACGTACCGAACAAGTATGGATATTTAGCTCTCATATCAGCCTCGGGCTCCCAAGAACACTCCTCAAGCCCGTGGTGCTGCCATCGTACTTTAACAAGTGGAATTGACTTATGTCGCAACACTTGTTCTCGTCGATCTACTATCTCTACCGGCCGTTCCTCAAACGTGAGATCTCTCTGAACCTCGACCTCGTCATACTGAATAACATGAGTAGGATCTGGTACATATTTCCTCAACATTGACACATGGAAAACATCGTGGATGTTGGAAAACTGAAGGGGAAGTGCCAATCTATACGCGGTGCCTCCTATCCTCTCAAGGATGAGGAACGGTCCTACATACCTCGGACTCAATTTCCCTTTCTTGCCGAACCGAAATACGCTCTTCGTTGGCGATACCCTGACAAACACATGATTACCAACCTCAAAAGAAACCTCTCGCCTCTTTGGATCTGCATAACTCTTCTGACGGTTGTGTGCTGTCAAAAGCCTCTTACGAATCAACTGTACTTGATCCGTATAATGCTGCAAAACTATAGGTGATTCGACAGTTCGATCACCTACCTCGCTCCAACAAACAGGGGACCTACAGAGTCGCCCGTACAATGCCTCATATGGAGCCATGCCGATACTCGAATGATAACTATTATTGTAGGCAAACTCAGCTAACTTTAGGTGCTTACTCCAGTCACCTTTCCACTCCAATGCACACGCTCGCAACATATCCTCGAGTGTTTGAATAGTCCTCTCTGACTGACCATCCGTTTGGGGGTGAAAAGCTGTGCTAAACTTAAGCGTTGTCCCCAAAGCTTTCTGAAGTTGTCCCCAAAACTTTGACGTGAATCTAGGATCCCTGTCTGAGATAATCGAAACAGGTATCCCATGTAATCTGACAATCTCGTCGACATATAAACCCGCCAAACTCTCCAAGGTTTGATTCGCCCTGGTCGGTAAGAAGTGTGCCGACTTTGTAAGGCGATCCACAATCACCCAAATGGTGTCATACTGTTGGCGTGTCTTGGGTAGACCTACCACAAAGTCCATGGTAATGTCTTCCCACTTCCACTGCGGAATCCCAATCGACTGCATCATACCGCCTGGTCTCTGGTGCTCTATCTTGACCTGCTGACAGATTAAGCATCTCGACATGTATTCAGCGATGTCTCTCTTCATGCCGGGCCACCAGTAATTCCTCTGAAGATCCTTATACATCTTGGTGCTTCCGGGATGTATAGTGAATCCGGTACGATGCGCCTCATCCAATAACTGTTTCCTCCATTGGAGCTCTGCGGGCACCCAGAGCCTCTAGCCATACCAGATGCTTCCATCCTCCTCTAAGTGCAATGCTGACTGGTCTTGCTTGCATGCTGCAATCATCTTATTGAATTCAGGATTATCCTTCTGTTGGTTGATGATCTGATCCATGAGTTCTGTCTGCACTGCCGTGCTAGCGATCTGAATCTGACCCGATTCTGCTTCAAAGGGCTTCCAATCTATCAGGTCTTCGAGTAATTTCCACTTACCGCTGATAAAACTCGCAAGGCTCCCAGCCTTTCTACTCAAAGCATCAGCCACTACATTGGCTTTGCCTGGATGATAAGAAATGGAGAAGTCGTAATCTTTTAGAAATTCTAACCACCGTCTCTGCCTCATGTTCAAATCCTTTTGTGAGAAGATATACTTGAGGCTCTTATGATCTGAGAAGACCTCAAATTGCTCGCCGTACAAATAATGTCGCCATACCTTTAGTGCGAAGACTACTGCAGCAAGCTCCAAGTCGTGAGTGGGGTAGTTTCGCTCATGCACCTTCAACTGACGTGATGCGTAGGCGATCACCTTGCCGTGCTGCATCAAAACGCATCCCAAACCAGTACCTGATGCATCACTATAAATCACAAAGCCTCCTTGCCCAGAAGGCAATGTGAGTATAGGGGCTGTAGTAAGCCTCTTCTTCAGCTCTTGAAAGCTTTCTTCGCATTGCTGGGTCCAGACAAACTTAATTCCTTTACGAAGTAGTTTCGTCATAGGTGAAGCGATCTTCGAAAAATCCTGAATGAAACGACGATAATAGCCTGCAAGCCCAAAAAAACTGCGTATATCTGAGACGCTCTTAGGTTGTCTCCAATCTATGACTGCTTCCACCTTGGCAGGGTCGACTGACACCCCATCTTTAGAGATTACGTGACCCAAGAACATAACTTGATTCAGCCAAAATTCACACTTTGAGAACTTAGCATATAGTTGATGTTGTCGAAGTGCTTCGAGGACAATCCTTAGATGCTCTCTATGATCTTCCTCGCTCTCGGAGTAAATTAGGATATCGTCTATAAATACGATCACGAAAAGGTCTAGGTAAGGCCGAAAGATCTGATTCATCAGGTCCATAAATGCCGCAGGGGCATTTGTTAACCCGAAGGGCATCACCAAAAACTCGTAATGACCGTATTGTGTCCTGAATGCTGTCTTATGCACGTCGGATTCTTTGATCTTCAGTTGATGGTACCCTGATCGAAGGTCAATCTTGGAGAAGACCTTGGCCTCCCGAAGTTGATCAAACAAATCATCTATCCTGGGAAGAGGATATTTGTTTTTGATTGTTACCAGATTCAACATTCTATAGTCAATGCACATACGCATTGACCCATCCTTCTTTTTGACGAACAATACTGGAGCTCCCCAAGGTGAAACACTAGGCCGAATAAAGCCTTTATCCATCAATTCTTGCAGCTGCTTCTTTAGCTCCTCTAGCTCTGCTGGGGCCATACGATAGGGTGCTTTAGATATCGGGGTCGTTCCAGGCACCAACTCTATCGTAAAGTCCACCTCTCTGGTAGGCGGTATGCCTGGCAGGTCATCTGGAAAAACGTCTGAAAAATCTCGAACTACGTCCAAGTCTTCCAGTGGTGTAGTATTGGGGTCTATCAAAGAAACACTGGCCAAAAAGGCCTCACACCCTTTTTCTACACAACGATGTGCCTTTAATGCCGAGATAAGTCGTCCTTTGCTCTCCTTTTTACAGGCCTTGTACTCGAGTACAGGCTGATCAGGGCGAGCAAATTGAATGTGTCGCTCATGACAAAGCATACAAGCGTAATGCTCATACATCCAATCTATGCCAAGAATTACATCATAACCGACCATATCCAACAGAATAAGATTGGCAGGGAGGTTCTGCCCTTCAATCATAACCTCTACTTTAGATAGATAGGTACGAGCGATAGAGCTACCGCTCGAAGGTGTGATAACTTCCAGCGTATATCCCAAAGAAGTCGGTGTGACACCAATCAAATTCGCAAAACGTATGGATACGAAGGAATGCGTAGCACCAGTGTCAAAAAGAACTTTAGCATCGAACTTTGCAATAGAGATTGTACCTTCAATGACGTTGGCATCTTCTTGCAACTCCTCTGCAGAAGTCACATACACGCGTCCAGTAGCTTTCTTCTGACCTTGCGGCTGGGACTGCTGCTGCTGTGGTCCTCTAGGAACAGGGGCAACTCCCTCCTGAGCTGGCCTCATAGGGCAGTCTTTGATGAAGTGACCCTGTTTTCCACATCTCAGACATGCACTCGAGACTCTATAGCAGACTCTAGGGTGCCTCTTGTTGCAGTGCTTACATACTGCATAAGACTGCGGTGCTGGTGTGCCGCCCTGTTGTCCCTTGGCCTTCTTTGCGGGTGGCGCCTTACTACTCTCCGCTGTTGGTCGAGGGGCCTTATTCGCATTTCCCTTCGACTTGTCGAAACGGCTAGGCTGAGTCTTCTTAGAAGACTCCCAGTCATCCTGCATCACAAAGACATCGTTATGATCTATCGAGATTGTTTTTGGAAAAAGCCAAAAAGTTGGTTCTAGTTATCCCCACCTGAAGTACTGTGGCCATCTCGATGGCCTGGTTGAGGTTTTGAGGACGGCTGGTCAGCACTCTCGTCCTCAGGCCATCACGTAAACCCTGCACATACTTCTTAGCTCGCGCCTCGTCAGTGGTATAAGTATGCGGGCAATACTTCTCTAAATGTCGGAAACGTGTAGTGTACTCTGCCACCTTCATGGACCCCTGTCGAAGATCTAAAAACTCTTGTTTCTTACGATCGCGCGCGTACTGGGGAAAGTAGGTGTCCATGAATACCGCTGTAAACTCCTCCCATGTGAGGGCGCGTCGTTCATCAGGCGTATAGCGTACTTCGCGTGTCGTCTCCCACCAGCTCTTGGCATCTCCTTGGAGCTGATAAGTGGCAAAAGAAACCTGCCTCTCAGCAGGAACCTCGAGAATCTCGAAAATCTCGCTTATGGCGCGAACCCATTCCTCCGCTGCATCCGGATCTTCCTTACCAGTGAAAGCAGGAGGGCTCAATTCCATGAAGCGCTTGTACGACGCCCCATTGGTTGCGACAGCTGGTGCCGCAATATGACCCTCATGCTGATGGCCTGCACCATTGCCATTACCTCCGTTGCCGGCATGGTTTTGGCAATAGGCCGTCAAATTCGCGAGGGCTTCAAAAATAAAGTCCCTCTGAGCAGTCCAACATGGGGGCTGTCTTCAGGCCATCTAAAGACACACACATTGATTCAGATTACTTATAAGTTGGGTATAAATACAAAATTCACATTCATGTAATCCTATCAGATATACGTTCTGATTCTTATCGCATTTATCAACAAAAATAATTACAGACATACAATTTTTACAAGTCATCAAAACAAATAGAAATGGAAGCATACTTACAGCGATGGTGGTCGGTTGGACGAGCTTTGAGTCATACTTTCCTTATGCTCTGATACCATGTTTGTAACACCCCAATTTTTATAACCCGAAATTGGTGGAATTTTTTTTTTTGAAATACATTTAAATCTTTTAGCAGTTAACAGCGGAAAAACACATTGGGCATAAAACTTGGCGTGCTACTTCAGATGAATGCTTGCAAACATATACTTATGGAATTTAAACTTTAACAACTAATTAACTATGCATCAAATAAAATTCAAGTTTCACAATATCCAAAATTAATCACATTTGTCCTTGAATTGAAGTAAATTAAAATCAGAGTTCAGAATTCATGAAGCAGAAGAAAGGTAGGCTCAGTCCCCGTCGCAACCTTCCGCCTTCGCACGTAAGTACCTACTCATTACCTGAAATTTTTTAAACCATATAGGGTGAGACAACATGTCTAAGTAGAGTAATTATGCTAAACTTGTAAGACAGAATAACAAGACAATGATTTCAATAGAAATTTCATGGTTTAACATTTAATTTAACTTAAACAATCATACAACAAATCATGCATGTTTAGAATTTTCATATTTAACAGAAAGACATAAATTCATACATTCAAGATACAAAATGCATGAACCATTAAAATGCATGACTTACTATATGCAGAAGCTCTTTCAATGGATGCATATTTTCTTATCTTTAGTTATATTTTCTTAATTAGATGATGCATGTGATGCCAAATTAATGCACACACCATTTAAGTTATCACTTCTTAGCCCTGCTGATACGACACAGGCAGACATTCTCAGATCAACACCATGACACAGGACGTGTTTTACATACAGGGGTGGCTTTAGCCTGGCCAGGTCCATTCACTAAGACGGGGTGAGGGACGTTAATACGAGAGAGATTCCCAACACCTTTCAACCCGATGCATCAGTTTTTCCTCATGAGTACAATAACCTCTACGCTGCAGTCTAATGCAGAGGTTTTTCTCCTAAAATCGTGGGAGGGGAGGAGCAACCTTCCGTGCCCGTAACAGAACTTGTCCCACGAAGTTTTGTATCACCTGCTACTCTCCAAGCAAGTATCTTGAGTTTAATGTCACATGATTATTTGATTTCAGTCATACTTTTGATGCAACATCAAACTTAAACCACTTTATGGTCATGAATGCATTCTTATAAAGCATTGGACAAGGACATATAATTAAACTTGTAACAGACATTTGAGCACATGCGTAGCATAAACATCTTATTCATTTTCACACATCATAATGCATATGCATGTACATGGCCAATGCAACAAGGAGAATATATATGAACATCCATATCAATGAAACAATCATATCATCACGATATCATGGACATACATGTAGTCAACACATTTTTAGAATTTAAAACATAAACTTGTATTCATTGGACCTTTTGATCCTAAATCTTTCATGTGTAACCTTCCATTTATAATTCATGCCATAATCATATAAGATTGCATAAAATCAGACTTGCATAATCATTCACATAATGCATACTAATTTTATAAAGAAATTAAATAAAAACATATATACTATGCACCCTTTGAGCCTTGATTTATGAATTTGCCCTAATTTTTCCAATTTCATAACTCTGTCCGACTGGTACAGAGCTCACAGAAAATTTTTGACTGCATGAACAGAGCTGAAATTTTTACAGTATATAGGAATTGTTGTCAGCTATTCATAGCCGCAAACCGTTTGTAAAAACTCTTCCGTATGAGGGAGTTATGCATGTTTTACTACAGACCTATTAGTTTTTGTTTCGACTGTCATAGAGACGTGCTCGGTCTATGAACAGAGCCCAAATTTCTACAGTAGATGCACAATGGAGTTAGCTTTCCAACGCAACAACCCGTTCATCAAAACTCCTCCGGACGAGGGAGAAACGACCATTTTACTGAACGGAGGTCAAGTGGAAAACCTGGAAATTCCGAGATTTGCATTTGGGTGAATCAAACCGAGTCACCCGAATCCCAAGAAAAATTAAAAGAAATAGGGAATACGCATGAAATAAAATTCCAAAAATTCTAAAATATTCACAGTAGATGAAACACTTCATAATCTATCAATCCAAACTAATATTTGCATAAAAATCATGGAATAAATCAAATACAAATATATTTTACGAATCTATTTCTAAGAAACCGATTTTTATAATAAACCCGATTTCAAAAATGGTTTTCTTTAGGGGAAAATGTGTTTTTGCCATGGATCATTAGATCTGAGTCAAACCCACGGTTAGGAGGGTTTGATTATGATCTAAACTCATGAAAAAGCATCAAAATCCATGCCAAGAACTCCGTTCTTGCAAGAAAAGCATAGAAACCCTACCTTTTGTTGAAAAAAATGTATTTCTTGATGGATGAACAGCCCTTTTTGATCGATCCACCAATCAGCCCTTTCTTCCAGCAAGATGAGGACCTTAGATCTCCTCACCACACCCCTTGAGGTCTGGATCTTGCACTCAAGAACCAAAAGAAACCCTAAAAGAAGAGAATAGGGAAGGGAAAGAGAGGAGAGAGAGAAGAGGGTTTTTGGGGGAGAGAGAAGCTCTCCTTTTTTTTTCCAGCACAAATGAGGAGGGCAAGGGCTATGGGAGGGTTTTATAACCCTTCTTAAATTAGGTTATGTGCTGGAATTAATTCCAACCCTTGATCTCATTAATGAAATTCATTTGGAGCCCTTGATCTCCACTTTGACTTTTCAAACTTTAAATAACCTTGAAAATCACTATACCTTTATTTTCAATTTGAATTTGAAGTAAGATGCCACATAGGATGGGATGGCCCACCTATGGGCTCCTACTAAACTAATAAAAAATGGATTTTAATGTATACAAAAGAAAACTATTATATTAAACTATTATTGATAAATCATAAAATTCCAATTAAAAACCGTTTTTGTTTTATATAACCACAACTCATGTGAAAATGTAAAGGAATTGAATATAAGCTAATTCCATCTTATTAAGCATATTAATATGTATATTTTTAAAATCTACTTTTGTTAATTTACTTTATTTAAATAATTTTACTTAAAAGAAAAATCAACATTTTCTTTTTAAGTAAGACGTTTTCAATTAGACATCACTTAGAATTTTCTCAGATATCCAAACCATGTAGGGTTTATATTTACTACAATTCAATATAATTAAACCCCTTAATCCTTACGAATATACTCAAACATTAATTTTTTTAAAGAAATTAGGGTTTTATATTGGCACGAAATTCAAGACATTTCACAATGCTATAGAAAAGAACTTAGAAATTTTCAGATATTACATCCAATCCCCCTAAAAAAAAAATTCATCCTCGAAATTTGGTTAACATTACGTACCGAACAAGTATGGATATTTAGCTCTCATATCAGCCTCGGGCTCCCAAGAACACTCCTCAAGCCCGTGGTGCTGCCATCGTACTTTAACAAGTGGAATTGACTTATGTCGCAACACTTGTTCTCGTCGATCTACTATCTCTACCGGCCGTTCCTCAAACGTGAGATCTCTCTGAACCTCGACCTCGTCATACTGAATAACATGAGTAGGATCTGGTACATATTTCCTCAACATTGACACATGGAAAACATCGTGGATGTTGGAAAACTGAAGGGGAAGTGCCAATCTATACGCGGTGCCTCCTATCCTCTCAAGGATGAGGAACGGTCCTACATACCTCGGACTCAATTTCCCTTTCTTGCCGAACCGAAATACGCTCTTCGTTGGCGATACCCTGACAAACACATGATTACCAACCTCAAAAGAAACCTCTCGCCTCTTTGGATCTGCATAACTCTTCTGACGGTTGTGTGCTGTCAAAAGCCTCTTACGAATCAACTGTACTTGATCCGTATAATGCTGCAAAACTATAGGTGATTCGACAGTTCGATCACCTACCTCGCTCCAACAAACAGGGGACCTACAGAGTCGCCCGTACAATGCCTCATATGGAGCCATGCCGATACTCGAATGATAACTATTATTGTAGGCAAACTCAGCTAACTTTAGGTGCTTACTCCAGTCACCTTTCCACTCCAATGCACACGCTCGCAACATATCCTCGAGTGTTTGAATAGTCCTCTCTGACTGACCATCCGTTTGGGGGTGAAAAGCTGTGCTAAACTTAAGCGTTGTCCCCAAAGCTTTCTGAAGTTGTCCCCAAAACTTTGACGTGAATCTAGGATCCCTGTCTGAGATAATCGAAACAGGTATCCCATGTAATCTGACAATCTCGTCGACATATAAACCCGCCAAACTCTCCAAGGTTTGATTCGCCCTGGTCGGTAAGAAGTGTGCCGACTTTGTAAGGCGATCCACAATCACCCAAATGGTGTCATACTGTTGGCGTGTCTTGGGTAGACCTACCACAAAGTCCATGGTAATGTCTTCCCACTTCCACTGCGGAATCCCAATCGACTGCATCATACCGCCTGGTCTCTGGTGCTCTATCTTGACCTGCTGACAGATTAAGCATCTCGACATGTATTCAGCGATGTCTCTCTTCATGCCGGGCCACCAGTAATTCCTCTGAAGATCCTTATACATCTTGGTGCTTCCGGGATGTATAGTGAATCCGGTACGATGCGCCTCATCCAATAACTGTTTCCTCCATTGGAGCTCTGCGGGCACCCAGAGCCTCTAGCCATACCAGATGCTTCCATCCTCCTCTAAGTGCAATGCTGACTGGTCTTGCTTGCATGCTGCAATCATCTTATTGAATTCAGGATTATCCTTCTGTTGGTTGATGATCTGATCCATGAGTTCTGTCTGCACTGCCGTGCTAGCGATCTGAATCTGACCCGATTCTGCTTCAAAGGGCTTCCAATCTATCAGGTCTTCGAGTAATTTCCACTTACCGCTGATAAAACTCGCAAGGCTCCCAGCCTTTCTACTCAAAGCATCAGCCACTACATTGGCTTTGCCTGGATGATAAGAAATGGAGAAGTCGTAATCTTTTAGAAATTCTAACCACCGTCTCTGCCTCATGTTCAAATCCTTTTGTGAGAAGATATACTTGAGGCTCTTATGATCTGAGAAGACCTCAAATTGCTCGCCGTACAAATAATGTCGCCATACCTTTAGTGCGAAGACTACTGCAGCAAGCTCCAAGTCGTGAGTGGGGTAGTTTCGCTCATGCACCTTCAACTGACGTGATGCGTAGGCGATCACCTTGCCGTGCTGCATCAAAACGCATCCCAAACCAGTACCTGATGCATCACTATAAATCACAAAGCCTCCTTGCCCAGAAGGCAATGTGAGTATAGGGGCTGTAGTAAGCCTCTTCTTCAGCTCTTGAAAGCTTTCTTCGCATTGCTGGGTCCAGACAAACTTAATTCCTTTACGAAGTAGTTTCGTCATAGGTGAAGCGATCTTCGAAAAATCCTGAATGAAACGACGATAATAGCCTGCAAGCCCAAAAAAACTGCGTATATCTGAGACGCTCTTAGGTTGTCTCCAATCTATGACTGCTTCCACCTTGGCAGGGTCGACTGACACCCCATCTTTAGAGATTACGTGACCCAAGAACATAACTTGATTCAGCCAAAATTCACACTTTGAGAACTTAGCATATAGTTGATGTTGTCGAAGTGCTTCGAGGACAATCCTTAGATGCTCTCTATGATCTTCCTCGCTCTCGGAGTAAATTAGGATATCGTCTATAAATACGATCACGAAAAGGTCTAGGTAAGGCCGAAAGATCTGATTCATCAGGTCCATAAATGCCGCAGGGGCATTTGTTAACCCGAAGGGCATCACCAAAAACTCGTAATGACCGTATTGTGTCCTGAATGCTGTCTTATGCACGTCGGATTCTTTGATCTTCAGTTGATGGTACCCTGATCGAAGGTCAATCTTGGAGAAGACCTTGGCCTCCCGAAGTTGATCAAACAAATCATCTATCCTGGGAAGAGGATATTTGTTTTTGATTGTTACCAGATTCAACATTCTATAGTCAATGCACATACGCATTGACCCATCCTTCTTTTTGACGAACAATACTGGAGCTCCCCAAGGTGAAACACTAGGCCGAATAAAGCCTTTATCCATCAATTCTTGCAGCTGCTTCTTTAGCTCCTCTAGCTCTGCTGGGGCCATACGATAGGGTGCTTTAGATATCGGGGTCGTTCCAGGCACCAACTCTATCGTAAAGTCCACCTCTCTGGTAGGCGGTATGCCTGGCAGGTCATCTGGAAAAACGTCTGAAAAATCTCGAACTACGTCCAAGTCTTCCAGTGGTGTAGTATTGGGGTCTATCAAAGAAACACTGGCCAAAAAGGCCTCACACCCTTTTTCTACACAACGATGTGCCTTTAATGCCGAGATAAGTCGTCCTTTGCTCTCCTTTTTACAGGCCTTGTACTCGAGTACAGGCTGATCAGGGCGAGCAAATTGAATGTGTCGCTCATGACAAAGCATACAAGCGTAATGCTCATACATCCAATCTATGCCAAGAATTACATCATAACCGACCATATCCAACAGAATAAGATTGGCAGGGAGGTTCTGCCCTTCAATCATAACCTCTACTTTAGATAGATAGGTACGAGCGATAGAGCTACCGCTCGAAGGTGTGATAACTTCCAGCGTATATCCCAAAGAAGTCGGTGTGACACCAATCAAATTCGCAAAACGTATGGATACGAAGGAATGCGTAGCACCAGTGTCAAAAAGAACTTTAGCATCGAACTTTGTAATAGAGATTGTACCTTCAATGACGTTGGCATCTTCTTGCAACTCCTCTGCAGAAGTCACATACACGCGTCCAGTAGCTTTCTTCTGACCTTGCGGCTGGGACTGCTGCTGCTGTGGTCCTCTAGGAACAGGGGCAACTCCCTCCTGAGCTGGCCTCATAGGGCAGTCTTTGATGAAGTGACCCTGTTTTCCACATCTCAGACATGCACTCGAGACTCTATAGCAGACTCTAGGGTGCCTCTTGTTGCAGTGCTTACATACTGCATAAGACTGCGGTGCTGGTGTGCCGCCCTGTTGTCCCTTGGCCTTCTTTGCGGGTGGCGCCTTACTACTCTCCGCTGTTGGTCGAGGGGCCTTATTCGCATTTCCCTTCGACTTGTCGAAACGGCTAGGCTGAGTCTTCTTAGAAGACTCCCAGTCATCCTGCATCACAAAGACATCGTTATGATCTATCGAGATTGTTTTTGGAAAAAGCCAAAAAGTTGGTTCTAGTTATCCCCACCTGAAGTACTGTGGCCATCTCGATGGCCTGGTTGAGGTTTTGAGGACGGCTGGTCAGCACTCTCGTCCTCAGGCCATCACGTAAACCCTGCACATACTTCTTAGCTCGCGCCTCGTCAGTGGTATAAGTATGCGGGCAATACTTCTCTAAATGTCGGAAACGTGTAGTGTACTCTGCCACCTTCATGGACCCCTGTCGAAGATCTAAAAACTCTTGTTTCTTACGATCGCGCGCGTACTGGGGAAAGTAGGTGTCCATGAATACCGCTATAAACTCCTCCCATGTGAGGGCGCGTCGTTCATCAGGCGTATAGCGTACTTCGCGTGTCGTCTCCCACCAGCTCTTGGCATCTCCTTGGAGCTGATAAGTGGCAAAAGAAACCTGCCTCTCAGCAGGAACCTCGAGAATCTCGAAAATCTCGCTTATGGCGCGAACCCATTCCTCCGCTGCATCCGGATCTTCCTTACCAGTGAAAGCAGGAGGGCTCAATTCCATGAAGCGCTTGTACGACGCCCCATTGGTTGCGACAGCTGGTGCCGCAATATGACCCTCATGCTGATGGCCTGCACCATTGCCATTACCTCCGTTGCCGGCATGGTTTTGGCAATAGGCCGTCAAATTCGCGAGGGCTTCAAAAATAAAGTCCCTCTGAGCAGTCCAACATGGGGGCTGTCTTCAGGCCATCTAAAGACACACACATTGATTCAGATTACTTATAAGTTGGGTATAAATACAAAATTCACATTCATGTAATCCTATCAGATATACGTTCTGATTCTTATCGCATTTATCAACAAAAATAATTACAGACATACAATTTTTACAAGTCATCAAAACAAATAGAAATGGAAGCATACTTACAGCGATGGTGGTCGGTTGGACGAGCTTTGAGTCATACTTTCCTTATGCTCTGATACCATGTTTGTAACACCCCAATTTTTATAACCCGAAATTGGTGGAATTTTTTTTTTTTGAAATACATTTAAATCTTTTAGCAGTTAACAACGGAAAAACACATTGGGCATAAAACTTGGCGTGCTACTTCAGATGAATGCTTGCAAACATATACTTATGGAATTTAAACTTTAACAACTAATTAACTATGCATCAAATAAAATTCAAGTTTCACAATATCCAAAATTAATCACATTTGTCCTTGAATTGAAGTAAATTAAAATCAGAGTTCAGAATTCATGAAGCAGAAGAAAGGTAGGCTCAGTCCCCGTCGCAACCTTCCGCCTTCGCACGTAAGTACCTACTCATTACCTGAAAATTTTTAAACCATATAGGGTGAGACAACATGTCTAAGTAGAGTAATTATGCTAAACTTGTAAGACAGAATAACAAGACAATGATTTCAATAGAAATTTCATGGTTTAACATTTAATTTAACTTAAACAATCATACAACAAATCATGCATGTTTAGAATTTTCATATTTAACAGAAAGACATAAATTCATACATTCAAGATACAAAATGCATGAACCATTAAAATGCATGACTTACTATATGCAGAAGCTCTTTCAATGCATGCATATTTTCTTATCTTTAGTTATATTTTCTTAATTAGATGATGCATGTGATGCCAAATTAATGCACACACCATTTAAGTTATCACTTCTTAGCCCTGCTGATACGACACAGGCAGACATTCTCAGATCAACACCATGACACAGGACGTGTTTTACATACAGGGGTGGCTTTAGCCTGGCCAGGTCCATTCACTAAGACGGGGTGAGGGACGTTAATACGAGAGAGATTCCCAACACCTTTCAACCCGATGCATCAGTTTTTCCTCATGAGTACAATAACCTCTACGCTGCAGTCTAATGTAGAGGTTTTTCTCCTAAAATCGTGGGAGGGGAGGAGCAACCTTCCGTGCCCGTAACAGAACTTGTCCCACGAAGTTTTGTATCACCTGCTACTCTCCAAGCAAGTATCTTGAGTTTAATGTCACATGATTATTTGATTTCAGTCATACTTTTGATGCAACATCAAACTTAAACCACTTTATGGTCATGAATGCATTCTTATAAAGCATTGGACAAGGACATATAATTAAACTTGTAACAGACATTTGAGCACATGCGTAGCATAAACATCTTATTCATTTTCACACATCATAATGCATATGCATGTACATGGCCAATGCAACAAGGAGAATATATATGAACATCCATATCAATGAAACAATCATATCATCACGATATCATGGACATACATGTAGTCAACACATTTTTAGAATTTAAAACATAAACTTGTATTCATTGGACCTTTTGATCCTAAATCTTTCATGTGTAACCTTCCATTTATAATTCATGCCATAATCATATAAGATTGCATAAAATCAGACTTGCATAATCATTCACATAATGCATACTAATTTTATAAAGAAATTAAATAAAAACATATATACTATGCACCCTTTGAGCCTTGATTTATGAATTTGCCCTAATTTTTCCAATTTCATAACTCTGTCCGACTGGTACAGAGCTCACAGAAAATTTTTGACTGCATGAACAGAGCTGAAATTTTTACAGTATATAGGAATTGTTGTCAGCTATTCATAGCCGCAAACCGTTTGTAAAAACTCTTCCGTATGAGGGAGTTATGCATGTTTTACTACAGACCTATTAGTTTTTGTTTCGACTGTCATAGAGACGTGCTCGGTCTATGAACAGAGCCCAAATTTCTACAGTAGATGCACAATGGAGTTAGCTTTCCAACGCAACAACCCGTTCATCAAAACTCCTCCGGACGAGGGAGAAACGACCATTTTACTGAACGGAGGTCAAGTGGAAAACCTGGAAATTCCGAGATTTGCATTTGGGTGAATCAAACCGAGTCACCCGAATCCCAAGAAAAATTAAAAGAAATAGGGAATACGCATGAAATAAAATTCCAAAAATTCTAAAATATTCACAGTAGATGAAACACTTCATAATCTATCAATCCAAACTAATATTTGCATAAAAATCATGGAATAAATCAAATACAAATATATTTTACGAATCTATTTCTAAGAAACCGATTTTTATAATAAACCCGATTTCAAAAATGGTTTTCTTTAGGGGAAAATGTGTTTTTGCCATGGATCATTAGATCTGAGTCAAACCCACGGTTAGGAGGGTTTGATTATGATCTAAACTCAGGAAAAAGCATCAAAATCCATGCCAAGAACTCCGTTCTTGCAAGAAAAGCATAGAAACCCTACCTTTTGTTGAAAAAAATGTATTTCTTGATGGATGAACAGCCCTTTTTGATCGATCCACCAATCAGCCCTTTCTTCCAGCAAGATGAGGACCTTAGATCTCCTCACCACACCCCTTGAGGTCTGGATCTTGCACTCAAGAACCAAAAGAAACCCTAAAAGAAGAGAATAGGGAAGGGAAAGAGAGGAGAGAGAGAAGAGGGTTTTTGGGGGAGAGAGAAGCTCTCCTTTTTTTTTCCAGCACAAATGAGGAGGGCAAGGGCTATGGGAGGGTTTTATAACCCTTCTTAAATTAGGTTATGTGCTGGAATTAATTCCAACCCTTGATCTCATTAATGAAATTCATTTGGAGCCCTTGATCTCCACTTTGACTTTTCAAACTTTAAATAACCTTGAAAATCACTATACCTTTATTTTCAATTTGAATTTGAAGTAAGATGCCACATAGGATGGGATGGCCCACCTATGGGCTCCTACTAAACTAATAAAAAATGGATTTTAATGTATACAAAAGAAAACTATTATATTAAACTATTATTGATAAATCATAAAATTCCAATTAAAAACCGTTTTTGTTTTATATAACCACAACTCATGTGAAAATGTAAAGGAATTGAATATAAGCTAATTCCATCTTATTAAGCATATTAATATGTATATTTTTAAAATCTACTTTTGTTAATTTACTTTATTTAAATAATTTTACTTAAAAGAAAAATCAACATTTTCTTTTTAAGTAAGACGTTTTCAATTAGACATCACTTAGAATTTTCTCAGATATCCAAACCATGTAGGGTTTATATTTACTACAATTCAATATAATTAAACCCCTTAATCCTTACGAATATACTCAAACATTAATTTTTTTAAAGAAATTAGGGTTTTATATTGGCACGAAATTCAAGACATTTCACAATGCTATAGAAAAGAACTTAGAAATTTTCAGATATTACATCCAATCCCCCTAAAAAAAAAATTCATCCTCGAAATTTGGTTAACATTACGTACCGAACAAGTATGGATATTTAGCTCTCATATCAGCCTCGGGCTCCCAAGAACACTCCTCAAGCCCGTGGTGCTGCCATCGTACTTTAACAAGTGGAATTGACTTATGTCGCAACACTTGTTCTCGTCGATCTACTATCTCTACCGGCCGTTCCTCAAACGTGAGATCTCTCTGAACCTCGACCTCGTCATACTGAATAACATGAGTAGGATCTGGTACATATTTCCTCAACATTGACACATGGAAAACATCGTGGATGTTGGAAAACTGAAGGGGAAGTGCCAATCTATACGCGGTGCCTCCTATCCTCTCAAGGATGAGGAACGGTCCTACATACCTCGGACTCAATTTCCCTTTCTTGCCGAACCGAAATACGCTCTTCGTTGGCGATACCCTGACAAACACATGATTACCAACCTCAAAAGAAACCTCTCGCCTCTTTGGATCTGCATAACTCTTCTGACGGTTGTGTGCTGTCAAAAGCCTCTTACGAATCAACTGTACTTGATCCGTATAATGCTGCAAAACTATAGGTGATTCGACAGTTCGATCACCTACCTCGCTCCAACAAACAGGGGACCTACAGAGTCGCCCGTACAATGCCTCATATGGAGCCATGCCGATACTCGAATGATAACTATTATTGTAGGCAAACTCAGCTAACTTTAGGTGCTTACTCCAGTCACCTTTCCACTCCAATGCACACGCTCGCAACATATCCTCGAGTGTTTGAATAGTCCTCTCTGACTGACCATCCGTTTGGGGGTGAAAAGCTGTGCTAAACTTAAGCGTTGTCCCCAAAGCTTTCTGAAGTTGTCCCCAAAACTTTGACGTGAATCTAGGATCCCTGTCTGAGATAATCGAAACAGGTATCCCATGTAATCTGACAATCTCGTCGACATATAAACCCGCCAAACTCTCCAAGGTTTGATTCGCCCTGGTCGGTAAGAAGTGTGCCGACTTTGTAAGGCGATCCACAATCACCCAAATGGTGTCATACTGTTGGCGTGTCTTGGGTAGACCTACCACAAAGTCCATGGTAATGTCTTCCCACTTCCACTGCGGAATCCCAATCGACTGCATCATACCGCCTGGTCTCTGGTGCTCTATCTTGACCTGCTGACAGATTAAGCATCTCGACATGTATTCAGCGATGTCTCTCTTCATGCCGGGCCACCAGTAATTCCTCTGAAGATCCTTATACATCTTGGTGCTTCCGGGATGTATAGTGAATCCGGTACGATGCGCCTCATCCAATAACTGTTTCCTCCATTGGAGCTCTGCGGGCACCCAGAGCCTCTAGCCATACCAGATGCTTCCATCCTCCTCTAAGTGCAATGCTGACTGGTCTTGCTTGCATGCTGCAATCATCTTATTGAATTCAGGATTATCCTTCTGTTGGTTGATGATCTGATCCATGAGTTCTGTCTGCACTGCCGTGCTAGCGATCTGAATCTGACCCGATTCTGCTTCAAAGGGCTTCCAATCTATCAGGTCTTCGAGTAATTTCCACTTACCGCTGATAAAACTCGCAAGGCTCCCAGCCTTTCTACTCAAAGCATCAGCCACTACATTGGCTTTGCCTGGATGATAAGAAATGGAGAAGTCGTAATCTTTTAGAAATTCTAACCACCGTCTCTGCCTCATGTTCAAATCCTTTTGTGAGAAGATATACTTGAGGCTCTTATGATCTGAGAAGACCTCAAATTGCTCGCCGTACAAATAATGTCGCCATACCTTTAGTGCGAAGACTACTGCAGCAAGCTCCAAGTCGTGAGTGGGGTAGTTTCGCTCATGCACCTTCAACTGACGTGATGCGTAGGCGATCACCTTGCCGTGCTGCATCAAAACGCATCCCAAACCAGTACCTGATGCATCACTATAAATCACAAAGCCTCCTTGCCCAGAAGGCAATGTGAGTATAGGGGCTGTAGTAAGCCTCTTCTTCAGCTCTTGAAAGCTTTCTTCGCATTGCTGGGTCCAGACAAACTTAATTCCTTTACGAAGTAGTTTCGTCATAGGTGAAGCGATCTTCGAAAAATCCTGAATGAAACGACGATAATAGCCTGCAAGCCCAAAAAAACTGCGTATATCTGAGACGCTCTTAGGTTGTCTCCAATCTATGACTGCTTCCACCTTGGCAGGGTCGACTGACACCCCATCTTTAGAGATTACGTGACCCAAGAACATAACTTGATTCAGCCAAAATTCACACTTTGAGAACTTAGCATATAGTTGATGTTGTCGAAGTGCTTCGAGGACAATCCTTAGATGCTCCCTATGATCTTCCTCGCTCTCGGAGTAAATTAGGATATCGTCTATAAATACGATCACGAAAAGGTCTAGGTAAGGCCGAAAGATCTGATTCATCAGGTCCATAAATGCCGCAGGGGCATTTGTTAACCCGAAGGGCATCACCAAAAACTCGTAATGACCGTATTGTGTCCTGAATGCTGTCTTATGCACGTCGGATTCTTTGATCTTCAGTTGATGGTACCCTGATCGAAGGTCAATCTTGGAGAAGACCTTGGCCTCCCGAAGTTGATCAAACAAATCATCTATCCTGGGAAGAGGATATTTGTTTTTGATTGTTACCAGATTCAACATTCTATAGTCAATGCACATACGCATTGACCCATCCTTCTTTTTGACGAACAATACTGGAGCTCCCCAAGGTGAAACACTAGGCCGAATAAAGCCTTTATCCATCAATTCTTGCAGCTGCTTCTTTAGCTCCTCTAGCTCTGCTGGGGCCATACGATAGGGTGCTTTAGATATCGGGGTCGTTCCAGGCACCAACTCTATCGTAAAGTCCACCTCTCTGGTAGGCGGTATGCCTGGCAGGTCATCTGGAAAAACGTCTGAAAAATCTCGAACTACGTCCAAGTCTTCCAGTGGTGTAGTATTGGGGTCTATCAAAGAAACACTGGCCAAAAAGGCCTCACACCCTTTTTCTACACAACGATGTGCCTTTAATGCCGAGATAAGTCGTCCTTTGCTCTCCTTTTTACAGGCCTTGTACTCGAGTACAGGCTGATCAGGGCGAGCAAATTGAATGTGTCGCTCATGACAAAGCATACAAGCGTAATGCTCATACATCCAATCTATGCCAAGAATTACATCATAACCGACCATATCCAACAGAATAAGATTGGCAGGGAGGTTCTGCCCTTCAATCATAACCTCTACTTTAGATAGATAGGTACGAGCGATAGAGCTACCGCTCGAAGGTGTGATAACTTCCAGCGTATATCCCAAAGAAGTCGGTGTGACACCAATCAAATTCGCAAAACGTATGGATACGAAGGAATGCGTAGCACCAGTGTCAAAAAGAACTTTAGCATCGAACTTTGCAATAGAGATTGTACCTTCAATGACGTTGGCATCTTCTTGCAACTCCTCTGCAGAAGTCACATACACGCGTCCAGTAGCTTTCTTCTGACCTTGCGGCTGGGACTGCTGCTGCTGTGGTCCTCTAGGAACAGGGGCAACTCCCTCCTGAGCTGGCCTCATAGGGCAGTCTTTGATGAAGTGACCCTGTTTTCCACATCTCAGACATGCACTCGAGACTCTATAGCAGACTCTAGGGTGCCTCTTGTTGCAGTGCTTACATACTGCATAAGACTGCGGTGCTGGTGTGCCGCCCTGTTGTCCCTTGGCCTTCTTTGCGGGTGGCGCCTTACTACTCTCCGCTGTTGGTCGAGGGGCCTTATTCGCATTTCCCTTCGACTTGTCGAAACGGCTAGGCTGAGTCTTCTTAGAAGACTCCCAGTCATCCTGCATCACAAAGACATCGTTATGATCTATCGAGATTGTTTTTGGAAAAAGCCAAAAAGTTGGTTCTAGTTATCCCCACCTGAAGTACTGTGGCCATCTCGATGGCCTGGTTGAGGTTTTGAGGACGGCTGGTCAACACTCTCGTCCTCAGGCCATCACGTAAACCCTGCACATACTTCTTAGCTCGCGCCTCGTCAGTGGTATAAGTATGCGGGCAATACTTCTCTAAATGTCGGAAACGTGTAGTGTACTCTGCCACCTTCATGGACCCCTGTCGAAGATCTAAAAACTCTTGTTTCTTACGATCGCGCGCGTACTGGGGAAAGTAGGTGTCCATGAATACCGCTGTAAACTCCTCCCATGTGAGGGCGCGTCGTTCATCAGGCGTATAGCGTACTTCGCGTGTCGTCTCCCACCAGCTCTTGGCATCTCCTTGGAGCTGATAAGTGGCAAAAGAAACCTGCCTCTCAGCAGGAACCTCGAGAATCTCGAAAATCTCGCTTATGGCGCGAACCCATTCCTCCGCTGCATCCGGATCTTCCTTACCAGTGAAAGCAGGAGGGCTCAATTCCATGAAGCGCTTGTACGACGCCCCATTGGTTGCGACAGCTGGTGCCGCAATATGACCCTCATGCTGATGGCCTGCACCATTGCCATTACCTCCGTTGCCGGCATGGTTTTGGCAATAGGCCGTCAAATTCGCGAGGGCTTCAAAAATAAAGTCCCTCTGAGCAGTCCAACATGGGGGCTGTCTTCAGGCCATCTAAAGACACACACATTGATTCAGATTACTTATAAGTTGGGTATAAATACAAAATTCACATTCATGTAATCCTATCAGATATACGTTCTGATTCTTATCGCATTTATCAACAAAAATAATTACAGACATACAATTTTTACAAGTCATCAAAACAAATAGAAATGGAAGCATACTTACAGCGATGGTGGTCGGTTGGACGAGCTTTGAGTCATACTTTCCTTATGCTCTGATACCATGTTTGTAACACCCCAATTTTTATAACCCGAAATTGGTGGAATTTTTTTTTTTTGAAATACATTTAAATCTTTTAGCAGTTAACAGCGGAAAAACACATTGGGCATAAAACTTGGCGTGCTACTTCAGATGAATGCTTGCAAACATATACTTATGGAATTTAAACTTTAACAACTAATTAACTATGCATCAAATAAAATTCAAGTTTCACAATATCCAAAATTAATCACATTTGTCCTTGAATTGAAGTAAATTAAAATCAGAGTTCAGAATTCATGAAGCAGAAGAAAGGTAGGCTCAGTCCCCGTCGCAACCTTCCGCCTTCGCACGTAAGTACCTACTCATTACCTGAAAATTTTTAAACCATATAGGGTGAGACAACATGTCTAAGTAGAGTAATTATGCTAAACTTGTAAGACAGAATAACAAGACAATGATTTCAATAGAAATTTCATGGTTTAACATTTAATTTAACTTAAACAATCATACAACAAATCATGCATGTTTAGAATTTTCATATTTAACAGAAAGACATAAATTCATACATTCAAGATACAAAATGCATGAACCATTAAAATGCATGACTTACTATATGCAGAAGCTCTTTCAATGCATGCATATTTTCTTATCTTTAGTTATATTTTCTTAATTAGATGATGCATGTGATGCCAAATTAATGCACACACCATTTAAGTTATCACTTCTTAGCCCTGCTGATACGACACAGGCAGACATTCTCAGATCAACACCATGACACAGGACGTGTTTTACATACAGGGGTGGCTTTAGCCTGGCCAGGTCCATTCACTAAGACGGGGTGAGGGACGTTAATACGAGAGAGATTCCCAACACCTTTCAACCCGATGCATCAGTTTTTCCTCATGAGTACAATAACCTCTACGCTGCAGTCTAATGCAGAGGTTTTTCTCCTAAAATCGTGGGAGGGGAGGAGCAACCTTCCGTGCCCGTAACAGAACTTGTCCCACGAAGTTTTGTATCACCTGCTACTTTCCAAGCAAGTATCTTGAGTTTAATGTCACATGATTATTTGATTTCAGTCATACTTTTGATGCAACATCAAACTTAAACCACTTTATGGTCATGAATGCATTCTTATAAAGCATTGGACAAGGACATATAATTAAACTTGTAACAGACATTTGAGCACATGCGTAGCATAAACATCTTATTCATTTTCACACATCATAATGCATATGCATGTACATGGCCAATGCAACAAGGAGAATATATATGAACATCCATATCAATGAAACAATCATATCATCACGATATCATGGACATACATGTAGTCAACACATTTTTAGAATTTAAAACATAAACTTGTATTCATTGGACCTTTTGATCCTAAATCTTTCATGTGTAACCTTCCATTTATAATTCATGCCATAATCATATAAGATTGCATAAAATCAGACTTGCATAATCATTCACATAATGCATACTAATTTTATAAAGAAATTAAATAAAAACATATATACTATGCACCCTTTGAGCCTTGATTTATGAATTTGCCCTAATTTTTCCAATTTCATAACTCTGTCCGACTGGTACAGAGCTCACAGAAAATTTTTGACTGCATGAACAGAGCTGAAATTTTTACAGTATATAGGAATTGTTGTCAGCTATTCATAGCCGCAAACCGTTTGTAAAAACTCTTCCGTATGAGGGAGTTATGCATGTTTTACTACAGACCTATTAGTTTTTGTTTCGACTGTCATAGAGACGTGCTCGGTCTATGAACAGAGCCCAAATTTCTACAGTAGATGCACAATGGAGTTAGCTTTCCAACGCAACAACCCGTTCATCAAAACTCCTCCGGACGAGGGAGAAACGACCATTTTACTGAACGGAGGTCAAGTGGAAAACCTGGAAATTCCGAGATTTGCATTTGGGTGAATCAAACCGAGTCACCCGAATCCCAAGAAAAATTAAAAGAAATAGGGAATACGCATGAAATAAAATTCCAAAAATTCTAAAATATTCACAGTAGATGAAACACTTCATAATCTATCAATCCAAACTAATATTTGCATAAAAATCATGGAATAAATCAAATACAAATATATTTTACGAATCTATTTCTAAGAAACCGATTTTTATAATAAACCCGATTTCAAAAATGGTTTTCTTTAGGGGAAAATGTGTTTTTGCCATGGATCATTAGATCTGAGTCAAACCCACGGTTAGGAGGGTTTGATTATGATCTAAACTCATGAAAAAGCATCAAAATCCATGCCAAGAACTCCGTTCTTGCAAGAAAAGCATAGAAACCCTACCTTTGTTGAAAAAAATGTATTTCTTGATGGATGAACAGCCCTTTTTGATCGATCCACCAATCAGCCCTTTCTTCCAGCAAGATGAGGACCTTAGATCTCCTCACCACACCCCTTGAGGTCTGGATCTTGCACTCAAGAACCAAAAGAAACCCTAAAAGAAGAGAATAGGGAAGGGAAAGAGAGGAGAGAGAGAAGAGGGTTTTTGGGGGAGAGAGAAGCTCTCCTTTTTTTTTCCAGCACAAATGAGGAGGGCAAGGGCTATGGGAGGGTTTTATAACCCTTCTTAAATTAGGTTATGTGCTGGAATTAATTCCAACCCTTGATCTCATTAATGAAATTCATTTGGAGCCCTTGATCTCCACTTTGACTTTTCAAACTTTAAATAACCTTGAAAATCACTATACCTTTATTTTCAATTTGAATTTGAAGTAAGATGCCACATAGGATGGGATGGCCCACCTATGGGCTCCTACTAAACTAATAAAAAATGGATTTTAATGTATACAAAAGAAAACTATTATATTAAACTATTATTGATAAATCATAAAATTCCAATTAAAAACCGTTTTTGTTTTATATAACCACAACTCATGTGAAAATGTAAAGGAATTGAATATAAGCTAATTCCATCTTATTAAGCATATTAATATGTATATTTTTAAAATCTACTTTTGTTAATTTACTTTATTTAAATAATTTTACTTAAAAGAAAAATCAACATTTTCTTTTTAAGTAAGACGTTTTCAATTAGACATCACTTAGAATTTTCTCAGATATCCAAACCATGTAGGGTTTATATTTACTACAATTCAATATAATTAAACCCCTTAATCCTTACGAATATACTCAAACATTAATTTTTTTAAAGAAATTAGGGTTTTATATTGGCACGAAATTCAAGACATTTCACAATGCTATAGAAAAGAACTTAGAAATTTTCAGATATTACATCCAATCCCCCTAAAAAAAAAATTCATCCTCGAAATTTGGTTAACATTACGTACCGAACAAGTATGGATATTTAGCTCTCATATCAGCCTCGGGCTCCCAAGAACACTCCTCAAGCCCGTGGTGCTGCCATCGTACTTTAACAAGTGGAATTGACTTATGTCGCAACACTTGTTCTCGTCGATCTACTATCTCTACCGGCCGTTCCTCAAACGTGAGATCTCTCTGAACCTCGACCTCGTCATACTGAATAACATGAGTAGGATCTGGTACATATTTCCTCAACATTGACACATGGAAAACATCGTGGATGTTGGAAAACTGAAGGGGAAGTGCCAATCTATACGCGGTGCCTCCTATCCTCTCAAGGATGAGGAACGGTCCTACATACCTCGGACTCAATTTCCCTTTCTTGCCGAACCGAAATACGCTCTTCGTTGGCGATACCCTGACAAACACATGATTACCAACCTCAAAAGAAACCTCTCGCCTCTTTGGATCTGCATAACTCTTCTGACGGTTGTGTGCTGTCAAAAGCCTCTTACGAATCAACTGTACTTGATCCGTATAATGCTGCAAAACTATAGGTGATTCGACAGTTCGATCACCTACCTCGCTCCAACAAACAGGGGACCTACAGAGTCGCCCGTACAATGCCTCATATGGAGCCATGCCGATACTCGAATGATAACTATTATTGTAGGCAAACTCAGCTAACTTTAGGTGCTTACTCCAGTCACCTTTCCACTCCAATGCACACGCTCGCAACATATCCTCGAGTGTTTGAATAGTCCTCTCTGACTGACCATCCGTTTGGGGGTGAAAAGCTGTGCTAAACTTAAGCGTTGTCCCCAAAGCTTTCTGAAGTTGTCCCCAAAACTTTGACGTGAATCTAGGATCCCTGTCTGAGATAATCGAAACAGGTATCCCATGTAATCTGACAATCTCGTCGACATATAAACCCGCCAAACTCTCCAAGGTTTGATTCGCCCTGGTCGGTAAGAAGTGTGCCGACTTTGTAAGGCGATCCACAATCACCCAAATGGTGTCATACTGTTGGCGTGTCTTGGGTAGACCTACCACAAAGTCCATGGTAATGTCTTCCCACTTCCACTGCGGAATCCCAATCGACTGCATCATACCGCCTGGTCTCTGGTGCTCTATCTTGACCTGCTGACAGATTAAGCATCTCGACATGTATTCAGCGATGTCTCTCTTCATGCCGGGCCACCAGTAATTCCTCTGAAGATCCTTATACATCTTGGTGCTTCCGGGATGTATAGTGAATCCGGTACGATGCGCCTCATCCAATAACTGTTTCCTCCATTGGAGCTCTGCGGGCACCCAGAGCCTCTAGCCATACCAGATGCTTCCATCCTCCTCTAAGTGCAATGCTGACTGGTCTTGCTTGCATGCTGCAATCATCTTATTGAATTCAGGATTATCCTTCTGTTGGTTGATGATCTGATCCATGAGTTCTGTCTGCACTGCCGTGCTAGCGATCTGAATCTGACCCGATTCTGCTTCAAAGGGCTTCCAATCTATCAGGTCTTCGAGTAATTTCCACTTACCGCTGATAAAACTCGCAAGGCTCCCAGCCTTTCTACTCAAAGCATCAGCCACTACATTGGCTTTGCCTGGATGATAAGAAATGGAGAAGTCATAATCTTTTAGAAATTCTAACCACCGTCTCTGCCTCATGTTCAAATCCTTTTGTGAGAAGATATACTTGAGGCTCTTATGATCTGAGAAGACCTCAAATTGCTCGCCGTACAAATAATGTCGCCATACCTTTAGTGCGAAGACTACTGCAGCAAGCTCCAAGTCGTGAGTGGGGTAGTTTCGCTCATGCACCTTCAACTGACGTGATGCGTAGGCGATCACCTTGCCGTGCTGCATCAAAACGCATCCCAAACCAGTACCTGATGCATCACTATAAATCACAAAGCCTCCTTGCCCAGAAGGCAATGTGAGTATAGGGGCTGTAGTAAGCCTCTTCTTCAGCTCTTGAAAGCTTTCTTCGCATTGCTGGGTCCAGACAAACTTAATTCCTTTACGAAGTAGTTTCGTCATAGGTGAAGCGATCTTCGAAAAATCCTGAATGAAACGACGATAATAGCCTGCAAGCCCAAAAAAACTGCGTATATCTGAGACGCTCTTAGGTTGTCTCCAATCTATGACTGCTTCCACCTTGGCAGGGTCGACTGACACCCCATCTTTAGAGATTACGTGACCCAAGAACATAACTTGATTCAGCCAAAATTCACACTTTGAGAACTTAGCATATAGTTGATGTTGTCGAAGTGCTTCGAGGACAATCCTTAGATGCTCCCTATGATCTTCCTCGCTCTCGGAGTAAATTAGGATATCGTCTATAAATACGATCACGAAAAGGTCTAGGTAAGGCCGAAAGATCTGATTCATCAGGTCCATAAATGCCGCAGGGGCATTTGTTAACCCGAAGGGCATCACCAAAAACTCGTAATGACCGTATTGTGTCCTGAATGCTGTCTTATGCACGTCGGATTCTTTGATCTTCAGTTGATGGTACCCTGATCGAAGGTCAATCTTGGAGAAGACCTTGGCCTCCCGAAGTTGATCAAACAAATCATCTATCCTGGGAAGAGGATATTTGTTTTTGATTGTTACCAGATTCAACATTCTATAGTCAATGCACATACGCATTGACCCATCCTTCTTTTTGACGAACAATACTGGAGCTCCCCAAGGTGAAACACTAGGCCGAATAAAGCCTTTATCCATCAATTCTTGCAGCTGCTTCTTTAGCTCCTCTAGCTCTGCTGGGGCCATACGATAGGGTGCTTTAGATATCGGGGTCGTTCCAGGCACCAACTCTATCGTAAAGTCCACCTCTCTGGTAGGCGGTATGCCTGGCAGGTCATCTGGAAAAACGTCTGAAAAATCTCGAACTACGTCCAAGTCTTCCAGTGGTGTAGTATTGGGGTCTATCAAAGAAACACTGGCCAAAAAGGCCTCACACCCTTTTTCTACACAACGATGTGCCTTTAATGCCGAGATAAGTCGTCCTTTGCTCTCCTTTTTACAGGCCTTGTACTCGAGTACAGGCTGATCAGGGCGAGCAAATTGAATGTGTCGCTCATGACAAAGCATACAAGCGTAATGCTCATACATCCAATCTATGCCAAGAATTACATCATAACCGACCATATCCAACAGAATAAGATTGGCAGGGAGGTTCTGCCCTTCAATCATAACCTCTACTTTAGATAGATAGGTACGAGCGATAGAGCTACCGCTCGAAGGTGTGATAACTTCCAGCGTATATCCCAAAGAAGTCGGTGTGACACCAATCAAATTTGCAAAACGTATGGATACGAAGGAATGCGTAGCACCAGTGTCAAAAAGAACTTTAGCATCGAACTTTGCAATAGAGATTGTACCTTCAATGACGTTGGCATCTTCTTGCAACTCCTCTGCAGAAGTCACATACACGCGTCCAGTAGCTTTCTTCTGACCTTGCGGCTGGGACTGCTGCTGCTGTGGTCCTCTAGGAACAGGGGCAACTCCCTCCTGAGCTGGCCTCATAGGGCAGTCTTTGATGAAGTGACCCTGTTTTCCACATCTCAGACATGCACTCGAGACTCTATAGCAGACTCTAGGGTGCCTCTTGTTGCAGTGCTTACATACTGCATAAGACTGCGGTGCTGGTGTGCCGCCCTGTTGTCCCTTGGCCTTCTTTGCGGGTGGCGCCTTACTACTCTCCGCTGTTGGTCGAGGGGCCTTATTCGCATTTCCCTTCGACTTGTCGAAACGGCTAGGCTGAGTCTTCTTAGAAGACTCCCAGTCATCCTGCATCACAAAGACATCGTTATGATCTATCGAGATTGTTTTTGGAAAAAGCCAAAAAGTTGGTTCTAGTTATCCCCACCTGAAGTACTGTGGCCATCTCGATGGCCTGGTTGAGGTTTTGAGGACGGCTGGTCAGCACTCTCGTCCTCAGGCCATCACGTAAACCCTGCACATACTTCTTAGCTCGCGCCTCGTCAGTGGTATAAGTATGCGGGCAATACTTCTCTAAATGTCGGAAACGTGTAGTGTACTCTGCCACCTTCATGGACCCCTGTCGAAGATCTAAAAACTCTTGTTTCTTACGATCGCGCGCGTACTGGGGAAAGTAGGTGTCCATGAATACCGCTGTAAACTCCTCCCATGTGAGGGCGCGTCGTTCATCAGGCGTATAGCGTACTTCGCGTGTCGTCTCCCACCAGCTCTTGGCATCTCCTTGGAGCTGATAAGTGGCAAAAGAAACCTGCCTCTCAGCAGGAACCTCGAGAATCTCGAAAATCTCGCTTATGGCGCGAACCCATTCCTCCGCTGCATCCGGATCTTCCTTACCAGTGAAAGCAGGAGGGCTCAATTCCATGAAGCGCTTGTACGACGCCCCATTGGTTGCGACAGCTGGTGCCGCAATATGACCCTCATGCTGATGGCCTGCACCATTGCCATTACCTCCGTTGCCGGCATGGTTTTGGCAATAGGCCGTCAAATTCGCGAGGGCTTCAAAAATAAAGTCCCTCTGAGCAGTCCAACATGGGGGCTGTCTTCAGGCCATCTAAAGACACACACATTGATTCAGATTACTTATAAGTTGGGTATAAATACAAAATTCACATTCATGTAATCCTATCAGATATACGTTCTGATTCTTATCGCATTTATCAACAAAAATAATTACAGACATACAATTTTTACAAGTCATCAAAACAAATAGAAATGGAAGCATACTTACAGCGATGGTGGTCGGTTGGACGAGCTTTGAGTCATACTTTCCTTATGCTCTGATACCATGTTTGTAACACCCCAATTTTTATAACCCGAAATTGGTGGAATTTTTTTTTTTTGAAATACATTTAAATCTTTTAGCAGTTAACAGCGGAAAAACACATTGGGCATAAAACTTGGCGTGCTACTTCAGATGAATGCTTGCAAACATATACTTATGGAATTTAAACTTTAACAACTAATTAACTATGCATCAAATAAAATTCAAGTTTCACAATATCCAAAATTAATCACATTTGTCCTTGAATTGAAGTAAATTAAAATCAGAGTTCAGAATTCATGAAGCAGAAGAAAGGTAGGCTCAGTCCCCGTCGCAACCTTCCGCCTTCGCACGTAAGTACCTACTCATTACCTGAAAATTTTTAAACCATATAGGGTGAGACAACATGTCTAAGTAGAGTAATTATGCTAAACTTGTAAGACAGAATAACAAGACAATGATTTCAATAGAAATTTCATGGTTTAACATTTAATTTAACTTAAACAATCATACAACAAATCATGCATGTTTAGAATTTTCATATTTAACAGAAAGACATAAATTCATACATTCAAGATACAAAATGCATGAACCATTAAAATGCATGACTTACTATATGCAGAAGCTCTTTCAATGCATGCATATTTTCTTATCTTTAGTTATATTTTCTTAATTAGATGATGCATGTGATGCCAAATTAATGCACACACCATTTAAGTTATCACTTCTTAGCCCTGCTGATACGACACAGGCAGACATTCTCAGATCAACACCATGACACAGGACGTGTTTTACATACAGGGGTGGCTTTAGCCTGGCCAGGTCCATTCACTAAGACGGGGTGAGGGACGTTAATACGAGAGAGATTCCCAACACCTTTCAACCCGATGCATCAGTTTTTCCTCATGAGTACAATAACCTCTACGCTGCAGTCTAATGCAGAGGTTTTTCTCCTAAAATCGTGGGAGGGGAGGAGCAACCTTCCGTGCCCGTAACAGAACTTGTCCCACGAAGTTTTGTATCACCTGCTACTCTCCAAGCAAGTATCTTGAGTTTAATGTCACATGATTATTTGATTTCAGTCATACTTTTGATGCAACATCAAACTTAAACCACTTTATGGTCATGAATGCATTCTTATAAAGCATTGGACAAGGACATATAATTAAACTTGTAACAGACATTTGAGCACATGCGTAGCATAAACATCTTATTCATTTTCACACATCATAATGCATATGCATGTACATGGCCAATGCAACAAGGAGAATATATATGAACATCCATATCAATGAAACAATCATATCATCACGATATCATGGACATACATGTAGTCAACACATTTTTAGAATTTAAAACATAAACTTGTATTCATTGGACCTTTTGATCCTAAATCTTTCATGTGTAACCTTCCATTTATAATTCATGCCATAATCATATAAGATTGCATAAAATCAGACTTGCATAATCATTAACATAATGCATACTAATTTTATAAAGAAATTAAATAAAAACATATATACTATGCACCCTTTGAGCCTTGATTTATGAATTTGCCCTAATTTTTCCAATTTCATAACTCTGTCCGACTGGTACAGAGCTCACAGAAAATTTTTGACTGCATGAACAGAGCTGAAATTTTTACAGTATATAGGAATTGTTGTCAGCTATTCATAGCCGCAAACCGTTTGTAAAAACTCTTCCGTATGAGGGAGTTATGCATGTTTTACTACAGACCTATTAGTTTTTGTTTCGACTGTCATAGAGACGTGCTCGGTCTATGAACAGAGCCCAAATTTCTACAGTAGATGCACAATGGAGTTAGCTTTCCAACGCAACAACCTGTTCATCAAAACTCCTCCGGACGAGGGAGAAACGACCATTTTACTGAACGGAGGTCAAGTGGAAAACCTGGAAATTCCGAGATTTGCATTTGGGTGAATCAAACCGAGTCACCCGAATCCCAAGAAAAATTAAAAGAAATAGGGAATACGCATGAAATAAAATTCCGAAAATTCTAAAATATTCACAGTAGATGAAACACTTCATAATCTATCAATCCAAACTAATATTTGCATAAAAATCATGGAATAAATCAAATACAAATATATTTTACGAATCTATTTCTAAGAAACCGATTTTTATAATAAACCCGATTTCAAAAATGGTTTTCTTTAGGGGAAAATGTGTTTTTGCCATGGATCATTAGATCTGAGTCAAACCCACGGTTAGGAGGGTTTGATTATGATCTAAACTCATGAAAAAGCATCAAAATCCATGCCAAGAACTCCGTTCTTGCAAGAAAAGCATAGAAACCCTACCTTTTGTTGAAAAAAATGTATTTCTTGATGGATGAACAGCCCTTTTTGATCGATTCACCAATCAGCCCTTTCTTCCAGCAAGATAAGGACCTTAGATCTCCTCACCACACCCCTTGAGGTCTGGATCTTGCACTCAAGAACCAAAAGAAACCCTAAAAGAAGAGAATAGGGAAGGGAAAGAGAGGAGAGAGAGAAGAGGGTTTTTGGGGGAGAGAGAAGCTCTCCTTTTTTTTTCCAGCACAAATGAGGAGGGCAAGGGCTATGGGAGGGTTTTATAACCCTTCTTAAATTAGGTTATGTGCTGGAATTAATTCCAACCCTTGATCTCATTAATGAAATTCATTTGGAGCCCTTGATCTCCACTTTGACTTTTCAAACTTTAAATAACCTTGAAAATCACTATACCTTTATTTTCAATTTGAATTTGAAGTAAGATGCCACATAGGATGGGATGGCCCACCTATGGGCTCCTACTAAACTAATAAAAAATGGATTTTAATGTATACAAAAGAAAACTATTATATTAAACTATTATTGATAAATCATAAAATTCCAATTAAAAACCGTTTTTGTTTTATATAACCACAACTCATGTGAAAATGTAAAGGAATTGAATATAAGCTAATTCCATCTTATTAAGCATATTAATATGTATATTTTTAAAATCTACTTTTGTTAATTTACTTTATTTAAATAATTTTACTTAAAAGAAAAATCAACATTTTCTTTTTAAGTAAGACGTTTTCAATTAGACATCACTTAGAATTTTCTCAGATATCCAAACCATGTAGGGTTTATATTTACTACAATTCAATATAATTAAACCCCTTAATCCTTACGAATAAACTCAAACATTAATTTGTTTAAAGAAATTAGGGTTTTATATTGGCACGAAATTCAAGACATTTCACAATGCTATAGAAAAGAACTTAGAAATTTTCAGATATTACAGAATAGTGGCCATTTGCGTAGTTTGTCGGAGTGAACCTTCACTCACAGAGTTGTATATTAGGTGACGCATTTTTGTATGACCAGATCAAGGAAAGCTTTGAGTGATTGTTCAGAGTATTTACACAGGCAATGAACGAGAAGCCACCTGAAGCTGTACTTACAGATGGTGATCACGCAATTGCGGCTGCAGTGCTTCATGTGTGGTCAGATGCACATCATCGGCTATGTTTGTGGCATATCTTTTAAAATGCAGCAAAGAACATATGACACATATTTAATTAGAAGACAGGGTTTGATAAAAAGTTTACTAGGTGTGTGCTTGAGAGCGTAGATGAGATCACCTTTATGTCTGATTGGGAGGAAATGATTCAGACATACGACCTTGAAGATTGCCTGTGGTTACAAAATTTATATGCAGAAAAAGAGAAGTGAGCAATGACATATGAAAGACAATACTTTTGTGCTGGTATGATAAGCACACAAAGAGCTGAATCTATGCATGCCACGCTGAAGAAAATCGTGTATTCATGTTTAACAATGTTTTGCTTCATGGAACAATATGAATTATTTGTAGACGGTCTAAGACAGAATGAGCTTGAACAAGATGTGAAATGCTTCAATACCCGACCTCTAACTTTTGGCTTGAAAATATTGATGCAACCTGCAGATCTGTATACACTAACTGTATTTGAATGGATCAAGAAAGAGGTGTTTCATGTCATGAATTGTAATATAGAGGGACCCATGCAAACCGAGAATATGCGCAAATACCGTATTTTATGGAAGGGCGAAAAGCATCACAAAAGGCAAGAAGTACATGTCACGTACAATTTGGATAATGGAAGAGTTGAATGTTCATGCAAAATATATGAATTCAAAGGTATTTTATGTTGTCATGCATTAAAGGCACTTAATCAAGAGAAGATACAAGAAATACCAGAGTCTTACGTAATGCGAAGATGAAGAAGACAAGCAAAGATTGAAATGCTTGATATGGACAATGTGAGTAAATCTGGTGTCGACGAGAAGTGCCATATAGCCTTCCGTTACCAACATCTGTGTAGGTCATTTATGCATGTTGCTAATTTGGCATCGAGAAGTGAAGAAGGCTATGTATGCATGAGAAAAGCGTTAAGAGAGTTACTTTAAAATGTGCAGTTAATTCACCTTCAGTCTGTTACAACGAATGAATACCAGTCGAAGATAATGGGATCGAACAACGTAGGTGAAAAATATGCTTCGCTTGACACTCCTGAGAAGTTGCGTCGTAGCCTAAACATCATCTTCAACAAGTCGATAGTGAACGTTGTTGATTATGATGGACATATTCATGAAGCGAAGGGTATAAAAAAAAAAACTGCCTCTGATCGCAGTCGTCAGAGGACAAAAGGTGTACTAGAATTGGTTGGCAAGAAAACGTCTAAGAAACAATCAACCTCTAATCAAAAGCAACAAAGCCCTTCTCATGAACAGGTATGTAAGACATTATATTGCTTCTCATTAAGTGAAGCTTGTCAATATCTAACTCGTGTAATGTCCAACATGCAACAAACCTTCATTCCTCCCGACCAGATTTCCGGCAACGATAGCTTCAATTTTACAAGTCTTTAGGTATGTAATCAATGTTGGGATCAGTTTTGCATTTCTTGTAAAACTTAAGGTAGTGTTTTATATTTTGTGTTTCATGACAGACTCTGATGAATTCGCATGAGAAAACTGGTACACAGGAATCTCGTTTGGGCTATTAATTAAGTTGTCATGCCCCTTTGCATGACCCGATTACCACATTGTCAGATTTGCTAAGAGTTTAGGGTTTCTAGTAGAGCTCGTTTACTGAGAAATTGTTGGGTTTCCCTTCTTATTCGGATCATAGCAGAACTCCTAAGACGTTCACTGATCTTGCCGAGGAAGTCTTTCGTAATCGCTGGATTTTGATTTGTCGGTGACGATTTGTGGTCCGTGCTTGGTGGTGCGTGAATCGATTTCGTATTTGTTGTATAGCGATTTGTGTCGTCATCCGACTGCGATTTGTATGAATAATCTGTAACAGTCATTCGTATATGCTTAATACATATTTACAATGATTCGTAGTTCAAATCATGTGCATCAATTTTATGAGAAATTTATAACAAAGTAACGATTTTAATACAGAACTCGATTTTAATACCTTATGTGTTTTGCGTTACATAGAGTTTCCCTTCGATGGCCAACTCATGCTTTCAAGAGTGTTGACTCAATGTATTACAATTAAGAATTTCAGCAAGATGATCAATCAAGTCTTCCCCAATGTTCAGGATTGTTGAAAGGTGTTCGGTAAATTGATACTGAAGGTGACACAGCTCATGTTATGCTTCCCTTCCCACGTTATGTTGCTGTACACATCTTTTTTTTGATGCATAAGTACATTACCTGTCACCATGAAATTTTGGCAATTTGGCTGGCGGGTTGCTGATAATAAGGGATATCTATAAGCAATGGAAGGAGAGTGCATCCAGATTCATCTGCTTACTTGCAGTTTGCAGTAGATGCCATTCTCAGTAGTGAGCACATTTGGATTGGCTGCTTAGCATATTTTGTTCTTTGTTTATTGTTACATATATATATTTTTTTTATGCTCTCCCTGTTACAGTTTCCATGGTGTATAGTTAGCGGTCAAGAGAATTAAGTTATTTAATTGTCATATAAAGGTACACAAGATGCATAGCTTATTAATTATCCTGTAATCTTATTACTTCTTATTTCAAGCCCCTCCCAGCTATCACCTTAGCATAGTCACTTGATTACTTCCTCTGTACATATGTCGGCCCAAGTATATTGTCTACTACCAGTATCACCCCTACCATTCATCTATAGTAATTCCCTGAGCTGTTGTAGCCTCACATCTATTACAGCAGTTCCACCGATGGCTGTGTGCCATCATTAACTCCACAGCGAGCACAATTAGCTGTACACTGCCATTTTAATACCCACAGCCTCTACTGCTGTGAAACTGAGCCTCTGTACCCTGTCCAGTTTATGCTCATCTAGCATCCATCACCACTGCTGTATTTTTTTTTTCTTTTCACAACAGTACCTACTTAGGCACTACTGTGGTTCCACTTCAGGCATCCACCAAGATGTTTGTCTCTTCCAGTATCTAGGCTACACAGCATCCAGTAATACCCAATTGTTATCCTAGATTAGCTATTTCTCATCCATACACACTTCACCTTCACTCATACTTATACAATATATGCATGCCACAGCACCCCATATACTGTTGCCACCCAGTTCGTACAACAATCTCTCAATTCTTGCATTTATACTCATAATCTCGTTAACATCTATACCTTCATTCAAATAGCATTTCATAACATAGGTCATATGTTACATGCACTGCCATCATTCTCCACACCTTTCCATGTTCTTTACACATCATGATAGCATGTTCCATCTATCTTGTATTTTCTTCCTAGACTCTCTCATCAACATTGAGGGATCATCACATGCATTGTAATTCTAATATAACCTCTTGGTTTTTTTCTCCCATTTCCTACTTGGCTTCATACTAACTTTATCTTTTGCAGGAAATATAGGAAAAGGGGAATTTTCTGCTTGGCTTAGAGAATTGTAAATTTTTTTTTATTTCAATTTCAAGACTGTAATAGTTAGATACAATGAGAATTTACATTTCTTGCTTTAGGTAGAATGAATGAGCATTATAGAATACCATGAATTGTTTATTCCATGCATTTTCCTTTATTTCTCAAAATCCCCACAATGGTGAAACACGAATGACACGTGCACCATTTCGTAAGAGGTAAGTTAATTCTAAGTTGACGATTTACATCAACGGCCATAGTCGGGGTGTGAACAAAACTTATAATTCTTATCTTTTACGAAATAACATTGAATCCACACTGGATCCACTTTCAAAATCCATCATATTTTCTCAAAATATTTTTTTCTTTTATCAGAATTTAACTTAGGATTAACTCAAAATATATACCAATGGCCATAGTCAGGGTATATTGAGGGTTGATTTCACTTTAAAATTCTATAAAAGCACTAAAAAATGTATTTTATTCTTCTTTTGAATTTAAATATAGATTATCATATAATACATTCAATGACCATAGTCAAGGATGTATTATATTTTCAATCTTATTTTTAATTCATTTAAAGAATGAAATAGCTTTTCAAAATCCAATTTCAAACTTATTCAAATTCATTCATCATATAGGGTAGAATTGTATCATATTTTTCAAAATTCTTTCAAAAACCCAAGTGATTTTTGAACATCTTTTCTATTTCAAATTCCAAACCTATCTCAATTTCAAAGTCCAATTTGACTTTGAAATTTCAAAATCATTTCATATTCAAACTTCAAATTTCCAAACTCAATTCAACTTCAAAGTTCAATTTAACTTTGAAGTCTCTAAATTCATCTTCTGATTCAAAATCCAGTTTTTCTTCAAAATTTTAAATCAAAGTTGAGATTAACTTTGAATCTCAAAAACCCAAATCTTCTCAAGTTCAAATCTGGATCTTCAAAAAACCCAGATCATCTTTAAAAGTCCCATTTGGACTTTTCAAAAGCCCAAATCCAAAGTTTAAACTCTAAAAATCCCAACTTGGATCCAGATTTCCAAGTATAAAACTCTATTCCATTTTGGATCTCCCATCACAGATCCAAATTCCATTTAGAATCCAAATCCTTATTCTACTTTGGATCTCCAATCACAGATCCAAACTTCATTTAGGATCCAGACCCTCATTTTATCATGAGATCTCAGATTCAGATCCAAATTCCAACTCTTAGGGTCCAGAATCTAACTCTATTTTGGATCTCAGACTTCAGATCCAAATCCATCTTAGGGTCCAAAATTCCAATTCCACTCTGGATCTCGAATTACAGATCCAAATTTCCTTTAGGATCTAGAACCCAATGCTACTTTGGATCTTAGACTTCAGATCCAAAATCCATTTAGGATTCAGATCCCATTCTACCATTGGATCTCAGATTCAGATCCAAATTCCAATTCTTAGGATCCAGAATCCAATTCTACTTTGGATCTCAGACTTCAGATCCAAAATCCATTCTTTAGAATCTAGAATCCAATTCACCTCGGATCTCGGATTTCAGATCCAAGTCCAGTTTAGGATCCAGATCCAACTTTACTTTGGATCTCCAACTTCAGATCCCAATTCCATTTTGGATTCCAAATCTTGAATCGGATTCCATTCAAAATTCCAAATCCAAAACTCCACTTTAAATTCCAAACGCTAATTCCATGTCATTCCTGATTTCAAATCAAGTTCCCATTTCAGATCCTAAATTCAAAACTCAACTTTGAACTCTATTCAGAATCCAGAATTTGGATTCGGATTTCATCTTATTCCAACTTTTGCAAAATCCCATCTCTCAATTCCTTTAGATTTCCCATTCAAAAATTAGAATTCAATTCCATTCCAAATATTCATTCAAGTTCAAACTTCTAAATTCAAAGTCCCTTTTATGACTTTTGAAAATTTCCTTCATTCTCTTTTTATCTCAAAAACTTCAAAATTAATTTCCAAATTCCAAATTTATTTTCCCAAGCTCTTGATTATTCTAAAAATTTAGAACTTTAATCTTAAGTTCTAAGTTAGAAAACATTTCTTCACTCTATCAGATTCACTCAGGAATTCTTCAAAACATTTTCAAAAAGATCATACATCTTTGCATTTGCACAAGCATGATTCATTATGCATTTAGATTTAGGATAAATACTTAGATAAAATCTTTGCAAAGCAAAAGGCATAAAATTCGACCCTTGGTTCGATTACCCCTGGTAAAGGCGCCAGGAACGGTCGAACCTCGTACCGACGAGCGGATCCCGTCTCCCAATTTTCCCGCAAATATTTCAAAACAGGAGGCAAGTTATTTCAAAATATCTTTAAAATTAAGGTCAAGTGAGACCCGCAAAAGAGTTCCTCTTCTTTTCTCTTCTCTTCTTTTCTCTTCTCTCTTTCTTTCCGTTCTTTTATCTTTTCTCCCTTCAAAAAGGAGGAAAATAAGAGGTTGGAAAGGAAAAGAGAAGGAAGAGAGAGAACATTAAGAGAGGAAAAAATTTGCGATGATCACAGGTTTGGCGACCGAGATGGGACCCGTCTTCGTCCGGTCGAATTTAATGCCTTTTTCTTTTGCTTTGATATCATCTAAGTCTTTATTCTAACATATGTCAGCTATATTTTCATGCAAACCTTAGGGGCCTAGATTTTATCCTAAGCTGACATCATTGCATATAGGATTTAAGTATGGTTTGGTAGGACCATATTGAGGAGATTATTCATGTTCACATTAGACTTAGGTCTTAAATACAACTCTCCTCAATTTTAGGGATTGAATGCAAACAATGTATGCAAGTGTATGCTTCTCTTCATTTTAAATCTATCTCTTTAGGACTTGCATTAGAGCCATCTGATTTTTGCATGTTGAACATGTTTTCAAAAACATCCCTTACCTATATTGTCCCGGTCTTCACGTTGCTGGGCTGTCTCACTGAACCATAGTTCGGGAGAGAGCCTCACAACTGGACCACTTATTTGGGTTCACGCCCCCCTACCACGTACCTAAGGGCCATAGTCCGAGGTATATCGGTAGGTGCTCAAGGATGTTGGGAAGCCGTTACTTTAAAACCGGAGAAATATTTCTATGCTACGTACTTCGAGCTTCGGCTTGGGTATATCGGCATATCTTGATTGGAATCAGATGATTTGAACCCTAGAGTTAGGATTAAGGTCCTATAAGCCATTTCAACTGTTGCATTTAGAGTCAGCCTTTAGGGAGTGTTGTATGCGCATCCTTGTTTGTGCAGCTTTGGTTGTGTGATATTTCTCTCATTTCTCTCATATATAGGTATAAAACCCTTTTTTTTCAAAACCCTGGGTGTATTGTTCAAAACTTACCTTTATTTTCAAAAACCCCAGATGTATATTTCTATCTACCTATATTTTCCTTTTGCTCGTTTTTTATCAAATTTTCTTCAAAACCCTGGAAAATTCTTTTAAAATCTCCTCAATCTTTCAAAAATTCCAGGTTTGATTCTTTAAAAAGTCTATCCGTAAGTCCTGCATTCTATCTGACTCTCTTCCTCTTTTTGCCTCAGTATCACTCCGATGGCATCTGAATCTCCCGATACTATCTTTCCTTGGGATCATGTCTTCTATCAAATAAGGGATGGAACCCCAGATCTGCGGGTCATCCAGTCTCGTACTTTCTTCCCACGGTGGTATTATTCTTGGTTCGCCACCTTCTCACGTATGTTCCCAGACCACTTGGATGACTGCGGGCTGGAAATGGCATCAGCGGTAGGCAAGTGAACCATCAACGGAGCTTTGGTTCAGGCTATGGCAGAACGGTGGAATCCGCGTACCTGCACCTTCTGGTTTTCCTGGGGAGAAATGACTCTACTAATGGATGAGTTCAATGATATTATGGGATTGCCCGAACCAGCTGGTCAACCAGATGATCCTGTCGAGCAGCAGTTTTTGATCAACATCAAAGGGGTGGATGTTCGAGAAGCCTTAGCAAGAGCAACAGGGAGCAGATCTTGGCCTCTCACTGAGATTGGTGGAAATCAGTTCATCGACCTATTCGAACTATATCAAAAGTATGGAGCCTACAAAGAGGTTGACACTCTGTCTCGAGCAGCGAAGGACAGGATTCAGCATGCCATGATCCTGTGTACAGTGGGGTTAGCTTTCTTCCAAGATGGTCAGAATTTCATAGATATCAGAGTCGCTCAGCTCTTTCGAAGATGGGGAAATAAGCAGACCCGTCAGCTTTCAGTTTCCATGGCCGCATTAGCCTTCCTTTATAGAGGCTTGGCTCGATTTGCTCTTGGGGAGACCATTCTGGTAGAAGGATGCACTTACGCCTTGCAGTCGTGGTTCCTGCGACACGTTTCTTCGAAGGCCAATTCTTTCAGGTTCAACAGTAAGCAGCCGAAGACAGTCATCCAATGTCGAGCTCTGATCGAGAAGCTGCATCAGGAGGAGATCACCTGGGATTTCTTTGACAGAAGAGAGACTGCTCCTTGATACACTTATGCTCGTGACAAGCGCTACAAGTTGATGGGCCCTTTCTTTTGTGTCGATTATCAGCCAGAGCGATGTCTGAGGCAGTTTTCACAGCGGCAGGTTCGTGCCAACACCCGTTTCCCGACAGGCAACGTGTCAGAATTCAACCTGCAGTCGGATCAGTGGTCTGGGGCATATCATGTCGCAAAATATACCTGGAACTCCTTTATTTCTCTGTCTATATTTCCTGGACCAAATGTATCATCTGAGTATCAGGAGTGGTGGCAAACTGTCTGTCCACCCTCTCTTTGTCTTTGAAGGTTAAAAATATCAATAAAAATTTACTTTTCTGGCCAAAAATGTTGTTCTCTATATCTTGTTTATAGCACAAATAAAAGTCACAAATTTTGGATGACGACCTAATCCCGGGAAAAAGGGATATTCCTTCCGTATTTCTTTAATATATCTTAGCATGGTTGACGACCTCGCCTAGGTAACAAGGCACATTTCTCTGTTATCATCAAATGGTAACACAATTATCACAAATCGTGTGATGACCCAATCCCGGGTAATGGGATAATCTCTTGAAATTGTCTACCAAATCCCTTCATTTCTTGCTTTCTCTCGAAGAAATTATGATTTTCAAAAAGCTTCTCCATACTCTAACCATTCCCATATTCTGCAGGGAAGCTTAGGCATCTGAAAATGGTTCAGACAAGAGCCGATAAGAGGGCCGCTCAACCGCACAGTGACAGCGAATCAGAGGAGATGAATTCTCTGAGATTGTCCAAGAAGAATAACTCCGGGGATGAAAGCGACGTTGATCCGGCCATGTATCGGATCTTCCAAAAAATGATGACTAAGATGATGGTTGAGCAGGCCAAAGCTGCTCCCAAGAAGGCAGCTTCTAAGAGCAAAGCGAAGAAAAAGCCCATGAAGAAGCCAGTCAAGATCAGCAAGCAGAAGAAGCAGCGTGTGTAAACACCCCAAATTTTCACTCACCTCCCCAACATTTCCACCAAGCATCAACATCCAGCCTCTGAAATCGCTGGAGGGCAAAATGGTCATTTTCTGAGCCCGGACCTTGCAAAAGTCTAAATTTCATCTGCAACTCTCAAAATTTCTCTATTTTGTCTCAGATAGTCAAAATCTTACTCCTGACAGAAGACAGGAATCTCCAGAGTCTTGGTTCAAGATTGTGTTTCATAAGACATGACATTGCATATCATTGCATGAGCATTTCAAATCACTGCACTGCACAGCATGTCATTTCGAGATCCAGAACTCTTGATTTCAAAATCTTCAATCCAGATTAGAATTTCAACTCTTTTCAAAATTGATTTCAAAACCCTGGGTCTTTAAAATTATCAATTTTTCCCATTTTACCCCCAGGACTCTGAATTTCAAAATATTTCCTCAGGGAAACCATCTGGATAGTTTTCAATATGGATTTCAGTCACTTCACCTCAGATTTTGCCCTTTTTGACAATTTCAAATATCTTTCTTTTACAAAATCGCCCTACAAGGGTCAACTCTTTCCAAAATTCCTGTTTTTCCCATTAGTCCAAATTTTTATGAAAATTCCAAAAAGAAGTTGTTGTTTTATCCTTATTTCAATAAAGAAGCAATGTGGGACCCACACTGAGGTGGTGTCACACAAGCTCCCCTTCTGAAAATTTGAATTTTGAAAAACCCAAAAATATAGGAGCCTTGTCCCCTGGATTGGCGCCACTTGTCATTTCTCTCTCCTCCCATTTCCATGCCAAGTGTCAGTGTGGGGCTACCTTCAGAAGCCGCCACATGTCATCCCATTTTATCTGCCATGTGTCACCCTATCCATCCTGCGCCATGTGTCATTTCAAAGACTACCAGGAGATGCCAAGTGTCATAGGTTGTCCTGTCTAGAAAAAGTGGAGTTTGTCTCCTCTGAGGTGGCGCCATCTAGAGTGTCTCCTGCAGGGGACATGTGTCAACCCCTCCTTCCTTCTGGAAAAGTAGCCTGACACATGTCTCTTCCTACTTTTCTCAGAAAAGTAGGAGACATGTGTCACTTCTGAATTCCTACAAAAAAGGTAGGCTTGTCTCCTCTGAGGTGGCGCCATCTGGAGTGTTTCCTGCAGAGGACACGTGGCAAGTCCTCATTTCCTCAGAAAAAGGCAAGTGCCATGTGTCATTTCCTGCTTTCTTCAGAAAAGCTAGAATTCAAATATTCAAAAACCCCCATAGGTGGCGAAAATCAAGAACTTCTACCTTTTTCATCCTGTCTGAGATGGCGCCACATGGCTTGGCCCACCTTCTCTCCCCTCTGCCACGTGTCGTTCTCTGCTTCTTTCAGAAAAAGTAGAGGACACATGTCTTCTCCCTACCTCTTTCAGAAAAGTAGGAGACACATGTCATTCCTGGCCTTCTTCAAAAAAAAAAGAAAAAAAAAAGAAAACCATTTAAAATTCAAACAAGGCATTAGGTGGCGAAAATCCGGAGCTCTGATTTTTCCAGATGGCCTGTGAGGGCGCCACATGTCCCTTCCCTCCTTCTCACCCTTCTGCCACGTGTCATCTTCTGCTTCTTTCAGAAAAAGAAGGTGACACATGTCTCCTTCTCACTCCTTCAGAAAAAGTAGAGGACACATGTCCTCTCCCTACTTTTTTCAGAAAAGTAGGAGACACATGTCACTGCCCTCTTTTTCCTCCCTCTTGCCACATGGCATTGTAGGAGCCACCCTGAGGTGGCGCCACATGTCCATCCTCCATTCCTCCAGGGCCAACCTCCATTTGAATTTCAAATTCTCCTCTGAGGTGGCGCCATTTGAGAAAGCCTCTCCAGACAGCTGACACTTGTCCTCCACATGTCCAGATCTCCTTTCTCCAGAAAAGGTAGAATTCAAATTCCTCTGAGGTGGCGCCCTCTGAGCCCACTGCTCTGTCCTTCTGACATGTGTCAACACCTTTTGAGGTGGCACCATTCCAGGACTCCACTTGGCTCCATTTTTCATTTTTATTTTATTTTTAATAAAGGTAGCCCACCATGAGGTGGCGCCACCTGAGGACTCCCTACAAAAGGTGAGTTTGAATTTCAAATTCCAAGAGAGCACCCTCTGAGGTGGCGCCTTCTGGGAGTTCCCTGCAGAGAGAATCAAGCAAACTTTTAAAAAATTCCAAATTCCCCCTGCTGAGGTGTCTCACCCACAAAAATTTCCATTTTTATTTTCTCAAAAAAATCAAAATAGCCTTTTGAGGTGGCGCCATCTGAGGGCTCCCTGCAAAAGGCAAATTCGAATTTCAAAACCCCCAGATGGCACCCCCTGAGATGGCGCCACATGGAGGGCTCAGATCCAACCTGTTTGAATTTCAAAAATTTTCAGAAAAATTATAAAAACAAGGGTTCACGCCCAGCCTAGAGGATCATTTTTTTAGCTCTTGTGAACTTGGAAAATCTGACCTAGCCTTCCTAACATCTGATTTTGAACCTTGGAAATCGTGCCCCCTTTGGCGCATTGAAGAAGATGGAGTAGAGCTCGTGCTGTGGCCAGTCCAATTCCAACGGAGCTCGATTTTGGTGGACCATCCGAAGCCCGGAGTGAAGAACAAAGGAAGCTCGTGGTAGCTGCCCCTTTCAAGAGCACCTACGCTGCGTAACGAAATAAGGTGCACTTCTTTTCCCCGTGATGTGATGCTATAATCCGAATAGGGAGTCGTTTGAAGAAAGAGCTCATCCGAGGGATGGATTGAGCTATTCTCATAAAACGACATATATAAAAATGTCTTGTTACGCTTCCTTGATGATTTTAACATGCAGGTAGTTAGCTAGGTTTAATTTGCATTTTATTTCATTCATTTAGCATATTTCATGAATTAATTAGGATTAATTTAGCCTTTTTTTTCAATTCTGCTTATTTTCAGTAAGTCTCTGTTTTTGTCAGTCAGTCCACACGTCATTTCATGCATTTATTTTTTATTAAAAATCCCAAAAAAATCACGGAATGCGCCCTTAGGTGTCCCTGAAATTTTGCCAAAAATTCGGAGCCATTTGAATTTGTTTACTGCGGTAAACATCCAAAATGGTAAGTCGGGTTTTGTAACCCGGGATGCGTTTTGAAAACCATTTGCCGATTGTAAAATCGAGTTCTGCCTCCTGGGAGATCCGATTTTCGATCCGAAAAATGCCCTGAACTAGGGAGAATGTCTAGTTTTTAATATGATTTTTTCAGATTTTTATGATTTTTTTTATGACTGACAAAAATCCGAGAGTCCGGGACACGTGTCAGAGCCTAATTTGGGCCTCTGAGATCTTGGATCGACTTAGGGCTATGGTTTCTCTTTGTGTGTTGCTTCAAATCCGAAACTGTAAAAAGTGAAAGTGGTGTCCGAGATGTCCTCTGTTTGCATCTAAAAGCCTGTAATTTTTAGAACAGTGTTGACCCCTGCTTCGGATTTTTCTTGTCAGTCCCCTGTTTTGCTACATTTGTCTGGTCTGTTAGTTTAGGCAGAAATAGTTATATTTCTATCTGTGTCTCCTTTGATAAAATGCCGAAGTCATAAACATGAAAGTTGTTCATGTTGGTGTCATGCATAACTCTGATTAATTTCATAAATTTCCATGGTCATTTTATATTTTTTAGCATTTTTTATCAGATTAGGGTGATTTTTACCTCCGTCAGAATTAAATCCCTATTTCTGAACTCACCATGGCTCAAATCCCGAGGCTATAAAAACCAAAAATGTTTCATTTCGGGTCTTTTATCAGTCTGCAAAATATCAGAAGTTTCCATGGTGTAAATCTTGCATTATCATATTAGGCATTGCATTTGGTTCGGATCCATAGGCAAAATCCATCCTTTTAGGACTTCCTTTAAATTTTAGCATTTAAATCATATCATTTCGTAAATTTTAGCATTCTAGGTTGTTTATCAAAGTGTTTAGATGCTTCATACCGAATTTGGTGCAATTTGGAATCCATTTGAGGTTCGGATCATCCATAATACCAAAACAGGGTCCCGCAGGACCCAGATCCAAGCGAAAAACAAGCGAAATTCGTTATTTTGGATAAATTGCAATACACCAAATTCTGATTTTACAGTCATAATGTGTTTAGCAGCATGTCATCATGTCTCTTACTGAATTTCATCATCATTTGATTCAATTTGAATTTCAAAATCCCAATTTTACCAAGTTTTCCTTCAAAAAACCCTGATTTTAAAGGTGTAACTTTAATTTTAGGGGTATTTTGGTCATTTTGACCCCAATTCCGAATTTCAAACTGTTTTCTACTGAATTTCCTAAATTTTCATCATTTCAAAATATCAAGGAAGCATGAGAATAGGGTTTATATCCAATTAAATCCAATAATTTCATAATATTATTGGGAAATCTTGGAAAAACCCACATATTTGAGCTAACCTTACTCCAAGTTTGGCAGGGACATTCAAATGAAGAAGCTGAAGTCTGCAAATTTTCATTTATTTCATTTGATTAGTGATGTAATAATATAAATTTTGGAATAAGAGATTTAATTTCCTGCTTAGACTAGGATGCATATCATATAGTTTGAACTTATGCAATATCCTGCTTATATGATTCGTGCATTTTATTTCAAAAGCACTATGGATGTTCACGAATGGCACGTGCACCAACTCTTAGGGAGTTGATGGACTCGGTGGGATCCATATTTACGGCCCTAGTCGGAATATGGACGAGACCCAGATCCATCATCTTTCTACTAGTCACATTGAGCCTACACTCTTAGGCTATCTTAAAATGCACATCATATTTCCAAAGTTTTCAAAAGCATATGCATCAAATCAACTAAATTCTGAACATATTCATGGCCACAGTCAGGATATGTGAAGGATTTATTTTGACTTAATGCACATTTTTCCAACAAATTTACTAGAAAATCTTTCAAAGTGCATTCATACATTCATATCATTTGCATCATGAAATCATTGATTTTCTCAAGATTTTCTCAAGAAAACTTCATTCTCAAGAAATCGATTTCTCAAGAAACTCTAAGGATTTTTCAAAATCGGTTCCAAAGACAAGTTTTTCCACAGTTTGCCTTGGAAAATGTTATCTTAAGATTTTCAAAAGGGATTTCCCAACTTTCTCCAAGATCCAAAATCGATTTCCAAGTATTTCAAAAGGTAAAAATTCCCAGGATTTCGATTCCACAAGTTTTGAATTTCCTTCTCCAATGAGCTTTCCTATGAATTTCCATCATTTTCCTAAGAAAACTCTCAAAGTCCAAGTTTTCCTAAGAAGTGTTCCCTTTTCAAAAAGGTTCATCCTTTCTCAAGAATCATTTCCATTTTCCCAAGATTTTCAACTATTTCTGAATTTTCCACATCTTTATAAGCTTTCTCATGTTTTCAAAAACCCCTTTTTTTATCTGAATTTCCTGAGAAATTGACCTTTTTCCTGAGAGATTCTTTCCAACTCCAAATGTTTTTCTAAGCATACATCATGTTTTCCAACTGGCATTTTCCAAAATCTCATAGCACATGCCTGAATTCTCTATGCATTTAGGATAGAACATAACTTTGATAATTTCGCTAAGTCAAGCATAGTTTTGGTCCTTGGTTCGATTACCCCTGTTAAAGGCGGCAGGAACGGTCGAACCTCGTACCGACAGGTCGAGCCCCATCCCATGGATTTTCCCGCAATTTTCAAAACGGAGGCGAGTATTTCAAAACAATTTCCAAAATCCGGTCAAAGTTTGAATCGCGAAAGCGTTTCTCTCTTTTTCTCTTCCGCAAGGAAGGGAAGGCGGGGGAAAAATTTCGCGACGAGAACAGGTTTGGCGACCGTGATGGGACCTGTCCTTGTCTGACTTAAATTATGCTTCACTTAGTTCAATTATCAAAATTATGTTCACAAAATGTCAGCTCTTTTACTTTCAATATCATGTGAGCCTAGGAGCCTAGATTCTGACCTAGCTGACATTGACTGCATATAGACTAGGCATGGTTTGGTAGGACCAGATTGAGGAGAAATTTTCATGCTCACATAGACTTAGGTCTAAATACAACTCTCCTCAATTTAGGATCTGAATGCAAACAATGTATGCTTCTTCAAAGATTTTCAAAAGTCTATCTCTCTAGGACTTAGAGCCATCTATTTCTTGCATGTGGTCATTTTTCAAAACCTCCCTTACCTATATTGTCCCGGTCTTCACGTTGCTGGGCTCTCTTCCAGAACCATAGTTCGGGACAGAGCCTCACAACTGGGCCACCTATTTGGGTTAACCCCCCCCTACCACGTACCGCGAGCCACAGTCCGAAGTATATCGGTAGGCGCTCAAGGATGTTGAAAACCTTACCTTAGAACCGGAGTTGAAATTCTATGCCACGTACCTCGGATTTCGATTCGGGTATATCGGCATAACTGGATCGGACAAAGATGATCTGAACCTAGAGTTAGGATTAGGGTCCTACAGCTGTTTTCAAATTGATGCATTTAGAGTCAGCCTTTTAGGGAGTGCTGAATGTGCATAAATGTTTGTGCAGGATGTGATTGTATGTATGATTTTCTCAATTCTTTATATTTCCCAATGTTTCTCAACTCATTAGGTCTTTTTCCAAATATCCTTATTTTCCATGAGATCTTTTCTCAAACCTTGGATGATTTTTTCAAATATCCCATTTCTTTCAAAACTCCAGGCGATTTTACATTCTACCATTCTACTGGATCTCGAATTTCTAGCTGCATTTTTATCCTGCCTGCAAAATTTTTCAAAATTTCTCACATTTTCCTAAGTCTCATTCTGAGTCTTTCTCTGTTTTCAGTTCGATGGCATCCAGTCAAGTCGATCCTATCTTTCCTGAAGGTCACATCTCCTTCGAGGTGCGACAAGGTCGTCCTGAACATCAGGCTCTTAGCACCGGAACTTTCATTCCCCGATGGTATTATTCCTGGTTAAAGAGCTTTTCCCGAATGTTCCCGGACCATTTGAGCGCGTGCGGATTAGAGCTGGCATCAGCAGTCGGAAAGCAGACCATCAATGGCAACCTGATCCATGCAATGGCAGAGCGATGGAATCCTCGGACGTGTACCTTCTGGTTCCCGTGGGGAGAGATGACTGTTTTAATGGATGAATTTTCAGAAATCAGGGGATTGCCAGAACCAGCCGGTCAGCCAAGCGACCCATTAGAGCATCAATTCCTTATCAATGTCAAGGGTTTGGACCCCCGAGACTCCTTAGCCCGTATGACAGGCCGCCGATCTTGGCCCCTGATCCAGTTAGAAGGAAATGAATATGTTGACCTACTTGAGTTGTACCGCCAGTACGGGACCTTCGTCGAAGTCAGCTCGCTATCAAGAACAGCTAAAGAAAAGATTCAGAATGCAATGGTTCTATGCACCGTAGGACTGTCCCTTTTCCCAGATGGACAGAACTACATGGACATCAGGATAATCCAACTTATGAGAAGATGGGGAAGTCGGCAAACCAATCGCCTCTCCATAGCCATGGCAGCGCTCGCCTTCCTTTATCAAGGTCTGACTCGATTATCACTCGGAGAGTCCATTTTAGTTGAAGGATGCATCTACGCACTTCAGTCCTGGTTTTTCCAACACGTTCCAGCCCGAGCAAGCTCTTTCAGATACAATGGTCAAGAACTCCTCCCAGTGGCGCAGTAGCGGTCTATGATCAACAACATTCAAGAGGATGACGTTGTTTGGGACTATTTTGATCGGCAAATATCTCCTCCCAGATATACCTACGCTTATGGCAAGCGGTTCAAGTTGCTGGGACCATTCTTCTGCACTTACTACCAACCAGAGAGATGTGCTCGGCAGTTCTCTCAGAGGCAGCAATATGTCGAAGCCCGACTGTTATCAGGAGCTATGGCAGAGTTCGATCTCACTTCCGCACAATGGTCCGGGGCATATCATTCTGCCCGCTACGGCTGGGATTCCTTTGTCTCTCTTAAAATCTTTCCAGGTCCTAGAGTGTCTGCCGACTATCGTGAATGGTGGCAAATTGTTTGTCCCCCACCTCTTTGTCAAGATCAATAAAATCTTATTCTTCTCATTTTAATAAAATTCTATTTCCTTCCATTGTGGTTTGACGACCTCGCCTAGGTAACAAGGCACATTTTCGTTGTTTATTTCTTTTGCAGAAGGAATGACAACACAATTGTCGTGATTCCCACGACGACTCAGTCCCTAGTAATGGGACATCTTTTCCAAATTGTCCACCATATTTTCAGCAAATATTTCTTCCAAAAGCTAATTCCCTCAAAATCTAATCAGGTCTTTTGCCCTGCAGAGAGCATCCATATCATTTGATGGTTGAGACAAGATCAGGCAAAAGAACCACAGCATCCCAGTACTCGTCAGCCTCGGAAGAAGAGATGAGTTCCCCTCGATCTGAGAAGAGTCGAGAGCAGCAGCAAGAAGACGATGGCATAGACCCTCAAATGTATGCCATGTTCAGAAAAATGATGAACAAAATGATGAATGAGCAGCCCGGGACCAGCTCAGAAAGAAATCCATTCAGAGAAAGGTTCCATGGTCGCAGGGATAAGAAGGCTCCCAAGAAGCAAATCCAGCCAGAAGAGATTTCAGATGAATCAGATTCAACCACAGATGAAGAATATGAGGTGCCTCCGGCATTTTAGAAGCATGGCCAAAGTAAGAGCCGCAGGTCAAAAAGCAGAGATAAAGAAGAGCCTTTGCAAGTGCAGTTTAAGGAAATGGCCCGAGTTGTCAAGGATCTGCAAGCCCGCGACAAGGGCAAGAAAGTCTTCACCAGCGAGGACTTTTATGACGGCTTAGAAGGAGATGACGATCTAGATAATCTCCCCTGTAAATTCATCAAGTTCGATGGTTTCGGCGACCCAAAAGCTCATCTTGCCACTTTCTTTGCTGAATGCTCTCGGTTTAAGAGGGATAACCGAGCATTGTTTTTATGCTTCCCCCGCAGCTTGGAAGGAGTTGCAGCTAAGTGGTATGCCGAGCATATCAACCCGATCGAGCTCAAGGAGTTCGACAAAGTTGTGAATCTCTTTATTGAACGCTTCTTGTTCAACACTGAAGCGCTCCCAACATTGAGTCATCTCTGCAATTTAAGGCAGAACGAGAATGAAAAAGCACGGGACTTCATTCACAGATGGAGATCAGCCTGTAATAAGATGAGAGATCCTATCTCGGAAAGACATGCATTGTCCTTAATCCTCAACAATTTCTCGCAGCCGCTAAGAGGATTAATCTCCACAGCGCCATCCAGGACCTTCATTGAGCTGACTGAACGAGCCGAATGGCTCGAGCTGAGTGTGGAAAATGGAGTCTATGAAGGCTTCACCTTTTCCAAGAACAACTCCCATGGTGAGCAGAAGAAGAAAGCTCACTTTACTTATTCTGCCAACAACAGCAACAAAGGCCAAAAATGATACAAAGGGCAGAAGAAAGATTACTGCTACAGCTCAGGCAGTTCGAACCACAAAGATCAGAAAGCAAAGCCTGCTCCTCAGTTCAGCAAGCCTCCTCAGCAGGATCAAGGGCCGAAGCTGCGCGAGAAAGCTAAACATGAAGGATGGAGCTACGACAGAAAATTTACTCCTCTTGACCAATCACTCGAGGATGTGCTCGAGTACATGCTATCAAAAGAGATGGTCAAATTGCCCAGATTGGCTGATCCCCCTGTGCCCATGGGGAAATGGAAAGATCAGTTCTGCAAGTTCCACAGGACAGTGGGACACAACACCGAGAACTGCTTTGTTCTCAAAAACATCGTGCAAGATCTCATTGAAAAGAATTTATTGGTGGAAGGAGAAGAAGAAGAGAAAATGGACATTCTCAATCACCCCTTCCCTTCACACACCACAGCAGTAGTGTCTGCACAACCCTTTCTACCGCATGAACATATCAAGCCATGTTCTGCGCAAGATCTCCAAGTTCAGCATCAGGTGACGGTGCTACGACAAGCGGCTCCAGATTCTAAGAAGATGGACTTAATTTCAGCATTCAGTAAAATGAAAGTTGCAGAAGCACCGGTGAAGTCAGTTCCCAAATCAAAAGGAACTTCTGACTTCTTCAAGCAAATCGTTAGACCAAGGCCAGAGAATTCAAGTCAGAAGCCTCTGACTGCTTTATCCAATGTCTCCATCCTTGATTTGGCCAAGAATTCTAGAAAGCACCAGCAAGTACTGAATGATTTACTCAGGAAAATCAAAGTTAAACCCAGTACCACTCCCGAAGACATGGCACAGATTGTGAACTCCGCCATGACCAATGCACCAATTACCTTCTCGGATGAGGACCTTCCAAAGCCTCATTCCTTTCACAATAATGCTCTTTACATCGTCGTTCGGGTCAGAGGAATGACGGTTCCCCATGTGCTGGTCGATGGAGGCAGTAGCCTCAACATATGTCCCGAAATGACCGCAAAGGCATTAGGGATCAAGGACGAAGAATATATTCCGGATCCCATCACTATCTATGGGTTTGACAATCATGGTCAAACGGCCAAGGGCAAGATATTCCTGGAGGTGTTCATTAATTATTCGGTGCACTCTGTCCTTTTCCATGTGGTTAATGTACCACCAACCTACAACTTGCTGCTCGGTAGGACGTGGATTCACAATGCTAATGCAGTGCCTTCCACCCTCCATCAATGTGTGAAGTGGTCAAAGGGTGGAATGATAACCACAATACTGGGAGAAGACCCAGAAGAAAGGCTCCCGCAGCCCATGATTTCTCGGCCATCATTCAATGCAGATATTCCCAGCATCAGGGAAAGTAAAGAGATCAATCTCGGAGAGAATCGAGAAATACTTCAGGCATCCTCAGAGCCATCTCTGTACACAGTAGCCATGACCCGATGGAAAGGTCCTCAATTCTTCAAGGTTGGAGGTCGAATTGACTACGGCACCATTAAGGATCATCCCTTGTTTCCGCAATTCATGAAGTCAAGAAAGGGATTTGATTTGCTTCTAAAACATGGTTATCAACCCTTCAAGGGACTCGGCAAGAACGAGGACGGCCGCATCGAGCCAATGATTCAGAAGCATCATCCCCACAGAGCAGGACTAGGATTTGCCGGCGGAAGCTCGTCAAAGGAGACTGTTTTTGTCAAGGGGGCACAATGAAGACCATTTGTTATTTTCCTTCTATTCTTATCCAAATAAATGTCTCATTTTACCAATGTCATTGATCAATTCAATCAATAAAACTCCAAGTTTCTTTGTCTATCCGGACGCCATCTACTCCCTTTCTGTCTGTCTCATCATTTTATAATTCAATGCAATTTTATGTATGGTTCTCTTCAAATGATTGCTTGTCTTACTATAGGCCAATTTGTCTGAACCAAAATTTCTTCTCCAAAATTTCAGAATGACCTCTCGGACAATCAAGAAGCTCGTTCTCAACCCCACGGTCTTTAAGAAGTCGACAGCAATTCATAGAATCAAAGCAAGCACCGGAAATGACAAGAGTGCAAAGCAGTCTGATGATTGTGCAGAATATGATCAGTCTCTTCAGGAATTACCGGAGTTCGCCGCAGTTCAGAAGCAAGATGAACCATCTCCTCTAGTACAAGATCCAACTGAAAGTGTCAATATCGGTTCAGAGGAAGATCCAAAAATTCTCCAGATCGGAACCAGTCTGAATCCGTAAGAAAAGAAAAGGCTTACAGATTTTCTCAAGAAGCATGAAGAAGTGTTCGCGTGGACATATGAAGACATGCCGGGCTTAGACCCCAAATTGGTTGAACACCGACTCGTCTTGAAGCCGGATGCTAAGCCAGTCAAGCAGAAGCTAAGAAAAATGGATCCCAGAATTGAACAACAAGTCAAGGAAGGACTTGAAGATCTGCTCAAAGCAGGATTTATTCGAGCTATTGACTACCCAGATTGGTTAGCCAATATCGTCGTTGTCCCAAAGAAAAGCGGCAAAGTAAGGATCTGCATAGACTTCAGAGACCTCAATAAGGCTACTCCGAAGGATGACTATCCACTTCCAAGCATCGATCTTCTAGTCGATGGCACGGCAGGACATGCCATGTTCTCTTTCATGGACGGATATTCCGGCTACAATCAGATTAAGTTGGCCGCCCGCGACCAATCAAAAACTTCCTTCACTACGCCTTGGGGCACTTTCTGTTATACAGTTATGCCTTTTGGGCTCAAGAATGCTGGAGCAACGTATCAACGGGCAATGGCTGTCATCTTTCATGATCAGATGCGCAAAATCATGGATGCGTATGTTGATGATATTCTCGTGAAATCTAAAGAGGAAGAAGATCACCTCGAAGCACTTGATCAAGTCTTTAAAAGACTTATTCTTTACAAGTTAAGGCTTAACCCGCAAAAGTGTGTCTTTGGAGTCGAATCAGGAAAACTGTTGGGTTTTCTGGTCAGCAAAAAGGGAATTGAAGTTGACCCAGCCAAAGCAAAGGCTATTATTGATATGCCACCCCCGAAGAATCTCAAAGAACTACGTAGCCTTCAAGGACGTATGCAGTCGATCCGACGATTCATTTCCAACTTGGCGATGAGATGTGAGCCCTTCAACCACTTACTCAGAAAAGGAGTGAAGTTCGAATGGCGACCAGAGTGCCAGCAATCATTTGATCGAATCAAGAAGTATCTTCTTAATCCTCCCATCCTGAAGCCGCCAGAATTGGGAAAACCTCTTTTATTATACATCTCAGTCAATCAAGTCGCATGCGGTGGATTCTTGGCACAATACAAAGAAGGCAGCCTGATAGAACACGCCATTTATTATGTGAGTAAGACTTTCATAGATTATGAGAAGAGATACTCTCAAATAGAGAAAACCTGCCTAGCTCTGGTATGGATGTGTCAGAAGCTAAGACACTACCTGCTAGCATCAGAGGTCAAAATCCTATCTAAACTCAATCCCCTCAAGTATATCTTAGAACAACCTTTCCTCAGCGGACGAGTCGCGAAATGGCAAGTCTTACTGATGCAGTATGACTTAGAATATGTCTCGCAGCAATCAATCAAAGGCCAAGCAATTGCAGATCAATTGGCGGATTTCCCCCTGGCCGAAGAAGTAAAAGCCGAAGATGACTTCCCTGATGAGCAAATTTGCAATATCCAGCAATCTCCAGTCTGGAATTTATTTTTCGATGGTTCTAAGAATATGGCGGGAATAGGCATCGGAATTTTATTAATCACTCCCGAGAAGGAGATGATTCCATTTTCTCTCAAATTAGACTTTCAATGTACTCATAATATGGCTGAATATGAAGCCCTGATTCAAGGTCTAAAGATTCTATCAGACTTCAATGTCAAGAGAGTACATGCCTACGGTGACTCATTACTTGTTGTCAATCAAGTTCGAGCCGAATGGCAGGTCAAAGATCAGAAGTTATTTCCCTATCAGAAAATTGTTTCAGCTCTCGTCAGCAAGTTTGAAGAATTCCAGCTCTTTCATGTCAAGAGAGATTTTAATCAAGTGGCTGATAGTCTAGCCAGTTTAGGCTCCATTATGGCATTCAAGAATGGAGAATCTTGTCGCTCTTTTGAAATTGGCAGACTTGACCAACCTGCTTTCCTTCCATCGGAACGAGTAAACCAAGCTGAACAAAGAAAGAAGCCTTGGTATTGCAACATCAAAACTTTCATAGAAACTGGTGAATTTCCTCCAGAACTCTCAAAGAAAGAGCAACGAGCAATCCAGCGTATGTCTACTCGATACTTCATTTTGGCCAATGTCCTCTATCGTCGTGGATTCAGTTCAGAGTATTCCAGATGTTTAGATGAAGACGAAGCCAAAGAAGTCGTGCGGGAAGCACACGAAGGCATTTGTGGTGGCCACGTCGGTTACCAAACCCTTGTCAAGCAAATCATCAGAGCAGGTTACTACTGGAAGACTATGCAACAAGACTGCTATCATTATGTGAAGAAGTGTGTGCAATGCCAGATACACGCACCTTCTATTCATGCTCTGGCAACTTATTTACAATCTGTTGTCTCCCCATGGCCATTCTCCATGTGGGCCTTCGATGTCGTAGGTCCCATCACTCCTTCAGCTTCAAATGGCCACAAATACTTCCTCGCCGCAACGGAATATTTCACCAAGTGGGTAGAAGCCATCACTCTTCGCACAGTAGAAGGCCGTCATGTGGTCTCTTTTATTCACAAGAACATCCTTTGCCGTTTCGGCATCCCACATGACATTGTGTCAGACAATGGCAGTCATTTCAAGAATGAAAGAATGAAGACATTCTGCTCAAAATTCAAGATCTATCATCATTTCTCCGCTCCATATTATCCTCAAGGGAATGGTCAGGCGGAGGCCACCAACAAGATTTTAATTCGTATTTTGGGGCGAACTATGGAAACAGGCCGTGACTGGCATGAGAAGATCCACGATGCATTGTGGGCCTATCGGACCACCATTCGTACACCAACGAATGCTACTCCATCAGAGCTGGTCTATGGGACAGAAGTAGTATTGCCGCTACATATTCAGAAACCCGCCTTGAAATTTGCTTCACTTCTGCAATTACCTCTTGATCAATACCAGCAGCAGCGACTAGTGCAGCTAGACTTACTCGACGAGAGAAGGCTAAAGGCAGCAGAGCATGCTCAATCCTATCGCCAGAGAGTAGCCAGGCAATATGCGAAATCTATCATCGAAAGAAGATTCAAAGTCAATGATTTAGTACTTCGATCCACAACTTATCTCAAGCATCGTCCCGGCAGGAAATGGTCGCCAAATTGGGAAGGTCCCTATGTTGTCAAAGAAGCATTACCCCGCAACTCATATCGGCTCATCAATGCCGATGGAGTAGAATTGCCAGATCCTATTAATGCTCGACACTTGAAAAAGTTTTATACTTGAAACATTTATTCTCCTCTTGTAATCCTTCCTGTTTCTTTCAAATAATGATCCAACTTTCTTTCCCAGTTACACTGGGGCATTTTAAAATTTTGTTCTATATGCAGGCAGGATAAACAAATTCCTCATTTCATGCACATGTGCATTCATATGCATCAACTCATATTCATTTGCATTCAATTGCATTAATCACAATCCGGTCGGTATTGGGATTTCAACAAACAGTCCCATCATAATTCCTAATGGTCCAAAGATCATCGCCAATACTGAACCAAAACCCAGCACTCAAACTGGTATTATTTCAAAATCCAGTATTCAAGCTGGTACATTTTCAACTTTTTGGAAAACCGAGTTCCGACTCGGGTTTTTATTCAAATCATTTTCCTTCGTTGATCCGGGTTCTGACTCGAGATCTTTTCGAGCTTGTCATTCTCTTTTGTTGATCCGAGTTCCGACTCGTGATCTCATTATCTTACTCGAGCCTTGACTCAAGCTCTTCGTTTTCTTTATTGATCCGAGTTCCGACTCATGATCTCTTTATCTTCATTCGAGCTCATATTCGAGCTCTTCATTTTTTCTCTGTTGATTCGGGTTCCGACTCGTGATCTCATTATCTTATTTGTGCTCTGATTCGAGCCTTCCATTTTCTTTTGTTGATCCGGGTTCCGACTCGTGATCTCAATATTTTATTCGAGCTCTGACTCGAACTCATCATTCTCCTTTATTGATCCAAGTCATTTCGATCATCAGGGTCTGTCAATTGCTCAAATTTGATATTTTGCCCTCCAAATTCTCAATTCAAATCTTTTGGATCAATCAATTCCCAATTTTGACCCCAGGGTCACCCAATTTTCAATTTCAAATTCCAATTCTCAATTCCAATTACCAAATTCTCAATTTTGACGCCAGATCATGCAATTTCGACCTTCGGGTCACTCAATTCTCAAAATTTTGACCTTCGGGTCACTCAATTTCAAATTTCGACCTTCGGGTCATCCAATTCTCAAATTTCGACCTTCGGGTCACTCAATTTCCAATTTCGACCTTCGGGTCACTCAATTTCCAATTTCGACCTTCGGGTCACTCAATTTCCAATTTCGACCTTCGGGTCACTAAATTTCCAAATTTCGACCCTCGGGTCAATCCATTTCCAATTTTCGACCTTCGGGTCAATCTATTTCCAAATTTTCGACCTTTAGGTCAATCAATTTCCAAATTTTGACCTTTTTGGTTACCCAATTTCCAATTTCGACCTTTAGGTCACTCAATTCTCAATTCCGACCATCAGGTCATCCAATTTCGACCTTCGGGTCATACAATTTTCAACAACCAATTTTCCAATTTCCAATTTCCAATTTCGACCTTCGGGTCAATCAATCTCAATATCCAATTTTAATCATTTTCTCTTGCGAGAGACCCTTTTTAGGGAGAGTTCGAGGGAGCTTGTTCTTTTCGCATGCTATCCAATCCGTTCACTTAGCCCCTTTCTAGGGAGAGTTTGAAGGGACTCGCATCTTTGTGAACCGTTTGCAAAACAATTTCCAATTTCACACAAGAAACCCTTTTAAAGAGAGAGGCTTGACGGAGACTCGCTTTTCTTATGACCCCCCCCAATTTCATACTAGGCCATTTTTCGTCATGAAAGACCCTCTTTGCAGGGAGAGTGTGATGGACTCGTTCTTTTCATAACCCAATTTACAGACCTCACTATTTTCAGCCCCCTTTCCATAAGAGAAGCCTAATATTAGGGAGCTTTGACGAAAGCTCAATTTCTCTTCGAAAGTTCGTTTTGCAAACACCTCCTCTTCAGGAAAGAGAGGAGTATTTCCCATTTCCCATTCAGGTAAGGGCCAAGCCTGAGTCTCTCTTTTTGGGGAAAAAGAGAGGAGAATTTTCGTCATGGATGTGTTGAACCGGACTTCAAATACTCACTTTCACCAAGGATTTCAAGAAAATTTTGTCAATTTGTCAATCAATTGTTGATTTCAGAATCTTTATTGCACAAATCTTTATTTTAGTTTACCTTCAGCATCATTTCCAAAAGAGTGAAGCTTTCGCGAAAAGAGATTCAAAACTCAAATTCTTTCTATCGGCCAGCCAAAAGGATGAAGGATAAATCCTCGATATGGCCAGCAAAGAAAATTCAATGTTTTGCAAAGCCATGGATGATCGATATTGATCGCAGTCAATGGCGCATCTTTAAAGGCTATTCTTGTAAAGACGAGGCAGTTGAAATATCCTGAGTGCTAGAAAAGAGAGCATTTACCCAAGCCTTGTCTCCTCAGAATCACCTAAGCTGCAATTAAGTATCCGCAAAAGAGATCTCTCACCTATCGTCAAGATGAAGGCGAATTAGGCGAGTAGACCCCCGGGGCCAAAGAAGATTCGAAACATCTCCAAGATGACGGAGTTTGTGACGGGTCCTTCCAGGGAAGGTCCAAAGCACTGTCAAGATGAAGGCAGATGCGATGAACCTCTCGACAATCCCTAAAAGATATTTAATTTCAGCCATCAGCCAAAGATCTCCAAACCCATCGTCCAAGAAGGATCGAAACATCTCCAAGTTGAAGGAGTTTGTGACGTACCCTTCCCAAAAGAGAGAAAGAGAGGAAAAAGAAAGAGAGAAAAAGTCAGAATATCTCCAAAATGAAGGAGAATGCAGCCAAAACACCAGAGAGCCAAAAGAGTGCAGAAAGATTATCAAGAGAGAAGCTCTCAGGATATCAAACTACCAAGTCTATTAAGAATCTTCTTTAATCTTGTGACATTCTATTATCAGTATTCTTTCATCAATTGCTTTCATAATATCAAATTCTCTTTCCTGCTCATATCAAGGAAATTGATAGCTTCCTTGAAGAAGGTCAATTGCAAACAATTTGGGTTTCCAATTTCGATTCTACGAAGTGAACCTTGTTTGGAGGTAATGCTTCAGGTAGAAAAGAAAGAATATCTTTGCAAAAATGTGCAACATTTTCAAATATTTTGAATCAACAGCAAAATTTCCAACATTTTGACAATATTTTCTAGCTATTCTGATATGAAGTGAGAGCTTGATGTCCGTTTTCGATGCATCCTGACCCCAATTTTAAATCCCTCCTAAGGACTTGATTCCTTCCCTTCTTTGAGAGCATGAACTCTCAAATTTGCACACTTCCCTGTGTCCCCACTGTCCCACCATAGACAATCCCATTTCAGTTCGAGGTCGAACCACCAATCATTTCCCGCAAAAGGCAAATTCAAAAGCTGATTTCAGTCTCAGCAATGAGACGCCCAAAATCAATCCCTTTTCAAGCTTTAGGGACCCCATTTTCCTTCCTTTTGCAAAAACCCTATTGGATTTATTGTGCAAAATCCAAAGGTTCCATCATGGTCTCTTCCTTCGAGGATTCCATCCATTTTCCGCCCGATCAGGATAAGGGTACAAACCTGAGCCTTAATCAAAGAGGTATTTCATTTTCCGCCCGATCAGGATAAGGGTACAAACCTGAGCCTCATTCAAAGAGGTATTTCATTTTCCGCCCGATCAGGATAAGGGTACAAACCTGAGCCTCATTCAAAGAGGTATTCCATTTTCCACCCGATCAGGATAAGGGTACAAACCTGAGCCTCACTCAAAGAGGTATTTCATTTTCCGCCCGATCAGGATAAGGGTACAAACCTGAGCCTCAATCAAAGAGGTATTTCATTTTCCGCCCGATCAGGATAAGGGTACAAACCTGAGCCTCGATCAAAGAGGTATTCCATTTTCCGCCCGATCAGGATAAGGGTACAAACCTGAGCCTCAATCAAAGAGGTATTTCATCTTCCGCCCGATCAGGTTAAGGGTACAAACCTGAGTTTCATTTCGATGAGATATTCCATTCCCCAATCAGGTCAAGGGTCAAAACCTGAGCTTCGTTCCATGCGAGGTATTTCTGTCCCATCAGGTTAAGGGTCAAACCTGAGCTTCGTTCCATGCGAGGTATTTCTGTCCCATCCAGGTTAAGGGCATAAACCTGAACTTCACTCTCATAGAGTGAATCTTTTCTCTCCATTCTTCGCTTCATATCTACCATCTTCCTCGGGCTAATTTCTTCACACCCAGTCAGATCCTTCTAACTGGGGCATTTTTTTCGTATAGCCCAAATTTGGTGTGTTTTCTTTGCCACTAAGCTCGGCCATGAGCCGACTTAGTAGCAAAGAGGGGCATCTGTAAACACCCCAAATTTTCACTCACCTCCCCAACATTTCCACCAAGCATCAACATCCAGCCTCTGAAATCGCTGGAGGGCAAAATGGTCATTTTCTGAGCCCGGACCTTGCAAAAGTCTAAATTTCATCTGCAACTCTCAAAATTTCTCTATTTTGTCTCAGATAGTCAAAATCTTACTCCTGACAGAAGACAGGAATCTCCAGAGTCTTGGTTCAAGATTGTGTTTCATAAGACATGACATTGCATATCATTACATATCATTGCATAAGCATTTCAAATCACTGCACTGCACAGCATGTCATTTCGAGATCCAGAACTCTTGATTTCAAAATCTTCAATCCAGATTAGAATTTCAACTCTTTTCAAAATTGATTTCAAAACCCTGGGTCTTTAAAATTATCAATTTTTCCCATTTTACCCCCAGGACTCTGAATTTCAAAATATTTCCTCAGGGAAACCATCTGGATAGTTTTCAATATGGATTTCAGTCACTTCACCTCAGATTTTGCCCTTTTTGACAATTTCAAATATCTTTCTTTTACAAAATCGCCCTACAAGGGTCAACTCTTTCCAAAATTCCTGTTTTTCCCATTAGTCCAAATTTTTATGAAAATTCCAAAAAGAAGTTGTTGTTTTATCCTTATTTCAATAAAGAAGCAATGTGGGACCCACACTGAGGTGGTGTCACACAAGCTCCCCTTCTGAAAATTTGAATTTTGAAAAACCCAAAAATATAGGAGCCTTGTCCCCTGGATTGGCGCCACTTGTCATTTCTCTCTCCTCCCATTTCCATGCCAAGTGTCAGTGTGGGGCTACCTTCAGAAGCCGCCACATGTCATCCCATTTTATCTGCCATGTGTCACCCTATCCATCCTGCGCCATGTGTCATTTCAAAGACTACCAGGAGATGCCAAGTGTCATAGGTTGTCCTGTCTAGAAAAAGTGGAGTTTGTCTCCTCTGAGGTGGCGCCATCTAGAGTGTCTCCTGCAGGGGACATGTGTCAACCCCTCCTTCCTTCTGGAAAAGTAGCCTGACACATGTCTCTTCCTACTTTTCTCAGAAAAGTAGGAGACATGTGTCACTTCTGAATTCCTACAAAAAAGGTAGGCTTGTCTCCTCTGAGGTGGCGCCATCTGGAGTGTTTCCTGCAGAGGACACGTGGCAAGTCCTCATTTCCTCAGAAAAAGGCAAGTGCCATGTGTCATTTCCTGCTTTCTTCAGAAAAGCTAGAATTCAAATATTCAAAAACCCCCATAGGTGGCGAAAATCAAGAACTTCTACCTTTTTCATCCTGTCTGAGATGGCGCCACATGGCTTGGCCCACCTTCTCTCCCCTCTGCCACGTGTCGTTCTCTGCTTCTTTCAGAAAAAGTAGAGGACACATGTCTTCTCCCTACCTCTTTCAGAAAAGTAGGAGACACATGTCATTCCTGGCCTTCTTCAAAAAAAAAAGAAAAAAAAAAAGAAAACCATTTAAAATTCAAACAAGGCATTAGGTGGCGAAAATCCGGAGCTCTGATTTTTCCAGATGGCCTGTGAGGGCGCCACATGTCCCTTCCCTCCTTCTCACCCCTCTGCCACGTGTCATCTTCTGCTTCTTTCAGAAAAAGAAGGTGACACATGTCTCCTTCTCACTCCTTCAGAAAAAGTAGAGGACACATGTCCTCTCCCTACTTTTTTCAGAAAAGTAGGAGACACATGTCACTGCCCTCTTGCCACATGGCATTGTAGGAGCCACCCTGAGGTGGCGCCACATGTCCATCCTCCATTCATCCAGGGCCAACCTCCATTTGAATTTCAAATTCTCCTCTGAGGTGGCGCCATTTGAGAAAGCCTCTCCAGACAGCTGACACTTGTCCTCCACATGTCCAGATCTCCTTTCTCCAGAAAAGGTAGAATTCAAATTCCTCTGAGGTGGCGCCCTCTGAGCCCACTGCTCTGTCCTTCTGACATGTGTCAACACCTTTTGAGGTGGCACCATTCCAGGACTCCACTTGGCTCCATTTTTCATTTTTATTTTATTTTTAATAAAGGTAGCCCACCATGAGGTGGCGCCACCTGAGGACTCCCTACAAAAGGTGAGTTTGAATTTCAAATTCCAAGAGAGCACACTCTGAGGTGGCGCCTTCTGGGAGTTCCCTGCAGAGAGAATCAAGCAAACTTTTGAAAAATTCCAAATTCCCCCTGCTGAGGTGTCTCACCCACAAAAATTTCCATTTTTATTTTCTCAAAAAAATCAAAATAGCCTTTTGAGGTGGCGCCATCTGAGGGCTCCCTGCAAAAGGCAAATTCGAATTTCAAAACCCCCAGATGGCACCCCCTGAGATGGCGCCACATGGAGGGCTCAGATCCAGCCTGTTTGAATTTCAAAAATTTTCAGAAAAATTATAAAAATAAGGGTTCACGCCCAGCCTAGAGGATCATTTTTTTAGCTCTTGTGAACTTGGAAAATCCGACCTAGCCTTCCTAACATCTGATTTTGAACCTTGGAAATCGTGCCCCCTTTGGCGCATTGAAGAAGATGGAGTAGAGCTCGTGCTGTGGCCAGTCCAATTCCAACGGAGCTCGATTTTGGTGGACCATCCGAAGCCCGGAGTGAAGAACAAAGGAAGCTCGTGGTAGCTGCCCCTTTCAAGAGCACCTACGCTGCGTAACGAAACAAGGTGCACTTCTTTTCCCCGTGATGTGATGCTATAATCCGAATAGGGAGTCGTTTGAAGAAAGAGCTCATCCGAGGGATGGATTGAGCTATTCTCATAAAACGACATATATAAAAATGTCTTGTTACGCTTCCTTGATGATTTTAACATGCAGGTAGTTAGCTAGGTTTAATTTGCATTTTATTTCATTCATTTAGCATATTTCATGAATTAATTAGGATTAATTTAGCCTTTTTTTTCAATTCTGCTTATTTTCAGTAAGTCTCTGTTTTTGTCAGTCAGTCCACACGTCATTTCATGCATTTATTTTTTATTAAAAATCCCAAAAAAATCACGGAATGCGCCCTTAGGTGTCCCTGAAATTTTGCCAAAAATTCGGAGCCATTTGAATTTGTTTACTGCGGTAAACATCCAAAATGGTAAGTCGGGTTTTGTAACCCGGGATGCGTTTTGAAAACCATTTGCCGATTGTAAAATCAAGTTCTCCCTCCTGGGAGATCCGATTTTCGATCCGAAAAATGCCATGAACTCGGGAGAATGTCTAGTTTTTAATATGATTTTTCAGATTTTTCTGATTTTTTTTATGACTGACAAAAATCCGAGAGTCCGGGACACGTGTCAGAGCCTAATTTGGGCCTCTGAGATCTTGGATCGACTTAGGGCTATGGTTTCTCTTTGTGTGTTGCTTCAAATCCGAAACTGTAAAAAGTGAAAGTGGTGTCCGAGATGTCCTCTGTTTGCATCTAAAAGCCTGTAATTTTTAGAACAGTGTTGACCCCTGCTTCGGATTTTTCTTGTCAGTCCCTTGTTTTGCTACATTTGTCTGGTCTGTTAGTTTAGGCAGAAATAGTTATATTTCTATCTGTGTCTCCGTTGATCAAATGCCAAAGTCATAAACATGAAAGTTGTTCATGTTGGTGTCGTTCATAACTCTGATTAATTTCATAAATTTCCATGGTCATTTTATATTTTTTAGCATTTTTTTATCAGATTAGGGTGATTTTTACCTCCGTCAGAATTAAATCCCTATTTCTGAACTCACCATGGCTCAAATCCCGAGGCTATAAAAACCAAAAATGTTTCATTTCGGGTCTTTTATCAGTCTGCAAAATATCAGAAGTTTCCATGGTGTAAATCTTGCATTATCATATTAGGCATTGCATTTGGTTCGGATCCATAGGCAAAATCCATCCTTTTAGGACTTCCTTTAAATTTTAGCATTTAAATCATATCATTTCGTGAATTTTAGCATTCTAGGTTGTTTATCAAAGTGTTTAGATGCTTCATACCGAATTTGGTGCAATTTGGAATCCATTTGAGGTTCGGATCATCCATAATACCAAAACAGGGTCCCGCAGGACCCAGATCCAAGCGAAAAACAAGCGAAATTCGTTATTTTGGATAAATTGCAATACACCAAATTCTGATTTTACAGTCATAATGTGTTTAGCAGCATGTCATCATGTCTCTTACTGAATTTCATCATCATTTGATTCAATTTGAATTTCAAAATCCCAATTTTACCAAGTTTTCCTTCAAAAAACCCTGATTTTAAAGGTGTAACTTTAATTTTAGGGGTATTTTGGTCATTTTGACCCCAATTCCGAATTTCAAACTGTTTTCTACTGAATTTCCTAAATTTTCATCATTTCAAAATATCAAGGAAGCATGAGAATAAGGTTTATATCCAATTAAATCCAATAATTTCATAATATTATTGGGAAATCTTGGAAAAACCCACATATTTGAGCTAACCTTACTCCAAGTTTGGCAGGGACATTCAAATGAAGAAGCTGAAGTCTGCAAATTTTCATTTATTTCATTTGATTAGTGATGTAATAATATAAATTTTGGAATAAGAGATTTAATTTCCTGCTTAGACTAGGATGCATATCATATAGTTTGAACTTATGCAATATCCTGCTTATATGATTCGTGCATTTTATTTCAAAAGCACTATGGATGTTCACGAATGGCACGTGCACCAACTCTTAGGGAGTTGATGGACTCGGTGGGATCCATATTTACGGCCCTAGTCGGAATATGGACGAGACCCAGATCCATCATCTTTCTACTAGTCACATTGAGCCTACACTCTTAGGCTATCTTAAAATGCACATCATATTTCCAAAGTTTTCAAAAGCATATGCATCAAATCAACTAAATTCTGAACATATTCATGGCCACAGTCAGGATATGTGAAGGATTTATTTTGACTTAATGCACATTTTTCCAACAAATTTACTAGAAAATCTTTCAAAGTGCATTCATACATTCATATCATTTGCATCATGAAATCATTGATTTTCTCAAGATTTTCTCAAGAAAACTTCATTCTCAAGAAATCGATTTCTCAAGAAACTCTAAGGATTTTTCAAAATCGGTTCCAAAGACAAGTTTTTCCACAGTTTGCCTTGGAAAATGTTATCTTAAGATTTTCAAAAGGGATTTCCCAACTTTCTCCAAGATCCAAAATCGATTTCCAAGTATTTCAAAAGGTAAAAATTCCCAGGATTTCGATTCCACAAGTTTTGAATTTCCTTCTCCAATGAGCTTTCCTATGAATTTCCATCATTTTCCTAAGAAAACTCTCAAAGTCCAAGTTTTCCTAAGAAGTGTTCCCTTTTCAAAAAGGTTCATCCTTTCTCAAGAATCATTTCCATTTTCCCAAGATTTTCAACTATTTCTGAATTTTCCACATCTTTATAAGCTTTCTCATGTTTTCAAAACCCCCTTTTTTTATCTGAATTTCCTGAGAAATTGACCTTTTTCCTGAGAGATTCTTTCCAACTCCAAATGTTTTTCTAAGCATACATCATGTTTTCCAACTGGCATTTTCCAAAATCTCATAGCACATGCCTGAATTCTCTATGCATTTAGGATAGAACATAACTTTGATAATTTCGCTAAGTCAAGCATAGTTTTGGTCCTTGGTTCGATTACCCCTGTTAAAGGCGGCAGGAACGGTCGAACCTCGTACCGACAGGTCGAGCCCCATCCCATGGATTTTCCCGCAATTTTCAAAACGGAGGCGAGTATTTCAAAACAATTTCCAAAATCCGGTCAAAGTTTGAATCGCGAAAGCGTTTCTCTCTTTTTCTCTTCCGCAAGGAAGGGAAGGCGGGGGGAAAATTTCGCGACGAGAACAGCGTGACAGCACTTTTGAGGATTCTGGGTCAGCAGGAGAAGTCTCTGAAGAAGAAGAGCAGCTGATCTACATTCTGAAGCACCTGCGGCAGTCCAAGAGGCCAGTAGAAGAGCCAGTGTCAGTGAACAAGCCCAAATATGGGGCCCCTGCAGAGGACTCGATCCAGGCACTGACCAAGATAGTCAAAGACCTGCAAATCCGTGACAAAGGAAAAAGGTCATACACCAGGCAGAATTTCTATCTCGGTTTAGAAGGGGACAAGGATCTGGAGAATCTCCCCCGGAAGTTCATCAAGTTTGACGGAACCGGCGATCCAAAAGCCCATTTGGCAATGTTCTTCGCAGAATGTGCCCAGTTCAGTGAAGATAACCGCACCCTTTTTCTTTGTTTTCCCCGCAGCCTGGACGGGATAGCAGCGAAGTGGTACGCTGAGCATGTCAATCCCATCGAACTGAGGGATTTCGACAAAGTTGTTAATATGTTCGTTGAACGCTTCCTGTTCAACACGGAGGCTCTGCCTACCCTGAACCACCTATGCAACTTGAAGCAAGAGCCCAACGAAAAGGCCAGGGATTTCATCCACAAGTGGAGGAGCATTTGCAATAAAATGAGAAATCCCATTTCTGAGGAGCACGCCCTCCAGGTCATCCTCAACAATTTCTGTCAGCCCCTGAAAAGCCTCCTCTTCCCATATCCCTCTAAGTCCTTCATCGAGCTAACAGAGCGAGCCGAATGGCTCGAAATGGGGATAGAAAATGGGATGTACGAAGGTGTCTCTTCGGCAAAGAACATCTTGGACCCGAAGAAGAAGGCCCATTTTACCTACTCCGCTGATATCCCCGAAGACCATCCGGGCAGTAGCAGCAGGAATGACAGTGGCAGCGGGTCGAAACCTGAGTAGAACAGGGGAAGAAAGGGCAAATTCTTTAAGAGCAATGACAAATCTCTCCCAACCGGTCCTCAACAAAAAGGGGACTTTCAAGAAAAACCAAAACACATCAATTGGAGCAAAGATAGGAAATTCACTCCTTTGGACCAGCCTCTGGAGAAAGTGCTGGAATACCTGCTGTCCCACGGGATGGTGAAATTGCCCAAAATTTCGGATCCCCCAGTCTTCATGGGTAAGTACAGAGAACAATACTGCAAATTCCATAGAGCCATGGGGCATGATACAGAACACTGCTTCGTCTTGAAGCATTTGGTCCAAGACTGTATCGACAAAAGCATCCTCGTAGAAGATGAAGAGGAAGGCAAAATGGAAATATTGTCTGCTCCATTCCCGAAGCACTCGACATCAACCATCTCCGAGCACTCTTTTCTCCCACAGAGTCATATCCACCCATGCTCTAGTGAAGAGCTAAAACTCCAGCACCAAGTAATGGTCCTACATCAGGATCAGCCTGTGTATCAGAAAATAGATATCTTCTCGCTTCTTGACCAAGCTAGTGTGCCAGTCAAGAATGAAAGAATTCAAATCTTCCCCAAGAGTTTTCTTAAGAAAGAAGCCTGCGCAGAGAAAGCAGAAACCTCTAAAGCAGCAGAGGAACAGGATGATGGTTTCCAGAAGCCCATTACGGCACTCTCCAACATTTCCATCTTTGAATTAACTCATGATTCTCCCAAGCATCAGGAAAAGCTAGATGATCTACTAAGAAAGATCAAAGTAAAACCGGGCACCACGCCCGAAGATATGGCACAGATTGTAAATCAAGCAATGACAAACGCGCCTATTACCTTTTCAGATGAGGACTTGCCTAAGCCTCATTCATTCCACAACAATGCATTATACATCGTGGTCAGGACCAGGGGCATGACTGTCCTGCACGTACTTGTTGATGGGGGCAGCAGTCTGAATATTTGCCCAGAAATGATAGCGAAAGCATTGAGATTAAAAGAAGAAGAATATGTGCCTGATCCCATCACCATCTATGGCTTCGATAATCATGGGCAAACTGCCAAAGGCAAAGTCTTTTTGGAGATCTTCATCAATTACTCCGTGCACACGGTATTGTTCCATGTTGTCAATGTGCCGTCAACTTACAATCTGTTGTTGGGACGAACATGGATCCACAATGCCAATGTCGTTCCATCAACTCTTCACCAGTGCATCAAGTGGTCCAAGGGCGGCATGATTACTACTATCTTAGGCGAAGATCCTGAAGAAAGGCTGCCACAGTCAATGATTCCTCGACTGACATTTACAGCAGATATTCCAAGCATTCGAGAAGCAGATGAGATCAACCTCAGCGACAGTCTAGAGATGCTGAAACTGAAAGATGTCATGGAAGAGGAAAACATAGCAGCCGCGGTCCAATGGCAGGGACCTTGTTTCTTCAAGTTAGGAGGGCGCATCAACTACGCCTCCTTCAAAGATCATCCCTTATTTCCTCAGTTTTCTAAAGCAAGAAAGGGATTCGATCTGTTGATAAAACATGGATACCAGCCATTCCGAGGCATGGGGAAAGATGAAGACGGCATGATAGAGCCCATCATTCCAGTTCGGCATGCGGACAGTTCAGGGTTGGGGTTCACCGGCCAGGATTCCAGCAAAAAGACAGTTTTTGTCAAAGGAAACAAGTGAAGATGATGCCTTGGTTTTCCTGCTTTCTTTTATTCTCTTTTTATCTTGTAGGGACAATACAGTCCCATCTTTTGTTAAAGTCTTGTAAATACTTTACTTCAATCAATGAAAAATCAAAATTTTCTCTTCAAGTATCCATCAATTCCTTCTTATGCTTTGTCTGTGTCATTATTCTTTGCTTTATATAAAAATTTTTGATTTGGCTCGTATATTTTCTCAAAACAACCTCTTTTGACATTTTCAGGATCTTTTAACTCCTGAATCAATGACAAGATTTGTTATCAATCCCAAGTATCTAAAATTGGCAAGGTTTCCTGAGATAAAAGACAGAGCAGAGGTCAGTCAGGCAACAGAGCGGATCGAAGAGCCAGCCGAATTTGATTCCACCATTCAAGAATTGCCAGAATTTGCTCATGTTCAGAAGCAGGATGAACCATCATCTTTAGTTCAAGATCCAACTGAGGATATCAACATTGGATCGGAAGATGATCCGAAAATTCTCAAAATCGGGTCGAGTCTAAGCGAAATTGAAAAGGCTAGACTCATCCAATTCCTCAAAAAGCATCAGGAAGTGTTTGCCTGGACTTATGAAGATATGCCAGGATTGGATATCAAGCTGGTTGAACATCGACTCAAGTTGAAACCAGAAGCCAGACCAATCAAGCAGAAATTGAGGAAATTAGACCCTCGAATTGAGCAACAAGTCAAGGAAGGACTTGAAGATTTGTTAAAAGCAGGCTTCATCCGAGCTATTGATTACCCAGATTGGTTCGGAAAAGTTCGGATTTGCATTGATTTTAGGGATCTCAATAAGGCTACCCCGAAAGATGATTATCCGCTTTCCAATATTGACCTGTTGATCGATAGCACAGCAGGTCATGCCATGTTTTCTTTCATGGACGGATATTCAGGTTATAATCAGATCAAGTTGGCCGTTCGTGATCAGTCGAAGACCTCATTTACTACCCCTTGGGGAACCTTCTGCTATACAGTCATGCCATTTGGGCTCAAAAATGCCGGGGCAACTTATCAAAGGGCGATGGCCGTTATTTTCCATGATCAAATGCACAAGAATATGGATGCGTATGTGGATGACATTTTGGTTAAGTCTAAAGAAGAAGAGGATCACCTCGATGCTCTTAGTCAAGTTTTTGAAAGACTTATTCTTTACAAATTGAGACTTAACCCTCAAAAATGTGTTTTTGGAGTAGAGTCCGGCAAACTGCTCGGCTTCATCATCAGCAAGAAAGGGATCGAGGTGGATCCGGCCAAAGCAAAAGCCATTATTGACATGCCGCCTCCAACTAATCTGAGAGAACTGCGAAGCCTTCAAGGGCGTATTCAGTCTATTCGCAGGTTCATCTCCAATTTGGCTATGAGATGTGAGCCTTTTAACCATTTGCTAAGAAAAGGAGTTAAATTTGAATGGGGATCGGAATGTCAGCTCTCGTTTGAGCGCATCAAGCAGTATCTCCTTAATCCGCCAGTTTTGAAGCCGCCAAAGCTGGGAAAGCCTCTCCTACTATATATTTCAGTCAATTAGAATGCCTGTGGTGGATTCCTCGCTCAGTATGAAGAAGGCAGCCTGATAGAGCACGCCATCTACTACGTGAGCAAAACATTCATTGATTATGAAAAGAAGTATTCTCAGATGGAAAAAACTTGTCTAGCTCTGGTCTGGATGTGCCAGAAATTGAGACATTACTTGTTGGCTTCTGAAATTAAGTTTCTTTCAAAGCTCAATCCGCTCAGATACATTCTTGAACAACCTTTTCTCACTGGACGAATCGCAAAGTGGCAAGTCCTGCTGATGCAATATGACTTAGAGTATGTTTCTCAAAAGTCGATTAAGGGCCAAGCGATCGCAGATCAGTTGGCAGATTTCCCTCTGACAGAAGAAATTAAAACAGAAGATGATTTTCCTGACAAGCACATCTGTAATGTCCAACAGCCCCCAGTTTGGAACTTGTTCTTCGATGGCTCTAAAAACATGTCTGGCATCGGGATTGGAGTCCTGTTGATCACTCCAGAAAAATAAATGATCCCTTATTCTCTCAAGCTTGGTTTCCAATGTACTCATAATATGGCCGAGTATGAAGCTTTAATACAAGGCCTCAAAATCTTGCAAAATTTTGATGTCAAGAGAGTGCATGCCTTTGGTGATTCCCTACTTGTTGTCAGTCAAGTTAACACTGAATGGCAAGTGAAAGATTCCAAATTGATTCCGTATCAGAAGATCGTCCTCGCTCTTGTGGACAGCTTCGAAGAATTTCAGCTCAGTCATATCAGAAGAGAGCATAATCAAATAGCTGATGGCTTAGCCAGCTTGGGATCCATTCTATCCTTCAAAAGTGGTGAATCATGTCGTTCTTTCGAAGTTGGCAGACTTGAACACCCCACGTTCGATTCAAATGTGCAAGTAAACCAGGTCAATCAGAAGGAGAAGCCTTGGTACCAAAGCATCAAAAATTTTATTAAGACTGGTGAATTTCCACCAGAGATGCCAAAAAGGGAGCAACGCGCGATTCAACGTATGTCTACCCGTTATTTCATTCTTGCCAATGTCCTTTACCGTCGTGGGTTCAGTTCTGAATATGCCAGGTGCTTAGACAAAGAAGAAGCTATGGAAGTCATCCAAGAGGCACATGAAGGGATTTGTGGTGGTCATGTCGGCTGTCAGACTCTCGTCAAACAGATCGTTCGAGCAGGGTACTATTGGAACACCATGCAGCAGGACTGCCATCGATTTGTGCGAAAGTGCGTCAAGTGCCAATTGCACGCGCCTTACATTCATGCTCCGGCCACATATCTACAATCAGTTGTTTCTCCTTGGCCATTTTCTATGTGGGCTTTTGACGTCGTCGGCCCAATTACCCCTTCTGCTTCCAACGGCCACAAATACTTTCTGGCTGCGACAGAGTACTTCACAAAATGGGTTGAAGCTGTTACTCTACGCACAGTAGAAGGCCGCCATGTGGTTTCTTTCATTCACAAGAACATTCTTTGCCGCTTCGGCATACCACATGACATTGTTTCAGACAATGGAACTCACTTTGAAAATAAGAGGATGAAAACCTTCTGTTCTAAATTCAGAATTTACCATCATTTCTCAGCTCCCTATTATCCTCAAGGGAATGGCCAAGCAGAAGCCACCAACAAGATCTTGATTCGTATTCTGGAAAGGACTGTGAAGACAGGTCGAGACTGGCATGAGAAGATTCATGACGCACTTTGGGCATATCGGACCACCATTCGGACTCCGACTAATGCCACTCCTTCAGAACTTGTTTACGGGACTGAAGTAGTATTGCTTCTCCATGTCCAAAAGCCCGCTCTCAAATTCGCTTCTCTCATAGAATTGCCACTTGATCAGTATCAGCAGCAGAGATTGGTGCAGCTGGATCTGCTAGATGAAAAAAGGCTCAAGGCAGCAGAGCATGCTCAAGCTTATCGACAGAGGATAGCTCGACACTATGCCAAGTTCGTCATTGAGAGAAAATTTCGAGTTAACGATTTGGTGCTCAGATCGACAGCTCATCTCAAGCATCGACCACGGGGCAAGTGGTCACCCCATTGGGAAGGCCCTTATGTGGTTAAGGAAGCATTACCTCACAATTCGTATCGTCTAATCAACGCAGATGAAGTGGAAATGTCAGATCCCATCAATGCTCTACATTTGAAGAAATTTTATACTTAGAATATTCATTTTGAAGCCCTTGTACTCTTCAAAAGAGCCATTTCAATAAAATAATGATCTTCTATCAATTCTTACATTCCTCTCCATGATACCGGGGCATTTTATTTTGATCTATAATCCTCTTCTTTCATCATATGCAGGCAAGATTAGACAAAAGCTCTTTTTCTCGAATTTTGTTAATTCTCATTTTTGATCTTATGATCTTTATTTTTCATTACATTTGATTTACTTTTTGGTTTGAGCAGATCTTCTTCAAGCTATTGCTCATTTATGTCAAGTTTTAAACAAATTTCCGTCAATCTTATTAAAATTTTCATCTACCTTCACCTTTAAAATATACCCCATCAGGTTAAGGGATAAACCTGATGCCTCCTGTCAATGAGGTATTCTTTTTTCTCTCCCCGTTCAGAACAAGGGGATAAAATCCTGAAAGTCGACCATATGCAATTAAACTATGATGGTCCATTAAATTTTACCAAAGAATCTTTATTCTCTGAAAATTTCGCTTTGTTTTAGCTCATCTTTTGTAACTCGGTCCTCGCACTAGGGTATTTCCCAAAATCTTCAATTATATATTGAGCTCATTTGGAGGATCTGATCCTCGCACCAATAACTTTCTACATTCAATCTTTTGATCAAAATCTTTTCTTCTACAAAATTTGAGTTCTGATTTAAAATCTCCCAAAAGCTGATGTATTTCAAACGTCCCAGTTTTACTGGTCAGGTATTTCAAACGTCCCAGCTTTCGCTGGTCAGGTATTTCTGAAAAGATCCAACACTCGTTGGTCATGTATTTCAAACGTCCCAGCTGGTCAAATATTTTAAATGTCCCAGCTTTTGCTGGTCAGGTATTTCAAAGGATCCAACACTCGTTGGGCATATATTTCAAACGTTCCAGCTTCTTGCTGGTTAGGTATTTCAAACGTTCCAACTTTTGCTGGTCAGGTATTTCCAAAGGATCCAACACTCGTTGGTCATGTATTTTAAACGTTCCAGCTTCTCGCTGGTCAGGTATTTCAAACGTCCCAGTTTTTGCTGGTCATGTATTTCAAAAGATCCAACACTCGTTGGGCATGCATTTCAAACGTTCCAGCATTTTGCTGGTCATGTATTTCAAACGTTCCAGCTTTTGCTGGTCAGGTATTTCCAAAAAAGATTCAACACTCGTTGGTCATGTATTTTAAACGTTCCAGCTTCTCGCTGGTCAGGTATTTCAAACGTCCCAGCTTTTTGCTGGTCAAGTATTTCAAAAGATCCAACACCCGTTGGACATGTATTTCAAACATTCCAGCATTCCGCTGGTCATGTATTTCAAACGTTCTAACTTTTGCTGGTCAGGTATTTTCCAAAAAAAAAAGAGAGATCCAACACCCGATGGTCATGTATTTCAAACGTTTCAGTTTTCGCTGGTCAGGTATTTCAAACGTTCCAGCTTTTCACTGGTCACGCATTTCAAACGTTCCAGCTTTGCTGGTCATGTATTCCCAAAAAAAAAAGAACTCAGCTTTTGGTCGTGTATTTTCAAAAGACCCAGCTCTCGCTGGTCATATATTTCAAAAAAAAAAAAAGTCCCAGCTCACAATTTTCGAGCTCCCAAATCAACCTATTTTCCATAAATCAAACCTTCAGGGTGTGATTCCTCCGTTCTCTCATTTCCAAACCTTCGGGCTTCAATCTCTCAAATATGTCATTTCCTAAAAATTATCAATTCTCCAACCTCTGGGTACAATATTTCCAAAAAATTCACCATTTTCTCAACCTTTGGGTTATAATCTCCCAATTTCGATCATTCTCAATCTTTTTATTAAAACCCGGTTTTTCATAACCATTCGCGTATTTCCCAAAAGACCCGACACTCGTCGGTCATGTATTTTCAAAATGTTCCAGCATTATTGTTGGTCATGTATTTTAAATGTTCCAATTTTACTGGTCAAGTATTTCAAAAGGTTCCAGCTTCTCGCTGGTCACGTATTTCAAAGGTTCCAGCTTTCGCTGGACAGGTATTTCAAAAAGATCTCAACATCTATTTGTCACGTATTCCAAAAGGTTCCAGCTTTCGCTGGTCATGTATCTCGAAAAGGTTCCAGCTTCCGCTGGTCACGTATTTCCAAGGTCCCAGCTTTCGCTGGTCATGTATTCCCAAAAGTCTCAGCTTTTGCTGGTCATGTATTTCCAAAATCGAAGATACAACTCAAGTTCTCATCAGAATCTATATTGAGTGATTATTTCACAAAGAATTCGTGAAAACTTTGCCAATTTGCTAAAAAACATTTGTTGATTCTAAATATTCTTACTGTGTAAAGAGAATTTCCTCAGATTACCTCCTGTATTTCCTTCCAAAAAGGTGAAACTTTTTGCGAAAAAGAGGTAAAATTCAAATCTTTTCCTGTTGATCAACCAAGAGGATGTAAGAAATATCCTCGATATGATCAATAAAAGAAATCTTTAATGATGTTGAAAATCCAGAAGCGAATTGATATTGATCTTGGCTATGGCGCATGTTCTAAAATGACTTTCTGGCAATCAGGCAGTGGAAATATCTTGAACCATAAAAAGAATCCACTCAATCCATTATCTCCTCATTTATTCATTTAAAAGCTTCAGTCAAATATCCGTAAAAGAGATCTCTCGATTGTCGTCAAGATGAAGGCGAATTAAGCGAGTGGATCCCCGGGGCCAAAGAAGATTTGAAACATCTCCAAGATGACGGAGTTTGTGACGGATCCTTCCAGGGAAAGTTCGGACCACTGTCGAGATGAAGGCAGATGCGATGAACCTACCGACAAACCCTAAAAGATATTTGATTCCAGCTATCATCTAAAAGACCTTTTTGGGCCAATATCATATATAATCCCTGAGAAAAAGAAGGATCGGAGCATCTCCAAGATGAAGGAGTTTGTGACGTACCCTTCCCTGGAAAAGAGAAAAAGTCAGGACATCCAAATGAAGGATGATGAGAAAAGACCAAGAAAGCCCAATGACTCAAAGAGAGTGCAAAAAGATCATCGTAGAGAAAACACCCAGATATCAAATTGCCAAAGTTGCCAGAAGTCATCTTCTCTCATGCAAAATTCTTTTATCAATATCTCTTCATTTTCTGCTTTTATGAAATTAAGAATATTTCTTCTATTCTCATATCAGGGAAATGGATAGCTTCCTTGAAGAAAATCATCAGTGCTAAAATTTTGAATTTAACTCTTAGAACTGAGGAGTTAAACCTCGTTGGAGGAAATACTCTAGGTAAAAGAGAGAATATCTTTTGCACACACGTGCACATTTAGAAGCATTTGGATCTACTCTGATTTTTACCTTATTGGCAAAATTTTCTAGCTATTCCAAAAGTGAAATAAACATCTGATATCCATTCTGATGCAACCTAGCGTTGTTTATATCTTCCAGAAGAGTTGCCTCATCCAGTCGAAGTATCTCTTCATGTCCCATCACGGTTTCTTCAGTCAAGGATTCTGTATGGTGTTTCCACTCAGGTTAAGGGTCAAAACCTGAATTTTCTGCGAGAGGCCATTCGATTTTAAAAAGCTATTTCAGTCTCAGCAAATGAGACACCCAAAATCATCCCTTTTTCCAAGCTTTAAGAACCCTATATTTCTCCTTTCGCAAATCCCTTTCGGATTTTGTTCGTCCAAGTTCCGAAGGTCCCATTATGGTTTCTCCATTTGAGAAACCCATATGGTAGATTTCCTGTCCAGGTTAAGGGTTAACCAGGACCTCGCTTTGCGAGGTATCTCCCTTATAGGTTTGTGTTAAACCTGAGTCTCGTTCCAATGGGATTCCTCGTTTGGATGAGATGATTTCTTTCAATCCCATCATGGCTCCTCCCATCAAGTAACCCATACTCCATACATTCATCCAAAGAAAGGATCATACTCGGGCTTCCTTTCACAAAGCGTTTTCCAAAATGTCCCATCAAGGTCCCCGTGTATCCCTTTGCTCAATTCAAATTCACTTGATATATCTTCGTCCCATCCAGATTAAGGGCTAAACCTGAATCATTCCAAAGAGAGTATCTTGTCTCACCCACGAGACCTGATCAAAATTTTCATTTCCCATCATTTCAGAATTTCCATCTAAAAGTCCCATCACGATTTCCTCATTTTCTACCCAATCATATCATCTTCGAGGATTTCGTCTCCCCAAAACCATTCAGGATAAAGTTTCAAAGCCTGAAAAACCATATTTTCAAAAAAAAATCTTCCGCACCCAGTTCAGACTTGCTGACTGGGGCATTTTCAAAATTTGGAGTGTTGTCTTTGCCACTAAGTACGACTCTCAACCGGCTTAGTAGCAAAGAGGGGCATCTGTGAACACCCCAAATTTTTCAAAGATTTACAAAATGACTTTTCTGCCCCTGACTCTATTTTCTGAGAAGATCAAAGTGATTTCAAAGCTAAATTTCAGTCTTTCTTCAGATTTCTGGATTAAATTTCACATTGATATATTCAGATTCAACTCCGAGTCTGGACTCGGTATTTTAAATCCAAATCTGAACCCCGTTGTCTGATTTCCAAAATAAAATCGCAAAAATACCAAAAAATGATTTTGAAAGGGTGGACGGCTCATTCGGCATTCTGTTGGATCCTCGGCCCTATATTTCTCAGTTCGAGGTTGTAAACCTTGAATATGTCTCAAAAATTCGGACATAAACCCATTTTTTGAAGAAATTTTCTCAAAATAGCTCAGAAAAATTCCCTTTTGTAAATATTCTACAAAAACACAAAAAAATTAGTTTTAAATCTTTGATTTCTCGTAAAGCTCTAGGATTTTATTCTAAAAATACAAAAAATAGAAAAATAACATAAAAACCAAAAAAATTGAGAAGAGCTACAAAGAAAACGGATGATTTACAAGCATTTGAAGCCATTTTTACCAGAAACCTCATTTTCAAAACCATTTTGTAAAAATTTCCTAAAAAGAGGACCATCTTTTTGAAAAAAGGAAAAAGCTTTAACGGATTCCTCCCGCACCTCTTTCCTTCTCTCTCCACCGTTGATCTTCCAACAGCCTCCTCTCTCCTCAACCTTCAATCCGAAACGACCTCCATTCTCGAGTTTTCCATTCCCCCTTTAAAAAGAGGCGAGCTCCCATCTTTAGGCATCCATTAGACCCATCTCCACGCTGTAATTTCTCCTCCAATATCATCCATTTTTCTTTCTGGAAGACATCGAGCGTCTCAGCGGAATCCATTGCAGTCCATCAGATCCATCTGACTCTCCCATTGATCTTTCTTCCGATCGACTTTTCCTCTGGAACTACCCCTTATCTTCATCACTTTGGTTTCGCACGAATTCCCCTTCTTCTCTCTGAAGCTCCTCTGAATCACCGCGTGCTGAGGATATCAGAAGAACAACCGCAAGGCTCCAACAAAAAAAATAATAATAATATCAAAATCCTCACCACAGAGCGAAGGAGAAGCTTCTTCCCCTCCCCCCCCCCCGGTCATCTTCGGAATACAGTAAGCGTTCCTCTCCCTTTTGCTCTTTCAGTTTTTTTTTTTTTTTTTGTAATTTTCCTTATTTTAGTTCCCTCAACGCATCATCTGTAGACTTGATTTACATATAGTTAATCAAGCTATAGATAAGCAACATTGGAAAGGAACATATATGTTCCTACATATATCTGCTTTATGATTCTCCTACTATGGCTCTGCTCATACTACCCAGCACCAATAGCACTTGATTATCTACCTGAACTTCGGTTTTATTTTCATTCACTCCTATTTATTGTATTTCGTCTGCCCCTTTTGTATTTTAATATTACCATCGCACAAGTTTTCTGCACATCATCCGAGCAGGGTGGCTGCTGAAATTTCTTTCCCAACTATCCTAAGGCCTCGATTAGCATTACCGAAGATCTTCGTGGTGGGCCTGGCTTCACCGGATGATCTTCATCCATCCCTGTATGACCCCTCTCTGGACAGATCCCCTTTGTTGGTTGATCTTCAACCCACATATCCTTGTGAATCGCCACATGTATATCTTCTGTATCCCATTATATCTCATACCATTGGAATTATTTATGATCCATCTTTTCTATTATTTTCATATTTCCTTCCCTTTTTTTTTAGATTCTCTCAATTGCTTTCCCTTTCATTTCACTCATTTTGAAGAAGCACCATGCCTAATATCGAATTGCCTCTAGCAATCTCGATTTGTATCTGTGCAACAGTGGGATAACCCTTCTCTGGATATATCTGAGGATAGCTGGCTCAACAACTCTATCCTTGGCACTTGATTTCACAGGTGAAGTCACGACCCAAGTTGACTCCACCAGGAGATCGAGAGTTGCAAATGCTGTGGGAACACGCCATCCACCCTTTTGATAACCCTTGTTTTCTATTTATCAGGACATATACCCCGCTCCCGTGGGAACGCACCATCCACCCTTTTGATAACCCTTGTTTTCTATTTATCAGGACATATACCCCGCTCTCGACTTAGTCATGTATATATAACTTTGCCATTAATAGAATGTCATGTTTTTATGATTATCTTCCTTTCTTACTTCCAACTGCATTGCAAGCATCAGTTAAAGTTATGCGCCACTTATCTGTCATCTCCTTTTCCGGTTCATTTTTTTTATTTTGTTTGCTTGTTGGCCTGGGTTTCCTGTTAGGTTATTTTTCTTTTCTTTTTTTTTTTCCTTCAGTATTTTGTTCTTTGGTTATTTGCCGTGATTAATCTCCTAATTTTTTTCCTTCTTCTCCCCTTTAACCTATCTCCTAGCATTCAAGTTTCTAGTTTTAATAAATATCAAATGGCATTCATTTACTGCATTAACGCTCTCCAGATTCTGATATATGCCTTCGTGTGGTAGTGTTTGTTAATGCCTATATCATCACATTCAACAAGAATTTATATACCCATTAGGTGAGAATCAGCATTACATCATTTTACAAGCTGGAATTAGAGTGTTTAAGATGATTGTTGCGACCTGACTGCCAAGATTAACAAAATCCATTACAGTCTTGAGTGTCATTATTCTTTTTTTTTTATGTTGCATTAGTCTTCAGCATAGAAGCACTCAAATCATCCATAAACACCTCCAGTAGCATAATTATTAGCATGACAAGCTCTCCTGGAAGCATCTTCACTGGCTCCTCGAAATCTGTGGAAAGAATTTGGAGGTCGTTATATTGGCTATGTTATATTTATCCTCCTGAAAATTTCTATCTATTTTGTTGTGCTGAACTCAAGAGAAATTCACATTGGGTTCGGTTCTCTCACCCTGATTTAGTACAAGATAATAATGAGTGCTGAAGGAGTAACCTTATGTGTTTTGCGTTACATAGAGTTTCCCTTCGATGGCCAACTCATGCTTTCAAGAGTGTTGACTCAATGTATTACAATTAAGAATTTCAGCAAGATGATCAATCAAGTCTTCCCCAATGTTCAGGATTGTTGAAAGGTGTTCGGTAAATTGATACTGAAGGTGACACAGCTCATGTTATGCTTCCCTTCCCACGTTATGTTGTTGTACACATCTTTTTTTTTATGCATAAGTACATTACCTGTCACCATGAAATTTTGGCAATTTGGCTGGCGGGTTGCTGATAATAAGGGATATCTATAAGCAATGGAAGGAGAGTGCATCCAGATTCATCTGCTTACTTGCAGTTTGCAGTAGATGCCATTCTCAGTAGTGAGCACATTTGGATTGGATGCTTAGCATATTTTGTTCTTTGTTTATTGTTACATATATATATATTTTTTTTATGCTCTCCCTGTTACAGTTTCCATGGTGTATAGTTAGCGGTCAAGAGAATTAAGTTATTTAATTGTCATATAAAGGTACACAAGATGCATAGCTTATTAATTATCCTGTAATCTTATTACTTCTTATTTCAAGCCCCTCCCAGCTATCACCTTAGCATAGTCACTTGATTACTTCCTCTGTACATATGTCGGCCCAAGTATATTGTCTACTACCAGTATCACCCCTACCATTCATCTATAGTAATTCCCTGAGCTGTTGTAGCCTCACATCTATTACAGCAGTTCCACCGATGGCTGTGTGCCATCATTAACTCCACAGCGAGCACAATTAGCTGTACACTGCCATTTTAATACCCACAGCCTCTACTGCTGTGAAACTGAGCCTCTGTACCCTGTCCAGTTTATGCTCATCTAGCATCCATCACCACTGCTGTATTTTTTCTTTTCTTTTCACAACAGTACCTACTTAGGCACTACTGTGGTTCCACTTCAGGCATCCACCAAGATGTTTGTCTCTTCCAGTATCTAGGCTACACAGCATCCAGTAACACCCAATTGTTATCCTAGATTAGCTATTTCTCATCCATACACACTTCACCTTCACTCACACTTATACAATATATGCATGCCACAGCACCCCATATACTGTTGCCACCCAGTTCGTACAACAATCTCTCAATTCTTGCATTTATACTCATAATCTCGTTAACATCTATACCTTCATTCAAATAGCATTTCATAACATAGGTCATATGTTACATGCACTGCCATCATTCTCCACACCTTTCCATGTTCTTTGCACATCATGATAGCATGTTCCATCTATCTTGTATTTTCTTCCTAGACTCTCTCATCAACATTGAGGGATCATCACATGCATTGTAATTCTAATATAACCTCTTGGTTTTTTTCTCCCATTTCCTACTTGGCTTCATACTAACTTTATCTTTTGCAGGAAATATAGGAAAAGGGGAATTTTCAGCTTGGCTTAGAGAATTGTAAATTTTTTTTTATTTCAATTTCAAGACTGTAATAGTTAGATACAATGAGAATTTACATTTCTTGCTTTAGGTAGAATGAATGAGCATTATAGAATACCATGAATTGTTTATTCCATGAATTGTTTATTCCATGCATTTTTCCTTTATTTCTCAAAATCCCCACAATGGTGAAACACGAATGGCACGTGCACCATTTCGTAAGAGGTAAGTTAATTCTAAGTTGACGATTTACATCAACGGCCATAGTCGGGGTGTGAACAAAACTTATAATTCTTATCTTTTACGAAATAACATTGGATCCACACTGGATCCACTTTCAAAATCCATCATATTTTCTCAAAATATTTTTTTCTTTTATCAGAATTTAACTTAGGATTAACTCAAAATATATACCAATGGCCATAGTCAGGGTATATTGAGGGTTGATTTCACTTTAAAATTCTATAAAAGCACTAAAAAATGTATTTTATTCTTCTTTTGAATTTAAATATAGATTATCATATAATACATTCAATGACCATAGTCAAGGATGTATTATATTTTCAATCTTATTTTTAATTCATTTAAAGAATGAAATAGCTTTTCAAAATCCAATTTCAAACTTGTTCAAATTCATTCATCATATAGGGTAGAATTGTATCATATTTTTCAAAATTCTTTCAAAAACCCAAGTGATTTTTGAACATCTTTTCTATTTCAAATTCCAAACCTATCTCAATTTCAAAGTCCAATTTGACTTTGAAATTTCAAAATCATTTCATATTCAAACTTCAAATTTCCAAACTCAATTCAACTTCAAAGTTCAATTTAACTTTGAAGTCTCTAAATTCATCTTCTGATTCAAAATCCAGTTTTTCTTCAAAGTTTTAAATCAAAGTTGAGATTAACTTTGAATCTCAAAAACCCAAATCTTCTCAAGTTCAAATCTGGATCTTCAAAAAACCCAGATCATCTTTAAAAGTCCCATTTGGACTTTTCAAAAGCCCAAATCCAAAGTTTAAACTCTAAAAATCCCAACTTGGATCCAGATTTCCAAGTATAAAACTCTATTCCATTTTGGATCTCCCATCACAGATCCAAATTCCATTTAGAATCCAAATCCTTATTCTACTTTGGATCTCCAATCACAGATCCAAACTTCATTTAGGATCCAGACCCTCATTTTATCATGAGATCTCAGATTCAGATCCAAATTCCAACTCTTAGGGTCCAGAATCTAACTCTATTTTGGATCTCAGACTTCAGATCCAAATCCATCTTAGAGTCCAAAATTCCAATTCCACTCTGGATCTCGAATTACAGATCCAAATTCCCTTTAGGATCTAGAACCCAATGCTACTTTGGATCTTAGACTTCAGATCCAAAATCCATTTAGGATTCAGATCCCATTCTACCATTGGATCTCAGATTCAGATCCAAATTCCAATTCTTAGGATCCAGAATCCAAATCTACTTTGGATCTCAGACTTCAGATCCAAAATCCATTCTTTAGAATCTAGAATCCAATTCACCTCGGATCTTGGATTTCAGATCCAAGTCCAGTTTAGGATCCAGATCCAACTTTACTTTGGATCTCCAACTTCAGATCCCAATTCCATTTTGGATTCCAAATCTTGAATTGGATTCCATTCAAAATTCCAAATCCAAAACTCCACTTTAAATTCCAAAAGCTAATTCCATGTCATTCCTGATTTCAAATCAAGTTCCCATTTCAGATTCTAAATTCAAAACTCAACTTTGAACTCTATTCAGAATCCAGAATTTGGATTCGGATTTCATCTTATTCCAACTTTTGCAAAATCCCATCTCTCAATTCCTTTAGATTTCCCATTCAAAAATTGGAATTCAATTCCATTCCAAATATTCATTCAAGTTCAAACTTCTAAATTCAAAGTCCCTTTTATGACTTTTGAAAATTTCCTTCATTCTTATTTTATCTCAAAAACTTCAAAATTAATTTCCAAATTCCAGATTTATTTTCCCAAGCTCTTGATTATTCTAAAAATTTAGAACTTTAATCTTAAGTTCTAAGTTAGAAAACATTTCTTCACTCTATCAGATTCACTCGGGAATTCTTCAAAATATTTTCAAAAAGATCATACATCTTTGCATTTGCACAAGCATGATTCATTGTGCATTTAGATTTAGGATAAATACTTAGATAAAATCTTTGCAAAGCAAAAGGCATAAAATTCGACCCTTGGTTCGATTACCCCTGGTAAAGGCGCCAGGAACGGTCGAACCTCATACCGACGAGCGGATCCCGTCTCCCAATTTTCCCGCAAATATTTCAAAAACGGAGGCGAGTTATTTCAAAATATCTTTAAAATTAAGGTCAAGTGAGACCCGCAAAAGAGTTCCTCTTCTCTTCTCTTCTCTTCTCTTCTTTTCTCTTCTCTCTTTCTTTCCGTTCTTTTATCTTTTCTCCCTTCAAAAAGGAGGAAAATAAGAGGTTGGAAAGGAAAAGAGAAGGAAGAGAGAGAACATTAAGAGAGGAAAAATTTTGCGATGATCACATGTTCATAAATCACTGTAATTCTCTACCTCTTGTACTGAAAATCGCAAAATAAATTTGCGTAGTATGCTGTCAAAAAAACATAGTAATATTCCCCGTTGAATGATAATAGTCAACAGCGATAAGGTTGAGGAATAATCAACAATGACGAATCAGGCGTATATTGTCTACACATCGTCTCCATTTTCATCAAAATCCATCTCTTTCATGCCGTTTTTTGCAATTTGTGTTGTGTACTGTATAATGTAATTTCAATATCATTCATTGCAAATTCCTTATTCATTTCAGTAGAACATCCACCGACGAAGTTGGGCGAAAACTTAGTCAATCACTTCTGGAGGACATCAAACAAATGCACTATGAATTCGCACAATGCAACATGATCAATAATTTTGTACGTATGAAACAAGTAGGAGTTGTCTATATACGTAAGCCATGTGTATGTACGTTAACAACATCATATTTGCTGCAAACAAACTATATCTGATTTCGTCAGTTATATTAAAAGCAACGCAACAAGCAAAACTATAAGCATTGTCAGCTCGTATTTCATGGTATATCGGTTGTATTTTATGTTGTTTTTGGTTATTGATTTAGTCCAGTTGATTCATATTTTAACATTGTTGTTAACAATGTTTGGTTTGCAGACTATCTTACGTCGTTTGCCATACTCCAGTGGATTTAAAGACGGCCTACCTTACTGGGTTAACGGTAATCATTACAGAGACCTTTTGTCAAGTGAAAAAGTAAGTAAACTAACCTAGAGTTCAAGGTTACAACATGACAATGCTAACAACATTTTTACTATCCATTTGTAGATATTGATTCCTACACTCTGGCAATTTGAAAAGCATTTGGTCTTATACGTGATGGATTTACATGAAAAACAACTATGGTGTTACAATTTGTTGGAAGTTGACAGTGGTTTATGGCTTGACATTTTTCATCTCGTAAGATTCCATCTATATGAGTATTGTGTCATGTACTAGGGTCATGAATTTACTTTCGACCGCATTATTCTCAGATCGGTTTCGTCAAAGGCATTTTGGGAGTCGACGTTAGCGAGTGGATCTATCGCACGACATACCATGCTCTATTACAAAATAATGGCGTTGATTGCGGCGTATTTGTAATGAAGTACATTGAAGCGATATACAATGGTGCAGAACCCTATTTCGACGCTGTATGCCATTTCTTGACCTCTATTATTGAGGATTAAATGCATGTCTATTGGTTCCACATTACAGTTTTTTTTGCAGGTTGATATACCTGGGTTCCGCGATGAACTCTGCAAAAAATTGACGGCCTTTTGATGTCTTCTTTTAAATCGTTGTAATTTTGAAAAGATTTTTATATGAAAAACATGTGAAAACCAGACATCAAATAATAAAAACCGGTTCTCACTAGTGGATGAGACCGGGTCGAACTCAGGGAACGGAAATATATCGTATTCAAGTACACAAATCTAAACTAATCTTTATTGCCGAATTATTGAAATGTAGAATGTTTAAGAAAAGTAAAACAACTAACTATTACAACAAATGAATACCCTTCGCAGAGGGCGTAAAGTGCAATAGTTACAAACCCAATTAAATTCCTAATTTTAAACTGAAAAGTAAAAATCTTCTATTCTTGCACTCTTCCGTGTCACGTAATCACTTCCGCTCCACTCCTGTGCTATCCTGCACAATTTAAAGGAACACGAGCAGCACAAGAGAGAAATATAGAAACTAAAACTATACTAAACTAGCTAAATGCTAATTACAAAAGCAATTATGCAAGAAATCTAAATAACAATGTTAATTATTTCAAATGAACTAATTACCTAATAATGGAACCGTAATTAAATCTAATATCAAAATACTAAAGTCATCTAATTTACAAAGATGCTAATTACCACTAACTAACTGCTAAGCTAATACCTAACAACTTACTAAACTAACAGCATTACATCAAGTTCATTGTTAAGCAAGTTCAGTGGGTAATGCATCAATTTTAGACAGAACATTCAGCAACCTTGAAATCCTATATAGCTTCATCAAATTAATCTCTTGTATTAGGCAAATCCACACTCAATCGATCAACAAATTTAATCATCCAATATGCTCCATCAAACAATTAATACAATTCTTTGTATTAAAAGATTAACAGAAAATTGCAGCAAAAATCAAAGACAGCCTTCAACCGGCTATCAGGAACCACTCCCCTCACTTGAAATCAATGAAAATAAGCTGCTAAGATCTAATTGCTTTTATCAGCAAACATTATTTTTCTGATTAAAAAAATCAGTGCCTCTCAATATCCACATCGGATTCAGCCATCCGATTGAATATTTTTTTTTTCAAAAATCAATACTGGAATTTCAAGAACAACAGATATCTACTGGAACTTTCAAACAGCTGCTGGAATAACCAGACTCAGGAATCTAAACACTCAGATAGAAAAATTCAAACATTTGATCGATCTTTGATAAAATCAATTTATCCCTTAATAAAATTTCAACACCCAGTCAATGCAAACAGCAATAGATTCAAAGTCATTCACGAGTTCGATCATTGATCGGAAACATTAAACCGTGAACTGAATTTCACGGTAGTTCAAGAATGGAAAATGCTTGTTTCCCTCTTTGCGTGCAGTGAATCAGGAGATTCCCATCGGCTGGACTGTATCCATCTCTCTAATTGATGTCAGAAACCTATTTTGAATTACTTTGAACACATTAATCGCTGAAATCTCAGATCAAAAAGATACAGAGCATCGCCGGAGAACTCATACCGGCAGAAATTCAGTCATTGAACGTCAGACAATCAATCGGACGATTGTTTACAGAATATCCATCTCAATTCAATTGGATCAGAATCTTATGGGATTGAAATCGATCTACATCTCTGATAGATGCTGAAAATCATGTTTAGATTCTGCACAAATACTTACCGGAAATCTAAACGGCATCAATGATAAACGAGTTCCGACAGAATTAAATTTTCCGATCACTTAAAATCAGAGACTAATTATTAATGCTCCATCGATCAACAAATTAAAAACAATCACTCCCTCTAAGTTTAAACAAATTAAGACATGAATCTGTGGGCTGTAATCAATCCAGACAACATTTAATCAAAAGATTCACAGGCATATATTCGATCCATTACATTTGAATATTCAACTTCCAGCAATCGATCAGATGATCGATTATAATTTTTTTATCAGATAATCTTGATTATGCTGGATGATCTAAAATGATCTATCAGATTTCAAAATAGAAAATCTCTGCTAATATTGATGCTTTTGCAAGAAGAGTCGAAGTGATGATGCTGCTAATTTGCAACTGCTGTAAACTAATTAAGCTACTGTACTATAACTAAGCAAACTACAAGAATTAAAATGTGATGCATAGATCTAAAATGGAAAATTAACAAATCCTTACCTATTTGAGATCAAAGGAAAGAATGATATGCAAAGAAGAAGAAGAAGAAGATAAGAAGAAGAACTCACCGTAACTGGAGGGATTAGAAGAGAGGTGGAATCCTCTCTCTTGCTTCAGCCGTTTGTTGGAATTCTCCACCGGAAAGAAGATGAGAAAAAGAGGGGAAAATAGGGAGAAGAAGAAGAAGAGGTAAGAAGAGGTGGAGAGGAAGGGGAAGAAGAGAGGGCTTAGGCAAAAGAGAGAAGACAAGCCTCTCTTCCCCCTACGTATCATATTTATAATTTTGAACTTTTCTCCATAAGTCCCTCTTCTTTGTAAAATTTCATTTCAAAAACCTCTCTTCAAAAAGTTATTTACAAAATACCTCAAAATGACTATGTTTTAGAAAATACAAAACTAAGTCTATTTTAACTCTAATTTTTTTTATGATTTTCAAAAACTAAACTACTACAATTATGTCAAACACTAAAATAGGCATTAAAATGTAAAATAAAACTATTTTTCATGCATTTTCTATTTTTAAATCATTTTAGCACATTTACTCGAAACTAACATAAAATTGGGTTTTTAAATCATTTTCTCATGAAATCATGCATATTTTTATATGAAAAATCTCTAAAATATATGCATGATCAAATACCCCCATGCTTATGTTTTGCTAGTCCTTGAGCAAATTAGAAAAATGCACGAAATCAAACTATTACCTAACTCACTTTCGTAGGAATCACGGTTGCATTTAGCTCATGCAACAAGCCCTTTCAACCCCTGGGTTACCCCAGTGGACGAGTAAGGTCTCGTGAGGGTTTGCAGTGATGCTACCCACAAACATCTCTGTCATGTGTGCATAATATTACACATCCTCACAATCAATAGATAATCAAAGACTTTGTTTTCACAAATATTTCCTATTATTTCAAAATCGAAATATAATTAGTCTTTTATATACCACCACAGAAAAGAATTTCTTTCACTTTTCTAAATATCACAATTATTTATGTTTTATTCTTAGAAAATCCAATAAAAACATATTATTGTTTACTTATCCTCACTCATATGTTTTCTGCACAGGTTTTCTCAATCACACTTCTAAGCATTGAACTTTTCTTTCTTTTTAAGCTCTTTTCTCGATTTTTTCATTTTTTCACGCTTTTTCTTTTTTTGCGCACTTATTCTTCTCTTATAGCTTGCGTGTGGTCTGCTTTTATGCCTTGTGCAATGTCAATATCTTCTATACTTTTTCAATACATCCCAATAGATATCAACTAAGACATAAAAGTGACTTCCTTCATTCACCTTTATAACATGAGAGTCAAATATTTCAACTTGTATCTGTTCTCAGTTACTTAGGATCACAAAGTTTTCCACTCTCCTTTTCGAAAATGGAATTAAAAGTTTCAACTTACATCTAAGTTCCATCTACTAAGGATTGTGGAATTATCCAAACAACCTAACACATGCTATTTTTTTCACTTTTTGAGCTCATTTTTATGCTTTTGTTCATTTGCTTAGTTTTTCAAAAATACAACTGTGCATATTCATATTTATGATTCAAAATAAATTCTAACATGTATCTATCATCATTTCTTTGAAATTCGCATAAACAACCATAATTTTTAGATCTATGTCAGAAAAAATTTCGTGGGGCTTAAAAATCCTCTAACAACATCAGATTTGAAATAACATTCATATAAGTTCAAACTCTTTCTTTAAAAATCTACTTTTCATGAGAGATGTGTAAACATGTGCAAGAACGTAAACAGAAATATCAAGGTGTGCACTCTACACCCTCCCCCATGCTTGAATGACACTGTCCCAGTGGCACTCCCCCATGCTTATATGAAACTATGTGAATGCACATGAGAGAAATAAATGAGGGAAAAGAGTAGAATGACCTGACATGAATTAAAAATACACGTTCTATGAATGTAATAGATGCACTGTATACATGACAAAACATGAAACCCATGAATGAAACAAAAACAACATGAAAAACTCATGAAGAAGTAAAAACAAAATAAAATCTATAAATTCTAAACAAATCTACAAGATATGGGTTGCCTCCCATAAAGCGCTAAGTTTCACGTCCCCAGCCAGACGGATCTTTGAAAAAAAATCCTTCATCATCCATGAGATCAATGGACATGAAGTCAGACTCAACCGGGCTCTATATAGAAAAGAGTGTCATCTGTGACACTACGCACTGTGTTTCCATCCCTTCTACCTCCAAATGTAGGATCATAACTCTCTCGACATGAAGAACAGAGATTAGTCTCATCTGAGAGACTGGTCAAGAATCGAGAGTCTAGGACCGACCGAGTACCAATGAATGCAACTTCGGACAAGTGGTGAATATGATCAGGCTTGACTTGATCAAGCACCTTCTGCATCTGTACCTCTTGCTTACTAAAAATTGGTGATCCTAAAGGCTGAGAAAATGGGGCTTTATATGAAGACTGTAACAACTGAGGGCCTTGCCCCTTCTGCTGAGGTAATATGGAAATCGACTCGTCAGTAGAAATGATATGAGGTTCATGAGTTGATTCCTGAGTGGGGTGACACGCCTTCCCATACTGAAGGGATGTAACAGATTCGACTTGCTTATGATGTGAATCAGTGGGTTGCAAGTCAAATGACATGGAATCCTCTCCCTTTGAGACAACAGACTGACTATGAAGGTTCCCCTGGCTTTGCCTAGTGAAAGTCTCAACCAACTGTCCCATTTGAGTCTCTAGCTTGGCTATTGACTGCGTATGGGAACTCAAAACTTGTAATATCCTATCTTGGAAGGATTGACTAAATGAATGCTCATGAGGATGGGGTTGAGTATAAGCATGTTGGGCTGGGGGATGAACCTGTGGAAAAATGGGGTGCAAGTAACCTTGTGAAGGGTTACTGGGTCTATACTGTGTCTGGGAGGGCTGATGGGATGAGGAAATAAACTTGTTTCGCCAACCTGGGTTATATGAAGATGTAAATGAATCGGGCATGGGTTTAGCGAAACCTTGGGCAGCATTCACCTGCTCCTGAACGAATTCAGGATATAATGGTGCTGCCGGACAATCTGAAACACAGTGTGCAGGGCTAGCACATAGCTCACACACTCTTTCTACTGGATTTCTCGAAGAATTGGCTAGGAATTGATCTAACTTCCTAGTCAACTGGTCAACCCTGGTACGCAATTCTAACTCAGACCTAACTTCAGAAATCCCAACTTTCCTAGGACCACTAGACACAGGTGTAGTCCTATCGATCCGTGAAGACAAATTATGATGCATCGTGTTTTCACTCAAGGTCTCGAATAGAGACCACGCTTCGTCCTCACTTTTGAGCATAAAAGTGCCCCCACAAGACGAATCAACCATTTGACGATGCTTTTCAGTAAGCCCATCATAAAAATACTGCACCAACTGCCAACGAGGCACCTGGTGATGGGGACACTTGCGGAGAAGATCTTTCAACCTCTCCCAAGACTCGTGAAATTGTTCTCCTTCAATTTGAGAAAAACTGGTTATAGATTTACGAAACTGATTCGTTTTACTAATTGGGAAATATTTTTTTAAAAATTCTTTTTGCATTCCTTCCCAAGTAGTAATACGAACCGTCTCAAGAGATTTTAACCAGTGCTTGGCTTTATCTTTGAGAGAGAATGGAAACAAAGTTAACCTCATAGCATCTTCTCCAAAATTATTGATTCGCACAGTCGAGCAAATCTCAAGGAATTCGTCGAGATGACAATATGGGTCTTCATTGCTAAGGCCATAAAATGAAGGTAACATTTGAATCACACTGGCCTTAATCTCAAAATGGCTCGCTCCTACATCAGGTCTCGTGATGCAGGAGGTGGGAGTATACGTATTTGGCATGAAGTACTCCCTCAAAGGACAGATCAAATGATGATCGTCAGCCATTGCGTACACCTTAGAGTAGACCGGTGTAGCACACGTCCTAACTTTGGGTTTTCTACCTAACTAACGCACTAAGCGGCCAAACCACGCAAACCACAAAGCGAGTGAACTAAAAACAACAAAAACTAAACAAACACCACGCAGTTACACATAACAGAGATTATGCATAAAAAGATAAAATCTATGTGTACGGTACCAATCGTACACAATCACCTCTAAGGGAATCCTAATAGGTGGGCTGTGCAGAAAAGTAAGCTCGTCTCTAAGATATGCACATACGTGGTTCTAAACCTAAATGCACACAAACACTAGGCAATAAAGTGAATACTAATATTACGCCGTTCCCCGGCAACGGCGCCAAAAATTTGATGTCTTCTTTTAAATCGTTGTAATTTTGAAAAGATTTTTATATGAAAAACATGTGAAAACCAGACATCAAATAATAAAAACCGGTTCTCACTAGTGGATGAGACCGGGTCGAACTCAGGGAACGGAAATATATCGTATTCAAGTACACAAATCTAAACTAATCTTTATTGCCGAATTATTGAAATGTAGAATGTTTAAGAAAAGTAAAACAACTAACTATTACAACAAATGAATACCCTTCGCAGAGGGCGTAAAGTGCAATAGTTACAAACCCAATTAAATTCCTAATTCTAAACTGAAAAGTAAAAATCTTCTATTCTTGCACTCTTCCGTGTCACGTAATCACTTCCGCTCCACTCCTGTGCTATCCTGCACAATTTAAAGGAACACGAGCAGCACAAGAGAGAAATATAGAAACTAAAACTATACTAAACTAGCTAAATGCTAATTACAAAAGCAATTATGCAAGAAATCTAAATAACAATGCTAATTATTTCAAATGAACTAATTACCTAATAATGGAACCGTAATTAAATCTAATATCAAAATACTAAAGTCATCTAATTTACAAAGATGCTAATTACCACTAACTAACTGCTAAGCTAATACCTAACAACTTACTAAACTAACAGCATTACATCAAGTTCATTGTTAAGCAAGTTCAGTGGGTAATGCATCAATTTTAGACAGAACATTCAGCAACCTTGAAATCCTATATAGCTTCATCAAATTAATCTCTTGTATTAGGCAAATCCACACTCAATCGATCAACAAATTTAATCATCCAATATGCTCCATCAAACAATTAATACAATTCTTTGTATTAAAAGATTAACAGAAAATTGCAGCAAAAATCAAAGACAGCCTTCAACCGGCTATCAGGAACCACTCCCCTCACTTGAAATCAATGAAAATAAGCTGCTAAGATCTAATTGCTTTTATCAGCAAACATTATTTTTCTGATTAAAAAAATCAGTGCCTCTCAATATCCACATCGGATTCAGCCATCCGATTGAATATTTTTTTTTTCAAAAATCAATACTGGAATTTCAAGAACAACAGATATCTACTGGAACTTTCAAACAGCTGCTGGAATAACCAGACTCAGGAATCTAAACACTCAGATAGAAAAATTCAAACATTTGATCGATCTTTGATAAAATCAATTTATCCCTTAATAAAATTTCAACACCCAGTCAATGCAAACAGCAATAGATTCAAAGTCATTCACGAGTTCGATCATTGATCGGAAACATTAAACCGTGAACTGAATTTCACGGTAGTTCAAGAATGGAAAATGCTTGTTTCCCTCTTTGCGTGCAGTGAATCAGGAGATTCCCATCGGCTGGACTGTATCCATCTCTCTAATTGATGTCAGAAACCTATTTTGAATTACTTTGAACACATTAATCGCTGAAATCTCAGATCAAAAAGATACAGAGCATCGCCGGAGAACTCATACCGGCAGAAATTCAGTCATTGAACGTCAGACAATCAATCAGACGATTGTTTACAGAATATCCATCTCAATTCAATTGGATCAGAATCTTATGGGATTGAAATCGATCTACATCTCTGATAGATGCTGAAAATCATGTTTAGATTCTGCACAAATACTTACCGGAAATCTAAACGGCATCAATGATAAACGAGTTCCGACAGAATTAAATTTTCCGATCACTTAAAATCAGAGACTAATTATTAATGCTCCATCGATCAACAAATTAAAAACAATCACTCCCTCTAAGTTTAAACAAATTAAGACATGAATCTGTGGGCTGTAATCAATCCAGACAACATTTAATCAAAAGATTCACAGGCATATATTCGATCCATTACATTTGAATATTCAACTTCCAGCAATCGATCAGATGATCGATTATAATTTTTTTATCAGATAATCTTGATTATGCTGGATGATCTAAAATGATCTATCAGATTTCAAAATAGAAAATCTCTGCTAATATTGATGCTTTTGCAAGAAGAGTCGAAGTGATGATGCTGCTAATTTGCAACTGCTGTAAACTAATTAAGCTATTGTACTATAACTAAGCAAACTACAAGAATTAAAATGTGATGCATAGATCTAAAATGGAAAATTAACAAATCCTTACCTATTTGAGATCAAAGGAAAGAATGATATGCAAAGAAGAAGAAGAAGAAGATAAGAAGAAGAACTCACCGTAACTGGAGGGATTAGAAGAGAGGTGGAATCCTCTCTCTTGCTTCAGCCGTTTGTTGGAATTCTCCACCGGAAAGAAGATGAGAAAAAGAGGGGAAAATAGGGAGAAGAAGAAGAAGAGGTAAGAAGAGGTGGAGAGGAAGGGGAAGAAGAGAGGGCTTAGGCAAAAGAGAGAAGACAAACCTCTCTTCCCCCTACGTATCATATTTATAATTTTGAACTTTTCTCCATAAGTCCCTCTTCTTTGTAAAATTTCATTTCAAAAACCTCTCTTCAAAAAGTTATTTACAAAATACCTCAAAATGACTATGTTTTAGAAAATACAAAACTAAGTCTATTTTAACTCTAATTTTTTTTATGATTTTCAAAAACTAAACTACTACAATTATGTCAAACACTAAAATAGGCATTAAAATGTAAAATAAAACTATTTTTCATGCATTTTCTATTTTTAAATCATTTTAGCACATTTACTCGAAACTAACATAAAATTGGGTTTTTAAATCATTTTCTCATGAAATCATGCATATTTTTATATGAAAAATCCCTAAAATATATGCATGATCACCTTTCTAATTGCGGAGGAGAAACTAATGCAATCGCGACGAGGATCTAAAAGGCAATGAACAACGGTGCCCAGCATGCCAGAGTAATTTCATGTTCGTCTATTTGAAGTAGATTTTAGAGATGGTACAACCAACTTGTGTGTAATCTATCCTATTTCGACTGAATATTATAAGTCGTTATTGACCGCATGAATCAAAATCCTATTTTTCGGTTTGCATTTAAAGTGTCTCAGCAAAAGAGCGAAAGTAAATTATCATGAGCGCATATCTTACAACAAACATGATTTATGCATGCTCTAAAAACATGTATATGTTCGCCCAAAAATAATAATACTCAACAGCGATAAGGAACGTTTGTTGTTCTGAAATTGCAATATTCTTCATCGTCATTGAATGCAAATCGCAAGGAAAATATGGGATTTATACGGTAAGCATGCTTAAGTAATGAAAGCTTTTAATTGATAAAAGATGTGCGCTCAACCCGCATGATTGACAGTCGTAGAATTAGATTGCGATGTATGCAATCAACAAAGGCTTCTAATGTTCGAAATGATAGTAGTCAACATCGATAGAAAATGCTTGATGTTTACACATCGCTTTATTGGTGACACTCACAGAATGAAAATCACAAAATAGATTCGTGATGAATGCGGTCATCAAGAGCCATTCATGTCGCTTTTCTAATTAGAAATAGTACACATCGATAAGACATGTTTGTTGTTAAAAAATGGTGGTCTAACGTCATCTTGACTGCTACTACCATGAAATCTTGTGTAATAATTTGAAAAAATTTGGACTATGAAACAACGTTTCCTTTAATTATGAATTTGAAGACATCTGAAATAAGTCTAGACGGATAGCTCAATTGCGTCGAAGCTGCTTATACACTTGATTCAAGAACAAGTTGTATATGCAAAAATTGTTTGTTTGTCGGTTCCTTTATCACGAAGCAAAGTGGAACACATCCTTAACCTGTGCGATGTGTCATTCATATATAAATGAAATGTTCTATCACCTTCCGCCAGTTTTCAAATAAATACGACAGTTTTAATAAACACAAACCAAATCTCAAATAAAATACACTCTGCATTAATGAAATTAAAAAATGTCATTTCATACAGCTGTATACAAAACTAATCAATGTGATTGGACATAGTAGTTCAAATCACGGTATCACGTATTGTGTGGGTTTGATTTTAGAAATATTTTTTGGTCTTATATAAATCCACAACTTTGTCCACCCTTGTCCCAACAAATCGCCTTATGTGTAGATTATGGACTTACACCTCGACAATGGGTCGGCCCGAGTCAATCTTCCAACTAATCCCTTCACAGAAAATGAGACATTGTTCAGACTTGTTCACCATTTGTGATTTTAATTTAATGACATTGAGCAATAGTACCATTTCTAAGCATCAAGCATCTCTTCTATCTATGCACTATTTCCGTTCATGATGGGGCATATATATTACGATTTTCATTCTCGTAAATTCAGCAATACAATAATTTCTGGGGAACAAACCTTTCTTATCGATAATTACTTCGTCATTTGTTAAGGGCGAACATTATGTGCCTTTGTGGACAACATAAAGCGGAAATCTATTTCAGCGATTTTCGATCATGGATGTTATTGTCGCAAAATTCTTCCCTTCCCTGCGGGAGAGAGGGGAAACACTTTTGCGAGTCAAACTTGACCAGAGTTTTGAAAATGGTTTTGAAATACTCGCCTTTGTGTTTTAAAATAGCGGGAAAATCCATAGGATGGGGCTCAACCTGTCGGTACGAGGTTCGACCGTTCCTGCCTCTTTTAACAGGGGTAATCGAACCAATGATCAAATGTGTGCTTGACTTAGCTGAATTATCAAAATCGTGTTCTATCCTAAATGCACAGAGAATTCAAGCATGTGCTATGAAATTTTGTAAAATGTAGGTTGGAAAACATGATGTATGCTTAGAAAATGCTTTGGAGTTGGAAAATATTTCTAAGGCAAAAGATGGAAATCAATATCTCAGGAAAACTCTGATAAGAGGATTTGAAATCTCAAGAAAGTTTATAAAGATTTGGGAAAATCATGAAGGAATGAGAATCTTGGGAAAATAGAAAGAAATCTTGAGAAAAGGTAAACACTTGAAGGGAAAATGCTTGTCAGGAAAACTCCAACTTTGAAAATTTTCTTTGGAAAATGATTGAAGATCCATAGAAAAACTCTTTTTGAGAAAAGAAATCAAATCTTAGGAACTTGAAATTCAAGAAATCTTAACCTTGAGAAGTTGGAAATCGATTTTGACTCTGAAAAATGATGGAAAACTTCCTTGTAGAAATTGAAAATGAGTTTTAAGAAGAGAATATTTTCCAAGAAAATCGCAGGAAACCTAACTTGAGAAAATTTGAATTTGAAAATTTTCAGTCTCTCTTGAAGAATTGATTTCCTTAGAATGAAATTTTCTTTAGAAAAGTAGAAAAATGCAGGTAATTTCATGATGCGTGTAATGATGTGTTTGTGAGATATTGTTTTGTTAGTTAATATCGATTTGTTTGCTATTGTTCTCAATTTCTTCCGTATCGATTTGTAATTTATTGTGTGATATATTTATCGACCTTTTAGATATTATGATTTTGTATTGTCGATTTGTAAGTTATTATGCTGAACTGTCGTATCGATTTTCAATATATTATTTGATATGTATATCGATTTGTAAGATATTATATGTTTTGTAATATGTATTCATAAGATATTTGTACACAGACTTTGAAAACGTGTGCGTGCAAAAACACATCATTACACGCATTCAAATCGTTGCTCTGTCAGCGTTTTGTATTGAACTCGTTTTATAGCCTCTTGGATCTACTGACAGCGTTATCATCAACACACATGTAGGACATTTCGAGTCTTTTATTGGCATGGTAAGTGACAACTCGATGCTCAATATAAGCAAATATCAAACCGCAGTTGCTTTTATACTGTCATTCATTAAATTGATTCTTTGACTTGCTAACCCTTATCGGTATCTGTTGTTATATGCATCCTGATTAAATCGTAGTAAACGTACGCGCTTGCTAACGCAACATGATATATTGCTTACAAAACATTCTCATGTCTTCTCTTCTTTTGCATTGTCGTTAGGCATTATGGAAGAAAGCAATGATGCACAAACATTTCGACCAGTGCCATTAAAGCGTCGTGAGTAGCTTTCCATCTCATCATGCTGTCGATGAAGAACGCATGTCGTCTTGTGTGCCATTAAGGCATTGTTTCATTACTGTAGCTAGATCTTGTTCTTACGATGGTTGAAAACTTATCGATATTTGTAAGACGCTGGCACCTGTTGACAAGAATGCTTGTTTACAAATGCTAGGAACGGCCTCCACCCCATCAGGTATCCTACATTCACTCATTATATGCATTGTATCTCAAACCACTGTATTAGTAACATACTACCGATTTGTGAGATATTGTTATGTTAGTTAATATCAATTTGTTTGCTATTTTGCTGGCAACATAAACTGATATATTGCTTATAACATTGTTGAGCTTATCATCAGGTTGTAATGAAGACGATGTAGCTCAATCAATTGAAAGTTATGGAGAATTGAACATCTATAGTAATGACGCAACTGAAGAATTGAACATATGCACTAATGATGCACATGATAAGAAGGGTGCAGGCATTAGACCCACTCTTGACTTGAATGTTCCAGTAGAAGAAATGCAATTCAATAATGAGGTAGATTATCATGACAGTACACATAATAAAAGTGTAGGCACTGCGAATGAACATGAAAGTACACTTGACTATATTCCGGTAGAAGGAATGCAGTTTAATAATGAGGAAGTTGCGTATAAATTTTACAATGATTATGCCCTAAAAGTGTGCTTCAGTGTGAGAAAGTTTTCTTGGTCAAAAAATGCACAGGGTGTCGTGGTGAGAAAGACATATGTTTGTTCCAAACAAGGTTGAAAGAAATCAATGGAAAATCCAACAGAATGAGAAATTTCTAGTTCCTACTTTAATCAGTGATCATAATCATGATTTATCTGCTTCATTTATGACTCCTATGTTAAGGTCACATCGTAAAGTAACTGTAGCGCATGCTGCAATGGCTGAAATAGCCGATAGCGCCGGCATTGCACCAAGGAAGACATACAATTTGTTTGCCCACATAGACGGTGGTTGCGATAATGTGTCATTTACACTTTTGGATCTAAGAAACTACTTGAGAAGGAAGAGGACATATAACATGAAGAATGGAGAAATATGTTCTTTGATTGATTACTTACAGAAGAACTCAAGCAATGACCTTGGTTTCTTTAGTGCAATGCAACTGAATGAAGATGGATATGCTGTGAATATGTTTTGGGCCGATTCAAAGTCAAGAGTAGATTATGAATGCTTCAATGATGTGCTTGTATTTGATACTACAGTAAAGATTAATACTGAATAGTGGCCATTTGCGTAGTTTGTCGGAGTGAACCTTCACTCACAGAGTTGTATATTAGGTGATGCATTTTTGTATGACCAGATCAAGGAAAGCTTTGAGTGGTTGTTCAGGGTATTTACACAGGCAATGAACGAGAAGCCACCTGAAGCTGTACTTACAGATGGTGATCACGCAATTGCGGTTGCAGTGATTCATGTGTGGTCAGATGCACATCATCGGCTATGTTTGTGGCATATCTTTCAAAATGCAGCAAAGAACATATGACACATTTAATCAGAAGACAGGGTTTGATAAAAAGTTTACTAGGTGTGTGCTTGAGAGCGTAGATGAGATCACCTTTATGTCTGATTGGGAGGAAATGATTCAGACATACGACCCTGAAGATTGCCTGTGGTTACAAAACTTATATGCAGAAAAAGAGAAGTGAGCATTGACATATGAAAGACAATACTTTTGTGCTGGTATGATAAGCACACAAAGAGCTGAATCTATGCATGCCACGCTGAAGAAAATTGTGTATTCATGTTTAATAATGTTTTGCTTCATGGAACAATATGAATTATTTGTAGACGGTCTAAGACAGAATGAGCTTGAACAAGATGTGAAATGCTTCAATACCCGACCTCTAACTTTTGGCTTGAAAATATTGATGCGATCTGCAGATCTGTATACACTAACTGTATTTGAATGGATCAAGAAAGAGGTGTTTCATGTCATGAATTATAATATAGATGGACCCATGCAAACCGAGAATATACGCAAATACTGTATTTTATGGGAGGGCGAAAAGCATCACAAAAGGCAAGAAGCACATGTCACGTACAATTTGGATAATGGAAGAGTTGAATGTTCGTGCAAAATATATGAATTCAAAGGTATTTTATGTTGTCATGCATTAAAGGCACTTAATCAAGAGAAGATACAAGAAATACCAGAGTCTTATGTAATGCGAAGATGAAGAAGACAAGCAAAGATTGAAATGCTTGATATGAACAATGTGAGTAAATCTGGTGTCGACGAGAAGTGCCACATAGCCTTCCGTTACCAACATCTGTGTAGGTCATTTATGCATGTTGCTGATTTGGCATCGAGAAGTGAAGAAGGCTATATATGCATGAGAAAAGCGTCAAGGGAGTTACTTTAAAATGTGCAGTTAATTCACCTTTAGTCTGTTACAGCGAATGAATACCAGTCGAAGATAATGGGATCGAACAACGTAGGTGAAAAATATGCTTCGCTTGACACTCCTGAGAAGTTGCGTCGTAGCCTAAACATCATCTTCAACAAGTCGATAGTGAACGTTGTTGATTATGATGGACATATTCATGAAGCGAAGGGTATAAAAAAAAAACCTGCCTCTGAACGCAGTCGTTAGAGGACAAAAGGTGTACTAGAATTGGTTGGCAAGAAAAGGTCTAAGAAACAATCAACCTCTAATCAAAAGCAACAAAGCCCTTCTCATGAACAGGTATGTAAGACATTATATTGCTTCTCATTAAGTGAAGCTTGTCAATATCTAACTCGTGTAATGTCCAACATGCAACAAACCTTCATTCCTCCCGACCAGATTTCCGGCAACGATAGCTTCAATTTTACAAGTCTTTTGGTATGTAATCAATGTTGGGATCAGTTTTGCATTTCTTGTGAAACTTAAGGTAGTGTTTTATATTTTGTGTTTCATGACAGACTCTGATGAATTCTTATGAGAAAACTGGTACACAGGAATCTCGTTTGGGCTATTAATTAAGTTGTCATGCCCCTTTGCATAACCCGATTACCACATTGTCGGATTTGCTAAGAGTTTAGGGTTTCTAGTAGAGCTCGTTTACTGAGAAATTGTTGGGTTTCCCTTCTTATTCGGATCATAACAGAACTCCTAAGACGTTCACTGATCTTGCCGAGGAAGTCTTTCGTAATCACTAGATTTTGATTTGTCGGTGACGATTTGTGGTCCCTGCTTGGTGGTGCGTGAATCGATTTCGTATTCGTTGTATAGCGATTTGTGTCATCATCCAACTGCGATTTGTATGAATAATCTATAACAGTCATTCGTATATGCTTAATACATATTTACAATGATTCGTAGTTCAAATCATGTGCATCAATTTTATGAGAAATTTATAACAAAGTAACGATTTTAATACAGAACTCGATGTTCGTACAACATAATACATTACAAATCGAGACGAAAATTGAACATGAAGCCTCAACCCGATTGCCTAAAACATAAACCCTATACCCTAAACTGAATGAACATCAGAGAACACATTTGCGATTTATTCGGTCAACACAGGCATGTAATCGACGTTCGGAAATGATAACAGTAAAGATCTATAAGAAATGATTAACGTTCATAAATCACTGTAATTCTCTACCTCTTGTACTGAAAATCGCAAAATAAATTTGCGTAGTATGCTGTAAAAAAATAGTAATATTCCCCGTTGAATGATAATAGTCAACAGCGATAAGGTTGAGGAATAATCAACAATGACGAATCAGGCGTATATTGTCTACACATCGTCTCCATTTTCATCAAAATCCATCTCTTTCATGCCGTTTTTTGC